>NC_073241.2:60905000-62167500 GCF_029281585.2 Gorilla gorilla gorilla | reverse complement strand
TAAACCTTGCTGCCTTCTGAAAATCATCTAGACAAAAAATCTGTTTCCATTAATGACTTGCAAATCTCTATCATTATAGTGGTAGCTCTCTCATAAGATGGCTCTTGATAGAAGATGCACTATATTTTATCAAATTTTCTTTAGTTCTTGGATGATTTCTTTTTATAAACATTTAAAAAAATTTTTAACTCTGCATGCCGAAATGGAAATCTGTATATCTAGAGTACTTCCGAGGAAAATACATACTAGATGACTTTGTCATTAAAAAGACATAAAACCCAGAATTGTCATAAAGTGACATTTCAATATTTTCTATGATGAAAAAAAAAATAGACACATCAATAGATTGGTTATTTTAGGACTTCCAATCAGGTACTAAGGAAATTAGACAGTAGATCAGTAGCCTGACTCCACATCTGTCTTTCAATTTACTGAAGTCACTTCAGTAGCATCCCTCTTGACAGAATAAAACTGAGCAGAGGAGGTCTGGGCAGGAACCTGCAGGTGTGATAGTGATGCCATGGCCCACCTGTCAGCCGTCTTTCAGGCTGGGCATTTCCTGAATGCTGGTAAACATAGATAGATTACATTGAAACAATGTGGGTTGCCTTCTTAAAGCCTATCAAATAGAGAGTTGCCCTATACATTAAGGATTAAATTTAAAGAAATGGGTCTGAAGGATTTCTCCTCTATAATATTTAATAAATTTGTTCTTGAGTATGCAATAAGATATTAAAATTCAAGGCAATATTGATCTTACCCCCACCTCTTAATCCCTGTAAGACTTTGAGATTAGTAGTATTCTTTCTGATTTTGCTCCTAATCCGGTGGAACCATATAGGAAGATTCTGTGTACTATCCATGGAGCAAATATGTAACAGATTGTTCTGTACAACATGTCACAAACCACATAACAAAAACCTCAACTACAGGCATCAGGTTTCTAATAGCGCCAATACCTGACCTAAGAGACCAGTCACACTGAAAACTTCTGTTTGTAAGGATGAAACTTGTGAGGTATAATCAGGCCCATTCCAATGAAAGGTCAGGATATATGAGAAAGGAAAGGAGAAAGAAGTCAGTCGGGAAGCATCAGAGACGAATTATTTTACGCCCTCAGGGCTATCACAACAAAATTCAGAAAGCTGAAGAGCAAACTTTAAATATCACTGGTAGAAAACATAATTATAGAAAGAAGTTGCCTCCCTACTTTGAACGGAAGAGCTCTGACATCAAATGCCTGCTGGGGATCATAATTTAATCATTACAATAGAAAGAGTTGTTTAAGAATGACTGACTGGCATTGAGAAACAAAAGATAGATGGCAAGGGTGACTTCAGAGCTGCAATTCTCCCACACCACAAGAGCATTGAACAATATCTCAGCCTGGTCCTGCTTGGAGCCTCTTCTTGGGCTTCTATATTCTTAGTCACTCACTGTCGTCTGTATTCCACCATTATTCAATAGCGATCCACAGCAAAACTGAAATGGGTATTTCCTTAAATTTGGGCTTTTAAACTAATTGCTGTGGGTTCTTTCCGGCTGCTACTGCCTACAACAGACGAGCTCTCCTTTAACTGTATTTTTACAGCTGAAATGATCTCTGTGACTGATTTACTTCTGCACAAATCTGTGTCAGACAAAAATTTAGAGAAGTGTCTCTTTTCTTACCCTGCTTTACACTACATTGGTAGTGTGCATTATATAAAACATTTTGGTGTTTTGGCAGAAAGATAACAACATGTAAAATGAGGAGGGAGGAATTACTCTACAAAAATCATTGTTCTGTGTTACAGTATTAGATTATTTTTGGTGTTTCATGTCCTTTTTGAGGAAATTAAATGAGATAAGTAATGTAGGTGCTATGACACAGCATTTATAGAACATACATAATTTTGGAGGGATTTTTAGATAAGATTATGTCTCTACATATGACCTACAAAAATTAATACTGTATAGTGTCTTAGTCTGTTTTGTGCTGCTATAAAGGAATACCTGAGGCTGGGTCATTGATAAATAAAAGAGGTTTATTTGACTCATGGCTCTGCAGGCTGTAGAAGAAGCATCGTGCTGGCATCTGCTTAGCTTCTGGTAAAAGCCTCAGGCTTCCACTCATGGTGGAAGGTGAAGGGGAGCTTGCATGTGCAGAGATCACATGGCAACAGAGGGAGCAAGAGAAAAGCAGGAAAGCACCAGGCTCTTTTTAACCAGCTTTCATGGGAACTAACAGTGTAAGAACTCACACATGCCACAGAGAGGGCTTTAATCTATTCATGAGGAATCCAACCTCATGACCCAAACACTTCCCATTAGGCCCCACCTCCAACATTAGGAACAAATTTCAACATAAGGTTTAAGGGCCACACATCCAAACTAAAACAGTAAGAAAACATTATTTAAAACAGGTTAAAAATTAGGCAGAAGGAAAATATAGTAAGGAATCAAATAAGCCAAAGAGGGAAGTTGGTACAAAATACATCCATGAAGCCTTCTATATTTGCAAGTAATGACTGCAAGTTAGGCTCTGAGCTTTCTAATAGCCAACATAAGAAACAATTCTTGCAATAGTTTGGTCACTCTATGTTAGTAATCCTGGGCATAAGTATATAGAGAAATGTAGAACATTTTATTTTATTTAACATTTAACTATAATTTTTATGTTCAGCTTTCTATACTCAATATTGGCCATACTCTGTCTCTGGCAGAAATGGAAGAGCTTGAACATTCATTGCAAGAAAGAATGAATATACATCTTGTGTCAAAATTTGACTGATAATAATAATATAATCAACTCCAAATTTCTCCTTGAAATCCTTTAGCAGAAATAACTGCTACAGTCACATGGAAAATCTTCGAATGTCACCCATCTGTGATTATATAATTAACCATAGATCCCATCCAGGCCTTTGCAGAAGACTGTCTTTATTGATTTACTAAATACGGTCATTTGTTTGTTTGTATTCATTGTTATGTGATGAATCCAGAAAGATCCTATTGGTATTCAGCACTAAGCAGCTGCTGAAATTTCCCAAATCTTGTTATTCCAGTTATAACTTTTAATGTATTTTATTATATGTGATAATACCTATTGGGCAGATTTTTATTTTAAGGTTTTTCTCTTCCTAAGCATAAGATTATGAGGTATAAAGAATGAAATACCATTTATAGTCTATATGTATGCATTTATCTCCTAGAGTCATAAATTCATAATCTCATTCACATGTAAAATACATATGGTTAAGATGTGAGTAAAAGCTTGGAAGAAGGTTGAAAACAGGTCAGTGATAATGAGAAAAGAAGAAAAAATGTATCGTTTAAGGCATTTAGGGTAATATTTTGTTTCTAATTCTTCATCAAAATCACAAAGCAGTTTCTGAATATGAATGTAATTGTACATGCCTCTTTATTTGTAATAATTTAATTTTGGCATTTTAAATTGAACTACCCATTAAAATATTATCTTCATTGCTGAAACAAGTCATATAAGGACATTGACATACTTCTTAAGAAATCTGTTCTGAGCCAGAAAAGTATACTTCATTTTAACAAGGCATTCACAAGTCCATTGCTGTATTCCAAAACAATTCTACTGTGTTGCATTCGTACAACTAGCCTATAAATGTACCAATTTCGTTCTGACACATCAAGCATAAATTTGAGTTTGAAAGTCTCACTTGGCTGGGTTTTACAGGTGTCCATATTGTTCTGACTATGATAAGAGGTGACATTTGGGCCATTGTGGATATGCTTGTGCTGTGTCTAGAAAGTGTTCACAATTTCCTTTTGTTCTGTTTCAATTTTTGTATCTAGATCATCTTCTTTCACCCATTAACACATTAATTGTAGCAGCACAGTTTACATAGTCATGTAGATATAGACTGGGTGTTTGCTGGATAAATTATTTCACCCAAGATCTGCAGATTCTGCCCAACCAACATGGCATGGCATTAGAACTGGCTTAGTGGTGACTTTTAGAGCTATGAGAGCCTGTGAGAAAACTCAAACAAGAGAGCCGAGTAGCACATACATCACCTACAATCCTCTTCTCTGATTTAGATGGCAACTTCAGGAAGAAAACTTGGGGAATATGCAAAAGAAAATGGCCTATCGAGACAGATCAGCCAAGTGAGCCCTGGTGATTGCAGGAGTGACAGGGATCGCATGCAGATTTACCTCATGTCCAGCTGAGTTACACTGGTATTTTTAGAGTTTTCATCAGGGGAAAAAAAGGAGCAGGAAGGTGACCATATAATTAATTCTCAAGACTGGAACAATTGTGATTATAAAAGGGGATGATACTAATAATTACACAAGGAAAATCAGCATAAAACAGGACTGTCCTAGCCTGGAAAACCTGGAACTCATGATTCCCCCGGATAGCACTAACCCAATTACTTCCTTTCAAAGGTTCATATCTTAATATAGAAAGCCTGGCAAATAAATGCATAATCTCTAGAAATCAGTAAACCGTGAGAAAGGTAAGTTCAAGAGTACATTGGGGAACAGAGTGGGTCCGTGTGATTAATAATATTTGGGGAAATAGTTTAAGTTGCCTATCATTGAAGTATAAATTGATTTAGAATGGGAAACTCTTATCAGCTCAAATGAGAATAGCCTTGGAGGTAAATAATGTGTGGGTAGGAAATGTTTTTACGTGCTTCTCTCAGGATATATGTAGTATTAACTCTTTCTGGCCACTAGGGGACCACTTAGTACTTTGCACATGGCATTCAACTGCTTACATCATTTTGCACATATACTAAGAACAGGGGGCTAATAGCATCAGGGGCCTGTGACATCTCTTGCCTATACCGCACACTCCTGTAATTGATTATATGATATTCTTGTCTAGTTCCTTTAAGTAAGTTAGTTTGGTCATTTATAACTCAAGGACTCCTTAGATATGTGTTGAATCTTTGGTGCACCTTGTCAAGTGCCTGGGGAAGAGCTGCACATTCAGTGAGAATGTGACCATTGTTTTTCATTTTTTAAAAATTGAATAACAGTTCTTCCTGGGAACTTCCCTGGCCCTGCACTAAATGTTGAACTCTCACCTCAGGTAATAATTTGAGCCCTGGTGAGAACAACAACAATAAAACTAAGTAAAAATTATCACATGCCTACTAGGTACCAGGCACTATGTATTTATTTACATATATGTGTGTGTGTGTGTAGTGTCTAATCCTATAATTTTTTCCAACAAAACTCTGTTTTCCTCATATTAGAGATGAAAAAACTGAGACTTAGGTTGAATTACTAATGAATTCATATTGATGGGGCAAAGGTATAATTGGATGAGGGGATTGAATTTGAATTACCAACTAATTCATATACATGGGGGCAGAGATGAAACTTGAATCATTGTCCAAAGTCCATATATTTTTTTGTGTTCCATAAGCACTAGGGAGAAAAGCCAAATGATCACCTCGTTCTTATCATGACATCTGTGATCTTCCAAGCAGGGACTTGCCACTCCACAAACAGGAAATCTTTCACTGGTACACTTGTGTTTTGCTGTGGACGTGGACTCAGTACAGAAAACCCTACCCCAAGCTGTCTGCCACCTAAACATCCATTCATCCTCTAAGGTCAGTTTCTGCATGGAGAATTCAGCATCCTCAATAATTTCTATTAGTGCTCACGAGCAGGCATTTTCTGATGTGGACACCAAACATTTTATCCTATTATTTTGTTTTATTATCATTTTATGTAGTTCTTATAGAAAATTTTATATATATATATATATATATATATATATATATATATATAGCCACATCCATTGCTGCCACATGCCAATCACTAGAGCATGCTACACAGAAATTCTGGAGCAAGTACATCCACTACCCTCAAGTACTACCACTATCATCCTACTTTTCACACCATATTATTGTTTTTAAAAAATTTAATCTGAGTGCTGTGACAGAACAAAGCCATATCTTATTCACCTCTGAATTCCTAATCCTGAACATACTTACTGGCACATGTTGATCAAGAAATAGAGAAAAAAGTGCCATTCCAGATATCAACTGAGAGTCAATTTCATTTCCGGTGGAAAATCCAATGTGTTCCCAACATTGCTGGGAGGCCTCTAGATGCAGTACCTTCTCAGAAATACTTGCCTGTAACAAATTCTTCTCTGCCTGGCGTTGAGCAGCTGCTCCTTTATCTCTGCTCTGAGACTGACCCAAATCGTTTTTCCAGAGAGAAGTTTTATGACACACAGCAACACAAACACAAACAGTGAACACTGAATATTTGGCATCTCCGGGCAGAAAAATCCATCTGCAATGTTGCCATGTTTCCCTGTCATCGCTTTTCTCACCTATTCTCTGTTCATTTTTAATCTAACACAGCTGATCTATTCCTTTTGTTTTCTTTCCTCCTTCTAAGGTATCACCTTCCATTCCAAGGGACTTCTAGAATTATTTTTTAAAGTATATTCTTTGTTAATTCTTAAGATATTAATACAATATAATTTTTAGTCACATAATAGAAGCAAGAAAAGAAAGAAGGGAGGAAGGGAGAGAGGGAGGAAAGGTATGGAAGCCACTCAAAACTATCAGCCTCACTAAATCATATAAATTTCTGGGGCATTCTCTCTCTCTCTGTCTCTCTCTCTCTGTCTCTCCTCTGTCTCTCTCTCTCAAGAGTTTTAATGACATAATTAACATAAAATAAGCAGCATATATCTAAAGTGCACAATTGGATGTTTTGACATCTATATACACTTGTGAAACTATCATCACAATCAACACAATGAGTATATCCATCACACCAACATGTCCCTCAGTTCCTTTATAAACTCATCCAACCTTCTCCATCCTCTACTCCCTACTCTGCCCCATAAAATCACTCACCTGTTTTCTGTCACTATAGATTAGTTGGAATTTCCTATGTTATATAAATGAGATCATATAGTATTTACTCATTCTTGTCTAGCTCTTTTGTCAACATAATTATTTTCAATTCCATTTTATGGATATACCAAAATGCACACATTTATCCATCTGCTCATGAACACTTGGGTCATTTCTATTTGGAGCTATTATAAATAAGACTACCATGAACATTTTTGTACAATTATTGGAACGTTTTCATTTATTTTGGGTAAATACCTAAAAGTGGAATGTCTGTATCATATCGTAGGTACGTGTTTAGCTTTTTACAAAACCACCAAACTGTTTTCCTATTGGCTGTACCATTTTACATGTCCCCCAGAAGTGTATGAGAGTTCGAGTCTCTTTACATCCTTGTCTACATGAAGTATGATCAGGCTTTGAAATTTTAAACATTCAAATGGATGTGTAATTGTACTTTGTGTTACTTTTAACCCGCAGTTCTTTAATGAATAATGTTGTTGAACATCTTTTTGTATGTTTATATAACATCCATATGTCTTCTTTGGTGAATTGTCTGCCCAGATCTTTGGGCTTTTTTTTTTTTTTTTTTTTTTTTTGAGACGGGAGTCTCGCTCTGTCGCCCAGGCTGGAGTGCAGAGGCGCGATCTCGGCTCGCTGCAAGCTCCGCCTCCTGGGTTCACGCCATTCTCCTGCCTCAGCCTCCCCAGCAGCTGGGACTACAGGCGCCTGCCACCACGCCCGGCTAATTTTTTGTATTTTTAGTAGAGACGGGGTTTCACCGTGTTAGCCAGGATGGTCTCGATCTCCTGACCTTGTGATCTGCCCGCCTCGCCCTCCCAAAGTGCTGGGATTACAGGCATAAGCCACCACGCCCGGCCCTCAATTTGTTCTTTTATAGAACCAATCTGTCATATCGAAGAAGACTTTTTAAATCATATCTTGGGAGTCTTTGGTCATATCTAAGAAGTCTTCACCTAATCCAAGTCACAAAAATGTTTTTATTTTCTTCTAGAAGTTTTACAATTTTAAGTTTTTACATTCAGTTATATCATTTGAGTTATTTTTATATATGGTGATAGGTATGGATCAAAGTTATTTTAATATATGAATATTCAAATTTTTGGCACTACTTATTGTTAAGAATATATTTTCTTCTTCGAATTGCCTTAACACATTTGTTAAAATTCAGTTGTCTATAGACTCTGTCATCTGTTCCATTGTTTTATTGTCTATGTGATGCTAATAGCATATTGTCTTAGTAGTACTTTTACAAGTCTTCAAATCAGAAAGTGTTAGCCTATCACCTTTGATCTTTTTCAGAGTTATTCTGGCTATTCTGATAATTTTGCATTTCCATATAAATATTGAAATCAGCTTGTCAATTTCTATCAGAGAAAAAATCCCTGCTAGGATTTTGATTTGGAACGCATTGAATCTATACATCAATTGCGGGAAGATTAATATCTAAACAATATTAAGTCTTTTGACCTGCAAAAACAATACATCTTTCCATTTGGTTAGATTTTCTTAAATTTTTCCCAGGAACGTTTTATAGTTTTTGGTGCACAGATCTTTCACACATTTTGTCAAATTTATCCTTAAGTATTTTATGCTTTTTATACTATAACATATGTGATATTTAAAATTTTTAATTTGCAATAGCACATTATTAGTATATATAAATACTTTTGTATTTATACCCTGAAAAATTCACTTAATATTTAGATTTTGTATAAGTTGCATATAATTATTTACATAATCATGTAGAAATGCAAATTAAGAGTTTTACTTCTTTCTTTCCAACTTGGATGACTCTCCTTTCTTTGATTTATTACACAGGCTTGAGTCTTTCATGTAATGTTGAACATAGTGGTAACAGTGAATATCCTTATCTTCTTCCTAGTTTTAGGAGGAAAGCATTTAATCTTTCACCGTAAGTATGATGTTAGCTACAGCTTCTCCATAGATGCTTTTATCAGAATGAGTAAGCTCCTTTCTAATCCTGGTTTGATTGGAGTTTTTTTTCCTTTGTCAGGAATAGATGTTGGACTTTATCAAATGCTTTTTCTGAATCCAGTGAGAAGATCATAAGGATTTTCTTTTTTGGATTTTCAAATGTTAAACCAACTTTGCATTTCTGGGATCAATGCGATCTGGTCATGATATATTATCTCATGTATATATATATGAGACATATATATATATATACCCAGAGAGAGAGAGAGCTGGATTTGACTGTCTAAAACGTGTCTATGCTCATGAAGAATGTTGGTCTATAGTTTTCTTTTCTTGAAATGTCATCCAGAATGTGGTATCAGATTAATTCTGGCCTTATAAAATGAATTGGGAAGTAATTCCTCTACTGTGGAGGAAAAAATACACATACACAGAGAGAGAAAGAGAGAGAGAGAAAATTCTCATTATGGAGCTATACAAAATAAATTCAATTCTTCATATTTTAAAACCACCATTTTACATCTTCTTTTTGTTACACAGGTTTCTCATGTGATACGCCCTTCAGAACCTTGACTAGCATTATGCTCCTCATTTTGAGATGTGACAAATGTTTTATTTCCTCATTAAAATGATATTATGAGAAGACAACCCTAGTAATTTTCTTATCACTGCGTTGAACAGCAGAACCTTCACATCCCTTAATTTTGCCACTTAACTTTTATTAATGCAGCCAAAGATTGCTTTAATACAAACTAAATGCTTCTTCACCATTACTGCCATAAAGCAATGATGTTGTGTTACAACCAAAACCAAAGGAAACCCCAAATGAAAGAACTCTATCCTTTTATCCCTGAGAGTAAACCTTACTCTGCTCTTACCCAAATAAGTGAGGATTCCTCTTCTTAAATAGACACAAGGGAAGATCTAAGGAGTGAAAACATCTTAGTACTTTGCTGGTGACTACAGCAAAAACAAACAAGAAAACAAAAATCTATGAGTACCATGAAAACTTTTTGTTGGAAGGTGCTTTACAAGTGCGTAAGAAGCCAAGTTAGTGGCCAAAGAGGAGATCTAGGAATTATGAAAAAATGTGTGGCTAGAGACGAATGGACAACTACAGTTATTGACACCAACAGAACTCTTCTCTTCTGTTTCTATAAATCTTTTGATTCAAGACGATAAGATTTGTTACTTGTACTTTGGCCTAAGTGAATAAAAAAAAAGAAGAACTTGATATGAAAAGAAGCTCTTATCAGTGTCGCAATAGTATCAGACATACCTTGAGATGACTGATAGTACTGATATTACCTGTCTCCCAACTGCAGTTCTTTGTCCCAATATGACCTGGAGCAACTTAGATGAGGACTTCATGGGTTAGATTTATTTAAAGTATATTGACTTTTTCATAGAAAATGAGTTCTTGTGAAATTTAGCAGGATGATTGATAAATAGTAGGTAATGCATAAATATTTACAACATAAATGAGTAGGTAATTAAGTAAATGCTCACACAGTCCAATAGCAAAATGCCAAATAATCCAATTAAAAAAGTCAAAGGACCTGATAAGACATTTTTTTCCAAAGACATATGAATAACCAACAGGTGTATGAAAAGGTGCTCAACATCACTAATCACAAGAGAAGTGCAAATTAAAACCACAATGTGTTATCACCTCACACCTGTTAGGATGGCTATTACTAAAAAGACAAGAGATAACAAGTATTAGTGATGATGTAGAGAAAAGGGAACCTTTGTACACTATTGGTGATAATGTAAATTGCAACAGCCATCATGGAAAAACGTATAGAGGTTTCTCAAAAAATTGAAAACAGAACTACCATATGCCAGCAATCCTACTTCTGGAGACATATCCAAACACAATGAAATTATATCTCAAAGAGATATCTGCATGCCTATGTTCATTGCAGCATTATTCACAATAGCCAAGATATGAAATCAACTGAAGTATACATCAATGGATAAATGGATAAAGACAATGTGAGATATGGATGTAGATACATAATGGAATGTTATTCAGCCAGAAGAAAGAAGATAATCCTGCCATTTGCAACAATATGGATAAACCCAAAGGACATAATGCTAAGTGAAATAAGCCAGACACAGGAAGATAAATACTGTGTGACCTCACTTATGTGTCGAATCTAAAAAAGTTGAATTCATAGAAACAGAGAGTAGAATGATGGTTGCCAGGGGCTGAGGGATGGGAGAAATGGGGAGATGTTGGTCAAAGGGTACAAACTGTCAGTTATAAGATGAGCAAGTTCTGGGAATCTAACGTATAGCATAGGTGATGATTGATGTGTTAATTTGATTGTAATAATCATCACACGATTCATACATATTTTAAATCATCACATTGTATACCTTGAATATAAACAATGTTTGCCAATAAATTTTTGAAGGCAAAAAAATAAAATTGAAGATAAAATATTTTTTAAAGTAAATAACTAAAAAACCAAAAACATAAGAGAACAAATGAATGAATGCTGTAATCATCCAGGATAAGGGGACAAATTGGACCTAATTATCAAATTAGAATAATTCAAGGAAGGTTTATTTACAAAGCACTGAATGCAAAGTCATGAGTAGGCTGTAGAGGAGCCATAAGGGATAGTGCAGAAATCCTGGGCCGATAGGAGTAGAGCTATTGCCACTCCTATACCTAAAGGATGAGGAAGGAAGAAGCATGAGGGTCCATTGATGTAATCTGTACAGGTCAGCTCCCAAGGCAGGGAGCGGGCAATAGAATGTAGAGCGTAGATCTGGAGGAATAAGCAGAGAATATTCAGTGCAATCAGCTGTGAGCCAGGTCCCAAAGCAATGAGCTCTGGAAAAGGAATAGTTGCGAAAGGAGCAGGCTCAGCTTCAAGCCATAGAAGGAGAACCTAAATAATTTGGTATGATAGGTAGGAAAAAAGATGTTTCTCATATGGTGTTTTCTGGAGCACAAGCACATGAAAATGTTAATAGTATGACCCCCAAAAAAGTATCTACTCTCAAGTTTACCAAAGACTGATTTTTGAGCGGGTCAACGGGAGGGATTTGATAACCTTCCTTTGAAGGCAACAAGGAGGTGGCATTGACCAATGAAAAGAATTTGTAAAAAGGACCTGCATTGGTGTACTATTGACTGGTCATTTTGAAATTATGAACAAAACAAGTTCTTAAAACCTAACTTCTTAAGTCAATGCCAAAATGAGAATTTTGAACTAAAAAAGAACAGAACATGAGCATCTACTGTACTAGTATCCAAAATCGAATAGTCCCCTCTGGGCAAATTTACTATTATGATCTCATAGCAGACAGGCCGTGGCCTCTAATCTCTCAGCTCATGCCTTTTTTCTTTTGCTCATGTTAGTCTGGTGATAAATGATGTAGAATTTCTCAGAGAGAGAGAAAATTATGCCCAATATAAAAAGTGGTTGAAAAAAGCTGATTACAGAGTCATTAGCCCCTGTGGGCTCATTTTATTGCTATAAAGTCATCATTCAAGTAGACATATATTTAGCTTCTGCGGCCTTCATTTGTGGTAAGCAAAATAACCTCAGACAGAAAAAAAAAGGGAGCCTAAGTTCAAACTTCCTATTTTTAGTGATGTGACAGCCAATTTACTAAATTAGAAAAGCCCAGAGCAGAAGCAATGTCATCAGCTTATGTTCCTTGTGTGTGCTGTGTGCTGCTGAGAGCACATCTGCGGACAGGCTTAATCCTAGGTCACATATTCTATGAGAGGCACTTAAAATCCAACACATGACCAGAAGGTACCAAGGACAGTGAGAAACTTACACATCTTGATATATGAGAAGTAGTTGAAGAGACAAGACATAGCCTGGTAAACAGAGGCCTATATGAAACACACGGTCTTTTTTATTCCATTTAAGGGCTGGATAAGGGAGGTAGATTTATTATCCAGCTAGATCCAGTAACATATGGACAAACACTTTCAGTTGGCAATGAAACATTTGTTCATCCATTTATTCATCCATTCAATAAATATTTATTGAGCAACTATAATTTGTCATTTATTGCGCTAGGTTCTCAAAGTTAAAGGAGAATTTATTAGCAAACACTGTGATTTTAAAAAATCATGAGCTCCTTATCACCGGTGGGTTTGTAGCAGATACTGGATGACTATCTGTGAGTGGTATTATAGAAGGGAGAACTTCCGTCTCCCTTCGAATCACACTCTCTGATTTTTTTTTTTTTTTTTTTTTTTTTTTTTGAGGCTGAGTCTCGCTCTGTCACCCAGGCTGGAGTGCAGTGGCGAGATCTCAGCTCACTGCAAGCTCCGCCTCCCGGGTTCACGCCATTCTCCTGCCTCAGCCTCCGAGTAGCTGGGACTACAAGGCGCCCGCCACCACGCTCAGCTAATTTTTTTTTCTTTTTCTTTTTCTTTTTCCTTTTGTACTTTTGAGATGGGGTTTCGCCACGTTAGCCAGGATGGTCTCGATCTCCTGTCCTCGTGATCTGCCTGCCTCTCTGATTTTAATGTGCACAAGAATCACCCGAAGCTTGTGCAATTGTACATCCTAATGCAATAGGTCTGGGCTGAAGCCTCAGATTTTTCATTGCCAAGTTCTCAGGTGATTCAAATTCTGCTGCTCCATGGGCCACACTTTGATTAGCGAGACACAGATCACTGCCTCTCCAGTATTTTATGATTTTAGTGGGAATTCTGTGTCATCTCAGATGCCTTCTCTTGCCTTTCAGATAAAGAAACAAAATTAGAAGACATTTTCTTGTCATATATCCATCAGTAAAAGGGATAGAGCATGCAGCTGGCTTGGAGTCCAGCTCTGCATCCCACCTTCCTACTACAGTCAGATTAAACACATTCAGAATATAAACTGCAAACCATGGGAAAAAGGATGTGCAGTAGTGCTCCTTATCCATAGTTTCACCTTCGTCTGTCACAGTAACCCGCAGTCAACTGCAGTCCAAAAATGTTGAATGAAAAAGTCCAGAAACAAACAATTCGTATTTAAATCATATTTAAATTTAAAAATAATTCATTTTAAATCGTGCACCATTCTGAGCAGCGTGATGAAATCTCTCACACCATCCCACACAGGACATGAATCATCCCTTTGTCCAGCATATCCATGCTTTCTATGCTACCCACCTATGAGTCACTTAGCAGCTGTCTTAGTAACAGACCTACAGATCAAAGAAGAAAAGTGAGTACAGAACAATAAAATATTTTGAGAGCGAGGAGACCACAATCGTATAACTTTTATGATGGTAGATGGTAATCATTATATTATTGATGTTAATCCCTTCTGTGTCTAATTTATAAATTAAACTTTATCATAGGTATGTATGTATAGGAAAAAAACATAGTATATACAGGGTTCTGTACTATCTGCACTTTCAGGCATCTGCTGGGTGTCTTTGCAAGTATCCCCCTTGGATAAGGGAAGACTACTCTACCAGTGTCCAGTCCACTCTCCAAGTCTGAGTTCATAGCTCCCCTCCTTGGGCTTCCCTCAGACCTAATCTCATCTTCTATCAGCCCTTTGCATACTGCTCACTATCCAGTACTGACTTTGTTTTGTTTGCCCCACAAATGTGACATTTGGTGCTTTTTTCCCAGGTTCAACCTTAGAGTATTACAGCAATGACCTTAGTACCTGCCCTATTAATTGTCCCACTGTAAGGACTCAGGTCTCTCAGTAAACATCTTTACCCTTCAGTTCAGAGTCAATCTCCCTGAAACTGTTTTCTGCCACAAGGGTCATCCTGTCTTGTGTGGGGATTAGGCAAATAGAGGGTTGCAATAAATTTGTCATCTCAGGGAACCCAGAATACTCTCAGGTTTCCAGAAATTATTAGAAAGGCAGAGTTCATCCAGGATAATTTCTAGATACTGTCTATCTTTCTTCTTTAAGTAAAAGCTAAAGGAGAATGTTGATAGAACTGATATTAGAGATTCATCTGCTAATAATAGTTGCAATCTCCAGAAAAACTGGGATTCTTCCTCAGAAGGTAAACTAAATGTTTACAAGTATAGAGACGTATTCTATTTTACAGGCAAAAGTTCCAAATCTTCTCTATCAAAAATCCATTCTTAGGTGTTTCTGTACAGTTTTGATAAATTTGACTACTAATTAAGTAAATTGAAAAAAAAGACAGCAAGAAGACATATAATCATTGGAAGAAACTGGAGAGGTTTGAGTAAGAATAAGCAAATTCTTGACCCATTTTAAACACTATCACTCAATTTTTGCAACACATATTCAAGTTTAGCAACAAAGAGAGGTGAGCTGTTCCATCTCATATTTATGTTCACTATCTATAAACTCCCATAGAGTTTCTATTGGAAATTGCCCCCACTAATAACTTGATGAATTCTGTTAATTCTATTAATTTGCCACGTATTAGACTTCCTTCCCAGAAAAATTATAAACTTCTTACAGACAGGAAATATGTTTTTTCTTTTGCATTCTCTTCAGTGCTGTGTACCTACTAGGGACTTAAAGAATGTTTGTTGTTTGATTATTGAAGTTAATATAAATATTTTACCGGCAAAAATAATATTATACCTGTTTTCTACTTGGTAAGGAGTGAATCTGTTGCAACTGGTGCTAAGGAGGGAGGGAAACTGTAAACATGGCAGAGATCTCTTGGGCTACTGTTTTGAATTCTAGAAAGAAGGGCAGGGCAGATATTCTCGGGGGTAGATGTGTCAACCCCCTGCCATTAGAGGGAGTAAGAGCAGAAGGAAACTGAGCAGACCTTTACTGTCTCTCATTTCACCACATTGCCCCTGATGGCCCACTGCTTCAGAACTACCATGATCTCTACCTGTACCTAAGAACAAAATGATGTGAGGACACCTTGTTGCTAAGATATTCAGCCAGAAAGACAGGTGTGTGTTGCATGGACCATGTTTGTGTGGTGATAATTTGAAATACTTCATAATGAACAGCCATATGACTTCCTTTTTCTCTTTCCAAACATAAAGCTGTGCCACTCTCTTTCCCATATTCCTCTTCTCTGGCTCCTCAGCCATCACTAAGAGGTCTCTGCCTCTGTCTGGGTCGTGGGCTCTGTGATGGCTAATTTTATGTTTCACCTTGGCTGGGCCCTGGTGCTCAGATATTTGGTCAAATGTCATCTGGTGTTTCTGTAAGAGTGTTTTTGGGTAAGACTTACATTTAAATCAGTGGCCTTTGAGTAAAGCAGATTTATCTCCATTTTGTACCTGGGCCTCATCCAATCAGATGAAAGTCTGAAAAGACCAAAGACTGGCCTTCCCAGAGCAAGAGGGAATTCTCCAGCAATTGGCCCTGAGACTTGAACTGCAACAACAGGTCTTTCCTGGATCTCCAGCCTGCAAGCCTATCATGGAGATTTAGGACGTGTTGGCCTCCATAATCACATGAGCCAATTCCTTAAAATAAATCTCTCTTTATACGTATATACACTTCCTGTTGGTTCTGTTTCTCTGGATAACCCTGATGAATGCAGCTTCTTTCACTGTGATATTTGGAAGTTGATTCTTTCTCACATGGCCACAACAGTCACAAAACATTAAAAGAAAAACCATCCAATGGAGAAGAATCTGACATAAAATTTGCCTGTCCCCAGTTTCTGAAAAGACTTAAGCACAGTGCCAACGAAGGAAGCAGCTGAATAAACTGGAGTTTTCTGTTTCTCTGACAGTACACTTCTCAAGCAAGACTCGGTAGTACATGAGTTAGACTTCCGCTTCATCCATCTGCCAGGACATAAAGGCTGTTCTGTTAAAGTTGGTGAGAAATGAAAGAGTGAAAGGAAAGACAGTTCAGTTGATAAGAGTGTCATGGAAAATAGCTGAAGCTCCGTAAATAAAGAAGATGGAATTGAAAAAGTGTGCAACAGCAATCAAATGTATCAGATCTTAACTACTACCTGAAAACAGGCATGACAGAAGCTGCAGCACTGGCATAGGAAAGCTAGAAGTTCATCAATGAATCTCTCTTACAGCATCCTATTCAAGTTTTTTTAACTTGATTTTTGTCCAGCACTAAATAGCAAGATCTGGAAGAGTAGTGTTTGTTCATGTTTACAGGCTGTAAAAGCAATCATTTTTCCAGGTGATCATACTCTCAAAACCCTTTTTTTCTCCCTTCGGGTAAAGATTATGATTGACTATAAAATAGCAATAGAGAAATGATCAAATTCCAATCACTCCTTTTTTTCAATAAGAAAACTTGAGATTTCCTCTACCAAAATTGAAGTCTCCCCATAGTTTTTTTTTTTTCAGTAGATCTTAGACTTTTGTCAGCAAGCCTATTCACAGTTTCAGAAACCATGAAATCCTTAGTCTTCCTACTGCTAAACTTTGAATTCATTTGTAGTTCAACACATCTGTTATTTTCTCCAGGCAGAAAAAAAAGGAAACCCACTGAAAACTCTGATTTATACTCCCAAGTGTCCTTAAATTCATCCTAATACCTCTCCTTCCCCACACCCTTTTTTTAAGTTTGTCTCACAAACAGTGATAAGCCCAAGGTTACATATTATCCACAGTTTTCAAATCAATATTACCTTATATCACATTGCTGAGCAGTTTAGGGCTTTGCGGCTAGCTACCATGACAATAGATGAACAGCCTGGAACCAGTTTTAGTTAATTAGAGTCAATCAATCCAAACTTTGCTAACTTACTCATGTGAAACAATAGTATAATGAACCAAAGTCGGCAAGATGATTGGGAAACACAAATTATTACACCCTGATAAATTAAATGTGACTATTACAAAACCTTCTTTCTAAATGAATACTCAGGGAGGAAATATATGGGTATTGAATATAATTAAGAATCCAGGGAAAGTAAACTTAAAGCAGCTATTAAAGCTCCTCCTTTTTTTTTTAAGAAAGAAAATCACTCAGAGGTTGTCGAATGGGAAGATCTTGTGGCAACTTTATGAGTATTCATTTGGGAAAATATCTTCCAGTAGAACCCATGTGATCTGTAGGTGAAACAGAGGGAAAACAGGACATGCACTCTTGTGGGCTCTGGAACCATAGTGAGATGGGCATGCTAAGCTGGGGAAAGAATAAAATGAGAAGAGGTGGATGGGCTTGAGCTCCTGTGTTTGTGTGCATGCAGTGTCCAGAGCATGGGTTTATGTGATTAAGATGTCAATGCTTTTGATCATTGTACAAAATTGAATAAAAGCATTTCCCCTGAATTCTGGAAAATCTGACATGCTCTATCTATTATTGGTATTTGTGGCACACATGCCTAGAGTTCAAGGCCTACTGCAGACTAAGCAAAATAATTAGCCATTTAAAACAAAACCCAAGATTTACTCTCCCATGAGCCAAATTTAGCTGTTGTTTTAGCCCAAGATAACCTATGAATCCTATCAGAACTATTACTTTAAGTTAAAAAACTACGTTGATAGAACACAGTTAAATGGGAGATAAGGAAGCTCTCGCAGTGCATATTGACGTGAAGGTATAAGGGGTCCTATTTAGGAAATGAGTGATGGGAAGGGAAAAGGGTTTGGATAAGAAGCGGAGTGGGGTGGAGAAAGGAAGTTTGAAAAAATGCAGAAGGATGAGCTTTAAAACAAGATTCTTATGCCCCAGCTTAGGCTAAGGTCAGTTTTCTTATTTGCTCTTGGCAGTGAAACATGTTGCATAAAATAGCTTAGCGAGAGGCAGTGTTGAAAGAGCTCTGATGACCTGGATGGGGGTCCTCTTCCAGCCAGTCCCACTTGGCCTCTGTTTTTTTAACTGGGTGCTGAGAGCTATGACCACTGAAGAAGCTACCAACTCAAAATATTTCAACCCCACGTGCAATTTCTAAAACAGTTTTTGATCATTTACTATACTGACATGTTAACTAGTTATCAGATAACGTGATAACAAGTTATCTTGTTACTTTTATCATAATCAGGTAATCAAGATATACACCAGAGATATTTACAGTGCAGAACATAACATCATATGTTAGATTTCATTTCTTTATGTTGAACTACTATCTAATTTTCTTATAATCTAAATTATGGCTAACTTACAGCCTTTATATACTCTCAAGTTCATGTATTTTATTGTCATTTCCAGGCTTGTAATAAAAGCAATGTAAGGATTGGCCACACATCTATGGTAAGACTTCGTGTCTGTGTCTACACGGATTCGGTGGGAAACTCCATTTGTTTTATTTTCCTTATTTTTAAAATACAATTACTGCAGTGATAAAGTGGCTCACTCTTCTTTATGCTGTAAATGAATAGTCAACATAATTTGAAGCATCTAAAAGACACAGAATAGGAGTTATGTCACTTTCAATGTCCTATAATGTCTAATACAGTGTATCAGCTACAGAGGTCTTTAATCAATAGCTGTTAGACGATGGATGGATGCATAGGTGAATGGACAGATTACAGACAGGTGGGCAGATAAACATATAAATAAATTAAAGGTCAGTATAAGGACACAATGACATATGGCTTATATTTCTTTGCATTTGGAAAACTGCGTTAAATGCTTGATATTTGAGACTCATTTTGGGAAATGACAAAATTTTACATACTAGAAATATATTATTAAAAGATCACATAATTTTTAATATTCAGAATCACTGGACATATTTATACTCATTCAACTACTAAAAACAGTAAATAAAAGGTAACATGATTTTTTAAGTTTCAAAGATACGTGGCTAATTGAATCTCACCTTCCACATCTCAGATTCAAATTCTATCATTAGCAGTAAAATAAATTGTAATGAAGGGTTTACTTTTCAGATGTAGTTTATATCTATAACGTAAACCTCATAAAACCAGTTGCTTCTCCCAAAACCACATAACAATCACGAAGTATTTCCTTGGCCATGACACCACCAATTGGTGATGAGAAATTTGCTTGTGCTTTTGACATTTCTGTGTAAAACAACAGCTGCTTCACTCACTTGGAAGCAGCCTTTTCTCCCCCATTGGGGATTCTTATCCCCTGTGGAGGTGGGTGGGCATCCTGCCGGCAACGTTGCATACAAAGAAAGATGCTTAGATACTCCATTGCTGACAGCTAAAATGAACTCATTCTGGGAGAAATCTGTTTTCCAGTGGAAGACAGCCAGACCTGCTTTCCTTCAGGGAATAGAGTATGAGGGATACCATGGCCCTGCTCTCTTCCTAGTGAGTCTAACACCCACAGTCACATGGGGCTAGCCATGTACACTGCAGAAAGCAAAGGCTAATACTGTAAATGCATCCTAACTACCAGCAGCATGATGCTAGGTCAACAGTGAGCAGATGATTTAAAACATAAATATATTGTATGAATGTACTGGGTCCTCCTCTTCCTTCCTGTCATCATCACTATCAACATCATCATTATTATTCTCTCATCTGCCCTACACTTTCACCTTCCAAAGTTCCTTAAACTTGAACAGTGTTGGTTTCCTTTTCTTCTGGTTTTCCTTCCTAGTCTCCTACGTATCTTGCTCCATATACTTAGTGAATCTACTCATTCCTATGTTCTTAAAAATTTAACCCCAGGAGAGAAGTTTCACTTAGGCATGTGACATTTAAAGGCTGAGCCTTTGGAAGGTGGCGATCATCTTGATGTGTTCCACTGTAAGTATGCTGGCCCAGGTCCTTCTGTCTATGCTTTCACTGTTATCAGAATGCACCTCATGAAGAGCACTCCCTGACTCTTCAATTCCATAACTTCCATGCACAGAGTCAGTACAAGCCCAAGGCCAGCTCTGCATGTGCTCAGAATGTTCATTGAGTGTGGGATACAACTAGCAGTCAGAAGACCTCACTTTATGTACTACACTGTAAATCTGCTAACCTCAGAGACCTGTGATAAAGACAAAGGTGCTTAACGTGCATGAGGACCTGCTGATGTTGGCTATTTCACTTAGAAGGAATAAAGTAGAAAGAACTCTGAGTCTAGAAATTTCAAGCCTGCCTTCAGCCACTTGCTACCCATGTGCTATCACATAACCTCTCTGAACTTCATCATCAATATATAAAGTGATAACATGTGACTTAGTGATTCTGTGTATGTATACGTCTGTATATACATATATATATACTCACAGAGCAATAGAGATGCGCATGCATACAGTTACTTGATTTCCATATATATCTAGCTCTGACACTTCTCTTACTTTTCCAAATGGATATTTCATTGATTATCCATGTCCAACCATTTAAGAATGACTTTTATACTTTTCTAATGGTTTTGGTATTGTATGATCTCCAGAAAAATGGGAGAAGTCTTGTACTTGCTAGTGTTAGTTCAATGTAAAACACACTGTAAATATCATTAAAATGCAGCCAACAATAGACACAAAAAGGCCAAAACGCGTTATGACCAAAAAAAATCAACAAATACATTTTTAGTAACATGTAAAAACAAGGTAAAACTACTTCTATCACTTCTTAGAGAATATCTCATATTTCTCCTTTCTCCCCCTCACTGTCTATTATGATCCAAAGAGGAAGCTGTGTTAATACTCTAATTTCTAGCAATAGTTCTTGTATTTTTCTCTATAAGTCTATCATTCCTAAATTTCTGTTTCCATGCTAATTTCTATTCTCATTCTTTCCATTTATGTCCCACTTCTCTCTTGATCTCTCTACTTGGATGTTCCACAGGTATCTCAAACAACACAATTTCAAAAACCAAACTTACTGTTTCCATCCCTAACTATTCTTTCTCAAGTGTTTCTGCTTTAATAACTGGCTCAGTAGTCACTCATATGCTCATGACAGAACCTTAGCAATCATCCTAGACATCCATATTTGTTGATTATTCTTTCAAAATATACCACTAATTGACCAATTTCCCTCTACTCATCTCCCTCTCAACCACCCCAGTGTGAGCCATCCCTCACTTCTTCACTTTCTCTCTACTCAGACCCTTTCTCTCCTCTGCCATGTTCTCAGAATGATCGTTAGAGCAATCTCCCAAAAACTCAAATTTGAATATCATTTTCTTTCTTAAAATTATCCCACAATTTCCAATTCCTTTTGCAGAGCTGGATTTGTTATATACAAAGGGATAGATGTGCAGGAGTAGAGTGGCTGTCTGATTGGAAGAAGGTAGGTAGGGGACTTTGCTTAGAGCTGCATTTGTATGGGATACATGTTGCCCATGGTCTTATCCATTGTCACATCCCTAGCATGGCCCTTCATCCCTTGAAAGAAATGATCCTGCCCAACTTTCTTTTTTTTTTTTTTTTTTTTTTTGCAGTCTTGCTGTGTTGCCCAGGCTAGAGTACAGTGGCGCAATCTCGGCTCACTGCAACCTCCACCTCCTGGGTTCAAGTGGAGGTTCACACCTCCTGGGTTCAAGTCCCTCAGCCTCCCAAGTAGCTGGGATTACAGCTGCCCACCACCATGCCTGGCTAATTTTTGTATTTTTAGTAGAGACAGGGTTTCACCATGTTGGCCAGGCTGGTTTCAAACTCCTGACCTCAAGTGATCCCCCTGCCTCAGCCTCGCAAAGTGCTGCCTGCCCAAATTTCTATTCTCAGTTCACGTCATACTCACCCTCACTCACTGTATTGGAGTCTCACTGCCTATCCCCATCCTTGCCTTCCTCAAATGGACCAGGCTCATGTGCAGATATGCTGTTTGTCTGCCTGTATCACCTTGCTTTTCATCACACTGTCCCTAAAGGCCCCTGTCCTCACATCACCACCATCTTTCTAGTTTCTGTTTAATTATCACTTCTTCAGTGAAGATATCTCCTCTCCAGGTCAGAATCCCTTCTTGAATGCTATCAAAGTACCTAACTGTTTCAAGCGTAGCACTTACCACAATTGTCATAACATGACACTTCAGAAATCTTTTCTTTGAAGTCCACAGCACTTGCCTTCTACAGCCTAGAGAGCAGGAACCAGATCAGCTTAGTTCATCCCTGAACCCTCAATACCTAATATAGGGCTGGGCACATAGCAGATGCAAATGTGTTAAACAAAGAAATTACTAAATCTATTTACAACGCTCTTTTCAAACCCACAGTTTTCAAAGAAGACCAATAATTTTCTTGTGTGTATAGATACTATCTTAATGAGAACAAATGAAACTTTTTCTTCCAATGTCTAAATTGTTGATTACCTATTAGACTGAGAAAAGGACCTGTCCCTCAGCTGTAACACAACAGAATTTTGGAATGAAGAAAAAGATGTTTATTTTTAAATTTTTTCTTCCTTATGGAGGACAGGAATCTTGTAAACCTACTTCTTAGGTGATTCACAGTCAGTCGGACTTATGAAATTGTTGATATTGTTTTCTTATCTCTTCCTATAAGCTTGATTTTTATTTAAATTCTTTTGTAATTATTTATTTGCTAAACATTTATTAGATACCTATTATGTGGTAGGACCTCATCTGTATGTTGTGAATGGAAAATAATAATTATTGAGGCGCTAATAGTCTACTAGGATAAACCAATAAATAAGTACATTTATGGGCATACCATAAGACAGTTAAGAGATCTAAGATAATTATATGTATAATGCTGCAGGCACATAACAGAGAATTCATTAATTTTACCTATGAAGATTAGGGAACATCATGAAGAGGGGTGCACTGGGGCTGTTCTTGAGGAAGATCACCAGACAGACAGTGACTCCTCCAGTCATTCAGCAGGAAAGGCAGTGGCATGAGCAGAGGCAGAGAGCCTGTTCTTCACATTTGACCATCACCCTGTGCGATTCAGGCTCACTAATAAACAGACCTAGCTCTCTTATAAAACATACATCTCTCTGGTGAGCAAGGCTTTCCTGAAATGTAACGTTACTTTCATTTGGTTCTCAAACTAGCTGCTCTGTAGGGAATTCAGACTTAGCAGATCTCACTTTCTTTCTGGACAACTAACAATATGTGCAACTTCCCAGCAGTCAAGAAATATGGGCAATCTCCTCCTGTAGAGATGTACTTTAATGATTCATCAGTGACTGTACTATAACTCATTCATAAAATCCCAAAGCATTAAAAGCTCCATCTTCGTTATTACCAGATGTCTTACAGGTGCCTAAGTCAACACTTCCAAATGACTCCCTGCAAGTTTGCAAGACCAATTGTACCTTCAAGGACATCCAGGAATACAAATGCTGCAGGGAATCTCCTGAAAGCTGATTAACAATGCTGTAAAAAATGCCTTTTAGTGTTAAGGACCCTGTGTTTCTCACATTCTGCCAAGTCCATCCTGGAGATAAACATGCTTCCAACTGACTGAGTTTGAAAAGGAAAGAATAAATAAATTTCTTCCAAAGATTATAGAAATTGCAAGAACATCAAAGTTTCTCACTCTCAATAGATAGGCAGACAGGTTGATAGAGACAGATTTGATTAGATAGATAGATAAATAGATAGGCAAAAAGGTAGATATCCTTCTGAAAGCTATTTTTTAAAATCACTGAACAAAATGCAGAAAAATTTGCTTTGGGCATCAAAGAAAGTAATTTTTAAAATTAAGATACCATAGACTGCCAGAATTGAATCCATGAAACCTTTGAGAGCATGGAGCATGATGGGCTCCGTGAAATTTGCTTCTGTTCTTCAACCTATCACAGGGTACCAGCTGAGACGGGGATAAGGCTGTCTGTGTCCCAGCTACATAGACATCCTGACATCCCTGCCACTGACTTTTCAGTTGACTTTATTCCAAATGTCCCTGAAAAGAGTTCTTCCTTTTTAAAACATTTAAACTCCATATTTAAAACTGCTACAGATATGCTTTTGTCAAAAATGCTGCTGAAAAAGTGAAGAATACAAAAGGAAACTCTTTTGAGCTTGCAAGTTTCCTGCAGCCTGAGCCAGTAACACATATTTAGCACTGACCAGGTGACTCCTGGCCTTGAATGGATGCCCTGATTCCAAACTGTCCTAAGTGATGCAGCACGTTCCTACCTTCCCACATGCCAATTCCTTCCCTTCTGAAGTCATCACTGCTTCCTGTCTTTAACTGTGGTATGTTATACCTTTAAAGCATTACATTCGCACATAGTTTATTTTTTCGTCAGCTGTAATCAGTTTTTGAATTCTGTTGTGTTTTATTTTTTTTTATCCAAGTATGGTTCTCATGGTGTAGTAAATGACATTAGGCTTTTGTAAATTCTTGCAGAATATAACAGATCATTGGTTTTATAACACAGTCGCTGCTTTTGCATTCTGATGAGATTATTAGTAGCAGCCTAGAATACAACATCCCTGCATACTGTTAGTTAAAAAAAAATAAAAGTTTACTAAATGGTCTCTTGTCAACTGTATCTGAAAATCATTATAGTTTCTCTGTTTCCTCGACATGAAGGGGCTCTTCAGCAAGCTGGTGGGTTATGTCAACATGAGGTTACAAAATTATTATCCCAGCTCTGTTTGTTTCAGAGGGGCTTACGCCATGCATTAGCATTCCTATTGTAAACCTCAGGGGCTTAAGGTATTTGTACATCCGGTGTAGAACAATTCCAGTGTTCAAACAGAGGATGCTCAAAGTCAATCGGCCTAGTAGTAGCTTTCACTGGGAGCAGATTCTGAGCGGGGAAAAAACACACTGGGGCTTTTCTGATTTGCCATCTCTCCATAGCATAGATTAGCCTTTGGGGTATTCTATGGCCTCCTGTGGAGAGATTTAAAATCTACTCTATTAATAAAATTAAGTGTTTCTCCCTCTTGGACCCACAGTCTACAATGTAAATTAGCTCCATGTGATATTTACATGTGGGGCAAATAGTCCTCCACACTCTACAGCACTGCAGCAAGCAAAGGAGAAGTGCAGGGCGTGCAAGAGGAAGTGCCTGGCACAGACCAGGGAGCAGAACATTCTCTTCTTTTTTTTTTAGGGCTAAAATGATGACATTTGAAAATTGCCAACTGCATGTGCACCTTACCTTTCTCTCCATACCACTTCTCACATGCATACTTCCTATCTGCATTAAGATCATGACATTCTGAGCTCTAAATTGATACAATGCCAAATAAAAAGCTATCCTGCGAGCCATAATGGTTCTCCAGAAGTCACGGCATTCAACATAGTCAATAGTATAAATTTTTAAACGTGTAAATGCATATTAAAATGAGAGATCTGATTTGCTTCAATAGTTCTGGCCTATTAGACACATAAAATGGTGTTTTAAAAGCCTGCTTGCATCTAGTTTGCATTTTACCTGAAAATGGGAGTAATGAGCATGATGAATTTTCTAAAACCTTCAATATCCTGTTTTGAAATTTCCGCCACGTGACAGTTCCAAGATAGAATCAATTTCTCTCTCTTCTTTTGTTTTTATTTTCTTCTTCCCCAATTTCTCAGTTGTTTTATTGACAATGCTTTAAAATTAAATAGTGTTTAAAGTTACCATTATTCTCTTAGAATTGTAAATAGCTTCTTCGGACTCTTTCAAGACAGCCATTTTTAACTGGAAACAGTCCCTGACAGTCCATGTCAGGTTTATTCATGGATCCTCCTTTGAAACTACAATGCAAGATCGTCTTTAAAATGTTTACTCAGAAATGGCTATAAGTTGTTTTGGTAAACAAGTTAATACAAATGGAAGGCTGAAATAATCAAATTTTTAAAAACTTTCACAGATCAGTGTTTCAGAACGAGCTCTAACCTCTGCCTTCAGCTGAGATGCAGACACTGTGTTAAGGACTAGGGATGAGAGACTACGGCAAGGGCCTAAAGTTGATTGCATTCTAATGGGCAAACCAAAAAACAATTACAACATCATATATTAAATGCTGTGTGGTATAAATTCAGAGGATATATTTTTCCCAGAAATTGGTAGGATCAAGAATGTCCTTGTACATTTTTTTTTTACTTCCCAGGCAGAGGCTAAGTCCTTTTACCCAGTGATGAGGTTTCCTTGCAAATCAAAAGGGATAATGAAGTTCTAACTCTAAATGTTAATAGGTAAGAAGTTAAATCCCACCTTCCACACTTGCTGTATGATCTAAAGCATAATAATAAACATCTCTTAACTTCATGTTTTTTCTGCTATAAAAATAGAGCAAAAATCATGCCTACCTCATAGAAGTTATGAGTTTAAAGCGAGAGAGTGCGTGGAAGTAGGTTAATGCAGTACCTGGCACATGGCAAGTGCTTGTGAAATGCTATCTGGCATTACTGTTATTGCTATTTATTGAGCCCATGTGCTTAACGACTTTACCTGCATGCCTCCTAAAGTCAGGGCTGTTCGTTTGTTTGTTTTTTGTAATGGAATCTAGCTCTGTCACCCAGGCTGGGGTGCAGTGAGTGGTGCGATCTCGATCTCAGCTCACTGCAGCCTCTGCCTCCTGGGTTCAAGCGATTCTCCTGCCTCAGCCTCCTGAGTAGCTGGGGATTACAGGTGCCTGCCACCACTCCCAGCTAATTTTTGTATTTTTACAAAATTAGTAGAGATGGAGTTTCACTGTGTTGGCCAGGCTGGTCTTGAACTCCTGACCTCATGATCCGCCTGCCTCGGCCTCCCAAAGTGCTGAGAATGCAAGCGTGAGCCACTGCGTCCGGCCACAGTCAAGTTTTGACCAAGGCAGTGAGTTTCTTTTCACTCACTGAGAAAGAAATGTACTTTCTTCTCCCAATTTGGGCACTGTGCAGTCCAAGGGCTTGTGTCAAATTCTCATCCATGGGGCTTCATCCCACTATCTATTGGGAGCTGGTAAATGTGTCCCTTAAGCTCTATCTTTAATTTGTAAAATTAAATTGCAGATTATGGGGATGGTGAATTCGATCCTAGGAATTCACATGTTTGTTTACATGTGGAAGTGGAAGTTTTGTTCCATTTATTGAATGTGATGTGACCTCAGCCGCATCATATGATGCTTTGAAGATCCATGCTCTGTTTTACCCTGGAGCTGTGATTCTCTTATTTTTTCTATGTGAATGAGTACATTGTGCCGTTTTCCTAGGCGCCAATCAGTACATCCTTGACTGGTCTCCGGCAAACTGCCAGGGTTATAAGGCGGAGTCCTCTGATCTCTGCATTGACCCAGGCTTCAGGGATCGGTCCTGTGTTGGCAGCTCCTCAGCTGACCTGTCTTTTTGCAATGCTAATGCCAAGCTTTCCCATCTCTTCTCCTACTCCTATGTAGAATATGGCTTCCTTCCTTTAACTTCTTTATTACATGCACACACCCCACATGTACACACTCAACTCTCCTCATCAAAACTTATTAGAGACATCCATTTGATAAATATGTTTCAGGTATCTTCTGTGTGCCAGGAACTGTGCTAAGAATTGGGAATATAAATTAAACAAGACAGACCTTGACCTTGAATGTACTAGACAGTAGGAAATAGACAGCAGACAAATAGGTGAATAGGTAACTAAAACATTTTCAGACTATGGTTAGTGCTTTCAGGGAAATAAGCGGGGCGATGGGCCAGAAAGTAACCGGGGCATTTACTCCAGTTGGAGTGAACTCAGAAATCTTCTCTAAAGAAAATACCCAAAGAATGAAGAGAAGCCAAGTAAGTGAAAGTTACAGGGAAATACTTTTCAGGCAGGAGACACAAGCAAATGCAAAATCCTCAAAGTGGGAAAGAACTGAAAAATTTCAAGAACCCAAAACACCCAGTGAGGCCGGAGCTTAGCGAGGCTATGCCTGTGTGAGGAGAAGGAGGGGCTAGAAAAGAAGGAAGTGCTAGAAAAGAAGGAGGGGCTAGAAAAGAAGGAGGGGCTAGAAAGGAGCCAGGACATGCAGGGCTTTGCAGGGTTAGGGAGTTGTGGTGGGAGAGGTTTGGATTGTGTTCTCAACAGGACTGAAAACCTATGCCGGTTTTTCAGCTACAGGGAGACCTCCTCCAATGTATGGTGTAAAAAACTTTAACAGTAGGGTAGAGAAAGGAATCTACCAAAACCAGACTTAGAGAAGGAAGGCCAGTTTGGAAGTTACAGAAGCTTTCCAGGCACTGGGGTGTGAAGGGAGGATGGGGCAGGAGTTGGCGAAGACTGAATGGAAAGGAACTCAATGACAGATTCCAGGAGGAGGCGAGTGAGGAGAATGAAAGAAATAAAGGAATTCCCGGTGACTGCAAGTTTCTGAACTGAGTAGATGAATCATTTATTAGATGGGAGAGAAACCGGTGTTGAGAATTCTGAAAGTGGATGGGTAAAGTTTGAAATGCCTATGAGTCATCCAAAGTGGAGACATGAAGAAGGCGCTACCCCACACGGTTCCGTGCATTCTACTTATCCACTATCCAGAGTGTCAATATTTATCACATTGGAAAACTCTTCAAAGTAACAGTCACCATTTGCCAGGTGACAATTTGATCCTTCTGGTGCATTGCATCTCTTTGGTGTATTGACTAAATGTGATTGTTACATGTTAAGACTGCATCTCACTATCAGTGTCAGTACACAAAATTCACTATCAAATGCTCAGCACAGAGCTCAGAAAATGAAGGTTTATCTGGAAGACTTCTGCAAAGGCCTGAAGGGATGGCAGTATCAGATTTATAGGTCAATGATGAGGTCTCATGATCTAGAATCTGAAAAATTCAGAATGTACCTGCAAGAACACGGCCCCCTGGAGAGATGTGACATAGTAAATACCTACGGTATACATTGGTAAACACACTAACATGGTCTCCTCAGGTTCTAAAAATGTCACACAAAAGACGTTTTTCCTAAAATACAGATCAACTGGTTGCTGCATGGGGAAAAGCATTTGGTGGGAGGGAGGAGTAGGAAGGAAAATTCCACAATCACAAACTTGTTTCTTATAAGAGAAGAACATGCAAATCATGTTTATCAAAGAAAACTGTATAAAATGTTGCAGAACCATTCCTGTCAAATGAATATAAGATGCTAATTGGTGATGTATGTAGTCCCAGAGATGCTTGGCATGCAGAGAGTGAGTGAAGTACAACAAAGCATTTGTATGGGCCATCTGGAAGGGCATACCACACTCCTGCGTGTGATGAAAAAGTGCAATTAAACAGAAACTTTGGAAACCAAGGCCTAAATATGCATGGCCTTGACCCAGGTCAAGATCCTTGCGAGAAACCCTTCCGTGCACCTAGAGACCACGGTGACCGAATGCAGTGGAACCCGGCTTGGTGAAGCTATTGCCAGCCCCTTAGTGAAGCTATTGCCAGTCCCTTTGCAATGTGGACATCTCTACAGCTTTAGCAAGCATGAAGATTGTGTTCCCAATGTACTTCATATGTGAAACTTCAAGTTTTGCATTCACTCACACACACACACACACACACACACACACACACACAGACACATGGATGCACACATGCGCGAGTATTTCCCACAAACACCAAAGATAATATACAAAATAGAAATATTTGTTTTTGCTCTATGCATGAGAAAACTTTTAAAATGTTCACCAAAGGAGTAAAAATTATGAAATACATTTTTACTCATTTCAGCTTACAAACTGGATTTTCAAAACTTAAAATTTTGGAGGGTAATAAATCCTTGAGATAAAAGTGTTTCTAAATTTTGTTCAAATAAATATCTCAGTCTGTAAGGAGAACTAGTCCATTTTTTAAACAGTATTTGATGGCTTGAAAACGGGCCATAAAATTTGGTGATCCATTTTTAAATGAATGATTTGGTTTCCAGTGAGGAAGCCACTGGCAGTCTGAATTGTTGAAAGAAGCATGAGGTGAGAGAGTAATTCAAGACCACAGAGACCCCCAGAATCAGATCCTGTGGATGCTCAGCCCTGTATTCTGCCCTTTAAGGCTCATGTTTTTTACCCTGAACTCTTGTCATTTATATCCTTGTTTCAAGAAAAGTTTCAAGATTGCTTTAGTCCACAGCTGGTTAAAAGACAAAGGAACCCAAAGCACAAATACAAACACCTGGGAAATTGCATTTTCGTGATCAATCTACCTCTTCTTAAATACACTTTGTTTGTTTGCCTATCTTAGTGTAAGCCCCAAGGCAAGAACTGTGTCTTTTTAATGTGTTTCACAGCACCGAACCTATTGCAAAAGCTGAGGCAATGATAAACAGTAATAATAATGCCATTCAAAAGGAATGCTGACTCAAATAGCGTGATTTTAACCCTGCTGGTTTAGATACTTGGAGTTGGGAAAAGATACGGCACTAGAAACATTTATAAATATATAATCCAACTCTGCTTCTAAAATCTTCCAAAATCTGAGTCATTCTAATCTCTGTTTGGGTTGCATATTTTGAAAACTGAAATGGTAAAAGTAATATTTGCCAAACACACACACACACACACACAAACCTGTACTAGAACAAAAATGTAATCACCAAACATTTTCTGAGCACCAACAGTATTCATTAAAGAAATAAAAGAAAATAGGATACATTTCCTACTCTCTCAGACCTCATAATGTATAGGCAGATCATGAAAGAGTTAAGAGAGGGGAAAACAGGAGTTTTTTAATGCTTTTGTGAAAACCGTGCCCTGTAGATCATAATAAAATGTGCTCATTTGAAATGGATGGTCTATTCTTAAGAACTTACCTGCATGGGTCAGCTCTTTGGAGGAAAAATGCAAGACTGATTATCTACACTCAGGGAATGGGGCCTGACTAGAGAGTGTGCTTGGAGCACCTTTCTGAGTTTTCAGAAGACATGTCATTAGTGCAAATATAAGAGGGGCTCTAGGCCAGGTGTGGTGGCTCACGCCTGTAATCCCAGCACTTTGGGAGGCCGAGGTGGGCGGATCACCTGAGGTGGTCAGGAGATCGAGACCATCCTGGCCAACATGGTGAAACCCCGTCTCCACTAAAAATACTAAAAATTAGTCGGGCATGGTAGCACGTGCCTGTAGTCCCAGCTACTCGGGGGGGCTAAGGCAGGAGAATCCCTTGAACCTGGGAGGCAGAGGTTGAAGTGAGCCAAGATCACGCCACTGCACTCTAGCCTGGGTGACAGAGTAAGACTCCGTCTCAAAAAAAAAAGAGGTTCTAGCCTAAAATACTTATCTTCCACCTATATATTTATCTGAATTGTTTATCACATTAGCTAGTTGCCATTCCCCCAGAGCAGAAACCTAAAAGACTGAGACAGGAGGATGCATAGGTGTTGATGAGACCGATAGTGAAGAAATCTGGCAGCCTCAATGTGAAGAGTATAGCACATTTTTGAGAAAGATACTGAAAAGAAGGAAGGAGATGCTTTAAGAATGGAATTTAGGAAGACATTGGGAGACCAGGGGAAAACTTGCCTGCCATACAAATTATCCAGCTCTTAACCTGAATGTTACTTTGAGGAGGATTAGGCACAACTCAATATTCTGAAATTAAATTCATCTAGATTTTATATAATGAATTTCAATTTGCCATTGCAGCTTTCCTAACTGGAATTAGGACTGTAATTACTCCTGGTGGTTTTTGTGACCCAGAAGATTCAAGAAAATTTGAAGCTGTAGGATCTTTGGAAGCCAAAAGGTAGTATGTGTCACTGGAGACATTTTTACATTTTCAATGTTACAGACTGAATTTTGCCTCCCTCCCTTCATATATTAAAGTACTAATTCTTAATGTGATAGTATTTGAAGATGTGACCTGTAGACAAGTAATTAAGATTAAATGATGTCATAAGGGTAGGATTCTAACTCCATATGACTAATGTCTTTATAAAAAGAGGAAGAGACCCCAGGGATGTGTACACAGAGAAAACGCCATATGATAACATGATGAAAAGGTGGCCGTCTGCAAGCCAAGGAAAAGAGTCCTCACTAGAGACCAACCCTGCCAATACCTTGATCTTAGAATTCCAGCCTACAAAATGGCAAGAAATAAGTTACTGTTGTTTAAATCACCCAGTTTGGCATTTTGTTTTGGCAACTCTAGCAGACAATACACTGAACTCACTTAAGTGATTACTCACTAGGAAAATTGCTCTTCATAAAGGAAAAAATAGCATAAATGTGCCACTAGGACAAAGAGGGGCAACCACAAATAGAGGAACTTAGAGTCTAGAGTGGTGATTTTCAGTTGGGTGAAGGGATGGCCAGGTACAAGGTGACTTCTGCAAAATCTACGTCTTACTTCCCTTCTCTCAGAACCCTAAACCAGATGCTGATTTATTTTGAGACCAGCATGAATAATTGAAAATGTTTCCAGATAATTCTAATATATGAGCACCCTTCCTCTCTCACCCCTCCACTCTGGCTTAGACATTCATCACCAAACTGCTGGATGCCTATTATAAAATTAAAGTGCATCTGTGGTGACTATTCCAGCTAATGGCTGATTATCCAAAGGCCAATCATGAACCATAGTTATATGAAAATAGTTGTCTTCACTCTCTATTCCATCTACAATATCAAAGCAGAATCAGAAGCAACAGTAAAACGCCAGAAATGTGAGATGCCATTCCTCAGGAAGAAATTGTCTACATTTGTCCAGAATAGAGCATCTTACATAATAGATGAAACATAAAGCCTCACCTCTCTTGGGATATGAGAATATTAAATGTGTAACTGATCCACAAAGAAAACAAAGTCTCCTATTGTCATTACTTTGTTCAATTAGGTCCCACATTTCTATTACTTATTTGGCAGAGACGTAAGGTTTTGCCCATACCTGAGTTCTCTACTTCCCTTTCAATTAGGCTAGAATTTCCAGTCTCTCTTTCAGTTAGGTGTAGCAATATGACTAAGTTCTCACCAAAAGGATGAGTAGAAGTGACATACACTCCTTCCAGGCCCACCTGAGAACCTCATTTCTTTTCCTGACCATAAGGTAGAGCAAGATCTGAGAACCTGAATAAAACTGAGTCTCATAATGAAAATTGCCTGGGTCCTTGGATGACTGCATAGTGGAGCAACCTACTAATCCCCCAGATTCAATAAATTAACAGGGGTGAAAAATAACCTTTCATTATTTCAACCCATTTCCATTACTGTTATTTATTAGAACAGTAGACCAATTCTAATAACACATTTATATTAGAAATAGCAAAGAGTTCTCTTTTTTGCCAATAAGTTCCAGGAGTTTTCACTTTAGGAATGATCATCTGAAGCTAAACAATTCATATTCACCCTGATCTTGCAGAAGCTCTGAGTCAATTCCCATGCAAGGCTAACGGGTAACTGAGCTGATGGACTAAGTTTTTTGATGAAATGAAAGCAGGGGTCATGGTGATCTTTCACAGTTGAGTGATGTCTTTCTTCAAAGACGTATATATATATCTTGGATGTATTCCATAAGAGTTGTTCTCCTTTATGAGCCTTGCCAGATGGGGTCTTCTTATAATTCCACTTTCCTTGAAATGAGAGAACCAGGGCCAAGCACTATGAGCATTTATTAGATATTCCTTGATGATTATATAAACATACAAGTTTAAGTCTGATAAGCCTAGGCTATGGACTATGGAAATAGAGCTTAATTATGGCCTGGACATGTTTACTGGTTAGTAGCAAGTGTCCGGGTTTCTGGCCATTCTGTTGATCTTTATTGATACATAATAGTTGTATATATTTTGGGGGTATATGTGATATTTTGGTATATGCATACAATGTGTAAAGATCAAATCAGGATAATTGGAATATCCCTCATCTCAAACATTTATCTTTTCTTTATGTTGGGAATCTTCCAACTCTGGTCATTGTCTTGAGGGCAGTTTTGCAAAGCATGTATTTGATTAACCTCTCAAATCATAACCTCCTGTCTCCCAACCTATAGGGGGTATGGAAGGAAGAACTGAGTATTCCCAATTCATTTTATCTGCGCCCATATGGGTTTGTCTCATGCTCATTGGAATAATAATGTCTGAGAGCAATGAGGGGGTGGATAGATCACTGGAGAGTGTGTGTGTGTGTGTGTGTGTGTGTGTGTGTGTGTGTGTTATCTGCAGGGGTAGACAGATAGCAGTTCTAGGGAAGTAAAAAGCAGAGCAGAGAAGTAACAAATGGACATATGAATACTCTACCCAATCTCTGGCCTTTTACAAACAAATAGGTTTAACCCTATACCATAGTTCACCAATATTACTAATTAGGATGAGCCATGCTATTTGATAAACTTTTATTATGTTTTATTATAAACAAGAACATTTGAATTTTTCACTATTAATAACAAATAACATGTGTTAGAACTTAATGTACCACAAAGCACTTTGCATAAACATTATCTCAAAGCAGAAATTTTTTTGGGCCCTGCACCCCATCCACTTGGCCCACCTCTGATTTCAGAGCAGCTATGGTAGCACTTCCACGCATGTACTCTGCCACCATTCTTTCTCAAGCTCAAGCAGCAACTTCTCTCCACTTCTCTGCCTCAGGACTTTCTCTAAAGTCACACAACACAGTCACAGTCAGAAAGCGTGGGAGTGGGATGGGAGACAATACTCCTGGTGTGGTGGAAACTCTCAACTAATGAGACAAAGGCATTAGCAGGTAAATGTCTGGACTTCACATGTTCTGGAAAGACAATTCCGAGGTTCACATTCTATACATTTAGAGGGTCCTCAGTAGAATTAAGACCTAGTTGCCCACAGCAAAAACCAACTGATATTCCAAAAGTGTTGTCCCTCCTACTTCCTTGTCTCCTTTTCCCTGCTCTGTCAAGATGGTTTCCCTGCTCTAACAAGAAGGTAACTCGATCCAAGTCCTGGATTTGGGCTCTGCTTTAGGATAATCTGACCAAGATATTTCACTGAATCTTCACTCTAGAATAGAAACCCATACGCATCATGACATGTACCTCTTGAACATTTGCAGCTAAAGAAAAAAAGGCACAAGGTGAATTGGGCAGCTCGTGCTCCATCTGCTGGAGGGTTAGAAGTTGCCAATTATACGACTAAATGTTGTGACTTAGCCATACTACTTTTCAAGGACCAAAATTGCAGCCAAACTCAGAAAGATATTATCATTTGCCTTCTAAAGAGACTTGGAGTTGTAGAAAAGCTATGAACTCATCATGTATCTTGCTTGTAGAATCCACTTTGGGACTGTTTGGGACTGTTACTAATTTTGACAAACCGTATTTGAATCTTTAACATATTATTGAATTAATGTAACTTCAAAAGAAAACTAGCAGCCTCTTCTATCAAGTCTGCCTTGTATCATCACCTTTCTCTAATTTCTCTATTATTTTAAAATCTAAGTTTTCTAAAAAAATACTTTATCTTATAACCTCAGCTTCTGAAATTAGAATTTTAAAAGCTTCTAAGCAGTTAAACTCTAAATAAAAAATTCCATATAGTAAAGCTTCTGTAATTTTTTCCTGATCCACTCATCACATACAGTTCAAACAAGTTTGGTTTCCTTGGTAGTTTTGCCCTTGAACTGAATAGAAATAACCAGATACAATGTAAGAGAACAGAATATATGTGTAGAAAGGAATAATAGATAACAACATGGCCACAGGAGAGAAGACAATAAAAATCAGAAAAGAGAGTTTTAAAAGATCAAGCTGGCTTTTGTATGCACCTGAATAACCTTAGTGAAATTTTAGATCATATCACCACCTAAAAATCAATGATGAGAGAATGATGGCAAGGAATCATGTATATTCTGTTTCTGAAGCCAAAGAAGTATAGAGGATAGAATAGAAATATTTTCATGATGTAATTTTAATACTATCTAGCATTTATTGACTACCCACCTTGTGCTAAACAATATACACTTGGCATTTTACAAACATCATCTTCAGTCCTCACTGCAACATTGCAAATCATTTGCCACTATCCTTCTTTTAAACAGGAGAAATCTGAGGCTCAGAAAGGTTGTTTAACATTCCCAAGGCAACACAGTTAGTTGATAGTTACCCCAGAGTATAAATTCAAATCTCTTTAGCTCCAAAATCCATGATTCTTTCTTACTCTTTGTCACCTTTACTATAAATAACATTTCTATTAGTTTGTTCTTGTGTCACAGCAAAGGAATACTTGCAACCGATAGTTTATAAAGAAAAGAGGTTTTAATTGGCTCATAGTTCTACAGGCTGTACAGGAAGAAAGAAGCTGGAATCTACTTCTGGCGAGAGCCTCAGGAAGCTCCCAACCGTGGCAGAAGATGAAGGGGGAGCAGGTGCATCACATGGTGAGAGTGGGAGCAAGACACGGGGAGGAGATGCCACACTCCTTTTTTTTTTTTTTTTTTTGAGATTAAGTCTCGCTCTGTTGCCCAGGTTGGAGTGCAATGGCATGATCTCAGCTCATTACAACCTCTGCCTCCTGGGTTCAAGTGATTCTCCCACCTCAGCCTCCTAAGTAGCCAGGACTACAGGTGCACACCACCACACCCAGCTAAGTTTTCTATTTTTAGTAGAGAAGAGGTTTCACCAGGAGCTGGTCTTGAGCTCCTGACTCTCAAGTAATCCACTAACCTTGGCCTCCCAAAGTGCTGGGGTTAAAGGCATGAGCCACCATGCCTGGCCGAGATGCCACACTCTTTCAAACAACCAGATCTCACACGAAATCACTGAAAACTCACTCATTACCACAATGAGTGCACCAAGCCATTCCTGAGAGATTTGCTCCCATGACCCAAACACCTCCCACTAGGCCCACTTCCAACATTTAGGTCACATTCCAACAAGAGATTTGGAGGGGATAAAACATCCGAACCATATCGTTCCACCTCTGGCCCCTCAAATCTTATGTTCTTCTCACATCGCAAGATACAATCATCCCATCCCAATAGTCCTCCAAAGTCTTTGGTCATCCCAACATCAACTCAATCAAAAGTCCAAAGTCTCAATTGAGACTTAAGGCATGTTCCTTCCACCTATAAGACTGTAAGAACAAAAATAAGTAATTTACTGCCAAGATATAGTGGTGGTACAGGCGTTGGGTAAATATTACTATTCCAAAAGAGAAAAATTAACCAAAAGAAAGGGGCTGTAGGTCCCACAAAAGTCTGAAACCCAGCAGGGCAGTCATTAAAGCTTAAAGCTCCAAAATAACCTCCTTTGACTCCATGTCCCGCATCCTGGGCACACTGCTGTGCTGGGTGGGCTCCCAAGGCCTTGGGCAGTTCTGCCCTGTGACTTTTTCACACTGAGGTTGCAAGCTGCTGGTGGCTTTACCACTCTTGGGTCTAGAGGGTGGCAGCTTCATTCTCATAGCTCCAGTAAGCAGTGTCCTCGTGACTCTGTGTGGGGGCTCCAACCCCACATTTTTCCTCAGCACTACCCTAGTTCAGATTCTTGGAGGGGCTCTGCCCCTGTAGCAGGCTTCTGCCTAGGCACCCACACTTTTACATATATCCTCCAAAATCTAGAGGGAAGCTGTCAAGCCTCCTTCACTCTTGCGTTCTGTGTGCTTGCAGGCTTAACACTACATGAAAGTTGCCATAGCTTAAGCCTTGAACTCTCTGGAGCAGTATCCCATTGCCTTTTAGTGAAGGCTGAAGCCAGAGCTGCCAGGATCCTGGGAGTAGCATCCTGAGGCTGCACAGGATAGCTGGCCCCTGGGCCTTGCCCCTGAAAACCATTCTTTCCTCCTAGGCCTCTAAGCCTATGATAGGAGGAGTTGCCTCAAAGATCTTTGAAATGCCTTTGAGGCCTTTTTCCCCATTGTTTTGGATATCAGCACTTGGCTCCATTTTAGTCATGCAAATCTCTTTAGCTCCACAGGCTGCTTTCATTTCCCCCTGAAAATACTTGCTCCTTTTTTACCACATCTCAGCATCAAATTTTCCAAATGTTTAAGCTCTGCTTCCCTTTTAAATATAAGTTCCAACTTTAAGTCATTCCTTTGCCCCCGTATCTTATCTTAGGCTGTTAGAAGCAGCCAAGCCACACTTGAATGCTTTGCTACTTAGAAATTTCTTCCACCAGATGTCCCAGATCATTGCTCTTAAGTTCAAACTTCCACATATCTCCAGGATGTGAGCAAAATGTAGCCGAGCTCTTTGCTAAGGCATAACACAAATGACCTTTGCTCCAGTTCCCAATAAGTTCCTCATTTCCATCTGAGGAATCATCACTCTAGCTTTCACTGTCCATATCTTTATCAGCATTTTGGTCACAACTATTTAACCAGTCTCTAAGAAGTTCCAAACTTTCCCTTATTTGCCTCTCTTCTTCTGAGCCCTCCAAACTCTTCTAACCTCTGTGAATTACCCCATTTCAAAGCTGCTTCCACATTTTCAGGTATCTTTATAGGAAGGCCCCCACTCCTCAGTACCAACTTTCTGTATTAGTCTGTTCTTGTATTTCTATAAAGAAATACCTAAGACTGGGTAGTTTATAAAGAGATTTAATTAGCTCACAGTTCTGCAAGCTATACAGCAAGTGCGGAGCCAGCATCTGCTTCTGCTGAGGGCCTCAGGGAGTTTCCAGTCATGGCAGAAGGTGAAGGAGGAATAAACAAATTACATGGTGAGAGGAGGAGCGAGAAAGAGGGGAGGTGCCAGGCTCTTTTAAACCAGCTCTTGTGTGAAATTGTATAGTGAGAACTTACTCATTATCATGAGGACAGCACCAAGCCATTCACGCAGTATCCACCCCCATGGCCCAAACACCTCCAACATTGTAGGTCATATTTCAACATGAGATTTGGAGGGGACAAAACACCGAAACCGTATCAATATTTAAAATATAACTTAAGGTGACAAATTCTAATTACCTGGTTTATATAAAGCCATACTAGATTAAAGAAATATTAGTAATTTGGTGATAATGACAAAACAAAAACAGCTGAAACACTACATGATCCATCTTTAGGCACAGAGTTTTCAGAAGTTAGATGTTCTTCCGATTATCATCACATAGCAAATTATTATGATAAAATTGGCACCATATTTTAGTATTTCAACTTTAATAAATAATAAGTAATAATCTAACACACTTATAGTTTATTAAACATTGAAAAGCACTTTTTTCATACATTATTTAATATTTATACACACAATATTTCACTTATGGAGGTAGGAGCCATATGTTTAACAGATAATGAAACCAAAGCCCAGAAAGCTTAAGTGCCTTTCATAGAATCACACAGTATATTAGAACCAGGGGAACCAAAATCAATGTCTCCTTATTCCCAATTTGATGCCAATAAGCAACATACCCAAATTTAAAAATGTGAAAAAATTTTGATCATTATAAAAAATCAGTAAGTCACATATTCTGCTACTATTTTGGCTAAACATAAAAAATTACCATCTTATTAAGTTGTGTTAATAAATGGTCAAACGGAAAAACAAAAAGGGAGGCTCTTGGAATGTTTCTATATAATTAGATTTTTTTACAATGGGATATTTTGCTTAGCTGGGAGACTGCCAGCTATAGACAAAATATGGATGTGTAACAACCTCCTCAAAACTTACTGATATACAGCAATTAGAATATATGCTATGTTCAAATGTCTTCAGGTCAGTTGGGCTGTTTTGCTCCACTCACCTCTCATTCTTCCTGGACTAACAATTTACTGGGGTCATGTTCTTCTCAAAGTCAGGGCAGTGGTGCACAAAGCCAGGTGAAGGCAGAGATACTTCCGAGGATGAGGCTCAGCATTGTCTTACTATCACTTCCATCAACTTATCATCGGCCAAAGCAAATCACACAGCCAAGACCAACATCACTCAGGTGGAAGGGCTACAAAAGCATATTGCAAAGGGTGTGGATAGAGAAAGTGGAACATTGGGAAGAGTAGTTTAACCTACAACTGGTGATTATCATAAACAATCATGCATTCCACAACTTATTTTTACCAAGTACACTGCATACAGGACACTAAGGATATAGCTGTGAACCAGACTAACGTAATCTCTTCCCTTATGGAAGCTATGAAAGAGGAGAGAGAGAGAGAGAGAGAGAGTGTGTGTGTGTGTGTGTGTGTCCAAAAGTTATATTAGTCATAATTCAGCCTGTCTTTGTTGATTTTGAAGTATACTTGATATATCGTAGTGGTCTCCATTCTAAACATGTTTTTATTGTGCAACATTTAAATGATGAGGTTATAAGAAATTAAATTAAATATGCAGTTATTTCAGGATATACTACAGTCAATGTTGCCTAGATTCTTAATTTCTTACCATTTCCCCTATAAAACAACGATGCACTTTTTAAAATTCCAGTTATTTTAGTCTTACATGTATTTTAATTCCAGATAGATTGGAGTTCATTGGAAAAAATATTCTCTTAAATGTGGTGAGTACAAGTAAAATTAAAGAATCTATAAAGTCAAGAAAGTGGCAGGTTCTTATTGATAAAATAAATGAGGATGATATAATCATTTTTATTCTTTGCCAAGTCCCCTGATACTATTAATCCCATAACCTCTTATTCTCAGACAGGAGAGAACATCACTGTCATTTCCTCAGTGACTGGGACAAATATTAAAAAATTGTAAGGGCTAAGTAGACATTTACTGAATCAATGCTGGAATGAATACATAACTCAATCAATAAGTCAGCCAATGAAAAGGGAGATAAACCTAATGATTTCCTGCTAATATTCATGGACTATCATTGGCTTCTCCAGTATAAGCTCCTTAGATGTTGGGGGCACACATTTTTTTGGGAGATGGGTCACGTAACCACAGACAAAATTCCTATGAGTCAAATGGCAGCTCCATAATTCTCTTTCCTTGTTATTTTATAGCTAACACACTCTTACTATCATAAGGCATTCCATCATCATCTACAGGGCTTACGATGATGTTCCTAACATTACATCTTCTAGGTTTCTCCAAGCAGACCTCTATCCTCGTACAGAGGTACTGCAGTTTCCAGAACTTGCCTGCTCTCTTCCCTTTCATTGGTGACGATGACTGCTCTTTTTCTGTTTCCTGTCTGTATCTCTTGTGCTTGTCCTCCTGGAAAATCCTCCATTTTTCCAATACGAACATGTCTCTTTTATGAAGTCTACCCTGAGCTCTCAGTGGTAAAGAAACGTTTCCTTCTCCAGCCTCCCAGAGTAACTTGTACACACAGTAGCCTATTTATGACATTCTAAAGCAATTACCAGCTCTTATCATAGTTCCTAATACCTAGTAGATGTTTTCATTCCTGCTGAAAAATATATAAGTAATAACAGTTTACAGCTGGGCACGGTGGCTCACACCTCTAATCCCAGCACTTTGGGAGGCCAAGGCGGGCGGATCACGAGGTTAAGAGATCAGATCACGAGGTCAAGAGATCGAGACCATCCTGGCCAACATGGTGAAATCCTGTCTCTACTAAAAATACAAAAAATTAGCTGGGTGTGGTGGCAGGTGCCTGGAGTCTCAGCTATTCGGGAGGCTGAGGCAGGAGAATTGCTTGAACCGGGGAGGGAGAGGTTGCAGTGAGCCAAGATCGCACCACTGCACTCTAGCCTGGCATCAGAGCAAGACTCTGTCACACACACACACAAAAATAGTTTACCCAGTTGGCTAAAGAATCATCAGCCAACAATTTAATATAAATATAAATGTCACACATTTTTAAAAATACTATTATAGTACAGCCTTCCTTAGGCCTTCTGAAGCCTTTTACTCAATGCTAATAAACACTCACCTCATCTTACATTCTGACTTCATTTTATCAACAAGCATTTTTGAAAATCTGGGAAACAACAGCAAAACAAACAGATGAGCATATTAGCATGAAATATGCAAAATTCTGTATTCTTGTTTGAAGGGTTGCATTTATTGCCTTTAATCCAGTTTACAAATTGCAGGAGTTTAGGATGCTTATTGACGTTTGTGTTTGATTAAGATACGACTATATATTTAAGAGCTGGCAAAACTGTCGAGCCAGCCTGTGATTGCAGCAGTAATTAGGCATTTTAGCACATATTAGTGTAAACAGCTGTGTAAAATCCATATCAATGTTAGAAACACAAGCGATGTGGTTCAGTTAAAATATCACGAGGTTGGTTATTGGCTGAAAAATGCTGAGGAGAACCTGGAAAAATTAATTGCTCCCACACAATGACATAGGCTAACAGAGGTTAATTTAAGGGAACTCTCTTTCAAACATTACAAATGGAAGTAGTGGAGTAAGAAGGAGATTTGGAGGCTAGAATCCCTTTTCTAACTCTACCCACTCTTGTGTGTAATACACACATCCTGAGATATTCTGTATTTTGGTGGAGAGAGTCTCGCTATCACTCACCAGACTGGAAGGTCTCAAAAGTAAACTGAGCAAAACTGTAAATGCTATACACATCCAAAAGTTAGTTATCAGGTCCATTAAACCACAACTGAACTCCACCACCCTTCTGTGGCCTTGCAAATATATATGGCAGCTCCTACACTAGGCAAGTCTTATGCATAAAAAGTGTAAATTTTGAGATCAACGTGCCTGATTTCAAATCTCTGCCTTGCTCTTTTCTATCCCTGGGATGTTGAGCAAGTTATTTCACCTTTCTAGACATGATTTTTCTCATCTGTACAATGGGCATAATCTCCACTTCATAGTCACTGTGTTAATAATGAAAATAGACTTCATATATAGATAGCCTGAAAGTACAATGTAGGACCCAGATAGTCATGAGTGATACAGATGTTTCAAGAAAAATATTATATGAGCAAGAGATTAAAATGGGCTATTATTCTACCACTCCATATTCTATGCTATATTCAAAGAACCAAGTCTTCCATTGCTTCCATAGGCTTTCCATTGTAGAGATGCTACCAGTGAGAACCAAGCTGAAGGGCTATCTCAGTTCATCAGCACTTTCCAATAGCACAGAATCACTAGGGTCAAAAGCAGAACTTGAAGACTCGACTATCAGCTCTATTAAAGCCAACACTGGACACTAGATAGCCAAATGCTTTGGGTAAATTTCTTTTGCTGGTGGTGGGAAAGAGACAGAGATAGTGTAACCCTGCCATCTGTTGACCTAGCAGCATATTGTGCCACTTCTGGTATGAGCAAAGGGCTCTCAAACCTGGGAAGGAGGTGAAAGACCAATATTTACAAGAGTACAACTGCTAATTTTATTCTGCAAACTCTAGCTGTGTTACTGCACTTTAACTATTATACGCAGGCTGGTGGAACCACAGATTCTAGGAACAATATTCCCTGCAAGTTCTTTCAGTTCTACCCACTCCATTCCACCCGAATACCAATATGATTATTAAAACAGCTATCTGCGCTTCTCTGGGGGCACATTCAATAGATTTTTGAAGGTAAATCATATGAACAAAGAAGAATAACTCCAATATATGTCACTAGAAATAAAAGGCTCCCTACAGGGCATGTGGCATTTTTAGCTTTATATGCCAAGTCTCTTATCAAACACACAATATTGATCAAAAATTAAAATAATGTGTTAGTGGGAACTGCAGCTCTGGTCCTAAAATATCTGCTATGAATGTATTAATAACCAGGACTACCAAAGTGAAGAAGAAATTGACCTCCGATTAGATTTAAAACTATATTGCTGAACTGAAACTATATTTTTTGAGAAAAAGAAACAAAGAAATTATCGCCATTTTCCTGTTTCTAAACAGAACTACATAGATCTTATCTAGCCCACTTTCAAAGATCTCCAGAAATTCTGGGCTCACATCCTCCTTTGCTGAGCACACCACACTAGCACCTGCATCTTTAAGATGTACTCAGTTTGTGCCAAGCGTCAAGCTTGTTTACTATTTTTCTGTCTCTAGTGAGGCTTGACATTGGTTAATCAACACTCTTCTAAAAGGTTTTTTTAAAAAATCTTTAGGACAGTATTAAACTTGAACTTCATGTACTTGTTATTGAGGCTTTTGTTTTGTTTTGCTATGTTTGTTGTTTGTTTTTGAGAAACTGAGTTGTTTTCATTTTATTTATTCAATGAAATGATATTTACTAGGTGCCTACTAAACAATGAGCAATATGCTAAATAATAGGAATTCCAATGGAGTAGGTCAGATATTTCATAAACGTATACTCAGATATGTAAAATATGGAAGTTTTAAAATTCTTTTCTAAATGTCCATGTAACCCCCATTTTTAATCTTTTATTTTTTCATTGACAAACAAAAATTGTATATATCACGTACAACGATTTTTAAAATATGTCTACATTATGGAATGGCTCAATTGAACTGATTAACATATGCATTACCTTAATTCCCATTTTAAACCCATGTTTTACCTAATAAAGGAAATTACTTTAGTTCAGATAAACATAGGGCTTATTTTCAGTCACCTCAGGGCTGTCTCAGTCTCTTTCAGGCAAGCTCAGTCCATTTATAGGCCTATCAATGCTCCTTTTCTCCCTGGAGTGATATTAACATTCCAGGAGGGCTATAGGCATCCTCCATCCTTGCAATGAGATGAGACTCTTGATGAGAAGTGACTCCTTTGTCTTGCCTTTGGTCATTTTGCTCTGATTTTGTTACCTGGAAAAACTCAGGTATCCACATGGCCCCTGCTGCTCAGATTCTCCTAGTCACTCTGCATCCCAACATTGCAACTCCAGGGCTCCGTCCGCCACTTTCGCTAGCCCGCTAGGAAGCATTCCACACCCATCTCAGGAAGCACAGAAATTTAGGGATGTTCTCCCACCTCTCTGGGTGGCTTCAGGCATAGGCAAGATGCCAGCTCAGGACATTTGTACAGTTCCCGGCAGCCATTTCTTTGCGTCCACTGTTGTTGCACTGTACCCCTGAGGACTTCCTAAAGAGGCTCTGCCTGGTTGCTGTCATAGCCGCTTCTTTGTAGGCCCCACACCATAGCAGCCAAAAGGCCCTTTTATAGGGACTTCTCTTAGCTGTCTTCATAGGGACAAGCTAAGCTCTCAAAGCAACTCTTCCCCAACAGTAAAGTATTGTTTCTAGTCTGATTAATCAGGTTTTTCACCTGTTCAGTTTCCGAACTATCATTTTAGGCTTTGTTATTTAAAATGTAAACCAGGGACCAGTAGCTTGCAGTATTTTCAAGCTTATTAGAAATGCAGACACTCAGGCCCAATAGGAAGCTGTGCATTAACAGTGCTCCCGGGTGATTCCTGTGCCCCTTCCAGTTTGGGAAGCACTCCTAGTTAAGGTATTAACGGCTGCTGAGCTGGGAATTCAGCCTTTTATTCCAAAATGCCTGCTCCTAGTAAGATGAAAATATTTGCTCCCAAGGCCATTTCCTCTACCGGGAATTTCCAGAGGCCTTCTTTGAAACTCAAAGCCAGGGATTTGTGGTTTTTTTTTTTCACTTTCTCTGATCTTTTGTATCCTGTACTCCATTCGATAACTATCTCTTAAGGCAATGAATATCACTGATTCAATGGGATAGTGGAAGATGGGAAATCTGGAAGGGAAGTGTAGGCTAGGCCAAATGAGTATCTCCGATTTTATTCCACTAGCCAACCCAAAGAACAATAAAATAGTTTCTTAAAGGAGCACACACACTAGTGAGATTCCTGATTCTACCAGCCTGCAAATTATTTGAAGGTAATGTAACTCAGGTAAAATAATCTTTTCTGCCTACTTCTAACAAATATGCTCTACTTCAACCCTTAGAAAAATCTGGACATGGGGACTGGAGGAAATTAAATACACACTCAAGTGTACAATTAAGTACACTTGTTTTTAATGGATGGGTAGAAAAGGGACAAAGACATGTTATGACAGCTGCATTTCAGGGATAGTTACCTAAAACTTGGTGGATCACAAGAAAAATTCCCTTCTCCTTGTAGCCAGACACTGTAATGTGGTACTTTATCTTTTTATTTGTATAAATGTGTGGGTTACTAGTGCCATTTTGTTACAGGCATAGATTGGGTAGTGGTCAAGTCAAGGCTTTTGGAGTACCCATTTCCTGAATACCATACCTTGTACCCACTAAGTCATTTCTCATCATCCACCCACCTCTCACCTCCTCACCCTTCTAAGCTTCCATTGTCTATCAGTCTACTCCGTATGTCCATGTGTACACATTTTTTTTTAGCATTGAATAGGGTATTTTATGGAGACTTAAAAAGATATAGAAAGTCCAACATACCTCTAGGAATGTATTTTTTTTTCCTGGTACCCTGGATATCCCTGAAAAATCATCAATCTAGGTCATAATATTTTTAGTTGTTTATTATTCATGAAACAATGCTATGTATTTATAATTTTACCTAACACCTTTGTTGGATAAAGTTCAAAGAGCCTAAACAGTTTACGGGCCTAGCATCTTAGGGCAGTAAGGGAAACAGACATGACCACCCCTCTTTGAAAGGCAGGGGCCACTGCTAAATCAGAAACCTGAGATCCAGACCTTTGCTACCTGCCCTTGAACTGAAAGTAAGCATATACCCCAGGGTAATTATTTACTTTTATTTTCCCTCTCAAAAGTCCCAGTTTAAACAATAAATAATATGGTCACCCTTTCTAGAGCCTATTGCAGTTTGACCACCAAGGTTTTCCTCCTGTGCCACTCTGAAAACTGCTGATGGCCAAGTTCTGTAATGCTGCTGAGGTATCCACCCCCTCGCTAGAATGGACCTCTTTGCTTCAGGACTATTCCCACTGCTTAACAAATGCACATTATTACCCCTAATAAACTTCCCGAGACTTGTCAGCTTTTATGGAGTGATAAAGCCTTTCTTTGAAACACCTACCTTGCTTTTTAGTTAGGAGCAAAAGAAAACATGTTCCCCTGGTAAACACATCTCCTCTAAGATGGCAAACGAGAAACTGCCCCTGCTTTCCCCTCCCCCACCTATTTTTTTTTTTTTACCCTTGCAGCATTTAGAAAACTCTGTCCAAGAATATTACTCTATGAAGAAAAAAAAAAACATCATCTCAAAATTATTAAAATCTCTGTGGGAATTCATGATTAATTTTAAGGCCTGGCAGATTAAAATACATTATTATGTACACTCTAGTGCATCCTTTCAGATATTTTCAGAATCTGATTTTGCTCTCTTGATACACACCAATGACTCTACATGTATCTAGTAGATTGCAAGGAATAGATTAGCATTAAAGAGGCAGTATTGTGTTGTTAGGTTGTTATATGTAACTTGTGCTCATACATTAAGAAAAATGTACCTGGCATTCCCCCGGACATGACCAGGCCTCTTAAAAAAAGAGAGTGAGTGAGAGCATGGTGACTACTTGGTGACAATACAGTTGTGGCAGCAGTTCTGAAATTCTGACCTTTGGGGTATTCACTGATGTTTTTATCCAGTTCCCAGGCAGAAGACGAACCACAGCAGCCTGCCAGAAAATGGAATACAGGCATTTATTTTCAGAAGCTATCAAATTTTCTACTTCCTAATCGGAAAAGAGATGTCCTTTTGGCTTTTTCTTTTTTTCCCAGGAAAGTCACAATTGCAGCTGCAGAGACAGGGATAAACCTACAGCTTCTTTTTCTTTGTTAAAGACAAAGAGTAAAATCAATGAAAAGCAAATCAACAAAAACCTGTATAAACCTTACCATGTTTCACTTTGAGGAGTCCAAATACAATGACAAGGAAACTAGCTTGCCTCTTCCTCCAGGATATGACACTTCCACTCTTGATGACCTTCCTCTGTTTGTAACCTTGAATAAGTAGCATGATTCTTGGTATTTAGATGGGGTATCTGTCATTCAAGAGTGAAGCTGCTCACTTCCACACAAGATATTCTGTGACATGATTTTATTGTTAACAAATATTACTCATAGAAACAAAAATAGAGGATTCTGACCCAGTTAAGGGCTCTGTAGAGCTTTTGGCATAATAATGGATGAGTGGTTTTTTTGACTGAGCACGGTGGCTCATGCCTGTAATCCCAGCACTTTGCGAGGCTGAGGCAGACAGATGACCTGAGGTCAGGAGTTTGAGACCAGCCTGGCCAACATGGCAAAACCCCGTCTCTACTAAAAAATACAAAAATTAGCTGGGGATGGAGGCACACACCTGTAATTCCAGCTACTCCGGAGGCTGAGGCAGGAGAATCACTTGAACCTGGGAGGTGGAGGTTGCAGTGAGCTGAGATTGCACCACTGCACTCCAGCCTGGGCAAGAGTGACGCTCCATCTCAAAAGAAAAGAAAAAAAACAGATGAGAGCTTTTTTTATCTCAAAGCTAATACATGACAATATATACATAACACTAATTTACATTTTTCCCTTTAGATGATGGAACCAAATGCACACAAGAGTTGACCTTAAACTACAAGACGAAGTGTCCAAATTGGATGTTGCGGTTCTCCTGTTTACCTACTCCAGTTTCCCTTGCCAGATACTTGCTCTAATTATCTTCCTTCTCCACTTGAAATTTTACAAAATATTTGTGTTTTTAAAAAATCCTTCATGTGGGGCTGGGCGTGGTGGCTCATGCCTGTAATCCCAACACTTTGGGAGGCCGAGGCAGGAAGATCACCTGAGGCCAGGAGTTCGAGACCAGCCTGGCTAACATGGTGAAACCCTGTCTCTACTGAAAATACAAAAATTAGCTGGCCGTGGTGGCATACCATGTAATCCCAGCTACTCAGGAGGGTGAGGCAGGAAAATCACTGGAGCCTGGGAGGCGATTGAGCTGAGATTGCACCATTGCACTCCAGCCTGGGCAGCAGAGCAAGACTCCATCTAAAAAAACAAAACAAAACAAAACAAAACTTTTCATGCGTGGATCTGCTCCCAACATGTTGACATTTACTAGATGCTATCAGATTAATCCTATTTCAATATGGGGTACCCCTATTTCAATAAGGGGTACCTTCCCTTCCCCTCAACTTTCTCTACAGCTCCCCACTCTCGCTCTCCCTTGTCCATCCATTCCACCACTATTTGCCCGCTTTCAATTGCTGGTCTTGCTCAAACTTTTTCTTTACTGTTCTTTTGTCCTCTCCCTCTTCATTTGTTTTATACTTAGCCTAGACAGTTTACAAGTGAAAGAGACAAAAGAAGAAGGGGCTATTCAGAGAAAAGAGGCCCAAATACTGCAGAGGCCCTGCTTGTGTTTACTGCTGGTGTGTTGTGATCCTCCCCTCACTGGATTTTCCTATTTTAATGGCCTTCCAGAAAAAAAATAGTGTGTGTGGGGCCTGGGGAATTAGTGTACTTATTAAGGGCTCCTGCAACCAATCATAGCCATTCCACTTTGAAATTATAATTATATATGTATGCACGTACACACTCTCACACACACAAACATTTTTGTTCCCTATTCTAAAACCCATTTCAGGCAGTTAGGTGTTCAACCTAGCATTCTGGGAAATTGACAACCTGGAAGAAGATGCAGGGGTGATAGTGACCCCATCTAATTTCCAGTTTTCAAATAGCAGGCTTCATCTGTAGTTGGGCCTCCAGGTTGCCATTCAGCCCTGAAAGACCAAGAGTATCTTCTGGTTTTTTCATCCTGTCCTCTGAGATTTCACATTCACATACAGTCCTTACAAATAACATATTAACATAGTTTCCATGTGATGTTTAAATAATTTTCAGCTATATTTAGAAGAAAAGATAGAATCTTAAGCGACTGACCCAATAGAGGAAAGGGTATCATGGCAGACGTATGACTGAGTTCTTTGAATAAGTGGGACCTTGTATCAGTCCATTCCTGCATTGACATAAAGAAATAACTGAGATTGGGTAATTTACAAAGATGAGAGGTTTCATTGGCTCATGGTTCTGCAGGCTGTATAGGAAGCATAATGCCGGCATCCTCTTAGCTTCTTTGGAGGCCTCAGGAGACTTTCAATCATGGCAGAAGGCAACGGGGAAGCAGGCATGTCTTACATGGTCAAAGCAGGAGCAAGAGACAGGGAGAGGGAGGTGCTACACACTTTTAAACAACCAGATCTTGTGAGAACTCTATCACAAGAACAGTACTAGGGGGTATGGTGCTAAACAATTCATGAGAAACTGCCCCCCATGATCCAATCACCTCCCATCAGGCGCCCCCTCCCAGCATTGGGGATTACATTTCAACATAAGATTTGGGCAGGGACACAGATCCAAACCATATCAGACCTTGAGTAGACATCGCTTGAAATTTAACCAATGAGAAAATTGGCAGAAATAACTAACATCAGAGGTATTCATCAGTTCGTCTCAGCTTCGCAAATCAGTTGAGATTAGAACCATCTCTCAAATTTGAAACAAGAATTCAGTGAGAAGTTCATTACGCAACTTGCAATGCTGAGCAGAGAGGGGCTTTCCCTCCACCAGCCCTTGTGGGAACACATGCTGTGGTAGAATAGCTCTCAAGGAGAAAATACCCTACTGCAGGGTGAGTCTAGGCTTGGGTAATAGCCCAGAAAGCAAGTGCAGAAGTGAGACTTTGCCTAAAGACAGGCCCTGCTCGATGCTAACCACTGACTATTCCAAAGCAAGAATAGACTTTCTAAGTTTCTGTTACAATGAAAAATGTAAAGAAAGTTTTATTGCCTTTACATAAAATAAATTCTCAATAAATATTTGATGGTATTGAATAAATGCACATGTATGAATATGTATACATAGAGATGATAGGTAGATGCATAGATAGACAAACATATAGATAAAGTAAATGTGTGTGTGGTGTGTGTATGAGGGAGATTGAGAAAGAGAGGAACAGAGAACGAAAGTATTCAATTCATGGTAGTATCACTCCTCTCCATCCCATCTATAATCTTCACCTCCAGAAGGATCACATATAAACCATGTAAAATTAAAATAGGATAATCAAATTTAATATGTAAACAATAAACTTATGATCATTTTTACAAAATAATGGGACAACATGATGTAAGGGAAGAAGCAAGCACAGTTTCTGAAAGTTAAACAGACCTGAGTTTACATTCTCTCTCTACCACTTGCTTACTACATGACTTGGGGCAAATTACTCAGCCTTCCTGAGACTTAGTTTCCACATCTGACAAACTAGAATAAAACTTATTTTTCATGGTTACTGTGAAATTTAACACATATTACTATAAATATCTAGCATACCAGGGTTTCAATGCATTTTAGCTGGCTTCCATTTCCTTCATTTGTTGATGGCATGCAGCACAATAGAGGGTCTCCCTGAAAGAATAGGGGAAGAGGACAGGTTCCAGCTGCAGAAGTTAAATGAAGTCTAGAGCCAGAAGGGCTGATCCTGGGCCCACAGGCAAGGAAAATATTAGGAAATAAATTTTGAAAAGACCAGCCATAGGAGTTCATCTGAGGTGAGCAGTACACATTGCTGGATCCAGCATCCATGCCAGCCATGACTGAGCAAAAAGACTTCAAGGTTTTGTCCCAGGAGATAAGGTCAAAAGAGCCAATCTGCAAAGATCTACCAAGTACTACATGTTAACCATGTACACTTTCCCAAGTTCTTTAAATAAGTGAATACTGACCATATACCAAGGAAATAAGACAGTCTTTATCCTGGTTTTACAGGTAAGAAGACAGAGGCATAAAGAGGCTAAATAATTCAACTAAAGTTACCCGCCCAGTAAGTTGAGGAGCCGGGATTCAAATCCAAGTAGCCTGGTTCTAGAATCTGTGCTCTTAGCCACTGGTGAATGGTTTTGAATGCTGGAGTCTAGTGTTTGTTTGTTTTTAATGAGACAATACATAAAGAAGAGAGAAAGATAGAGCAGGTTTATTCTAACCTCAGGACTAGTAGTAATAGTGATAACAACCACTGCACATTACTTGAAATGTACCAGATGCTGGTGCTGAGCACTTTACATATCACTGAATCCTCTCAACAACCCATGCTCTACTCACTACAACTCTCCACTTATTTTTGTTGAGGGAACTGAGCTCATAAAAGTTAAAGGTATCAGCATTAAATGAGATATATCTATGTCTTCATATTTCCTGGTTTGAGTTGTTTCAGCACCTGACTTGAGACAGTTGGTGTATTGGTGGCAGACCCCATTATTTGAAGAGCCAAGAGAAGACTGTTGAAACTGAGAGGGGACAAAATTACTGGGGACAGCCATGATTGCTGTGTTGCCCTTCCTTCTTGTGGCAGGTTCACTCACCAGGAACTCCTCAAATCATACAGTCAAGTGCCTGTAGATGCCATGATGGATTAGGCCACTCACCTAACTTCGGGGCATCCCTGAACACACATGCAGTCACACACACTCACACACACACACACACACCTCCTTCACTGTTGGCCCCTAACTCTTATGACTTAAAGTCAGTAATATAATGTAGGACTAAAGTGGAGGGCAACAATTTTGGTCCGCTATTTGCCATAGAGTGTCACTTTTCACAGTAGAATTAGATAACAGATAATAGTTCATGCGATAGGCTCAGGCCATGATGAGTTTAAGTTCAAATATATTAAGATTTCAACTTATGGTCAGGGATAAAACCCTACCTTGATTTTCTAAAACATCACAGTGGAAGGGACACCAAATTCTAATTGTCCTACAATATTAATTCCCCTTTGTATTGGAGGCGGCTTAGCCAGCAGATTCGGGCTGACCTCTGAGTAGGAAAAAGAAGAAGAAAGAAGAAGTAATCACCGGTGCATGAATTGAGGGAACTCAGCCATTTATAAAAGGATTCCACAGTCAACATGTAAAAGGGTTTCTTTGTAAATTTCCCACTCATTTTTTTTCCTTCCGTTGATGCAAGATTTTTTCATTTTAAATAGTGGGGAAGCTGTAGAAAAGAATTATTAAAATCAAGAAGAAAGTAAATAAAGCGAAAAGCAATTCATTTGGTCATTGCCTAAAGAATTGTAAGTGAGGTATCTATAACTCAACATCTTGTGCTGAAGAATTTATTAATTAATTCCTTCCTTGATTAAGCAAATATTTACTAAGAAGGCACAAAGATAGGAATAGGAGATACAGTGTAAACAAAATGAGATAATGTCTTTGGCTTTACAGAGTTTTTATTTTACTGATAGAGAACACCAATAAACAAGTAAATGTTCAAACAAACATATTCATAAATATTAAGAAGGAAAGTAACAGAAATGGGAATAACACCCTAGAACTATATTAAACTGGTAGCTGGAGTAGAAAACAGATTGAAACAAAAACATAAAAAAGCAGATATTACCATCCAATTAAACATATTTTTAACAAGTATTCAACACTGCACTAGACATGAATACATTCCTGTTTTTGAATGCTACACAGCCTGGATGGGAAAATAGAAAGAAAGATGGATACATCATTGCAATACCCTGCAACAACTGCTCCAATGGAGGTGCCATGGTGGGGAAGAGGATGGATGGGTTGAGTAATTAAAGTCTTCAACAGAGGGGGCTTTAGAGCCAATCCCTGAAGGATGAGCAAAAAACTCAACAAATGATAATGAGTTTGTAAAGACCCTTGGAATAATGTGGTAAAAAGATGCACATATCTGCTAAGGAGATTATTCTTTATCTTAAGGGGAGCTCAAGAGACCTGTAAGCAAGGGAGGGATTCCATCACATCAATGTTTGGGAAAGACCCCCATGACAGAAGTTTAGGAAATGGATTACATCTGGCAGGGACAGAGCTGGGGAGACTAGAGAAGAAGTAATTAGGTCAAAGGAGAGAGATTCTTCAGACCATGTCCTCCACCACTAGTGGCCCCAGTGGGGCCCATGGAAGAAAATTTGCTGGAGGGAAACTACACTAATTCATAGTCCTAGTCCAGAGCTGGGAGCTGCTGTGACCCCTGTTGATAGACCATCTGTAGGGGGACAGAGGCTTACCCTCCCACGCTGGCAGGTGTGAAAACTGTACAAAGGAAGGCCAGAGGTGGGGGCAGTCCCTTCCCCAAATCATTGTGTGACTCCACCCTGTGCAAATACAAGCCTGAAGGAGAAGTGTCCTCATCTGCAGCTCTCTACGTGCTTTTGTGCTTATTGAATGGACAAAAGAATACAACTTGTAATGCTTCAGAAAGACACTGTGCCATTAGAACCAAATAAGGATGGCTTCATCTAGTCTCACATTTATCTAGCCCTCTTAAAATCGAATTTCAATTTGAACAAATAATTCTGAGCTAGCTAGCTAGGTCTGAGTAGAAAAGTAAACATCCCATCAGCATTAATGATTTAGTTGATCGTCTTCATCACTATTCAGTAGCCATAGTCCCAATTCTAGTATGATTATTTATTTTTTTTAAACTGTCTTTGGAAGAGGTGTTGTTTTTTAACTTGCAGATGTCCTTGGGCTGATCTTGTGTTATTTCCTATTTGAAAGCTTCAGGTGTTGCTTTCAACTCTGCTTCTCTCGTCTATCACGAAGAGATGTCCTACTGGCATATCAAGCAGCACTTTGCAACAAGAGGCCATGTTGGTCAGTATCCAGGAGGAATAGGTATATTTTTAATAGGCAAAGATGACATGGAAAATAAGATCAAGGTTGCCTAAATTCAATTTTGGAACAAATCTCCCTTTTTCTCATTCTGATTCCCAACAGTTTCATCTTTTCTATAAAGGTGTTTCATCTATAGTTCAATATCACTTTGCCCTTAATAATGCCATGATTAAAAAGCATCTCCATGTTGTGATAAAAGGTTTGTTTTGCTGTGCAGAGAAAAACCAACACACTTATTCAAAATCAGGGAACACGATTCTTTTATTTTCTTAGGTTTACCTTTGAAAGTAACCCTGATCCTTAGGAAGCTGGGGAAATGTTTAATCACATGAAATTGGGTACAAATCACCTCCTTGAAAAGCCTAAAGCCAGAAACACTTCCCTGGAGCATCCTGTGCTTTGAGACTTTCAAACTTTCCCCAAAACATGAATTATGATTTTTCTCTTATGTACTTATTTTTCTACAATAGTTTTTCTGCTTTCTAGTTCTATGCTGGTCTCCTTCCTGTACCTCAGATATGTTCCCAGATCAGTCTCACATGAGTGAGAAATAGTTGCCCCAGCCTCGAAACTCCAGTCAGGGAGAGGATCAAGGAAGTAGGGGATATAAAAGCATTTTTTTTTTGTCATTTTTAATGCAGAGCTATTGGTAGGCATCTGATGCTGGATACAGCAACCCAATTTGCCCATCTCATGAAAGGCACCCCACTTTACCCAATCTCAGAGGTGATAAACCCAAGGGCAAGGAAGAACAAGTAATAAAGTGTTCTTGTCATGCAGCTCAAGATTTTTAAAACACATTAACTGTAATTTTTAGATAGTCAGAATTTAGTGAACCACTAAAAGTGACCCAGTTCATTGAACCAAACTGAACTGAACAGATGGAATTCCACCCTCCTTCTGCTTGAATGACTTCACGAACAATGCAGAGTCTTCTTTTAAATCCCTCCTCTGAGCTCCTTACCTCACTTATGCAAACATGTCGGGAATGCTTTGGTCATTTTTCTCCTTGGCAATTCTCTTATTGCAACTGGAAGCTGGAAGCTGGTACCCAGATTGTGCCGAATTTATGAGACTGAGTATTGTGCTTTGTGAGCTGTTTATATGTTGCCATTTTTTTCTGAATTTGACTCTGCATGTGAGGCTCAACAAAGTCCTGAATTTTTTCTCTTTCAGAACCTGTGTCATATCCAGTTCTCTTTATTTCGTGGCTCTCTTATTTCCTTTCTAGTCTCTTTTTCTTCCCACAAGCATAAAACATATGCATGAGACGTTATAGCTTTCCAAGTCCTTTCTCTGCTGCTCATGGCCTTCCAGGCACACGTGATTATGGATACTTTGAAAATTAAACATCTATTCTTCAACTTTTGTTGTTTAAGAAATGAAGCTGAAATAAGCTTTCTCATGAATCACAGAATGGCATCCCTATATATCAGAATTCTCCAGTAAGAATGGCAATATGTCCTGTTATTTAAAAACCTCTAATATGCTGAAGAACAATATGATACGTTGGTTGGAAAAATGAAAATGAAGGGCCTCTCAGAGCCTCTAGGCAGTGAGGAAACAGTGAGAATATCTCACAGAAAGAGATACATAAAAGGTTAAAATTGTGGCAAAATAAGAATAAAACCCAGAGACCAAAACAGAGCCATCTGTATCTACACAGACTTTAGAAAAATAGAGATTAGAGCGGTTTCATTATGCTGGCTCTCACGTGACCAGAGAAGCTGTAAAACAAACTGTGTTATGGTCTCGGGATGAGGTCTTAGAAGTGGAACCAGAATGGGTGCACATTTGTTTATTTTAGTCTGTATCAGCTTTAAGTGTTAATTAACATAGTGCACTGTATTATCTCTGTGCCTATGGAGCAGAGAGAGGACCCACATTGTCCCTGCCCCAGCCCCCACATAGCTTCTGTGGGACAGTTCTGTTTGGCCTTCTGGCTTCAGTGCAGGGCAGGGAGATGCAAACTTTATAGCCAAATCAGAGTTGGCTCCAGTTTGGGGAATGACCCGTCAATTATCCTCTGCATCTCAGCTCACTCATTTGCACAATGGGAGTGCTACGCTCATTATGACCCTGAGGTAGCTCACTGTGCAATTCTGATCAGAAACTAGGTCAACAACAACCAAAGGAAAGGTTGATGTTCCCGCTTCCTTAGTTCTGTTTTCCTGTCCTTAGCCTGCCTCACACTCTCCTGTCTCTCCTGTCTTCTCTATCACCCGCCCTCACTCATGTGCATAATTAAGGAAGTGGCCATGAATGAAGGTGTGAGATCTGACCCCATCTTCTTCTATGGTCCCATTCTGACAGCATGGCCAGAGGACCCTGAGGCCATATGGCAACCTTATTCCTTATTTATCTATTAAATATTATGCCCAGGCAACTAGTCTTACTCTCTTATTAACACCCAAGTTACTAAGTCATGTTCAAGTAACTTATTAATTTATTGACCATCTATTGAGCACCTACCATGTGCCAGGCTCTGGAGATAGAAAGATGAATAATGCAAGCCTTGTCTTGGAATCTTCAAGAGTGATCAAACGCGTAGGGAAGTAATAACAATGTAATAACAATGCAATGGGTATCGGCAATGGTTTGCACTGTTTGCTATCCATGTAATTCAAACCAAATCAGAAAAAAAAAAAATGCCCCTGCCAAACTACTGAAGTTAAATAATTGACATTTTTAGCATCTCTATTGCCTTTCAAAAAGTAGCATGATGAAGGAAGCACCTCAGCAAGAAGTTTCCTGAGAAGGAAGAGTGTGAGTGTTTTTTTTTTTTTTCCAATTAGCTTTGTGTCCTTGCCTTGAAATGGTCACAACTGCAACATCACGGATGTCATCTGGAATTTCTTCATCAGTCTCAAGCTTCAAGATGAGATCGAGGAGCCATAGTGTGCATTTTCCTCAGCCGATTTGAAGATTTCAGCAGGGATTCCATCAGCTCCAGATGCCTTGTTGTTTTTCATCTGCTTGATGGCTTTCCTCACCTCATAAAGAGTTGGAGGGATTTTGAGATTGCCACTGATTGGGAGTTGTGGGATGGAGTTGAAAACACTCCCACTGATAAAATAATTTCCACTGAAGACCTTGAAATGCTCTTTTCAATATGTGTTGACATTTTCTCTCTCACTGAGCAGTTTTCAAGCACCCTTATCTTCTTGATAGCTCATATAGAGTTTCAGCGTTATCCAACCTAATCCATGTGGGTGTTGAATCGACTTCGCCATGACATCTCACCATCTGCCCTGCATGTTGGAGGGCTCTCTGAATCTTTACCTTGACTTACAAATGTAACAATGTCTTTCTTTTGGGATCAACAACAATGTCAAATGCCAAAAGATTAAAAACAAAAAAACTCATTGCAGACTTATGTTTAAGATTATTATAAGATTGCCAATTTGCATCTGTTAAATAATGTTTAAGAAAGTCAGGGTCTTGGCCAGGCACGGTGGCTCACGCCTGTAATCCCAGCACTTTGGGATGCCGAGGCAGGTGGATCACAAGGTCAGGAGATCGAGACCATCCTGGCTAACATGGTGAAAACCCGTCTCTACTAAAAATACAAGAAAGTAGCTGGGTGTGGTGGCGGGCACCTGTAGTCCCAGCTACTTGGGAGGCTGAGGCAGGAGAATGACATGAACCCGGACCTGGGAGGCAAAGCTTGCAGTGAGCTGAGATCATGCCACTGAACTCCAGTCTGAGCGACAGAGCAAGATTCCATCTCAAAAAAAAAAGAAAGTCAGAGTCTTGGGGGTAAACTAGTATATGGAGGTCCTTGGCATGTTCATGTTAGGTAAGAAGTTGTGCATTAATTCACATAGAAATCTATTGTTTAGCTTTAATGGCCTGTTCTCAATAGCCAGTTGAGTCCAGAATGTTCTAATGTTGCAGGAAATAGTTCTGAGAAATTGATTTTCCTTTGTTCTATGAGTAGATGCCCCTTTCCTATTTATAGGAATTTATTTGGATTATAGCTTCGAATTTTATCATGAGAGTGTGATGGCCTCAGAATTGTAAGGCTCTTATCTTTTAGTCTCTAGGATTGCCTATTCAGAGGGCATCATTGGGCATAAGGATCTTATGCAGAAGTGTTCTGTCTCTTTCTAATACAGGACAAGTATTACAGGTATTCAATTATAACTATCTTCATCATGAAATGTTAGAATTAGACAGAGCTCAGCACTTTGATTTTATTGGTGAGGAAATTGAATACGAGAGAAAAGAAGTGATAGCTATCCCAAAGTTTACAGCTGGATGGTGGTAGATGGTGTTCTAAAACTCAGTGCTTCCAGGGCAAGATTCTTCCAACTACAGTATTCTTTCTCTCCTGACAATATCACACCTGATGAAGAATGAAATCCAAATCTTTATATCTTCTCTAATTTCTCTCATAAACAATACCCAGGAAGCAGGAACTTCCTATTATTAGTCTTCACATAATTTGACAGAACCCTCAATCTATATCAGTTGAATATAACCAAACCAGGAATCAGTACATTTAGGTACTCACCAGTATGAAACACAACAGTCACTCTATATTATACCACTGATGTTAATAATACTCCTTGATTATCTCAATGTTTGGGGCACCAGAAAAAAATATATAAAGACTTTTATTTTAAAAGGATGTGCAATCATAAAAACTAGAAATATGCTTTGTTGCTCTTTCTAACGAAGAGAAAAGAACTACAGGAACTCACTGAATAGAAACCATAGATGTGTGACCTTAAAGATGACTCTAAGGTGCAGAAAAGTTTATGCACCTTACAGTCATCTTTAAGTCATCTCTATGGCAGTCTCAAAGAAGCATTGTTTAAAAAGAGGAAACTAGCATATTGATGATCTTCTGCAGCACAGGAGCTGGTTTAAGGATCTTTACTGGGTCTTGAATGTATCAGCCATGAACCATCATTGTACATACCCAATGAGCAAGCTATGGTGATACTGCTGTAGACCTTCAAATGCAGCATGAAGCAAGAATTCCTACCCTTGAATTTCTGATTGATATGGTTTGGCTGTGTCCCCACCCAAATCTCATCTTGAATTGTAGTTCCCATAATTCCCATGTATCATGGGAGGGACCCAGTGAGAGGTAATTGAATCATGGGGGTGATTACCTCCATGCTGTTCTCATAAGAGTGAGTGAGTTCTCATGAGATCTGATGGTTTTATAAGGGGCTTTTCCCCCACTTCACTCTGCACTTCTCTCTCCTGCTGCCATGCGAAGAAGGACATATTTGCTTCCCCTTCCACCATAATTGTAAGTTTCCTGAGGCCTCTCCAGCCATGCTGAACTGTGAGTCAATTAGATCTCTTTCCTTTATAAATTACCCAGTCACGGGTATGTCTTTATTAGCAGCATGAGAACAGACAAATACACAGATTGACTAAAAGGAAAAACAGAACACACATGAATCAGAGGCATGCAGGTGAGCTTCCAGTTATTACAATGAAGAATAACAAAGTATTTAACTTTTGAAGGCAAGATCTCTTCCTTTGTGCAAAGCACAGAGGGTCTTACTCTAGGAACTCAGTTAGTGCTGGCCTCCTTTCCTCTCATTCTACTCAGTAAATTAGAAAGCTTTCTCTAGCCTATCCTCATACCTCCGTGCCTTCCATAGCCTGGCCTAGCTCCATTCATTAATGTACTCATGCATTCACTCTGCAAATATTTAGTGTGCATCTCTTATGCAATAGGTCTTTGCTAGATGCTTAATGAAAAATCTATAATCCCTACCCTCAGGAGTGTTTAAAGTCTAGTGGAAATGACAGGAAATAAAAAAGTGATTATAATACAATATGGCAAATGCCTCAGTAGGGGTAAGTGTGTACAAGGTTGAATTTTATTTTGGAGGGCAATAGGGAAAGATTCCTTTCAATGCTCCTTTTTTTTTTTTTTTTTTTGAGACAGGGTCTCACTCTGTCACCCAGGCTGGAATGCAGCGAGGAGATCACTGCTCACTGTAGCCTTGACCTTGTGGGATCAATTGATCTTCCCACATCAGCCTCCCAAATAGCTAGGGCTACAGGTGTGTGCCACCATGCCTGGTTAATTATTTTTTTTTTTTGTAGAGATGGATCTCACCATATTGCCCAGGCTGATTTTGAAATCCTGGGCTCAAGTACTCTTTTGCCTAGCTTCCCAAAGTGCTGGAATTCAATACTCTCTTAACGTCATTAAAGGAAGAGGAAATGAGATCTTAACAATCCATCACCACAACATTTTATTTATTCATTTATTTATTTATTTATTTATTTATTTATTTATTTATTTTTGAGGCAGAGTTTTGCTCTTGTTGCCTGGGCTGGAGTGCAGTGGCATGATCTTGGCTCACTGCAACCTCTGTGTCCTGGGTTCAAGCAATTCTCCTGCCTCAGCCTCCCAAGTAGCTAGGATTACAGGCATGCATCTCTATGCGTGGCTAATTTTGTATTTTTGGTAGAGATGAGGTTTCTCCATGTTGATCAGGCTGGTCTCGAACTCCTAACCTCAGATGATCCACCCACTTCAGCCTCCCAAAGTGCTGGGATTTTATTATTATCAATTGAATACAGGTCATCACAAAAATGTTCAGGGCAATTATTTATGTTAGGCTCTACCCTTGTGTGGCAATCTATAAAGAGTCTTCCTTAGCTTCTGTCATCTCTTAATAGTTATCTTCCCCGCCAGCCTCTCAACTCTACAGAGATTATTTTCCAGGTTATTTATCTCTTGGTGCTACACGTACTTGGACACCAACTTTCATGTCTCCTGGAACCTCTTAGGTTCCTTCAGTGTTCACTTCCGCTTCATAAGTGAAAGAGTAGAAGAAAGGAAAGCTACCCTCAAACGTCTGGCCTTGAATAAAGTATAAAGCCCCAAGTGACTGCCTAGCATCTCCCTAAACATTGCACTAAAAATTCCTCGTTCCATTTCTCAGCTTGCAGTGGCATTGGTAACAATGCTATTTTGTTGGTATAAGGTTAGCTAGCCCCAAAGGGGTTGGGTGTGTTATGTCAAGAAATTTAGGGTTAAGGAAAAACACCCAATGCTATTGCTTTATTGGCACATGTCATATCCCAGAAAGTGGAAGAAGAAGAGGTAAAAATAAGAAAAAAAGATTTATTCTTGCAGAAGGCATCTCAACATTTAGAATAGCCATGAGCAGATTTGTGTTTTAGAAGACTCCCTCTGACTGCTGTGGCAGGAAGGGTCTAGAATTTTGCATAACTGGAGAGAAGGAAAATGGTTGAGGTCCATATTAGTTTTCTGACACTGCTGTAACAAATTTTCACATACCTAGGAGCTTAAAACAACATAAATTTATTCTCTTACAGTTCTGGAGGTCAGAAGTCTAAAATGGGTCAGCAGAACTGAGTTCCTTCTGGAAGTTCAAGTGGGAAAACCTATTTCTTTGTTTGTATAGCTTCTAGGAGCTTCCTGCATTCTGTGAGTCATAGCCTCCCATCATTCCTGTGTCTGTTTCTGTCATCACATCTTCTTCTCTTTCTGAATCTGCTGACTCTCTCTTATAAAGATCCTTGTGATTACATTGAGCCCTTCGAGATGATCCAGAACAATCTCTCCATCTCAGGATCCTTAATCACTTCTGCAAAGTCCCTCTTGCCATGGAAGGTAAAATAGTCACAGGTTCTGAGGACTAGGATGTGAACACATTTGTGGGAGGGCACTAGTCAGTCTACCACAAGGCCTTTGAAATATACAACCAAAAAGGATATGCAGGTGAATTTCAGAGTTATTCAAGGAGCGGAATTAGGATTTAATAATTGGCTTGTTTTAGATATGGGGTCAGAGAGGGGGAAGGCTAAGAAAACCTTTTGCTTTCTAACTTGATCAACTGGTTGGGCTGGCGCCATTATCTGAGAAAGGGTGTGCTGGAGAAGCATGCTGTGGGGAGGGGAAAGTTATGAGGTGAGTTGTTGACACACTGATTTTGAGATGCCTTGAGAAATCCAAGCAGGGCTATACAGTTGACAGGTGAATGAATACACAGCTCTACAGCTCAGGAAAGGAATTACAAACCAAAATGTACACATATTTGAATATCCTGAGAGGGAGAAAACAAAATAACTGAAGCAATCAACTAGATAAGTAAATATAATCTCTCAGAAAGGGAACCTAAAATGAGAAGAGGTAAGGTCTAAAGACAGAAGAATATGTGTGTGTGTGTGTGTGTGTGTGTGTGTGTGTGTGTGTGTGTGTGTACAAATTATATATATATATTTTTTTCCTTTTTTTTCTTTTCTGTTTTGCTTATTGGAGACAGGGTCTCACTCTGGTGCCCAGACTGGTGTGCGGTGGTGCCATCACAGTTCACTGCAGCCTTGAACTCCTAGGCTCAAGCAATTCTCCCTCATCAGCCTCCTGAGTAGAAAATACCAATATTTTAAGTTCTAGTAAAGCTTTGAAAATTCCAAAGAGACAGAACATGTGGCTAGCATATTCTCTCCTACTAGCCCCCACTCTTTCCTGTTTCCTTCCCTCTTCTCTGCCCCACAGTTTTGACTCTTCTTTATTAACTACTCAGCCTTTCCCTAATCTTTAAGGAAGTACTGATTCTAGATCATGCCCAACAAATGCTACCACCAGCATGCCTATAGAGAGAGGAACTGGCATCTCCAAGGAGACAGAAAGAAGGGGACAAAATAAATAAGTGTCCAGAAGATGAACGTGCAACAGCTGAGGATGCGAATGCCAATGAGAGGTTGAGAAGGCCTTTTCTCTTCCTGCCTCCTCCCCTCACCTCAACACTGTCCCCCTTTTAGAACCCATCAAAAACCATCAGAAAAAGAGAAGAAAGGGACAAGTAAAACATCTGGCAGTTCCCATGAGCAGGGAGGTGGGACCGCTTGGAGTCATAGTGGGCCTTCCTCTTCATGGCGTGGGGCTGTCACAGACCTGCCACAGACAAAGCTGAGACTGCTTCCATGCCCGAGAAGGTGGTAAGCTTTATAGAGGTGGGCTCTGCATGTTTAACATATCAGCACATCCTCTATGTTGAGTTTCATAGTGTTCAGGAATATGGGTTGGAATGTCTTTGGGCCCAGGAAGCATAGGGATGTGGCAGGTACCTGCAAGGGCAATGGCTCCAGGACAATAGGTGAGAAGACACAGTCACTCCCACTGTTTCACGGGGCTCTGGAAAATCTGCACTCAGATTCAGACCATGGCTTGGACTCACATCTAGTGGATTGCCCCACTGTCTTCATTATATGCCCAGCACATAATACATCACATTACCAGCAAAAACAGCCCCCCAAAAGCATCACAGTATGAAAGTGGAAAAGCATTTTTTAGGCTTTTACTACTTAGAAGTGCTTGCTCCAGACCAGGATTAACATGCATTACTGGGCAGCGTGGGAACGTGTGTGTGAGAGTGACTGCTTCATGTAACAGAAGTAAGGGGCGGTAAGAGCGTTCTTTTTGCCAGCACTAAATTCTCCCCCAGTGGCTCACTCACTGCACCTGCTAGGTCTCCAGCATGGTCTCTCGGGGTTCCTTAACCCTGAGTGCCATTAGAAGCAAGTAAGGAGCTTATAAAATGAAAACAAAAACAAAAAACAGATGCCTGTGCCCCGCTACAAACCAATTGGATATCAAGATCCCTGGGAATCTGGTCCAGGCATTATTTTGCCCCCTTAAATGCCTCCAAAGTGATTTTAACATGCCGCCAGGGTGGAGAGCCCCTCATAATCTCAAGAACAAATCCTGAGTGGTACAACTGCTGATGAGTAAGCTTTAGTCAGGAGCAGACTGATTTCTGTTTCGACAGCAATTGGAAACACTGGCTGCGACATCACTCTTCTAACAGCAAACTCCAAACTACCACAGCAAGACTCCAAAGTACCTTGGCCAGCAATTCACATCAAAACCCATGTAATGGCCACCTATGCCTTCTCTTCTCCTGGAGTAAGCAAAGACAGGGCTACTAAGGAACAGAGATGTAAGGGATTCTTTCACTCTGAAACAAAAGAATGAACATACTCATGAGACATCTCCCTGATTTTTTTATAAACACAGAAAGCAATTACTTAGTTTCTATCTAAGAAAAAACTTTTTCATCAGTCAGGATGCCAAGCTTGGCTCCACAACTTAGGCTGTGACATGGACATGAGACATGGCCTCTCAGAATTGATTTCCTGGCCTCTAAAGGCGGCACAGGGATACCCACCTACAGGTACAGTGCAGTGACTTAGGGTGCAAAGTTGAGATCTTTGCCCTACTTCAGTACAAACCTAAGAGAAAATTAAGGCTAACACCTCGCCTCAAGAAACCTCCAATTTCAATAGAAACCAACAAAAATTAATGAAATATGTAAGCCAATCAAAAAGTCATTGACTTTCATTTAATTGCCAAAATGATTGCAGAAACAGTATTTGGTGAGTGAATTCAGAGAAGGATGAGTACAACTCATTTCAGGCTCCTAACAATGCGGGAACATTTGCAGAGAAGGATGGATTGGCTGAGTTCTAAAGATTAGACAGGATTTGGGTTTGCTGAGAAGAGAGAGGAGGGCTTTACTGTTAAAGGAACCCTAAGAATCAATGCAAAGGGCTATTATTGAGTAAAAGACCTATTTTCCTCTGTTCATTCTTTATTCCCTGATAAATTATTCCGGAACAGCCTCCTCTCAGCTGCATGTTCTCTTCCTTCAACAAAATCCGATGTCTTGCCATATTCTTCTTCACATCACTGTTCTTTTTACTTGGCCTACCTGGGTCACCCCTAAAGCGAACCAGCCAGGCCTCAGTATATGGCAATGGTTTGTGTGAGAAGCAATCAGATGGTGTTGTTCTTTGCCCCTCAAGGGCAGTTTCAGGCACTTCTTTTGGGAGGACAAAAGAGGAGTACGTATGCCTTTGTACTCCAGATCACTGTCTTAGCACAGAGGATTTCAGCCCTTTGTAATTTCCTACGTATCCTCAGCAGCCAACAGTGGCATGCCGCTTCACAAAACAGTGATGGTGATCCATCTCTTGAATTTGTAATCCCTCTATATTTTGTCACTGATTGTGAAGAGCTTTGTGATGCAAAATATACAATATAAAATGATTTGGGAATGAATACAGCTTTTGCACTCGCCTGAGGATTTCTTTCTTCTAGCCCTTCCTTCTTCCTCATTTTATACAGATGAGAAACTAAAAACTGGAGCAAGACCTTCCCTTTTTTGTACTCTATCAGCTTAGAATAAAGCAAACAAAGCCCACCTCTCAGTCAGGCCAAACCCAGACACTCCCTTTCCAAGGGTCGAAGGTGATAAAACTCAAGGTGTGCTTTGCAGAGCCAAGAACTTCTCTCCTTGAAATGTCAACCCCTGTGCACAACAAGGAAATTTCAGCCCATTATGTTTCTGATTCATTTGCACTTAACTCATCAAGATATTGTTTTGTATGAGCTGTTTGATGTCTGAAGCACCTTATGAGCCTTTTTACTACCCTTTTATCCGAGAAGCTGGGAATTATGCCTAGCCAAGAATAAACAGAACTCAAAGGTTCGAACTCAGCTCAAAACATGGAACCCTTACTTAGGCAATGGCTAAATAGTCTGCTCTTTCTGAGTTTTGCCGTGTTTAATTGGAAAAAGACTCAGAGGAGTATAAGACAAGGAAAAACCAACCATGATTTGAAAATGCTTTACTTCAGTCCTGGTAGATGCTGTCATTTGGTCTATATTAATTAGCATGGAAAAAATATATCATCTTTTGGATCCAGCCTGTTTGTGGAAGCTATAAACATAAGACTATTTTGAAGTGAGAGACAGTGATAAGCAGATTTCATTTTGTTGTTGTTTCCTGAGCAGCGGTTCTTAATCAGATGAATGAACTTGTTTGTACTAGTTAACTTTGCTGGAGTTTAGGAGTTGTATTTAAAACAGATTTTATCCTACAGTGATATTAATTTGATAGGATCCCTGATCTGTAAACCATTGGTTATCTTGGTCTCTCCTGATAAGGAAAAAAAGTGCCGAGGATTTCCAGTTGGTGAGCACATTTGGGCAGAATCTTTCACACGTCACAAATTGCAGATGGGAGGCAGTGATCTCGAACATGCAGTCACATTGCGTGACCATCTGACACCTTCCATTTAGAAAAATAATACTTTCCTCCCAGCATACGCTCCCTGCTGCAACCAGCACCAAAAATTATGCCTGGGAGAGCCGTTCCTCCTAGACCAGGGTCTTAAATATTTCTTAGGCGCCTTTTAAAAGATTCATACTGCAGCAGCACCTAGCTCACACCCTAGTCACTTATAGAAAAATCCCAGAAAGGCAGCTTCTCAATGATGCTGCTGATAACAAAAACATCCACAAAGAACAAAAGGGGTGGGGGTGGGGGAACTGGAAGGAGACAGGAAAATTACACTAGACGCAGTTGTAAGGTGATTTATTCTTGTCTTCTGTGTGATTCAAGCATATTCACGTTAAAGTCAATGGACTTCTTTGTCGGCTCATTTCTAAGCTGCTTCACAGTGGCATAGAATTTCGCAGTCCCCAGAAGGGGGACCGGAGTCCCTGGGATTGTATATAACTTGCTCATCCACCAGCGTTCTGCACTAACCCATGCTCATTTAAGACAAGGAAGAGCATCTCTGCCTCGCCTCCTCTCCTGTACATTTAATGACCCCTGGCAACAGCAACGGCAGTGATTTCCAACAGACATGTTCAAGCGGAGAGATTTTTAACCAGAAATTCAGAATTCTGATAGCATGTCCAAATGGGCAAAGCTTATTTGCTGATTAACAAAAGCCATGGCAAATTCGTATCCAATCTCTATACATACGTACACACACAAACAAACACACACACACATAAGGTTGCATGACACTGTGTGCACATGCACAAACACACGTACACAAAATGTGACTGACTTTCCCTGTTTCTTTGTCCCAGAGTGAAACTAAACACACTTCTGTGACCTGCTAGGTTGTCAATATCCACCTTAAAAGAATGAAGAGGGCCTGAATAGCTGCGGTCCTATGAGAACAGACTCAAAACTGTTTCCTTAGAATCCTTTGCGGATATGGGGTAGGGGGAAGGGGTGTTTTCTCCATGATCATAGAACAAAGGTGGTTAAAACACTCAACCACCTGCTTTTAAAAAATATATTACCTTCTTCTCATTTTCACACTGCCCTAGGTTTCGGGGGACTTCCCAACAGCAGCACGTGAATAATTTTAGGGTTGTATATATCAGGATCTCATCACAATGTTAAAAAAAGAAAGAACCTTTTTTAAAAATAAAAAACAATGTGGTATTTACAGGATTGACACCCTATTCTCTTTTCTTATAGAAAAGAAGTGCAGACGGCTTGGTAATTCCTCTAATAATAACACAATCCTTTCCTTTCATAAGGAAGGGAAACTGCTTGAAAAGTTGCCACATCAGAAGGGTAGGCAAGAGGGTTTGTTCTCAAGAAAGCTTGAGTGTCAACTCCAGTAGGAATTCACTTATTTTCCTGAAGCTCTTTAAAAACATCAGAGCAATAGTCATTTGTAAAATCAACTCCACTTCTTTACCTATGGGACAAGAACAGCAAGTGGAGGACTTTAAAAAGAAAAAAAAAATGAACAAGAACATGCTGCTTTGACCAGGGTTGCTCCAAAAGCATTCATCGCTCTGTAGGTATTTGTGCAAATATTTTAGTCTGTTGTTGTTTTCTCCAGATCTTTGATAAGATCTATAAGGATAATACCTTTTGTCTTATGAGCTGTCTCTTTCTGTCTTTGTATCTACATGTACATGAATATTAAAATATACATATATATGTTTGTGGACATGCAAGAAATTTAATCAGGCTATCATGTGAAATATCAAATTATAAAGCTTCCTCCTAGTACAAGCTGTCCATAGGATCCACACATGCCATGCTTTGGTAATAGGGTTGAATAGTGCTTACCTGCCCAATGGTTTCTTTAGGTATCACTTATAGGTGTAACCCCAATCCACTTATCTCCCAGATACCTATTCATCTTTATACCATAACTTTAACCTCATCACTAACTCAATGACAAGGTACATTGTATTACCCAGATAAACTAAGCAACGAAATTCCTGATTCCTAAAAGCTCCAGATTATTAAGGAAGTAACAGCTTGGGCCTGAACTATTGTCTGTGTTGTCCAGATAACAGCTAATTTGATATTGAACTTGGGAGATCTATTATAACTGGTAAATAATCATGAAAACTCATGATTATTGAGCAGTTTTCATAGGCCACGCATGGTTTTAAATAATTTTAATGTATTTAAGGAAGGCATTGTTATCTACCTTAATTTACACATAGAAATGAAGTAATTACTCGAGATAGCATGGCTAATGAGTAGTAGGGCCACTATCTGAACACTGGCAGACCAACTCTACTCCCCATACTCTCCATCTCTACGTAATGTAAGTTGCTTCCTTGTGACTTTTGCTTTAGGGATCCTCAGCTTTCAGTACCTGGAAGGGCTGCCTTTCCAGGTACAACTCTAATCAGAAGTAAATGACATGGGACAGCAGATATTTCTTACACTAGTTGGAGGGAGGTGGCAGTATATTTGGGCTAGATTAAAAACTATTACCTTAATGAGAAAAGCATGTTGTGCTGAGAATGATAGAGCAGAAGAATGGAAGAAATCTTGGTTCTAATGGCATCACTCACCCAAATCTGAAGGCTCTCACTCTCTGAGTATCTAGATATGAGACAAAATAAGTGTCCTTATTATCACTCCGTTTTTTTTTTGTTGTGTTGTACTATTGAACTATTAAATGTGAAGTTGTACAGCCCATTGAATACTAGAGAAAATACATTACCATCATCAATGTAATATTTGTTAATTCCCCCATAAAGAGGTGTCAATATTTCTGCCTAGTCATGTTAAGTGGTGAAAGAAGTTATATATCAGAGATTTTAACCACAAGAAAAAATAAAATATGAAATAAATGTTAATGGGTACATTTATAGTCAGAAAACTTAATGCTACCCTTAGATTCACTATTTTATGTGTATCCTAAACTATAAAATTTGGTTTGTGTGATTCAAAATTCATCAAAACATTCCAGCAATATATCTTGAGAAGAGGAGTAGAAAAAAGTAACATTTATACAGGAATTACTATTGGATGCATTTGCTAAATCAGAGATGAAATATCTTAACCAATCTGTAATGTCTTTCTCAAAATTAAAAAAGATAACTAATGTAGACTAAAAAAAGAAATGTAGACTAATTACTTGTCAAATTTTATTTTTAATTGCAACCCTTTTGTGGTAGCTTTTACAACAGACCTGTACAACATTCTTTAGCCTTCTCTTTAATTTCTTCAAAGACAGTCAAGCACAAATCTCTTAGTATTAAATTGAATAGATGGCAAACAGAAACTTTGGCTGGATACTTTGCTGCTTCTTCTGTGGTAAGAAAAGGGAACATTCACTAGCATTCATTCAACAAATATGTATATAGAGTGCCTGCTATGTGACAGGCACTGATCTAGGGACACAACAGTAAATGCAACAAAAAAAACTGCCTGCCCTTTGGAGCACACATTCTAGTGGAAGGAATGCAGACAATTATCAAACAAAAATAAGTAACAGAAGTGACATAATGAGTGATATGAAGGAAAATAAAGTGGAAAGGGATGGAGAGTTTGTGATTTTAGATGGTCATGAGCAATGGCACATAGATAATGACCTGAGGGAGGTCAGGTGTCAAGCCTTGTGAATGGCTAAGAAAAGGGTATTCCCAGTAGAAGGAAAGAGAAAATGCAAAGGCCCTGAGGCCATAGCATACATGACTCAAGAATCAGCAAGGAGGCCACTGGAGCTGAATGAGCAAGGGAGAGAGCTGGTAGCTGGAAGTGAGGTCCTTGAAAAAAGGGGGAGAAACTGGGGAGGGCAACCCTCAAAATCTTTTGAGATAAACTTGACTCTGACTCTTAGTGTGTTTGCACAAAAACACACACTTCCTGAGTCAGTATTCTGCTCCCCTCTCAACTATCAACTACATATAACTAATCAACTAAATACAAATTCTTAGCTAAAAATTTTGTGCCATTCCTTTTCACATATCATCTTCATGTAGAGCTCTAGTTTGAAAAGGTTTTTATATGCTTTATCTCAAGTGGGCCATGGTTAACATACATATTTTACATGCAAGAAAACTAAGTCTCAGAGGCACTGTTTTAGTATGTGTGTGCTGCTATAACAAAATACCTGAGCCTGGGTAATTTATAAACAATATAAATTTATTTCCTCACAGCCTGGAGGATGGGAAGTCCAAGATTAACGCACCTGTAGGTTCCATTATCTGGTGAGGGATGCATCCTCTGGAGAGAGAACTCTCTGTCTTCACATGGCAGAAAGCAGGCAGACAACAGGGTCAAATGCTGGGTGAAGCCTCTTTTTAAAGAACTGAATCCCATTCATGAGGAAGGAGTCCTTATGACCTCATCACCTCTTAAAGGCTCCACCTCTTAATACCATCACATTGGCAACATCTGAATTTTGGAGGGGACACATTCAAACCATACCAGACCCAAACTGTCTTCACTAAATCTTATGGTAGTAAATGACAAAGGTGCTGTGCTTTGGATTTGGTGCTTTACCCTCTAGCCACAGTCCCCCAAAATTCTCAAAGCGCTAAGCTTCATTGCCAAGGTCCTGACTAACAGTGGCATTTTGGTTTATGGGAAAGAGAAAACAAAATCTTGAATTTTTCTCTTCTCCATAAAATGTAAGTTCCTCTCACAATTTGGTGAAAGCAACAGACTGTTTCAAGAAAAATAAATAATTCTGTAATAAGGAAATACCGTTATTCATTAAATTTCTCTTCAAAAAATGTTGGCAAATGTGAGGGTTTTGTTTTAAAATGTCCCAAATAATGACAGTATACCTAACCATGTGATTGTATACTGAAGTAACTTTCTTGTGGGTTTTTATCAAAACTACTGAAATTTTATCGAAAAAAAAATTTTGCCCTTCACTGTATGTTGCAATCATGAAATGCTAGTGATTTACAAACCCTTTCTCTTTCAAGGAATAGCTATCAAAAATACCTGAAGATGACTGAGTAATCTTTTTATTGTGTTTGAATAATTCTTATATTTGTAGATTTCATATCAAGTAAAAATTTTTAAGTGGGGATTTGCCTATGTAATATTACTTAGTCCAATCCCCAATTTAAAAAAATAAAATTTTACATTTATATGTATACACATACACCCATATCTGAGCATTAATTATATATGTAAGATATATAAAAATAAATATATATGAGAAAATATATATAAGACCATTATTATACATGTAAAAGCATATATGTGTGTAGAAACATATCCATAGATGGACTTCTATATCTATTCACCTATGGATTTATAAACATATAGAGGTAAGCATTAAAAGTTATATATCTATAGCTCTGTTTCTGTAGTTCTACAGATAGATCTATAAATAGAGAGAAGCATTAAGAAATCACTATCTTCACCAGGCGCAGTGACTCACGCCTGTAATCCCAGCATTTTGGGAGGCCGAGGTGGGTGGATCACGAGGTCAGGAGATCGAGACCATCCTGGCTAACATGGTGAAACCCCGTCTCTACTAAAAATACAAAAAATTAGCCTGGCGTGGTGGCAGGCACCTGTAGTCCCAGCTACTTGGGAGGCTGAGGCAGAAGAATAGCGTGAACCCGGGAGGCAGAGGTTGCAGTGAGCCGAGATCACGCCATTGCACTCCAGCCTGGGCAACTGAGCAAGACTCTGTCAGAAAGAAAGAGAGAAAGAAAGAGAGAAAGAGAGAAGAAAGAGAGAAAGAAAGAGAGAAAGAGAGAAGAAAGAAAGAAAGAAAGAAAGAGAGAGAGAGAGAAGGAAGGAAGGAAGGAAGGAAGGAAAGAAAGAAAGAAAGAAAGAAAGAAAGAAAGAAAGAAAGAAAGAAAGAAAGAAAGAAAAAGAAAGAAAGAAAGAAAGGGAAAGAAAGGAAGGAAGAAAGAAAGAAAAAGAAAGAAAGAAAAAGAAAGAAAGAAAGAAAGCGAAAGAAAGGAAGGAAGAAAGAAAGAAAAAGAAAGAAAGAGAAAGAAAGAAGGAAAGGAAGGAAAGAAAGAAGGAAAGGAAGAAAAGAAAGAAAGAAATCAGTATCTTCTATTACCAAAATATCCTCACCTGGACAATGTAACACACACACGCATACAGGAAGAGCATAACCTAAGAATAATGAATATTTCTCCAAGTAAATTCATTTAATTTTATATTTAAAAAGACTAATTACAGTGCCCTGTGCCCTCGTTTTTCTAAATCATAGCCGACTTTACCCAGTGTGAGGACTGGCCTTGGAGAGTGGAAATAGGATCAAACAGATTAGGATCCAGTCCTAACTCCACCACTTACTTGCTGCATGACCTGTGGCAAAATACCTGACCCTTTATGCTTCAGTTTTCTCCTCTGTAAAATCTGAGAAAGAGCAACAATCGCATAGGATTGATGTGAGGTTTAAATGAAGCATTTATGTAATGCATCTAGCAGGTACCTGAATCATAATAAATGTCCAATGTTTATTCACTTCCCTCCAAGTCTACTCAGTTTCTTCCTCATCTTCATCTTTCAAGTACGGATTTCAAGTGCAGTAAATAAATAAGTGCTCAATAAGTATTTGCGGAGTATCTACTTAAGCTGGTTCACTGACTGTTTAAAATAATAAAAAAATTGGGTCTTATATTATTCTTCCTAGCAATAATTAATCAGACTTAGCTGGATATTGTGGCTCACACCTGTAATCCCAGCACTTTGGGAGGCTGAAGCGGGTGGTTCACTTGAGGCCAGGAGTTCGAGACCAGTCTGGCCAACATGGTGAAACCCAGTCTCTACTAAAAATACAAAAATTAAGCCGGGCATGGCGGAACACACCTATAATCCCAACTACTCAGGAGGCTGAGGCAGGAGAATTGCTTGAACCAGGGAGGCAGAGGTTGCAGTGAGCCAAGATGGCACCACTGCACTTCAGTCTGGGCAACAGAGCAAGACTGTCTCAAATAATAATAATAATAATAATAATAATAAATCAGACTTATTTTTCTTACCTAAATTCCTCATGTGAAATATGCCTTTTTCAGCTTTGTATTTCTATAAACATAGGAAGCAGTCATAAACATTTGGCAAATTGAGTTGGTTACTAAATTTCCTTTGCACAAGATTGACAAATTTGTCAATAAAAATTTTTAAATGATGTATTTTGCTGATTGCACTTGAATCCTCCATTTTTATTTATACAATTGAGTGTGCTAACCCTCTGAATCATTTACCTTTTCACCATTTTTCTCTTCCAGAATCTTTGAGGGCTGCCGTGTAGATGAATCCTATCATCTTGATTGGACCCCAAATTTCTCACCATGTGCCTCTTAACTACAGTATATATGGCTGCTTCTGAAGATGGCACAATTAAGAAGATGACTATTTTAATTGAGGAGCTACTGAATAAAGCTGTGATTCTTTACTTTTTGGGAAGTTTTTTCTGTTTTTGTTTGCTTGTTTTTTGTTTGTTTGTTTGTTTTTGCTTCTGGACATTTGCTTTCCTTTCAATAAACCGCTGTTCCTCTGGAATACAAAGGAAAGGATTGTAATGGTAAGTGGAATAGCCTCCCATCTATTTCCTCATCTACATTCCTAAACTGCAGTGCAATTGGTTGATATCTAATTGGCTTGTAAGTAATACTGCTGGTTACATTACGTTATGCTATTTCAGATATATATCAGTTCTTGTTATGGTCCTCTCTATCATTACTGAGTTTAGAAAATTGTTTTGGCTGCCCATTTCTTAGAGCATGCAAATCATAGATCTATGGCTTGAAAAGATTCATTTCATCATGGTCATCCTTTGGCATATCCAGGTCTTTTTTCCCTGGCTCCTATATGGTCTGAGAAAATAAAACTGCTCATCATGTATCGAGTGAAAAGGAAATAATCAGCTTGAAACAAAATTGACTCAATTTGTAATTTTTTTCTTTACCATAATTTTATATCATTTTGCAAGTTAAAGTTTACCTTATAATCTTCTATAGACTTTTATAATAATATGAATGACTCATAATATGCTAGCAAGTTATAGTAAAATAACTAAAATAACTAAAGAGTTATGATGAAAACAAGCAGAAATTTGCCCTACCCTTTCCCAGTTCTCCTTTTTAAAGACCATCATTCCCTCTTTTAACTACTTCTCTTAACATTTATCTCTGATAATTTGCTTAGGCCACAATGTCTTTATCACTTTTGACTTTCTATATCTGCCACTTCTCCCCAATTCAATATAATTAAAACAAAAAAGAGTTAAATCAAAAATCAGTGTTCACATTACTGTGTACTATAGTATCAAGTAATTACTGTGATTACATTTCCTTCCTTGTACAATTGCTGTTGATAGAATTTATTTTTGCCGTCTTTTGTTATTTGAGTAGTTTTTTGGAAACGAATTCGTAACTTTTCCAACTGCTCCTCTGAAGCCACCACACATTTAAAACTAGTACTTTTTTATTCAAATTTCCAAACATAGCTGGTACACTAGCAATTCTCTTTTCACCCTGATCCACCTTTTTTTCTGGAAATTTTCTTCCTAGAAACACCGGTTTCCCTTCTTCACTCTAAACTGGTGCTTCTTTAAGCCTACTATCTAGACAGTATCTGAGATTTTCTTTTCCTAACTTCGTGAAATGTACATATTTTCCCAAAGAGCTATGTTTTCCTTTTCTTCATTTATTTCTTGGTTCTGCTGAAGCCTAACCTCTGGTAGTTTGCCAAAAAAAAAAAAAAAAAAAGAAAGAAACAATGGAAGAGGCATCTGGAAATGATTTATTTCTTATTCAAAATCTTGATGGATGGTTTGATTGGGTAGAAAATTATGAGTTGAAAATTATGTTTATGTCAAGAAGTTGAAGTCTTACTATTTCTGGGGGCCTGCCATTCCCAATACTTTGCCAAATATGGTCATTTTATTTCTATCTATTGTGTTGAGCCCCTTGAATTTCAAACCTCATGTTCTCCAGGATGGAAAATGTATTTTTTAATTAATCTATTCATCTACCCTACTTTCTTCATTCTCTTTTTCTAGAACATGTACTGGTAGGATGTTAGACTTTTTTGATTGATTCTATATATGTAAATATTTGTATCTATATTTTCTCTTGTTTTTCCATCCTAGATCTTTTTATCCTACTTTTGAAGATATTTTCACATTTTTATAGTTTAGTTTTTAACTTTCTGGTTATATTTTAGCTTTTTTTAATGAATGCCTTACTATCCCCCTTTTTTTAAACCTGAGGATATTGCTTTAAAAGCTTTCTTTTATTCTTTTGGAGTTTTTGTGTGGTTCTTTGGTGGTAGTGGTGGTTGGTTGGTTAGTTGGCTAGTTGGTTGGTTAATTTTTAATGTTTCTTCTGTTCTCAGCATGATCTCTGTTTCTTTCAAGTTAATTTTTTTCTCTCTCTCCATCTTGTAGACTTCCATCAAAAACTGGATTGTTATTACTCTAATTTCTATTTATACTTAAGTATAATTTAGTAAAGTATGACTAAGTGTGATTGAATACTCTATGCCACTAGACAGGATTGTTCATTGGTGAGCAATGTTCTTGAGTCCTGAGGCTTCCCCTTCTAGGTTATTCAGAGGATAGCTCCCAGTCCACCTGGCCAAGTGGAAAGTGGAGAAAGCTGACTTTACTGGGCTCTGACATTGTTAAGATACTTCTAATCATTCCTGATTTTCAGTGCGATACTTCCACCCTGCCCTGTCTTGGACTGATAATCCCAACTTCTGAGTCCCTTAGAAATTCTGAGGTGCCCATCAGCTCACTTTTTGTTACTTTCATCACTACGAGATCTTAAACCTTAAGATCTTCCTCCGTGCTCATGAGTTCACCAAGGGCCATTTTCCAAAACATATTGAAATCCCTCATCCGCTTCTAGATAGAAGCGTTTTATCTTTGCCCTTTTTAGTCTATTTTATCCCCTTTCTATCCCTTTCAGAGGTGGGCCAGAGCAAGAGGAAATAGCATGGTCACACCACCTTTTCTAACCTATACCTGCAGTTTTGATTTTCAAAATTTTCTAATTTTTTTTCTAACTTCCTCACTGACAAGTAACAAAACTGAGAATATATGTTGCTTTCATCTGGTTTTAAATTGAATAATGTCTAACATAGCAGTCATTCACAAACATTTATTTGCAGACAGTGAACATAATGAAAGTGTTGTATAATTATTTAATGATTACAGTGTAGGCTATTATAGACTGGCCAATTAACAAATTAGAGCTAAAATGTAACATCAGGGATGAATTTACCTTGTCTATAGGAAGAAACCTCCTCTTCATTATATAGAAAAATAAAAGCTTTTTTGAGTGTTTTTAGTCAGTATTTTAGCTTCGTAAAGATAAATCTTCTTAGTCCTTAAAAGCTATATTAAAATAATTTAAATAAACATCCTCTTATGATAGGAGGCTGCTTTGAGCTTTCTGACTGAAAGACTCTGTATAGGCCAGCACTGGTCATCTCCAGATCATACAATGCTAACATAAGGTCCCCCATGGAACCCACATCCTGCTTTTGGTCAGCATAGCCTGTGCTCACTGAGGTTCAGAGAACGGAAGTGTCCATGCTGAGATCTCCTCCCAGATGTTTTTATTCTCTAACTGACCACAGATTTTTTTAAAACTAATATGGAAAATTACAGAGTGTTCTTTCTTAGTTGTGTGATTAAGCAGGATAAGCAACAACACTGACAAGTTGCCTTGATAAATTTCAGAAGCCAAATAATACTGTTGACTCTTGGGAATGAATTCACTGAAGGATGATACACTACTCTTAAGGAGTAGTCACTGGAGATTTCCCCAGTACTCCACAGACTTTGAACAAAAACTCTAGAAAAAATAAAAGGCAAGGGCAAAGGCAAAATAATGAAAAGAAATATACAACCAGATTTTGGCTTGTTTTATTAACACCTTTATTGAGATATAATTCGCACAAAATAAAATTCATCCTGTGAAAGTGTAAAATTCATGGCTTTTTAATATACCCCTAGTGATACAGCCATCATCACTCTTGATTTTAGGACATTTTCCTCAAAAGGAAAATGTCTGGCCAAGCACGGTGGCTCATGCCTGTAATCCCAGCACTTTGGGAGGCCGAGGCATGTAGATCACCTGAGGTCAGGAGCTCAAGGCCAGCCTGGCCAACATGGTGAAACTCTGTCTCTACTAAAAATACAAAAATTATCCAGGAGTGGTGGCAGGCACCTGTTGTCCCAGCTACTCAGGAGGATGAGGCAGGAGAGTAGCTCAAACCCAGGAGGTGGAGATTGCAGTGAGCCGAGGTGGAGATTGCAGTGATCCAAGATGGTGCCACTGCACTGCAGCCTTGGTAACAGAGTGAGACTCCATCTCAAAAAAAAAAAAAAAAAGAAAGAAAGAAAAAAAAAGTTCTCTCAAAAAGAAATCCCACAGTTATTAGCAGTTGCTTCCCTTTTTTCCTTCCCCCGGCCTTTGGCAACCACTAATCTACCTATGTCTCTATGGATTTTGCCGATTCTGGGTCTCTCCTATAAATGAAACCATACAATATCTGGTCTCTTGTGACTTGTTTCTTTCACTTAGGAGAATGTTCTCGTCATGGATAAAGTATAGCACCAAGGAGATACTTCATCTTGTCTATATGAAGAAATCTCCTCTTCATTCTATAAGATAATAGAAGTTTTTTTATGAGGAAGTGCTTTTAGTCAATTTATTAGGCATATATATCCATGTTGTAGTATATATCACAAATTCACTCATTTCTGTTTTCAAATAATATTTCACTGTATGGCTGTACCACTTTTGTTTACTCATCAGTTGAAGGACATTTGGATTGCTTTAATTTTTTGGCTATCAGAAATAAGCTTTTATGAACATTTATGTCCAGGTTTTTATGTGGAGATAAATTTCCATTTCTTTGGGGTTTACTCCTTGGAGTAAAAAGGCAGTTCATGAGGTTTAAACTTTTGAGAAAATTCCAAACTGTTTTCCAAAATGGCTGCACTACATCAGTATTATATGAGGGCTTCAAATTCTCACATTCTCACCAACACTTTTTATTGTCTATATGGTTTATGTTGTTGCTTTTGTTTTTGCTTTAGCTATTCTAGTGGATGTGAGGCAACATCTCATGATTTTTATTTGCATTTTCCTAATGAATAGTGATGTTGAGCATCTTTTCATAAGCTTATTGGCCATTCATGTATCTCCTTTGAGAAAAGGTCTATATATATATTTTGATAAGTAGGGTTTATTTCTGAACTCTCAATTCTATTTTGTTGATCTCTATTTCTATCCTTATAGTCTTGTTTACTGTAGCTTTGTAGTAAGTTTTGAAACTGGGAAGTGTTGACTCCTCCAAGTTTTTTCATCTTTTTCAAAATTGATTTCACTCTTTTGGATCCCTTATATCTTCATACAAATCTTAAGATCCACTTTTCAAATTCTGCAAAAACAAAAAAGGCAGCTGAGACTGCACTGAATTTGTGGATCAATTTGGGTAGTATTGCTATCCTAACAATATTAAGTATTGCAATCCATGAACGTGAGCTATCTTTCCATTTATTCAAGTCTTCTTTTATTTCTTCCAACATTTTGCAGTTTTCAGTGTACAGGCCTTGCACTTCTGTTGAATTTATTTGTAAATTATTTTTATCACATATAATGTCATTTTAAATGAAATTGTTTTACTTTCAGATTGTTCATTGCTAATATATAAAAATATAATTGATTTATGTATCATGATCTTTTAACCTGCAACCTTACTGAACTTGTTTATTACTTCTTTCTTTTGGCATAGATTCCTTAGGATTTTCTACATAAGATCATATAATTGATCACAAAGGTAGTTTTACTTCTTTCCTTAAAATTTGGGTGGTTTTTAATTCTTTTTCTTGCCTAGTTGCTCTGGCTAGGATCTCTAGCACAATATTGAAGTGAAGTGGTGAGGGTAGACATCTTTGTCTTGATCTTACAGGAAAAGTGTACTACAATTCACCAGTAAGTATGATATTACCTGTGGGTTTTTCTGAGATGCCTTTTATCAGGTTGAGGAAGCTTCCTACTATTGCTAGTTGGTTGAGTGATTTTATTACAAAGGGTGTTTGATATTTTCAAGTGCCTTTCCTGTATCTATTGAGATAATTACATGGATTTTGTTCTCTATTCTACTAATATGATGTATTACACTGATTGTTTTTCAGATGCTAAACCAGTTTTGCATTCCTGGGATAAATCCTACTTGGTCATAGCACATAATCTTTTTTATATGTTGCTCACTACCAGTTTGATTTTAGTTGTGATCAAATATCCTGCACAGTATTTGAAATGTGATGACAATGTAAAATATTAAGTATAACAACAATAATAATATGTATGTCTGGCTCTTTGCTGGGTATTTTTACATGCATCAGCTTTCTTGTTTCTCATGCCAGTCCAATTAGTTAGATTCTAATAGTATCCTAATTTTACAGATTACAAACCTGAGTCTCAGCAAAGTTATGTACCGTGCCCATGGTCATAGAACTAGTGAGTGGAGGTGCTGGTATTCTAAACCAAGAAGTCTGGCTCTGTGACTTGAGCTCTTAACCACTACTTTCTGAGAGTATCTATTCAGATATGGATACTCTTGCCTGAAGTAAGAACTATAGCTTCTCTTTATATTTTTACTTCCCATCTGTCTGTTGTGCCTGGCCAATAGTACAAGGTTTTGACCGCTAAAGATGAATAAGTAGTGCTGACTCACAAGATTGTTTTTTGGACAGAGACAGAGATAGTTTCATTCAATTTAGATTCAGTTTGGCACGTACATGCCATGATCCATAGGAATAAGTACCTGGGAGATGACTGAAAATAGGTCCCCTATACAAACCGGATTTAACTAGAAAATGTACAATTTTTTTTCACTAAATTGAAGAATTATGATTTCCACCTCACTGTCTCTAATATTTATATGGTAATTTGTTCTGGATGTTTAGAAAGATTTCCCTAAGCTTATCTCACCAGATCTATTTGTATCTCTCAGGTAATGAAAGATAATAATAATAATCAAGGGTGAGGAGGTTGCAGAGGAAGAAAATCTTAACAAGAATATGCACAAAGGAAATAATAAATTGGAGTAGTAAAGCATTCTTTTTTATTCTTTTCCAAAATACTCTTTAATTTGACTATATTGTTTTACAGTTCAAAGGGGGAGAAATATTAAATATGAATAAATAAGTCTGGGAGAAAAAACTGAGATTATAACTTTACATTCTAATATTTTGAGTTATTTTTTCTATCCTATTTTCTAATTTTTATTTTACAGTGCCCTTTAAATTTTCTATATTTAATAATTTCTTAGGATTATTTTCCAGAAATTTCAGCTGCCAAAGTGAAGAATGCTTTGAAAAGATCTATGCCAAAAATAGTGTTCTACAGAAAACTATCATTCAAATTAAATATGAGCTAAAATGAATTAAAACTCTTTATTTTTTCCTGGTAAACTCTCAATTCTTATCAGTAGCTATTAGATCATGTCTCAGACTAATTAGGAATTCAGAATCCACAGTCCCCAAAAACACCTCAGACTCCTAATCTCAAATCCAGGGGCTAACCTTTTAAGTAACAGTTCATCAATTCTACACATATTAATAAAATTTCAGAGGAGCTCTTGTCTTTATCACTAAGAAAAGTTGAAAGAAAAGAACCCAGCTCAACCATCCCTGCCCTAAATTCCTGTGCTTCCATGCTCTGCTCTCTCACAAGGCAACCCTGTGAGAAGTGGCAGCTCTGTGCTCTCCCCCACTGCCCGTCTGTAGCACTGCATGGCTTTGCATTGCTTAAGGATAAACAGGTTGGAGTTGCATATGGTTAGCATTTTTTGTTTGAGCTGGTGCAGGGAGAGGTTGTTTAGCATCTGCAGGTCTCACATGGTGTCACGGGCAGTAAAGGAATGACTGAAGTAGTTGCAGACAGCATGGAGTCTGCATTCCTCTCTTTGCCTAAGAAATCATGGATAATTAAATTAGCATGGATCGAATGCAAAGTATGAGACCAGAGGCATTAGAATACAAACCCCCATCTCAACATGGGATCACCATATTTACCTGTATTATATGAGGCGATAAAAAACCAGAGGAAAAAAAGTAATAAAAACAAAACAGTAATAAAAACTTATATTTACATAATTTCTTTCTGTCCCAGGATTCCAAAGCATTTTAATGAAAATCATACAGGAAAATCTGTCACATGACATGTGACTTATAACTGCCAGAAGAGCTCACTAGTGATTACAGTGTGGCCAAAGGAACTGGAGACAAAAATGCACGTTAGGAAAGCTGGTGTTTAAAAAGAAGGGGAGTCCCGTTTTAGGTTTTCTGACTCACTCTGTTACCTTTATGACTATAAGTCAGAGTGATCAATTTCAAACCTACCCCCACTGTAATTTGAGAGTGGTGAGAAGCATTAAAAGGGCACAGATTTGCCAAATTGCATCAACCTGGAAGGATAAAATCCATGCTTACTTAGGAAATTGTCAAATGCACACTTTATTTCCTTTTAGTCTCTCTTCATTGGCACTTCTCGATGCAAGTTAAAGGACAAGGACCTCATCATATGCGTCCAGTCTTATTAGGTTTCCTAGGCATGTTTCCCACACACAAACTGAAATTCATACTGTGGTTATGAAATCAGGCCAGTTTTCTTATGACTTTGAAAGATTTGTAAGGAACAGATGCTAGCTCCAGCTATTTTTATCAGTGATCTGCAGGCTGAGGTGGTCCTAAGGAGGTTGTGCTCTTTCTGAAAGTCATTAAATTGTGTTCTACTAGCACTCACATATTGAGAATTTCCACGTAAAGTTAGATTCAAGAAATATATTCTGCTAGAAGCCAACAGGACTTTTTAAAGGATGAGACAGTCATACAATAGTCCCTACCACAGAACATGGGGACATCTGTGGCATATCTGACACCTTTCAACTCAACAAAATCCCTCATATGTGTCAGGCAGATGCCAATTATTATACTAATAATAAGACTAATAGGAAGAATAATGAGTGCACACTCTAAAAAGACACTCTGTAATCTTTTTAAAAGTATTACCTAATTTAAGTCTCAGCAACACAGTGAGGTAGGTACACCTTTTAATCCCATTTAAGGATAACAAAACCAAAGTTCTAAGTGTTTTGGGAATGGTTATGTGGATAGCAGATAACCAAAGTTGTCTGCTGATGTCACATAGCCATTTATAAAGTGTCGTTGATTCTAAAATGAAGTCACAAGGAAACCACTCTATAGTCTTACTTTTCTCTTGTATTCTTATCTCCAGCTAATAAGTCCAAGAAACGAGAGAAGGTCAAGGCTCTATTCAGAGTTTCATTGAAAAACAAGTACAGAGACAGGAAGGCAGAAATGAGACAACAAATAGAAAATCAGCCCTATATCCTAACTATTGGTATCAAATCATTATTTTTTCTCAATTCATCTAACAAATATTATGTTTCCTTGTTATAGTGGAGACTACAACATAACTGTTTTAATGACATTTACATTATAAAAAGGAAGCACGGAGCTATGTCTATCAAAAGCTTTTTATGTTCTACTTGTTATGACTTCATGAGACAAAATATAATAGATGCTGTTATCTGTATGTGAATTTCCATAAGCCACATATTCATTCTGCACACTCTGAGCCTCAGTTTCTCCTCTAAAATCCTTCCAGCCCAAAATGCAATGATTCTATAATTCTAAGTCACAGCAGATTTTGAGTTTGCTTTCTTTTATATTCATTATTATTTTTATGTCTTCCAGAATGTGAGATAGATTACATTAACCAAGATTTCTCAAATAGTTTTACACATATTGGACGTTCATTATAGCAACCTTGACTCCAGCAAACCTTCATGAATCAACCTGTTATAAAATAGAGCAGTCCAGTAAGGCAGATAAATACTATCATCTGCTAGAGCATCCCAAAACATTCTTCATAAATGATGTTTTATGCAACATGATTAGAAAACACTGCCATCTTCCTTAAGGTTAAACCTGTAATGATTATGTAAATAAGAAATAAAAACCTCTGCATAGAATTGTATTCATATAACTTATGAAGCAGAAGTAAAAAGTCACAGAGAATAAAACATTTTCATAACAGCAAAGAATCATAGCTAATATTTCTCAAGCATTTGCTCTGTCCAACACTTTATAGGCATTACTTCATTTAAAGTAAATACGTTCATAATAATCAAGAATCATGGCTGAGATTTCATAAGTATTACCTTGTTTAATATTCACAATTACCGTATGAGGTAATGAAGTCAATAATTAATATTCTACTCAACATATTATTATTTAGGGTCATCATGCTTTATTTAAGTTGTGATTCTCAAATTTTCCCCCATCAATAGCAAAGATTATTTTCCCATCCAACGTCTAGTCTCTCTTCTTTTACTGCCTTCCAAATGTTCAAAACTCCACAAAGGCCTTAAAGGCCCAACCCTCCCTTATCCAAACCAAAGGCAACACATTGACCTCATTCCTGCCAAACGACCTAGAATATTTAATGTCATTATGGTATCTTTTGGAACTTGCTTACAACTTGCTTATCAGATTATTGATTCTCCTGTACTGTTCAAATGATTTATGTTTTTGATAAAACAATAACTGAAGCTCTTTACAAATAAAAACAGCTTGCTTGTGTGTGTGTATTTGTGTGTGCTTTTACATGTTCTCCACAAACAGACTGGAAACTCCTCCATACACTAACTTTCTTGTTGATTATTGGAATACACATTTATCCTATCTTTTGATTATCAAATGCTAGTGTAGGTCAGTGGTTATCTTTAAAACTGTGGTATAAATACTTCTGTATAGCAGCCCAATAACGTGATTCCCTCTTGCTACTTAGCATAGTTCTAGCTACAGAGGTGATAATAAATATTTGAATGCAAAATGTAATTGACTTTAATTATATCATCTCAATTTCTATATCCAGTTGGTCTCCTGCTACTTTTTAAATGCAAATTCTAAGTCACTCCTCTCATCTTTTTAAAAATACTCGTCTAAACTTCTTTGTGCCCTAATTTCCTTATACGTAAACTGGTAGTTCTGATTGTGAACCAAAATAATAGTAGTGAAGAAAAATGAAATATTAATCATAAAGCATATACAATAGTGCTTGGCACATAGCAGATACCCAATAATTATTTACAATTATTATTTTCCTCTGGCCTCTTTCATTTGTTTTAAAATGACATGCTCATCTTTGCTCATTAAAATTAAGAGGATGAGGGCCAGGCTTAGTGGTTCATGCCTGTAATCCCAGCACTTTGGGAGGCCGAAGTGGGCAGATCACTTGAGGCCAGAAGTTTGAGACCAGCCTGGTCAACATGGCAAAACCCCATCTCTACTAAATATACAAAAATTAGCTGGGCATGGAGGTGCACACCTGTGGTCCCAGTTACTCAGGAGGCTGAGGTGGGAGGATCACTTGAGCCTGGGAGGTGGAGGTTGCAATGAGTCAAGATTGCACCTCTGCACTCCAGCCTAGGCAACAGCATGAGACTCTGTCTTCAAAAATAAAAAAATAAATAAATAAAATTAAATTAAGAGGTTGAGATGATACACTGAAACTATACATAGCCCCGATTACCATGTTATTCTTATGTTTTAAAAATAAGTAAATTGCACACTATTTTAATAACACACAATTTGTATCATCATTATCTAGCAGACATCAGAAAGTAATTAAACATGGTGACAGATTTTAAAGCAACAAAATTCCTCCATGTTCCATGTTTAACGAATTTCTATGAAACTGAGTTCCTACTACACTTCAGGCATTGAAGATATCATCATGTCTAAGACCAATTCTTGCCAGAAAAGATGTTTAAGCGGGACGGACACGACACAGAAAGCATTCAAAATGGGTTTTCCCATGACACAGTTGTACCTCCTTTTCCTTTCCGTGCCACTCGGTTCCTCTGGGTGTCAGTGGCACCCTCCTCTTTTCCGGAGTGGTACCTTTGAAAGGTGGGGTCTTCACACTCAGTTTGGATGGGACTCAGTAAAATCTGGGATATGGGAGATGATCCCAAAAGGAAAGCAACCCTCTGCAGATGGGCAACATTCATGTGCTGAACCACTGACAGAGGAACAGGCAACAAATAGTGCTCTCCAGGCTTGCACCCTGCTTCCTTGTCACTTCCGTTCCAGATGCTGACGACAATTCTACCCACATGACTGGGCAAGATGAGCCTCTATTCCTGACCTCCTCTAAGATCATGTCCCATCAGCATCAAAGTTTCCCCACCAGCCCAGAAGCATCTTGTGGGTACGGGAAATGTAGTAGGGGAGATTCCTCTGCCTTTTTCTCTATGACCTTTCTAATCCGTTGTTTTGTTCTGAACTTGAGAGAGGTAGGAGGCAGCCAAATATGCCTGGGCAGATAGGAGTGTTTCCCCAGTGAAACCCCACCTCCAAGCTGAAGCCAGTTTAAAGCCTGAAAGCCAAGCTACAAGCTAAATCTTCCAACTGAATTGAGAACTTGTCTTCCCGTTTGGTGCACTTCCCTCTGATTGAGCCCCACTCTTTACTTATTTTGCATGTACCTACCCTTTCCTAATTGCTTTCCTACACTGTTGTGCCCACCTTTGAGTGGCATCTTCGCTTTAACCTTTTTACATACTCACAAGCCAATCAGCATACACTCCCCATTCTGAGTCCATAAGAGGTCCTGGAGCCAGCCACAGGTGGAATTTTCCCACGTCCAGGTAAGGGAACCACCCCCACATTCTCTCCACTGAAAGCTGTTTCATTGCTCAATAAAATTCTAATCTGCCCTCCTCACCCTTCAAAGTCCAGCATATCCTCATTCTTCTTGGGTGTGGTACAAGAGCTCAGGACTACTGAATGCAGGTACAAGCTATAACATAGGCAAGCTGGGGCACACCAGCAAGGCTGAGTGGGGCCCAGGCTGGGCATTGCCAGCCAGAGGTCCCCAGCTTGCAACCTGACTGAGAAGAAAAATCCTACATCAGACTCTTTTAAATAATGCAAATCCATATTTTTTATAAGTAAAACACAAACGTACTAGACCCTGTACTATAGCTTAAAATGTATATAAGGGTCAAAAATATATTGATAATTGTGATATCAAAATAAAAAGCTCATTAAAGGAAAGATGACCTCACATGTTTTTGAACTGTTGAAACAAATGCAATCATTGATAGACTTTTTGCAAACTAGAAAAAATACTTATAACAAACACAACATTAAAGTTTTACTATCTTTAATACAGGAAATGTCCTCACAAATTAATTAGAAAGAAAGAACTCATACTCTAACAAATAAGTGAGTAAAGAACATGAAGAATCAATAAACATGCATACATATACACACATATATAAAGACAGATCAGGAAAATTTGTAAGTGCATTTTTTTCAGATATTACAATAAATGCTAGTAAAATCAATGAATTTTTACATAGCAAATTAACTTTAAAATCGGTAATATTTGGGGATGATAAAAATAGTAATGCAGAAACCATCAGCACCATTAGCGAGGCTAAATTTGTACAATTATGCTGGATGAAGTTTTGTAAAAATATATCTATTTTTGTAATCTTAAAATTGTGTACAAGCTATATCCCAGTAATCCCTCTTCTACAAATTTACTCTGAGGAAATTATAGATGTGCCAAAGATTTATTTATCAAGGTTGTTTATCATAAGCTTGTTTAAGATACCCCAAAACATGGAAATAATCTCAAGCCTAACAACAGGGAATTACTTGGATAAACTGTATATATCCATATAAGAAAAAATTATAAAACCATTGCAAATGAGGCTGAAAAAGAATAGAAAGACAGAAATATATTCATGTTATATTGTGGGCATCGGTTACAAAAAAGTTTGTACAGCATAATTTATTATTGTAGTATTTGACAATAAAAATATCCGTGAATATAAAGAAAATTATACACCATAGTGTTTATTTCTGGTGGCTGATACTGCAGTGATTCTTATTTTCTGTTTACTCCTTATCTAACTGTATAAATCTTCTACAATGAGCTCCAATTGTTGCCATAAAAGATTGTTGTTTTAAAATGTTAAACTTAATGGCAAATAATTAGGTAATCAAGTAGTCAAGTAATAAATTTTGAAGCAACAGGAGAAAGTTGGCTTGAAAAATGTACGAGTGGGATATTCAGAGCATATAAATCCTAATGTGGGAATGTGGGAAGCAATCATGTAGTGGAAAGAATGAAATCAAATAAAACAAGTGTACGGAAGAAGACAAGCTGAGATTCGACACTGATACAGAGGGAAAAAGGCATCTGAAAAAGGTATCTGACCATTAGATAAGGTAAGTAGGTAAAGAAGCAAGCTTCTAGAGGGTTTGAGTATTCTAACTGAACATCCTATCACTCAAAATAATGATGTGTTTTCATTTGATGCAAATGTGATAATGGCCAAATTACTCTAAAATGCAAACATCTTAAAGGGTTGCTAGTAGAGCTCTGGAAGCAGTTAATTGATCTCCAGCATGACTGGGATTTTCAGGCTGGTGTTAAGTTTAACAATCTTGAAAGGTGTTTTGGAGTTCAAATGCAAAATAAGTCCCTCCCTTGGAGGGAATTCTGTGAATTAGTTGGAGACACAGGCATTTACAGCTCACAGGTTTCCTCATTTGCTGGAGGGTATCGTTATCTTTATAGCTCTATATATAAAATAGGCAAATGTCCCAGGTCATGCCTTCTCTCACGAAAAATTGGGCATTTGCTGGGGGGTGAGAGGAAGCCCAGAAAAGTTTGAGAATGGACAGGAATACAGAAAATATAAACGAACACAAAAGGGCATCAGTTTAAATAACTAATGGATACCCATCCCCAAATATAAAGGAATTTTCCTCTTGGGGGAAAATTTTTTATTTCTGGTAACTACTCATGAACACATCTACAATTCCCCTATGCTCCAGGAAAACCAATACAGAGAGATTTCCACCACACTGGTATGCATATTTCCTACCATATAGATGCATAAATTACTAAAATCAGTGATAAGATACAAACTGGACAGTAGGTTTTGTGGTTAATGAAACCAACTGACCTTGAAAGGCAGGTAAATACTGCTAAGTTCATTTTTCTTATGAGCAAAATTGAGACAACAATACCTGAGTTGCAGGGTTGTTTAGAAGATAGAAGTAAATAATATACATAAATGCTTAGTCCATAATAAACAGTGCTGTCATTAAGACATTGATTTTTTTTTCCTTAGGACAAAGTTGACCAGGGCTTGTTGTAAATGCATAAGACAAGTAACTTGGGCTGAAATATAAAATAGAAATGTTTTAGTTGACAACTTTTTACCTGAAATGTCATAGACATTCAGGAGCAAAAGTTGAATGCCTGTATTTACAACAAAGTTTGGAATTAGTTCCAAATTTATCTATTTATCAGGTGTGGGCAGTATTTTAACAATTATTTGATTATTTGAGCTACACTTGCATTTTCAATTGTAAATGCATTTGTACCATTTCTAGACAATTCTATGTAATTTAGCACAGTAAATGCGAGCAAGCATGCTTATGTTAATGTCAAATGACTGGTGAGATTGTTTTCCTACTCACCATAACTAAAATATTTCCATAGATTTTGATCCTAAACTAGTATTAAAAGTAATGACAAAACCATGATTACTATTTCACTAACCCAATAAAAAATATGAAAATTATTAAGACTAGGTAAATTAATGTTTGAGAATTTTTCTTCTCTTCCTTTCCTTTCCTTCCCTTTTTTTCCTATCCCTTCTTTTCTGTTTATTTCTCTTTTCTTTTCTTTTTCTTACTTTAGAGTAGGCTAAGTTTAGCCCTATTTATATAAGATATTTTAGAGAAAAACTTTCCAGATATAATAATTTTCTAAGTAAATATCTTATGCAAGCTTATTTTAGCTTGTCCTTATTGAAGGAAACTTTCTGAGTGATTGATCGCATCCTATAACTTTACAGTATGGTGTCATAAATGACAATGATATAGTCAATCAGTCAGCAGTATGTTAATTTTAGTTTAAGAAAATTTGAATCAGATGCTTTAGATCTAGAAAAAGAGTTCAATCCCCCCATTCCCCAACTGTCCAAACCCTGCCACCACCACCACCTTTTGGAGTGGACAAGTTGTTTGGCTAAGGACGCAAAGTCAGTTGATAACAGAACCTGACTTAGAACCCAGGCATCTAACTCCAAGGTGGAAGGTGAAGTATAGGCATTTCTGAGAAAGGATCAGAAATACATTTTAATAATAAACTTTTAAACACAACATTGCAAAACATACCATACTCATGATACTTCTTAACCAGATTGTTTTTCTTGTGATTTCAAAAGCTGTGAGTAGAATGGAGTTTTAGAGTAAGACGATGGGTGTTGGTTTGAATCTCTGCTCCACCACTTAATCTGACCACAACCCCTCAGCATGAACTTCCCCATCTATAAAATGTGGATAATGACAACTAACTCACAGGAGTGGTAAGAGAAAAGTATAAGAGAAATCATGAAAGTAAAATCAATTTGTGAAATATAAAAAAAGTAAAAATGAAAGAGAGTGGTATTATCATTTTTACTCAGCTTGCAAAAATCCTGGCCCCTGTATTATGAATAAAGTTGATTTCCAGTTCTCTTGGCCTATTCCAGCAATATAGCTCTTACATTTAAAATATTGAGGATTTTTCCAGTGGGATTTTTGCTATGCAATAAGGAAATATAAGTAATTATCTAAAACAAGGCCATCTAATTATATCAGGGGGTTCTGATAACAGCATAAACCATGAAAGTGGAACTTAAGTGCTTTATTATCAGAATCATAAAACAGAAATACAGCCTGTTATTGCATTATTATAAATTCTTTATTTTTATAATACAGAGTGCTTCCCAAATTATTGTTTTTATACTCAATATATTCCTGTTAATTTTTCATATCGATATTAAAATTATTTCATAATATAATGCCATTTTACTAATGGATTTTTTGGTAAATATACTACAGTAAATAGTATAAAAAACATGATAGAGTGGAGGTCTTTGCTATAGTCATTAATTTTCCCATGTTATACACCAATTAGCCATGTATCATATCTGTAAAAATATACACAGGGCCATATGCACATAATTCAAACCCATACCTAATGATACCCTCGTAAACTATTTTCCCACCATTGAAGCACACATATGTTTAACTTTGAAATGCATTGCCAGAAGAATGCCTTTGAAAAAAATCTCACTGCAGATGAAGTCTCATCAATTGCTGCTTTTTTTCTACTGTATACTTTATGAATTGCCTAATCATAATTAACTCCAACCACTGGAATTAATTACTCCAGATGATTTGGAAATTGGTCTTCTCAGTTCCTCAGAAATTCATTGAGATCATCCCACAAAGCAGAGGAAGGAGTGTGAATAAAGCAAAAACTGTCTTTGAAAAAACAAACGTGTTTTAGGATTGTGTTTTATTTATTAGAAAAGGAGAAATAGGGTCAGAGAATGACTATAAACACATTTTATTCTTTTCTAGTTTCACAGAATTATAGCCATTCAGAGCTACAGTGAGTAGCTATTTCAACCCCTTCATTTCATCCACATAGAGAGACTGTAACAGCTTGAGTGACTTGGCTGAGGTCACACATAGAGCTAATGCCAAAACCAGGAAGAAACCAGGCTCCCTGTCACCACAGCACAGTGTTCTTCATACTCAACCTGACTATGTTGATGTCATGGGTTTATGATCCCAAACTTATGTCGGGATTCTGTTCAGCTGAGAAATAAGAAAGAAGGATAATGGGTCTTGTAAGACTTATAAAACAAAAATCAGATAAAAATCATACATGGACACTAAGAGGTTGGCAATTGTGAGGATTCATTGACAATGAGCCCTGTGCTCAGCAAAGCCCTGGTATTCTTAACTGAGGAAAACTTGGATTTGGGTGAACCCATCCCAACTTCGTCTCAGTTGTTTTCAGATTCACCGTCACAATCTTTCCTCTCTAAATATGTTGTGGTTAGAGAATATAAATCTGTTATATTTGGTAGAAACCAATTCTGCATCAGAGGACTTCAAGGAAGAATTGGAAAATAGTTGATAAAAATTTGTAGTTTTTTTAGTTGTCAGAGTAAAATTTATGTTTTAAAGATGTACACTTTTTAAAAATCAAACGGTTACTGTTCACACTAAATCAAAAGGTTAGTGTTAACCTGAGAGTTGCTAAATTCTCTCTCAGAAAGAATCTATGTAACCTAGCCAGAGCAGAAATCTGAAAAGCAGGAATTGGAGACAAGGAATGACCTAGAGTTTGTCATATCTTCCTAAAAAGCAAAAATTGGTATTAATGGGGAAAATACAAATAAAAGAAAAACAATAAAAGCAAGCTTAATTATTATCTTCCCACATCTTCCCTGGGGGCTCCCTGATATGACAAAGTAAAAGATAATGCAATAAACTAGTTGAGTCCTCCCAGAAGCAGATGCCAAGACAGAGCTAGAAGCGCAAGACATTAACTGGGGAGAGTGACTTGAAAGAGAAAGGGGAAAAGAAACAAGAGCAGTTAGGAAAAGCCTTTTAGACCATGATGGAGGTCTGACACCTTGCAAAGGTGCGAGGGAAGGAAGAAAGAACAAGGAGGAGAGCCTCAGACCATGGTGTAGCCCTGGGAAAGCCTCGGCTAACACAACGAGTAGCTCCAGCACAAGAAGGGCCCAAAGAGGAGCATCTCACTGTCCAGAAATAAATTGCAAGCCCATCTACTGCTGCCTTGCTCAGTCATTGGCAGGAGGCTGCCTTGCAAGTGCTTGACATCTGCTCAAAAGCTGAGGCAGATCCCAAAGTCAGCACAACCAGGGGCTGTTGGCCATGCGCACTCCTTGTAGCAGGTTCACCCTTGGAGGCATCTCTGAGTGGTGCACCACCATGGCGACACACTTGCAGGCATTGATTCTTTTCCAGTGTCATTGTCTGGGTTGAAATTTATGACAGCCAATCAGATCATTTCACCTGTGTCACCAAATCTGGTTTAGATGCCAACTCTATCTAAATCACTTATGTAAATAGTTTCGTAAAGACATTATTTTATTTTAAATGTCCACATCTTATCTGGTAAAAAACATATTATAAGCACTTTTGAGACCTTCTTAGGTGTGAACTATTTACTCTTACATGTGCCCCATACTTTCAATGTCATTTAAGGTACAAAATAAAAGTAACTTTATGTTTTAGAAAACAACTAATTCTAAAAATTTTCCTTTAAATTCTGGAAATTGGAATATTATCTCCCCTGAGTATCCATAAGATATTTACTCAACCTTGATTGTTCTCATTGATTTTGTCTCCCCACAGAAAAGCAACTTCATTTTTTGTCCTGCTGATTTGTTTTAATCAAATTGCTCAGTGTTACAAAACACAAAATAAAGGAAGATGAGTTTTGCTTGTTTATTCCAGATGTGCTCTGGAGCAGTTTTGATTTCTGCTTCCTCTTCCAAGACTTGGGCCTCTGTGTGTCACATTCATTGGTGCTGGACTCTCAGTTCCCTCACTGGACAACACACACAGGCCAACATGTGGAGCTGGACTTGTTCCCAGGCTCCTGCCTCCTAGGCACTGCAGAGTATTTGGTCTTTACAGCAAACTAACCCAGAAAAAATTTATTTCCTCCTTGTCAGAAATAAAAATGCATGTTATTGCCCACAGTTTTAAGCTGTAGATGTAATATTTTCATCCAATAGTGAAGAATGGTATACTTCCAAATTTAATGTTGAACCCTAACTTCTCCCCTGAACTCCAAAATTATGTGTTCAACCACCTGCTCAACATTTCCACCTGATGGATGATGATATGGTTTGGCTCTGTGTCCCCACCCAAACCTCATCTCCAATTGTAATCCCCATGTGTAGAGTGAGGGACCTGGTGGGAGGTGATTCGATCATGGGTGTGGTTTCCCCCGTGCTGTTCTCTTGATAGTGACGGAGTTTTCATGAGATCTGATGGTTTAAAAGGGGCAACTTACCCTGTGCGTGCTCTCTCTCTCTCTCTCTCTGTCTCTCCTGCTGCCATGTAAGATGTGCTTTGCTTTCCCTTCACTTTCCACCATGATTGTAAGTTTCCTGAGGCCTCCCCAGCCATGTGGAACTGTGAGTCAATTAAACCTCTTTTGCTTATAAGTTATCCAGTCTCAGGTAGTTCTTTACAGCAGTGTTAGAACAGACTAACACAGATGGTCAATGGGAAAAGTCATCTAAAATTTAGCATATACAAAACAGAACTCATCCCTCCCACATGTGCTCCTCCTTCAGTCCTTCCCCGTGGAGTAAATGATAATGACCCTGGTTGCTCTGGTTAAAAACCTTGGACACACCATTGACTCCTCTTTTTCCCACCTTTGTATCCGATCAATAAATGGGTCATCTTACTTCTCCCTAGAGCATTTCTAACCACTTCCACTCTTACATCCCTCGTCCAGACCACCATCCTCTCTCACCTGGAGCATTTCAATAGCCTCTGAACTGGCTTCCTTGTGGCTTCTTTTGTTTCATCAGTCCATTTTCCATTTAGATGTCAGAGTAGTTCTTTTTAAGCCTAAGATATTTCATCTCACTTCCTTGATCAAAACTCTCCAAAGACCTGTCTTCCTCTTCAGGATGAAACCTGAAGTCTTTGCCGCAGACTCTGGGGGCTTGCCACTGCTCTGACTGCATCTCAGACCACCGCCCCTTTCCTGCACTCTTCTCTGGTCTTTGGGCTTCTTTGAATAAGTCAAACACCCTTTTCTCATCTCAGGGCCTCTGGGATTACTGTTCTTTCTGCCTAGGGAAAAAAAAAACAACTTCATCCTACCGTTCTCAGCTCAAGGACAACTTCTGGAAGAGAAGCAAGGGGCACAAGGAGAGTTAGGGTGAAGCTTAGAACCAGAAGTGACCTGGCAATGTGGAGACAGCATAGAAAGTGCACTGGGGGCTTGAGTCTATTTTCCCTAAGCCTCAGAGCACAGGGGAGCTCCAGCTGGCATTCCGGCTATCTGAAAAACTGCTGAGCAAACCTCCAACTCTCTGCCCCACAAAGAAAATATTCATTGGTGGCTATCAAATGCCAAGTGCTTTACCTGTATTATTCCCATAAATGCCCACAACAACACTATGGAACATATGTGATTATCATCATCATCGTTACACATATAACGGATGTGAGGTTCCGCATCATGGCCAGGCCATGTCTATTGAGACAGAACAAAGATCCAGTCACAAGTCAAACTGACTCCAAAGCTGATGCTCCTTTCTCTGTGTCATGCAGGCTCCCCATGAAATAAGATGCATGCTTCATGTGTATCAGACCATTTGTCAGTCTCAGAACAATCCCTACAACTTCCCATCTTCCTGCACCCCAAAATCCATCAGAATAGCCTCTCACACTTCCAATCTTTTTTTAACTAATAATTCTGACTTATCATCCCAAGATTAGCTCAAATGATCAGCTGGCTGTCCTCTACCATCTTCCTTTCCACTTCAAGTAAGAATCATAGATTCTCCTCCAACCCAAATGGTGTGTAAACATGGTTTGTGCCTCTGTTCTGGTATTTTCAAACCTTCATTGCTGTTAGCCAGGTATAACTTCACTCCATCAATGCTAAGTTCTTTGAGGTCAGAGCCATATTTTTGTTATACTTTTATCCCTCAACACATAGGACAATGCTTTAACATGTTAGATACGCAGTGATACTGTTGCAGTTGAATAGAATTGAATGGAAATAAATATTACAAAGTCTCAATTTGCTAGTCACTGGCAATAATAGATAACTTTCATTAAACACTTACTAGGTGCCAGGGGCTTGCTAATCCCTTACATGATACACCTTGATTTATTCCTGACAACAACTTATGTCCTGACTAACGTTATTACCTACACTTAACATAGAATAATATTGAACAACAGAGAGATTAATTAACTGTACTAGTGGCCTCGGAGCTAGGAAATGGCAGAGCAAGGATTTGAACCTGGGCAGTCTGAATAAGAGCCCGTGATTGAACCATAACACTAACCAAAATTGAATTTGTGACCTCAGTAACTACTCTAACAATTGCCTCTTTTTGTCCCATCCCATCTACAGCTGTGCCATGTTGTGGCATATTGTCTATGCACTTAACTGTTTTAAGCTGTGTTTCAGGGCACAGTCCAGGGGCCAGAGAGATTCATTTGTCAGGAGGTGGATATCAGCTGAAGAGTGGTTAGATGTGTTGAGTCCAAAGCAAGTTCTAGGATTTGGAATTCCTGTTGAGGTATTCATTGTGACAAAACAATATCACTGTCAACTAGAAATCAGGCTAGCCAGACTTATTCATTCTAAAAATAAACAATCCTTCTTTTTTTAATGCCTAAGAGGTGTGGAGACACAGGAGACCAGTTAACATTTTGTAGTGATCATGGAGTAATCATCAGGCCTGACAAAAATGATGGACACAGCTATTAAGCCATGGACATGGGACCAACACCAGGGTGCATGCTGGCCACCCAGCCTTCAAATCACCTGCTGAACAACACATTTCACTGCTGCCTGAGACAGCGGGGCCTCTAAATGAGCTCTTAAAAACTCCAAATTACAAGGAATGTTAAAATCTTAAAGATTTTCTAAGATAATTGCTAAAAGGTTAATTAAAACTTGAGACTGATTTGGCCATTTAAAACTAGCTTTTTTTCATTTGAACTTCTATATTTCCTTACGTCTGGACAAACATCCTTTTAAAATAATAAAAAAATTCTGAAAGCTGTAGGAGATGGACAGTTGCTTAATTTGTGAGTGAAAATTAATTTCTTCATCTCAGATATTACAAGGTGGATTTCAGTATTGATTCTAGAACATCTTGTGCAATTTCTAACAACATCATCTCACACTCTTCAACTCAGTGACAATGTTGAGCATTTGTCATTAACAAAGGGAACTAAGTTCCCTCTAATTTGAGGGAATGGGATTTACAGACAGTAGTGGACACACACACACACACACACACACACTCTCTTAATGGAGAAAATGGGAAGAGGGATGCCAATGATTTGTTTGTCATTTGAGAAGGAGCAACGGGGAGTATTGGCATTGTTTAATTTGAGTCAAGTAGCAGAAAGTCTGAATATCAGCGCAGCTCATTTGATTTTATTACTGAGTACACTCGGAAATTGTTGGTACTGTCTCTTTTTGCCAGTGCCTGCTGCCCTGCTTTTGGTCGTTAGATTATTTGATTTGACACTCACCACACTAAAAGGTTGTTCCTTCTGCTCTGACTATCAGGGCTGGTATGAGGAACAGAGGAAGAAAAATTGCACAGCTGGTAGTACAGTGAACCCAAAAATATACAGAAATGTACCAGAGGGAATAGTCATCAACACGAAGTGAACAAGCACCCAGACTATTGATCACATGCTGCTCACAGAACACCAGGCATTTCTGCCAACTCCTTTCGACTCATACACTGAACGACAGACAGCATGTTGTACCTTGCATCATCAGTTTTGATGAATAATGCACTGATAAGCACTGCAGCCAGTATTCCGGGGGAGCTGAGAAGCCAGATGTCATCTGGACCTCCAATAGTTTGAACCCTGAGTCTCTGACAAACGCTGATAAAAATATGAGATGAGCACTGCAGAGTGGGCAAAGCCACTGCGAGACTGGTGAATTTTATGCTGTTCTGGCAAGTGAATGGGAATCAGCTTTGTTACAAGCAGAAGTGAAGAGACTATGCTTGCATATCATCCATTACTAAGTTACGGAGTGGTAATGGTGTCTAGGTGAACTTCATCTGAGATTTGTTGGGGAAGTTCACACACGTACACATAAATAAAGAGCTTTTGAGGGAAAACCATTTTTAAAGGGCTCAAATTCACACAGCTCCAACTGGGGCTCATGACAAACAGATGGAACGAGCTCCCTCCAAGATGGAATTCAGAGGATGGTTATGACAGATTTGAGCAGCGCCTTAGTGGGAGGGTGCAATGAGATCTGATGGGCCCCCCATGCACTGCATGCTTGAAGCATTTCAGCAGGAGCGCTGCACAGATCATGTTTTAATTCTATCATTACAGGTAAATGTTCAAAAGGATCAATTAGACACAAGGTTTCCTTCACTCGGTAACTGCAGACCTACCCCACGTTGTTTTATGAGTGAAACCTGGAGTTGGAGCAACAATTGTCTTTGCTCTATTTAATTCTTCATCTAGACAACAGATTTTTCTGACCCTAAATTCAACAACGGTCTCTGGTTCCATCCTCAATTGCAATCGCCCCTCCTTCCCAGCTCCCTCCGAGCCCTCATTCCCATCTGCTATCTCAGTTTCCCCACTGTTGGATCTCTCTCTCTACCCCTTGGTCTCATGGTCACACTCTTATCTGGTGACCTTGCCTCTTCCACAGTATTCTCAGCCTCTCGAACCCAAGCTGTCAGTATCTAGCACTGAGACTGGGCAAATCAGAGACTTAAGCTACAAACATTGGAGAGCCCAAGCCATTCCTTTGAAGCTGTCTCACTTGGGGCAAAATGAATCATGACATACATTCACCTGGTTTGGAGGTTGCCGTTTTTCACACATTCTAACCCACTGTATTTGATTGGATCATTTGGGCAGACTGAGAACCAGAGAGAATCCTGTATTGCCATTTTCCAGAATGTATAGACCAAAATATGTTGGCTTTGGGTGGCCTTTATAGACACCCTTATTAAAACGGTCACTTCAAATTAGCCAGATGTGGTGGTGCACGCCTGTAGTCACAGCTACTTGAGAGACTGAGGTAGAAGGATCGCTTGAGCCTGGGAGGCGGAGGTTGCAGTGAGCAGAGATTGTGCTACTACACTCCAGTCTGCATGACAGAGCCAGACCCTGTCTCAAAACAAACGAACACACATACACACACACACACACACACAAAACCCAGTCACTGTGGTTTCAGTTCTAACAGCATTATAATAGGCAAAACTTAGATGATGTCAAAATAGTTTCAAATTCCCTAAAATAGCCTATGAAATCAAATATAAACAATTTTGAATAGACAAATAGACAATAAACAGTCTATAAATGAACAAACACATATAAAATATCATTTTGTAATGGAGTTTATTTAGACATGGCAAGACACTGATCCTGCAGGAAGCCCACACTCTCACCTCCACCTCACTCCCTGGCCTGTGCACTCCAATGGAGGCAGACGCACTGCACTGATTTTTTTTTGTTTGCTTGGTTTTTGTTTTTTGACTTGTTATTATGAAATTTCAAGCACAGAGGAGTAGAAAATGGTAAACCAGACAGCCACATAACCTTTACTAAGTTTTGACAAATGCTAATTTTGGCATATTTGTTCACCTTTTGGAAGGAGGTTAAAATTGTAAAATAAATTACAGATACCATATTCACCCCCAAAAAATGTCAGTCAGTACCTTTTTCCAAAGAGGACATTTTCTTTCATGGCCCAATATCATTATCATACCTAACAAAATTTCTAACTTCTTAAGATCAGCTAATATCCAGTCTACATTCAAATTCCGTGTAGTATTCCTTAAAATATCTCTTATAGCTGGTTAATTCAAATCTGAATCCCATGAAGTAGCTTGTATTGTGTTTTCTTTCCCTTGCACTATTTAAATAGGTATTATTTCTATCTCTCCTAGCCTCTTTCTTTCTTGCACGCACACGTGCACACACACACACACACACAACCCAATACATTTAAGTTCATTAAGTTGAAATGTGTAATATGCAATTTGTTTTAATGATAATATAAAAGAACATGATACATGTCTTGAAACCTAGTATACAAATTTCACAGGGTAATAATGACTAAAACAATATATTTTTGGTGGTTTAAAAAATATGTCTGCAAATTCTTCATGTCTCTCCTTTCAGGAGGTGGAACTTAATTTGCCTCCACCTGAAGTGTGGGCTGGACTTAGTGACACATTTCTAATGAATAGAATGTGGCCAATGGGATGGGCTGTACTTTCGAGATGCTGCAGCTTCCATCTTGGGTGTGATCTCCCTCTCTCTCTATTGTTCCTTGTGTAAGAGCAGTGCTGACAGTAAATCCTGCCCCGGTGGCAAATTTCTATCCATTCCCTCTGAAGCACAGGTGCCCCTCCCCTACAGTGTATAATTCCTAGGTCTGGGGAGCAGTGGCATGGGGATCTACCACCTTGTCTTGTCACCATCTGAGATGCAGACATGGCTTCTGTTCATAAGCCCCTATTAAATGTTTCTTTCCAAACAATTGGATTTGTCAGCCTCTTTCTTTGGCCTCTCAGCTTCCTTGACTTTGGGGTAGGTTTGCATGGACCTGCCTACTCAAAACATTGGTTAAAATTATTTTAGGCTTGGAAGCTTCTTGGGGTTGTGTGGAAGGCTGAGTTATGACAATGGATTCATTAGATACATCTAACTCTACCAGTGTTTGAATGTCCCATCAGTTTTTCCGGTAGGTAATCAATGTATACATGGTGGGGGTTCAAATCTAAGTGGTCCCCATCCTGCTGAAGCAGCCATGCCAGAAAAGCATGCCTTGTCTACAAGACTGACTCCCTTCAGGTACATATACTTGGTGTGATGACCACATTCTGGGGCTGCCATCAGCCTTGCATGCTCTGAAATTCCACTTCTTCTTTGTTTTGGAGACTATCTAAGTTAGGAATGTTAAACCATGCTATGAAAGCTTACTCAATGGTAAACTCAGAATGTTTAATTAAATTTTAAAAAAAGAAGGTTAACAGCCAAGGAAAACTTTCATGTTAACAGGCTAAATAAGCATATATATATAAAACACACACACACACACACACACACATATGTATATATATACATATATACATAAATACACATATATACCTATGTACATATATACCTATGTACACATATATATGCATGCATATATATACTTATATGTGTATATATATGTATATATATTCTTTTTTTTTTTTTTGAGACAGAGTCTTGCTCTGTCACCCATGCTGGAGTACAGTGACTTGATCTTGGCTTACTGCAACCTCCACCTCCTGGGTTCAAGCAATTTGCATGCCTCAGCCTCCCAAGTCGCTGGGACTACAGGTGCACACCACCACACCCAGGTAATTTTTGCATTTTTAGTAGAGGCGGGGGTTTCATCATGTTGGCCAGGCTGGTCTCAAACTCCTGGCCTCATGTGATTCACCAGCCTCGACCTCCCAAAGTGTTGGGACAACAGGCGTGAGCCATTGCGATTGGCCTGCAGATATGTTTCACTATAGGTAAACTACACAGGAAATCAAATTGTGAAAGAGTCAGAACGGAAGTAGAATAAAAGGGTCATATTCAGATGTTGAAACGTATTGATTCTGATAGAGTGTGGCCCCCAGCTACTCAATGAGGAGACAAAATAACTACTTACTGAAGAGGATGCATCCCCTGGAGAGGACTTAGAGCATCCTAACAAAAGCTGCCCTTCCAACTGTCCCGCTTCTGTGCTTTCATTGCTGGAAATTCATTTTTTTTTTCTGTTTGCCACATTTCTTCTTTATGTAATAACAAAACTTGGAAGCAAATGAATAACCAAGACATTTGGAAATGTATTAAAACCAAATTATCTTATGTTTCTCTTGTGGGACTGTCAAGCTAAACCACAAACCTGTTTATCTAAATAAGGCTGCTGTCTAAAGGGAATGGATGTCTCTTTCATTATTCATCCTAAGAGGAGTTCAATATACGGAAGGTTGATCTAGGTTTAGGAGGTCTATTCTATTCTCTATGTTGATTTTCTGCTCAATTTTCTCTAAAACTTCAATGAACCCTCATTAAAAAAAAAAAAGTATAGTATGGGAATATGGGGAAAGATGCCAGAATAAAGTCACCTAACAAAAAAAGGGGGAATGAATCTTCATCAAAACAAGGAAATAGTCACAGTGTTAAAACCCAAAACACAAAATGTTCCTGCCAAATATTCTGTCGAAATACAGTTTCATGTAAAGAATTAATTAATTAAGAATGATCACATTGTCAAGTGATAATCTAGTGGGTATCTGAATAGAGACATACAATCTAGGAGAATTAGGATACATCCCATAGATACAGATACAAAGGAAGGTCATACCGAAGGCGGAATTATCTTACCAATTATTTCTATTATCTACAATCTGGACACCTACCCATAGGATAGTGTGAGGTGAAACTTGGTGAGTCCACATCATAAATGCTGAAGATCCTATGAGAGTCATGCCACCAGGAGAAGGATAGAACTGATTTAGGATAGAACTGATTTGGTGAATGGTTATTTGTTAAAAAAAAAAAAAAAAGTCCAGACTGAAGTTGTGAATTACTGCACCTCATGCTTTCCTGCTCTTCCTGCCTTTATCCCACCCCCAATCTCTTCCCTCCTTAGAGTACTGTGTAGCAAATATTCAACTCATTTCAAATACAAGTTAATAATCAGAAAAGAGACAATGGTATAAACACATGCTGAGAAACTGCAAAAAAAAAAAGAAGAAACAATAGAAACAATATAAGCAAAGGGCACGCAAATAATACACACACACAAAAATTAATCAAGGAAATGGAAGATATAAAATACCATAATCTAAATAAAATTAGGGAGAGCATTACATCTCTTTTTTAAAAGGACTCAAAAAAATGCTGTCAATTAAAATGAGCTGGCAGGATAATAAGAAAGAAATAGAAGAGAAAAAATTTTGAATATTGCAGAAATGAAAGCCCTCTGAAAGTAACAAAAATAAAATAAACATGACTGAAAACATTCAGGACCAGTGTGAACAGGTTTGAGAAAACAGCACCAGAATGCAGTGAAGATGCTACTCCACAGTCTTCCTGGAAGTACTTGGAAAGGGTGGTATGTGGAAGGTGATTGTTTTACACCCAGTCCTTCAAATGCTGAGTTTCTAAAATAAAATTCAGAGAAAAAAGGTAAAGGAAAGAGCATTGCTAGGAGTGTCAGAATGCTGAGTGTCAGGGTAGGTTAGAGTCCAGCCTGGGTAAGTTTTGGAGACCCGGGCCAGTTACTGCGCCAGCCAGTGGGGGAGACGTCTCAGCCTGTTGTGGAAACCATTAGGTTCTGGAAACTGAGAGTGCTCTCTGGAAAATCTGCTTTGAAATAAAGTTGCTTTTAGAGATAGGAATTTCTGGAAACTACTGTTTAATAGAGAGCAGTCGGAGAAACGGTATCAAAACGTGTGTTGGATCTGGAAACATTGTTAGAAAAGATAGTATGAAGAGGAGTCCATCTTAGCCAGAGGTAGACTTGTGGTACCCCACAGGACTTTTTAGTCAAAGTTGCAGATGCCATGCCCAGAAGAGCCTTCTAGGTTTTTAAATTATTTTAATACAGAAAAGGGGAAGCAAAGAAATCAAGCCTCAAATCAACCAGAAGAAAGAATCTAAAATATCTGAGATAGCACAGAGATCAAAAGCTTAAATGATGAGAAAATATAGGCATGTAATCCCATATAACAGCCCTGAAAATTGGTGGAGATGGGAAATTTTTTAAAAATTTACCCATGGAAAAAATATAGACAATGTGAAATATACATATATGCACAACTATTACAGAAGATTGACATAAGCACAAAAATAACTGCGAAGAAGAAAACCCATTCATAATGTTCTGACAGGTAAAAAATGGTCCAGGAAATTAAACTACCTGGAAGACACAATCTCTAACACTCATTTCATGAGGACTGGGGAGACAATCCTAATAAAATAGATGTTGTGCACAGGGTCTGAATAGAGGATTAGAAGCAGCCCTAATTTTAAAGTCACTCTATAGACAAAAGCTGAACCATCTTTTCTTTTTGTAAATATAATTTATTTTTTATGTTTTACTTTTAGAGACAGGGTATTTCTTATTGCCCAGGCTGGACTCAAACTCCTGGGCTCAAGCAATCTTCCCGCCTCAGCCTCCCGAGTAGCTAGGACCATCTTCTTATTGAGAGTTTAATGGGCTGCAATTATTTGCTGTTTAGGTTCAGTAACCTACATTTATCTAAAAGCTGGAATTTTCTAAAGGGCTGGAAAGGTTCAAGAAGAGGTGGATTGAATAGCAATTACCTGTCTAGGCACAGAGTATCCAGGAAGTGGCTGGATTGATGGTGACAACCTCTAGTCTCTTGAAAGGTGTTAGCTGGTGCTACAGACAAAATATCCGGACGTTTTTCCTATGCATATCTTGTGTGTAGAAACTTACCAGTGTAGGGGGAGGAGCCAAGATGGCCGAATAGGAACAGCTCCGGTCTACAGCTCCCAGCGTGAGCGACGCAGAAGACGGGTGATTTCTGCATTTCCATCTGAGGTACCGGGTTCATCTCACTAGGGAGTGCCAGACAGTGGGCGCAGGCCAGTGGGTGCGCGCACCGTGCGCGAGCCGAAGCAGGGCGAGGCATTGCCTCACCTGGGAAGCGCAAGGGGTCAGGGAGTTCCCTTTCCCAGTCAAAGAAAGGGGTAACGGATGCACCTGGAAAATCGGGTCACTCCCACCCGAATATTGCGCTTTTCAGACCGGCTTAAAAAACGGCGCACCACGAGACTATATCCCACACCTGGCTCGGAGGGTCCTACGCCCACGGAATCTCGCTGATTGCTAGCACAGCAGTCTGAGATCAAACTGCAAGGCGGCAGCGAGGCTGGGGGAGGGGCGCCCGCCATTGCCCAGGCTTGCTTAGGTAAACAAAGCAGCCGGGAAGCTCGAACTGGGTGGAGCCCACCACAGCTCAAGGAGGCTTGCCTGCCTCTGTAGGCTCCACCTCTGGGGGCAGGGCACAGACAAACAAAAAGACAGCAGTAACCTCTGCAGACTTAAATGTCCCTGTCTGACAGCTTTGAAGAGAGCAGTGGTTCTCCCAGCACGCAGCTGGAGATCTGAGAACGGGCAGACTGCCTCCTCAAGTGAGTCCCTGACCCCTGACCCCCGAGCAGCCTAACTGGGAGGCACACCCTAGCAGGGGCACACTGACACCTCACACGGCAGGGTATTCCAACAGACCTGCAGCTGAGGGTCCTGTCTGTTAGAAGGAAAACTAACAAACAGAAAGGACATCCACACCGAAAACCCATCTGTACATCACCATCATCAAAGACCAAAAGTAGATAAAACCACAAAGATCGGGAAAAAACAGAACAGAAAAACTGGAAACTCTAAAACGCAGAGCACCTCTCCTCCTCCAAAGGAACGCAGTTCCTCACCAGCAATGGAACAAAGCTGGATGGAGAATGATTTTGACGAGCTGAGAGAAGAAGGCCTCAGACAATCAAATTACTCTGAGCTACGGGAGGACATTCAAACCAAAGGCAAAGAAGTTGAAAACTTTGAAAAAAATTTAGAAGAATGTATAACTAGAATAACCAATACAGAGAAGTGCTTAAAGGAGCTGATGGAGCTGAAAACCAAGGCTCGAGAACTACGTGAAGAATGCAGAAGCCTCAGGAGCCAATGCGATCAACTGGAAGAAAGGGTATCAGCAATGGAAGATGAAATGAATGAAATGAAGCGAGAAGGGAAGTCTAGAGAAAAAAGAATAAAAAGAAATGAGCAAAGCCTCCAAGAAATATGGGACTATGTGAAAAGACCAAATCTACGTCTGATTGGTGTACCTGAAAGTGATGCAGAGAATGGAACCAAGTTGGAAAACACTCTGCAGGATATTATCCAGGAGAACTTCCCCAATCTAGCAAGGCAGGCCAACATTCAGATTCAGGAAATACAGAGAACGCCACAAAGATACTCCTCGAGAAGAGCAACTCCAAGACACATAATTGTCAGATTCACCAAAGTTGAAATGAAGGAAAAAATGTTAAGGGCAGCCAGAGAGAAAGGTCGGGTTACCCTCAAAGGGAAGCCCATCAGACTAACAGCGGATTTCTCGGCAGAAACCCTACAAGCCAGAAGAGAGTGGGGGCCAATATTCAACATTCTTAAAGAAAAGAATTTTCAACCCAGAATTTCATATCCAGCCAAACTAAGCTTCATAAGTGAAGGAGGAATAAAATACTTTACAGACAAGCAAATGCTGAGAGATTTTGTCACCACCAGGCCTGCCCTAAAAGAGCTCCTGAAGGAAGCACTAAACATGGAAAGGAACAACCGGTACCAGCCACTGCAAAATCATGCCAAAATGTAAAGACCATCGAGACTAGGAAGAAACTGCATCAACTAATGAGCAAAATCACCAGCTAACATCATAATGACAGGATCAAATTCACATATAACAATATTAACTTTAAATGTAAATGGACTAAATTCTCCAATTAAAAGACACAGACTGGCAAGTTGGATAAAGAGTCAAGACCCAGACTGGCAAGTTGGATAAAGAGTCAAGACCCATCAGTGTGCTGTATTCAGGAAACCCATCTCACGTGCAGAGACACACATAGGCTCAAAATAAAAGGATGGAGGAAGATCTGCCAAGCAAATGGAAACCAAAAAAAGACAGGGGTTGCAATCCTAGTCTCTGATAAAACAGACTTTAAACCAACAAAGATCAAAAGAGACAAAGAAGGCCATTACATAATGGTAAAGGGACCAATTCAACAAGAGGAGCTAACTATCCTAAATATATATGCACCCAATACAGGAGCACTCAGATTCATAAAGCAAGTCCTGAGTGACCTACAAAGAGACTTAGACTCCCACACATTAATAATGGGAGACTTTAACACCCCACTGTCAACATTAGACAGATCAATGAGACAGAAAGTCAACAAGGATACCCAGGAACTGAACTCAGCTCTGCACCAAGCGGACCTAATAGACATCTACAGAACTCTCCACCCCAAATCAACAGAATATACATTGTCTTCAGCACCACACCACACCTATTCCAAAATTGACCACATAGTTGGAAGTAAAGCTCTCCTCAGCAAATGTAAAAGAACAGAAATTATAACAAACTATCTCTCAGACCACAGTGCAATCAAACTAGAACTCAGGATTAAAAATCTCACTCAACGCCGCTCAACTACATGGAAACTGAACAACCTGCTCCTGAATGACTACTGGGTACATAACGAAATGAAGGCAGAAATAAAGATGTTCTTTGAAACCAACGAGAACAAAGACACAACATACCAGAATCTCTGGGATGCATTCAAAGCAGTGTGTAGAGGGAAATTTATAGCACTAAATGCCCACAAGAGAAAGCAGGAAAGATCCAAAATTGACACCCTAACATCACAATTAAAAGAACTAGAAAAGCAAGAGCAAACACATTCAAAAGCTAGCAGAAGGCAAGAAATAACTAAAATCAGAGCAGAACTGAAGGAAATAGAGACACAAAAAACCCTTCAAAAAATCAATGAATCCAGGAGCTGGTTTTTTGAAAGGATCAACAAAATTGATAGACCGCTAGCAAGACTAATAAAGAAAAAAAGAGAGAAGAATCAAATAGACACAATAAAAAATGATAAAGGGGATATCACCACCGATCCCACAGAAATACAAACTACCATCAGAGAATACTACAAACACCTCTACGCAAATAAACTAGAAAATCTAGAAGAAATGGATACATTCCTCGACACATACACTCTCCCAAGACTAAACCAGGAAGAAGTTGAATCTCTGAATAGACCAATAACAGGAGCTGAAATTTTGGCAATAATCAATAGTTTACCAACCAAAAAGAGTCCAGGACCAGATGGATTCACAGCCGAATTCTACCAGAGGTACAAGGAGGAACTGGTACCATTCCTTCTGAAACTATTCCAATCAATAGAAAAAGAGGGAATCCTCCCTAACTCATTTTATGAGGCCAGCATCATTCTGATACCAAAGCCGGGCAGAGACACAACAAAAAAAGAGAATTTTAGACCAATATCCTTGATGAACATTGATGCAAAAATCCTCAATAAAATACTGGCAAACCGAATCCAGCAGCACATCAAAAAGCTTATCCACCATGATCAAGTGGGCTTCATCCCTGGGATGCAAGGCTGGTTCAATATACGCAAATCAATAAATGTAATCCAGCATATAAACAGAGCCAAAGACAAAAACCACATGATTACCTCAACAGATGCAGAAAAAGCCTTTGACAAAATTCAACAACCCTTCATGCTAAAAACTCTCAATAAATTAGGTATTGATGGGACGTATTTCAAAATAATAAGAGCTATCTATGACAAACCCACAGCCAATATCATACTGAATGGGCAAAAAAATGGAAGCATTCCCTTTGAAAACTGGCACAAGACAGGGATGCCCTCTCTCACCGCTCCTATTCAACATAGTGTTGGAAGTTCTGGCCAGGGCAATCAGGCAGGAGAAGGAAATAAAGGGTATTCAATTAGGAAAAGAGGAAGTCAAATTGTCCCTGTTTGCAGACGACATGATTGTATATCTAGAAAACCCCATTGTCTCAGCCCAAAATCTCCTTAAGCTGATAAGCAACTTCAGCAAAGTCTCAGGATACAAAATCAATGTACAAAAATCACAAGCATTCTTATACACCAACAACAGACAAACAGAGAGCCAAATCATGAGTGAACTCCCATTCAAAATTGCTTCAAAGAGAATAAAATACCTAGGAATCCAACTTACAAGGGATGTGAAGGACCTCTTCAAGGAGAACTACAAACCACTGCTCAAGGAAATAAAAGAGGATACAAAGAAATGGAAGAACATTCCATGCTCATGGGTAGGAAGAATCAATATCGTGAAAATGGCCATACTGCCCAAGGTCATTTACAGATTCAATGCCATCCCCATCAAGCTACCAATGACTTTCTTCACAGAATTGGAAAAAACTACTTTAAAGTTCATATGGAACCAAAAAAGAGCCCGCATCGCCAAGTCAATCCTAAGCCAAAAGAACAAAGCTGGAGGCATCACACTACCTGACTTCAAACTATACTACAAGGCTACAGTAACCAAAATAGCATGGTACTGGTACCAAAACAGAGCTATAGATCAATGGAACAGAACAGAGCCCTCAGAAATAACGCCGCATACCTACAACTATCTGATCTTTGACAAACCTGAGAAAAACAAGCAATGGGGAAAGGATTCCCTATTTAATAAATGGTGCTGGGAAAACTGGCTAGCCATATGTAGAAAGCTGAAACTGGATCCCTTCCTTACACCTTATACAAAAATCAATTCAAGATGGATTAAAGATTTAAATGTTAGACCTAAAACCATAAAAACCCTAGAAGAAAACCTAGGCATTACCATTCAGGACATAGGCATGGGCAAGGACTTCATGTCCAAAACACCAAAAGCAATGGCAACAAAAGACAAAATTGACAAATGGGATCTAATTAAACTAAAGAGCTTCTGCACAGCAAAAGAAACTACCATCAGAGTGAACAGGCAACCTACAACATGGGAGAAAATTTTCGCAACCTACTCATCTGACAAAGGGCTAATATCCACAATCTACAATGAACTCAAACAAATTTACAAGAAAAAAACAAACAACCCCATCAAAAAGTGGGCAAAGGACATGAACAGACACTTCTCAAAAGAAGACATTTATGCAGCCAAAAAACATGTGAAAAAATGCTCATCATCCCTGGCCATCAGAGAAATGCAAATCAAAACCACTATGAGATATCATCTCACACCAGTTAGAATGGCAATCATTAAAAAGTCAGGAAACAACAGGTGCTGGAGAGGATGTGGAGAAATAGGAACACTTTTACACTGTTGGTGGGACTGTAAACTAGTTCAACCATTGTGGAAGTCAGTGTGGCGATTCCTCAGGGATCTAGAACTGGAAATACCATTTGACCCAGCCATCCCATTACTGGGTATATACCCAAAGGACTATAAATCATGCTGCTATAAAGACACATGCACACGTATGTTTATTGCGGCATTATTCACAATAGCAAAGACTTGGAACCAACCCAAATGTCCAACGATAGACTGGATTAAGAAAATGTGGCACATATACACCATGGAATACTATGCAGCCATAAAAAATGATGAGTTCATGTCCTTTGTAGGGACATGGATGAATTTGGAAACCATCATTCTCAGTAAACTATCGCAAGAACAAAAAACCAAACACCGCATATTCTCACTCATAGGTGGGAATTGAACAATGAGATCACATGGACACAGGAAGGGGAATATCACACTCTGGGGACTGTTGTGGGGTGGGGGGAGGGGGGAGGGATAGCATTGGGAGATATACCTAATGCTAGATGACGAGTTAGTGGGTGCAGCGCACCAGCATGACACATGTATACATATGTAACTAACCTGCACAATGTGCACATGTACCCTAAAACTTAAAGTATAATAAAAAAAAAAGAAACTTACCAGTGTATAGAGGCAGGCAAGAGGCAAATGTTTCACCATATTCCACCCTGCTCTTTTCACTCAGATCAAGAGAGGTATGATGTCTTAACAGGAGAAGAGAAACAGAAGGAAAACCCTAATCAAAAGGAAACTTTTCTTCCTCTGTGAATGTGGACTACACTGAGAACAAGGAATTTAAACAAGATTCCCAAGACCCATGACTCCTTGGAGTGCTTCTCAAACTTTAATATACATACACACATCCTCTTTTGGTCTTTTGTATCTTGTTAACATACGAATTATGATTCAGAAGTTCTAGATGAGGGCTGAGAGTCTAAATTTCAAACAAACTCCCCAGTGATGATCCTGTTCTTGTGGGGACCACACTCAAATAGAGTTTCAGAGAACTGACTAAAACTATTGCTCTGTCTGAGATGAACAATTTATAAAACCATCTTAAAAATCAGTACACTGGGCCATGTGATTAAAATTCACCTAATTATTTGTAGGGGTTTCAAAAACTTTGAGGAATGTGTGTTATCAAATTCCTAAACCAAAAGAGGATGAACAAATGGCAGTCATCATCTGGCCTATAATGTATATCAGTCAGAAAATATATCCTCAGATAACCTCAGGGGCCCTTGCTTTCTTCCAAAGGATGATCAGAGTGCTAGTTAATTTGATTAATACAACTGTATTTGTCAAGTCTCCAGAGAGGTATAAACAAACAGAAAATGACCATTCTTGCTTTTTTCATTCACCTAATATTTATTGCATGAATAAACTGTAACCCACCATGTCTTAGGCCCTTTGCTAGGTGCTAAAAATGCAGCTGGGATCAAGACAAACACATTACAGAGACAGCCTTCATTGGGGTGGGGGTAAACAATAACAAATTCTTTCTGGAGCCAAAGACAATTTTTCCTGGACTCCGATGTATGAAGAAGTCTGGATATGAAGGCAGAAGAACGAAGGTGGCCTGGAGCCATTTGGCAGTAGCTTGGGAGAGAACAGGGACCACACCTGGAGTTGACTTGAGGGTGAGTCTGGGCTTAGGAACCGTTATCAATTCTTCCCCATAGTTTACAGCTATTCCTTTCTACTCAAACCTTAAGTAAATCCTCATTAAATTTACAGCATGATGTTATAAATGCTGCATTGTGGAGACCTGGAGCGGGACCTGTACAAAAATGATAACAAACAATGATCCTCTCATGAAAATGGGCTCAGGAGGATAGGTGTAGCTCCCATTAGTTATCAGTCATTAGTTGATCCAGTGTCCCAGAAGGGACAGCCAAGAGACAGGTGACATCATGGCAGCAAATGAGGAGGCCAGTGCAGAAGAATTGGACATGCGCTGGAGTACATATAAAGCAGCTCTCTGAGATGCTCCCTTACATGCCAAAAAGGTCTCTTTCAGGTGACTACCTATGCTTCTTCATTCCATGTATACCACTGTGATAGCCTGACTCTCACAAAGTGGCCTCATTTCCCTTATTTCCAAGTTCTTTGACGCACTTCATTCTCCTTTCATGTACTCAGGGCATTAAGTCCATATAATTAAATATTATCTTTTTGGAGTTCCTTTGCAATTAAAGTATAGTGAGAGAGAATTTATAACAATGTTAAGTCATCATTTCTCCCTATTTCACTGTCCCTCGCCCATCCTCATTTCCCCACAGCACTCATGACTCCATCTACAGTGCAGAATGTCAGCACTATTTCATCCTCCGGGACAGTCCTTCTCTGCCACATGCACCACAGCAGCAATAATTCCAGCAGGACTTGTTTAAAACAATAGTATGTCATTGCGAGACGGGAGTTTCTGGAAAGGCTCTGTTAGGGTACAAAAGTCTCTATGATCTCGCTTCCCATTTTTCTCTCTATATAGTCAGCCCTGCATATCTGCAGGTCCTGCACACTCAGGTTCAACCAACTGCAGATCAAAAATATTCAGGAAAAAATTAAAAATAACAATACAACAATAAAAATAATATAAATGGAGAAACAATATAGTATAACAACTGTTTAATAGCACTCACACTGTATTAAGTATTATAGGTAATTTAGAGATGATTTAAAATATATAGAATAATGTGTGTAGGTGATATGCTAATACTACGCCTTTTTTTTTATATTAGGGACTGAAGCCTTCTCGGATTTTGGTATCAGTGTGGTTGCTGAACCAATCCCCCATGGACATGGAGGGACAACTGTAATCACTTTTGTTGACATACTATAGTGTCTCAAGAAGACCCATTTATTCTAGAGCTAAAATTTTAAAGTGAACATTTTTAAATTTGTAGAATAGTTTTAAAAACTAAATTTGAGCCTATGGACATCTGAAACAGACTCTTTCGACATGATCTTTTGCTGTCCAAAAGTTTAGGAAAATGTGTAGAATTTAATTTGAGTGTAATGTAAAGAATGGTTAGTAGTTTTGTTAATTTTGAAGTAATAGATTCTCTTAAATATAACAGCAAGCTCTTTTAGTGAATTTGAAACATGTATAAGCATATCTTAAAGTAATGGGACTACCGTGTAAAAGAAAGAAGTTAAATACAATAATAATTATCAATTAACAGGGTACAGATTCAACAGCCAGTTTACTTTGTGGAGGTCACATAGATGTGTGTTGATGAAAGATATTAACACAACTGGTCAGCAAAAACGCTAGGCCGGGCGCGGCGGCTCACGCCTGTAATCCCAGCACTTCAAGAGGCCTAGGCTGGTGAATCACCTGAGGTCAGGAGCTCGAGACTAGCCTAGCCAACATGGTGAAGCCCCGTCTGTACTAAAAATGCAAAAAATTACCTGGGCATGGTGGCTGTAATCCCAGCTCCTCGGGAGGCTGAAGCAGAAGAATCGCTTGAACCAGGAGGTATAGGGTGCGAGGAGCCGAGATCACGCCATTGTACTCCATCCCGGGCAACAAGAGCAAAACTTCATCTTTAAAAACAAAAACAAAAACAAAAGATCACTATATACTAGAAGTCATCTATTGTTAAGCACTCTATAATAACTGATAGATGCTATGTTGTACCCTGAAAAATGGGAACATGACTTTTCCTTGCCACTCAGGGATGCGACCCTCAGAGCAGTGTTCCCTGCTCTACCAACAGCTGTCTCAAGAGGAAAATATTGGTAAATACAAAAGGGGTCTTTAGACTTGGGCAAGGTAAACTAAATTGAGGAAGGGAAATAACAAAGAAAGTTTGTGTAGTTCAGGCTCATACTAATATTTTTAAAAAAAGAACTAGGAAAACTTGGTAAGAAACAAATAACAATTGTTTTGCCAACTTGATTTATCATAAGGGAATTGAGAAAATGCATTATAATTCTCCAATATTTTGAATAGGAAACTTATGGTCAGAAATTTTTATCTTGCAAACTCAAATGCAAATACTTTTTAAGGGTGTGTATATATATATATATACAATATATATACAATAATTATACAAATTATACAATAATTTGTATTATACAATAATTTGTATAAATTTAAAAGATACAAGTGCAGTTTTGTTTCATGGATATATTGCACAGTGATGAGGTCTGGTTTTTTCCATGTAATCATCACCTGAATAATTGTACCTAATAAGTAATTTTTCATCCCTCACCCCATCCAATCCTCCCACTTTTCTAGTCTCCGAAGTCTATTATTCCACACTATATATCCATATGTATACATGATTTAGCTCCCACTTATAAGTGAGGATATATGATATTTGAACTCTAAAAGCATATTTTATTTCTGCACCAACTTTTTCCTCACTCCATCCCACTCATGCATTTTTTCAAATAAATATTTTTATTGATACACAGATAGAAAAAGTACACAAATCATAAGTGTGAAGCTCAGCGAATTTTTACACAAGGAACACACCTGTATAACAACCGTTCAGATAAGGAATAAAATATCACTAACACCACAGAAGCCCTCCCTTGCCCCTCTCTCAGTCCCTAACCCTAACTTCCTCTCCAAAGATAACACTATCCTGACTTGTAACACCCAATTTTCATATTAATACAATGAATGACATCATATGTACCTGTACCTTTTTGTGTCTGACATTCATTCAACATTGTAAGAGTTATTCATGTTATTGTATATACAATGGTTTATTCATTTTCATTGCTGTGAGGAATTCCATTGTGTGAATATACTAGACCTTATCCATACTGTTGATAGACAACTAGGTTGTTACCAGTTTTTAACTATTATGAGTAATGCTGCTATAAACTTTTATACATGCATAGGTATATGTGTGTATGTATATATACATATGTGTATGTACCTATTTATGATATATCATGTATATAATCTGCAAGTATGTACATGATAGAAGATATATATCTTTTGGTGCATATATGTATATATCTTTTGGTACACATGTGTATGCATTTCTGTTGGACTGGTATTGCTAAGTAACAGGGATATGTACATGTCCAGTTTTAGTATTAGTAGATACAAATAGTTTTCCAAAGTAGTTGTTCCAGTTTACAATCCTGTCAGCAGTGTATGAAAATTCCAGTTGCTCCCCAGTTTAATCAACACTGGGATTAAGACAGCTTCCCAGTCTTTTACATTTTAATCTTTCTGGTGAATATATAATGTTATTTCACAGTTTTTAATTTTTATTTCCTTAGTGATTAATGATGTTGAGCACTTTCTCATATACTTACTGTCAAAAGAGATTCTTTTGCCTATTTTTCTATATGAGTTGGCTTTTTTCTTACTGATTTGTAGACATTGTTTATATATTTTTGAATACAAGCACTTTGTTGCATACATATATATGTATATATATATTGCAAATATCTTTCTTATGGCTTAACATCTTACTGTGTTTGGGATGTGGTTGGATAAACAACTTGTATTCTTCTTTATCAATCTCTTCCTTTATGCTTACTGCTCTTTTGTGTCACTTTTTAGAAATTTCAACAACCCAAGGTCATGAATACATTCTTTCTTATAAGCTTTAATGTTCTATCTTCCTATATAAGCCTATAGTCCTCCTAAGATTGACTTTTGTTTTCAGCGTGGTTTCTCAATCTTAGCACTATTGACATTTTGGACAGGCCACGTCTTCATTGTATAGAGACTCTCCTGTGCCTTGTAGGACATTTAGCAGCATCGCTTGCCTGTACCCACTAAGTACCATAGCATGTCCCATCCTAAGTCATGACAATCAGTGATGTCTCCAGCCATTGCTGGATGTCCAAGGGAGCAGGAAGGCCAAAACTGTCCCTGTTAAGAACCACCGACTTATGCTATTAAGTGGGAACCATGGTGATATTCAATTGACTTGCCACTACTACAAGAATGGTATTCTCCACACTCTGCCTTGTCACCAGTATCACAAATCAGAAGACCATATATGTTCAAGAGACTAAAATGTTCTTTCTGGACTCTTTATTCCATCAGTTTCAAAACCAATATGCATGTCAATATGACACTGTTTTATTATAAAGCTATAGTAATCAAGACTTGATATCTAGCAGTACATATATTCCAATTTTGATCTCCACAGTTTCTTTTACTATTCCTGCATCTTTGCCTTTTCATCTTAGAATAAGCTTGTCAATTTCCATTTAAAAAAAAGAAACTACTGGAATGTTCACTGGGATTACATTAAATCTATAAATCAACTTGGTAAAATTGACATTTTGGAAATATTGAGACTTCTAATTCTGGACCATAATATATCCACCCCCTTTAATTAATTCTTTAATTTCTCTCAACAGTGTTTTATGGTTTTTGGTGTAGATTTTCTACACATCCTCCCTTAGATTTATTTCAAGGTATTTGACTATGTTGATACTATTACAAATAAATTTTCTTTAAATTTTTTAACACCTTCTAATATATAGGAATATATCTCATTTTTTACATTGAGTTTGTGCTGGTTACATAGTTAAATTTATTTATTTATTCTGACACTTTATATTTGAATTTTTGAACATTTTCTGCACACTTACATCATCTTATGTAGTTAGGGTAGTTTTATTTCTTTCCTTCAATATTTTTTCTACTTATTTTTTATGTTATTGTATTGGCTAAATTTCAATACAAATTTGAACAGATAGTAGTGATAATGTGCATCTTTTTCTTTTCTCTGATCTCAGCAGGGAAAGAATTTTGTCCTTAATTATGGTATTTGATGTAAGCTTTTATAGGTACATTTTGTCAAAATAAGGAAATTTCCTTTTACCCTTGGTTTGAGATGAGTCTTTGTCATAAATGATATTTAATTTTAATATATTTTTTCTGCATTCATTGTGGCAATAATAGTATAATTTATTTTGTTAATGTTAAAAATAAAATTGATGATTTAAAAATTTAAAATCAATCTTGCGTGCCAGAACACTAATTTTCTAATGGTATATTATTATTTCACATGTCATAGAATTTAAATAATTAATCATTTGTTTAGATTTTTTGCTTCTGTGATCATGAAAAAGGTAAGTTTGTAATTTTTCTTTCTTATGAAGATTTTGTCATGTTTTGGAATCAATATTATTCTGGCCTGTGATAGAGACAGTTTGAAGTTCTGGTTGCTATCTTTCTCTAGACAAGATTTACTTCTGCTTCTGGCAGGCAGAGACTCCAGTTTTTCAGCAAAAAATTATAGAGCAAAAAAAGTTAAGGCAAATGCAGGTGGAGCTTCTGTTCCTGAAAAGAACCTTTTGAGAAATTTCTGTCTTACAAATACATATTTATTTTGAACAACACTTGCTGGAATTATTGCTACTGTAGTAAAAATAAATTGGAATAGCTCTTCTCTTTTTTATTTTCTAAAGATTTGGGGTAAAATTGATCTTATGTATTTTGTAAATGTTTGAAACAATTTACTGACAAAGCCATCTTATGCTGTCATGTCTTCATGAAAATATATTTATTGTAGATTTAATAGCTTTAATAGGACTATTTAGCTTTTCTATTTTTTCTTATATCAGGTTTACTAAGTTATATATCTCAAAAGGATTTTTTCATTTAATCTAAATCTTCAAATTCATTTGTTTAAACTTTTTTCTCAACTAATTTTTATTTTTTTCATGTCTGAGGAAAAAAGCGATGTCTACATTGTCATATTAATAGTTTGTTTTCTGTCTCTCTCTCTCTAGGGTTTTATCAATTTTATTAGTCTTTCAAACACCCCACCTTTTGCTTCTTTGATTTTCTCTATTTGTACCTTTGTTTTCTATTCTGTCACCTTTGTCCTTTTCTTACTATTTCTTTGAGTTTCGTTTGTTAATCTCTTATTACCTCCTTGAAATGGATGCTTAGATCATTGATTCACAACCTTTCTTCTTTTCTAATACATGCTTTCAAGACTAAAAATTTCCCTCACAGCCTAGCTGCAACCCACAAATTTTAATATACTATATTTTTATTATTACTAAGTTTAAAATATTTTCTAATTTCCATTTTGAGTATTTACCTGTGGATTATGGAAGAGAATTTCTTTATTTCTAAGCAACTGGAGATGTTGTTATCTTTTTTTATTGATTTTAGTTTTAAATCCACTCTAGTCAGAGAATACAATCTTTTCTCAGTATTCATGGGGCATTGTTCAAGGATCTCCCACAGATGCCAAAATCTATGGAGGCTCAAGTCCCTTATACAAAGTAGCATAATATTTGCTTATAACCTCTGCATACTCCCCATATACTTCAAATCATCTCTAGATTACTTATAATACCTAATAAAATGTAAATGCTATGTAAATAGCTGTTATACTGTATTGCTTAGGGAATAATGAGAAGGAAAAAAAATCTGTCCTTTTCAGTACAAACGCAATTTTTTTTCTAGATATTTCTGATACATGGTTAGCTGAAACTAGGCATGTGGCAAGCACAGATTGAGATGGCCAACAGTATATTCTCTATGTTTTCAAACTTTTCAATTTAATGGAGGTTTACTTTATGGCCCAGCATATGTTTAATTTTGGTAAATGTTCTACATGCACTTAAAGAATGAATATTCTGCAGTTGCTTTGAGCAGTGTTCCATACAAGTCAATTAGGTTAAGAGTGTTAACTGCGTTGTTCAAACTTCCTATATCTTTACTATATCTTCATGCTTATTCTCTCAATTATTAGAAGAATTGTATTCAAATGTATCACCATTATGGATTTGTCAATTTCTTCTTTTAATACTGTCAAATTGGCTTTACATAGTTCGAGGATTTGCTATCTGATGCATAGAAATTTGAAACTGCTCTATCTTCCTGTTGCATTGATTCTCTGATCAGGAAGTCTCCCTAGTGTTTTTACCTTGAAGTCCACATTGTCTGATATTAGCAAAGCCACTCCAGCTTTTTTTTTCTTTTTTTGGTTAACATTGGCACAGTACTATAATCAGTTACTTTAAAGTCCATGACCTTTATGTCTATTATCTAACTCACCTGTTGGTCTCTTTCTCTTTTCTTAATTGTTTTCTCTTAGTTTTCTGCAACTTGGTATTTTTTCCTGGTATTTTTCTTCCTGGTAGTTTGCTGTTGTTGAATGCCAGACATTGTGCATGGTGGTTTGAGGCTCTGAATAATATTATTCTCCTACAGAGATGATTTGCTTTTGCTTCTGGCAAATCGTAAGAGTAGGGTGATGTATACTAATCCAGGCTGGGCAGAGGTGAACTGAAGCTAATTTTCAGTGTTTGTGAGAACTAATTTTTTTCTACCTTTACTGGTAGAATATAGACTTCAACTGAAAGTCTGCATGTTTTATAGATGGGCCCTGAATTTTAATTTGTTTCCCCAGGACCACTAGATTGCTGAAAGTTTACTTGGCTTCCCATCCCATTGAATAAAGGTTTTTCTTGGCTTTCTGAATCTCTTAGGTGTTGCTCACAAATAGGCAAATGTCACTTCTTTTTAGGACGTGTACTTTTCAAACTCTGGCTCCTGTCACAGCCTTGAACTCCAATTTTTGTTTCTCCAGCATTGTAAAACTGCTATAAAAGTCTGTTCAGCTACTTAGCTCTCAGATCCACCCAACATATGAATTGCCAGATGCATTGAGGGGAAATATGAACAAAATAATTGAGATAACCTTGATGTAGTTCCTCTTTCTGAACACATGGGCCCTCAAGTATTAAAAGCCTCGATAACTAACCCTAATCCTAACTCTCCAATCAGAGGGTTTTGCAACCAATTAGAGACTTTTAAGTTCTTTCCTGCTTTTTTTACTGGTTCTTGGCTTGAGGGGAGGGCTTTTCTAATACAAGGTAGTCTGCCAAAACCGGAAGCAGAAATACTACTCACATGCTCCTAAAGTGATATTCCTTAAGAAAATTGCAACCTCCCTTAACTATGTTAAGGTGAATGGAAAAGACAAAGGTATCGTTTTTCTCAGTAATATCGCAGAATATTCCCAAGTGTGGCTAAGGTGATGAAAAATTTGTTTCGAATGAGAAAACCCTAAAAGGAAATTTAAGAGAAACTAGAGTGTCAGTTTATAGCCATTTTCAATCTGGAGATTTCCCTTTTAGACTATAGTGAGTATCAAAAAACATGTAACTAGCATGTGATTCCTCTAATTTTAAAGGTATGATTGCTGAGGACCAAAATACACAATGCTATGACAATCTACCTTTGGCAGACCTCATAAAATTAGATAGGTAGTGACTGGAGGGTATATGGACATGGCACTGTGAAAGATATCTATACAAAACATACTCTGCACCAAACAAAACGTCTTGTGATTCCAAGAATGGTTCTCCAACCTGCATTTTTCCATGCCTCACCTCTGCCTGGAATATGCCTTTCACATCAACATGACGATTAAGCCTATCTCCCCTGCGGCAGGGTCTGGATCAGATGTAAATGTTAGAGTTTCCTGGATCCTCTGAACACCTAATTCACGTTTCCTGCACTTTTATTTTTTTTATTTTTATTTTTATTTTTTTTGAGATGGAGTCTCACTCTTGTTGCCCAGGCTGGAATGCTATGGCGCTATCTTGGCTCACTGCGACCCTCACCTCCCGGGTTCAAGTGATTCTCCTGCCTCAGCCTCCTGAGTAACTGGGATTACAGATGCCAGCCACCATGCCTGGCTAATTTTTGTATTTTTAGTAGAGACCGGGTTTCACCATGTTGGCCAGGCTGGTCTCGAACTCCTGACCTCAGGTGATCCACCTGCCTCGGCTTCCCAAAATGCTGGGATTACAGATGTGAGCCACCACGCCCGCCCTCCTGCAATGCTTTTAATGGAACTTACACCTGTCTTAATAGCATTGTATTTGTTAAGGATTGTTCTCTCCCATTCAGAATTAAAACTCATTGAAGGCAGAGACTGAAATGTTTCATGTTTATTTCCCCTGAAATACTTTGTGTTCATAAATTGTTATTGGCAAAATAGCTGTGTTGAAAAGCCTAACTACAATGAAGGGCTATATAGCATTCTATGCAAATCAAAGCACAAGAATAATTATCCCCACCTGTAGTTGTGGATAGTTCATATACTAAACTGTTAAAGACATATAATAAAAGTAAAGGTAAAGTATAATCATACCATAATTGTGGTATGTGTGCGTGTATGTGTGTATTTGGGCATAAACATGCTTTCTTGCTAATGATGGACAGCCAATTGTTGATCATATCCAACAAATTCATGCTTCATTTGTAATTAACTGTTTATTTGCCTGAAAACAATGCAAGTAAAATCCACAAATATTTGAGTTCCTACAATCCAAGACACTGCATTGTGTATTTTGAGAACCACAAATAAGAATAATATATTAACCCTGCCTTCAAGAGGGAACATTCTGAGGCATTAAGACAGTAAGACACTACAAATTAAAATATTGATAGGATAATATTTAAACCACAGTTGAAGAGATGCAACCAAGCAATACACAATTAATTGCCAAATGAATTGTAGAGACTATCATTGCTTTAGGAATTTGGTGTAGGGTGAGCACTGCATTGGCAGGCAGTGGGGGACAGGGTGGTTACTTGCAGAAGGACGTTTGTATACCAAATGAAACGCCAAAGGGGAGTTGTGGGAGTGGGAGTGGGGGTGGACAGGACAGCAGAAATCCAGCCCAGCTCCACTCACCAATATATCTGCCCCAAAACAAGCCCACTTCAGACCAGCGAAGAGAGGTCATTTTATAGATAACAGAAGACATCTTATGTGCTACAGTACTTTGGTTGAGTGGAACTTTATGGAAGGTATGGATTTGAACAAGGTCTTGGAGAACTAGTGTAATTTGCTGTAATTCTGCAGATGATAAGTATCAAAGGTATGTTTGGGAACTAGTGTGGGAGAATAAAATGTTCAGCCAGGGGAGTATTTTGAAATAAGAAAACATATGGAGAAGACATTGTATAAATGTACATATATATGAATAATTTTAAACTCCAGGCTAAAGAGTATAGAATTTATTGTATTGGTATTAAGAGCCAATACATGTTTTTGAGCAGGTTATATGTGACCAATGTCTCAGTAACATTTGTCTAATGCAGTATATTAAATGAATGGAGAAGTGAGAGATCACTACCAGGGCATCATGCTGGGTCCCATTGTAATTGTCCAGGCATAAAGTGAGAAGGGTCTGGGGTAATAACAACTGGAATAGAAAGAAAAAAATGCAAATTTGAAGGTTACAAGAGATAGAGAAATCTAAGGAGAAAGTTTTATGATAAAGTTATTTTAGTTATTAAAAGCAATATTTCTTTTTTAGTTAGCTTAATATTCTTTTTCCAATCTTGAATTAATGTAATCAGTGTTTTTTCTTAATGGAATGAAGATAAAATTTCACCAGCTCTTGAAAAAAATTATTCAGATAATCATATGTAGTCGAGACTAAAGTGATGAGGTTCCACTGTGTCACCTGATGCTTAAATGCATGGTCTCTGGAGCCAGACTTCCTATGTTTGAATTAGAGCTCATCATTTACTAGTTATATGACCTTGGACAAGTAGCTTGATTTCTCTGTGCCTAAATTTCATCTATAAGATAGGGTCAACAATGGTATCACCTCACAGAATTATTTTCAGGAATGAAACAGTGCCTGGCATGGGGTGTTACTTGTTGTTGAAGTTATTCTTATTCTTATTATTTATTGTGTTTCTCAGGCCATACAAGCCTGGAGCTAAGGATGATCATAAAAGCTACAAAATAGCATTTCTCTGACTCTGCGACAACCTATTTCTTAAGAATTTCAACCTCACTCCTCAAGTTCCCAAATAATTCTGGGAATAGGTTTCTTCTCCTGAGTTATCAAGATGTCTAATCCTCTCACTTTCTCAAAGGCATATAATGGCATTACCTCCACAGGCTTCAGTGCTGCCCATCAGGCACTCTGCTTTTGCCACCATTGATGCCCACATACACAACAGTGTTCCCAATGCCCAATTTTGAGGGTTCTACAAGGATACCATGGACACTGTGCCATTATTAGTGCCCTCACTGCCAACTCCACCTGCACTACTATCTCTGCACTACTATCTCTACCGCTACTATCTCTAGCACTACTATCATTTCTAGCACTACTATCTCTAGCACTATTATCTACCTCTAGCCCTACTATCTCTAGCACTACTATCTCTAGCCCTACTATCTCTAGCACTACTAGCTATCTCTAGCACTGCTATCTCTAGCACTACTATCTCTAGCGCTACTATCTCTAGTGCTACTATCATCTCTAGCTACTTGTAGGGCAGTGCAACTGCTCTTTCACCCATATGGCCATCAACACTATGGCCCATGGTATCAATGCTGCTTTTAAATTGTGTTATTACTAACCCTCAGAGATGGAGAACATGCTTGTTTTACTTTTACCTGGTCTTCTTTTTCTATGTCCCTCATCCTAAGAACTCAGGTTTAGGTCCTAGTAACCAGCCTCCTGAACCCTTCACATGACAAGCACCATGCCATACTTAGAATCTCCCCTTCCATTTGAAATTTAACTTTTCCCCATGAACCTTCTTAGAAGGAAGTGTTTTCTAAAAGGTTACGTATCCTAGAGGGCAGTAACACGACTTCTGACAATTGTGCCTTCGGAGGTATGTCAAAATGTTGGTAAATGCAACATGGTTCAAGTTGGTTTCTTTGTTCACTTGGTTTTTTATTTTAGAAAAAAGCAAGCCCCATAGAAATCCTACCTTTCTAAAAAAAAAAAAAGTTCATAAATACAAATACTAATGTGAGGAGGTATGTTTGCCTATAAGAGAAAGCTAGGCAATGAATGAGAAAAAAATAAAAAGCGAAGGCATTAAAGAAATAAAAGTAGTCAATGTGATGCAATTTCAATCCCCTGACAATGACTGATAGATCACAGGAATGAAATCAGATGGATGCGTGTCTCTGAGTGCACTGCAAAAATGTTCCCTCACACAGCTTGTGAAGCAATCAACAGGACCAGGGGCTATTCTGGACTTAGTCCAGGGAAATGAAAGCAGGTAAAATGAATACTGTAACATGGAAGCTAATAAACCCCTAGGGGAAAGTTATCATAATATCACCAGATTGGAACACACTTCCGCGAATGTTTGAGAATGGTAATAGAGGTATAGAAATATTGGATATGTGGAATGAGTTTTTTAAAAAGTTGATTGGAATCAACTGTTGTGTGCTGTAATGGAAAGGTATACAGTGCTAAGAGAGAACATATGACATTCACTGTCCTGAAATTCAATTCTAATAACAGAAGTCAATGTAGTCTCATAAAAATGTAGTAATCAAAATCAAGAGCAATTTCCTTATTTAAAAATACTATCAGTTTTGATATGGAATTAGATTCTTGAGATTAAAGAGAATGAAAGAAGTCACTAGCAAGCTTCAAAAATGTATTTAAAACGTAGTTTCAAAGGAAGCCACGTGGAATTGCAGAAAGAGCAGGGATTTTGGAGACTGACTCACCTAGATTCATGGTGCTAAGCAAGTCACTTCTCTCATTGCCTCCTCTACACAAAGGGTACAGACATGCCTACTTTAGTAGAGTTATTGTTCACAGTCAAATAGATCATGCAAAAATATCTGCATAGCGGGTGGCACAGGGTAGGTTCATAGTAAACATCACACCCATCCCCTTAATTCTTATTCTTTTTCATGGCCATCAGTGTACCAGACATTCCCTCTCTGTTTTCATTTTCTTCTGTCTTCCACCATAATATTAATACCCCCAATGCCAAGTCAACCAGTGGGGCCAGTGGGAGAGATGGAAGTAAAGAAATAGGCTTGAGAGATCTTGAGAGAAGACATGTAAATGAACTACATTATAGGAAGTGCTTTTCACCAGCCAGTGAACATTGATCCAGTTTGGGGCAGCTCTAAAATACAAAAGTAGTACGGCAGATCCACAGTGGATTGACTTTTTTTTTCAGTGTAAAATGAAGGCAATGCAAACATTAGATGAGTGCTATGGTTTGAATGTCCTCTCCAAAACTCATGTTGAAATTTAATTGCCATTGTAACAGTATTAAGAGATGGCCCTTTAAGAAGAGATTAGGCCTTGGGGGTTCCACCCTTTTGAATGAATTAATGCCATTATTGTAGGAATGGGTAAGTTATTGTGAGAGTTTGGCTCCTTTTCTCTCTCCATCTCAGGTGCTCCCTCACCTGCCGTGTGATGCCTTCTGCCATGTTATAATGTAGGAAGAAGGCCCCCACCAGATGCAACCCCTTGATCTTGGACTTCCCAGCCTCCAGAACCATGAGCCAAATAAATTTTTTTTCTTTAAAATTACCCAGTCTGAGGTAGTCTGTTATTGCCGCAGAAAACAAAGACAATAAGTAAAACCAAGTGATTTCTAAGTCTCTTTCAACAATTGTATTGTGATTCCAGCTAATTGGACATGTGCTTATTAATCTGGCTCCCAGGGAAAGGGACCTGGTGAAACATGGCAGTCCCCTAAAAAGTAGGCAGTGCACCTACAGATACACAGAGGTGGCACATAGAGATCTCGAAAGCTACCATAATTGTACAATTTTAATGTGAGAGATCAGTCCAGGCTTATACAATGAAATCTAGAGAAACCCAGATATCTGCTATTTTGACTAAGCTCAGCTTATGAGGCATAACCAAAATGTAATTTTATGTTGGTCTCTCCTCCTTTATTGTTTTTTTTTTAATATTTATTTATTTATTTTTGAGATGGAGTCTGGCTCTGTCGCCCAGGCTGAAGTGCAGTGGTGTGATCTCGGCTCACTGCAACTTCTGCCTCCCAGGTTCAAGCAATTCTCCTGCCTTAGCCTCCCAAGTAGCTACGACTACAGGTGCATGCCACCATGCCCAGCTAATTTTTTGTATTTTTAGTAGAGACAGGGTTTCACTGGGTTAGCCAGGATGGTCTCGGTCTCCTGACCGCCTGACCTGCCCGCCTCAGCCTCCCAAAGTACTGGGATTACAGGCGTGAGCCACCACTCCCAGCCATCTCTCCTCCTTTAAAATGTATTCAATGGGAGACATTTTCCCCTGCTATTAAATGCACCCTTCACTGGGCTCCTTTACATCTGCATTTTGCTGTTCAGTATAAGAAGATGTCTAAGTTTAAAACAGTCTCAAATCAATAGATGTCCGTCTCTAGTAATAGTGAAATCCTGAACTTGACTTAGGGTTTAAATCCTCTTTCATTCACCATATGGTCCGGTTTTAGGAATGCTGCCTGCTACCTGAAGGACAGTACACCTTTCCTCTTTCTCTGTCCTCACTCTTCTGCTCCTTCTGCTCTGCTCATTAGCTACAGTTTCCAACCTCTCCTGGGTTGGAGCACGAATCAGAAAGGCAGGCTGGAAAGCTTCCTACATGAATTCATATTGCTATAAGCTGACTCTATATTATCTGGGGCTGGAAAATATTTCAGCTGACTCTTTCTCTCATGTAGGTATTAGTGGCTACATTTATTTGTTGAGTCCTTGCTGGCCCCCTCCAACTACACCTCTAGCTTGTACTTCTTGGACTGTCCCACTCCATCCCACTCCCTGTCTTGGCCTCTTCTTCTCAGATGGTCCATTCCATGCAGATGTTTTTCTATTTGAGACCCATTGCCTCCTCAAGACAAGCTTATTTGACACGTTATAAAATGGCTTCAGGCCTATATTCCTATATTAGATTCCTCTCTGGTCCCTGGAGTTTTGTCTCTGAACTGCCAGCAAGGGAGAGGCAGTTACTTTCTGATGCAGCAGTGACTCTCCTCTGCTCAGCTGCCAAACCAGCTCTCCAGCACATCTCTTCTGCTCTTTGATTTCCTAGACTGAAGTTAGACCCAGCCAAATCTGAGCACAAACCCAGAGGAGGCATAGCAAGCTCTTAAAGCAGTCTTTGAAGTTCTCCCTTACTGTGTTTGAGTGAGAGCAGGTAGTCCCCATCTCTCCTTTCTCAGGGAAAGAGGCTCTCTGTGCAGCTTTCCCAGAGAAGTAGTCCTCAAAAGTGTTCTCCCTTCCCACTCTCTTAATTCTTTTATATTCTCCATTTTAATCAGTGTTCTTCTAGTGTTCAGCTGCAAGTTTGTGCAACCAACTCCTGCCTTTCAAAATGTGTATTTTGATACAGAACCTCACTTTGGTGTGCAGAATCTACTGTATCATGAAACCTTGTTGGAAACTTAAACATTTTATTATATAAGATCAAAACACCTTATTACATACACATGTACCCAAAGAAAAACAAACACTGGATGAAGGAAAACATTCAAGACTTTAGTATTCGGGTAATATTGCATTGAGGCATGAAAAGCTATCCTACTGTACCCCAAATATTGAGGTTGCCGTGGATTTATTCCTTTAAGAAGGTTAATTGACTATGTACCACGTGCAAGCAGTGCGTTAGGCCCTGAGACCACGACAGTGTGAAAAAGAGTCACGGTTCCTGATAATGGACAGTATAGTCTACAAGAAAAGCATCTGTCCCCATTTTCTTTTGTCCTCATTTTTCAAATAGAGACTTTACTGAGCTTTTGTACTCTTAGTTCAGCATTGCAAACACACTGATTTCTTCCTTGTCAGCCTGTACATGAAAATTAAGTCAACATATATATGAGATAGGTGGTTCTTGCCAAAAAGTAACCGTAGTATATGATATGAGATTGTTACCTAAAGTCCTTGCCAAGGTTTTGTGTTATTGAAACCTGAAAGTTCACTTAATCAGAAGTACTTCTTGGTAGAGCAACATGGGTCAGTAGGTGAAGCAATGGCATGGAAAGGACTCTGGGAACATGAATTTTAATTTGGTTCTGCCACTGACTGTGACCTTGATCAAGTCCTCAGACTTGTATCTCAGTTTCCCTGTGGTAGAAGCAGGAGGACACTTACGGCAACATTGGTTGAGTGTTGCCATGCTGTTTTCTTCACACCTGGAGACGACAAGTTAGCACCCCAATATCTGTTTTGTGTATGCTGAAACTGAGCTACTAAAAAAAAAATCTAAGCATATTTTTAGATTCATATAGTGAATTAAAAGCCACCCAAAAGTTAGAACTGAGGATCTCTGACTCTCTATTCTCTTAAAATGTTTGGCAGTGTTAAATATGAATTTGGGTTTCAGTGCTTCAATCCCCATCTCCTTGCTACTACTGTATTCCACAGATTGGCTCTATTCTCATTGTTTCCCATCCTGTAGTGAAAGAAATATATATATAGATACACATACACATATATGCTGCCCTTTAAAGCCATATTTTTGCCATATCATTTAAGGATGACACAGCTAAGTGAAACAAAACATGTGTCGAGGCCCTACTATGAGCCAGACACTATGCTAGGCACAAAAGGCATACAACAATATAGTTAATCAGGGCTCATAGTCACTGAGGGTTTACTACATGCCATGTTCTTTGTGTGGATTTTCCTTTTTATTCTCAAAGCAACTCCTATGGGGTGACAAACAGCAAGTCCACTTTACTTGGACTTGCTGTTTGATGATAAAACTACTTCTCAGAGTGGTTAAACATCTTTCCCAAGATCACACAGCCAGTAAGTGGAGGAAGCTGAAATTTTACCCAGCTCTTCTGACTCCAGAGTCCATATTCTTAACTACTAACTTACTCTGCCTTCCAAAGATGAATACGATTAGACAGAACCTCCTGTGAGGAGGTTCATGGATGAATGGAGGAGAAAGATTCATAAATAACTGCTATGGAAGTACAGAGAAATGCGCAATTAAATTTGTGCAGAGCTGGAGCAAATGAATGTGTGAGAAGGTATTGCAAAGAAGGCAACATATGAACTTGAAGGAGAGAAATGAGGGATTAGAGATAGGCATTCCAGAGGCAACAGCGTGGGGCAAAAATACTGTAAATCTGTAAGATGTGTTGGGGAAGGAATTACGAGTAGCAGAGTGTGGTTTGAGCATAGTACATTGGCTCCTTCTTTCCTAGGCTTTCAGTGACTGCAAGAACCTCACCACTCTGCCTTCCTAACACCTATGGAGCAGGGAGAAATTACAACTCCACATCAACCCCCTGGGAACATAAGCAGGTCTCTACAGCTCCACTATCCCCCAGCTTAAAGCATGAAATTTTGAGATAACCTCAGTTAATCTATAGATGAAGTAATTTTCTCTAATCACGGAACCAGCACAAACTGATGGTAGCTTTCAGGACCATGGCCTCCTTGTCCCCCTTCATTTAAGTTGATCCCACACTCCACGTGACACCAACCTATAGGCAACCCCAACAAATGAGTTAGAGTTCAGAAACGGGTGTGAAGAATGCTACTGAAGATCAGACAACGGCATAAGTAGAAAGAATCAAAATGCAAGCATACATGGCAAAAAAAAAATCCATTCAAAAACTTCTCAAGAGCCTATAGTGATCCAGGCTCAGGTCTATGCTAGAAAGCAACAATATTCCCTCTATTTGATGTTATTTTAGCATTTAAATAAAGTGTAATGGAAGCCCATTTTGAAGAGGGAAGAAAACTAACTGTTTTTCTTTATAATGGCATCCATTAGTTTCTGCCTCAACTTTCCACTTATAAGTGGAAGATTGGATTCATCTAATCCAAGTTAAAGTTTTGTCAATTACAACTCACAGGGAGTAGTTAAAATAGGAATTAAGGTAAAATATATTCTGGTCTATTCCACAGTTGAGCATCCACTTGGTCTAAGTCCTGACCACTTACGTTGTTCCCACATACCTAAAAGAAAACATTATTCACTTGATTTACATATAGAAAATTCAAGGAGTCATATAGGAATTTATTTTTGCATGACTTGATGGTAGTGACAATGTAAAATATTTGCTCGGTGATAAGTCATACTTAGAATAAGATAGAGAAGGATTTAGACTTACCATCCCTAGACATCCAGTCTCCTGGTGTTTCAATCCATGTTACTAGATGGACACCTTTGAATGAAATCTTAGAAATATTTTCTATAGGAGTTTAAGTGTATTTTTACATGAGCTTGTGTTATTGCTGCCTATAAGGCCTAATCAACAAAACAAGCAAAGAAAAGATTGAGTGACTTGGTTTAAAAAAAATCAATGGGGAGGCAGGTGCAGTGGCTCAGGCTTGTAATTCCAACACTTTGGGAGGCCAAGTAGAGAGGATAACCCGAGGCCAGGAGTTTAACACCAGACCGGGCAACATAGGGAAACCCCATCTCTACAAAAAATACAAAAATCAGCCTGGCATGGTGGTGCACACTTGTAGTCCCAGCTACTTGGGAGGCTAGGGCCAGACAGTTATGTAAGCCTGAAGTTCGAGATTACAGTGAGCTATGATTGCACCACTCCAGCCTAGGAGACAGTAAGACTTTGTCTCGGGGGAAAAAAAAAAAAATCAATGGAAATAGCCAAGCTGTTAACTTTACATGTTAAATAAATTAACATATTATTTGCATTCTGAAAGGGATTTTGGATAAAAATTCCTGAATAAAAAATCCAAGTTTATAATAATTGTGATAGTAGTAGTGTCTAAAATGAATAATTTTTCATCTATTATTCTTAAAAGTTGGGTATTTTGCACTCTGAGATATGTATTGTCATCCTCACTTTACACTTGAAGTAACTATGTCTTTGAGAGGTTAAGTGCCTTACCCAGGTTCATACAGCTTATAAGTAGCATTACATGGACTCAAACTCAAATCTACAAATGCTAAAGAGTGAGCATCAGTACTATATTTTATTGCCTAAAAATAAAGTGGCAGATTTAATCCCTAGGGAATATATAAACTCAGAAATCCAGATTTGCAGACAGCTTGCAAATGCTATATTTTAATGTTCTCACAAAATATCCTTCATCTAATCCAAAAACTATCCACTTGTGGACTCAGACAGACATGGGCATCCCTGCAACCAGCTCTGGCCTTAGTTCAGAGCCATGTGAAGGGCTGAGAGCCTCAGGACCACTCAGCATCAAACTCATGTCTGCTGTTTACATCCTATGCTTGTTATTCAGATCTTTTGAATAGCTTCTAATCTCTTGTTGTTGAAGGGTTTTGACCTGGACTCATGACCCCATGTTTCAAAAAAGCTTTTTTTCACCTCCTGACCTTGTAGGTTCCGCAATCCTAACCTCAGTATCTGATCCCTGATGCCTGTCTCCCTGGATTCTGGACCTCTTACTTGCTAATCTCTCCCTCAGCTGACCTCTCTGGAATTAATCAGTGATCCACCCGCCAGTACCTTTTGTGCCTAACCAACAAACCCCCAGTCCTGGCCTCTTTGGCTTTATCTCTGGTCCATTGTCTCCCAAACCCTGTTAGAATATGCTTTGAAGAAATGGTCTGATTTTCAAAGATACAAAATCAGTTTGAAACTTTGTAATACATGACCCTTGAAAATAAGCCTAGATACAAACTCCCAAACTGAAGACATTTAGTATACTGACTACTTGTCAACAGACCATAACATCAGTCATGAGTCAAAAGAGGAAGGTGAGCAGGAAGGGGGACAGATATCAAGGAGCCACTTGAATGATAAAGTATTTTCAAAAACATAATTATCTATGTCTGGCTTATCTATTCTACTAAATTATAATTCCTTAAAAGCAAAGACTTGAATTTTTTCCATTTTAGATTCCACACAATGTCCGTATGGTGCCTGGTACTAGCTAGGCACCATATTATTGAATTAATGAATATAGTAATTGACTAGTGTTTAATGAATTGGCTACAGCCAATTGTTGTTCAGGCATATTTACAAAAAAAAAATCTCTCAAGGTTTTTCTGGACAGATTAAAGTGAATTACAACTCAAGGGAAAAGTAAAAGAAAACAAAACACTCCACTCTCTAACATATATTTGAGAACAAATGGAAAATAACACTGGGACTTTGAAAATGAGGAGCGTGGCCCTGAGGATTTCAAAATGGACTGCCTTCCTTCTGCTGGAACAACGGCACCACACAACTGAACAAACAGCCGAGGGGCCATGTTCTATCCTGCAGCCCCCACATGTTTGCATTAGTGAGGTAAGCAGCTCAAAGGGGAACTTAAAAGAAGACTTGTATTGTTCATGGAGCCTTTCAAGCGTAGTAAGGGTGGAATTCCATCTGTTCAGTTCAGTTCGGTTCAGTGAGCCGGTTCACTCGTAATGGTTCACTGAGTTGTGACACCTAGTAGAAATTACAACCAATGTTTTTAAAAACCTTTATGTTATCATTTGTGAAACTGCGTGGCTTGATCACTTTAAAGTTTTCATCTCCTTGTGTTTTTGATCTGTTTCCAGGGTACCTCTTTCCTGGTCTTTAAAAAAAAAAAAAAAGTGAAAAACTAGCATTGAAAATGCCACTAAAAAGAGGAATATATTTGTTGAGCTCTGTTTTGCATACTGGCTTAATTTGTGCACGATTTCAGACAAACACAGAAGTTACAAAGCTTTCACTCCGGGTTTGCATTCACCTTGTCTCCCAACCATGAGCTCTTTATACACAGAAAGAGCCATGAATGGCTAACACTCTTTGCAGCAGCTTAGCAGATACTCTGCCTTGAGGAACAGGTAGAATTCCACACTACTCGCTTGAATGACTCACTGAACAATACCAAGTTATTAAGTTTTTCAGGACCAAGATGGTGATGGGGGAGGGCACTCCATTTGATATCTGCCCAGTGGCATCTTACAAAAAGTCTCTGTGCTTGCACGGAACTTTGCAGGAGGCCAAGTACCGATCAGCAATGATTATGATCTCAGCCAGATCATCATTTTCACTTACCTGGAGGAGAAGAAACAAAGTGGTAAAATGTGACAATGATGTAAAGTGATGGATGGTTATTTGCAGTGCATTTTGCAAACAGCACATTGGGTATGATGAAGGAGGACCTTTGTATGAAGTTCAACAAATAACAAAAGACATTCCCACTATACTTTGAGTAACCTGCCTCAAAGGTGCCAGATCTATTTCTCACAGGGTGAAGGAAGCGTGCAACCTATTCAGAGAAAAAAAAATAGAGAGAGGAATGCTTAAGAAGGATTTCCACTGCATGCACTGGAGATCTGAAAAGAATGAAAGTAAATCCGTAAAGCAGAAATCTAAGGAAGAAGGAAATGCGGAAAGGCCGACCACATCAGGCACCTAGTCCAGTTGGTTATGCCATAATCATTGATACCATGGTATTTTTGTCTCATCTCATATCATGTGCTTCAATTCACTCCAAAAAGTAGCTCCAGCATTTTCCTCTGACCATTGCTCAGTAATGAAGGAGTATGTAATGCAAACGCACAGACAATCTCTGGGTCTTAACAGTAAGAAGCTTCCTGTTGGAAATCTCATTGGGTTAGGTAAAAGGATCTTGATTTATTTGCCAATGAAGGATAGAAAACAATTCAAAATTATTTAAGTGATACTTTTGCCATTGTTTACTTCCTGTACATCTCTGGAATTATGATATTTATTCATCAGCTCAATTTACCATACTATCATCCTGATACCATTCCTTTGAACTGTGTCCTTGCCTTTCTTCAACATCCCTCCAGGTATCGTATCATCATGGCCACATCAAAGCAGGTAGGGTAACAAATGTTCACCGAATTAAAAAAAAAAAATCTGATGTGTGCTTTACTTTTCTAAGTTCTACTTGTATTGCAGGTGAAATTCCTTCCTCTGGATTTTTTGGCTGTTGCTTGTCGAATGTTTTCGTCCTGGCTGTGTCCATTTGCATTTGTCTCAGACTCTAACTCTCTTAACTATCCTCATCTTCCATCACAGTGACTGCATAGCTCATCTTCAACATTTAGTAAGATAGGTGAACAGTGTGATCACTATTAATATTGAGAGCATTTGATAGTCTTGGTCTTAATCCCTTTTAGCATATTTTCTCCTTTACTAATCTTTCTTTCTAAAGCTTCTCATTTTCAAGAGGTAAACTCTATTGATCAAATTAGTTCTTATCAGCTGAAAACTAGGTGACCTGTGAAGCAACTAGTAGATTAACTCTATCCTTTTTACTTTTCTTCTTTTAAAAGAAAAAAAATTTATGAAATGCTTTGCATGTGAATTACACCAAGAAACAGTAAGCACCAGAAAAAAATACTGTAATAACACCTGAATTTTTATTAAAATCTATAATAGGAGGAAATGTTTCTTTCCAGTAATGAATATAAAAATAAAAAAATAAAAGCAACCTATATACTAAGAATAATAATAGTTACATGCTTCTGAGGACTCTCTGGAAAGTGTAGATTAGATATTTATGTGTCTGTGGGTTAAATCTTTGTTTGACTATTTCAGAAGCTAACCTGGGTGGCATGTAGAAAATCACAGCATGATTAAAGATTGCTGGCATGCTTTACAGAAAGAAAAGAAAAAAAAAAAGAGGAAGGTCAAGCCTCACTAACTTCTTGGAATTTCTGGAAGACACAACTGACCGTGGAGACCAGGAGAATAGAATGAACACTCTTATTCTTTGAATGTTTTGTTGTTGTTATTGTTGTTGTTGTTAAGAAAGCTTTTTGATAGTGGTCTGTGTTAAATACTACAAAAAGTTTTAAAACAGGTAAGCTATTCCAAAGGGAAAGGTTAGAAAATGCCCAGATGTTTCCTGAAAAAATGGTTTCATTTACTCACTCAAAAGGTATTGAATGTCAGAATGTATGTGCAAACTTCTCAAATAAAAAAAGAAAATAGGCACTTACTGGACACCTACTATGTTCTAGGGATGTCACATGCTCACTCTCATTGAATCTTCACTCAGCCCTGGAAGGTGGATATGATTGTCCTCATTTACTACATGAGGAAATTGATGGTCAATGAGATTAAGTAGATTGCCTCCAGTCACCCAGCTGGTAACTGAGTCGGGGAACAGGGATTCAAACTCAGGTCTAGCTGGCACCAACCTTTGTGCTCTTGCTGCTGCACCACACGGGCTTCTGGAGAAGCTAATGGTGGTGTCTCCAGCCCTTGAATTCTCCAGCTCTCCTCCTCCACAGGACAGCCTCTGTTTCTGAATCACCTTGAAATCACTGCCTTCCAGCAGCCTCTGCTTCCAGATACCTAACTAAACAGATCCTGGTTTCTTCCTTCACATAAGGTACAAATGTTCTATTTCCACTTTGTAGGTATTTGGATTTCCCTGAAGTTTTCAGCCTTAAACTGAAGGGATTTTGTTCTAAGAGGAAATTCTGGCATCTACAGGGAATGAAGGGAAGAGAGGCTTTCCTGCTCCTTGTGACTTACTCCTGGCTCTGCACAAGACCCCTTTTGTGCATGTATAACTTTAAATATGTATGTGCAGTGTGCCATGCAGAGTTCAGCAACATCTTTTGGCTAACTAGCTGACATTTTGGCTCTTAATAAAAATGGACAGAGCCTGGGGGAGTCAATTACAAAAAGAGTACTGAGCTAGAAACTTGCTGGGAAGGAAAAGAAAAAAAAAAAAAGAATATAGTGGCTAGAATTGAAGAAAAAGTGTTAACAGGTGAGCTTCAATAATGATTACATTAGTTCATATCATAACCAATTTCCCTAAACCCATGAGATGCCTTTTAATGTTTTAATATCCATACCCCTCAGCTAGTAAATTTTAGACACCAAATATAGTATATATAGATAGACAGATGTATAGATATACACATATATGTATTTATACACACACACATACATGCACACATCTAAAAGCCAATCATAAGTTAAATGCTTATAATCTTTTAAAAAATTAAAGCAAATTAAATTTGACACTTAGGTTTTTATAATCATCCCTTCAGATAGTTTTTGCATCCTAGGGTGTCACAAAATCAAGGTACTTTATGCTCCAGTGCTGGAAGTATTTTGGCCTTCAGAGAATAAATGGCGTTTATCAGAGGGACTTACCAGTAAGGGAGAGTCACTTCCTGTGGATCTGCAGGAAGTCCATTAGCAATCCCGACCACTGCTCCAGAGGGATCCTTGATGATATTCATCACAGTAATTTTAACCTTGACCTGTCATGTTCAAACATGACATTTGGCCAAGATTGTTGAAGTCTTCCTAAGAGAGTGTGATTGAGAAATAAAAATGTTACCGTCATTGTCTTATACTTCACACTAGTGATTCTCATACCTTTTGCTTTGGGAAACTTTTACACTCATAAAATATTGAGTACTCCAAAGAGATTTTAGTTACAAGGGATTATGTCTATTGATATTTACCTTACTAGAAATAAAAAAGTAGACATTTTTAAGTCTTTATTAATTTATTTAAATATAATAAATGTGTTATATGTTAAAATGAATTACGATTTTATGAAAAGTATATTATCCCAAACAAACAAAAGTCAGTAATAGTGGCATTGATTAATATATTTGCAAATCATCTTAATGTCTGGCTTAATAGATGACAACCAAACTCTCATGTCTGCTTCTGCATTCAGTTTGTTGTAATATGTTGCTCTGGTGGAAGCATATGAAGAAAATCCAGACTCACACTGACGTGTAATTAGAAAAAGAAGAACCATTTTAGTAGCCATTTCAGATAATTTGGGATGTCATTTTTAATACTACACCAAAACTCCGAAAGTGGTAGTTTCCTGTAGATTAGCTGCGATATAGAATATGAACTCATATTAATTAACTTTTGTATAAAACAGAGTATATCTGTTACATTAAAATCCATTGTTATTTCATTTTCCATGAGTTCTTTAATGTTGTATGATTTTGTATTACCAAGCATCAGTGTTTGGAAAATGTTGCCACATCGATATGGCCACATATCATCATACAATATAAAAAAAATTGTCCATTAGTAACACTACCAATCTCATTAGGAAAGTGTTTAAGTCAAGTTCATGGTGGTGTATACAGGTTTTTCAAAATTTGATTTTTCACTGGAAAGTTCAAATTTTATCATGGGTGATACAATCAGTTGTTTTCTTTGAATTTACAGCTTTACATTATTCATTGCCAAGAATATTTTCACCATATATCCAAGAATATCTGTGAGTCATTCTTTCAAGTAAAATCATGTTCCATGAAAAAGTGGCTAGTTTAGCTTGCAACTCAAACAATTGCATAAATGTTCTTCCTCAAGGAAAATGCTATACTTCAGTATGCAGGAGAGCTCTTCATTTTGTCACACAGAATATTAAAAAATATGTATTCAAAATTAAGAGTTAATAAAATCAATACTTTCATTGCTTCATTAAAGACTTTTTAAAGTGAGACTGACAATTTCTTTAAATGAGAAATGCATCTTTTGTGAAAGATCAGCATTCGAGAATACAATGACTAGTAGCTCAGCTTGGTGCTGCTGCTTTGATTTTTAATAAGATACCACCAGTTTTACCGACCATTGCTTTTCTACCCTAAGTACAAATGTCAATACAGTAGAAAAGGCAAATAAAATCTTTGAATCATTGTAAACACAGTTTTGACTTCAAGGATCCCCTCAAGAGATTTCAGGTACCCCCAGGGGTCTATGGACCACGTTAAGAACCACAGCTCTATGTAAATAATTTCTTGTGCCTGTGGCTACAAAAAAAAATTAGGTAGCTATTAGAAGTTCTGAATTCTTGCCTTTAAGCCTCCTCTCTCTGGTTTACCTGTGGTGTTATTTACAAGATGTGCATACTGCATATGTGTTACTATGAAAGTCCCTTAATGTGAGTGTGTTTTAGTTAGTGCTTTGCCTGCTGGCTATTTTCACTTGCCTGCTTTTAGTTCTGCAGTCAATAGTTGCTTGAGTTTTTACAGCTATCTTCCTTCTTTTATGTCCTGCAGAGTTTGAATGCTGAACTGTTCAAGAGCAGATACTGTGTCTTGTTAATCTTCAAAATCCTAGCACACGATACTTAGCTCAGGAAAGGTTGGGGTTCAGTAAAGTAAAGGAGGACAATATGACAGTCATCTTTCTTTCTTTCTTTTTCCTTTTTTTTTTTTTTTTTTTGAGACTGAGTCTCACTCTGTCACCCAGGCTGGAGTGCAGTGGCGCAATCTAGGCTCACTGCAAGCTCCACCTCCTGGGTTCATGCCATTCTCTTGCTTCAGCCTCCCGAGTATCTGGGACTACAGGTGCCTGCCACCACGCTTGGCTAATTTTTTGTATTTTTAGTAGAGATGGGGTTTCACCGTGTTAGCCAGGTAGGTCTCGATCTCCTGACCTCATGATCCACCCACCTCGGCCTCCCAAAGTGCTGGGATTACAGGCATGAGCCACCGCGCCCAGCCGATAGTCGTCTTTCAAGATAGTATTGCATCCTGAGGAAACTAGATGGTGATGAGGAAATTTTCTAAAAACCTAAGTTAAGATCATTTGTGGACATCATGGCTTTTGTTGTCATTGCTTTTGGTGTTTTAGTCATGAAGTTTTCGCCCATGCCTATGTCCTGAATGGTATTGCATAGGTTTTCCTCTAGGGTTTTTATGGCTTTAGGCCTTATGTTTAAGTCTTTAATCCATCTTGAGTTAATTTTTGTATAAGGTATGAGGAAGGGGTCAAGTTTCGGTTTTCTGCATATGGCTAGCCAGTTTTCCCAACACCATTTATTAAATAGGGAATCCTTTCCCCATTGCTTTTGTCAGTTTTGTCAAAGATCAGATGGTTGTAGATGTGTGGCGTTATTTCTGAGGCCTCCATTCTGTTCCATTAGTCTATACATCTGTTTTGGTACCAGTACCATGCTGTTTTTGTTACTGTAGCCTTGTAGTATAATTTGAAGTCAGGTAGTGTGATGCCTCCAGATTTGTTCTTTTTGCTTAGGATTGTCTTGGCTCTATGTGCTCTTTTTTGGTTCCGTATAAAATTTAAAGTAGTTTTTCCTAATTCTGTGAAGAAAGTCAATGGTAGCTTGATGGCGATAGCATTGAATCTGTAAATTACTTTGGGCAGTATGGCCATTTTCACAATATTGTTTCTTCCTATCCATGAACATGGAATGTTTTTCCATTTGACTGTGTCCTTTCTTATTTCCTTGAGCAGTGGTTTGTAGTTCTCCTTGAAGAAGTCCTTCACATCCCTTGTAAGTTGTATTCCTAGGTATTTTATTCTCTTTGTAGCAATTGTGAATGGGAGTTCACTCATGATTTGGCTCTCTGTTTGTCTATTATTGGTGAATAGGAATGTTTGTGATTTTTGCATATTGATTTTGTATCCTGAGACTTTGCTGAAGTTGCTTATTAGCTTAAGGAGATTTTGGGCTGAGACTATGGGGTTTTCTAAATATACAATCATGTCATCTGCAAACAGAGACAATTTGACTTCCTCTCTTCCTATTTGAATACCCTTTATTTCTTTCTCTTGCCTGATTGCCCTGGCCAGAACTTCCAATACTGTGTTGAATAGGAGTGGTGAGAGAGGGCATCCTTGTCTTCTGCTGGTTTTCAAAGGGAATACTTTCAGCTTTTGCCCATTCAGTATGATATTGGTTGTGGGTTTGTCATAAATGGCTCTTATTATTTTGAGATATGTTCCATCAATACCTAATTTATTGAGGGATTTTTAGCATGAAGGGGTGTTGAATTTTATTGAAGGCCTTTTCTGCATCTATTGAGATAATCATGTTGTTTTTGTCATTGTTTCTGTTTATGTGATGGATTACATTGATTGATTTGCATATGTTGAACCAGTCTTGCATCCCAGGGATGAAGCTAACTTGATCATGGTGGATAAGCTTTTTGAGGTGCTGCTGGATTTGGCTTGCCAGTATTTTATTGAGGTTTTTTGCATCAGTGATCATCAGGGAAATTGGCATGAATTTTTCTTTTTTTGTTGTGTCTCTGCCAGGTTTTGGTATCAGGATGATGCTGGCCTCATAAAATGAATTAGGGAGGAGTCCCTCGTTTTCTATTGCTTGGAATAATTTCGGAAGGAATAGTACCAGCTCCTCTTTGTACCTCTGGTAGAATTCAGCTGTGAATCCGTCTGGTCCTGAGCTTTTTTGGTTGGTAGGCTATTATGAATAACATGGGTTTGAACGGTACAGGTTCACTTATACACACACTTTTTTCAATAAATATATTGAAAAATTTTTTGGAGATCTGTGACAATTGGAAAAAACTCATGGATGAAACACATAGCCTAGAATTATTTTAAAAAATTGAGAAAAACTTCTGTTAGGTCTGTTATGAATGCATAAGACATATGTAAATCTTAGTCTATTTTATTATTTACTACCATAAATTTATATAAATCTATTATAAAAAGTTAAAATTTATCAAAATGTACACTCACAAACGTTTGCAGACTGTCACGGCACCATTTGCTGTTGAGAGAAAGGCCAACAAATGTAAAGATGCAGTATTTAACCATACAGTAATAATTTTTTAGCCACCCCCTGTTGTTACTGCAATGATCACAAGCATTAGGAGTATCCTCTTAAAATGCCACATGACACTAACAATCTTCCTGTGACCAGACCAGTAAATTACATATTGCAGTAAAAAGTGATCACTTGTGGCTCTTGAGTATTTCTCATTGTGTTTATCGCAACACTATAAGCATTGAATTGAATACAAAGTGGCACTAGTGATGCCGGAAATGTCCCCAAGAAACAGAGAAAAGACATGACATTACAAGAAAATTTTGAATTGCTTGATCTGTAACATAGATTGAAGTCTGCAGCTGTGTTACTCACCATTTCATGATAAATGAATCTAGCCTAATGATCATTGTAAAAAGAGAAGGAAATGCATGAGATTGTTGCTGCAGCTATGCCAGTATGTCCGGAATTGGTGGGTTCTTGGTCTCGCTGACTTCCAGAATGAAGCCGCGGTCCCGGACTCAGGAGCCCAGCTGGCTTCACCCAGTGGATCCCGCACCGGGGCTGCAGGTGGAGCTGCCTGCCAGTCCCGCGCATGCGCCTGCACTCCTCAGCCCTTGGGTGGTCGATGGGACTGGGCGCCGTGGAGCAGGGGGTGGCGCTCGTCGAGGAGGCTCGGGCAGCAAAGGAGCCCACGGAGGGGGTGGGAGGCTCAGGCATGGCGGCCTGCAGATCCCAAGCCCTGCCCCGCGGGAAGGCAGCTAAGGCCCGGCGAGAAATAGAGCGCAGCGCCGGTGGGCTGGCACTGCTGGGGGACCCAGTACACCCTCCGCAGCCGCTGGCCCGGGTGCTAAGTCCCTCATTGCCTGGGGCGGCAGGGCCGGCCGGCTGCTCCGAGTGCGGGGCCCGCCAAGCCCACGCCCACCCGGAACTCCAGCTGGCCCGCAAGCGCCGCACGCAGCCCCGGTTCCCGCTCGCGCCTCTCCCTCCACACCTCCCTGCAAGCTGAGGGAGTGGGCTCCGGCCTTAGCCAGCCCAGAAAGGGGCTCCCACAGTGCAGTGGTGGGCTGAAGGGCTCCTCAAGTGCCGCCAAAGTGGGAGCCCAGGCAGAAGAGGCTCCGAGAGCGAGCGGGGGCTGTGAGGACTGCCAGCACGCTGTCACCTCTCACCAGGAGGTAAGAAAACGTTGCACTTTTTTGTGAAATACCTTTTTATCTCATATTGAAAATGCAACTTTTGTGTGGGTGCAGGATTGCTATAAGAGAGGTGTACCTATAGACTGGAATATGATTCGAGAAAAAACAAAGTCATTATATGATAGCTTAAAGCAAAATAAAGGATCTAAAGCTAGATAACTCAATACCAGCAAAGAACGGTTTGATAATTTTAGAAAGAGATTTGGCTTAAAAAAAAAAAAAAAAAAAGAGTCAAGATAATAGGGGAGGCAGCTTTTGCCAACCAAGAGACAGCCGACAAATTTCCCAGATGCCATTAAAAAAGTGAGGAGAATATGGATGGAACTGGAGGTCATTATCCTTAGCAAACTAATGCAGGAACAGAAAACCAAATACCACATGTTGTCACTTATAAATGGGAGCTAAATAATGAGAATACAGCAGACATGGGGGCCCACTGAGGGTAAAGGATGGAAGGAGGGAAAGGTTAAAAAAAAAAAACAAAAACAAAAAAAAACGAACTGTCGGGTACTATGCTTAGTTCATGGATGACAAAAATAATCCATACACCAAACCTTAAGTCACGAGTTTACGTATATAACAAACCTGTACATGTACCACTTAACCTAAAATAAAAGTTAAAATTTTTTTTAAATGAAAAAAAGAAAATCATTGAGGAGAAAGGATATTTGCCTGAACAGGTTTTTAATGCACACGAAAGTATCGTATTTTGGGGGGTGTGGGAAACACACACAAAGAACACTAATTAGTAAGGCAGAGAAGTGAACACTAGGATTTAAGGCAGGAAAGACAGGCTAACTACGATTTTGTGACAATGCAGTTGAGTTTATCATCAAAACTGCCCTTATGTATAAAGCTGCTAACTCTTGAGCCTTGAAGGAAAAGATAAGCACCAGCTGCCAATCTTTTGGTTGTACAGTAAGAAGCCTTGGACAATGAGAACTCTTTTTCTGGATTGGTTCCATTGATGCTTTGTCCTTGATGTCAGGAAGTACTTTTCTAGTAAGGGCCCTTTTGTTTTTTTGTTTGTTTGTTTGTGACTGAGTTTCGCTCTTGTTGCCCAGGCTAGAGTGCAATGGCGCGATCTCGGCTCACTGCAACCTCCGCCTCCCAGGTTCAAGCAATTCTCCTGCCTCAGCATCCCGAGTAGCTGGGATTACAGGCATGCGCCACCACGCCCGGTAATTTTGTATTTTTAGTAGAGATGGGGTTTCTCCATGTTGGTCAGGCTGCTCAAACTCCCGACGTCAGGTGATCCTCCCGCCTCTTCCTCCCAAAGTGCTGGGATTACAGGCGTGAGCCACCATGCCTGGCCAGGCCTGTATTTTAAAGTTCCTTTGACATTGGACAATGCCCCTGGCCACCCAGAAACCCACGAGTTCAACACAGAAGGTGTCAAAGTGGTTTACCTACCCCCAAACAAAATATCTCTAATTCAGCCTCTAGATCAGGAATCATAAAGACCTTTAAGGCTCATTACACACTCTATGGAAGAGAACCCTGATAGAACATCATGAAAGTCTGGAAGAATTACACCATTGAAGATGCCATTGTTGTTATAGAAAAAGCCATGAAAACTATCAACCCCAAGACAATAAATTACTGCTTAAAAAAACTATGTCCAGTTGTTGTTCATGACTTCACAGGATTTATGACAGAGCCAATCAAGGAAATCATGAAAGAAATTGTAGATATGGCAAAAAGGTGGGGATGTGTGAAGGATTTCAATATATGGATCTTGGAGAAATTGAAGAGCTAATAGACACCACATCAGAGGAATGAACAGAAGACGACTTGATGGAAATGAATGCTTCTGTACCTGTGCCAGATGATATAGAAGACATAAAAGTTGCAGTGCCAGAAAACAAACTGACACTAGACAATCTGACATAAGCTTTTTAATTACTCAAGACTGCTTTTGACTTATTTTATGATATGGATCCTTCTATGATATGGGCACTGAATCTAAAGCAAATGGTGAAAGAAGAACTGGTAATGTTTGGGAGCGTTTTTAGAGAAATGAAAAAGCAAAAACCTCACACAGAAATTATGATGTATTTCTGTAAAGTTACACAGTGTGTCTGCCTCTCTTGCCTGCCTTTCTCCCTCCACCACTTTCATCCCTGAGACAGCAAGACCAATCCCTTTTCTCCTTCTTCCTTCACAGCCTGCTAAACTCAAAGATGATGAGGATAAAAACCTTTATGATGATCTGTTTCCACTTAATGGATAGTAAATATATTTTATCTGCCTTATTATTTTCTTAAGAATATTTTATTTTCTCTAGCTTACTTTACTGTAGGCATACAGTATATAATATATGTAACATACAAAATGTGCATTAATCGACTGTTTATGTTATCAGAACGTTTTCACATCAATGGTAGTTTATTAGTAGTTACGTTTTTAGAGAGTCAAAAGTTATATGCAGATTTTTTACTGTGTGGGGGACCTGACCCCTACTTTGTTCAAGGGTCAACTGAACAATATCAACCAGTATTTATGCATCTGTTTATTTTTATAAATTATTTCATGTACCTTCTTATTTTCTTTTATAACAATAAGAGCTATTATGTATGAAGGACTTTCTGCTTGCTAGTCATTAGGCTAGAAAATTAATATGCATAGTTCTGTTTGAGGTTAAAAACTCTCTAAGACAAGTATTATTATTGCCCCCAATTTTTAGATGAGAAAACTGAGGTTTAGAGGAATCGATAACTTGGCCTTATAGCTAGTAAATTACAGAGGTGGAACTTGAGCCCAGTTTTCTAACTCCAAAACTTGAAATCTTTTCTACTAAAACACACTCTTGGAAATTTAATTTTGTGTTATTCTTATTGAACATACTCCAAATTATTTATCAGAAGTTTGTTTCAAAACACTGTGGTTTGGGATTTGCCTTTTTTTGGAAAGCTTACAAAAAGATTAAGAGTCTTAGAATTGATGTTATTTTTTAAGAGTCACAGAGCTAACAAAGAATATTAGCAAACCCTGAAATATTTGGTTGGGATGACAGTCCTGGAAAGGTACTTGGTTAATGCATTTTAGAAACTTAGCATTTAGCTAGGTGCTAGGGTTTTTTTTTAGACGTTCTTTATTTTCCCCCATCTTCTAAGACTATTTTTCATTTTTACTTTTAATATGTTTTTTAAAAATACTATTTAAGGTATATTTAATAAACTATGGAAGTATAATACCCCAATTTATAAGTATATAAATGTACTTAAAAATATTTAAATCAATTCCTACATGTTGTATTTATGTTCTCAAAAAATTATATTCTCCTATCTAATAGTATTTAAGAATAACACAGAAAGAATACTGGTCTCATCCGTGTGAGTCAGTAGCTATCCTGAGTTTGTGTTTTCTATTAAAATGAAGACAATAAGTCAATCTTTGCAGTGCATCTGTAAGTCAGTTAAGTATTAACCATTGTCAAATGTCTTAATGTTAAATTTATAGTTAGAAAATGGAAACTTTTAAAATAAGATCTCCTCTCTGTGCAGATGGAATGGACTTAAAACTCCCATAGATTCATCAGCCAATCACAGTTAATTAGTTATGCATTTAGGTGTTCATTTATTTAAAAATATGTATTTTAACAAGTATAGTTTCTAATGCTAAAGAAGCAGAGAAATAGAGACAAAAAAAAAGAGTAAGACATGGCTCTGCAACAGTTTGTGTTTATGATTCCCTTCCTGCAATTACATTGTATTGACTCAGATGGTATATTTGAATCCATTGCATAATCAAGTGAAATTTTATATGTGTTAGCACTTTAAAGACTGAAAAGTGCTACACAATTTAAGGTGTTATTATCATTAGTGCTATTTTAGTACAAATTGAATCATCTTATTGCCTGGCCCAGTTATCTGTAGGCTGAAGATGGATGAGATAAAAGTAATAATATAGTTAAATGTTTGATGGCCAACATGTGAGAGTTTCTCTAGGATTTCACTGGAGTGGATACGTTAAGGAATATTAATTTGTAAGCATTCTTGGTGGATTTATTTGAAGATATGACTAGACTCATTCTAGAACACTGATTCTCAAAGTTGAGCAGGCATCAGAATCACCTAGAAGGCTTCTAAAAACAAAAATTACTGGGCCCCACCTTCAGAGTTTCTGACTCAGGTCTTGGGGGGGATCCAATGATTTGCATGTCTAACAAGCTCTCAGATAAGGCTGATGCCAAGGACCACACTTTGTGAATCCCTATTCTGTCATAACCAGGGTCACACTAAATGTTGGAATGTGAAATTTAATAAAAAATTATTTATGCAAGTGGATCTGTTGCCATCCTATTAGTCAATGTATCAGTAAAGGTGATTGTGTTAATGGTTGTAACTGCATTTATAGCAGAAAGTGAAAGAAAAGAAAGTAGGGTTAGAGAGAAGCCTTTAATAAATGACTTTAATAACTGGGCCAACGAGTGAAGGAAATAGAGAATCTACTTTGCTTGCTGTATTTACACATCATCTTATCTTAAAAGTCAGTAAGGTTTAGAAGGGCTATCTCTACACAAAGATAATGACTTGATAGCATCAGATTTGGAATTAGAAGAAATAAAAACACTAATAGGAGAAAAGAAATACAATTTTTCCATCCTTAAGGTAAAAGAAACACTTTAAGGAAGCTTTGAATGTCTTTAAGACACTGCATTTCATCCATATGTAACAGTCTTTGCCTTAAGTCTGATAAAGGTTAACTTCATGGAGCATAGAGGGCACCACTAAATGATCAATTGCTTTAACAGGCAATCGAGATTCTTGTATGTACAGGTGTCCTTGGGGCTGCTGCCCTCCCTAGGACCTCCTTGGCCAGCTGCAACTGCAAACCTGCGTTCTGTGGGCACAGCCAAAGGCACACATACCTTTCTGCAATTGTAAGCAAGACTGGGAGTATGCCTCTGACTCCTGAGCCCACAGAAACTTAACAAAATCACTACCAGTACTCAGAAACACTCTCACCCTCACAGTCAATAATAATGCTTGGGAAAAGTCGGGGTCATCTGAAGTGGAGAATTTAGCCTGAAGTGAATTTATAACCCTAAATGGGTTTCTGTGCCAGTTAGTAATCTCATTCATCTATGAATAACAATGATCCTGTACCCTCCCCAACAAGGGATAAAATATGCAAGATTTCACTCTTTTCATGTAAAAGAGGTCCAGTCATAGGCAATCCAGAACTAGTTCGGTGGGTTCACAGAATCTTCAGAGACCCAGGGCCCTTCAAGCTCTCTGACCCACCAATCCTAGGTATGAGCCTTGTCCTCGTGGTCCAGGCTATGCTACTGGGGCTGCAGCAGATAGAGGCACATTCTAAGCAGAAGATTGAAGGAAAGGAAGAAAAAGGCCACATGCCCATCCTTTGAGGGAGATTTTGTAAGTCCCATACAAAAGCCCCCTTTGCATCTAGCTGTCAGGGAGGTTGAGAAATGTGAACTGGGCAGCAAGGAGCTCAGGTAAAAATTAAGTTTCCATTACTAAAGAGAAAGGGAAATATGAATATCGGGTAAATAAATAGTAACTTATGCCATCAGGTCCAAGAAAATTAACATTCTTCCTTTCCACCATAGAAAGTGGTAAAAGGGGCAGCACCTCAAAGCACACCTACATGATACTGTAAGTCCCACACTTTGGAGAATGTAAGAGCTACTTGGAATACTTGTTAAAGTCCAGAATTCTGGCACCCTCGAGATTCTAATTTAGCAGGCTTAGTGGTTATTGTGATTCAGGAGGTGCCCAGGACCACACTTTGAGAAACACTGCCTTACAGTATTATTACCATTTGTCAGCCAACTGTCTGCTGCCACCTGAGTTGTTACTGATTATCCTTGGTAACAAATTCTGTTCTGTCCCTTTTTAACTCTTTTATTTTCCATAATTAGATCTTGTAAATGGGTTGGACATGCTCCCCAAGTGTTTGTTCCATCAGTACAGCAAGATTGAAACATTAATGACAGATGCATTTTTAGCAATGAAATAAGTCCTTTCTTGAAGGCAAGCAGGAGAAAGCTTCCCCAGGAGGAGTTAACCTGGGTTCCAGAGTGGAGCAGCAGAGTCATGCTTTGTGGTGAGTCCGATGGCTAGAAGCAGCCAGGGTCAGGCTTGACAATCAATCTAACAGTGATGATTAATAGCCAAATAGAATCTCTGGAGCTTTATTCCTTAGCCTCTGCTCTGCCTCCTCTTTAACACTCAGGTAAATGTCAAAAAAGGAACTAGGGATTATAGCTGACAAGGGGTAAATGCCTTCATGTTGTCCTCCAAAGGTTAAGGTTTCCCAGACTTAGTGGAAGCCCCAATCTCCAATAACCATTAATCCACTCTACCCTGGTAAGAGTGAGCATATTTATGACTACAGTCACTAAAGGGTGAAATAAAGATTAGTTTTTAGTTAGGAACGCAAAGCTTTTAAGATCAATACAAACACACTGCTGAAATCAATCTAAAGTTTGGAATTTTTAAGTAAAGATTTACTAGGCTTCTTTGTACAGTTAATTTTCCAAAGGGAAAATAAGCTCAGAAATGTAACATAGTAATCAAATTGAGTAAACACTAGTCAGTTTGTAAACTGACCTTGGTTATGTGCATATCAAGTAAGTGTGTAAAGCAATAAAAATGCCCATAAAGTGGACTGTAAATTTGCCAACAAACAGGTAAAGCCAAAATACACATATAGATTTACATGATAAGAATACTAGCAGCTACATTCGCCTATTTGAAAACATAAATAATCAATAGACATTAATATTGAAGTTATTCATGCGTTTCCCTATTACTGTGCATATTAAGTGTTTCAGTTATTTCTACTTTGTTTGATAGATAAATGTATAGCCATATTTTATGAAACTCTTTAAAAAGAATATAGAACTGTTCTCAAAAACAAAAGCTACTGTTTGGATGAAAGAGCAAGTGGACTGGAAATACATAGCTTGTTATAGTCCTCTGCTGTTCATGTTTGATGCATGTATACAATTTATTATGCAATTTCTTGAGATTTGACAAAGTAATTGTCTGGCAAACCATAGCTTTAATGATTTTTTTTCTGTTTCATATGAAGAGACTGTAGGTATTTTAGGAAAATGGCTTAATAGATCAGTGTCTATAAGTACTCTTTTGCTTGTTATATATCTGTAGGTTGCGGAGACCCAGAGATATTTTCAGAGGAGTGTGATTCCATGTAGTAAATTCATTTTCTCCAGCAGAGTAAGTGCATGAAAGCTTACTGTAAGCTATAACTTGCAGAAATTATTTAAGCTACCTTGGGCCCTTGTAGTGGAACTGCATATCTTCTCAGTAGAGAATGGAGAAGAAAGAACACGACAGCACCTCCACTGGGAAGAGGATACTGGAATAAAGGCACAGCCTTCAGTTAATTTCACTAGGCTACTGTGTAACAGGTTGATGTTATCTGCAGTTGTTAGAGGGTGGAATTATCAACCACACTCTAACTGACTCTGCAGCTAAGATTCATTTGCCACTGTTTGCTGCCTGGATGCCAGAGATGGACTCCTAAAGCTCATTTGCCTAAAGCATATTCTGTCCATTCACCCGGTGCTTTGGGGCAGAGACATACAGAAATTTGGGTTCAGGAGATTGATGTTGTCCTCTTTGAAATATTTAGAGGGCACAACAAAATACTTTTAGTTGCTTAATGTCAGCATCTGCCACCTGGTGCTACACTCTTGGGAAATAATGCCAATATTATTATTTGAGTGTGCCAATAATGCACACTCACAACCAGTGAGCAAATATGTGTATACATTCTTAAATAGTAAAATCCACACTGGTCATAGGAGACAGGCAATAATTTTTGCTCTACTAACGCTATCACATAGGTCCTAAAACAACATTTTAGCAGCGCATACTCTCCAAGAAAGGGTAAAATAATTCTTAAGTTTTATGAATTGCACATATGCAGTAATTACAATAGCACATATATGTGTATATGCACATACATAGAAATGTATTGGGTAAATACCTATATATTTGTGTAACATACATACTATATATGTATATGTACATATACATATAAACATAGACATATACATACAAATAAAATCACTATGTCTGCACCAGGATAGAGAACTTGACCGCCTAAATTGTTGTTCAGGTGTTTTGACCAATGATACATCACTTTACAGAATAATTCGGCAAACTTTAAATCATTTTTGTCAATTTTACTTTTTATTACGAGATTCATTTAGCAATCAAGATGATCCACCCTCAGATTCTGAGTGTTGATGACATGTGACAATTGGAATAAAGCAGTTTGGAGTGGGGATAGCTAGGTTGCCATCATGAATCTGCATAGTTACAAGAAAAACCAGATTAAAGTTATGATACTGGAAGAGTTCCCAGGTCTCTGTAGATTTCAGAACCATATTGATGAGTAACAGAGGGTTTAAATGATCAACTTTTCTAGCAGTGCCAGTTCTTCCACTGTACAAATCTCTAAATATTTGTTCTAAGAATCCACATAAAAACACAAAAGCCATCTTACATATAACATTAAATGTTCTTTGGGAGGCCGAGGCGGGCAGATCACGAGGTCAGGAGATCGAGACCATCCTGGCTAACATGGTGAAATCCCGTCTCTACTAAAAAATACAAAAAATTAGCCGGGCGTGGTGGCAGGCGCCTGTAGTCCCAGCTACTCAGGAGGCTGAGGCAGGAGAATGGCGTGAACCTGGGAGGCAGAGCTTGCAGTGAGCCGAGTTTGCGCCACTGCACTCCAGTCTGGGCGACAGAGGGAGACTCCATCTCAAAAAAAAAAAAAAAAAAAACCAAAACAAAAAAAATTAAATGTTTTGTTGAACAAATCAGTGAATCAATGATAAATGCGTAGTTGAATCCATCTATGAATCAGCACAACTAGAATAAGCAAGTCCAAGTCTCCAATCCCCAGGGGTGACAAGCTAATTTCCTAAGTGGCTTCCAATAGTAAATTGGGCCCTTGGGAGCCACACTATTCTTCTAGGCCAGTAAGGGACGAGGTTGCACAAACAGAAGGAGAAATCCTAAGAGCCCAGGATTCCTAGGAGAAGGAAAACACTGACTGAAGGTATGGCTCTAGGAGCTTCCAATTCTCATTTCTCAAGAGAAGATTCCTGAAATGTAAAGAATCTAAAGAAAAATCTATATACAGTCCTACATCTTTGTGTATCAGAGAAATCCATCTATATCCACAGCTACTTGTTACAGATTCTATGTGTTGGCAGGATTCTCAAAGAAGCAAATGTAGGGTAGATACAGGGGCAGGGGCAGATACACATTCTATGGTGCATAACATTACAAATTTTTAAAGCTAACAATACCATAAACATTGCCAAATCCAGGAAAATAATGTAAGATTAACTAATTAACTGTGTGACAGATCTCTATAATACTCCTTTCCCTGAAATTTTGGCTTCATACTATTAAAGTAGCAAAATGACAAAGATTTTTTAACACCGTTTTCTAGAGGGAAAAAAAGTAGATCAGTTAATCTGTCTTCTAACATGATTGATCAAAATTTGTTTTCTAAGGCTGAGGCAGGAAGATAACTTGAGCCCAGGAGTTCAAGACCAGAATGAGAAACATGGGGAGACCCTATCTCTACCAAAACAAAACAAAACAAAAACCTCAGGTGTGGTGTCAGGCACCTGGGGTCACAACTACTTGAGAGGTTGAGGTGGGAGGATCTCTGAGGCCTGGGAAGTCAAGCCTGCAGTTAGTGGTGATCATGTCCTACACTGCAGCCTGGGTGACAAAGAAAGACTGTGTCTCAAAAAAAAAAAAAAAAAAACTAAGAAAAAATTTTAATTTTTAAAATTATTAATAGCTTAGAAAGTTTTTTTTCAGCTTCTCAGCGTTTCTCTAGAGTTTCATGTCTTGTTGCTGTGTAAGTCAGCACAGTGGGAATTCAGAATATTCCTAGTAGTCCTTCCTACATCAGGTCAGCTTGCAACAATTTAACTCTACATGGAAGCAATTGTGAACCACATAAATGCACCCTTCTACATCAATCCAAACCAGATTCCCAAATCAACTTCCCTTTAGCTATGTCTCAAAGTATTCACAACTCCTCCAAAGCCAACTGACATGAGGGGAAGTCAGAGTGGAAACAGCACTCTTAGTTGATTACAGTAAAAAAAAAAAATCTCATTTTTGTAAATTTTACACATTGCAAGTGCCCCTCCTAGACCCTTGGAGGGGGCCCATGAGAGTGAAGTGCCTTTCTAGTGGACAATTGCCTCTAATCACTCAACTGGAGTGTAGCTTTTCTGTGGCCCCTCATAGCTAAGTTGGGAGGCCCAATCCCTCCACTTATTTCAAGGGAATTTACCCAGGCCCTGTTACGAACTGGGATCCTGTATCCCATGCACCAGTCAGCATTTCCAAAAAACAGAGAGATTCAGAATATGAACTTTAGAGCTGGAAAGAAAGGACATTAGCAACCACACAATCCCCTTCCCACCCCACAGATGATTAAACTGAAATCCAAGGAAAGTTAACATGTGGATAGATTTTTACTTAGTTGTCTTGTGAATCAATTATTTGGAGTTTACTAAACGAACATTGAGTATTTTCCATGTACAGGGAATTCTCCCATCAAATCCTCACAATGAGCTTATAGGATAAATGAACCCCATTTGACCTATAAGAAAAGTGAATCTCAGAGAAATTAAGGGTCTGTCTGGCCTTATTTCACACAATTAGTAAATTGCGTAGTTCAGGTCCACATTCTTGCCCACTATGCTATGGCATCTCCAATTACCCAATGGGTATGATCTTCTCCCACTAAAGATAATATGAATAATAATTATTTTGTATTGTTTTATTATTTCACAAATTACTTTCACACTTCACAGTTTTCTTAATTATTACACTGCCGCTTAAAATAAATTTTGTAGGAATTAATATTATCTACTCTATGAAAAAACTAAGGTTTAGACACACTGGGATTCTTGTGTTACCAATAAATGATGAAAGTGAGCCTAAAGTCCATTTTCTTTCTAGTCTAGGTCCTATGTTCTTTCCTCTCACTCCCACTGGTCAGTGATCCATTAGGTGAACTGTAGCTGTAATCACCCCTCTTATAGAAAGTTCCAGTGGTTGTCAAAAGCCACGGACTATAAAAGTAAAATGAGCGTAGACTGAGATACTTTTCTTATAGCTTTCTCCCAGTAGGTCTGTGTTTGAGGCCTTCTTCTAAAGTTAGAAGATCCTTAAAACTCTCTTATCTTATTGAAGATAATGGACTTCAGTTGCAAAGTATTTATTTTCTGCATGTTACACTAAAAGTATTTGAAGTGTAACCCTAGTAAATAATAAAGTTGAAAGTTGTTACTACAGGATGTGTTTTATTCCTTCATTACATCCTGTGAGAGCTTGGTGTAGTCTGTGGACTCATCAACCCCAAAGTAGGAACACTGTGTTGCCTGTTCTTCCTTCTCATGTCTTTCCCATATAAACCTGTTAAGTTAAAATAAAGTTGGCCTGTAATGTATTAGGGTTGGAGACACGAGTATAATCTCATGTTTAGCTTAATTTAAATATAGATGGTTACACATATGTAAACATGTATAGATATGTGTACATATAGGGTTAGTATACACACATATTTCCTTGATCTTTCAGTGCAGAGGATCTATAAGAAACAACACCTCAGCAGCAATGAGCACACCTAATGGCCAAATTTTTACTTCCAATACCATTCTCCAATAACAGGAAGCAGTGTTCCTTCAAGAAATGGTTGATTCTAAGATTAGGGTGTAAAATATACGAGATGAGCCTGCAGTATATTGCTGAGAAAGAAGGAAGGAAGGAAAGAAGGAAGGGAGGGAGGGAGGGAAGGAAGGAAGGAAAGAAGGAAGGGAGGGAGGGAGGGAAGGAAGGAAGAAAAGAAGGAAGGGAGGGAGGGAGGGAAGTAAGGAGGGAAGGAAGGAAAAGAAAGAAAGAAAAGAAAGAAAGAGAAAGAAAGAAAGGCAAGAAGGCAGGAAGGAAGGAAGAAAGGAAGAAAGAAAGGCAAGAAGGCAGGAAGGAAGAAATGAAGAAAGGAGGGTGGGGAGGACAGACAAAAGGAAGGAAGGAAGGAATGAAAAAGAAGGAAGGAAGGAAGGAAAGGAAGGAAGGAAAGAGGGAAATATATGTCCTTTTAAAGCTGGAATAGGTTAATCAGGAAAACAAAGCAGTATTGGATTATAACTCAAAGTGTAAAATAAATATCCATGAGTTTATATTGATATAAATAAATAAATAAATAAGGGTAGGAATAGACAAATTTTTCTTGCAGGGGAATTCCAAGTAATTTATGTAAATACTCCACCCAGAAGGAATTGAAGAAGTTGCTCTCCACTCCTTAAGATTGGACTGTGCTTAGTGACTTTTTTCCAAGAAGTACAATATGGAAAGAGTGATAAAAAGAAAATAATATCTTATTATGGAGAAACATGACAAACACTAAATCAGCTAGGTGAATAAGTTTAACATCAGCAGTGATTAGTCATATTTATTTCACGTATCCCTGATATTATGTAATGAAACGAGACTTTACCACGGTGGTCCACCTCCCAAAAACCCATAATCCCAGTCTAATCATGAGGAAAACATCAGACAACTTTTAACTGAGTACTTCTCAAAATCATCAAGGTCATCAAAAACAAGGAAAGACTGAGAAAATATACAGCCAAAATGAACCTAAGGAAACATGACAACTAAATGTCATGTGATCTCCTCGATGGGATCCTAAAAACAGAAAAAGAACATTACATAAAAACTAAGGCAATCTGAATAATCTATGCATTCAGTGAATAATGATTCAGCTAATAATGATTAATCAATGTTGCTCATCAGTTATAACAAAGGCATCATACTAATGAGATATGTTAAGAAAAACTGGGCACTGGGTATATGAGAACTCTGTATTCTCTTCTCAATTTTCCTGTAAATCTAAACATGTTCTAAAATTTAAATGTTTATCTTAAAAGTACTCTGTATCTTAGAAAACAGCTAAATAAATTTTTTTACTAATAATAGTTTCAAAAGATGAAGTTAGCACATACTAACAGCTACCCATGCTGAGAAATACTAACTTTGGGAAACAACAACAAATACACAAACACACACAATTTCACCTTCTAAATTAAGTACTGTACATATTACCTAAAGAAAATCATTATATTTCAGTTTTCCACCAAACATCTACAGTACTTTTCATTAAATGGGCAAATAAGCGTATACATATAAGATTCAACTGACAATTTTTACCCATTTCAGAGACTCTATAGAATTTCATGTCAATAATATATGTGTTTCAGATTTATGGAGACAGTTACATTAAAAGCATGTCTCAAAGATGAGAGCTGTAAAAATCTGCATCTTACACAATTAAAGTGTTTCTCTTCCACATGGAGTGAAATTCTCTCTGCAAGTATTTAGCTGCTTTTGACACTACTGTTAAAAAGTCAAGAAAATTAATACACATCAAAAGGAATAAAACAAGACCAAATATTTTAGCAGTTGGAATTTAAAACCCTACAGAGGACTTGAGTCAGTCCTTATCTTGACCCATGTCTTGCTCTAAGCTCAATTAAGACATAAAGACAAAATGAAAAGACTTCGATGCAGATTTATTGTGTCGTATTAGCTGTGGCTACATGTTACTATTTGATTTTGAGAAAATATATCCTTTAGTTCCTGGGTTGTCTCTAAACAACTAAAAAGAAATACTCATCAGAATTCTTGATTTGTCACCTTAGAAAATCGACTCCCCAAATTTATCCAAACTTTCAGACAATACTTCAATAATTACTATATTAACTCAGAATTTGAACAATTTGAACAACTTTACTGGAATACTATGAAATATGGTATTATAAAATAAACAATAGAAATGGAAATAGGATTGGGTGTACTGGGGTGGAGTGGAGGAATAAGGAGGATAAGGATAAACAAAACAACAGAGAAATATTTTTTAAATGGAAAGTTGGAGAGATTTGCACTAATATCAAAGAAGCAAAGAGCAATAATAAATAAATACCTCAAGATATAAACAGGTCACCTGTAGGGAATCTAGCACTGCAGTCAAGGTAATAGATCCTTGCAAAGATACAATAATATTTGATTACTATCTGGGCATATAGATATTTGACTAAGAAATTTAGATCATTTCTTTCCATTAACTATAAAACTTTCAATGGGCTGTTGAATATTCCAACATAGCAATACATATATTCATTTTTAAGAACTGGTAAGAGAAAGAACAAAATTATTGCCACAAATGAAAGAAAAATTTGAGGTGGAGAAGGTGATTTTAATAATTTGTGAATTTGGATGATAACTCTTTATGATGAAGATGCATTGTCTTGCTTATAGAGAGTTTCATACCCTTCTAAAATAAGCATTCAGAATATAAAAAATACTTTCCAATAAACTCTAATCCTTTGAAAACTTTTGATGCATATAAAATAATTTGTGAATATAAGTAATATAATTTCTGCCAATGCACTCAAAATACACTGTCATGTTTTACTTGTTTGTATCTGATGACATCCACAAAGATGACTGGGTAAATTCTTCTGACCTCCAGCCTCTGGGAAGTTTTCAAGGGGAGAAGAATATGTTCCTCCTTATTCTCCTGTTTAACGTCCAACTTATCCCGCAAATCACTAGGAGAGCTCCCAATTATACTTTGGGGAACATTCAGTTCACTTCTCCTGAATGCAAGCCTATACAGTAGTTAAATGAAGGAAATGCTCTCTCTCTTCACATATGGGAAAACTGAGACCTGAAAAAAGAAAAGTGATTTGTCTAGAGGCTCAGGTAATGTCAGAGACAGAAGCCAATCACAACATTCTCTCTCATCTCAGTCACTGTCATGAAGGCCTAGTGCCAAAAAGCTACTTTTCAGAGTTCTGAATCTATTCAGCAACCTGTTATTAAACCATCATTAGTAATAAATATCCTTAGTTTTTAATATCCAGTTGTGTTTATTGGGATGGTTCTCCATCCATCTTGATTCAGAATGCTTTTAGTGCTGCTTCCTCCTGCAGGAAAATCTGTATGTCCTGCTTTTTCGCCTATAGGCTGGCAGAGGACAGTGCAGCAGCCAACACACACAACCACCATTGGTGCATGGCTAAAGATCATGGTGATTTTACAGTATCTTGAACATTTCACAACCACAAAGTAGGAACTGGAGCTTTGCACCAGGTACTTCTTGTGCTCCCTCTCCTCCTTTTTTGAAGAAGGATGAAGAATTTCCTTTACAAGAGGCATATTCTTATAGGGAGATCATCACTCCCAGAAAGGCGAAATATCCTTAATTTTTACAAATCTTAATTACTCAAGACATGCGTGAAACACCAATGTCCCCAGAGGGAAAAGGGTGGTGGTTTTTAAAACTACAGGTAAACAACATATATAGATATACAATATCTAGAGAGCAAAGCCAAAAATAGTGGTACTTTCATTAAAGTGACCAGTTGCCTCTTGAGTAGTATCATGAATCCTTACAACCCTAAGAAAAGTAGATGTATTCTTTTTATCATCCAATATTTGTTGAGCACTAGGCATAATCTGTAGAAAAGAAAAAAAAGGAAAACAAGGAAGAGAATTGTCTAGCTACATCTGTCTACTTTTTATTTAACAAATGTTCACAAAGCATTCACTATGTGTCTGGTACTGTTTTAAGGACTTACAAATATTTACAAAAATTTAAACACCATAAGATCCGTTGAGATAGGTTCTATAATTATCCCATTCTCAAATGAAGAAAGCAGGCACAGGGAGGTTACTTGCCCAAGGTCACACCAATAGAAAGTGGCAGAACAAGGATTCAATTCCAGGGAATCTGCCTCCAGAATTCATGCACAGAATTGCAGCTCTGTGCTACCTTTGTTGAGTAGTTTAATTACTATTAAAGCAACTACTCTCTTCAAAGTTTTGGAGAGCTTTGCTGGGTGATTGTGGCTATAGGTAAAAAGTTTGGAGGAAGCACTTACTAAGGTCCCATCAAACTCTTAGCTATGTGCTGTGAGCAATAATTTCACAATAGAATAAAGATTTTATTAATTTTAAGACAGCAGATCAGTATAATCTGGAGATTGACTAATAATACCAGTTTAGTCAAATACCTGATAGTCTCTGATTGTTAAATTCTTCCCTTGTTCTCTCTGCTCTTTCTCTGATACATTTGAAAATTCACCTTTAATAGTCCATCAATATATTTATTGAATAACTACTATGGGCAAAGCACAAAGCTATGTACTATGGGAGATTTTTACCAGACAGAGAGCTTTTTCTCCCCTGGATGCTTATAATCTAGTTAAGATGATAACAGATTTCCCTCAATAAGCAATTAACAAAGCAGTAAATAATAAATGTTGAAAGAGTGTTACAGACAATATGTACTCTGAGGAAGTTAGAGGCGTGCTTCTTTCTGCTTCAGTAAGTCCTTATACATACCCGTATCAGAGCAATTATCAAGTATAATTATTCACTTGCTGAAGCTAATTTACCAGCTTGTCTCTTCTACTGGAGTGTAAGCCTCTTGAGGACAAGAATGCAGTTTTATTCATCATTGTTTCCTTGATGTTTAGCACAGTGTTTGGTGTTCAATAGATACTTAATATATACTTGATGAATGAATGAATGCATGAATAAATAAATAAATGTTTCCTAGAGGCAGGCATTTCTTTTGTGGCCAGTACAGTAGAATGGTAAATCCCTGGAGTCAGGCTGTGTTGGTTTGAACCTAAGCACTACTTTTGAAAAGTTGTGTGATTCTGAAAAATTTACCTGATTTCTCTGCATTTCATTTTGCTCATTGGTAAAATGATAATAATTGTACCTTTCTTCAGCAGCTAATTTGGCTGTGGAACAAATCACCCCAAAAGCTAATGACTTGAAACAGCAGCCATTGATGTAGCTCAGGGTTCTGTGGATCTGTCATTTGGAGCATGTTGGTTCTCCTGTCTCAGCTGGGCTCATTCATGCATCTGAGTTCAGCTCTTGGGCAATCTGGGGAATGTTTTGTCCATGTGATGTGTCATCTTCTACCAGGCTAGCCTGGGCTTCATCACATGGTATCTGGCAGGGCTCTAAGAGGGAGAGTTGAAACACACAAGGCCTCTTGAAGCTTACACTCAGAATTGGCACAAGGTCGCTTCTGGCACATTCCATTGGTCAAAGCAAGTTACAAGGCCAGCTCACATTCAAGGATTGGGTAAGTCGATTCCACTCTTGATGAGAGGAGCAGCAAAGCCATATTATAATGTAGTGTGTATACCAGGAAGGGTGGAGACATGGAGCTATTTTTGCAATCTGCCATACTCTTCCATAGGATTAGCAAGAGGATTAAGAAAATAAAACATCTGAAGGATTTAGAACAGTGTCCACCATGCAGTAATAAACTCAATAAGTAGTAGCCATTATTATTCTGTTAGAGGTTGCCAGGAAAAGTTTTATAGTGGAAAGAAATCTGAGTTTACTCTTGAGAGGTAAGTGGAATTTCTATTTGTAGAGAATGAAGGCCTCTCAAAAAGACACAGCCTAACAATAGGTGCTGCGGTTTAACAGTGGAGCGTGTCCAGAACAGGCTGCCCAGAGGAGCTAGAGCTAAATACTGGGAACCCGGAATGTGAGCCACAGAGTTGGGCTTGACAGCAGAGCAATAGCAAACCATTGGCTTTTGCCTAAATGTTAGCCAATAGCACCATTTCTTATAGTTATTTCAGATTTTGTGTTCTTTAATAAGCTTCTCAGTGCTGATGGTTCTGTGATATCTTTGACCCATCTACTCAAGATTTAAAAAAAAAAAAAAAACTAGAAATCTTGAGTTGTGCCTGGGTTTTGCCACTCCCTAACTTTGAAGGAGCTATGTGATCCCTCTTTACTCAATTTTATTCCATGTGTAAAATGGAATAATTTCTTCCCTTATACATCCATTCCACAATGACAGTAATCTTAAAGGTCAGATCACATTGAAGTAGTGTTTACTATCCAAAAGACACAGGGGAGACCAGGCTCTGATGTTTATGCAATTTGGTGATAACTCATAAATCCTAAGCAGAAAAGTCAAGAATAAGGAAAATAAAGTTTCAGTGTGGCTGCCCCTATATGTTAAGCAGCAAAACATTTCTAGAACTGCTCTAAAGATAATCTTCAGTTCCTTCAGTCCAGTGAGATGATCCTGAGCAACTGGAACCACTGATAGGCCTGGATCTCTGCCACCTTGAAGGCTGACCAGACCACTAGAAACTAATGGCAGCTCTAGTAGACTGCTCAGTGGCCATAGTTTCAGAATCTTTCCATTGTACATGGTTTAAATGCAAATTCACTAATGAATAATTGTGATAATTCTATCGAAGTATGAAGATGGCTTGCATTAGATGACTACACAATCATATTTAATTTTTTTTTAAAAAAAGACAATTCTGGCTCCTCTTATGCCACGTGAAATCCATCCTGCTGAGTGCTCCTGACTAGTCACGTCCTTCCTGCCATTTTAAAAACAATAGTGGCAGAGATGCAAGCTGCTGATAGCGCTCAGCAGGACAGATCAAACACACAGATGCAATTTCTGTATGTTGAACACTGAAGTAGGATAAAATTCAAATACTTAAAATCGCTTAGTAGCTAGCATCTGATTGCTGCAAATTGAATCTTTCATAACGAGATTTATTGTAAATAGTGTCGTCTCATTTGTGAGTTCTGCAATAATTTCAGTCAAAGCCAGTATAAGATACTGGAGGTGTGAGATTTACATGACATATATGCTAGTTTATGCACAGATTATGAAGGGACCTTTTATCAATATTCTTTTTTAATTGCTTATAAAATAACCAGAATTGTATTTTTTTCTGAAATTTAAACATTATCAGATAACTTTAGAATGCAGAAGAAAATGTTTTTATCCACTTCAACAGCCATTTTAGAATTGCCAGCTCCCAATCCCACTCTCTTCCCCTTCCACCCTAGTTGTTAAATAAGCATTACAATTATAGGTAGCTAAAATTTTTGAAATGTGGCTTTTATATTGTTTGGAAGCAATAAAGAGCCTGGTAATCATAATTAGCGGTCAATATATCCTATCCATAAAAAAATAGAAATTTGAAACTAAGTTATTTTGAGGCCTACAAACATACTTTATTTCTTTCATGATAAAACAGGAAGGTGGCCATAATTTAAGTGATCAATACTATTATTGCCTTTGGGCTTAGTTCCAAATACTTCATGAGAAGTTCATAAAAGATCAACGTCAAAATCATAATATAAAAATTGCACTTTACATGTATGAGAGTTTTGTGACACTCCACATACTTGATAGCTTTAATTGCTAGTGACACAGAACTCCAAAAATATTCTATCTTAGAGTCACATGATCTTCCTGTTCAACACCCAAATAAGGGAAATTTAAACAAAAGTCAAAACAATAATAGGGCCAGAGAATTGGATAATCTGTTGTCTTTCTCTTCTCTGCCCTAAACAACAACAACAGCAAAATTCTTTTCTATGATTTAATCATGTATTGGGGCATTTCCACTATAAACATAAATATGAGAATGCAGCATCTCAACAGGATCTGAATTAAGAAGTCTTACTCTCAGATAATCTAGAACCTTGACAAAAAAAGTGGGGGGGCTTTGTGAGGGTTAAATGCTTCAGTTTGATCCTTCTTAATTCATTTAAGTGTGACTATCCCATGTGCATGTTAATGTTATCATTGTAAATGGGGAATCCCTATTTCTGAACCTCAGAATTTTTAATTTTCCTCCCTTTCCTAAGCAGGTGTCTTTCCATCTCTCACAAATCAAAGAGGATGATGGGGGCTCTGAATAGATGTCTTGCAATGGTGCCCTGATACGTATTTTAATAAGTTTACTAATCAGAGCACATATAAATTAGAATGAATCATAGTCATATAGTTAATAGCAAACAAAGCTCAATTTAGTTCATGTCCAGCTTTCTTCGTGTTCATTTTACTCAAGGGCATACCTTCCTTTTTCTGCTTCTTTTTTTTCTTTCTTTCTTGGACAACTCCAACCCCCATTGACAACCGAAATGCAGGGCTATAAACATAAGGGTGCAATACATCATGAGATAAGTCTGGAGAACATGTCCTCTACCAAAATGCACATGAATCTCTGGTACAGCTAAAATTCCAGAAACATGCTGGGGTTCCTTTTGCATGCTAAGCAGGGTCAAAAATGTGAGCACTATGTGGTTGCCCTTATATATCAGATGAGCTCTAAAGTTGAAAGGTTACATTTGTGAAATTGCGGCTGGGTTTCCTAGCACTTGATTCTAGCTCCTGCAAATCAAAGACTCCTAATTGAAATACGAATCCAACAATATGATAATCTTTCAGTAAAAAAAAAAAAAATGTGACTTCTGCACCCTTATCTGTTGAAGAGCTGACAGAGAAGTTCAGAGGCAGTTGTTTAACCAGACAAAATGATAGAGAAAATATGTTTTCAAATAAGATCATAAACCTTGAATAGTGCTTTATGGGAAGCAAATGTAAAGCAAAGGGCTGTCCTCTATTCTGTCTACCAGGTCTACTCCCCCCACCCCGGTGTGTATCCTCAGCCACTCACCTTTTAGGCAAGGGCTAGTGTCTTTCAGGACAGACCCAAACCCCAAATACCAAAACAGAATAAAGTAGTATCTTAGCATACTTTGAGATCAGACTGTTTCTGCAATACACAGTGCTGGGGGTGGGGGGGAGGTGTGGGGGGAAGGGAAAAGCAGCATACCAATGTAGTGAAATCTGGAAACAACAGCATATATACAGACACAAAAAAAGTTTGCATATTGCACAGAGCACTTGAAGATCATAAATCTATGCATGAGAAAGATGTAGTGGAAATTTTGGGGGGGATTAGAGTTTATTTTTGTCATCTCTGTGAGACAGCTACTCATTCATCCAGATCACAGCTAAGAAAAAAGCTGGTCACAGAAATTAGCAGTTTCAGCTCAGCAGCGAAGTCGCCAGCCTGTGAAGGCAGAGAGAAATTGACTAATTAGCAATGCGCACTAAAACTTGACGGTTCTTTATAGAGAGAGAGAAGAGAGAGGGAGAGAGAGGGAGAGAGAGGGAGAGGGAGGGAGGGGGGGCTCGCTTTTTCCCCTTCTTTCTTCCAAAGATGTTTGAAATCGCAGTCATTTACGCTCGACAATTTTTACAATAGCCTTGAGCCATAATTTTGCGAGTCTCTCCAGCATCCATCCCCCTGTATGGTCTCTCTCTACTGGCCAAGCACGACCGTTTCTCTCCCCAACCGTGGATTTCCTATTACTCTCGTTACGACTCACTGAGCCCCAGGCCCAAGGATAATGATGTGTTGTTTCTTGGTAGCATAATTTGTCACACGTACATTTTTTCTTCTTCTTCTCTTGCAGAAAGCTCTGCTCCCTCTCTCTCTCCCTCTCTCTCTCCCTCTCTCTTTCTCTCTTTTCTCCCTCTCCTACATTTTCTTGCTGTTGCTAATTCATGGTGATCAAATGATGTACGACAAAATAAATTGTAAAGAGTGACTGCCTGGAGTTGGGAACCAGAAGGTGTTTTCCCCCTCCCAAGGAGACAGCAAACCTTTAAAAAGGAAGGACAATTGATTTTTGGGGGGAGCTTAAGTGAGCCTTGACTTTGCAGCTGGTTGAGAGCAGGTAAGTTTCTGGCCTTGTGTCTGCCTTGTGTGTATTTTGTTCTGTCTTTTGGATTGTTGGAGGGGGAAGGGCCGGGGAGGGAGTCTTTCAGAGGGGTTGGGGGGGGTGGTAGTTGTATGGCAAACGCTCATAAAGAAAAAACTCCTATTGCAAGAAATAAGCAGATGAGGAGGAAAGGCAAGGGAGAAGAACAAGAAGGAAGGGGAATAGGAAAAGATGGGGCGGGGGGAGACAACGAAGCGGAGAGAGCTAGAGAGAGGTATGACCGGGTCCTCTTAAAGGGAGAGAGACTCTGTAAGATGTTTCAGGCAAGCCAGAGCTTTGGGGGCGGGCGTGGGGGTGCTGCCGGCGGAGGGAGCGCGAGGGAGGGTAGGGTCCACCTGGAACGGGATGGTAAAGTGAGTCGAAAGGAGCCCAGTCCGGTATAAATAGGAAGCCGGCGATCCAGGACCGGCGCCAGGCAGGGCAGAGTGAGCCGCAGTGGAAGGGGCAGGTCCGGCGGGATCCCTCTGAGCCGGGCGGCGGCGGCGGCTCTCCCGGGCGGGCGGGCCGGCGCGCGGGCGGGATGCAAGCAGAGGGTCCCTTTCTGCTCAGCCCTGGAAGGTGCAATTACAGGTTAAGGACCTGGCGTATCGATTTCGCCTCGCCTCCCCCACCCTGCCCTCCTCTGCCTAGATGCGGGCGGCTCAGACTTTTTACAGAAGTAGTTCCAGGGCCGGGGAAGTGGGGGTGCCCGAGTCGGGGGCCGCTGGGGGCTCTACCGAGGGAGTCAGAAGGGAGCTGCGGCTGCAGGCGACGATGCTGGGTGGGGCGCAGAGACCCCGCACCCCACTGCTCCCCCGCCCCCCCGCTCGTTCGACAGCCCCCACTCCTCCCCCAACACCTGCTTTCTAACTTGAACTTCTCATAGTTACTGGAGTTAAAGCGACTGCGCCTGGTGCCCGGGAGGGGAAACCGTGCACACGAATCCCTCCCGGCCTCCAGGCCTCCCGGCTCCCTCTCCAAACGCGTCCTCGCAGCCCCACTTCCTCCTCCTGAGTCCTCGGTGCCGCCCCGCGCTGGAAGGGGAGATAGATGCCTGAACTTCCGCGCTTTGAAATGAGCGAGGGGGGAGAGGGGGCCACCGGGTGGGGGTGGCGGTGGTGGAAGGATTCTCCTGCCAGGTTTAAAGGCATCTCTGGAAAATTAGCCAAACTGAGTGGTGACGGGGAAGCCAACAGTTTGCGAAGCAGGGAAGCGGGCAGGGCCAGGGTGAGGGAAATGAGCTCGAATTGATAAGGACAGCTCCCGCCTCTGCCGAGTCCACTGAGCGGGTCCTCACCGCGCTCCGCTGCACTTTCCCGGGAGAAGAAAGGGCTTTATCTCCTCCCTCAGACTATTAGCCTAGGAGTTTCTAGGGGCAGCATGGATAATCGAAGGGGGTCCCAGCTTTTGGAGAGCTAAGATTCGCACACCCCGCACGCTTGTCGGGCCCCTGTTCCTACCCCCTCCCCCAAACTGGGCCAACTGCGAAAAGCAAAGCTTCGGGCACAAGTTGACCTGGAACCTTCGCCGTCGGTCGCCTCTGAGCTTTCAGGGCACCCCCGGCTCCCCACTTCCCGGCCTTTCCCTTCATCTGGCCCGGCATGGACACGAGCCCACGAGGTGCCTCGGCCTCAGCCGCCACTTTGCCGTCGCTGCTGCCACTGCTGTTGCTGCCAACAGCCGAGCTGAGGTGGTTTTAGGAAAGTGAGGGACGAAGTGTGTGGGAGGTGGCGAGAGGAGCCGCAGGGCGCAGAACCGGCGCCGGGACCCCAGACAGGGCCCTTCTGGTGGCGCTCACGGATCCAGCGTCTTCGGACTTTCCTCCTAGGGTCGGGGTCCGGAGCGCGCCAGGAGGGAGTCAAGCTGAGCCTTGATTCTTGTTCTTCGCCCTCCCCTCCCCTCCACACCCTTCCCCACCCCGACCACACCCCACCCCCTCCACCATCCTGCTCCTCTCCCTCCCATCCCCCACCCCTGTCTGCCAGGTTGGAGGAGGGTTTAAAGCCAGGTGCACCGAGTCAGCTCGCCATGTCCAGATCCGGGGACAGGACCTCCACCTTCGACCCCAGCCACAGCGACAACCTGCTGCACGGCCTCAACCTGCTGTGGAGGAAGCAGCTGTTTTGCGACGTGACCCTGACGGCCCAGGGCCAGCAGTTCCATTGCCACAAGGCCGTGCTGGCCTCCTGCTCGCAGTACTTCCGATCGCTCTTCTCCAGCCACCCCCCTCTCGGGGGAGGGGTCGGCGGCCAGGACGGCCTGGGGGCCCCCAAGGACCAGCAGCAGCCGCCGCAGCAGCAGCCGTCACAGCAGCAGCAGCCGCCGCCGCAGGAGGAGCCCGGGACTCCTTCTTCCTCCCCCGACGACAAGCTGCTGACCAGCCCCCGGGCCATCAACAACCTGGTGCTGCAGGGCTGCTCGTCCATCGGGCTGCGCCTGGTGCTCGAGTACCTCTACACGGCCAACGTGACCCTGTCCCTGGACACCGTAGAGGAGGTGCTGTCGGTCAGCAAGATCCTGCACATCCCCCAGGTCACCAAGCTCTGCGTGCAGTTCCTCAACGACCAGATCTCGGTGCAGAACTACAAGCAGGTGTGCAAGATCGCCGCGCTGCATGGCCTGGAGGAGACCAAGAAGCTGGCCAACAAGTACCTGGTGGAGGATGTGCTGCTGCTCAACTTCGAGGAGATGCGCGCCCTGCTGGACTCGCTGCCGCCCCCCGTGGAGTCGGAGCTGGCGCTCTTCCAGATGTCCGTGCTGTGGCTGGAGCACGACCGCGAGACCCGCATGCAGTATGCGCCTGACCTCATGAAGCGCCTCCGCTTCGCCCTCATCCCGGCCCCGGAGCTGGTGGAGCGGGTCCAGTCAGTGGATTTCATGCGAACCGACCCGGTCTGCCAGAAGCTGCTGCTGGACGCCATGAACTACCACCTGATGCCCTTCAGGCAGCACTGCAGGCAGAGCCTGGCCAGCAGGTAGGAGACAACAAAGAGGAGGGCGGGGGAGGGGGGGTAGAGCCAGAGAGGCCGGAGGGAGGGGAGGGGGCAGGGAGGAGGGGAGAGATGGGTGGGCTGGGCAGGTGGCTCTGGCAGGATGAAAACAAACGCAAACAATTCAGAGTGTGTGGGGAAAGTTGATTTCAGAGTCCCTGAAAGGTCAATAGGGAACTGGCCTAACAGCATCCCTGAGCGCTCCAAAGCCGAGGTTCTAGATATCCCCAGAGCCGTAAACATGGGAATTGTGGACTCAGACTGAAATTGACAGGCAGGTGGGGCCAAAGGCCAGGACAGTTAGAAGTGTAGCTTTGGAAGTCTCTCTAAGCCAGCTCTCCCTACAAATCTTAAGATGGGCTTGCTCAAGAAAAAGGATCCTGTGGTGAGGAATGCCCACCCCACCCCTCCTCAGTTCTGCCTTGGGTGAGCAGAAGAGCCCAGGCGATGCTTGCAAAGGAAGGCTTTCATGGTCTTGCTGTCACACACTCAAGTTGTTTCTTCATGACTGGGATCTGCTCCCTGTCGATGTCAGAGCTCCAAAATGCTTTGTCTATTAGGGTCACTATTGGAAATGCTGGTATCATGTGCCCAGGCAAACTTTTCTATGCTGTGGAAAGCCTTTCCTTTTCACTTTTAAAGGAGAGTAAAGCAAGAGATTTCAGGGTGATGGGGTGAATCTTGCCTAGCAACTCCCATTTCTGAGAAGAGTGCAGTTGAAAATTGGGATGGAGGAGTGGAGAGGCTTCTAGCTCCAGTTGGTCTGTGTGCCTGCTCACCAGTGACAAAGAAGTTGGAGAGTTGTTGCTGCTTCTGTTGTTGCTAGTTAGAAATGTGGCTGTGTGTGTTGCAAGTAGGATTTCAGGGGAGAGAGAAATGATGCCTTTTAAAAATGCTGCTGAGATAAAAAGGCTGTAGGAATTGACAATCGTGTTTTATTGGCTCCAATTTTAAAACCATTTTTAATGAGCCCTAGCAAAGGGTTTCTTTCTCTTTTTAGAAAAGAGAAACAGTATCCTCTCAGTTTCTCATGATAAAACATCATGATTCCAGATGCCAGGCTACTCCAGCCTAACCACCAAAGTGTTACAAAGTGTAGCAAAGTACATGGTTTGAAAATCTAGCAGGGCATTTTCCCAATCAGAATGATGTCTAAAGAATGGGGCCCACCTTGTGCAGCCTCATAGAATTAAATGGTGTGTGTGTGTGTGTGTGTGTGTGTGTGTGTGTGTGTGTTTCATTATGTTTCCACCAGGCCTAGGTAACTAAAGTTTAAAGAAATGGAAGACATTCTCTACACTTTTTTAGGCAGCTCTAGTGTTAAGGAGAGGCCAACAGGAGGCATGAGAAATCTTGAACTTCTAACAAAACCCTGTAAGTTCATTTTTCTAACATCTGTGGGAGATGAGTTAACGAATCGTGTTGTCAAAAGATGATAATAGGACAATAGAAGAAACAAGAATCCAAATCCCCGTGTGCTTTTAACAGTGAGCACAAGAGGCCAGTGAGGAAAAAAACATGAAACGTATTTTTATTTTATTGGAATTTTTCGTTTGTCTAAAGATCCAAATGGCAAACTCAGTGTGATGGGCGATGGGCCTTGGTGATTAATATTTTGTCATTTAAATTTTTATCACTTTTAAATGACCTACAAGTATACTTCATTTAGCATATATCATACATAGTCAATAATTCAGACAACACAGTTATAGTTCTGAACATACATTTAGTCATACTTTTAAAAATATGTATAACACGGTATAAATTCAGAAACCCAGAGGAATAATAAAATTAAGATTTAACTTATTCTAACAGTAATTTTGGCAGAGGAGCTTTATAAATTTGATCCAGTAAATTTCTGAAGCCCTCAATGCACTTTTATCTAACAGGTATGTCCTAAGGTTCAATGTTAGAAGAGTTGACTTTCAAAATGCAAAATCCATTTCCCACTTTAGTCAAGATTCAGCACACCAGCTAGTGCCTGCTGGCTCTGTCCTGGTGGATGGCTGAGATACCAGGCTGCCTGGCTCCGTGATGACACCTTCCAGCTTCACTGGGCCACATCATTTGAAGGATATGTAGTGGTGTCTGATCACTGAATGCTTACAAGTGTCATGGATGCTGCAAGAATCTGATACTTCTGCAGTAGGAAGAAAACTGTATTTTCTTTTAAAAGAGAAAGATATAGAAAAGCAAATAGTTCATGCGAACCTATCATTGACCTCAAAATAATATAAGTTAGGTTTTATTCCTTTATTAGTAAAGGTACCATTTGGATTTTACAGACTAATTACATTATTTTAATTTTAATTCATAGGAAGAATGCCAAAATAACCATGAAGTTCCTAACTTTAAAGTAGACAGAAATGCTGTAAGTTGCAACCAACAGTATTAAATCAGCCCATTTATTATAGCATCAGTGTAATATAAAAATGTTCCCTTAGCCTTATATGTCATTTAACGGGGATAAATGTGTTAACCAATTGTTTTTGAGATTACATCACTTTCATTGAAGACAGTTGAATAGAAGGACCTTGTATTTATTACTTTTTATCCACCTGTAGTTTTTAAACTCTAAATATAAAAGAGTTTCTTAAATTCAGAGAGGGAGATGAAAATGTAAAATTGACCAGTCTTTTGGAATAAGTACAAAGTATAAGCAAATAGAATAACTTCAAAAGAGAATTTACTTGTTTAAGAGTATATTATCTATAGAAAGTAGAGATATTAATATAATCATAATTTAAGCATTTTAAAGATTATTAATTTTGAGTTTTTATTAAGCCTAGAAAAGTAAAGGAACCCAAGTATGAAATCTTTATACAAATACTCAAATTAACATAAAATGTTCCCCCTTGTTGCTTGGTTTTTCTAAGTATACCAGTTGCACTTAAATTCATATTCCATTTTACCAAACTTAACATAAGGACAATAAGTAAAATAAGAAACTTGTCACTCTGTATTCAAATACACACATAAGTAATTTAAGATGACAGGATTGACAAAGGATATAAAGTTTCAGTTAGACAGGAAGAATAAGTTTTAGTGATCTATTGCACCAGCAACGTGACCACAGTTAATAAAAAAGTATTACATATTTCAAAATTGCTAAAATAGTAGATTTGAAACATTCTCAACACAAAGAAATGATAAAGAGGTTAGGTGATGGATAGATTAAATCAGCTTGATTTAATCTTTCTACAAGTCAATATTGACATCATCTAAAGCATTAAAATTTAGTTTCATAAAGCGACATGATATGCAGTGTTTAGTATATTAAATGTAAATAACAGAAGACATAGTCTAAATTTAGCTTAAGTAACCCAAATAGTTTCTTTTTATTTACAGTTTGAAATTTTAATGTATAATTTAGCAATTATCCCAAATAAATCAAATTGGACTAGATATTAATTAACTGGATAAAATTAACTAACGTTTTACATTTTCATTGCACCTCACACAATATAACAAATAAATGCTTATTAAAAGTTGAATGAATTAAGATTATGAAAAAAGAAAGGCTCAATGTTGTACTTCATCAATACATTAATCTACATTACTATTGCACATAACAAAAGTTTACTGAACCTTCTCCAAGAAAAAACCTGTAATAGAAATACATTCATGAAAGTAATCATCTTTTTTAAACATTTAACAACTAGCTATTACATCCCATGTAGGGTTCCATATCGCAGTGTAGTTTTAAAGAAATTATATTTTATAAACAACAGGAGACTACCTAAGATTTCATTTACTACAAAACATAGTCTATTTATAGATTTCTCAGAAATTAATGTAAAAGTCTATTTAAACATCAAGGGTACTAATTATCTATCTGCTAAAATGACTTGCAATAATTAAAATGCCATTACATTTCCTAATATACAGTTTTGATTCCTGGTTTTGGTGCTTAGAAAGTGTTTCATTAAATGTAGGACAATATTTTCTGTTGGTTCTCTTTCTAAGAACTGAGTAATAACCTTAACAAAGCAAACTAATCTTGTATCCATGTATTCTCTAAATTGTTACTTCCCTTTATATCAATTTGATACCCTCAGATTAAAAATTGTTAGGTAGTTAAATTTTGTATCAGAAATTATTCAACCATTCAGAATACAATTTGTTTATTATCTGAAACAGGACCATTGATTACAAAATTACATCAACCGGTATGGGAGTCAAATAGTTACATCCTACAATCAGAAGGCAATTAAAAAGGATACTAATGCCTTGTATTGAAATAGAGGACTTACTGTTAAAAGTGGACATTTTCCAGTTTTAATTCATGCTTGTATTTTTACCATTTTTATGAACATGAGGTTCACTCATTACCTTAGCTAATTCTAAGCATCCCAATTTTCTTAACTTAAAAAACAGTAAAAAATGTGTTACCTTATTTACAACTGCTACTGCGTAACAGGTGATGTTGACGCACTTCACATACATTACTTAATTGAATTCTCATAACAGCCCAAGGTATGGGTACTATCATTAGCCTCATATAGATAAAAAACTGATGCACAGAGAAGTTAAGCATTGCTCCATGATTGCACAGCTGAACCCAGGCAGTGTGGCAAGTTTGTGTTGTCATTCACAGTGTGCTGTTTTTTACTATCACTCCCCAAATGCTAGCCAGGCTGAAATCTAGTAATTGACTGAAGAGTTATATGTAGACTTAAGATTTTTCTTTTAAAAAGAAACTTGTGAGGGTTAAATAGTAATGTATCTGACTTAAAAAAAAAATTAGGAGAGTTGTTTTTCCAGGCCAGGGGTCAGCAATTTTTTTCTATAAAAAGCAACACAGTGTTTATTTTTGGCTTTGGGGTCACAAGGTCTCTGTTGCAACTACACTACTCTTCACCTGTAGTGCAAAAACGCAACTGACAGTACATAAATGAATGGGCATTGCTGTGTTACAGTAAAACTGCATTTGTGGGCACTGAAATTTCATGTAATTTTCACATCATGAACTATTATTCTTTTAATTTTTTCAACACTTAAAAACATAAAAGACATTCTTAGCTTTCAGGCTATACAAAAATATAAAAATAGAACGTGGACTGGATTTATACTGTGAGCCACGGTTTGCCAACCCATGTACTAGGCACTTGGGATATATCAGTGAAGAAAATGGACAAAAACAATTTGCCCTTATTCTAGTGGAAAAAATCCCCATTAGTCTTCATCCTTCCATTTGGAAAGAACTCAAGTCTAAATAATTCTACCATGCTAAGTTAGAAGTTAATTTATCCAGAATATGACTTAAGGATTTGAATAGTGATCCTCGGAAGCTAAATAGTGATTAATTAAAACAATGGATGAGTTTCTTATTTTTTCAAGCATACTGGATATAAAACCTCCTAATGTAGAATGGTCATCATTATTCAAAAGAGGCTTAAATATTGTTTATATGATATTTTAATCATTTCGAGTAGGAAATCAAAGTAGGCGAGTATATTTAACACACTGTTTTTCTGAGGTTAACGGGCACATATTCAGCAAACTAATCTAGGCAAACTAATCTAAACTAAATGAACATGTGAACAATTATTTTTCTAAGTGTCAATCTGTATCTCCAGCTGCTTTGATCAAAGGGCATATGTTATCAGGATTCCTGACTTATGAGTGGATCAACTGGATTGAGTATAGATCCTGCCTGCCTTCTGCAAAGTGAACAACCTCTGGAGAAATACTTACCCCATTGTAGGTTTGTCTTATGTGTCTGTCTCAGACCCCAATAGACGGTGACTTCTCTGAATATTTGTAACCAAAGCACTTAACTCAGTGCCTGACCTTGATCCAAAAATGTGAGTTCGTTATAAATTGCTATTGGTCTTAAATATAACTGAGATAGACACTTAAGGTTGGTGCAGTATAGTGTGAATCAAAAAAGCTAATGTGCAATAAAAATATAGGTAATTTTAAAGATGATTACACACACGCAAACATACACACAACCTGTTGTTGGCCAATAATAATAGTAGCTATCACTGACTGAGCAACTACCACAAGCTTGACTTGAATCACTTACAAGCTTGAATCACTTACAGTGTTTCTAATCTTTACAGCACCCTTTAAGCCTTTTTAAAGACGAGAAAACTGGGACTCAGAGAAGATAAGTAATTTACCCAATTATCTGAATAGTGTTGAGTCAGAGGTCCTTATCACCAGGGAAATAACCCTGCCATTATGAGTGTATATTGGAGATGTGGCATTTACAAAAGACAAACTCTTATCTACACCTTCCACTTCTGTTTTATCACACCACAAAAGTCATTAAAAGTTCCTGCCATCTAACTCTTCTTCAGGCCACTCAACCAATGAAGAACGAGGGGAAGACATTAGAAAGCCAGAATTCTATCCTTCTGGTCTACAGCACTTAATTATTAGTTCTGAATTAAGGGGCTAAATAATAAGTTGCTGAGATTTGGCACTATAATATTGACTTACTAAAAATAGAATGAGCCAATGCACTTTAAATAAAGAAAAGAAAGAAAAATAAGAACTTTCTGTTTAACTATGAAAAAAAAAAAACCTTGAAGCTTGAATTTGAACCAAAAGTTGGTTTCCCTGGATTTCTGTGCACTGAAGTACTAAAGGGGTGTCAGATTTGTTTTTGTGACAGTAAAACACTATTCATGTTGGTGATACTTTCAGGTGATTAAATAACCAGGTAGAAGTTGGAATTATAAAAATACCTATATATTTTAATAACAAAATAAGACCTCTCTAACTGAAAATTTATTCTGTTTATATTTTGTTTCAAGAAAATCATTTTAACAATTGTTAGATCATAAATGTTTGTCTTCTCTCATTCATTTAGAATTCAGAAAATATGTTCATTTTCCATGTCCTTTCCATTGATTTCCAAGATAATTCACAATACAGGCATTACTAATGATGATTTCTTTAAATTAAAACAAAAAACCACTATTTTGATATGGGTAGGAGGGTGACTTAACCAGAGAAAGGCTGTCTGTTGTAATACAGATGATACAACGAGTGTGTTCAGTTTACTGTAAATACCAGAGAGGTTTATCTCTTCACAAATAATATTAATGCAAATAGGATTAGAACTGTTTGCAACATTAGAAGTAAAGCAGAAAGGTACTATGGAATGCCTACCATAAAAAGAGAAAATAAATTATAGGGTAATGAGAAAAAGAAGAAAAACAAGAAGTAAGAAAAATGCAAGGAAATAAGGGGTATCAAACAAGTTATTAAGAATGTGAACTATCTGAAAAAGGAAGAAAAAGAAGATGGGCAAGAAATTTCTAAAGACTGGAAATTAGGTGTTCAACATTGACAAATCAAGATAAGAACAAATCAAGAAACACTTAAATCATGGCATACCCAACCTTATATAATTTAGAGTTATAGACAGAGTTCCATTAAAAAGAAAAAAAAAAGTCAGTCCTCAAAAGAAAGAAAATATTTTCACAAGAAAAAAATGTCAATCATGGTACCTTACCACCCATAATACCATTTGGTTCAATAACTATGTATATGTAATCTGAGTTAATAAGTTTTTTTGTTGTTTTTTTTTAAATCCATTGTTGTGCTAGGTAATGCAGTAGTTTCAGAAGTCTCCAAGTTCAAAGGGGACAACCCATTCTGTGAATATAAGGAGATAAGCATATAACTGCATTCGTTGCAAAATCATCTTAATTCCCATGTAATTTGACCCGGCAAAAGACCTGAGAAGCAAGGAGAACTTCAGGACCTCTGACAGCTTTCTAAATGCAGGCCCATGACTGTGTCACACTGATAGTGGAAACTTGGAGGGATGCATTGCAATTTACTACTAATCAGAAGTTGTGCTATGGAATAACCCCCACATTTGTATTGAACGTATATGGTACATCAAGCTCTGAGCTAAGTTCTGAGATACACAGTTGAACAAGACAGCCACATTTCTGACTGCATGCAATTTACAGTAAAAAGAGAAAGAGTAAATAGTAACACAAAATAATCACACTGGCAATACATAACCTACAAGAGAAAAGTGTCATGGGCTGGGACACCCTATAACAGACAGCTGTAACCTTATCCGAGTGACTGGAGAAGACTTTCTCTGCAACAAAGGTATAAGATGAGCCTTGAAAGATGAGCCATTCTAAGTAATAGGCCTGGGGAGAAGGCAAAATATGCAATTGGAGAGGCAAAGCTGAGAGAAGACCATCTGCAAAACTCCCGGGCAGAAAAGAGCTTGGCACCTTCCAGGAACTAAAAAAAAAAAAAAAAAAAAGGATGTGTGGCTACATTTGTGGCAAGAGGGGTTGTCCAAATCATACAGGAAGTTGTAGGCCCTGCTAAGGATTATTTACTACATAGATACATTTTAAAATGGAAAAATCAGCATGTTTTTCAGTTGAACTGAAAAAATAAGTAATACTATTGTGGAAACACTGCTGCCTTTGAAATCATAAACCTAAATGAGTGGCCTGGCTCCACGTTAGCCGAGTCCTGCAGCAGTAAAATGGGTTAATAATTATAGTTCTAAATACTTACCAGCATTTGTAGAAAGATCAGCTGAGATTGTAGAAAAACTAAACATAAAATGCTGTTTTAAGTTTGTATATTATTAATTTTAAAAGACATATTTAGCAAAATTTACCTGAATGCACTTTTGCCTATCAAAAAATCACTAGGACATATTCATGATATCACTGATAGCACAGAAATAGTCAGAGACTGTTAACACCAGAGGAATGAAGTTGGAGGGAACCAAAGGTGAAACCAAGGGCATCAGAAGGAAATGGGAACATTAGAGTTTTCGAAAGCTCTCAGCAATTTATATTTCATTCTTCAAAAGGAAAATGATGGCCGGTTGAGTTATAAATGTCTTTCATTTTTTCCTTTCATAGAAGAGAGTTCCTCTTCTTTTTAATCTCATAAACTTAAGCTTAGAGGCTTTCTTTTCTGCTGCTCCCAAAGCCTTTCCCATGCATATGTCTGGCTTCTTTGCTCCCAGAGCGCCTGTGAGGGGTTGGTAAATTGCACCTGCGCGGGGACTCTGAACTTCCTCAGAGCTCAGCTGGGCCACCGTATGGAGACTGGCTCACTGGAGGCTGCAGAGAAGTGAACTGAAGAATTACAGTCGGTTTCACTTCCCTGCCTTATGTGCCTTCAGGTGCCTCTGAAGACAGGCGAGGCCAGTGAAATGGAGAGGAGGAAGAAGAGAGAAAGCAGCAATATCTGAGAAAAGTCCTTGAAAATGTAGAGGCATTGTTGAAAAATATGGAAAGATGGATGTGCATGTTTGTGTGTGTGTGTATGTGTGTGTGTGTGTGTATGTCTGTGTGTACACAGTCCAATCACATATTGTTGGGTGCTACCTTCATATTTTCTATAGAGTGATTTTTGAGATGTGTTTTTTTATCAGATAAAGTCTATTTTGAATGTCAGGGTCAGGGTGGGATGGTCCACAATTCACAATCTGGTGCTGAGTGAGGAATTATTAGGCTGGAGGGTCAATTTGTCACCAGAAAGAAAATAGTCATATTTGTAAATACTTCTTAGAACAAAACAACAGAGGGCTGTTTGGCTCTGATTTTGAGCACCCCTCAAAACCAACCACATCAGAGCATCCTGTGCAAAGCGATGGGATTAAAAAAGGGAATGTAAACCTGTGAGTCAGAGAGGGAAACTTTGAAGGAAACACTTTAATGCTATCAGGTGTACACTAGGCCCTCACCACTTTCTATTTCATATGCATTAACAGGAGTTCACTGATACAGTGAGAGATCCCAGTCGGTATGGGTGTATGACAGAGGCAGAAGTGTGTGCCCAGTAGCACAGATGAATTTGGTGGATTGGTTACTATAGCAACTGTACCACCATTGTCAGTGGCAATTCCTGTAATCTCCCTCTCCTAAGGTTTCATAAGCATTCACTCCAAAATGACGAGAGAGAGAGAGAGAGAAAGAGAGAGAGAGACAAGGTTATAATGCAGATATCTTAAAACAGCTATATTGTGTAGTAATTAAGACCTGAAAGCTAGACAAATGCTAGTTTAAATCTCACCTCTACCACTTACAAGCTGCTTCTCCTTGGATAATTTACTTAACCAATTTTCAGATGCCTTACCTATAAAATGTACATCATAATACCCACTTCATTAGGGCAATTCTAAATGTTAAAATAATGTATGTACATCACTTAGTATAGTGCCTGGCTATACATATTCAATGATTGATAGCTTGGATTTTTATAGGAATAGTTCCATTTATATATATATTTGCCTTTCTGTTCACTTGTTAGGACTTCCACTTCCATACAAAATGTTTAGAGTTGGATTTCCACAACGTGAGTATTGACACTATTCTGATAATGATTATGCTTCTGCTGAAGCATTATCCATTTTAGCCATCATTTTAAGTTCATGTTCATTTTATCCACCTTTGAGTGATATATAGGTCCCAAGCCAATCCTGGAATTTTATTCCATCCTTTTGATCTATTCATGCAATCAGAAAATTTAGAAAACCCATGGTAGATTCACATTGAGCAGCTTTATTGAGATGTAATTAATATACTATACAATTCACCCACTTAAAGAATATAATTCAATGGTTTTCAGTATATTCACAGAGTTGTGTGGCCATCACCACAATTTTAGAACATTTTAATCATTCCCTCCCCCAAAAACCCATATCTGTTAGCAATCACCAATCATTCCCTCACCACCACCATCATCCGCCCCACTTTCAGCCCTAGGTAACCACTAATCTACTTTCTGTCACCAGAGATTTGCCTATTCTGGACATTTCATATAAATAGAATCATACAATATGTGGGTTTTTTTGAATGGCTTCTTTCATGTAGTGTATTTGCAAGGTTCATCTATGTTGTCACAGGTAATAGTAATTCATTTATTTTTATGGCTGAATAATATTCCATTGTACAGATAAACTACATTTTGTTGTTTATCCATGGATGTGTGGGTTGTTTCCACTCTTTGCTATTATGAATAATGCTGCCCTGAGCATTCCTATACACGTGTTTTGTATGGACATATGTTTTCATTTCTCTTGGGTATGCATATACCCACTAGTGGGAATGCTGCCTCATATATTAATTCAGTTAACATTAAACAAATATTTAACCTTTTGAGGAACTGCCAGATGGCTTTTCAAAGCAGCTGCACCATTTTACATTTACACCAGCAGTTTATGACAGTTCCAATTGCTCCACATCTTCACCAATACTCATCTGTCTTTTTCATTATAACCATCTTAATAGACGTGAAGTAGTATCTCATGGTGGTTTGCATTCCCCGAATGGCTAATCATGTTGAGCATCTTTTCATGTGCTTATTGGCCACTTGCATATCTATTTTGAAAAATGTCTCTGGGCCTGGTGGTGCATGCTTATAGTTCCAGATACTCAGAGGCTGAGGCAGGAAAACTGCTTGAACCCAGGAGTTTGAGGCTGCAGTGAGCTATGATCGGTCCACTGCACTCCAGCCTGGGCAATAGAGCGAGACACCATCTCTAAAAACAAACAAAAAAACAACAAAAAGATACAAAAGAGAGAGAGAGAGAGATGTCTATTCAAATTCTTTGGCCATTTTTTTTTTAGTTGTGCTATGTGTCTGTTTATGATTAAGTTATAAATATCCTGTAAGCATCATAGGACTTCTTATGGTACCTAGATCACAGCTGGGGCCACCTTCTGCAGGAAAAGGTTATACTATTTGCAAAAATGAAAAGAAAATGCATGCAGATGTACAGTGCAAAATTCTCTAGATGCTTTTATATGACACTTATGACTTATTAAAAATCTTGGTATTTGGTGTGGCAGAGAAAAATATCTGTGATTGATTTTGGTATTGTTTGTTTTCATGTGATCATTTTAGCTTTGTTGACTTGGGCATCATATTTCTTAAATGATATTCTGGACTTGGATAAGCAAATCTTTCATTTCAAGGAAAATATTTTCATTACTCGACTTATTTACTTAAATTTTCTTAAAGACACATAAGAAATATTTTTTTCAAGCAATGTTAATACAATAATTATTTTAGGAAATAAGGTGAAATTGTTTTGACTTCCAAGACATGATAACTGATAAGAAGCACTATAGAAGAAGTACTGCATGTCAAAAGAAAACAAAACAAAAAACAGCAGCTCTAAGTTTAAAACGTTCCTTGTGGGGATCAGCAGGAAACAGCAAAGCACGGGATTTTCAGTCATGGCTGAGATTCAATGGAGGGCTTCACCACACATATCACCAAGTGGATTCCGACACGGAAAAGCTAAATTTATCATGAGAATAACTTATCCAGTTTCATCTTTCCTTTGCTACAGTCTCCTGGCAGTTTTCCTTAAGGACAAAAACTGCTGCTACTGCTGCTCTTGAAGAGAAATTACTTTTACTACTCTTAGTAAGTTGGGTACTGTTACTTCATTGTCGCTTCTAGTGTGTGGATATGGAAGATTGGCCAACAAATTGTTTCTTGGGCTTAATGTTTATGCTGCTGGATAGAACAATTTCTATTTTGATTATGTATCTTCATGAACAATCAAATTCTTGCTTTCTCTGAAAAGATTTACATCTTTGATAGATAAGAAAGAAGACTGAGCCACTATGACAGCTCTGAGTGCAAGATGGTAGGGATCATAGTGTGGGTTTCTTTATATTTCAGGGAGACAAGGTATTATCAAAAGTATGTGATAATTTCACAGGTTTTAGAATGCATTTTCAACAAATCCCAAGAATGCAGAAAACCTCTAGAAATTAGTCACATGTTTTTGTCTTTAGAAGATATCTTCTTCCCTTGGCAGAAGTTCTAGTCATGTAGAGAAGGTATCTAATTCTAGACAGTCACTTCAGAACACCTAGAATCCTGACAAACTTCAACTGGCATTCTTGTATTCAAAATTGAAAAGAGAAAATAGACATGCAATGCAAAACTGAAATATTTAAACACCACCCTTGAGGCACTTAAATAAATTCAAGATTTGGGATTTTTCCAGGGTTAAGGAGCAGCAAATGAAACCAACAGCAAGTAGTCTAGGTAAAAAATCTATCCCAGGAAAAGGGACACCTCTTGTGCAGGAAAGAGCCCCTCAAGCCTTCCATCAGTTTAATCAAACTGACAGTCCAACTTCCAGGAAACAGTCATTCTTTTGACCTATTAAGAGAAGGAATAATCTCACCTTAGAAAGGTTTTTTTTGAAAGTGTTTCACATTTGCATGTGTGTGTGTGTGTGTGAAGGAAACTCTAAACCCTAAAGTCTCCAAGTGGCTTAACAAAAATTTATTGTCTCCAATTTCTGGTGGTTGGAAGTTCAAGACCAAGGTGCCAGCAGGGTTGATTTCTGCGGAGCCTCTCTTCCTGGTTTGTAGACAGCTGCCTTCCTGCTGTATGCCCACATGGCCTTTTCTCTGTGCTTACATGCAGAGAAAGATCTGGTGTTTCTTCCTCTTCTTATAAGGACATCAGTCATATTGGATCAGGGCCTCACCCTTACGACCTCATTTAACCTTAATTACCTCCTTAAAAGCTCTATCTCCAAATATAGTCACTTTGGGGGTTAGGGCTTCAACACATGAATTTGGAGGGAACACAGTTTGGTCCATAACAAAGCCACATTTAAGACACAAAATTAGAAAACAGGGAAATTAACTGAAATACTGCTTTTCAACTAGATCCATACAAGCAAAGTTATCTAGGCAGTTGAACAGTTATCCAAGTCAGCAGTGTATAAATAGCTCTTCCAGTAATGTAAAGCTAGTAGAGAAAAAAAAATTCAGATCCTTTTTCCTCAATTCCAGAAGATCTTGCCTAGACCAGTAGCTTTTTAAAGAATCAAACATAGAGCTTTTTAACAAAATATATCTTCCCTAGCTCCACCCCAGAGATTCTAAATAAATTGATCTGAAAGGAGGTCCCAAGAACCTGCATGTTTAGCAAGCATCATAGGTAGTTCTGCTACCAGTAGATTTTGGACAACATTTTGAAAATCATGGAACTAAACAAATAATTGCTTCTGTTTTTTGAATTTGCTACACGTCTATAAAAGATAGGAGAAAATACTGATAGTGATTTCTTTAAAAATGGGGAAAAACTTTTGCAAAATTATAAGAAATTTCATTAATTGATATGAGAAAAAGGGAAATGAGTCATAGGGAAAGTTGCTGGAATTACCAAATTCTAGGGGATTTATTTCCTAGAGATGAAATTCGGGTCCCTAGCGCACTACAGAATTTGCACTAGAGAATAATTCAAGCCACACACTATAGCATCCACAATTCAGCTTCAGAGAATATGGTAAACTTTTCAGAATAATTTGTTGCTGCATGTCAAAGATCTGATAATGAAAAGAATATTGCTCCAGATTAGCTGATTGGGTGGGTCTTAGAGGCTTCTGTGAATGCCCTTTCCAGTGGGGGATGACCTTGGAGGGCTTCCTAGACACCACGGAGCCCTCCACCTAGGGTTCATTGTGGCACCATGGTCCCTCGAGGGTTGGTGATACAGCAAAGAACAGAAAGAACTGGCTCCCTACAAGGAGGGAGAGGAAAAGCAGAGGAAGATAAGAGATTCCATTTCACCCACAGCAGCAGGGTGTCCCTAAGCAGGATTCCACAAGCCACACCTCATTGTCTCCTCAGCACACACACCCGCCAGGGCCTGCCTCCCTCCCTTGCTGCAGATCTACGCAAAAATAAGGATAACCTTCTTCTTTTATCTTTGCCCCAGGATGATTTCATAGCATTTTTCTTACCCTAAAAATAAACGTTGAGTCCTTTTAGAAGGAATCCACTGAAACTCCCTTCTTGAAAATGGACACTTATTTGTTGCCATGAATATTCTGGGAGAAGCCTGGAGAAATCTATCCTGTTACTAACTTTTCTCACTATCTCCCTGCATGGCCACTCCTGCGGTGACTCTCCAACTGGAAACAGCCTGGTTGGCAGGAGGCTGGCTCCAGTTCCTCCGAAAGAGCCTCACAGTTTCCCCACAAGGAACCTCTCCCTGGAGTTACAGTAATGAATGAAATTGGACTTTAGATCGGGAGGCTGTTGTCCCTCTCAGCATCATCTTGAATGGCTGAACTCCTTTCTTCAGAATGTCAGGTTGCTGTCAAAATATTCATTTCTACCATTATGTCTCACTCTCTCAGAGATACAATTTTAGTGGAAAGATGTTGCATCCTTCTGAACTTGAATTTTCATTATTATTTTGCGACCTTGGTGTCTTTCTGCACTTTTTCTTCTGCAGCAGGTGCCAAAGTTTCCTTAGGTCAAAAAGTCACTCTTATCTCTTCCAAAAGCCAGCCAGATGGGAGGGAGAAAGAAAAAGACAGGATGAAGTCTCAGTAATGAGATTGGCTCTCAGGAGGCAGCATAGTCTAATAATTGGGCTTTATTAGGAGTTTAAATGCAGGCATTACTTACGAGTCCATCACTAGCCTGAGAGTGATGCTTTATCTCCTTTCGTCACTAGGCTATACAGAGCTTGAATGGCTCCACTGTGGCAGGCTGCACAGAACCACATCTCTCTTGAACAAAGAGAAGAGCTTTCTCCTGTCACACACATGTTGGTTGTCCCCACCAGCTTGCTCAGTAGCAAGCATCTGTGCTAGAGAGCAGCGGGACCCTGCATCCCACTTGCAGGCAGGAGGATTAGTCTGAGAGCTAATGCTTGCCACGCAACTTCCTCACAGGGATGTGGGGAGGATTAATGAGATGCTATTTCCATTGCAATTTATGCTCTTCAGAAGAAAGGTGCTAAGTAGGAGGTATTAGAATTAGGGATTATATAGGTAATCAAGCAAAGAAGATATTCAACTGCTCCTAGTTACCAAAGAAAGCTTTAATCTGGGAGGTGGAGAAGGAGGGGGAAATGCCGTGAGTATAAACTTGGCTGGAAGCCATTGTCCCTCATGAAGCAAAGGGCCAAGGATGAAGTGTCAAGTGCTATGTATAATATAAAGATAAACTCGTCCTGATCCTTGGGGCTTATGAGCTAAACCTTGGGTGGTGGGGGTGGGCTACATTTCATGGATTCAGATAAAGGTCTGAAGACTTTTTTGTTATATCTGCCTCTGCCATCACCAGCCAGTCTGCAAGTTTGGTGCCTAGAGGAATGTGGCAAAAGCATAAGCCAACTACCGTAACTGCATGCTAGAGGACACAGTAACATTCTGGAAGAATTGTGGAGGACCCATGTGAGCCACAGGGGCGGGGTGAGAAGTGAAGGGGTGGGAAGATGGCTAATCAAAATTGCAATGTGTAAAGCAAGAGCCAACAAAGTTGTTGATCTTCACATGGTCACACAGACAGGAAGTGGCAGAGTTGGAATGTAACAGGTTTTCAGAGCTTCAGATGTTAAAGTCCTGATTTCTTCCATTTCTTATAGTGCGTCCCCAAGTAGGATTTATCTGCCACTGGTAGAATGTGAGACAATTTCAGATGGTACACAAGAAATCATTTTAACATTTATAATAAGTTAGGTATTGTTATATTTTAACGTGTGTTAGAGATAAAATAATTAACCCATGAAGCCCATGATTTAGTAAATATAATTGCTTAGAACCATGGTTCTCAATACCCGTTGCATCTTATTAATAGAATCACTGAGAAAGCTTAAAAGACACACACACACACACACACACACACACACACACACACACACACACACACACACACACAAATATGATGCTGGGTCCCATCCCAGATCATTGAATCAGAATCCCTGAGAAGTTCTGATAGCTTATAAAAGTTCCCACACTGGGAACCACTACAATAGCCTGGGATTTTTAAGGAAGCATTTTTTTAAGTGAGCAGTTTTAAATAAAATATTTAGTGAATAATTTCAAAGCATGTGGCTATGGCAAAAATAATGAAAGTCTTCTGTTGTACTGATAACTGAAGTTTGGTAAACATTGTACTTTATCATGGTAGGCTCCTATTCTATAAGACAACACTAGACCTAAAGAACAAAGATAAGCAGAGACATCCAAAGAAAAATGATGAACGTGATAACGTAACAAGAGAAAGACTCATTATTTGGACATGCTCAGACAGGGATAAAAGGTGGAGGGTCTAGGGCAGTACATAGTAAAAATAGCAGCTTAGATTTGGGAGTTGGTTGATATGAGTGTCCTTTTCCCAATATATGGCTCTCTGAGTCTTCCACCCTGTGGTTCAGAAATACGCTTTTTCCTTTTTCCCCATTGCCTTTTGGCACCTCCACCCCACTGACTGAACCTTGAAACAAGTAAGGAAAAAAAAAAGAATATAAAGAATCTATAACATCCTCCTAGATAGTGGGATTTTGTAATCCCACTGATCCCTGGGGCTTATGGGGCTTTTAGTCTGCCCACCTATTCCTTCTTCATTGTTGGTGTTTGTTTGTTTGTTTTGTTTTGTTTTTTTGAGATGGAGTCTCACTCTGTTGCCCAGGCTGGAGTGCAGTGACGTGTCCTCAGCTCACAGCAACCTCCACCTCCCAAGTTCAAGTGATTCTCCCGCCTCAGCCTCCTGAGTAGCTGGGATTACAGGCACACGCCACAACCCCCAGCTAATTTTTGTATTTTTAGTAGAGACGGGGTTTCACCATGTTGGCCAGGCTGATCTCAAGCTGCTGACCTCAAGTGATCTGCCCACCTTGGCCTTCCAAAGTGCTGGGATTACAGGCATGAGACACTATGTTGGACTCTATTCCTTCTTTTATTTGTCATATCTTCATTTATACAACAAACATTTATTGAGCACCTACTATGTAGTAAGTTCTTCTTGCTTTTAAGTATAGTCAGAAGTTTTTTTCAGCGAGCATGTATTATCTTTATGATATAATCAAACAAATCTTAAAGTTACTTCCATCTTAGGAAAACTAAATAATAGGCACGTGACTGACCGTTCTCCAGTCACCACATAGCCAGACTCTGTGTGTGAGGAAGAAGGGGAGCCCAAAGTCAGACTCTGAGAAGTAAGGCATTTTCAGCCACACCTGAGAGCCACAGAAGAGTTGTGTGAGAAAACCCTGGAGATGTTTCTTGTGTGAAATGGAGGAAAATAAAACCCATCCTGCACACTGGAGAAGCTGCCTAAGCCCCTTTTCCTCTAGTCTTTCATCTGTTAAATGGGGATAATGATACTTTGTGTTTACCTACCTCCGAGAGGCATTATCAGGTCTATTTAAAGGCTCTTCCAATGAAAGCTGCTGTGTAATTACCAAGAACAGCTATGATAAAGAAACCTAAATACAACAGCAAATCAGCTGGAACAAACTCTCAAAGGAGTTTACTTCGCTGGAAAATTTTAAGAGAAGGGTAGCAGCTCTCCTTGGGGCAGTTTTGGGTACCATTCTGGCTGGAAGTTTAGGGAAGGCTAGCTGCCTTTCAAAGCCTCCTTCTGGCCAGGCCAATTACTTGGAGTAGAGGGATCTACCTCTGTTTACTTCCTCCCCACGATCTGAGCAGCTTCCGTCTGAAATTCCCCTTTCACATTTTTCCAGATCTGGACTCACAAGCTCTTTTATCCCCCAAATGAAATTCCAGGAAGACATTTACTAATAGGGGAAAAAAAGAGAGAAAGGAAAGAGAGGTTATAATAAGATAGGTAATTGGGAATTCAATGGTTTTTAAGAGGACTGATGTAATTGGTTATTAATGTTTGGCTTTGCTAAAATTCATTTGACAAAATATGTAGTGTTGATGGGGATGGGGGTCAGAAAGCAGGGCTACCACTTTACAACAGCACAAGGGAGAACCAACCTAGCTGAATCCAGCTGATGGCAGCTCAGCTGGAATGAAGAGAAAGATTTAAGAAATATTACAGCTCTAGAAACTATAGAATATAGCAAGAAAATGGAAGAGTCAAGGATACCATGAAATTCGGTGACTTGAATATCGTAAGATTTGGTGACTACCCTAACAGAGGCAGCTGGCAGCGAAGAGAGTAAGTAGATTATATTTTATGAATGAGATCTGAGTCAATACCATTGTAGGAAGTCCAGTGATTTTATATTTTTGTTAAACTTGCTTATGCAATCAAAGTTCTGGCTATTTATATACAGTGTAACATATGGTATCTGCAAGGCTTCTAAGCAATAAAAACTCCAAGATTCCAAAGATGAATTTTCAAATGAGTACTTTGTAAAGTTAATAATTACACATAATAATAATCGCTATCATTTATCAATTTTGAACTATATAAATATTTTATTCCTATGTAACCCAGATTTCAGCTGGAGGCATAACAGATCTGGTAAAGAAATTGCTATGAACCTCTGTAATCCTATGGCCTGTGGAAAACCAAAACTATTTTGCTATGGTCTAAATGTTTGGGTCCACCCCTTAAAAATTCATACCTTGAAACCCTAATCACCAGTAAGATAGTATTTGGATATGGGACCTTTGGGAGGTAATTAGGTCATGATGGTGGAACCCTCATGATGGAATTAGTGGCTTTATAAGAAGAGAGAGGAGAGCACACACATGTGCTCTCCTCTCTCTCTCTCTCTCTCATTGCCCCCCTCACCATATGAGAACAGAAATGGGAAGTGGGCCCTCACTAGGAACAGAATCTACCAGCACTCTGATCTTGCACTTTTCAGCCTCCAAAACTATGAGAAATAATTTTCTGTTGTTCAAGCCACGCAGTCTATGGTATTTTTATTATCGCAGCCTGAACTGACTCACACACCCATCCTCATGTCTGTGAGTCCCTGGAGCTTGTGTTTTCCTGGCCTTTTCTACCTCCCAAATCACTCCCATACATTGCTGCTGTACCACCAGATGTGAAAATGCCCATTTATTGCTTTTATGCAATACTAAGCTATCATAAGTTTAGTAAAGTCCACTGAAATTGGGAGGACATGGGAAAGAGTCAAAACTTCTTTCCATTTTCCACAGCCCCTTCCTCCTGGATTATGTGGAAAGTATCAATATTTTCCCCCTTCAGTATGCAGAGATATTCATCTTTCAAGGTGTCAGCAGCACAAAGGGCCTTTCATTTGCTGGAGGGACTGGCTCTACAGAGTGGCTTTGGTTACAAGTAGAAGGCATTTATTTTGCTATTACACCTAAATGACTTTATTTAACCCTTACAACATTCTTGTAAGAGGATACCATTATTCCCACTTTACAGATGAAGCAACTGAGGCTTAGAGTCAGCCCAAGGAGTTAAACATAAGAAAAGGTAGAGGATTTAAATCCAGGTCTGATGACTCTTAACTTGTAATTAACCTGGCTTCTGAAAGATGGGATAATGATTATCTACTCTGGATCGCTTTGCTACTTCAAAACTGCTTGTTGTTATTGTCGTTGTTTTCAATCAAATCTCCATGTTTCAAAAAATGGTCATACACTCCCAAAGCCCCTATGTAGAGAATTAAAGTAAAAATCCCAATGGTTTAGTATCATTTCAGGAAGAATGAGTTAGCATAATTAAAATATCAAAACAATTGAAGTACAACTCTTTATTATCTTTAAGTAATAAAACTTGGATGAGGGCATAGGCCACCTGCTTGTCAAACCTGCAAATTACATAAAGGAACAGATAATACTGATGATAATGAGGATGAGGAGGATAATGATGATGTCAATAACTATGAAGTTGTTGATGATGGTGGTGGTAATGATAATTAGCATTTATTTAGCACCGTTTTAAATGCTTTACATATATTATGTCTTTTAATTCTGAAAATTAAAGATGCCTGCGCCTTAGGTCTTGTTAGTGTTATCCCTATTTTATAAATAAGGTTAAAGAGAGGCAAAGAGGCCAGGCCCAGTGGCTCACGCCTGTAATCCTAACACTTTGGGAGGCCGAGGTCGGGGGATCACTTGAGGTCAGGAGGTAGAGACCAGCATGGTCAACATGGTGAAACCCTGTCTCTACTAAAAAAAAAAAAAAAAAAAAAAGCCTGGTGCGGTGGCTCACGCCTGTAATCCCAGCACTTTGGGAGGCCGAGGCGGGTGGATCACCAGGCCAGGAGATGGAGACGGTGAAACCGAGTCTCTACTAAATATACAAAAAATTAGCCAGGCGTGGTGGCGGGTGCCTGTAGTCCCAGCTACTCGGGAGGCTGAGGCAGGAGAATGGCGTGAACCCGGGAGGCGGAGCTTGCAGTGAGCAGAGATGGCGCCACTGCGCTCCAGCCTGGGTGACAGAGCGATACTCCATCTCAAAAAAAAAAAAAATTAAAAAATACAAAATACAAAATACAAAAATACAAAATACAAAAATTAGCCGGAAATTGCTTGAACCCGGGAGGCAGAGGTTGCAATGAGCCGAGATCATGCCACTGCACTCCAGAAGCCTGGGCAACTGAGCAAGACTCCATCTCAAAAAAATAAAATAAATAAAAATAAGAGTGACAAAAAGGCCAGCCTACGTTCACTTAGAACAGCTGAAACCAGGCATCTCACCTTAGCTAAGAGGTCTACACCCTTAACAACTAGGCTACTCTGCCTCAAAGATTGTGATGGCTTCCATAGATGTCCCCACTAGGGTAGAATTAAGTACCGCAATGAACAGGGAATTTACTCCTCTTGTTCCCATTATTATCTCCAATCCTTACACCACCTGGAACATAGTAGGAACTCAGTTAACAATTGCTAACTGTAAACGAATTGAAGCAAAGTGTCTAAATCAGTAGAGGACAAAAAATGTTAAAAAATAGTCACGCATAGCTGTTTAAAATATTTTAATTAGAAGAAATATAGGATAGGAAAAACTTGGCTTGAAAACACTTGTTTTTTTAAAAAAAGATTGATATTGATAATCAGTAGAAGCTGAACAGGGACCCAGCACTGCACTGTGACTGCTAAAACACTACTGTGATTTTAGAAAGCCTTAAAAGAAAACTAGTATTTCAGTTTTCTTTGGTCCATGGTCTGTTAGGAACTGGGCCGTACAGCAGGAGGTGAGTGGTGGGCAAGCGAGTGAAGCTTCGTTTGTATTTACAGCTGCTCTCTATCACTTGCATTACCACCTGAGCTCTGCCTCCTGTCAGATTAGTGGCAGTATCAGATTCTCATATGAGCGCAAACCCTACGTGAATTGCACATGTGAGGGAAGTAGCTTGTGTGCTCCTTATGAGAATCTAATACCTGATGATGTGTCACTGTCTCCCATCACCCCCAGATGGGACTGTCTAGTTGCAGGAAAACAAGCTCAGGGCTCCCACTGATTCTACATTATGGTGAGTTGTATAATTGTTTTATTATATATTACCATGTAATAATAGAAATATAATAATAGAAATAAAGTGCACAATAAATGTACTGCATTTGAATCATCCTGAAACCATCCCTCTGGTCCATGGAAAAACTGTCTTCCATGAAACCGGACCCTGGTACCAAAAAGGTTGAGGACCACTGCTCTAGAAAACCTAGGTAGGTTTTTCAGCTCAGCTTAAGAGGAAAAAATATATCTAACACAACTGTACAACAACTTTTAACAACAGAGTGTATCTGAAAACCTAAGATTCATTTCAAATTTCCAAATAGATAATAATAATTACTTGTTTAAAAAACTATTAAAAGGATTTCTATATTATGTAGGGGACTAGACCAAGTCAGTGGCCTCAAGTCTGGCTGTGTATTAGCATCAACTGGAAGGCTGTGAAACAGCATTGATTTTTTAAGACTCATCCTATTGAATCATAATCTCTGAGAGTCGAGAACTGAAAATCTATAATAAGAATCCAAAATTTCTAATGCCTTCAGTTGATCCTGGTAACTTGCTAGGGCCTGGGAATTACTGAACTAGATTACCTCAAAGTTTTCTTCTAACTCTATGAGTTAATGATTCTTAGAACATTGCAGAATATCTTCTTTCATAAATGAGAATTATTTGTTATCTGTAAAATGAATTTTGCCTAAATGTGCATTGGTGATTATAAAGTGCCAGCATATCAGCTGATTTCTAAATAGGTTAAAAGTTTTTTTGCAATCTAGTTCATGAAAACTTTTCTCATGTATCATGGAAAGGAAAACTTTATCTGGCCTGTTTCCCAATTATTGAAGTTCCAAATCACTGAAATATAAATAAATGAGATTTTACAGTACTTAGAACACCAGTATGATGAAAAATTTGTTTACACCAGGAGGTTTAGGTCATCCTTCAATCATTCATCCTGGGAACCAAAGTATGTATGCATGCCAGCACTCACGCATACAGGCGCACACACACGCCCAAATGTGACACATGGTAAATGTTGGGCAGTTACTGAGATGGAACAAAGGAGACCTTCAGATTCCATCGCCTTTGCAACCTTACATTTTTCTATGCAAGAATCAAGGAACTCAGATCAAAGACATTCAAATATTATTAACCACGATATACTCAGCTTTTTGTTTACATTTCTTTTATTCCTTGTCTTTCAATACGTACTTTGGTCTGGGTTGGGTAAAATGGGTAAAATGAAGAGTGAAAGGAGTATTTGAAAATAATAAAAGGTATGAAGAGAATATATTAATTTGGGCTAAATTGGTTCCCTATGTAAAGAGCTTCTAAAAAGTATACTATGTTGCCATGAGAAGAAGCTCTAGAGATTGCAATGAGGCTACATTTATAAATTTTGACTAATCTAAAATTAAACCTGTAAAGCTCTGCTGGAATTATTTGAAAAAGAATAATTAAAACCCCCTTCAGCACAGTTAGTTCAGCTTCTCTTAATTTTACTTTTCTAGTTCACAGGTATCTTTTTTTGTGGTGTTTTCAAATTGAAGTTCACACACATCAAATAAATAGTATGATAATCAGAAGTTCAGTATTCAATATGCATTCATTATTAACTGTCGTTATTGTCATTGTCACTATTATAATTGCACATTGTAAAAAGAATGGAAGCTTTTCCACAGGAATTATTCACTTGTATTGCTTTCTAGGAGTAATTGAATAGTTGACATTGCATTTATATCAAAGTAAAATATGTGATGCTTATTCTCATTTGTATTATTCTTAAGCAATAAGAAATGTAAAGTAATCTCTATTAGGTTTCTTTATTTGGATTCAGAAATCTTCATAGTTTTCTGTAATGTCCAAATGTGTACCTTCTTATAACAGCTATGGGAACTTTCTCTCCTCTCTGTAAAATGGAGTTATACCTACCTCGTTGAGCTGTTTTGAGAGTCAATGGAGAAAATAGTGAGAAAACCACTCAAATGTGTTTTGTTACTTGATGTGTTCTTTCCTCTGTATGATCCAACTTCTTACATGTTTTATCCTATTTTGGGTTTCAATTTGGTTCATCTTCACAAAGTAGAGCTTCAAGTTTTATTTAGAATTAAATAATATTGATACTGGCTTGGAAAATTGAATAACACAAGATTTAGAGAAAAAATACTCTAAGTAAAATGTCATGACAAATTGAATGAATGATGATGTAAATATAACAATGCAAAAGATTTGGAAGGCATCTTGATTCACTAAGAAAGCCATACATAATGGCTTCAAAGCACTGCCCTGTTGTAGAAAACACACAGCCATTGAGGGTAAGTAGGATTTCCTTTTCCTCCACATAATTCTTTATTACAGTCTCTGCAGAGGCCTGAGTCGCTTAGAGATTTACCTTAGTTATGTGGAATCTTTCATTGCTCTTTGCTAGCTAGCCCTTGAATCATGTTACTGTTGGCAGGGGTGGAGGGTGTTACCGTTTGCCCACTGTTCACTGGCTTTTGTATTGGTAGTCAGTCCACTTCTTAGAGGACAGATGGCAATGGCTGGCAATTTGGGCAAGAGAACAAAGACACTAGATCCTCTCCTTATCAGCAGAGATGGTCCATCTAAATCAGGGTGGAGAATCACCAGTGTAACTTGTCTAGGGAAGTTCCTCTTATCAATGAATGAAATGACCTTACAAACATGTGTGAGCCATGCATTCATCTCCCTTTGCCATCCATTAAACACATTTTTTTTTTGAGATGGAGTTTTGTTCTTGTTGCCCAGGCTGGAATGCAATGGCGTGATCTCAGCTCACTGCAACCTCTGCCGCCTGAGTTCAAGTGATTCTCCTGCCTCAGCCTCCCAAGTAGCTGGGATTACAAGCATGTGCCACCACACCTAGCTAATTTTTTTTTTTTTTTTTTTTGACATGGAGTTTCGCTCTTTTTGTCCAGGCTGGAGTGCAATGACACAATCTCAACCCACTGCAACCTCTGCCTCCTGGGTTCAAGAGATTCTCTTGTTTCAGCCTCCCAAGTAGCTGGGATTACAGGTGCCTGCCACCATACCTGGCTAATTTTTTGTATTTTTAGTAGAGATGGGGTTTCATCATGTTGGTCAGGCTGGTCTCGAACTTCTGACCTCAGGTGATCCGCCTGCTTTGGCCTCCCAAAGTAGTGGGATTACAGGCATGAGCCACCACACCTGGCCCCATTAAATACATGTTTTAAGCAGTTAATTTATTTATATACTAAAATATATTTAATTATGTTGCTTTTGTCACAACCGCCACTTCCATGAGTTCTTTCCTCTGTGTCTATCCTGTTGATACTGATCTACCCCCAACTGCAGTCTGGCGGCATGTGGACGAGTGATGTTAGGACCGTCACAGAATCGTGACTTCCAGTTGAACAGGTCTGTCTACACATGGTCATTTGCAGCAACCTAAAAAGAGTATTTGTTTTCATCTTGACTTCTCTTACACACACAGAGTGGTTGATTATTCGGGCTAAAAACTAAAATAAGAAAAAAATGGTCATATATCAGCTCTGTGGCCATGCATTTAGGAGATTATGTAGCATGTGAATTATGTATGTATGTTTTCCAAGTGAAAGAAAGGTACAGACTGCACTGATATTTCTTAACCCCTCTTGCAAAAACACCCCAATCACTGAAATCCTCCAAGTATGGGGGCTCTTTGCTGTTGTATTCTATTTGCCAACTACTAGTCTATAAAGCATATGGGTACTGTTTGAAGGTACTTCAAATTCAGAGTTTGGGTTTGTTTGTTTTCCTTTTGGCTCAACTATATCCACAGGGTGGCAAAATTAACACTGCAAGCTGCCATCACATTACTCATTCCTCTGTAAGTACAGCTCCCTCTATCTATGAGTGTCTACTATGGGCAATTCTCCAGAAGGTATTTTTTCCACTGAGGCATAATAATGCATTCAATGGCACCAGAGTTTCATCAAAGGAATTCTCTTGTTCCCTTCCTTCACATGGAGATGTCATTAACTGTATTAAGTTAACTCTCCGAATGTTAGGTTCTTAACCAACAAACAATGCTTCTCCACAAGGGCATACTTCGCCAAGCATTCTTGAATCAGAATGAGCTGAATATGTAATCATAGATTCAGAGCCACGCCGTGGGCTTGTGATCATCACTAACAGGCATCCTTTTGTATTTATTGACTTTTTTCCTTCAATCATTGTTGTTCCGTTTCTTCCACCACCACCTTGAGCCTTTCAGGTACATGAAAAGTTCAATTACATGTAAAGCGACTGTTAAATCAGCAGGCCCTTTGTAGGGGTCTGGGCCTCCTCTCCCTGCTTCAATCGCAAGTGTGCTCAATCCATTACTGTTCCTGAGGATTGTACATCCATCAGGTCGAGTGTGCTGGCCAGGGTGCATCTTACAGCTTTTACTGCATATGAGACATTGCAGGCCTTTCTCAGGAACTGCCAGGCGGACTGGGAATCACAGTCACGGTTAATAGCAGCGAATTGCCAGCTCTTGATGGGTGGGTAGTCACTCCTTTCAGTGGTTGCCCCCTGGGGGAGAAGGTAGAAAAACAGAGGGAGGGAATTAGAGTGACTTTGCACAGTTGAGCAGGTTCATGCCGCTGGATCAGTGGCAAGCATTGGCAGGGCTCCACTCTGGGGAGGCTCACAACAACATCACAGTCTCATTTTTACCAATTGGTGCTGCTATATCGCCAGTGGTGCACAGGGGGAGAGCAGAGGGGAGGGTGAGCTGGGAGTGGGGGAAGGGGAAGAAGGCAGAAGTCTAAGCTAAATTAAACAAACAAAAAAATTCATGTTCAAACTGGTTAACCCACCCCAGTTAGCCCTGTGCTACTAATTGTACCAAACTGGTATTTGAAGTTCCCTGGGTGATTAAAGAGTTGGCTCACAAACTCCCTGCATAACCTTAATTTTTTCAAGGTTCTTTGAGTGGAGAATGGCTTATAATAATGATTTTGACTAATACGATTTTTGACATGCAAGTTTAATGCTTAACCTTAGTACAACTCCAGAGCATTTCATGTGTACTCAGCTGTAAAGAGTGATGATTTAAAGGGATAATATAAGAAAAAGGTCGTTCTAGAATGAACCTCTAACAAATTGCATAAAGGGATCTTATTATTCTATGAGTAAGGGGATGTGCAGCTCTTCTGATCATTTTTCTGCTTGGTTCAAAAAAATTGTTGAGACATGAATGGGGGAAGAAACAGGAAAAAATGAAATAGATATCTGCAAGCAAGGAACATTCTTTGATGGTTATGATTTCGTTGCCACGAAAAAGACTCTACAATAATGTGGTTATTCATCTCCTCTTTTGTTTTGGGTGAAGAATTCGCTCTAACAAGAAAATGCTGTTATTGGTTGGAGGGCTGCCTCCTGGACCAGACCGGCTCCCCAGCAATTTGGTTCAGTATTATGACGATGAAAAGAAGACGTGGAAAATACTCACAAGTGAGTGCATTATTTATTTATTTATTCACTCACCTATTTATTTCAGGTTAGCGCTGTCTTGATGAATTTGAAAACATGGTTAATCAAATTAGACATTTTATTGATTTGTTCCCCTTTGGAGGTTTGTTTATGTATCACGGGGGATTTAGAGTAAAAGACTAAATTAACATTGCAGAGGTGGCCAATTTGGTAGTCGAGTAGGCCTAGCCTAAAATCACTGTACTGGTTTACGTTTCTGTATGTGCTGCAATGGAGGGTGTGGGGGAGGAGCAAAGATCTTCCCCCCAAAATTCTTCTGTTCTTTTTGTTGTTGTTCATTGAAAAGCAAAAGGTTGGTTTATGGCACTCGCTAGTAAATTTTCTCACATCAAAATGGTTGTTAAGTTCATTGTCTCTGTAACTAACATTCATTTTGCTTTTTAGGCATTTTTGCTCATTAATATTTAGTCTGTGGAACTGGGTCTTTAGAGAAATGTCCCCTTATACTGCTGCATAGTTTGAATGGACAGATATATTTGTGGCCTATTCCAGCTGCATGAAATTGTGCTTGCAAACTTCTACCCAGGATTCTTCTCCTCCCCTTCTTAAAGGGCGATTGTATTTTACAGCAAACGTCTTGCCTTGGGCACTGAGATTTGGAACTTATTGTTATATCGGTTATGATTCCCAATCGGACTCACTCATGGAATCAAAAGTCATCGTTTCTTGAGTGCAGCAGGCTGTGTGCACCAGTCCCCTCGTGGGCACAGTGGCTGCACTGGTCAATAAAACTAAATTTTAACTGTCAAAATTGCCCAGAGCTGTATAGATAAAATAATGAATGAGCAATTTTAATCCATAAATCAAAGCCATACATTTAAAACCAACAAAAGTGAATGTTAGATTTTCTTATTACATGTGTCTTAACAGTTATATATTTTATCATGTTTATTTTTCAAAAATCGTTTCCTTTCCTCTTCCTGAAACCCTTTAAAATAATAGAAACTGGACAACAGTTTACCCATAAAAGCAGAAGAGGAGCAGAGACATGTGTGGTGGTGCTTGAAATAATACATTTTGGAGCTGGCATCCCCCAGTGAAACCTGCAGTAGCATTGTCCAGGAACTGCAACAAGAAAGCTCCCTGGACACCAATGCGCTACGGTTGTAGTAAAGAAGTAGTGGAATAGTAGCAGCAAGATTAAGGAGAAGAAAGAAAGAAAAATAAGTTAGTGATGTCTTAAAATGATTTTTATTTCTCTTTTGACAAAAATACCATTAGTAGTGGTTTAAACATCTGAGTGAGTGGCCAAGCTGAATTTTAAAGGTTTGTCAGAAACAAAAGCTAAAGCAAAACCAAGGAATTTATTTTTTAATACTTGACCAATAGTGAAAGCCTGCATAGAAAGAAACATGGAGACTAGGAGGAGGAGAGAGAAAAGAGGAAGGACAAAAGATTCTCAAAGAGAGATGACAGAGTGATAATACACCCAACCAGTAAATGATATTCATTCATAAATCCATTTGTTTTCCCAAATACAAGAAGCTAGGTCCAATTTGTTACTTGTTTGACACCCTTCAGTAAAGACAAAAAGATTAATTAAAGCATTGTGAACAATACCTTAGAAAAGTCTTATGTGGATTTTAAACCTTGCTCAAAGATAGGTTGATTGTTAAACATTGTCCACACTGGGGCATTTTCAAGCATGAAAGGGGAATCTATTAATTATGCCAGGACAACAGGTATAGACTGGAACATATGGTCACCTTACTTCAAGTTTTCACATTGCCTGAATTAACGCTCTGCTTGGAGGGATGTAGGAAGAAAACATGAACTTTGAATCAGACAGACTTGGTTGCAAACCCAGATCCAGGACCTTGAGAAAATCATATAAATATTTGGAGTCATGGTTTCTTAATTTTGTGAAAGTCACTGTAGTATTTTTAAAATAAAAATTGTGTTTATAAATCATCTAGCACATAGAATGCACTCAAAAAATTGCAGGTACTATTGCTATTACTGTAACATCACTATCAACATTAGCATAAGGACTGTACCTTTACACCTAGAGGCATCAGTCAATCAATGCAAGCTCTCCATGCAGACAAGTAACACTGCAACAGACATACCACTTCAACCCACTGCCCGAGAGTAGGGAGCATATTCTCCATAGTTTTCATATGTTAGATTTAATAATCTATAGATTAAGAAGTAAAGAGAAAAGGGTATCTATTGACTGTATTTATTAGATTTGAAATTGAAGGAAATAAATGTGTGTGTGTGTGTGTGTGTGTGTGTGTGTAAAGTTCTTATAATGGGAACATATTTAAAGATCTTGAACCCTTTTTCTATACTCAGACATACTTATGGCTTTGAAATAAATGTTTACTCTACTTAACAATGTTCATTTCACTGGACTTGTACTTAAAAATACATAGTTTATTACCTGCTAGACTATGGCTATATGGCCCCAAGTAAAGGCATATTTTTTACATTTGTTGAAGAAATGTAGAAAGTTTACCTAGATAATTTCTGCTGGGTTTTTTTTGTTTGTTTTTGTTAAGATATCTTATTCTGCAAAACAGAAAGAGGCAACTGACAGATTGCTATGCTTTGGGCCATCTAATAATAAATGAAGAAATCTTTCTCATCAGAATCCCAGATTCTTCCCAAATCTAATAAAGCCTAAGGGATTGGAGAACTTTCCACTGCCATTCTTTTGCCCCAGAAGAAATACCAAACTAGTTTGTCATGGAGGTGAGGATGACAGTTAAAGGTAGGAGACAGTCCCCTGGTTTGGGGTCTACTTATTTATTGAATGACTTTCTCCATGCAAACTAACTAGCAGACACCTAAAACATGAGGTAGATGGAGTTTCTGAATCTCAGCATACTTTGCCCACTTATGTTGAGCAAACATTTCTCAGTGTGCCTCACAGACATGCTCCTCTTAGAAAGAGGCCAGCCTACAGGCAGGTGCACAGATACTCACTCATGGGTGCCACTCCATTTACACACCTTATATCACAGAAGAATTAAGAGGAAGGCTAGTTTTCTTTAGATCTTATCCTATTATGTTATTTATATTTCAGAAATACGATTTAAGGGGTACACTTAAGTAATAGTGAGTTGAATGGAGTGGAGGGGAGTAGGAGTGAAAAAGTGGGTCTATATAACACGAAGAAAACAACATTCAAATAGTCGGCCAACCAGTTGTTTGGCCTACCCAAACAGTAAAGGAAACAATTATTCTCACCAAAAAGATTGTTTTGGTAACATGCTGGCACAGACTGCATGTTTATCTTCCTTTTTGGAAAAATCATTTCATATGTCATCATAAAAACTGATTATAAGAAAAGCCTCTATCAGAAAAGTATTGAGAAATAACATGTAAAAATGACTGCAACGTCTTTTTGTAAATGTGAAGTGTTAAGTAATAACAATATAAGTTTGGCATTGTTGTTCCCTCGCCTGTTAATAATAAAAGGGAAGTCAAGATGCACTTTTGTTCATCTTTATTTCTCAGCACTGCTTTTCTTGCATCTCTCACTCCTGCACGCAGTCTCCCGTTTCATCTTAACTTATTAGAAAGCAGTACAGGAGACATGAATACTAAAATGGCCAATGCAAAAATCATGCCTCTTGCACTTTCCAGGCCCTAAATCCTCTGTGCAAAGATTAAACAGAACAATTGCTGGGGCTACCGTGTACTTTTGATAATAGATTTCTTTTATATCAAAGTTTTTATGAAGTCCACATGTGGAGACCCCTTTTATTTCTCCCCATAGGGCAGCATTGGAGAGCTCTCCATTCCATTTTTATTCCCTGTGGACCGATTTCTTTACTGATGGGCAAGGTATTTTCCAGGAGCTGGCATCCTTTTTCCAATGTTTCAAATAAGAGATTCTATTTATTAGATGCTTCTTTGTTGCCTTTTGTGACCAACAACAGAAAAGAGGGACTTTAAAATATAGATTTATCCTTCCATGTACCAATGATGACTTCTTTTTAATAACATTAGAGTGAAAATTATGGAGCTAAGTAGAAAGGCGTGTTCCTTCTCTTGATAACTCTAAGTTCCCTTTGTTAAAGGTAGAGGAAATGCCTTTTGTTTCTCTTCCGTTCTGTTGATTTACAACTCTTTTCTCTTTTAGTGGAAGGATTTGGGAATTTTCTAGTGTTCAGTCATGGAAAATAAAGGAAACTGTTGGGTGGTGGTTTCCTAGGTTGTCTCCTCTGACCCACGGATGACATTTAACTTGATCCCATCCAGATAGGAGGGGTCCTGTGTCTGGTTGTTATTTATTTCTTTAAGAGGAGTCACAAAGATCAGAAAGCTGGTGGATTCTTCACACTTCTGAAAAAATATACTTTCTATAAATGGTGACGGAATAGTCATGAGCAAACAAAGCTTGTATAAGACATTGAACTTCAGTTCCAAATGATAAATATAGGTTTGATCATATTCAATAGCCAAGCAATGCAGAATGGTTTAGTTGTTGATTATTCAGGGAATAATTAATAAACCTGCATGTTGATACATTCAAATGGACTTCTTTCCTTGGCCCTTCTGTTTCTTGATTTCAGTTCATTTCTGTTCCCTAAGGATATAAAGGGAGGAAAGTAAAATTAGTCAAAACCTAATAATCATTTATCATTATTTGTTTTGAAGAAAATAAAATGTAAGTTAAATTAAGGGCTTTGTACCTGTGGGTTTCCTTTATTCATATTACCTTTATTACCAAGAACTAAAACCCACAAACCATTTAATTTAATGTTATTTCTAGACAGGTAGGTAGGGTTCATAGATAGTGCGTTTCTCATTGCAGAAGAACTTCAGAAAACAATGAGGTACTTTTGAACGACTCTGAAAATGCCTAGGAAGAATTTAGACTTATTTATAGACCTCATTCCTTTATGTAATAAGCAATTATTGAATACCCACTCTGTGTTGGATGGTAGGAGAGAACATGCATAAGATAATCTCTCCTCTCAATAACCTAAGGAAGTAATTATAATACAGGGTGCTAAGAGATACATAGAGAAATTCTAGGGTGCTATGGGAACACAAAAATGAGCCCCTAAAGTAAACATGAGAGGTTAGGAAAGCTTTCCTAGAAGTGACCATCTGTAACTCTGAAAAAATGGGTAGGAATTACCTAGGCAAAAGGTAGATGGAAAAGTATTTTAGTAAGACCACCCAGTATTGAGAATGCCAAAAGACAAGAGGGAGTATAGTGTCTTTTGGCAACTGAAATAAATTTGTGTATCTATAGGAAAATCTGAAGTTGGACTAGTAAGCAATGGGGCTGCAGAATTAACCAAGAACCATATCACATGGAGACTATTTCAAGGAATTATCAAGACAGGTATCCACCCCTCTAATTTTTGTTTTCAGGGTTACTGAAAAAACAGTGATCTAAATATTATATACAATATCATAGCAGTTGGTCTCTCTTAGCTTGGAATTTTTTTGTTTCAGTGCATGGAGCAATCGTTTCCATGGCTTTGGACAAAGAAGGAGAGACAATTGTGTTTGGACTTTTTAAATATGTTAGCATCTAATTTTACCTTCAATGAGCTCATTTCTAATTTGAGATACATGGCTGCACATTGCTATATATCTTGAATTATTTGCTACTGTGTATTCATGCACCAGTGCATTAGTGGATTTTTCATAGATTTTTAAGAAAATATGTGTGGTGGTCACTCCAAATACTGTATTTCAAGGAAGCTGGGTACCTAGAAAGACTGGTTGACCTTCTTTGGCCATCTCTCATTTATTTCTGGCTTATACCTCTCTTGAATATAGCAATTGTTTTTTCTCCAGAGAACAGCATGTGTACAAATAATTCTGATACCTTCTTTAGACATAAGCTGTCGTATGTGCTACTGAATCTGAAATGAAGGAGGTATGAGTCATGCGGGCTGTTTAAATTTGCTTTGTGTCATTCCTGGGCAAATTACAGACTAAGTCTGGCAAACCATTGAATGTAAGTACTGAAAGAATAAATGATCTCCATGCCCAACCCTCTCATTTTACACACTCATTTCATTCATTTAACAAATATAATTGGTATCTTCTATGTAACAGAGATTGTGCTAAGCACAGAGGATACCACGCTGAGCCAAAACAAATATCATCATGTTAATAGTTTAGAGAGGGAAACCAGCATTAATAAATAATCCCAGGTAGCAATATATAATAAGAAAATGTGATAGTGCTGTGAGAGAAGGGTATAAAATATATAAGATCTGGCAGTGGAGAGTCCTGATCTAATCAAGGAGTCATGGGGAATATTACTAAAGAAATGGCATTTGCACTGACAACTGAAGGATAAGAAGGAGTTAGGCAGTGCCCAGGTGAAGATGTGAGATAAGATTGCTCCAGGTTAGTTAACAGTAAAGGCAAAGATGCTGCAAAAAGAAGGTGCGTGGCTGAACTCAAAGAGTGAGGGGGAAACAGATAGGAGATGTGGCTAAAGACACTGGCAGAGACCAGGCCATACAGGAACGTCAATGGCAGGCTCACAATTTTTTCATTTTGGCTTTTACTTTAAGTTATGCAAAGAGAGGAGGTGCTATATACCTAGGGTCACACAGTGATTTAATGGCAGGGTAAGGAATAGAACACTGGTATCTGTATTTCCATCAAACTGTGCTGCTCCAGATCCCACACCAATTCATCTCACCAAAAGATGCCGTTAGTCAAAAAGTCCAAGCAGATGAATGGAATTTAATCTGTGCTGACCCATTTCACCCATGAAAATCTAAACGGATCCAATGTACTTGAGGTAGTACCATGTTCATAGAATAGAGCTAGAATAGGCTAATTGAAATAATAACCTACTCTTAGAGGTCAATAATATAATCTTGGTTTATGGACTAAATTGCAAATTATGACGTGTAAGCGACAAAATTTGCATTTAAGATTATGGACAGGCCACAATTCAATGCAACTTTTTGACATTTTAACTGTGTCTTGGAAGCAACATAGCATCAAAGAGCATGTGTGCGTGTGCACACACACACACACACACACACACAGAGTAACATCTTTAGAGACAGATAGACCTGAACTGAAATACACACAAGATGTGTGTTGACCATGTGACTCTGGGAAACTGCTTACTCTCTGATCTTTTAATCTTATCTGCAAATTAAAGATAATTGTACTCACCTCACAGGGTTATTGTGAGAATTAGATAAGATAATACACATAAATGTCCAGGCTCAGGATCTGGAATAGAGTTGTTCCTCAATACATTTTTATTCTATTTTTGCTAACTTTGCATTATTTTTTAACAAAATGAAGAAAACCAAAAATTGAATCTTATCTTCTGCTCATCTAAAGTTTGAGAAAGAAGATACACTTTGATTCAGAATGAAATCTCTATGTCTAGCATGAAGTTTATGTGTATCAGTCAGGATGAGCTAGATTATGCTGCGGTAATAACTCCAAAAGTCTCAGGAGCTTAAACTGACAAGAGAAAATGATTTCTTGCTTATTCTACATGTCCAACACAGGTTGATAGAGGGCATCTGCTCCACAGAGTCATTCAGGGATCCAGGCATGTGGGGGCTCCATGTTGACATGCATTTCCATCATGGATGCAGCAGGGAGAAGAAAGAGCTGCAGTGTCTTGCACTGGTGATTAAAAGTGACATATATCGTTTCTTCTCAGTCACAGGACCACACCCCATTTCAGGGAAGCAGGAAAGTGCAAGCTTACCAGAGTTCAGAAGGAGGAAAACCAGAGAATTTTCAAACAACACAATGTGACTATCATAATTATACTACTAGACATCAAATATTCAGTGTATTCTTCTGCTGTGCTCAAAGCACTCTCACCTCTCCTCCAAGGGGAGATTACCCGAAATCATCAAGCTCATTGTGGAGGATCTCTGGGTGAGAAGAATAGTCATCCCAACATCAAGCTGATTTGAGACTCCTCTTGACCCGGAATGAATAAACTAAAGAGAAATTATCTGGTCCCTCACACATAATGCACCATGATGGAATAGGGACAGGATCACCCCAGTAAACACGTTCATTTGGAAAGACTGTAGCAATTTAACAATTCTACCAAATAGACATTTTGAAGGGCACCTATCCAAGAGGTGGGTTGTGTTCCTTGACTAGGGTCCTGCCCAATTCTGTTCATTATTTTTTTTTTGTTTTCCCATGCCCCCTGCTTCTCCCTGTGGGAGATCCTTCTTTTCCTGTTATCTTCATTGGCCATGTCTGAAGTGACCCTGATGAATATGCTCTTCCTGGGAGCGGAAGAGTTTTCTAAGTACATTCCATGTCTATAAACACTTAGAGGACCATAATGGTTTTAGGTATCAAATTGTCAACAGCTTCTTTCACTCAAGGCTGGCAGTTCTTTCAGCAATTAACTCTCAAGAAAACTTTGCTGTTTTCTTATGTTTCCAGCTACTCCAAGGCCGGTGACCATGCTACATTTCTTTTCTGATAAACTTCTCGGATTGCTTTTTCCTTTGTTTTCTTGTGTCCTTCTCTCTCTCTCTTGTCTTTCTCTCTCTTTCTCTCTCTCTGTCTCTCTCACACACACACCACCACCACCATCTAATATTCTTTATATTTCTGTGTCTATAAGACTTCAGTGGGAAAGTTTCCTTTTTACTCTTTTCTCTGAATTTTTAGAATTTACTGGTGGTTGTCTCAGCCTTAATTGGAACTTTCTTCTAAGACAGCCCAACTCAGTGAAAGTACTGTGAAAGTCACACCTTTAATTTTTTCTCTCCACTAAGCTGAGTTTTAACTTACCTTACCAGATAAAATTGAAAAACATCAGTCTTCCAAGGCTACACACCCTAGATTTCTGGACTCTGTTTCCTTTCTATACTGCTCATAAATGGGCCAGCTTTTTCTGAGATCATCTCTTTTTTGTAAATCTTGCCAAGTCCAGCCAACAGCAACCAACACATACAATCAGCATTCTGTTTTCAACCTCTTCCCTTGGAGGTGGAAGTTCATTAAATAACTGATTAGCCTTCCAAGTAAGAGCAAATAACAGTTGTACCCAGTGATTTTTCTCACCATGATATCCATTTCTGTCTTTCCACTCTTCCATCTCAGTTTCCTTATCAGCCACTGGACCTTCTTGGTACCAGCACCTGTATCAGTCAGGTTAGGCGGTGACAACAATCCCAAATCTTAGTGGTTTATGTAAGTAAATAGTTCTTTCTTTTCATGTCACATGTCTATGGCAGGTTAACTGGGAGCCTGTTCCACATCTTCTCATTCTAGTCCTCAGGTTGATAGACTCCACTATTTGACATATCACCATTTTCCTGGCAGAGAAGAGGAAATGTCACACTGACTCCTCAAATTTCTGTCCTGAATAACATGGCGTATCAGCAAAAACAAATTGCTCAGCCACATCTAATTTCAAAGTGGCTGGAAAAGTGCAGTCCTCCCAAGATCTCAGAAGGTGGATAATCAAAATATTTACTAGCCCCTAATGTTTACAACAGTGCACCCTTATGTTCCCAAATACTTGTTTCACTCTTCTTGTCACATGCAAGATATTCTCACTTCTCCTGTGAGGGGAAGTTATTAGTCAGAATACAATTGTTCTATGTATCTTTCTGTCACTTCCTACATAGGACTGTATTGTCAGGAATGATATTCATTACCAGGATATAAAACCGTTTCTTTTTTCTTTTTATTTTTTTGAAATGGATTCTTGCTCTGTCTCTCAGGCAGGAATGCAGTGGCACAATCTCAACTCACTGCAACCTCCACCTCCCGGGTTCAAGCAGTTCTCCTGCCTCAGCCTCCTGAGTAGCTGGGACTACAGGCATGTGCCACCACGCCCGGCTAATTTTTGTATTTTTAGTGGAGTTGTTGGGGTTTTGCCATGTTGGCCAAGCTGGTCTTGAACTCCTGACCTCAGGTGATCCACCCGCCTCGGCCTCCCAAAGTGCTGGGATTACAGGTGTAAGCCACCGCGCTCAGCCAAAACCATTTATATTAAAAGGAGGTTTAGAAAAACACTCTAAATATTATTATAATGCATTTGGAGTGAATTTTTAAAAGTCTGATTTCCCTCAGATAGTTTTAATATGTCTCAGTTTATACAATTGTCATTGTTTCTAGTATTTATTGTATGTAAACTATTATGCATCTAAAATATAGTTATGCAAATATGTATATATCTATTTATATAGATATATACACATAGATCTCATAGAACAGGATGGTTTTCAACATTTAGAGAGACCTCATTTAAAAAAACAGCTGAAACGACTTCTTTTTCAACTTTTATTTTAGCTTTGGGGGTACATGTGAAGGTTTGTTACATATATAAATACATGTCACAGTACATATTATTACATCACTCAGGTATTAAGCTCAGTACCCAATAGCTATCTTTTCTGCTCCTCTCCCTCCTCCCACCCTCCCCCTCAAGTAGACCCCAGTGTCTGTTGTTTCCTTCCTTGTGTTCATAAGTTTTTATCATTTAGCTCCCACTTATAAGAGAGAACATGCAGTATTTGGTTTTCTGCTCCTGCATTAGTTTGCTAAGGACAGTAGCCCTAAATGACTCTCAACATGACGACAACAACAACAAAACAAATAGAAAGATAATTTTGGAGAGCAATTATTATGTGTATATATCCCCATCAAAATAAAGACGTAATGAAGGCAAAGTACAAATAAATAAGTAAACTGTTTCTTTTCAAGTCCATGAGATGACTCTATGGTGACATCATTAACTAAACCTACATTTTAGGAATAGCCAGCCACTTAGAATTTTTGGTTTTGTGGATCATACATAAATTGACTCCATTGCTGGGGAGTGTATGATTACTCTACAGTCAAACCTTTCTATTCATTAAGTGTTTCCGATGGAGCAAAGAGCTGTGCTGATACCTTAAGGACCTGGCCACATTTAGCTGGGATTAAGGATGGTTTTGTGAAAGGGGAGTGCTGAGCAGACACTTTCATACCTCTGTGTCTGGTTGTCAAGGCAGACGACCGCTCCTCACAGCGTGTTCTAATTATTAATCCTACCGACCTGCCTTGTTTGGTCATTAAGTCTTAATTTATTTTTTTAAAACATTGAGATTGAATTCTAGTCATTTAGCTAGAACAATAACCTTTGTGAGTTTCGAAGACCATAATGTTCCCACATTTTTATGTTGAGAACCGCAAAGCACTTTCAGAAAACCCTACTGCTAAGGCAATGATGTATCACTTTCACTTTCATTATATGTTTTTAATCAGAGCGTGACTTCACACTAGACAAAGCGATGCTTTATGCATGGTCTCGCTTGTTTTTGCTAAAATCTTTTGACATGATTAATTTTACTTTAATGCTTTTGTCTTGTTGTAATGGTAAGGATGATGGGTATAAACCAGACAAAAATACATGCTTTTCTATTATAATGCCTCTGAGCATTAAAAATATCTTAGATGAAAGGGGAAAAAAATCACAGGAAACTGGTCTGACTGGAATTAAATTTCTTGCTACCTGAACACAGAGTACATGAGATTTTTGTTTTAATGGTTCAGTCATTGTTTTTAGTTTTATTTTTGGTATTTTCATAGCAATTTATTCATCTGTATGATTAGATCTGAAGAGGAGGAGAGAGATCGTAGCTCATGGATTTCTTGATCTCATTTGTTGCTTTGCAGCATTTACCTCCTTCACAGAGTTAAGGGATCAAAACGTTAACCATTTCTCTATGAGGTCTATCTCCAGCAGATCAAGGTGAAGCAGGCTATACTTCTCCATGCTGATCTCTGTCATTAGATATAAGCCACTTTCTGGCTGTACTGATTTTTAGTCTAAAAGAATTGAATATAGTAAATACCTTTTGTTCAAACTACAAAAAAGCAGTGATATACATGACTTTAAGATGAAAACAATAGACCATTCAACAAGTGAGACCTGCCTCGTATGCAGCTGTTGAAGTATCAATTCTACCATATTCTCTCTTCCTTTTTCCTTAATGAATTACGGAGTTGCTTGTCTGTATTACAAGAGCATAGCACCTTGTAATACAGATTTTTCTATTTCTAGTTCTATTTATTGGCATTTTCTAGGTGTAGTGAGTTGAATTGTGTCCCCATGAAAAGATATAAGTCCTACTCCCAGTACCTATGAATGTGACCTTATTTAGAAAAAGTTTATTTGCAGACAAAATCAAGTCAAGATGAATCATATTGGATTAGGGTGGATCCTAAAACCAATGATATTATGACAATGACATATTTCTATTTTGTGGCCTTATTTAGAAATAGGCTTTTTTGCAGACAAAATCAAGTTAAGGTGAATCATATTGGATTAGGGTGGATCCTAAAACCAATGATATTATGACAATGACATATTTCTATTTTCTACCCAACCTGTCTGCTTACTTTCCTTGTCTCCTAAACAAATCCTATTACAATGTAAATATCATCTAGCACAGGCCAATAGCACTTTACGTACAGTGATGGAAATGTCCTGTACCTTTGCAGTCTAACATGGAAGTCACTAGCCCCATGTGACTATTGTATGTGTTAAATATGGCTCGTATAACTGAGAAACTCAATTTCTAATTTTATTTTTATTTAAGTAACCCCCTGTGGCAAGTGGCTTCTGTATGAACAGCACAGCTCTAGGCAGTAGAGAGTTCACATTCCCACAGAGGCACTGCCTGCCATCCTTACCCTCCCCATCTCCCTACAGGCAAGGAAACAAATAGGTGACCCCCACGAAATAAGGAAAGTCAAAGGACACCCAATGAACCACGTGTGAGCCTCATTCTAGGTACTGAGATTTCATCTTTTGGCTTCTCATTTTCTCCTTCCACAAACCCCAACTTTTTAATCTAGGTTACCTGTAGGATTTGTTTCCCAGGGCTGCCATAACAAAGGACCACATATTGGGTGGCTTAAAACAATGGAAATTCATTCTCTCACAGTTCTGCAAACTAGCCGAAATGAAGGTGTCAGCAGGGCCGTGCTCCCTCCAAAGACTCTAGGGGAGAAGACTTCCTTCCTCCTTCCTAACTTCTCGTGGCTTCCAGCCCTCCTTGGTGTTTCTTGATGACAGCTTCATCACTTCAATCTCTGTCTCTGTCTTCACATGGGTTTCTTCCCCGTGTCACTCCTCTGTATCTCTGTGTCTAAATCTTCCTCTCCTTTCTCTTATAAAGACTTTAATGCTTTTGTCTTGCTGTAGTGGTAAGGATGATGGGCAAAAATGCATCCTTTTTTTGACCAGGCAAAAATACATCCTTACTATTACAACAAGACAAAAGCATTGGTGTTAGGGCCTACCCTAATCCAGTATGACCTCATCTTAATGATTTTATCTGCAAAGACTCTTTCCAAATAATACCATGTTCACAGGTACTGGGAGTAAGGACTTGACATAACTTTTCATGGAGACACAATTCAACTCATTACACCTAGAGAATGACACACATAAGAAAAAGATATAACAAAATTCTAAGTACTTCACTTGCATTTGTTAATTTAATTCAGACATCAGCCCTCGACCATGGTAGGCACTATTATTTTTCTACTTAAGATGCAGAAATGGAGGCACAGAGACATTAAGTAATTTGCTCAAGGTCACACAGATGGTAAATGGCAGAGCCAAAATGTGTACCCAAATAAAGCTTCAGAGCCTGCAGTCTTTGCTATTTCTCATTACTGTAGTTAACAACAAACAGAGTGCATGTTGTAAAAAGAGTCAAAGGTGAAGCAAGACGAGACAGGCTACTTCAGCATTTTATGCAGAATCAAATTGAACATCCTCTGCACAAATAGAATATACCAGTATCCTAAATATGCATGCATATTTGTTGAACCTTCTACTATCCTCTTTGTTATTAATTGAAGATTGAAGAAAGAATATAATATTGGATTATTTTCTAGGTGAAAATTATTTCAGAATGAGGCGATCACTTCCAGGGGAGTTGCAGCTTCTACCGCTGCTTTCTGTGTATACTTCCTCACTTGCAAAAATCACAATGGTAAGGTCTGTGTGCCAAGATGTAACTTTCTAAAGAGAGAAAGACTGTGTATTTGTGCTCTTGGTTCTCTGAGTACTAATGACATGGGGGTACTCCTCTGTCCATGTCATGTTGGTAAATCTCAGATCTTTGTTTTGTGTTCATTCATAAATTTGTTTGAAGCTTTTCATTACCATAATCATTAACTTTATCAAATATCAGTAGCTGCTCTTGTGTGTACATAAACATTTCATGGGATTAAATTACTCCTTCCACTTTAGAGCTTTCATTCTAAAAAATGATAAAGTATCCTTTTTTTGTCCTTATTCGTGTCAAAACCCAAGTCATTTCCCTTACCTCAACAATAATGAAAGGACATATGTGCAGATAAGGGGATGTGTAATGGTTGTTTGGTTTCAATCTATCATTAAATTTGCAAAGATTCAATATGCTATATTGTTTTTGTCACAAATACATGTAAATAAGTTTCCAGATGTAATTCCAAAGACAATCCATGATGGTTCTCATAATTTAAATGTATCTTTAATGCCCAGTTCATTTGCTAATCTCAGCATTGGGGCTTCATCTTCTATGTCTTACTCCATCTGATTTCAGCCCTAAACTGAAAAGCCTGAATAGATATGGATACAGTGTAAAACCAGGAGGCAGGCACTACTGAGTACTTTTGCTAGGCAGAGTAACCTTTCTTGACCATTGAAAAATTGTTAAGTTTCCCACACTTTGTTTAAAAAAGACCAGGAGTATAAAATACATACCTTTTTAAGAAGCAGCTTTTGTTCTTTTTACCAAATAAAATTTAGCCATTCACAAGTATAGTAGCCAACACCTGATTCTATTGCGGGCTGCATAAAGCTAAGGTTGGGAGTTCACTCCGCTTTATAGCTCAGCTGCCTTCCCATATAGGGAAATTCTTTCTCCAAAGGCTGCACCCCAACCAGCTTGCCACTTATAAGCATATGTGACTGTGGATAACGGAAGTCCATTGAAAGAGAGGATGGAACAATGCAAATCCAGGAACACTACTGGAAAATAACAGGATGTTTATTCTGCTGAAAGTGGGTTAGTAGCATCATCCTCATGCATGATGCTTCTTTAAGCAGAATTGATGAGGGTGAAGAGAGCACATGGCAGCCCCATCTGAGGTCTTCTCGGTTGCACTTATCTGCAGTGTGTAATATGTCCCTTGAAAGAATGCAGAAGCATTAATATAAAAATATTTCCCAGAATAAATTGCTATGCCAATATTTCTTTTGAGAAAAATATGTTATTTTATTTTATTTTATTTATTTATTTATCTTGAGACAGAGTCTTGCTCTGTCACCCAGGCTGGAGTGCAGTGGCACGATCTTGGCTCACTGCAACCTCTGCCTCCCGGGTTCAAGTGATTCTCCTACCTCAGCCTCCCAAGTAGCTGGGATTACAGGCGCCCACCACCACGCCTGGCTAATTTTTGTATTTTTAGTAGAGACGGGGTTTCAACATGTTGGCCAGGCTGGTCTTGAACTCCTGGCCTTAAGTGATCCGCCCACCTCTGCCTCCCAAAGTGCTGGGATTACAGGCGTGAGCCGCTGCACCCGGCCAAGAAAAATATGTTAATAGTAGTTGTCTATCCAGGGGTCAGTCCTCAAACTTTTTCTGTGAAGGGCTAGGTAGTAAATATTTTGGGCTTTGTGGCCATAAGGTCTCTGTCACAACTACTCAGCTCTCCCATTATAGCACAAAAGTAGCCATAAACTATACCTAAGTAAATAAGCATGGCTATGTTCCAGTATGACTTTATTTATAAAAATAGGCAGAGGGCTGGATTTGGCCAACAGGCCATATTTGCTAACCCTTGCACTATAATCTAAGGTCACGACTACTTCACTCACAAATCACACCACTTGGTAATGAGACAATACTGATAGTAGTAACTCTTATTTATTAGACTGACTGAGCCACTCACATGTATTAATTCATTTAATCCTCACATCAACTGTATGATGCAAGTTCTGCCGGAACTTCCATTTCATAGAGGAGGAAACCAAGGCATAAAGAAGTAAAATAAGTTGTATGACACCATGACTAAGAAGCAAAGCCAAGAATTAAACTCAGATAGTCTAACTCCAGAAATCACACCTTAAGTCACAAGCTGTACTGACTCTCAGGGGATATTTTGTGACCTTCATCTTTAACTTGAGAGGCAGACGCTATTCTGAATATAAAAGAAACACTTTCTCTGTCAGCAACATGAGGGCAGATATTATGTCTACCTCCATGACTGACAGCTCCCCGATGCCTAGCTCACAGGACACATTCCACAGACACTGGACAATACTGAATCAGGGAATTAACTCTCGTGCTGTGCCAGGGCCATGGGCAAGCACCAAAGGGGGCCAGACATTGGCTCATTAGCCACGGGTTCCTCCAGTGGAGCATCTGCTGGTTGTAATGAGACAACAACAGCCTTTCAAAGATATGTCCAGCTCTTAAATGTGTGTAGTGAGATTTTTCTGCTTAAAACTCTCTTTGAACTGCAAATATCTGTTACATAAAATGAGCCTATTTGATTACTCCATATGCAAAAGAAGTAAGGAATAAAAACGCAAGGAAGGCCAGGTGTGGTGGCTTACACCTGTAATTCCAGCACTTTGGGAAGCCAAGGTGGGAAGATTGCTTGAGCCCAGGAGTTTGAGACCAGCCTAGGCAACAAAGCAAGACCCTGTCTCTACAAAAAATTAAAAAATAAGTAGTCAGGTGTGTTGGTGTATGCCTGTAGTCCCGTCCCAGCTACTTGGGAGGCTGCATCAGGAAGATTCCTTGAGCCCAGGAAGTTGAGGCTACAGTGAGCTCTAATCTCTGATTGTGCCAGTGCACTCCAGCCTGGGCAACAGGGTAAGATCCTGTCTCTAAAAAAAAAAAGGGAAGGGAGGGGAATTTTTATTTTAGCAACACTGTGCTAAACATGGTAATGAACATTTTAATTGAGCACTTATGTGTCCAGCATTGTGTCAAACACATTACAAACATGGTTTTATTTAGTGTTCATAAGGCAGACGTAACTAGCTTGATGAGGATGGAAAAAATGAAAACTTAGAAAGATTAATAATTTGTCCAAACTTAAACAGTTAGTAAATACATAACTTAATAATCCAAGGTATGACATTTTTACTTTGAAATCTGGATGCTTAACCACCATATGACACTCTGCATTGAAGTGCTCTCTCTGCACCTCTAATGGCTTGAGGCTAACATAGACGAAGAACTTCTATATACAAGACATTGTGCTCTGTGCCTAACATAAATTATCCCATTAAATACTCCGAGTAACAATGTGAGGTCAATAGCATTACTATCCCCATTGTGTTGGTCAGAAAACCAAGGTCAAGGGTGTGTCCAAGCCACTTTGTTCTGGAGCCCAAGCAACTGGCTTCAGAGCCTGCCTCTGAAACCCAACACTGCACTGTTTTTATCTGGTTGCTATGATTTTAAGGATAAGAGTAAAGACATGTATTGAGGGCTCTCTAGGGTAATGGAGGTTTACACATTTATTTATTGGATACATGTTATCCTCATCACCACTCTGGGTAATATCCCTGTGTAATCTTCACAGTTGGAAAGCACTTTCAAATCTATCATTTATTGGTTCACCCTTAATAACCCCAGGAGATAAACAGGTCACTTTTTATTATCACTATTTGACATATGAGGAAACTTAAGATCAGAACGGTTAAGTGACCTGTCAAGGTCACGCTATAATTGATGAATTTGTGACTTAATCCCTTGGCTTCTGACCTACTTTAGTTCAGTGTTCTTTCTATTAAGCCATGTTCTATGAAACCTTATTAGGAGTTCTTTGACCTGTAACTGACATTATTTGATCTCTTTCTAACATGATATTTTTTTTTCCAACTGGATTTATTCAGAAAAGTGTTTATATATCAGAAGCTTTTAAATCACTGTGGCCACTTTGAAATAAAAATAATTAACTCCTTGTTTGCAAATAACACACAGAGGAGAACCCACAAAGCGCCATATTAAAATTGAGCATGCTTGGTATGTAACATAGGGTTCCAACAGGAAACAGATGACACTGTTTAATAATAAGAGAGCTACTTTGAGAGATGTGGGCAAAAGGCAAGAATATCTTAGAACTAGTGTACCCCCCTCTCCAACCCCTGGTGCTAGTAAGAGGGGCACTGTTCAATTGGGCTCATAATTTGGCCCTAGCACAAAGTAGCTTGGACACATCCTTGACCTTGGTTTTCTCATCAACGCAATGGGGATAGTAATGCTATTGACCTCACATTGTTACTCTGAGTATGTAATTTAAGCCCTCAATACATTATGTCCACAAGGGAAGAGAGGATTACCAGAACCAGACACAGAGAGGGCTCTGTGGAAAGGGCCAACTAAGGACCTTCATTAAGATGAGAAAGGCAGCTTGCACTGACCCAGAAAAAGAAAGTGAAGAGTAAATACCCTGACCTTCCTCTCCTACCTCCCTCAGTCTTCTGAAAGCAAATCCATCCAGAAGCCAGAGGCAAGAGAGCCCCTAATTTGGTCAGTACCACTGGAGTGGAAGAACAGAGCAAGGACCTGGGGTGGAGAGTACATCTGTAGGGTCAAAATCAAAAGATGCCAGCATCCTTGGATTCACTATCTATGAATACTACCTTTTATTAGAGATCAAAATCAACTATTTAAAATGTCAAAATACAAATACATTTTTGGTTCTTTGGAAATGTAATATCTAGTTTGGCTTAACCAAGCTCCTTAAAACCTTAGCTGCTTTATGTTTTCTATTGTGTCTAACTGACCCAATAGCAAATAAACAAATTGAAGTGGAAGCAAAGGGGAGTGACATGATTCCACTGCACAAGCCTGTCCTCCATTGAAGGAGGAGCAAACCAGTGTTATCCTAGGCCCATTCCCTACAGTGAAAATGACCATGCCTGTTAGGTTTTTGTTTTTGTTGTTGTTGATTTTTAAAGACATGGTGTCACCCTGTCACCTAAACTGGAGTGCAGTAGTGTGGTCATGGCTCCCTATAGCCTCCAACTCCTGGGCTCAAGCAATCCTCCCACCTCAGCCTCCCAAACAGCTGAGACTACAGGTATGTGCCATCATGCCTGGCTAATTTCTTAATTGTGAGACAGGGTCTTACTATGTAGCCCAGGCTGGTCTCAAAATCCAGGCTCAAGCAAATCTTGCCTCAGCCTCCAAAAGTTCTGAGATTACATGTGTGAACCACTGTACTTGGCCTGATTTTTAAGATGGATTACTGTTTTTTTTCCTCTCCCATGATTTTCTTCGCCAGCTGAAGGTAGTGTTCATGGTACAGTGTTGTGTTGTGGACACGTTGATGGTTATGGAGTGAAAATTCACGGTTTGATTCACCTTTCTCAGAACGTACAAGTGGCATTTGTGGTGAGAACTGAGACCATGATGTCTTCAGTACTGTGGCTCCCTGCTGGGCTCCATGAGTTTTTATTTGAAGAGCTCAGCTCTGCTGTGGACAGCTCCTCTCCATTTTCCCAGATTCCTTCTGGTTAAGCTTCTCTCATTTTTTGGTTGTTGTTGCTCACAGCATATTGGGCTTGAGGCTGTTTCCGGTAAAGTCACTACATATTTGAGGGATGGCACAGGTTTGAGCTGGGGCCTCCTGATGGTCAAAAAATGCTGAAGGAAAATGTATTAGTCTGTTCTCACCCTGCTAATAAAGACATATCTAAGACTGGGTAATTATAAAGGAAAGAGGTTTAATTAATTCACAGTTTCACATTGCTTGGGAGGCCTAACAACATGGTAGAAGGCAAAGAGGAGCAAGTCACATTTTATATGGCAGCAGGCAAGAGGGCGTGTGCAGGGGAACTTCCCTTTTATAAAACCATCAGATCTCATAAGACTTATTCACTATCACAAGAACAGCATGGGAAAGACCTGCCCCCATGATCTGATTACCTCCCACTGGATCCCTCCCATGACATGAGGGATTATTACAATTTAAGGTGAGATTTGGGTGGAGACACGGAGCCAAACCATATCAGAAAACCATGGCCAGGAGGGTTCTAGAGAAGGGTCACAATTTTTAGGTCACGTGGGTATTCATGCATTTAAATGGGTGAGTCAGGTAGGCGGGTTCACTATCATTGTGATTTGAAGAGAGATGATTGGTAAAATTTTTCCCAACTTTGTTTACACTGGAGAATTAAATATAACCTTTTTCACCACATGAAGAATTTCAGATTGGTACTTGAGGAAAGCCAGTCATGTGAAAAAGAAGAGTTGGAAGAAGAGTTTGATTAATTATCCATTGAAAAATAATGTATCAAGGTTGGGAGAGAAGATCCCTTCTCTCGAGTGAACAGAAAATAGGTAGAAATATAAATTTCATATGGATAAAGCCTGAACAAATGCTCAGTGAGTGTAGATATCAATAATGAATCATTTTTTAGTATTATTAACTTAAAAAAATTGCAGTTTGAAAGTCACTCTTTTCCTTTCTTGTATCCCTGAAATAGCTCCCATTAGGAAGAGCTTATGTCTTATCTCTTAGCTCTACACATTCTTGTGACAAGTGGCACAGGGGTATCAGAGTGGCAGACAACTGCTGCATGTCCAGCCTCTCTAACACTGCACAAAGGTGAAGGGTTCTCTGCAGACTACAAATAGAAGCCTGGGTTTTTTCTCAGTAGGATGTCAAATGTGGGTTTTGCCCCTTTTTTGTCTCCTTCTGCTATCATTATCTAAGTGTCCAGTGGCATGGAATTGAGGGCATGATTATTGAAGTGCTCAAAAACGGCCAGCCTCAGAGCACTGCCACGCTCCTGGCCCATGTGGGAGTCAAAAGCCTTCTCTGTAGAAAACACACTTTGTTGGCAATTGCGCTTTCATCATGCCACTTTGCCATCTCATTATTCTCCCATATTTCCATTTGATGAAACCAACGTGAAGAGGATGATCTTAAAATACATGTGCTACCAAGGGAGAAGAGGAAGGACTTACGGAAGAGGAGAGTAATGGGCATTATAAACATGTGAAGAAGCCTGATGGGCCTGGCATTGAAATCATGAAGGTAGAGTATTCTCTTTGCCAATGACTTCTGGTCCAGAGACATTCATTTCGTACTTGTAGTACTGGTGAGATGGCCTTCATCTCAGTGAAAGTCACATCTCTCTGGCTAAGTCATCTACTTGTAAAGCACAGCTTTGTGAAAATTGTGCTTCCTCATGTAACTTCCTGGATGCCTTTTTTATTCTAGTTACTCTTGAAGTATTAGTGTTTGGCCACATGTCATCCCAAGCCCCCTTCTCATCCTGAACATTCATCCTTGTGACAGCAGCCATAAGAATTGTTGGGTGACCACTAGTCTGAGTTTCCTTCCCAGACTTCTTTCTTGAGGCAGACTACTGTATTTCTGACTGCAAATAGAAACCCAAACATCTCCACTTGGCCTTAAAATTACCTTGCCTTTGAACCCATTCTGTCTTTGTTGTTCTCTGTTGGGAGAAATAGCATCTTCATCTCTCCAACCTGAAATCCTAAGGGTCATCCCTGACCCCTCTTTCTCCTCCAACCCCTTCCTCAACTGACCATAAGCGCTGTCACTATGATCTTCTGTTTCCATTCTCATCCATTTCCTCATCCCATTCTCACTGTCAAGTCTTAGCATATAATCTTTCAATGAATCTTCAGAATGTACAAGATGAAATCCACCTCTTTAGCAGGGCTTCTCAGATTTACTTTCTGCTCTCTCTCCTATCCCACACATCTTCCTCCAGTTTTTGCTAATACATGCAGACCTCTAAAATGTCCTGCTGACACCCAGGCCAGTGCTCATGCCTCTTCTTCGGTATGGAATGTTTTTCAGTCCTGTTTAATTCTACACACAATTATGCTTTGTGCAGGAATTTTGGATACAAAATACGACATGGCCCATATTATTAAGGAGAATCGCTTGAACCCGGGAGGCAGAGGTTGTGGTGAGCCGAGATTGTGCCATTGCACTCCAGTCTGGGCAACAAGGGTGAAACTCTGTCTCAAAAAAAAAAAAGAAAGAAAGTTCATGTTCCCATCAAATTATAGCATGACATAGTGAAAATTTTGATGAAAATAGCCGGTACCATTTTTACAAAATGTTTATGGAAGCTAGACTGTGTCAATATTGTGAGTATATCTATACACTTTAAAGATACACAAAGTTTAAAAAGAAGGTAGAGTTTATCATAATAGCTATAAAATGTTGAAACTATTTTTTAAACTCTGATTAGTGTCATAAATCAAAAGATATATGGAATTTTAAAATGGGCTTTGCTTTCTGTGTAAAAGAAACCCTTAGATTACAATATATGACACCAAATATTAATGGAAATCTGTATGCTGAATTCATTTTGGTGGTAAAATACTACACTTCATCCTAATCTGTTTCTTGGTGCTACTGCCCATTGATGTTTAGTATCTGGGCTCTCTTGCTAATCATAAGCAAGATTAGCTTGCTCAGTATGTCACCTACACATTCAGAACCTTGACTATTCCAGCTCTAAGTCTGGGGGGAAATATCTCTGCCTACCTCACAGAAGGTGCATGGGAAATTTCACTGTAAACTGGAAAACAACATACAAATGTGATGGATTCTTATTGTGCCAGGAGAAAGAGAATAATGTGAACAGGGCAGAATATGACATTGCATTTTAAATTCAGGAAATTGCTCAGGGTTGGGGAACTCCTGAAAGGTAGGTTGAGATCAGGTGTAAAAGATTATGTGAAAAGCATTTGGATCCTATTCTATAGTCAGTGGGGAGTCACCAAAACTCTTTGAGCAGAGAAATAACATAATTAAATCTGTGTTTAAAAAGCTAATTTAAGATGAATTGGAAAAGGAGAGATTGGAGGCAGGGTAACCACTTATTGCATAACCCAGAATAGGGATAATAAGGGTCTGATTTACGGCGATAGGTATGAAAACGATGAGACACTAGCAAATACAAAACTCATTTTATAAATAAAGTTAGACATCACTTGGCAACTACTGGGCTATAGAAGTAAGAGCCTGGCTTGGTTGGCCAGATTGATCTGATGTCTTTGGTCAAAAGATGAAACCAAGAAAATGAACGTTTAGAGGAGGATGGAATGTGGTTAGTCTTCAGTATGTCAAGTCAAAATATCTATATTCATCATACTCAAGACTTGTGCCTGGCACATGATAGGTGTTCAATAAATATTTAGTGAGTGTATTTATGAAGGAAGGAAGAATTAAAAACTAGGAGAGCTTCAAGGGAAGTTCTAAAGAAAGCACTAGAAAATGTTGATCTATATGACAGATGAGAAAAGAGTAGAAATACCAATTCAGAAGTCAGCATTTAAGCAAATAGCATCATTGAGATCTGGAAGGGGGAAGAGATAGAGAGGAAAGAGGACGAAATACCCAACTCCAAGAAAATAGGATTACGTATGCCCAATCCTTGGCATAGAATAGGGTTCAATAATAATCATTCATTGACTACATGAATGAAGAAATGCATGAGTACCAACTTTTCAGGGGTAGATGAAGAAAGAGCAGCTGGGAGTCTCATAGTAGCCCTTGGTGTTTTCTGAGGCATTTCGTACGAATCATAGACTAATTCTACAGTTCAACATCTGGCTCCCATGAGCATATGTGAATGACATAGTCTAAATTTCAAGCAACCATGAGGAATTTCTTCCCCTTGTCTTTCTCACTTCAACATGCTTTATTTTTGGTTTGACTCATTTACTTAAATCTATCATCAAATTGCACTTGCAACAGATTATTCTTTCCTTAAGATTTCACATACCACATCAATGATAGGAATTTATAACGTAACTAAAAGTGGGCCAAATAGAATAAAAATATTCATTCCATTCACCTCATTTACTATGGTACAACCAGGTTGACCAGAGGTTTTGGAGCTATTAGTTCAACATCTTGTCCATTATTTGGTAAAGCCCTCCAATTTGGAGAGAGAGGATATTTCAATCTCATTCCGAGTTGGCCTTTCTCTTATAGGCCCAGTCTAGACATCTGTCTAGCAGATGAGGATATTGGGACAAATAAGAATATGTAAATAATAGAAAATTAAAATTAAAGTAAAGGTTTTAGGAGTCATAATGTAAAAGGCTTATATCTACAAAAGTCATATTTGAAAAAAATAAAAATATAAACTAGGTATAAAACAATGAAAAGGAAAACAATCAGTTTTTAAATATCAACTATATGAAGTGAAGGTACAAAATTGATTGCCAAAAGTGAAGCAAGCTAGGGCTGGGTGCAGAGGCCTAGGCCTGTAATCCCAACACTTTGGGAGGCCGAGATGGGTGGATCACCTGAGGTCAGGAGTTTGAGACCAGCCTGGCCAACATGGCAAAACCCCATCTCTACTCAAACATACAAAAAAAATTAGCTGGGTGTGGTGGTGTGTGCCTACAATCCCAGCTACTCAGGAGGCTGAGGCAGGAGAATCACTTGAACCTGGGAGGCAGAGGTTGCAGTGAGCCGAGATCGTGCCATTGCACTCCAGCCTGGGCGACAAGAGCGAAATTCCGCCTCAAAAAAAAAAAAAAAAAAAAAGTCAAGCAAGCTAAAATCTTCACAATTTATAATAATTTTAACTTTCATCATTCTGTTCTCTCACCAAAAAAGCCACTGTTTTTTTTACAGCTGATACATGATTGATAATTTGTATTTACCACTGCCCTTTGGCTTTGCCCGCTTTCTGAAGAATTAAATAACAAAAAGACAGGTTGAAAGGAGGTAACTGAAGAAATAATACTATTGGAATAATATATAAACCAGAGCACTGGTCATTGAATAATCACGAGTTGACTATATTTTAAAAATATAGTCATCATTTATCATTATAATCCAAGAAATCTTGTTTCTCAGTTAATAAAAATTTTTCCCATAAAATGACTTCTAAATGTCAGATGAATGTAATTCAAAGAATGAGAACATAAAATTAGTGTCTGTTTTCAGAAGCACCATTAAGGCCTTTTAGTAATTTCACTGACTTTTTAGATTTTCCAATTGAAGATCCACCTATAGACCTTTCTTTCAACTCATTACTGTGTAGCAGAAATAAACTTTGGGCAGCTCTTCTCAGCTCAAGGGCCCTGATGGATTTGAAAACTATTTTCCCCACACAGGATGATTATACAGATTTGCTACAGTCATCTTTGACTATTAGGGATTAGAAAGTCAACTGCTACTTGAGGTGAGGAGCTATAATTCATAAAGGATCTAGGTTAAGATGACAAGAAAGATTAGAAGATAATGTTGAAACTGCTTAATCAAAAAAGATCACCCGTATTTAAATATATGTGTATTCGTAAAAATCTGAGAGGGCACTTTAAGGTAAGGTAAAGACTTTATCTTTTCAACTTTGTCATTAAAATGTTTGCTCCTAACTTAAAACAATTTATTATATAAAAAAGTGAATTCAATAAAGTAAAGGATAGGTTGAAGCTACTAAAAAAAAAAAATCATCCATCGGTAAATACCCATGCATTTATAAAAACCTGAGACACCTCTTTAAGGTAAGGAGGAAGACTTTCTCTTTTAACTTCTCTAAAATGTTTGTCTCTTAAAGCAATTTACCCACTTGGAAAAGTGAATTTAATGTGTTTGTCTCTTTTGTGAAATTATTCCCTGAAACTCAAAACCATATCATTTTTCCAAACACATATATACCCTATATAGAAATGTAAGTTTACATTGAAACATGGATCAAAGTTGCTTATAGACTAAAGGGCAGAGCTAAATTCTAGCTCATTACATCTCTGCTATGTCAACACCATGGGACTTATCTGCAGATTTTTCAAGATATTGAGAAATCTGACCTATTTTTAAAAATCTATCTTTAACAATATTAGCATAGGGTATGCCTGCTAGGTGTCTGTACATATGAGTTTCTAAAGGAGAAACTATTTTATAGTGCCTTCAGGACTCATGTATGAAATTCAAAAATAGGTTACTGTGAAAGGTTGAAGTAGATTTTGGTCCAGCTCAAATATTTGGTATACTAAGGAAGAGTAGAGTCAAGAAAATAATATTGACATTCTCCAACTCAGTGTAATCTGCATCAAAAGAAAAAAAAAAAAGGCCACCAGAGTTTTAAAAGAGAGGCCCTTAATTTTGGCCTTAGTGTTGTAAGTTTTCCTCTTTGTTTTACGTTGGCCTTGGAGTCCTGTACCTGAGCATAGTTCTTGATGTTTTTTCTGGAGGGTAAGCAAAGAACAGTGTACACCATCTAGTGGCTCAGTTCAAAATTGCTGCAGTTAACGAAAGGCGAGTTTGAACAGGAAGCAGCAACGGGTGTTTGCAACCATGGGAATTAACAGACTTCATTCTTCCTTCAACATTTCTCCGAGAGGCTGAGAAACGCTGAAGTAGTTGCCGTGAATTCCAGAGAGAAGCTCTCACAGTACACAAAAAGATTCAATCTAGGAAGTTAATTTAAATAGCCCACAGTTAAAATCCTACTTTATTTCAACTATGTATCTATAATTACTCTGCTTTAATGAGAACTTTTTACTTGCCTTCTTAGTACCAGAATTAATATTACTACTGTAATACTTTGTTCTATCAGGAAGTGGGCAACTTGGATGAAAGAGGAAATGGGTTCCATTTGTGATCATGTGCTAAATGAATTGCTTCTTTAAATAATCACCAAAGCTGTGGTCGCCAGCCTATAAACCCATAGAGAGCCATGGAGCTAACACACAAGGAGTTCCTGAATCCACAATCAGAGGCACATTCTCTATAAATTGAATGCATAATATCTTCTATATACACTGGGTTCACCACTGCAGTTCAAATGCAATTAGTATAAAAGCATTACTAAATTATCAATAATTTACTTGTTACATAATTTTCATCAACAAATATTAGTATATCACTCTCATGCAGGAACATGCAAAAATATGTTTATTTATATGTAAATTTTATCAAAGGTAGATTTTTAAAAGAAATTTAATGGTGTTGATTTCTGCAGTCCCACTTCTAGGAATTTACTCTTAGAAAATAATTATTTGCATGTTCCAAGATATTCATTTCAGTGTTGTTTATAACAGCAAAAACAAAGAACCAAAATTAAGTGTTTTCCAATTAGAGATCATTGAATAAATATTAATTTAGCCATACCAAAAGAAATATCATACTACTATTAAAAACTATTAATGAACATCTACATTTATTAAAATGAAAATAGCTTACCATATATTTAGGTGAAAACAGCATATTACAAAAGCATATACACCATAACTCATGTTTACATATTAGTGAGTGAGCAAAGAAAAATGTCTAAAAGTTGTTATTTTCTTTATAACACAGATGGGGTCTCCCTATGTTGCCCAGGCTGGTCTCAAACTCCTGGGCTCAAGGGATTCTCCCACCTCAGCCTCCCAAAGTGCTGGGATTATGGGTGTGAGCCACCATGACCGCCTAAAAGATATTTTTTATCCCAAGAGAAATAAGTCATTTATTTTACAAAGCATAATAGAAAGAGAGGAGTCAGGATGAGCCCAAGGCTTTTGTCCTGAGCAAGTTGAAGGATAGAGTTGACATGGCTTAGGTGGGAAGGGGAATATTTGGAGAGAAAAGCCAGGGGTTCGTTTGGGGGCATTGGTAAGTTGAAGAGCCTAGATACCCAAGTGGGGTTAGATTGAGGTTTTTTAAGTCATACTCTGGGGTTAACTTTATTAACTTTTTCTGTAAGGGGGAGGACAGTAGATATTTTAGGCTTTGCATGTCATTAGGTCTCTGCTGCAACTATTCAACTCTGCAGTTGTGGCACAAAAGCAGCATAAACTGTTGGGAGTGGCCATGTTCCAATAAAACTTTATTAACAAAAACAAAGTATTAAGTGTGGATGGAGGTGAGAAAGATTTAAAAGCAAGCTCTTGGAGCATGCTGGCTTACAGATTGAGGAGATGAAGAGCAACCAGCAAGGAGTATGAGCATGGAGCAGCCAATCAGGTAAAAGGAGGATCCAGAGAAAATGATCTCCTGGAAGGACACATTTGAAGGCGTGATCTACTAGGTCAAATGTTTCAGGTAGATGATATGAGATGAGCATCGAGAAGTGACATTAGATTTAGCAACATGAAGGTTAATTTAACAACATTGTGTCCATGGAATTATGAAACTAAAAACCTAATTGGAACAGGTTGAAGTGAAAATGGGAACAGAAACCCTAGAAATCTTGAGCAAAGACAACTTTTTTGAGGACTGTTTATATAAAGGGAAAAAGAGACATGGGATAGGTAGAAAGAAGAGGATATTGATTCAAGAGATGTCTTTTTTAAAAGTGACCAATATAGCAGCATGTTTCCCTGCTGATAGGAGAGATCTCATAAACAGGGGAAAATTAATGATGCAAGACATATTAAAATTGCTGGAAAAAATATCCTTGAGAGGACCTAGTACACAAATAGAGAGCTTGACTTTAGAAATGAGCATGGAAGGTCCATCCAGGCTAACAAAAGGAAGGCACAGTACAGGTCTACTGATGCAGGTAATTTGGTAGGTATGAGGCAGGGAAGCTGTGGGAATTCTTTTCTAAATGTTTATATTTTCTTAGTGAAATAGAAAACAAGGTTATCAGCTAAAAGTAAATCAGGGAGCAGATGTTAGAGAGTTGAGGAGAAAGAACAAATGTGAAATAGTCATTTAGGACAAAGGTGGGCAAACTTTTTCTGTAAGGGCAAGATAGTAAATATTTTAGACTGCAGATCATTAGATCTCTGCTGCAACTATTCAACTCTGTGGTTGTGGCGCAAAAGCAGCCAGAGACAATACATAAATTGTTGGAAGTGGCTGTGTTCCAATAAAACTTTATTAACAAAAACAAATGGTGGGCCAGTTTAGGCCCATTATCCCCTCGATTTGAGAGAATAGGATAATTAATGGTCTAAGAAAACATAATAGGAATTTCAGGCAACAATAACATGAATGTAAAATGAGGCTTATTCACATAGCGATGTAAATTTATCTAGTCACATTCAGCTCTGTGGGTTTTCACATGGGGCTGAATATAGGCAAGATTTGGTTCAGCTATACAACTACGAAGGATAAAGCAAAGAGGCAAGAGAGTTGAGTGTGTATGCCAGGAAATTACTGCAAAGATGAGCTATGAAAACTAAGCTGAATCAGGAGGGAATAAAGATATGATGGTATGATGTATGAGGAACAGTGAAAAAGAGTCAGGCTTAATGGATTTAGGCCTTGCTACTAGCCCTTGATGCTCAGATACTCTTCCTGAGGGAAGAGGACAGTTCATTAACTACTTTATTAAAGAGTAAGAGATAAATTGTGACTCAAACTTGTTGAGTGACTGCATAGAGCAGCCAACGTTTTGCAGGTAAGAGTGATGTTACTCCCCATTTTGTCACCAAGAAAAAGAGAATCCAAATCCATTGAGAAGTAGTGTTTGAATAGATTTCTACTGTAAACACAATACAATTGAATAGATTTGTATTGAATAGGTTGTATTGTAAACAGTCTTGTTTATAATAATATCTAGTTTCTCAGTTATTAAAATTACTCCTTTTCTTCCTCTTTTTATTACATAAAAATGTTCTTGCCTACTCCTCCCCAAATGCTACATATACCCACTGTCACGTGCCAATTAATGGTCTTTTTCTTTTGCTGTCCCCCATTTTCTTTGCCTCTTAGCTTTTACATGTAGCTGTGCTTTACTTTTTATGGGCTGTGACTTGAAGAGGTTTATACTCTTCCTATTTTTTCCTTAAAGACCTTTCTTTTGTTGGATTTCCACACTTTGAGATGATGGCTTTTTTATTTTGGCAGATTCTGCACTGGTGATAAATGTTACCAAGATCTAAGGAGGGGCCCTATTTGCTGTTCACACAGTTCAGGCTTTACTCCCCTTCTTAAACTCTTCCAGGCCTTTCTACTGAGAGCAGTAGAGTTTGTGGAATTCAGGGACCTCCACCATCTTGGCTCTTGTTTTCTTCCACTTTACATCCCATTGCTCCTTACACCTCCACTACACGCCAGCCAACTGTTAGGCACCCAAAGGTGCCTAACAGTTCACCAGCCACCATGCCTTTGTGACACAGATGGCATTGATGGGACCTCCCTGAACCCCTCTCCATCTGTCCATTTCTCACCCTTCCTTCAGTGGCCCAACACAAATCCACCTGTAGTTATTTTCCAAGACAACTGAAAAAAGCAATTACTCTTCTCATGCCTCATCTTTTTCTGTACTTTGGACCTCTATTACATCATTAACTACAGTCCGTTTTATGTTACATTTACATGTGCATATAAATTATCCCTCTCTGGGACATGTGCTCCTGGTAGAGATGCTTACATTCTTTTCTGTTTCATATACAGCACATAGTAGGTGTCTGATATAAGTTAGTTAAAAATTAAATGAAATCCCTTATCCTTCTCATGCAAATGTGAGTTGTTAGCTAGTAAGTGTAAACCAATGTAACTCTTAAAAATATGGGTACTCGTTTCACTTCATCCTATCCACATGTCCAGATATCATCATCTTCTGGAAACCACACATTCTTGCCTCCCTATAACTCAAAATAGTATTTTGATTCAGTTCTGTAGTAAATCCATGCTTCAACAATTGCAAACTTTTGTTAAGTCTTTAGCATCTCAAAGAAACTTTGTTTATTTGGAGATGTTTTGCTTGGAGAATATTTGTGAAGAAACTAGAGAAAGGGGACAATGAAAGAACAACCATTTACAGTTTGTTTGTAATGAGGCTTGTACTTTACATAAGTTATCCAATTCAACTGAATTCTCACAATAGCTCTGTGAGGTAGATATTATAATCAACATTTTACTGATGAAGAAAATCAAGGCTCCTAAACTGACACAGTTAAATGATATCAAACCTGGTTTGTATGACAATATACTGTCTTCCATTTTAAAAAGCAAATTGTACATAAATCTGTAATACTGAACCAAGTAGCTAAACCTACATACTTATTTAATTACCTTTTCACCTTAACCAAATTGTTTCACTTTCTCTATTTAAAATTTCAAAGTATTATTTGCAAATAACAGAACTCCAATTCTATATCACTTTAAACTATTTTGTCTTTAATTTAACAAACACTTATTAGGCATCCACTATGTGCAAAGCATTTTTCTACACATTAGAATTTCAGTGGTGAGCAAGACAGTCCTTGTCTTACCTATGCAGTTAGTACACTAGCATAGAAATAAATCACTTGAGGCCAGGAGTTCAAGACCAGCCTGGGCAACATAGCAAGACTCCATCTCTACAAAATATTTAAAAATTACCCAGATATGGTGGCACACACCTATAGTCCTAGCAACTTGGGAAGGCTGAGGTGGGAGGATCCCTTGTGCCCAGGAGTTGGAGGCGGCTGTGAGATACGATCACATCACTGCACTCTAGCTCGGGTGACAAAATGAGACCCTGTCTTTAAAAAAAAAAAAAATTCTAAAGGTAGGCATTATCAAGTGTTATCACAAAAGAAGGGTAAGGGAGCAGAGAATGATAGGGAAGGGCTTTCTAAATGGCACTGTCAGGAAAGGTCTCTCTTCCAGCAGACACCTGACTTAAATGATGGAGTGAACCATGAGAATATTCAAAGGAAAAACATGTCAGAGGCAGAGAGAAGAGCAGATGCAAAGGCCTGACACAGGAACATGTTTGGAGTGTCGCAGAAGCAAAGCAGCCGGTATGGTTGGAGCACCGCAAGTGAGGCAGAGTGTGGAAAAGGAGCTTGGAAAGGTATCCAGGGCCAGGCCATGTGATCTTTGCAGACCATTCTGGAAACTTGAAAATGTATTCCAAAGAGAAGTAAGGAAATGACTGAATAGAAGTGAATGTCATCACCTGACTCTGGTTTTAGAAGGACTTTCTCAGTAAATTGTGAAAAATAAGCCAAAAGGGGACAAGAATGAAAACAAGGAGACCCGTGAGGAGGCTGTTGCAAAGGTCTATGGAATATAGGGGGTTTACTGGGCCACATGACCAGGAGGGCAGGGCAGTACTGGCCTAAGAATGACTAAGAAACAAAATTTCAAAATCCCATCAGGATGCCTTCTCTGAAGGTCTCATTTCTCACAACACGAGCTCCTTCTTTGCTCAGACCTGCTTCTCTATTGCTGTAAGCAGCTCCAGGATTTGTGATCAGAAAAGAAAGTGTTCTCCTTTCAGCTCCAGTGTGAAAACCCCTCGCAAGGACCTGGCTGGATCATGCAACCCTCTCTAGATCAGTCACTCACATTCTACTGCTGTGCGTACAAGCCTGGCTTGGTGGGTCAGGTAGTGGGGTGCTCTAGAAGGGGCAGCTAGAAGGGAGAGCAGGATGAAAGAAGTTTGCATTTTCTTTATTTTTTAAAGATATAGCAGGGCACCCTGTGAAGACAGCAGAAGAATGTAGTGTCTGGGGAGAGATTGAATAGGGCATGCTGCTACCTAACTAAGCCAAACTCCAGTGATTTCTCCTATCTCTAGATTTTTTGACACAAATCTTCTACACCACTGCCCTGTTCCTTTCAAATGGCCTCACATGGATCTGTATCAGTGTTTCAAATACATTGCAAATGTCCCTATGGAATAAAAAGGGCGATAATGCCAATTTCACTGGCAAATCCTCTAGCACCTCTGGTGGGATGGTGCTGGGCACTAGTGGATTCTCAGGAAAGATACGCACATTGGCCCCAACCAGGGGGAATTGGAGCCATGCTTTCTTAAAAAGTGTTCCTCAGGAGCCCAGAAGCAGTTTGTCAGAAATACATCCATCCATCCATAATCAGTTTATTGAATGAGCTTCACATACGAGGCCAGCCAAAAACAACTTGATTTTTTTCAGCCACCAATTTTCAAACCCTCTCTGTTGGATAATTTATCTCTCCCTGTGGGTTGTACCTTGAAAAGTTCTAAAGCGGACCCAGCCACTTTGGACCATTAAATCATCCAGTAAATACATTTAAAGTTTCTCCATCTCCTACTGTATCAGGAATCCTCAAGACCACCCCCAGGTTCAGTGACTCACTAGGAGAACTAACAGGATTATGGAATAGCCATACTTACAGCTATGATTTATTACAGCAAAAGGATACAAAGCAAAACCACCAAAGGTTAAAGGCACACAGGGCAAAGTCCCAAGGAAACCCAGCTCAAGCTTCCAAGAGTGCTGCTCCTGTGGAGTCACACGGGACACATTCATTTCCAGCATCGAATGGTGACAACACGCTTGAAATGCTATCTACCAGGGAAGCTTGGTTAGAGACTCCAGCCCAGGGGTTTTATTGGGGGCTGGTCAGGTATGCATCTTCTAGAACACACCAAAATTCCAGACTACCGGAAGAAAAGGAAGTATTCAGCATAAATCACATTGTTTATACCAACAATTTGGGTACAGAGAGCTACCCTTATCAGCTAAGGTAGTGGGAATGCTCCTGAAATCTAAGTTCTCAGATGCCAGCCAAAGGCTAGCTTTGCAGGCAGCCCTTTCTGAGGAAGCAGCCTCAGGCCTGCTATGTAAACTCTTTCCTGCACACCTGTGTTAAGATGAGAGTGAGCCAGGCTGGCCTGCCCTGAAGGAAATCAGCCATGCTGTGTGTTCTGGTTTCACCATGGATACAGCTAGAGGAGGGTGTGGGGCAAACGAAGAAAAGCTCTTACTTGCCTGGTTTCCAAGACCTGGCTTCCTGCTCCTCAAGAGGCAACTGATATAGAGCTGAGTTTCTCTGGTGATGAGCTGTCTTTATGAGTTCTGTTGTGAGTCTCTTTCTGAAGACATCCTACTGCCCCATGGGCTATACCCACCACATAGCTTTTATTAGGGTCACCTTCAACTGGCAATTAATCTTCTTGTGGTGGGAGGGGGTGTCCTTTCAAAACAGCTCTGGCCAAGCAAGCCTCCACTGCACCAGCTTAGCCCACAGGAAGGTTCCAGGTACCATTGCCCCACCAAACCCAGAAGTGCAGGTGACTTCTCCCCCAGCTCTCCCTCACACTCTCGTGACAGACAGCTTCCCCCCAGCCTTATGCCTTCAGACATCTCCCTGTGCCTGTCAAGCTCCAGGAGACATGCACACATCTGATCCAAGAATTGTGCCACTCTCTGCCTCATCTTTAGGGTGGAGGGTGAGAGGATCATTATTTTCTCTTGTTGATGGAAAATGCACAGTATTCCCACAACGACTTAAAAAAAAAACACCTACTCACCAATTGTCTTCCACATCTTTGTATATATAGACTGAATACATGTGTGTGTACACACAGACAACCAGTTCAAACCAGTTTAGGGACCAAGTTATCAAGTCCTGCATAGATAACCCAGTATGTATCTTTAGATTGTCTTAGGACTAGGGTCTCAGCCTATATTCTAAGTCTGGAGAAGTGGCAAATATTCATATCATTCATAAATATATTCATAAATAAATACTACTTAGTATTCAGTGAATATCTAGTTTTGCCAGTTAAAAAACAGTGCTGAAAAAGGGGTAAAGGGATTCATCATATTGTTCTACATACTCTGACCTGCACTGCTTCGGTTCTTCACCTTTTCCCAGCAATCAAGATTGCAGAACCTCCTGGAAAGATGACTCTAGGCCTCATCATGGCCCTGACCATCCACCTTGGGCGCATCTCCTAAGATCACGGACTGCACCTTAATTTCCCTTATGTGTGACAAGCTGTTGACTCAGTATAATCCTGATGTCCTGGCCCAACTGCTCTAGTACTTACTGGACATCACACATACACATGCACACACCATGAAATGGCCATTGGAAGACTGTATGACAGATTCTTCTGAATCTTTGCAGTGAAATAGGCTTTAAAGTCAAATAAGTGCAATGGCACCAATAACACACTGAGTTAGCTAGAACAAATGCAATGATGGATTATCTAAAAGGAACAAAGGTATTGCTCACAGTTCTGATAAGGCTACCAATTGCTTCCAGAATGATTAGGTGGCTCCACATGTCAGGAAAGATTTAATTAGAGCAGAGGCTATGATCACCAGATTGTCTAAGAAGAGAGTGGTCCAGAAGGGAACTTGAGTAGGTAGAGCAGGCCCGCTGTCCAAAAGGACAGTGTAGATAAAAGCGTGTTCCTCTTATTTGCACCACTGTGTCCCAACACATTTTCTCAGGCCTCAATTAAAAAGTTGATATTGTAATAATATAACATACATTTATTTATTTATTTAGAGACAGTCTTGCTCTGTCACCCAGGCTAGAGTGCTGTGGTGTGATCTCGGCTCATTATAACCTCCACCTCACAGGTTCAAGTGATTCTCCTGCCTCAGCCTCCCGAGTAGCTGGGATTACAGGCATGAGCCACCACATCCAGCTACTTTTTGTATTTTTAGTAGAGATGGAATCCCAACATGTTGGCCAGGCTGGTCTCAAACTCCTGGCCTCAAGTGATCCACCTGCCTAGGCCTCCCAAAGTGCTGGGATTGCAGGCATGAGCCACCACACCCAGTCATAATACAATCTTTTAAAAAATTTTATTTTGTAATTGATAAATAATAATGTATAGGGTACACTGTGATGTTTTGCTACATATAATGTATAGTAATCATATTAGGGTAATTGGCACATTCATCATCTCAAACATTTATCATTTCTTTGTGTTGGAAACATTCAACATTCTCCTTCTAGCTATTTGAAGCTATGTAATATGTTATTGTTAACTGTAGTCATGCTACAGTGATATAGAACAATAGAACTTATAAGAAGATTTCAGACATTGATCTAATTCTAATAATTCATTTTTTTAAAATTAAGCTAATATTTAAAAATTATATCACAGGGCCTTGCCCAAGGCCTGGCACTTAGTAGGTGCTCAGTAAATGTTTGTGGAATCTGTGTGCCTTTTCCCAATAATGACATTTACTGCTGCAACAGCCTAGAAAAATCTCTTTTCGGACTCATGATTAAGCTTAAGCCTCACTTTCTCACTGAAGTTTTAGTCATTTCCTCCCTGGAGCATCTATTGCTCTTCTACCTGGAGTACTCTGTATCCTATTTATCTGTTCTCATGTTCTCTCTCTCTCTCTGTCTACACAGTGAGCTCTGGGATGAAGGAATGGTGTACAATTCATCTTCATATGCTCAGAGGTTGGCATAATAACCAATAGGTACACAGTACAGTACATATTTTTGAATGAAATGAATTAGCTGCTTGAAATATGATTCTTTTTTTTTTTTTTTTTTTTTTTTGAGACAGAGTCATGCTCTGTTGCCCAGGCTGGAGTGCAATGGCGCGATCTCAACTCACCGCAACCTCTGCCTCCTGGGTTCAAGCGATTGTCCTGCCCCAGCCCCCCGAGTAGCTGGGATTAGAGGTGCACACCACCATGCCCGGCTAATTTTGTATTTTTAGTAGAGACGGGGTTTCACCATGTTAGTCAGGCTGGTCTCAAACTCCTGACCTCTGGTGATCTGCCTGCCTCGGCCCCCCAAAGTGCTGGGATTACAGGTGTGAGCCACTGTGCCTGGCCCGAAATATGATTCTCAATTAGATCTTCTGATACCTTGTAGGTTTTCAAGTGAACAACTAGAGTTCACTTTCCCATATTTGAGTATGTGGGTTTTGCATCAGAAAACTCCTCTTATAAATCCTCATTATGTAGGCCACACCCATTTCCTTCCTTCTGCCCTCAATAACTTGGGGCAACTATGGGGCCATCATCTAAGATAATTTAAACTACATAACAATCATTTTTGCTATCCTGTTGCCATATCATCCACCTTATAAATAGCCCTGACTCCCTTAACCTTTGTCAAAGATTTTATTATCAAATGCTTAAATCATATATGTTGCTCTGCTACTTTAATTCATTTAGAGGGTTTACTATTTTTGACACGAGCCTTTTGGGGTATGGAACAATAAAAAGTATCAGAATGATACTTTCTTCCAGAAAAATATGATCAGGAAGACATTGTGTTGACGCTTGGAAAAGGGCAATCATCAAAGCTCTAGAGTGTTTCATTGACATGTCTCTGAAATACACAACACTTTGTAAAACAGGAAAAAAAAGCTAACCTTTGAAAGAGATGGCAGCTTTCATTCCCAAAGATTTTTTACTCTCCAAAAGTAAAAATAAAACTACATTTAAGTTCCTACTAGCATGCTAGGAAGTATTCAAAGTAAAACCATTGATATTAAAATAACACAATCATAATTTAGGAATATATTAGTGAAAATATTTGAACTAAGATAAAAATAAGACTTTGAAGGTCAGTTTTGCTTAAACAGGTAATAGAAGTCCAATGTGAAGTCACATTAATGTCACTGCTTATTAGCACTTCCCCAAGTTAAGTGTTCAGAACTAAAACTGTAAATCAACAAGGTTTTATTGAAAACCTTTGCCCTTGGCACAATTAGGTGTTATCATAGTTCTGGAAAGAAATAATATATGGCCAGCCTTCGAAAAGCTTACAAACCTCCTTTGCTTAAAACTGACATATGTGTTGCATGGGTGACATCTATCCTAGAAGCCATAGAATCCTTACCAAAGGCACCCTTTCTTCTTTTTTCCTTCTTTAACTTCCTGCCTCCTTCACATCTTCTGGCATCCATCACAATCTTTTCCACCTTCCAAAAAAATAAATTCCATAGTCTCTTAGCTAGCATTCAGTCATTCGTGCTATTCGTTGATCAATAAATCAATATTTACTGATACATTAATATTTCTGATTACTATGTTATGCCTAAATGCTATAGGGATGCCAGAGTCTGGCCCAGTACTATGTGCTGAGTTCTGTGCTAGGCATAAAGCTACAGAGATGATAGCATCTGGCCTTCAGGGGCTCATAGATCTTTTGGGGGTGACAAGCCAAAGACAAGCCTTTTAATACACTGTTTCATCACTTGGCAAGTGATACAGTAAAAGTATGCATTTAGTCCAATCATTGCAAAGATGAGGGAGTCATGAAACGATCCTCATAGTCAAGAAAACTGACCCTTAGATACAATTTTGAACTATGAGAGACAAGCTCTCTTGGTTCTTGCACAGCCTCCTAAATGTGCACTTTTTTTTAGATTTATACACCTTAAACTCACTTAAATAACTTCATCTCCAGGGATTATGAAAATCTGGCTTGGTATGTGCAGAACAAGTAGGAGGTAAGGGAGAAAGTTCTGGCCACCTTTGGGTTAATTCAGAACATTTGCCAACTCATAACTGGATTCTGACCATAAAAACTCTTACAGAGTTAAACTTTCCAGACTAACTGTCCATAATGATAAAATCATCCCCAAATACACAAAATGTTTCCATTTATTTGTAGTTTGAAACTATAGTAGAGCCCAAATATAACAGAAAAAATGTAGCAGAGCTTTTTTCTATTTATTTATTTAATAATATCTTAAATTATTTATTGAATAATATCTATCAAGCCCTTCCTAATGTGTAAAATGTGTAAATATGTAAAATGTTTTACTGTGTGTCTGTTTCTATCTCCAGAAATGCATTAGCCAGCTTGCTAGATCTTTGCTGAAAGACTGAATGGTAGGATTAAACTAACTAGCAAATTTTAAAACATCTATGTTTCTCAATTGCATTTACTATAAAATTGAAGACTTTTTTTTTTAAAAAAAAAAAAAACCTCTAAGAGCCCATGGCAAGGAATATTCAATATTATTAAAGGGAAGCATCTTTCTTTCAGGTTATTTGTTTTCAACAGCATGTAATTGCTATTTGAATTTGCTTCAATGAGTAAATATTTCACAAATATGTATTCTAGCAGTATGATGCTTCCAAGATATCATTTATTTTGTCCGTTCCTAGAAAAGAATACCTTAAAACAGAAATTATGTAATTATAAGTAACATAAATTATATCAAAAACTCAAACCCAACAAAAATGTATAAAATACAAATGGATTTTAAATGTACGAAAACATGCTACACCTGTACCACAAATAAATGAAGATTTAGATTTTAACTAGACATCAATTGTTCACTCACCATACTGGCAAAGATACAAATGTAAAAATGGGTTCCATCAAAATGTAAAATGTACCTATTCTTTGGCCCAGAAATTTCACTTAGAAGAATCAACCCTACAGATAAATTATCCACGTGTTATGTATCTGCAAGGACACTCAACACAGCACTGCTTGTAACAGCAGCAACCTTCAAAGCATAGCCAATCTGTCCATCTCTACTGTCCCCTCCTGGCCAAGCTGCTATCTTCTTTCATCTAGGTCACAGAAGGAACCTCTGCCTGATCCTCCTCTTTTCCTTCTTTCCCTCCTACAACCTCAATAGTAGCCAGACTGATATTTTTAAAACATAAATCAGATTATGTCATCCTGCCACTTAAACCTCTCCCATGCCTTTTTATCATGCTTAGCATAAAATCCACCATGCTTATTCTGGCTCATGAAGACCTGCATTTCAGCCTATGTCTGCCTGCTGACTTCATCCCATGCCTGTTGGGCCCTCACCCAAGGTGCTCACAACACACAGGCTTTCTCTCTGCTTCTCAGACACAACCAACTCATTCCCACTTCTGCACCAACTGCTTCAACTAAAGTAATAGACAGGCACTCACTCTCTAGCACATCGTCCCATTGTATTTCTCTTTATGTCCTCTGTCATCACCTGGCTGTGCTCCTATTTGTTATTTATTTATCTGTGTTGTTCATCCTCTCTATCATATAAGGTCTAGGAGAGCAGGGATATTGTCTGCCTCGTTCAGTTGTGTATTATCAGCAACCAGAAAAGTGTCTGCACCTAGTGAGTGTTTAGTGAATGTTTGTTGAATGAATTAACCATCAGAAGGAAATGGAATCAATTATAGAATGCCCATCAAATGGAACACTGTGCAGTCACTTAAAATAATTCAGTGGACGATAATGCCAGTGTTATCTTCTGACCATGTCCTTCCACACTGCACTGGTCTGCCCTGGGCCTCTCTCCTCTACTTCATCTCAGATCCCTGTGTTCTGGTCTTCTTGCTGTCCTTCACACATTTCAAACCTGTGCCTCAAGGTCTTTGCACTTGCTATTCTTGCACCTGCACCCTGCACAGCTCCCTTACTCACTTCAGCCAATTCTCTCCTTAGAAGTCATCTACTCAGAAAGGCCTTCCCTGAGCACTGTCAAAACTCACTACCCTTGCCGCTCCCTCTCCCCAGCCCAGATTTATTTTTCTTCTTGCACTTATCATTTGAAACAAAAGAGCTTATTTACTTGTGTCTGTGTTTATTATGTGCTTCCCCTGACTAGTGTGTACCCGGTTTGCTGCTTACCATGACCTCCCCAGCAGGTACAACGTTGCCTGGCATGGAGTAGCACCAAAACAAATACTTGATTAATGGAGAAAGAAAGAATAAATATATTATTAAGTGCTAAAAAGCAAGACACTAAACAGTATGTCTATAGTATGCTGCTGCCATTTGTGTTAACAAAAATGACGCATATATATAATGTCTCTGGAAAGAAAACCCAAGAACATAATAGCAGAGATTGCCTCTGTGGTAGAGAACTGAAAGGCTGAGGGTGGGCCGAGGGTAAGAGGAAGACTTATTTGTTCTGTATGTCCTTTTTTTTTAAGATTGTATTTTTACCATGGGCATTAATTATTTTTTCAAAACAATTGAGAACTTTGTTATATCTGACAGTTTTGCAAGCTTATGTATTTGAGACCAAAAATATCAAGGCCTTCACAAATGTCACATCTAATTGATAAACATTCAATAACCATCTATTTAGCAAGTCTATATTCTTGGCACAGCCCTATGCAATCTCTTGTTTGGATATTCATGAAAATTTGGGGGTTGCAAAGGATATGTATACTTTCTGCTGGAAGAGGTTTACATTCCTTAGATGTAAAATGTGGGAGGAGACACAGTAGTGTGGATCTCTAGTACAGTAAGGCCTTCATGAATACAAACAAGACCCCTGGACATTTTATAGGCCACGAAAACAGCCTCTGTAACCAAGATATTTTGAATCTGCTTGCAAGGTTGAAATATGTCGTTACTGTTTAAAAAAAAAAAAAAAATCTGCCAACAGATTCTACCCACCCTTAACTGGCTGATTTTCTCAGTGTTTTTTCTGGCTCCATCAAACAAATGTACTCTGCTTTAAGAAAACCAGCTATTCAAATATCCAGATTTATAGGAAATCATTTAAAGGAATGTCTTCTTGCTTTAAGGATTCATTCAAATATCATAGTAATAAACACATTTAAAATACGATTCAATATAAAAAATTATACACAAATTTCAGAAACACCATCACTGAACACTCAGGAACTCAGTAATTACTTGCTGGATGGATGAACATACCTATTGAAAATCAGTAGAGTGAAATGGATAAGAGCGTGAGTTGGGGTCCAGATATCCCCATGTTTGGATTCTATCTCTGCCGTTCGGTACCTGAGTCTGACCTTCAACAAGTGACTTACCCTCTCAAGGCCTTTTAGTGTTTCTAAAAAAATAAAATGAATGAGTAATGCCTCCTTTGTGATTAGTTGTATTAAATGAAAGATGTGAGCCAATTTAGGTAAATATACTATCAGTATATTTTATCATTTATTATTTCCTTCACTTAATTTCTGCTTGCCTGAATGTGAACAAATGAATAGCAAGAACGCAAGTGTTGTTGTATTTTCAAAGCTATCATATAGATCAATATAATTATATATTTAATGTACATATATGTGGCACATAGTAAATGTTTGGTCAATGCTGGTTATTATTGCAAAAAGTAATAGGGAATTCCCGGAGAGTTTGACTCCTTTTTCCCATCCACAAAGACCAACTTTGTGCATAAGATCTCAGGGCATTTTATTGCTCTGGTAGAAGGAGGGGTAAAAGACTGTGTAACTGAGATTTTTATGGCCTTAAAATTATGGGAAAACAATTAACAGGTACATAAGTTAATTGTGGCAGAGATTCAGCTTGTTATGATTGCTAACATCTATTTCCTGTGTGATGATTAGTCATTCTGCAGAGTAAATACTGTGGCAATATCCTCTCCAAGTTTATTTTACAGTATTACCTGATTCCTACTTTCTTAATTAAAAATATTAAATGTAAATGTTTTATTTCATTTCCGAAGACTAGAATAGAATTTTGGGTGTTTGGAGTGGAACGGGCAAAAATGGTACAAATTGCTTGAAATTTATAGATGAAATGAAATGCTCCTTCAGATGATGAAAAGTTTTTTCTTCTCCAATTTTCTGGCTTTTTCTTTCTCCTAGCACTACCTGTTTGTTTAATAAAGTTGAGAAGTCTCGCAAAGGGCCTTATGAACACGTGTTATTATATTTTAAATCTGATTTGAAAGTGCCTCTCTCCTACTCCCTCTGAGTAAAGTGACCTTTTTAAATGGAGGGAAGTGGGTTTAGATGACAGTCATGATAAATGCGGTCATGTTCACTCAATAAAATAAGGCCCAGTGCATTTGAGGATAAATCAGTGAAATGTACAGCCCCACCTGTCTGTCTCCATCATTCATTTCCACTGTCACTTTCACAGTGGCTGATGGATCACAGTTGCTGTAAAATTAGACAGCCTTTAATCTCATTTCATCCTGATTAGCTTCTCTTTCCCCTTTCCCTCTAACTCACTGACTGACACGCTAAAAACTCACACTGGGCTGTATGTGAACCTGGAGTACAAACCTCCCCCACTATCTGCTTGCGAGGGCGAGGCACTTGTCCACCTCTGGAGAAATCTGGAAAGGAGCAGGCATGTATCTGTGGTTATTTAAAAGAAAATCAATAAGTACAGTACCCAAGGCCATTTTAAACAATTGTTTGCTCTTGTTCACTACCCTATTTATTTTGCTTTTCTTTGGGCTTAATCAGAAGTCAAAGAAATTAGGTCTTTTGCAAAATTCAAACATTGATTGAATATAGATTTTTAAAAATAAATTTGGGAGAGTTTTACATTCAGAATAATTTCAAAGAGCATTTGGGTATATTTATAGCCTCTCAATTCACAGTAATAATTCAGAAAAGACAATAATTCAGGAATGAGAATACTGAAATGCTCAGCCAAGAAATATAGCGGACAGGTTTTAAAACAAGGGTAAAAATGTGTAAATAGATGAGAATTCCTCCAAGTAGCCTTTAAATTAGGACTTCAAAGACCTTCTTTTCTCTTATTTTGAAGAGTTCAATAGTTAGCTTAGTGCAATAGTTTCATTTGTTTGCATAAAGCATAACAATAGGGGTAATCAAATGAAAAAGAGGCTTAAAAATAAATCATGTATTATTTCCTTCACTTAATTTCTGCTTGCCTGAGTGAGAGCAAATGAATGGCAAGAACAAACACAAGTGTCATTTTATTTTCAGAGACTGTACTTTATTATGAAGCTGGACTTCTGTTTTTTTTAAAAAAAAAGATAATACCGTTTTTCATTATTTATAAGATTTGGGCAAAATGTTGAACTGACCAAAAGTTTAAAAGAAATATTTGAAGAGCTGTGGTCATAGAATAAGTTCGTTGTAGCCGATGGCCTCTATGACTGCACTGTATCTCATGTGAATTGATGCATACAGCTGACAATTAATGCTGAGTAAGTTTACCACTGGCCAGAGGACATTACCGTCAACTGGAGTAGCATGAGGTTGTTCGTAATATGACAAGGGAAGCTTCGTTTTGTTTTTGGTATTTTGGAACCAGCATTATGATCCAGACAATGATGAACTAATTAAAGGGAAGAAAACCTTTCAAACATAGTCTACCTCTGTTGCTCAATGAGCCTCACGTGTACTCTGCCACAATGAATTCTGAGTAGTGAAGCCTGTAGCATCTACGCAGGTAAAAGCATTTTTCACAGAGATAAACTGAGGATTCATGGGCTAAAGGACATTCTTGAGATGACTCTCGAAGTCAATTGACCTAATTCATGGACCGCACAAACCAGTGGCCACCCAATTTCTACATTATCCCCCAGATTGGAGGTTTACACACCAATGCCTTCCGCCTTGTGGATATAAGTTCAAAAACAATGCATATTTACAGTACAAATAAATAAGTCAGTAGGTAAATAAACAAAACAAAACTCCTAAAATCCCTTGGTAAGAAGCTTAAATGATCTGATTTGCTCTTTCAGAGGCTGTGTTATAAGTCTCAAACCTGTGCCTGTTTCTTATTTTTTATTTACATATCTTAGCCAGCGTAAATGCTTTCTGAGAAAAATAAAAGATAATAAAAACAAAATGAAATGAGAGCTATATAGCACCCAAAATAAGTCAGGCGTGAGATAGGTCTCCTCACTTTCTCTCTCCCTGCATTGGCAAAGGAGCACAAAGTAAGAGTTGGCCCTGACTCATATTGATTTCCCACTGCACTGGTTTCTTAAGTGCTCTGTTGATCCGTGTCAAGGAATAAGTTCCCTGCCTGAACATGCACATCACCTCCCCATTTGTCCTCACCTAGATTTAAGGTGCCCATATGATGAGCTGAACAAGGACATCATTTTTCCTAACTGGGCCCAAACCACTGTAGGAATATGATAACTAATGCTGTATACGTTTACATTTACCATAGGATATTATTGTAGCAGAGACTAACACTGCACAGCACAAAAGGAGACAGGAGCATCCTGTTCTGGTACTTTGTGTCTCCCCAAAGGAAATGTAAATCAGAACAAATACAGAGAAAGCTGGCATTAGTGGGTTTCTGAATAATGCCCCCTCCTCACATCCACCACATTTGGGCAGAGAGAAGGGAGAGGCAAGGAGAATAGATATTTGTGATGTTCCTGACAGTTTTCATCTTTGTTACAGAAGAGCTCCTAAGAAGATAGATAGAGAATGTGTGATTGTGCTGCTAATGACATTGTACAGGAAATTAAGCGTATACATTTGGAGAAGGCATTAAATCAGCAGGACCTTAATTTAAAAACTTAAAACTGTATGGAAATTCAGCTTGTTCATTGCTGTGGAATAGAAAGCGACCAAGCACCCTGAGTCTGTTTATGGAAAGATTGCCAGCAAACCAAGTTGGGCAGAGCATCTTAATGGCTCCAAGTGTATTCAGGGTTACTTCTTCCAAGAAGTAACCCCAGCCCTGACCATTTAGGAGTGTCAGTCATTCAGATCACTATCCACATCATCAGGCAGGCTAGGAGAACCTAGGAATCAAAAGCAGCATGACAGGTTGTTCTTGACTAATTTCTGGAATAACATTATGCAAAATTAGTCAAAAGGGGTTGGGTTTGAAACTGCTGGGAACACACCGCCGAGTCACTGCATAGGGATCCCTGGATTGGTGAGTAGTGGCTTGGCTACCTGTTCAATCTTCTTCCTCTGACTCAGTCTCACATTTTATGCACTTCAGTGAAACAAATAGCCAGTGAGCCAAGGTAGCAAATCCTGAGATGGAAAATTTCATATGTCTTTTTTTTTTCTTAATTTCAGTTATGCCATACAACAGTGCCCACCACTGCGTTGTGGAGGTGGAAAACTTCTTGTTCGTGTTGGGTGGAGAGGACCAGTGGAATCCTAATGGTAACTATTGAACAACTTAATTGGAGGTGCTCAACAAGTATGTGTGTAATGAAGGGCATCAGTAGCAGTCCATTTTGTAATTAGTGTGGAAAATACATTTCTGTGCAACGGGGACAAATGAAGTAGTAAGGAGATGGGGCTGACAATTGGAGAGAGGGTCAATCATTGAGCTAACTGGGGACATGTGTAGCAGAGCGATCACTCATCAACTGTCTGGGGATTTGGCTTCACAGTGATACCCCAGCCCCTCTCCTTATCCATCCCCTGAGGAATGCCACAAGCATGAGCACAAACTCCCTAGAGGAAGGGAGCAAGCTGCAGCTGTTAAGAATCCTCACCATCTTCTCCACCACCTTTCTCCCATTTTATCAATATAATAATGTGGGTTGCAATACATAAGCATTATGTCCAGTCATGCCGCACATAATTTTAGCTGAAATTATTTTGCAGCAGGTATTACTCAACATCCATTCCAGTTGCTGTACCTTTTGCAAGTGCTTCTTCCATAGATTATCCACCATCCTCCCCGTAGATGTGATTACATCATAAACTTATTGCAAAGAGAAATTAAACATTTTAACGCACATCCCAAATCGAACACAAGAACCCTGTGGCTTGCAGAACATGCAAAATTATCAAGATATTTTTGGAAAGCTTGCACATGAAGGAGGAGTTGCAGTTGTAGCCTTCTGTGTAACAGAGATAATTATGACTGAGAAACCATAAAACAGCTTGCAGGTACACATTTTTACTTTAAAACCCCAGAACATCCAGCTGAAATTACATATACTGCGTATATTTTATTGTGAGTGCTCTCTTTCAGCATCTGCACCAAGGCAAATTATAGAAAATTGTTACATCTGTTCACTCTAGAAAATCTTCAAGGAAAACAATCCAGGCCACCCTCCAAGAACATTTCTTTTAAGAGAGGGGGACATTCTTTCTCAAGACCTGCAGCTTTGTTGTGCCACATTTTCTAGTGTTGGAAAGAAGATGGTTCCTGGGCTTTGTGAGAAACTTGGAACAGGAGCAAGGATGATATTTCATATCTCTCCCCTAACTTACCTTTGTAATGATGGATTCGATATGTTACCAGAAAACCCTGACATGCGCACAATGCATTGTAAACTCCTCATTTACTATTTAACTTATTCTTCTTTAGATGTGATTTGAACTGTAAGGAGCATTTGTAAACAAACACACAGTGTGCAGCCACTGGGTTTATCTAAGCAACTAATCTGCAGAACATTCTTTTTGAAGGCCAGGTTAAAACTAAAACATGACAAGAGAAAACAGGAACATCTTCAGCCTACTGCACTTTGCAGGTAGAATAGACCTCCGTTAAAATAGCAGTCTTGGTGCCACAATTCATTCTCACAAAACACCGTGAATCTCCCTGACTTAAGGTCTTAAGTCAGATCTTAAGCAGCAACACAGAAAACCTGTTCCAGAGGCATGTGCAAAAAAAACAAACAAAAAAACACAAAAAAACACCTGTAACTACTTGCTGTTCAATTTCTAATCAAAGGCACATCTGAGAGAATTGGGTGGGGGGAACACAGGAGAGTTGAAAGGACATATTCCTTCCTCTAGTCTAGAGAATCAAGATTTTATCTTTGAACTAATTCAGACTCCCATAAAATCATGCTGTTGGATTACACTGATTTTCTCTTTCCCAGCCCTGAGAGGAACAGCAGTTGGGTTTAAAGCCATCAGTGAATATGCTGTGAGGAATGACTAGAAACAGCACACAACTGCATTTACCATAGGGATGGTTCTCACCATGGCCACTCATGGGCTCTCTATGAAGCCCCAGAGGATAAATTCTTTAGACCAAAGTACTGAGGCATTGTGTGCTTTTGAAAATTATTATTAATGCGAACCATGTGACTATTGTGTCTCTTTTCTTTGCTGTAACCACTAGGATGCACAGAATTAAATTTTAGTATAACTTTAATTACTATATTTTAATTTTACCTTTATCCTTAATACAGGCCTGGGAGTGCTCTCTCTCTCTCTCTCTCTGTGTGTGTGTGTGTGTGTGTGTGTGTGTGTGTGTGTGTGTGTGTAAGATCCCTTTTTAGAATTTTGGAAGCGTCCACATGAAAGGCTGAGTCATTGTGTCCCTGACTCATTTGGCACGTGAGGTTATTTAGTATAGATCTGGGCAAAGGAGGCTGGACCATGGGCTGGGCTCACCTAAATAGAGAACTGGTTACACATTGCGGCAAGCAGGCCAGCCTTTTGCACTTCATGTCAGTTATTGGCTAAAGCCTTCCCCCAGGTGGGGGATGAGGGAAGGCAATGAGGTGGCCTGTTCAGCAGGAGGAGCCGCCGTGACCATGAGCAGCCAGCATTCAGCAGCCAGGGAATGGGTGCACCGGTCTGGTAAAGGAATCTGGGCTAATGAACAAGAGCATCCGCCACAATCCCATGAATGGTTTCCATACTCCATCCATCTGGTCAACCATAGTTGACTTCGTTAGTATTAGTAGTAGTACTTATTGAGTACTCCTTATTGCCAGGAACTTTGCTAAGCACTCAGCTGCATCATTTCACTTAGTCCTCATAAGCATCCTGCAAATCATTCCACGATAGCTCTAGTTTTACTATGAGAAGACTAAGCCTGAAGAGGTTAAATGACTTGCCAGAAAACATAGCTTACAAGAAGCTGAGCTGATTTCAACCTAGGTCTATCTGATTTCAGAGCCGTCGTCTTTAGCCACTGTAATACACTGTGTTTCACGTAAACATATGTATTTGGTTAGATGTGTAACAGTCATGCTTTTGATCTTGTGAAATTAAATCAATATTTGATCACATGGATAGTGGCTCCATGTGAACTCTTCATTAGTCCTCATTTTGAAAACTGTGAAGAGACTCAACCATCTCTAAAATATGAGAGTCTTGTATTATAATACTTCATGCAATTAATACTAAAACATATAAAGGATAGCAATCCTATGATAATATATAACATGCTTTAATATCATAGCTGGCAGGGAGAAAGCTTTTAAATCTGTGGGTTCACATGTTATGTATGTCAGTCCCAAAGATGAAATCTTCTTAAGTTAAACATAAGTTCTTATGAAAATGGTATCTGAGATGTGTGCCCTTGAAGTACAAAATTGCAAATTTCAATACATGCTCATAAAACACAAACAGGTACTCATTGAAATAAGTATAATTATATCTATTGATGATCTATTGATGACCACAATTTGAAGTCAGCAAATATATTAGTTAATGGAAATATAATCAAAATACACACATAAGGTTTTCTACTCAGATATAATTATTAACTCCTATCAACTCTCTTCATGTCATTAGTGATAGGAATGCGTGATCATATTCTAAGAGATATGCATAGACTCTGTCAGTGCCCCAGCTTATGGAAACCCAGTTTACATTTGTCACTTCCTGATAACTGGTTCCCAAAACAACTGCTCATAGGGAACTTCTTTTCTTCCCACCTCCTTCTCCTCTACCCATTGGCTGGAAACTACCACCCTTTGCCCCATATATCACATTAGCCAAGTGTTAAGCAACGATAGTGTCTGGTGACAGGGCACCAGCACAAAAAAGAAAAGTGGAGGAAAATCAGAAAAAAATGAAAAGTATGAGAAAAAACAGAATGTGTGAAGGATAATCCAAAATTTCATAGCATATGGCTGCCACTCTCAAGCGGCTGGTAGCATCTCAGTAGTAGCCACAAGGAAGGAGAATAACCCCATTTCATCTCACCTTCCTCACTCTACCACACTCATTCCTCCTGAGGTTCATTATCCTCTCTGCACCTCCTTTGCCACCTCCAGAACACCTTCCTTCCTTTCGCCTTCCCAGTGTTCCATTCTTGCCCTATTTTTGCATCTTCTTTGGGGGGTCTGGGAACAGGGTCTCACTCTGTTATCCAGGCTGGAAGGTGCAATCATAGCTTACTGCTGCCTTGAACTCCCGACTTTGAGCAGTCCTGTCACCTTAGCCTCCTGAGTAGCTGGGACTACAGGCATGAGCCACCACACCCAGACTCTTTTGCGTCATTGACCCTGCCTCTGGAAACCATTTTCTCATCTCACATCCATGTTACACCAGTTTCTGCTTAGCCTCTTCTCTGAATCAAGGCCACTACCATTACAACCAGAAGTGAACATTGCTAGTTTCTACCACCACTGCTCAGCACGTGAAGGCACTCTCAGCCCCATTGCCAGGAGGAGGCAGATATCGTCTTCTAAATGGAAATTCTAAACCAAACATCTAGAGAAACATTCCTATATATGGTGGGTAGGTTCTACTTTCCTATGAATATCATTAATCTTCAGCTGAATTTGGGAATTAACCTTGGAACTTGACTAAGAATGATGATATTTTTTCTACACAGAAATGATTGCAGATTTCACAAAAACTCACTTATTAACCAGCTCTAAACAACTCTTTCTTGAGGTGGAGCCTCCTTATGTGAAATCCAAGTCTTCTGAGTCTTCCTTTCCCCCTCGTACTCTTATCTCTTCCTGTATGTCCCCAAATAAAACTCAATTTACCACTCAACCTAACCATCCAAACTTTCCCACATGATTCCTGTAACTCATGATCTCACATCAGCAAAATATCTATAATCCTTAAATTCTCCTCTGAATGGTTCCTTCAACTTCTTTTCTAATCAAAACCTAGCGCTGTTTTATTTTGTTTTGTTTTGTTTTTGTGGAGTCTCACTCTGTTGCCCAGGCTGGAGTGCAGTGGTGCGATCTTGGCTCACTGCAATCTCCGCCTTCTGGGTTCAAGTGATTCTCCTGCCTCAGCTTCCCAAGTAGCTGGGATTACAGGAGCCCACCACCATCCCCAGCTAATTTTTGTATTTTTAGTAGAGCTGGGGTTTCACCATGTTGGCCAGGCTGGTCTCGAACTCCTGACTTCAAAGATCTGCCCTCCTCGCCCTCCTAAAGTGCTAGGATTACAGGCGTGAGCCACCATGCCCAGCCAAAACCTGGCTATCTTCTGAGAGTACTGCTTTCCCAGCCACTCTTTCTAATGGGAGCCAGTGTATATCTCCTTCCCCCACATACTTTATATTATTGGAGGCAAGCAGCTTTTCTGTTTTGTCTTTACTGCCATTCTCAATCCCTTAAAACCCCAAGCACTTTAAAGGATATCTGCAGATGATACCATTTGCTGCCTCTTTATGTGGCAGTAATCCACTGTTTTGCCGGTAATGCCACCTTTTCACTGTCCATCATCCCCTTGTGTCCTTACTTCCCATTTTACTGAGCTTAGCTTCTATGGCCCATCCCTATAACCACTCTCCTCATAAACCTGCCGCCCTTTTGTTCTCTCTCTCCTTCCTCTGTATTTGCCTGGCAATACTAGTCCTGGTTAAACCTAACTCTCTTCCCTCTCTCCCCTGCCCCTGAGCAGCTAAATGTGGATAGAGAAAACCACACAGCCAAGGTGGCTACTATTCAGCTCCACTAAATCTCTGTGGTTAATGCGCCTTTCTACCCTCCAAGGTAACTACTTCATTTCTCAGTCTTTTCAAATGCCTCCTTCTTCAAAGGCACCATCCTCACTCTCAGTTGATGGCCTTCCTTTTTAGTTCAATAGAAGCACTCAGAAGATAAACTCTTCATTTTGCTGCCTCCAATCTATTCACTTATTCCCACTGCAACTTATATATTCTGTCTTCCCCCATTATTGTTTCTGCCCCAATTCTAAAGTCTGTTCCTCATTCCTTCTTGCCTGCTCAAGGACTTTCCAGTGTGTCCGAACTTTGAAAACAACCAAACAAACCTTCCTTCAATACTGCATCCTCCAGCTATAATCTTCTTTCAATGGCAAAAGTCCTAAGAAGCAGTGCCTATCCTCTTACCTCCACTTTCTTACATCTTAGTCTCTCCTGAGTAGTCTGCACTCAGGCTTTCATCCCCTCCGGTTCACTGAAGCAATTCTTGTTGAGGCCACCAGCAACCTTCATGCTGCCAAATCCCATAGTCACTTCTCAGTTGCTCACTTCCCTTCCTTTTGAAACTATTTGCTTCCAAAATACCACACCTTTCCCCCTATCTCTGAGCATTCTTTTCCTTTGTTGGTTTTGCTTCTTCTATTCCAGGGCTCACTCTGAGGACCCATTGTCTTTCATTTTCATACACTCTCCATACATGATTTCACTCAATCCTATGCTTTTAAATAATAACTCTGGACTAATGACTCCAAAATTTGCACCCATAGCTGCACTTAGCCAGTGGCCTACCAGACACTTCCTGTTTGAGATCCTATAGGTCTCTCAAGGTTAATTCCAAAACAGAGCTCATAAACTTCTCTTCCCAACTCCCTACCTACTCCTCCTTGGTCTTCCCCACCTCAGCAAATTGCATAACCTTCCATTCAGTTATTCAGGCTAAAAACCTAGCAGCCATCCCTAATGACTCATTTTTTCTCATACCGATATTCAAGCCCTCAGGAAATTTTATTTGGCTATGCCTGCACAACAGATTTAAAACTCAACCATTTCTCACCACCTCCACCTTCATTCAAGCCACCACAGCTCTTACCTTGATGATTGTAGTGGCGTCCTGACAGTTCCCCTCTTCCACAGCGGCCCCCCTGTAGTCTACTCTTTATACAGCAGCCAGCATGATAGATTGGACTGTTTTTCACTTGCTCAAAACTCTCCAGTGACTTGCTATTGTCCTTATAACAAAATATAAAATCCTGCATCAGCCCACAAGGCACACTATGTTCTGGCCCTTGACCCCTTTCTGACCTCTGCCCAGTTACCCTAGCATTCTTGCTGTTTTTGAACTCACTGCCAGCCCAGGGACTTAATTCTTTCCTGCTCCCTTGCCTGAGAGGCTCATTCTCTCAGGCTTGGCATGGCTTGCCGAAGACATCTGTGAGCAGGTGACTATGCTACTGAAACTGGCCTCCCCTTTATCATTCTTGGCTTTATTTTTTAATAGCATTCATCGCTACTTGATATTATATGTTTGTTTATTCATTTATAAGGATACGGACTACATCTTTCTTGCATACCAATATATTTCCAGATTCTAGAATACATAAAACACACAGTAGGTGCTAGGTGCTTGATATATATTTGTACAGTTAATAATTGTGTGGGTGGACATGTCTGTGTGAGCACATGCACACACACTCACACACCCCTATCTGTTCAGTCCTGTAGTGAATTTGGTACCCATCTCTCAATGTTTAGTTACACTTATATAAATAAAGGTAGACTTTTAGAGTTAAGGCTTCAAGTCCTCTACATGATTATCATCTCAGGTGCTACACAGAGAATGTAATATATTATTTTGCTTCCATTTCTTGTTTTAATGTTAACATGTATATAAAATAAGATTCATTTTAATACCTTGGAGGCATTACCATGCTTCTCAGCTCAACAGAGAGGATAAGCTGGTTAAGCGGCTCAGAGGACTCACATTTCCCATTTCAGCAAATACACCTGTGTATATGTCACAGCAACTGTGCTCCCCCCAAATACACACACAGAACTTACATGATATGCATAAGACAAAACTAACTTTCCCAATCAGGCTCTTTTTGTAGTGGCTGCTATTGTTTGAACAGAGAGAGCAGACTCTCCCACTGATAGAGAGGCCATACACATGTGAGGGCTGGGGACACGTGGGAAATCTCTATACCTTTCTTTCCATTTGGCTGTGAACCTAAAACTTCTCTAAAAATATTATCTTTTAAAATAATTTTTTCTGAAAAGAAAGAAGATGTAAGAAGTTTTTGTTGTTGTTGTTGTTGTTTAAATGGCTCTAACCAGAGATACCATCATACAAGGTAGTCTTTGGAACTGATAATTTACAGACAATAACTTACTGTGTTTAAAACATTAAAACACCAATAACACCTGAGATATTTTTATCCTAACACTGTAACAAAAGCCAGTTTGGTAAATGTAGTTGCTTTGATTATTGTGGTTGATTTAGTTTTTCCTAACTCATTGCAAAAAGAGAAAAAGGAAAGAGGAAAAACACTTGAGGTAGCACATTTATTTTTCTATTGACTCATCGCCCGTGCTGTGTTAGGTATTCCCTCTACTTAATTCATCTATTTGTTAAACCTGAGAATAGAGACGTCTTATAAAACACTACTACATGTGCAAATCAACAAAAGAATCTAAGTTTTAAATGTCTCGAATACATTTTTACAGGAAAACACAGTACAAATTTTGTCAGCCGATATGATCCTCGATTTAATAGCTGGATTCAACTTCCACCCATGCAGGAAAGGTAAGTGTTTATTTCTTGCACCTGAAACGTTTGTGACGGCTTTACAGGAGGCATGGGTGCTAGGTGGTTTTTTGTGAGAAGGAATGCTAAATAGAGTCAATGAAAGACATATGAGGCGAAATACAAAACTTGGCCTAGCCAGTTTCCATGACCTCCCTTGTTAATTCAATAGACAAAAATAAGTCAATTATTTGTCCTAACGTAGGAAGAAAAAAAAAATGTGTGGCTTGTCTTTCTTGATTATATTGATTGGTATTTTGCAAACAGAGCTACAATTTCTCTGGCTATACCACTCTTTTTGGTGATAATATATTTAAACCCTAAAATTGAAATATAAAACACTATACTTGCAATGATGTGCATTTTGGTACAGACATTTCAATACTCAATATTAAATTATTTAGTATTAACTTCAATATTCAATATTAAAATTCAATATTTAAATATTAGATATTTCGATAATTAGATATGAAATATTGAACTTTAACATCTCAGTAGTAAATTTTGTCTTGTTTACATTTTCCTCCCCAAATGTCTTTGAATCCATACATTCAAGAACAAGTAATTTGTTAGCTTTAAAAAAAATTAGTCTTGCAACGTGTCATCTCATTTTTTTGCATACAGAGTAGTTATCTCGACCAAGTCTCCTGGCTACCAAAGGACAAGATGGCTACTATATTTACATATATTTTGTCTCTCCTAGCTGTTCCTCAGGCATGACACCATGGCTTTATCTGCACATGCAAATTCACAGCCTAGATTTTGAACACTTGGTTCTTTTCAAATAATATCTAGACATCCTCTTGAGCAAATTCTCCAGTGTGATAGACAGTAAGCTGCAACCTATTGCCTCTTCAGCATGCACTTTGGGAGGCCGAGGTGGGTGGATCACGAAGTCAGGAGTTCATGACCAACCTGGCCAAGATGGTGAAACCCCGTCTCTACTAAAAAAAATAAAAATAAAAAAAAAAATAGCCGGGCGCAGTGGCAAGCGCCTGTAATCCCAGCTACCTGGGAGGCTGAGGCAGGAGAATCGCTTAAACTCAGAGGGCAGAGGTTGCAGTGAGCCTAGATTGCGCCACTGCACTCCAGCCTGGGCGACAAAGTAAGACTCCATCTCAAAAAAAAAAAAGGGAATCAGCAGCAGCATTCTTTCTCTTTTCTATTTCTTACATGACCTCTCACCTGAATATCTCCCTTTTTATAACATTCAAGTAGATTACCCTGAGATTAAATTGGATCCTTAATCCTAAATTCCAAGCTAAAAGAAAATTTTCATACAATACCATTTATTCAAAAATGTACTTATTGCAGCAAGACAGCATGAATCTATGCTCTAATGAAACTCAATATCTAACTTTCTACTCTATATACAGGTAAATATATTAAAACTCCCTTAGAAGACTAAAGCTATACACTGAAAATGATGAGGCATGATACATTAAGGATCACAGACAGTTTTAGGAATGTCTAGTTCAAAGGTACCTGAGGAAATAATTCTAAGTCAGTTAATAGCTTGACAAACTTAATGAATCCGAAGCTTCCTGGTAGCTTTCTCCAGTGCACCCTGTTTCTCTCTTTTGGAGGTTACTTCCTGGTTGCTGTTATTACAGCTGCATCACTTTGCCCTTTAATCAAAACTATTCCAAAAAGTTTTACTTAAAAAACAACTATCAATACATGTTTGAAATGTCATCATCTCATCACCATGGTCCCCTTTGCTGGGGGCTGTACACCGTGATAATTAACCTTCATGCCTTTGGCTTGGGAGGCATAACTCACGTCGTGGTCAATTATCCCACTGTAGAGCCCCTAAGGATGGGAAGTATTGCTGCAAAACCTAATTAGTAATTTTTTTGAAAATGTGTATTGTTTACTTGATAGTCTGTAATGACTTCCTCTGAGGCACTATGGCCTATCATGGCAGGGTCCTACTTAGACAATTTTTAGCAGCTCATTGACCTGATAAAAAGACCTGCCATGGTCTGTCGGCGCCCGGCAGCCACCGTTGACAGGATGGACTGTTTAACGTTTCTTTCTAAGTCATTATGGTATATCATGTCAGGTCCCTGGTAAAAGAAGTTTTTTTTTTTAGATTTAGAACAATCAACTCGATAGACCAAATAAAGAGCTCCTTACAGCGCTGAGTGGGAAAAGGCAGATCTCACAAATGCCCCGTCAATCTTGCAGCCCCATCTCTCCTATGGGCTGGTTGACCCAGGCAACAATCCATAACTTAAAATGAAATTTTTCTGTCATTGCCCAGTTTCCATTCAAAATAGCAAGTACAATCAGTTACCAGTGTAGATTAATTGGTGGTTTAAAAAAGGAGGAAAAAGAATCTAGAAATATATGAGACACTCTTCAGATCAGAAAAGTTGCTTAAAACATTTAGTTAATTTTACATTGTGTAGATCATGAATCAAACCGGAAGTTCCCCACCTACCCTCTTCCATTATGCTGCTACCAAACTGCTGAAAAATTATTATGCTGAGAAATCACCAAACCAATTGAGAATAATGAAAACACATTGTAAGCCACCTCTGGGGTAACCTACCCTTACAGAGCTGTACTTGCTATTTTGAATGGAAGCTTGGTAATGACAGAAAAATTTCATTTAAGTTATAGACTGTTGCCTGGATCAACCAGCCCACAGGAGAGATGGAGCTGCAAGATTGACGGGGCATTTGTGAGATCTGCCTTTTCCCACTCAGTGCTGACAGATAGAGTCCCAGGATAGCCTACCTAGCCAACCCTTCCAAAAGAATAGAGAAAAAGTGCAGAACACCTTCCCAGTTTAGCAGGGAAATGGGCACATGGCCTTCAGATTCACTCAACCATGAGTCAGCTCATGAATTGCATGCCTGCTGGCTATGAATTTACTGACAGAAATGAACAGATGAAAATATAAATTTAAATGTAGTGCCAATGAATTGTTTTGCTCTCAGATTTAGAATTTAATTCTTCAGTAAAGAGAGGAAAAATTAAAAACTTGGAACAGTAGAAATGCTTTGGTAACTTAATTTTTTTTCAGTAAAAGTTGATGTTTGAAGTGTTATTCTTATGAAGATCTTACTCCCTAGCTAATTTAAAAAAATAGAAAAAGAAAAAGCAGTTTGGGAAGCGTTAAGAACAAAGCCTCTACTTCACAGAGTAAATAAAAGACAAGAACTTAATATGTCAAAAATGCATCAAAGTTTAAATATTTTGTTTTTCTAGTAATATTTTGTGTTACAAGAAACAATGGGAGACAATATTCTTTTTAACATATCCATTGTTTTTAATCCAACGACAAAAGTCAAAAATTCAAGCGGGGTAAGGATACAGTAATGCAATCTCATGCTTTAGGATATAAACTGACAACTCCAAGGGCCAGAAAGAACTTGCAAAGATCTGCAAAATAAGCAGAGTTTAAAGTATATTTGTATGCATTATTATTAATCTTTTTAAAACTTATCTCACAAATACTGAATATTGCTTCTGGCAGTGGGGGCAAGGGAGGCTGAAGGAGGGAGAGATGAACAATTTGAAATAGAAACAGTGTAATCCCAATAAGAAATCTTTAATAATCTTAAACTTACTTTCCCCCCAAAATAAAATAGCCTAAACCTTATATGTTCTTCATGTGGCGAAGAGGGGCAGGGAGCATTGTCAAGAGAGACCTGGTATGGTAAGATTTTAGCCTAGAGTGAATGTTCACAGTTGCTGGCAGACCATTAACAATCAGGTTTCTAAAATGCATTTCAGGAACTCTCACTTTGGTCATGCAAGGGAATAAGTGAAAGACTCAGAATCTTTACTATTGGAATTTCTACCTAAAAATGCACTTTTCATCAGGAAGTGAAACCTGCTGATTTTTTCCCATTTAGATCCTAACAGTGACACTGTGTGGATAAATCTAGGAGTACACACGAAGTGTCGCATGAAGAACGCCTTGGCTAGAAAAGAGAGCAGGTTCTGACATGCTGACCAGGTGTCACGGTGAGGAAGGAAACAGACCATAAAAAGTGAAAAAAAACTGAATTTTAGACAAGAAAATGAGTTCACCAAAGCGAGATCTTCCTCTTATTCTTCAAAATCTATACTCAGTTAAATAGAAGGTTTTCATACTTGTTGTGACTAAGTGGCATCTTTTCTTCTAGACTAATGCTGCATAGAACTCACCATTACCAGCTTATAACCCACATAGTCCCAATCTTTAAAGATGGCCCATTAGTGAAATAAGAAAATACATTGCTTCTGAGGCCCCTAGACCTACTATAGAATCACATGGAAGAAGTGTACTGACCTACCTTAGTGTCAATGTTGGAAAAAAAATATGTTTTACTTTAGGATGGATTTTTGTAGACATGTGTCAGTCTTTTCAATGAAACACTTTAACTTGAAAAGGTAAATGTACTAGTAGAATAACTTTGACCTATCATATTCAATGAGAAAGTAACTGAAGCCTGGTTGAGGAAATAGAAGGAATCAGTTTATCTGTAGGCACTTAATTTTGCAACTGCTTTGAAATTTTATTTTATATTTAGATGAGTTTTTAGTCCCTCATACCAGAAAAATCTCAATTTTTTAAAGATCAGAAATCCCTTTGATGATCACATTAAAAAGCTTCCTCCAAAAAATGCACTTGGGCAAAAACATCTATCTACAGCATTTTATTATAATTTCAGAGGCTCACGGACCCCACAGAAGACATGGACCTGGTTAAGTCTTTACTTTATGAAATCTGACTCGTCTTCTCTTTATTTTATTCCTACTTTTCTCCCTGCCACTGTTTTCATTATTGTTGTTCTTCATTATCTTTCTGAATTTTCCAAGGCACATATTTCCTTCAAATATATCAAGAAAATCTAGAAAAAGCAAACATAACTAAAATATTGCTCTAAAATTATCAGTGATGTCTATTGGGATAATTTCAGGACTATCAAAAGTTGAATACATTAACATCCATAACAAATATCATGCCTATCTGGTAGCAAATTATCTAAACAAATATTAAAGTATTTAGTTGCCACTTAAACTTAGGAAATGTTTAAATGCAAATATCTTCATGGTCAATTTTTAAAAACCTTTTATCCAGATAATATTAATTGACAGTTCCTGAACATGAACAAAATGCTGGACCCTATGACAGGCACTTATATGTATTTGCCAATAGCCCTGTGAGAAAGAGACCATTATCATCCCCATGTTCCAGATGAGCAATCTGAGGCTGAGAGAGGTTGGGTGACATGTCAAAGGCCACACACCTAGTACATCATCTAGCCAGGCAGTCTTACTCAAGAAGCCAAATCATTAATCACCATGCTATATACTACCTCATAAATGTTTTGGTACTTCATAGACACAACCTGGAAAATCTCCAAGCAACATACGTTTACTTGATAAAAACCTGTAGCACTCCTTGTCTTGCAATCGACATTGAACAAGAATCTTGGCATCTATTTTAATAGAGATCATTAATTCATTAAATATAAACTATATTATCTGAGGGGCATGGCACTTAACAATTACACTTATTCAATATTGGACCACATGTTTTCCTTGTGAAGTATATTATTCCAGTAGTATCAGTGAAAAAAAGAAGCAAAGAGTCAAAGGCTGGCTTAAAGTTTCAAACTAGTCATCCTGACTCCCAATTTTTGATTGCTGTTAGAATGTTATTCTCCCTTGGCTCTCATATTTTATTACTTGCCAAGTTTTACATCTTCCTTTAAAATATCTTTTGCATCACCCCTTTCTATTTCTTCTACTAAAACTCTTATTCACGTCCTCAGTGTCTTCAAATCTCACTCCTAAATTATGGCATATTTTAGGATTGGTCTCTGTCTACAATCCTTCCAACACAGCTTGTATCTTTTGCTTTGATGGCATAATGGGATAATGTAGTCAAAAGCCTCTCTTAAAAAGGGATTTAAAATATCTCAGAGCCTTTTAAGAATCAACACAAAAAGCTACTTAGATGAAATTCCTGTAACTGGTTATATAAGTGCAAAATTTGAACATTATATGAAGTCCATAAAAGTTATTCTATTTGCAGTAGTAGTACTAAGGGTAAAAAAAGTGATAATTGAAGAAAAATTTTGATGATGTAGTTCTCTTATAAATTGGGAACAATGACCCTTGAAGGACCATAAAGAAAGTGAATGTCAAGATAATTTATTATTGTTACATTATCTACCTCATTTTTCACTTTGTCTTACAGAGCTATGATATCCTTACAAGGTACCGAATATCCCAAATATTAATGAACACTTAACAGTGTATAAAAAGCAAGATAACAAGGGCTGAAACAAAGAGTTGGTGAATTTCTCCTCTACTATTACTTTAATATCAAGAATATTAACCAGGAAGGGCAATACATATGATTACTGTAGAAGGTCTCAGACTTATAAGGTATACGTGTAATTTTTAAAGATTTGCAACCCTTTCTGAAGCAGAATGCACCCCTTTCCCTGACTAGCTGTGTGGTGCTTATCTTATTTCGGAAGGTAACATTTCACAGCTCCTCTTGTGATTTACTGTGGGTTCTTTTCATTGTAGAAGAGCCAGTTTCTATGCATGTCGGTTGGACAAGCATTTATACGTAATTGGTGGAAGGAATGAAACCGGCTACTTGTCCAGCGTGGAGTGCTATAACCTAGAAACGAATGAATGGCGCTATGTGTCCTCTTTGCCACAGCCTCTGGCGGCTCATGCGGGAGCAGTGCACAATGGGAAAATATACATTTCAGGCAAGTAATTCCTTCATTTTCTGTTACAAAGTTCAGTTCCAAAGCACTCTCTTGACTTGTATGTCTATGTTTATTTCACAGGGGGTGTACACAATGGAGAATATGTCCCATGGCTATATTGCTATGACCCAGTAATGGATGTCTGGGCTCGAAAACAAGATATGAACACAAAACGCGCAATTCACACTTTGGCTGTAACGAATGATCGCTTGTATGCAATTGGAGGAAATCATTTGAAAGGTCTTTTTTTTTTGTTGTTTTGTTTTTTAGTCACAATAACATTTGCACCTCATATTTCTCGCTAAGGGGGTTTCTCCTTAGATAATCATAGTTAACCAAGTAAAAAACATGTTGACCTAATAAAATCTACTCTGTAAATTGGCAGTACCCTTGAGCAAGCATTTATTTTGGCTTTGCTGCAGATAGGATTATTTTTAAGTTACCATACACATAAAAGAAATGAATAATGATGTCTACAGAAAATAAGAAATAGGAGCATTAATAACTGAAGAACACAAACAATTTGTCGTAACAATGAATTCACTGAAATAAATTATTTCTTATCACCAAAGTTGTAGTAATGAATTTTTTCCAGAAAATTGTTTTCTGCTGTAATCATAAGGAATTTTAGTCATAAGTGCACAAAGCTAATATGTGATTTTTTTAAAGGTAATATTTACCAGATATTTGTGTCTAAATGTAGAATTTTTTTAAGAATTCAATAGCAAGCCACTTATGATTATCAAATTCTGTTGCTTTTTTTCAATAAAAAACTTAAAGCATAGCATTTTTAGAGACATGTTTTGGCACCTTTCCTTCCCTAGATATGTATACGACTGCAACTTTTTGTAGTGTATGTGCACATATATAACATTATGTGCATGCATGTAACACTGAATGTGACAGGAAACCAGAGAGACCTATGATATCGAGAACATTATTGAACTGCTTTGGGCCTCAGTTTCCTCATCTGAAGATGAAGAAACTGCTCTATGATCTCTAAAATCTCCTTCAGCTCTCCTAGTCTATGATCCCTGAAATTGAGCTAAATGGGAAACAGGCTATCTAAGTATGGTAGATAACACACATGTGTGCATTTATTTTTTAATAGTATATACATCTTTTTAAATGGTTTAGATCTAGATGTTTTTTCTATTTTCCTAATACATATTTACCTTTAGATGTAATAAAGCCTGAACAGGTGTAATTTTTATGTAGATAGTTCCAAGTTCATGTTCATTCGTCAAGTTCATGTTCAGAAATGCCAATAGCCTAGTGCATGTCTGCTGCTCAGCTTAAGTGCTCTCCCCAATGAGAACGGATTTTCTTTACTACTGTGACGCTTCCCTTTTTATTCTTTATCTCTTTCAATGGTGCTCTTTCATTTCAAGCCACACACCATTCCTTTACGTCGACATGTTTTGTATTAACTTTGTATCCTTCTATGTTAAAATGTGATTTCTTTGCATTTCTTTTGCACAAGATATTGTCTAAATGCTCTAGGATCTTCTAACATTTAAGGTTAGGTTTGGACAGAAAGACTCAGGTAATGACAATCTAAATGAGAAATAGTGTGCACACATCAAAACTGGGTTAGCTCAAGGAGGCATCATGGTGAGGAGAGGATATAGACATTGTATCTAAGCCTAGGTTTGATTCTAGTTATGCACTTTCTAGTTGTGTGGTCTCACTCAAGACACTTAACCTCATGTCTGTAAAGGAAGGATAATTATCCTTGCCTTGATGGTTTCTGTGAGGATTACAGTTCCCATGTATAACATTGTCACAGAGAAGGCACATATATCTTCAAATGATGCCTCCAAGGTCAGAACCTGGAATTTGCCCAAGTGCCCATTCTAAGTGTATATGCTTCAAAAATTATCATCAATAATCTTAATGGTACAGGAAAGGAATATACTCTGGAGTTGCAGTGAGTACATTGTTCTGTTGTTCCACCATCTATGTGATTTATTTTCTGTAGGAAGTTAGTAACCAAAATAACCTGTCTACCTCTTCAAGAAAAAAAATTTATCCACCTTTTTATTCATCTTCTCAATTATTTTAAAGAATCCAGTATGTTGGTTACTTTAGAATACACACTGAGATTGTCAGCTAGCAAATATCCATAGCCTGCATTTAACTACGGGAAAAATAGATAAAAACACTAAGGGTTTGACCTGCTTGGTGAGCACGAAGCTCCCACTAGGTGTTTCTCACCCTCTAAATTAAAGGCAGGGATCCAGTAGAGTCCAGGAACTTAAGTTGTTCTCAGTGACCTAGGTACTGCCCCAGACACCAAGAACCCTATCAGAAGCTGTAGGAGAAGCTCTTCAGTGAAAGTTACTCAGCCTCCTACTCCAAACCTTGATTCTTGGTAAATACTAGAAACCATTTACATCATCAGAGTTGTTTATAAACATAGTCAAATTGTGAAAAAGGTAAAAGATGCTGAACAACATATTTTTAATCTATTAAAACATTCTGAGAGAGTTAAATATTCATTTGAGAAAAAGCAATACAATTTAGTCTGCAAGAGTCTGAGTTCTGAAGCCTCTCCTGGATTCAAATCTCAACCTATCTACTTACTGACTTGTGACTTACTCAAGTAATTGACTTTCTCTGTCTCTCAGTTCACTTATCTATAAAATGAAAGTGAGGACAGGGACTATCTCATAGAGTGATGGAAGGGATTGAATGAGTTCATTTAAATAAAGCCCTTAGAAAAGAAAACTAGCATATTGTAAGTGCCCTGTACAATGCTTGCTTAAACTATTATTTTAAACATTTTTAAATAAGGTTTTAATAAACCATTTTAATAAGATCTATCCACATATAATCAACCTTTGCTAATGACATCTGCTCAGGCATTCTTGCTTTGAAGTAATCTAAAACAACTAGAGTTTCTTTGGGGTTTTCTAGGTCTTTCTGACATTTCTCCCAATCTCAGTGAATTTATGCATTTGTGTCTTCAAAAACATAATTATCTATTTTGGCTTGAGGCTTGTTTTTAAAAGAAGCCCTAGCCTTAAATTGAGACCCTGAGCATTTATCATTTTGTTGTTCCACTTTGTTCTGTCACTTAGGTTTCTCCCACCTTGATGTAATGCTTGTGGAATGCTATGACCCAAAAGGTGACCAGTGGAATATACTCCAAACTCCCATTTTGGAGGGTCGAAGTGGCCCTGGCTGTGCAGTGCTTGATGACAGCATTTACCTTGTGGGAGGCTACAGCTGGAGTATGGTATGTGTCCACATTTACTGCATCCTCCTTTATTTCGTTTGTGCTTACGTTTTCTGTATCCTTCCAAATGTGTTATCCTCCACACATGTACCTTTTAAGAGTATCATACTTACATGCAAGCGGTCAGTTGCTTTAGATAGTAAAATAGGATCAGCCTGGTGGCTGTTGAACTGGCTTGCTAGCTGATCAACAGCATCACAAGGTGCGGTAGGTCTCCTTTCTCTCCTGTCTCTATGATCTTGTGATTCTGGCTTCCCAACTAAAAGTCAAACTGAGGTGATTTTACAAATGTTCTGCAGTTCAATAAGAGAGTCTGAATGGTTTCTGACCGGTAAGGCATGAAAAATGGAAATTCATTCTCCAATATTCATGAAATCTATTTAGGATGTGTGATTTGCCATTGATTTTTCCCCTTATTTTCCCTCTTTATCGTGAAATTTTCTAAACATACAAAAAAGTCGACATTAGAATGGGCCCTCATTAACCCATCATTCAGCTTCAACATCCGTCAACATTTTGCCACACTTCATCTATCCCCCCTTTTAAAATCTTTGGCTCAGGCAATATGAAGTAGATCCCAGATGTCATATCATTTCACCCTAAATGCTTCAGTATTTACCTTTTAAAAATCGTTAACTTACGTAAATACATTCACACTCCAAAAAATTAACAATAATTCCTTTATATTCATTTTTATATTCAAATATTTGCCATTAACTTTAAAAAAAGATGTATTTTTCAAATTGGCATATCCAAATCAGGATCCAACAAGTCTTTCTTGTATTTCATCATTATGTCTCATATATCTCTTGCAATCTAGAACATTACCCCGACTCTTTTTGTTTCATGCCATTGACTTCTTGACAAAAGAGGTTCAGTTATACAGAATACCTTACATTCTGAAATTGGCTAATGACTTCCTTGTGGAGTCATTTGAAATAGTCCTCCATCTGCATATTTTCTGGAGACTGGAAGTTAGAGATAAGGGCATAATTAAATTCAGCTTCTTTCTTTTTCCTTTATTTATTTCTTTTGTTAACTTCTTTTTTCTTTTTTAGCAAAAACACCTGCGAAGGTGGCTTTGTAGTTCAAATTACAGTACATCAGGAGACACATTGGGTCTAGCAGATTACATATTCACTTTTAAAATGATGAACATTTTTATATTTTCCTGATTACCTGTGTTAGTTTTGTAAGATTAATTTGGTGGTTTTAATAATATTATTTGGTTTTATTTCTTTTGCCTCTAACGAGATTGTGACATAAAGTTTTGGGGAGCTTTAAAACATTATTAGTTATATAGGCAAATATGTATTGACATATATAACTAGATATTCATATGTGCACTTGTTTGCTTGTACAAATTGTTAGCTGCAAGAATGTATTTGTTTGGAAGCAGACATTGGGGCATTTTCAGAAAAATAATTATTAGGTTGGTTGGGTCTTTCATTTGTTTCCTATGATAAACACAAAGCTCCCTTGGTTTGGGGAGGAAAATGTTACACAAGCACTAGCCTCTAAAGTTGACAAAGAAAACAAGATTAAGGACATTTTATTTCTCATGTGGCCTCTTGAAAATAAATAAATCAATATATGAGAAAGTTGACAAACTTTCATTTCCAGTTTACTTTGAACTGGTTTTCAATCCTAGCTCTGATTCTTCACAGTAGCAAAATTGAAATGGAGAAGTGAGACAACAATCTGAAATATAATTGTGTTAACTATTTGAATGTTTAAGGTAAATTTGTTCTTTTTTTTTAACTTAAACCAGCTGGATAACTTCTATTTTTGGTATATTATTTTTATGTATGTATGTATTTATTTAAGCCAAGATCTTACTCTGTTGTCTAGGCTGGAGTACAGTGGCATGATCAGAGCTCATTGTAACCACGATCCTCCTGTCCTAGCCTCCCAAGCAGCTGGGACTACAGATGTGCACTATCATGCCCAATTTGTTTTTATCTTTTTTAGTGTGTGTGTAGAGATGAGGTCTTGCTATGTTGCCCAGGCTGGTCTCAAACCCCTGGGCTCAAGTGATCCTCTCGCCCTAGCTGCCAAAGCTCTGTGATTACAGGTATGAGCCACTGGGCCCAGCCAATTTAGGATTTGTTGAGCATCTAGGATCCTCTAGGTATTTATTTAACTTTTATTATTAGTCACACACAAAAAAAATTTTTTTGAAATTTTGTCAATCTTAGCTTTTTCTTTGGAATACAACAGTTTAAAATCCATTGCTTTCATTTGGAATTATTTAGCAAGAATAGAGAACAGATATTTTCTTTTCAATATACTAATAAATGTGATCAGTAACATTGCCATTGCACTTCTCTAGCTTCCTTCTCTAAGTGCTCCCTCCTCTGTCATTACAGGGGGCCTACAAGTCATCTACAATATGCTATTGTCCAGAGAAAGGAACCTGGACAGAACTCGAAGGAGATGTAGCAGAACCGTTGGCAGGCCCTGCCTGTGTGACAGTTATTCTGCCCTCTTGTGTGCCATACAACAAATAACACCAGGAAACTCTGGAATGAACAGTATCACATTCTAGGAAGCAATGGCAGGTGACATCACTATTATAATAGGAACAATGCATTCTAATGGTACAACTGCCAAAACCCACCCTTGGTTTCTGATGATTTATAAGTAACTACAAAAGAAAGAGACCTGTTCTTGAACAGATACTATGTCTATAACTCAGATCGCACCAAACTTCCTGTGGTGACAGACTCTTCCATTTCAGACTGGTTTTAACTTATCCCAGCTTTACAAAAACTCTTCATGTGAATCTTAACTTACAAAAGGAGAAAGATAAAATACAGAAGACTGGCCCCAGAGAGATCTCAGATCAGTATTGTGCATTGTAGTCTACCTGCATGTGATCTATGTTGACATTTCGGGGATATTGTGTTCAAGAATGATTCCAAATTTGAGCCATCAAAATACACTGCATTACAGAAATTGCCACTTGATTCTGTACTCTTAACCTTTGGCTACTTCACAGACTCCATTGGCAACACTGTTATTGAAAATCATGTAAGATTAAAGAGAGGCATTTTCGTTTCTATACAACTTCATTTCATATACCTTCTGCCCTTACAGCACCTCATGGGATCAGAAAAGAGAAAGATGTTGGCTCTTGTAATAAATGCTTTCTACCCTATAGGTTCTAGGCTAGACAGAGTCGTCATTTCTGTGTCCTCAATTTTATCTGAAAGATTAAAACAAAATACATTATGTCACTATTCAGTTCATGGAGGTTTGTGCTTTTTCATATTTTGTGATATATAAGTAGTGAACACACATGTTATTTACTTCAAAAGACAAGATTGACAAATTCAGTCAATACTATTTTAGAGATTCTGTTAGATGATATGTCTGACCCAAATTTAATCCGTAATAAAAAATGGGAGATTGTTTTCAGGAATTCAGGGATGAAAAGAAAGAATAATTTCCATTAAGTAGAACTCCAGTTGTCCTTCTGTTTCTAAAACACAGAACTTACAAGAGCCACAGGAGCCAATTATAGCACCTGACAAAATACTTCTCCACTTCCTCACCTTCGGGTGCCTCTAGACACTTGACTTACGATCGTTATTCCCCCAATTCATCATATTTTGTTTGTTATCACCAGAGATGCCTGAACTCAGTTAAGCGAGCAATTGCTAGTTGTCTTGAGGAACATGAGGAATTCAGGAGCAGAAGGTCAGGATAGCACGAGATAGTCTCAGTGTGGCCAACCAAAAGGACAAAACTGACAGGAATGCACATTTCGATTTTCAAGCCCTCCAGAGCTTGAACAACTTTAGGAGTAAATAAAAGCCTAAAATATATTTTAACCATCCAGAGATGGTGTTGAATCCTTCAACAAATGTGTCATTCAAAACAGTAATTAGGGAAATCCCACAGATGAAAAATGCCTTGGTGATAAGCTTTCATGGCAGAGCACGTCAAGATAAATGGGTATACTGGAATCCAATGCTGTTTCTACAGTAAAGTGCAATCTTCGTTGTTTTTGTATTTATTTGTATGTTCAGATCCAAAGGATCCATTGTAAAAATATATATATAAATATATGTATATCCAGTGCAATCAACTTTCATTTCTTTTTCCTTGAAAACATATGAGTATATAGAAAGAAAAGTTACAGTACTCTGTGGGAAAATCTCAGCTGACATCATGAATAGAATGAGGTCTGCTTCAGAACCTTTTGTTGTCAACTGTCACTGTTTCTTCCAAAAGTCGCAGTTTGTACAAGAACCTTTGCTTTCCTTAGACTTGTTCTGCATTTTATTTTTTATTTCTCACCAAAATAAATAAAAGCATTTATGAGAATTATAAGCAAAGCTTTCTGTATTTCAGAGAGACATAAGTTACTAGAAAGTGAAAAGTGAATAAATAAGTCACAGAGAATGTAAATTTTGTACAGTATTAGAATGTGTAAATGAAGCTTGCTTGGAAGGGGAAAACTTTAAATAAAAACTTTATGTACTAATTCAACTGTCTCTCATATCCTACTTACATATGTATAAATCTCTACATTAAACTGTTTGAAGGTTTGTGATATGTAAATGCCTAAATATTTTTGTTCTGAAGCTATGATTTACAAGTGTATTTGGCTTTCTCACAATATGTAAATGTATACAGTATGGACAGTGCTAAAATTATGGAATACTTCTGGAAAATGCTGTGAGTTAAAAATCATATGAGTGGAATCTGATGTTTTCACTACAAGAGTGTTATAATAAGATATAACTTATCTGAGATCAAATAACTAAATATTTATACACATTATTAGAAGCACCATATGTGTTAAAAATACCTGCACCCTTTTTAAAGAATAAGTGAATCACACATTTAATTAAATCAATTATCAAATACATAGTATTTAATTTTATTCTCTTTTGAAGATCTGATGAAGTAGTTGTACAGGGCAATTAGAGGGGCTACGGGAGACATAGGGGGAACTAAGGCTTGTAGTTAAGGGTAGCAGTTGGGCAGCCTTCCAGGCAAAGAGCTGTGTAAGATCAGGAGCTACGTTTGGAAATCTGTAAGCTGGGGGGAATTTACTTTAATGCTTCCCAGCCAAATCTATCATTAGTGATGATTAAACTCAAAATTAGAGGATATTTTGATTCTCCCTAATATTCCACAAGAAAGAGTAATGGAGTTTCTTTCTCCTTCCATTGGATCTTCTCCTCCACATGCTAGAGTAGCACACTGAAAGAAGACCCTTCTCCTGAGCCAATGGCTAGTTGCTGAAGGGCTTCTCCAAATCCCCTGAAATACCCAAGGCTCCAGTGCTGACTGAATATCATGAGATGTTAAGAAGGCATGCTTATCTTTTTCCTAATCCCAATAAGCCACCTACTTGATGTCCCTCGCTAGACTGTACTTTCATGTTTTATATTTAGTTAGTTAATACTTGAAGGAATTTTGGGTAAAGTGGAAATATACTGAGGGGACAAAAAAAGATATTTTTTCTAAGAATACATCTTAAAACTGACAAAAACTGGAAGAATGCATATACAGACCAGATTTTTAAAATTAATTAAGCTGTGTCTGTGAGCTTGAAATTAGTGTCTGCATTTGTTCTACCCTATTCAGCCAAAGTCATATTTTCCCAGCTGCTTGACACTTGTATCACTTAACAAACTATCATCATTATCAACATGGTAAGTATCAAGTATTCATTGAATATCCCAAAGGGCATCATTATAAATGCCAGACTTCTGATTAAACTTAATTCTTTAGGTCAAAATAGTTTTAAAAAACAAATAAGCTAAAACAAGAGTAGTAAAGCACACCAAAGCCAACTAATACACATTGATGAGTACCTTGATAGACTGAGTTCTCACAGAAAGGACTGATCATGACTGATCATGCCTGACTTTCTAGAAGCACCTAACCTTGAGGATATTAAAACTTTAGTGGAAAATATTATGCCAATAAGAAGCAGCAGAAGGGTCAATGTAGGAATAAAATATTCAAATACATAGTATATTTGCTTTGTGTCGCTGTAGCTATATAGTGCTGCTCTGAATTGTAGAATAAATATACACCAAATATAGGGTGGGGTGTCTTTATGGAGGTTATCTTAATCCATTTTGTGATGGTAGAACAGAATACCTGAAAGTGGGTAATTTATAATGAGCATAATTTACTGGTGCACAATTCTGAAGGCTGAAAAGTCCAATACCAACTTTCTGCCATCTGGCCAGGGCCTTCTTACTGTGTCATCCCATGGTGGAAACCAAGAAAGTGAGAGAGACAAGGGAGGCCCAATGTGCCCTTTTATAGTGGCACCAATTCCACCCATGAAGGTGAGCCCCTGTGACCTAAACACCTCTGAAAGATCTTACCTCTTAATATTGTTACAATGGCAATCAAATTTTAATATGAGTTTTGGAGGGGACAAACATTCAGGCCATAGCAAAGGTATTCTACATTTGTTGACTCTATAGGCTTGGTGCAATAACAAAAAGTGCATGTTTAGATATGCATAGTAAAAATGTGCTTCAAGAATGCAACATAAAAGTTTAGCATAAGAAAAATTTTTCTATAAATTGAAGCTTGAGTGGCTTATTCTATTCTATTCTAGGTTGTTGCCTAGCATATATTAAGGACCCAGTAAATGTTAATTGTTAACATTAGCAGCAGTAGTATTATTTTAGTGTATTTTAGTTCACTAATGATGCTAAAGACAAGACAATGAAGTAAATTAATGCGTGGGACTGTCCACTCCTCAAGCACAGAAGAATTATATCACTTCAGATAAAGTAATAAAGTGATCCTTGATTGTAACCTCCCTTTCCCTTCTTTATTTATTAAGTTGACTCTTATTCTGTGGCCTTCCAAATCCCTTATATACAACACAATGGCCTGTAGGGGTAGGCTGGGGAAAGGTGAACATTTGGTTGCAGGGAGATAGCAGGCTCTTTGCTTCCAGTCACGTTGCTCAAATCTGGAACAGTTGACCCATCAGTCACCTCAGGTGCACATGTGCACCATAATAACAGTCGCACAAAACCTGCCACCAGCACCCAAGCATACCATCGAAACCTGAGAATCACCCCACCTCATCTCCCGCCACTGACGTCTGTGCACTCTTTTTGGAGGCCTGAGAACAGGCCCACTCAGCCTGCTACCACCACCACCACTGGTACCACCCACACATGTCACCAGGGGCCTGGGGACTGCCTCACCCAGCCATAGCAGCCACCGCTGACACCAGCTCATGCCATCTGAGAGCCTGAGGTTATCTTACTACTGCTACTGCCATCATGCATGCCATACACACTGCCCAGCAACCTGAGGCCTGCCCAGCCACCCAGCCCACTGCTGTCACTGCCAACAGGTAGCCTGGAGGCCCAAGAATTGGTCTTCCTAGACCCACTAATACCAGTGCCCATGTACACCACCAGGGGGACCCAAGGACAGGCACGCTTAGCTCACCACTGCCATTACAGGGGCCCAAGGACTGGCCCACCTGGCCTCCCCATCCTAAGCAAAGTCTCACCATAGCCTCCACTAACAACTTCAGCCTAAGCCACTGAGGAAATCACAGACACCATTGACACTACTGACAGCCAAAGAAATCATACAACTACCCTACTGCACATACCCAGAATCAAAACTAAAGCGCCCTACCCAACTAATGCCACAGATACATCTACAGGAAAAAGTCTTTGTCTATGAAAGGCAATCTAAAAACTGGAAGAAACAACTGTTATGTCTGGTTTTTTTTCTGATTCCCTTTCACCAATTTTACTCTACAGTTCATGTTCTACCCAACTACTATTATTATTTCACCATAACACTTTGAAATCTCTAAGTGTCTGATCTTCAGGGACATTGCTTATTTGGTTCATCTCTGATCCTTTTTTTCATTTAACATTTCTGATGAGAAACCCTGCAGCTCCTTCCACCTGCAGGCTCTTCCAGAATAGCTGTGGTAAATTGTACTTTTTTAATGAATGGACTTAGACCACCAAGCTTCCTCACCAGGCCAGATGGCATTCATACAGTTTGGCAGGAAGTTCTTTACTTGTCTTACAAGTTTTTCTTAAAAGCAATTGAGACTATTAAAGCCAGCTGGGATGGAAAGCCATATTAAGTTTATTCTTTTCTCTTCCAACACAATTGGTTATATTAATCCAACTCACAGGATAGAAAGAAAAAAGAAAAGGAACTTTAAAGCCAAAGTCCCTTGAGGCTACATAAGCTACATGAGGCTATATGAGGTCCCATGAGAAGATATAATCCTGGTGTCTAAGTAGACCACCCCTAGAATGGTCATCATCTCCTCTATGTCTTTAGAATATTTACTAGCTGCATTATTCATGTAGCTTCTGTCACATATTTTCTAATATTGATGGTGTTTTATGTGTAATATTTATGCCTTGTTTTAACTAAGCCCCTTGGTGTATAAGAGGCAATGTCTGAATGAGGTGTTTCCCCACCATGTTTGCTCACAGCAGTGCTCAGTTGTTTAAATGGTGGTTGATTTTAGGGGTATTAGAATTCCTGGAGTAGCAGAGTCATTTCTGACTCAGAAATTTTATGTGCATAATCTTGAAAATGTAAATTGTACATGGATGTTCTGGATCCTAACTGCTACCAATATAATAAGCCCTACAATAGCCTTTGATACAAAGGTCTGTAAGTATGTGATCACTAGTTGCTTTTGTCATATTAACCATGTTTCCCTTATTTAATGGCTGTGAAAAACCAGAATTTTAACCCTACTATAATGAAAATCTTTTTTCCAAAAAGCAAATGGATAGTACTGCTGTGATTCTTGCCTCCAGCTCAGGAAACATTCACAAATATTGCTTCCTAGGTGGTCTCTTCACAAACAATGAGGATTAGTATGTAATAACTCTCTTGGTATCCCCAAAATATATCCCCAGTATTACAGTCAGTCTTTTATTAATTGATTCCTCCCAGTGTGGATGAAGCTCTTAATATACATAAGTAACCATAATGTAAGGTATATGTGCAATAAAATCATACAAATAAGGTGTTGTGGGAGTTCCAGAAAAGTTTATGTCCAACTAGGGGACTCAAGGAAGACTGAGGCAAAGGCTGTACACAAAGTCAGTCATGAAGAATGGGTAGAAAATAAGAGATATTTTTTCAATTAATGTTTGTAAGGTAGTCCTTGAAAATACAGCAAATAATAACTAAGCCATTTTCACATGGAAAAGTGCTAAATCAAAAATAGTAGTATAATCATTTCCAGATTAGTGTATGGGATGATGGTTTGAATAATGAAGTGTGAGGGCAAGAACTTTTATGTCCAGATAGAATAAAGTAGTTCAGAGCAGGCCAAGATTTCCACTGTGACAAGACAACTAGCAAAAGATGAATGGTATTTTGTTTAACATTGTTAAAGGCATGAGAGATCTATGAAAGCAATTAGGACTAGATTAATTAAAATTCCAGAGGAGAACAGAGTTCCTAGATGAGCTGATTATGGCCACTAACATTTTTCTCTAGGAACGTTTTCCAGTTCTGACCAAAAGTTGATCAACCTTGGCTCAGAAAGAGAAGAGGCTATGCTACTGGAAAGAGAAACCAGCAAAAGTGTTAGCTGCCACACAAAACTGGACTGACAAAAATGAAAACTTGAGAAGGCTTAAACACATAGCCAGTTTTCCTTGAAGGGAATTTTGGAGTTCTGGTATTGCCCAGGAAGATAAAAAGCTAGGCCAAAAACTTCCAAAAGGCAGAAAATAGCTCCCACAATCTCACAGTGCTTAGAAATTAAAGATTTTCAAGGTGAAGAAAACTCTTTCAAATACATGACTGCTCACCCCCTAAAGACATTTGCCAATATTAAAATGGTATGATTTGTGAGGATAAAAAGTTACGCTGACAGAGGCGGGCAGATTGCTTGAACCCAGGAGTTCAAGACCAGCCTGGGCAACATGGCAAGACCCCGTCTCTGCAAAACATACAAAAATTACCTGGGCGTAGTGGTGCATGCCAGTATTCTCAGCTACTCTGAGGCAGGAGGATCACTTAAGCCTGGGAAGTAGAGGTTGCAGTGCGCCGAGATAGCACCACTGCACTCTAGCCTGGGCAACAGAGTGAGATCCTGTCTCTAAATAAATAAATAAACAAACAAACAAACAAATAAATAAATGTTAGGCTGAACTCCTCTAAAGGGAAAATCTGAATCTCCTGCAAACTGCAGGGCTGACTGGACTCACAGCCAAAAGCCTGGGAGGCCCTACCCTAGGAAGAGGGACAAACCAAGTATAGATTGAATCTTACTAAAATGAGTTCCAGCCAAGCTCGATCCCTGAATGAATTAAGATAATAACTTCCTCACTCTATCTGCATAACAGAAAAGGGAACTCCTTCTCTGATAGAAGATAAAACCATATGGAGCCTACAGTTCTTTCACACACAAAAGCATTCATTCAGCCAAAAAATATTACTCAGGAAAAAAATCATGTGACTTATAATCTACAGAATAAAGCAATGAAGAGAAATAGACCCACTGATGATCCAGATGTTTGAATCAGCAAACAAATAACTATGATCAATATATTAAATACAAAAAAGTAGAAAATATAAATGAAACGATGAAAGCTCTAACCACAGAATTAGAGTCTATTTTTTAAAAAAAGAATCAAGTAGTTACTCTAGAACTAAAAAACACAGTATCTTAAATTAAGAACTCAGTGGATGGCATTAATGGCAAATTAGACACAGGATTCGTGTCTAAACTGGAAGAGAGATTAACAGAAAGTATCCAAAATGAAGCACAGAGAGAACAAAGAATAGAAAAAATATATAGATTGAAGTGGAAGAGACTTCTAGGACATGCTCAAAATGTCTAACATATGTATTATTACAGTTCAAGAAAGCAAGAAGACAGATGATAGAAAACCAGCAGTCTCAGAGGTATTGGCCAAGAATTTTCCAAAACCATTAAAGGATATTGACTCACAGATTTAAGAAACTCAACAAACACCAAGCAGGATAAAGACAAAGAAAACCACACAGTACATTTCTGAAACATACTGTATGAAAGTACAGTAAAATTCCTAAAAAACACAGATTCTTAAAAATAGCTAGAGAAAAATATCATATTATTTTCAAAGGAGCAATAACGTGGCTTTCAACTTAGTTCTGAACAGAAATGATTGAAGCCAGAGACATTAGAATAACATTTTTGAAGTGCTGCAAGAAAACAAAAACCATTCCAGAATTCAGTATCTGGTAAAAAATATTCTCTCATCACTGAAAATAAAGACAATTTCAAGCAAAAAAACAAACTAACTAACTAAGGGAGTTCATCGTCAGTAGGTCTGCATAAAAGAAATACCAAAGGAAGATTTTCAGGCAAAGGAAAATAATCAGAGATGGAAACATGGAAAAAAAAACAGGAGAAAATTAAGAACACAGGAAAGGATAAATATGTGAATAACTATAAATAAATATAGATTGTATAAAAACTGTGAATTCTTGTGAAATTTTAAGTTTATAGGAACCTAAAATATATAACATGAATTATTTGAAAGGCAGGAGGCAAAGATAAATAAAGTTCAAAGGTTCTAGGTTTCTAGTAACATTAGGAAAGAGTTCAGAGTAATAATTTGTAATAAGTCAAGGATGTATGTTGTGATCTCTAGGACAAATATTAAAAGAAGAATAAGGTGTAAAATTAATAAATGAGCAGGATGAAAAAGAAATAATGTAAATATTTAATTCAAAAATCAGGAAAGTAGAGGAAAGATAATATTAATACAGCCAAAATAGAAAGCAAATAGTAAGATGGGAGATGTAAAACCAAACATACCAGTAATTTCATTAAAGAAAAAGGAACTAAATAGTCCTAGTAAAAGAATAAGTTTGTCAGATTGGTTTTAAAAATGAATGATGCTTATAAAAGACAGCATTTAAATATAAAGATAGACCAAATGAAAGCTTATATAATTGTAATACTAGCAGGCATAGCATGAAGGAAGACTAAACAAAGTTCATCAAAATGGCCTGACTTTCTCCTACATTAAAAGCCTAGGACCTCTGGGTTGGCTTTTTAAATAACTCATGACACTGAATTGATAGAGATGTTATGTAATATTTGGGCAAATTAGATGTTGTTTTATGGATAATAAATCAGTTGTAGGTAATCAATGTTTTAAGAAATAATTTTGTATAATTATTTGACTTGAAAGAAACAAGAAAAGATAGATGAGAGAGACAGATGGATGGACACATAGGTAATCTTGAATATTTATTATAAACTCTCCAGGATTTATAGCTGGAAAATTTAGGCTTAAATTTCTTTTTTTTTTTTTTTTTTTTTGAGATGGAGTCTTGATCTGTCACCCAGGCTGGAGTGCAGTGGTGTGATCTCGGCTCACTGCAACCTCCACCTCCCAGGTTCAAGTGATTCTCCTGCCTCAGCCTCCCAAGTAGCTGGGACTACAGGAGCGCACCACCATGCTCAGCTAATTTTTGTATTTTTAGTAGAGACGGAGTTTCACCACATTGGCCAAGCTGGTCTCAAACTCCCAACCTCATGATCCACCCACCTCAGCCTCCCAAAGTGCTGGGATTACAAGTGTGAGCCACTGTGCCTGGCCAGCTTAAGTTTCTAACATGAGTCTTAGATATCGAGGCCATCCCCTACAGTATGCTTTCTTTAAACACAGTGCACACCCTCCAGGAGGTCTGAATGGCGTGAGCCCAACACCCACCTTTCCACAAACAGCCCCCTCAGCAAAGGAGACCCTGGCACAAAGAGCCCTAAAGCTGGTGGGGCAGGGGTGTAAAGTCATGTTGGAGGCAGTATGACATACTCTGAGAATCAAAGGTAGGGGTTTGTTCTGTAGAAAAGAAATATATAAAGGAAATATTGTTCATCCCAAAATTTCAAAAGAAAAGTTCCACTTGACAGTAAAAAGTTGATATGGTTTGAATCTGTGTGGCCGGTCAAATCTCTTATTGAATTGTAATCCCCAATGTTGGAGGAGGAGACTGGTGGGAGGTAATTGGATCATGGGGGTGGGTTTCTCATGAATGGTTTAGCACCATCCCTTTGCTACTGTTCTCCTGATAGTGAGTTCTCACAAGATCTTGTTCTTTAAAAGTGTGTGGCACCTCCCCATTCTCTCTTCCAAGAGAGAAGAGAGGGTTCTCTGCTCCACCCATGTGAAGATGCCTGCTCTGGCTTTGCCTGGCGCCACGAATAAAAGCTCCCTGATGCCTCCCCAGTCATGCTTCCTGTACAGCCTGCAGAACCATGCACCAACTAAACCTCTTTTCTTTCTAAATCACTTAGTCTTGGGTTATTTCTTTATAGCAATGCAAGAACGGACTAATACAAAAGTCAAGAACTATGTTTCTGGTATATATGACCTCAGATATCAGTTTGACTCACAGATGGAGGTTTGACCCTTTAAAATGCCAGCAAAGGCACATCAGATGGATTGTGTGAGAAGGGAATAGTTAATAGGAGAGGCAAATGATGTTAATAAATTCCAAAGGGCTTGTTCCTTCAAGAAAGATTCCACTAATCTGCAGAAGTCTAACTCGTAGGACTTCATAGGACACATTCTGTTAGTGTCAGTGTTCCACATCAATTACAGATTTCTGAAGGGCCATCAGAGCAAAACTATGCCTTTAATATGTAAGCCAACACTGCTGTAACTAAGATTGCAATTGGACTGGGACAAATCTCTATGATCTTGATATATGAAAATCCAAATAGATGGTTTCCATAGAAATGAATAAAAACATTTCCAAATTACTTATTCAGGATTAATCCACTGTAGCTCTGCAAAGCAAATACATTTGATGAGGCTCAGTAAAGCAGCCAATAAAAAATAAACTAAAATTGTCCAATAAGGTGGTTCCCTTCATAACAGAAAATCCATGCACAGGTAAAATATGCATTTAGACAAAGTGTTATTTTTTAATTCCAAGTGCATAAATCCATAAAATTAATCATTGGAAACACCTTAAGGATTACTGGATGCAGTTTGAAATAGACGAAAAGAACAAACACTATATAGCCACCAATGCTTCTATCCAAATTTTTATCCTATTGTGTCCTAGCTAGGTTAACTTGGGCAAGTTAAATTCTTCTCTCTCAGCCTTAGTTTCATCATCTGCAAAATGGGAGTAATAATACTTTCCTCTTGGGTATAATGAAATAATTTCATATTTTCCAGATCAAGAAGGCATAATGCAGAGAGATGGAGGGATGCATTCACAACAATAGTTAGTAAGGGAAAGAGATAAATCCAGGAGCCAAGTGGCTGGTCTCAGTCCCAAATCAACCCTCTTCTGTTATTGTGCCATTTCCTTTATAGTTGAGTTTCCATTTATACAAGTAAACTGAACTAAAAACCTGGAGAATTATCTCAGGAAGCTATACTAAAATTATTTGTCTCAAATGTTCTATTGATTCAAGTTTACTCCCCCATTCAACCACCCAAAAATGTTTTCGTTTTAAAAATCTGGCATTAAATCAAATATTCCAAAATTTGAAACTACAGCATATATAGCAAGACATTAAATGGGATTTTTTCTATTGCCTCAAGTTAGAATTTTAGCTAAGTCTTCAAAACAAAGGACAGTGGGCATTAATTACCAATGTGTTAGTTTGGGTTCTCTGAGAAAACTGTAGATGTGCAATAGATGTATTGGGGGAAATGCCTACTAGGGAAAAAGGAAGGGCACCAGTGGCAACAGAGAGAACCTTGAAAATACCATTCTGCTCTCACCCCTGTGAAGGAGAAAGGGAAGAAAGGGTTGGATAGGAAGTTACTCAACTTACAGCAAAACTCTAAGTTTTGGAGCAGACCAATGGGAAGTCCTTAAACCAAAGTTATGCTTCCAAAAATTCTCCACGGTAGAAATAGGCCTGTCTTAGTATCCCTGACACATTCAATCACTGGCTTGGCTGGGAGTAGTCTGTGGGAAGTGTGTCTTTGACACAAATGCAGTGATGGATTCAGAATAAGTAGCTGGGATTGTCAGTCAATTATGCCTTCTGCAGGAGATCTGAGTGGCACATTCGCACAGCTACCACACCACATTTTCTACATATGAGTCACATACCCAGAAGACTTGCTGAGAAGTAGGCAAACGGATCCAGTGACTATATCCTTCAAGCACTTCTGAAAGCAAAGACTGTAAATTAATTAGAGGGAGATCTCCAAAGAGCATCTGTAGGAGTGAAGAGTGCTGGGACATTTCACATCCTCCCAAACACTCAGAAATTGAAGCCATCTGATTGGGTAGAAGCTGAGATCCTCACCTCCTTCTTACCCCCAGCTACTTGTCTGCTAAGATACAGAACACAGAGCATGCCCAGACCTGTTTCCACAGCAGAAAGCAAGAGTATCCTTGGGAGAACCTAACACCAAGGAACAGTGCCTTCCTTTAGTCTGGAGAAGCCTGGGAGTGGGATTCTGGTTGAAGAACTTCTGGTACGTGCATATTAAACATACCCTCTTCACATCAGATCTCTCTGTTATTTGCGAGGCAGATTTGTAAACCCACAAAGGGCAAAGGTGGTGCAATGACAGTGTTCTTTGCCTTGCCACTTATCTGTGACTTGAAGTAGATTATTTTACTTCTCTGAGTCACAATTAACTCCTCTATAAATGAGAATAGTAACTTCTACTCCAAAAGCTTGTTTTCAGAATTAAATGAAACAATATATGTAAAGAGCTCAGAAACCTCAACAAATAGTAACTATATTCCCAAGTAAAAAAGTAAATTTAGTGCTCTGTAATCCTATTTATATTTTGAGGAAACAAGACAAATTCCTAATTTAAAAATCACTTTTAAAGAATTTGCTGCCTGTAAGTAATTTTTTATTTTCTTTTTTTTATTATTATACTCTAAGTTCTGGGGTACATGTGCAGAACGTGCAGGTTTGTTACATAGGTATACACATGCCATGGTGGTTTGCTGCACCCTTCAACCCTTCATCTGTGTTAGGCATTTCTCCTAATGTTATCCCTCCCCTAGTCCCCAACCTCCTGATAGGCCCCAGTGTGTGATATCCCCCTCCCTATGTCCTTGTGTTCTCATTGTTCAACTCCCATTTATGAGTGAGAACATGCGGTGTTTGGTTTTATGTTCCTGTGATAGTTTGCTGAGAAGGATGGTTTCCAGTTTCATCCATGTCCCTGCAAACTACATGAACTCATCCTTTTTTATGGCTGCACAGTATTCCATGGTGTATATGTGCCACATATTCTTTATCCAAGTCTATCATTGATGGGTATTTAGGTTGGTTCCAAGTCTACTATTGTGAATAGTGCCGCAATAAACATACATGTGCATGTGTCTTTATAGTAGAACGATTTATAATCCTTTGGGTATATACCCAGTAATGGGATTGCTGGGTCAAACGGTATTTCTGGTTCTAGATCCTTGAGGAATTACCACACTGTCTCCCATAATGGTTGAACTAATTTACATTCCCACTAACAGTGTAAAAGCATTCCTATTTCTCCACATCCTCTCCAGCATCTGTTGTTTCCTGACTTTTTAATAATCACCATTCTAACTAGCGTGAGATGGTATCTCATTATGGTTTTGATTTGCATTTCTCTAATGAACAGTGATGATGAGCTTTTTTTCATATGTTTGCTGGCTGCATAAATGTCTTCTTTTGAGAAGTGTCATATCCTTCGCCCACTTTTTGATGGTGTTATTTGTTTTTTCTTGTAAGTTTGTTTAAGTTCTTTGTAGATTCTGGATATTAGCCCTTTGTCAGATGGATAGATTACAAAAATTTTCTCCCATTCTGTAGGTTGCCTGTTCACTCTGATGATAGTTTCTTTCACTGTGCAGAAGTTCTTTAGTTCAATTAGATCCCATTTGTCAGTTTTGGCTTTTGTTGCCATTGCTTCGGTGTTTTAGTCATGAAGTCTTTGCCCATGCCTGTCCTGAATGGTATTGCCTAGGTTTTCTCCCAAGGTATGGTTTTAGGTCTTACATTTAAGTCTTTAATCCATCTTGAGTTAATTTTTGCATAAGGTGTAAGGAAGGGGTCCAGTTTCAGTTTTCTGCATATTGGTAACCAGTTTTCCCAACACCATTTATTAAATAGGGAATCCTTTCTCCATTGCTTGTTTTTGTCAGGTTTGTCAAAGATCAGATGGTTGTAGATGTGTGGTGTTATTTCTGAGGCCTCTGTTCTGTTTCATTAGTCTATATATCTGTTTTGGTACCAGTACCATGCTGTTTTGGTTACTTGTAGCCTTGTAGTATAGTTTGAAGTCAAGTAGCGTGATGCCTCCAGCTTCCTTCTTTTTGCGTAGGATTGTCTTGGCTATGCAGGCTCTTTTTGGTTCCATATGAAGTTAAAGTAGTTTTTTTCTAAGTCTGTGAAGAAAGTCAATAGTACCTTGATGGGGATAGCATTGAGTCTCTAAATTACTTTGGGAATTTTGGCCCTTTTCATGATATTGATTCTTCCTATCCAAGAGCACGGAATGTTTTTCCATTTGTTTGTGTCCTCTCTTATTTCCTTGAGCAGTGGTTTGTAGTCCTTCTTGAAGAGGTCCTTCACTTCCCTTGTAAGTTGGATTCCTAGGTATTTAATTCTCTTTGTAGCAATTGTGAATGGGAGTTCACTCATGATCTGGCCCTCTGTTTGTCTATTATTGGTGTATAGGAAAGCTTGTGATTTTTGCACATTGATTTTGTATCCTGAGACTTTGCTGAAGTTGTTTATCAGCTTAAGGAGATTTGGGCTGAGACAATGGGGTTTTCTAAATATAAAATCATGTTATCTGCAAACAGAGACAATTTGACTTCCTCTTTTCCTATTTGAATACCCTTCATTTCTTTTTCTTGTCTGATTGCCCTGGCCAGAACTTCCAACACTATGTTGAACAGGAGTGATAAGAGAGGGCATCGTCGTCTTGTGCCAGTTTTCAAACAGAATGCTTCCAGTTTTTGCCCATTCAGTATGACATTAGCTGTGGGTTTGTCATAAATAACTCTTACTATTTTGAGATACGTTCCACAAATACCTAGTTCATTGAGAGCTTTTAGCATGAAGGGGTATTGAATTTTGTCGAAGGCCTTTCCTGAATCTATCGAGATGATCATGTTGTTTTTGTCATTGGTTCTGTTTATGTGATGGATTATGTTGACTGATTTGTGTATGTTGAACCAGCCTTACATCCCAGGTATGAAGCCAACTTGATCGTGGTGGATAAGCTTTTTGATGTGCTGCTGCATTCGGTTTGCCAGTATTTTATTGAGGATTTTTGCATCAATGTTCACCACGGATATTGGCCTGAATTTTTCTTTTTTTTTGTTGTGTCTCTGTCAGGTTTTGGTATCAGGATGATGCTGGCCTCATAAAATGATTTAGGGAGGATTCCCTCTTTTTCTATTGTTTGGAATCATTTCAGAAGAAATGGTACTAGCTCCTCTTTGTACCTCTGGTAGAATTCGGCTGTGGATCCGTCTGGTCCTGGACTTTTTTTGGTTGGTAGGCTATTAATTACTGCCTCAATTTCAAAACCTGTTATTGGCCTATTCAGGGATTTGATTTCTTCCTGGTTTAGACTTGGGAGGGTGTATATGTCCAGGAATTTATCCATTTCTTCTAGATTTTCTAGTTTATTTGCGTAGAGGTCTCTATAGTATTCTCTGATGGTAGTTTGTATTTCTGTGGGATCAGTGGTAATATCCCCTTTATCATTTTTTATTGCGTCTATTTGACTCTTCTCTCATGTCTTTATTAGTCTGGCTAGCGGTCTATCTATTTTGTTGATCTTTTCAAAAAACCAGCTCCTGGATTCATTGATTTTTTGAGGGGTTTTTCATGTCTCTGTCTCCTTCAGTTCTGCTCTGATATTACTTATTTCTTGTCTTCTGCTAACTTTTGAATTTGTTTGCTGTTGCTTCTCTAGTTCTTTTCATTGTGATGTTAAGGTGTCAATTTTAGATATTTCCTGCTTTCTCTTGTGGGCATTTAGTGCTATCAATTTCCCTCTACACACTGCTTTAAATGTGTCCCAGAGATTCTGGTACGTTGTGTCTTTGTTCTCACTAGTTTCAAAGAACTTATTTATTTCTGCCTTAATTTCGTTATTTACCCAGTAGTCATTCAGGAGCCGGTTGTTCAGTTTCCATGTAGTTGTGTGTTTTTGAGTGAGTTTCTTAATCCTGAGTTCTAATTTGATTGCACTGTGGCTGGAGAGGCTCTTTGTCTCTGTTTCCATTCTTTTGTATTTGCAGAGGAGTGTTTTACTTCCAATTATGTGGTCAATTTTAGAATAAGTGCGATGTGCTGCTGAGCCGTAAGTAATTTATTGAAGACCTGGGGACTCAGTGGTACTGGGGAAAGTTAATGAATGTTTCCAGCACCCTATTATTTGAGGACAATATTGTAATAAGAACCTATGTTTGATTATTTAGTAGCCCTAATTATTCTACAGATTGCTTGGTGTCAACACATGTGATATGTGATAGAATAACCAACCGTCAGAGTTTACCTGAGTTTACCATGGAAAGTGTTGCATCTCAGAGAACCCCTCAGTCCCAAGCAAACCAGAACATTGAGTCAATTGCATGTGAAGCTCCTAGAACATTGCCTAGAATATTTTAGGCATTCAGTAAATACTAACTATTAGTGTGATTACTTTAGTTTATTGACATTTTAATCTGTCCTTTATTAGCAAGACTGTGTTGTGCTTTTGAGTACAAAGGTGAATAAGGCTCAGTATATCCACCCTGAGTGGAGCTCCAGGGTTAGCCTAGTAAATAGGAGAATAGACATCATATTGACTCTCAAAATTTGTTTTTGTTGCAATGCACACTTTTCATCTCCATAGAACCTTTATAGGGTAAATATAATATACATACTTTCTAAAAAGCATAAAGGATGGGAATAACAGCGATAAAAACAAAGATAAAACCTATTGTCAGAAATTGTTAAGCAGTTTCCTTGCTGAAATATTTCTTGAAATGGGCTCTTCACAAAGTTTACTGAATTTCTTGAGCTTCCTACAAACTGGAGGCAAGTCTAATTGTCCTATCAAACTGTTTCTCTTCAATGCATTTTCATTGAACTTTACAAGTCAAATGAATTTGATGAATTGAAACTAATGGCAAATCAATATGGCAAATCTGCAATTCTTAAAATATCACCATTGAGATCCATAATGTTTCATTTGACCAATTTAGATATAGCCAAAAAAAAGAGCACTGACACCCAGTTCTACATTACCCATCATTCAAAAATCCAGCTTGTACTTCATGCATACGATGGGCCTATGATCAGCATTAAAACAAAAGCACATCTTGTAAATTTTCCGAGACTTAAAACTGAGGGGATTCTTGCATGCATGAAGGGACTTGACTCAACCTTCAAGAAAGGAAAGGTAACTACTAACCCTAAAAAAATATAGCTCAGAGGTAGGCAGAGCAAGATGGTGACATAGAAGTCTCCACTGATCATCCCCCACCCCTCAGGGACACCTATTTAACAACTATCTACACACACCAAAAAAAAGCACTTTTATAAGAACCAAAAATCAGGTGAGCACTCACAGTACCTGGTTTTAACTTCACCTCACTGAAAGAGGCACTGAAGATGTGTTAAAAACCATACTGAATTGCCAACACCACCCCTCTCTTACCCTTGACCCTCGGCAGTGGCAGCATGGTGTGGAGAGCATTTACATGCACTGCAGAGAGGGAGAGCCAGCAACTGTGAGGCATTGAACTCACTGCTGCCCTTGTTATAGCAGAAAGCAAAACTGAACCAAACTCAGCTGACTCCTGCCCACAGAGGAAGCATTTAAACCAGCTCTAGCTGGAGGGAAATCGCCAATCTCATTGGGAACTTGAGTTCCTGCAAGCCTCGTCACTGCAGGCTAAAGGGCTCTGGGAACTGAAATAAACTTTATAGGCAATCTAGGCCACAAAGACTGCAACACCTAGGTGAGTCCTTGTGTTCATCAGTCTGACCTGGGCTCAGAGCCAGTGGACTTGGGGGAAAGGTGGAAACGTAAATTACTGGAACTACTGGGACATTAGTTTGGACAGTTAAAGGAGTGCTAGCATTACCCCTCCCCTAACCCCATGCTGCACAGCTTATAGCTCCAAAAGAGACCCCTTTCTTCCACTTGAGAAGAGAACACAAAAAAGTGGGGAGGATCTTGTCTTGCATCTTGGAGACCAACTCAGCCACAGCAAGATACGGCACCAATCAGAGTCATGAGAGCACCTTTCCAGGTCCTAGCTCCCAGATGACATTTCTAGGCATACCCTGAACCTGAACAGAACCCCCTGCCTTCAAGAGAAGGAACCAGTCCTGGCAGCATTTGTCACCTGCTAACTAAAGAGCCCTTGGGCCCTAAATAACCAGCGATGATTCCTAGGTACTACATCAAGGATCTTGAGTGAGACTCTAAGACTTGCTGGCTTCAGGTGAGAGTCAGCACATTCCCAGCTGTGGTGGCTGCAGGGTAGGACTCCTGCTTGAGAAAAGCAGAGAGAAAAGTAAAGGAGACTTTGTCTTGTACCTTAGGTATCAGCTTGGCTACAGCAGGGTAGAGTACCAAGCAGGTTCTTGGGGTCCCCAATTCCAGGACTTGGCTCATGGATGGCATTTCTGGACTTGCCCTGGGCCACAGCAAAGCCCACTTGCCCGAAGGGTGAGCCTCAGGCAAGTAAGCATCGCCACAAGCTGAATGAAGAGCCCTTGGGCCTTAAGGGAACATTACTGGTAGTCTGGGAGTACTCCCTGTGGGCCTGAGGTATCAGTGGCCACCAAGTGAGGTTTCTTTGCCTTTTGAAAGGGGAAGGAAGGATGGGAAAAACTGTCTTGTGGCTTGAGTCCCAGCTCAGCTACAGTAGAAGAGAACACCAGGTAGACTTCTAAAGTTTTCAAATCTAGTCCCTGGCTTCTGGATGGCACACTGAACCCACCCAGGGCGTGGGGGAACTTGCTGCCCTGAAGGGAAGAACACAGGCCTGGCCGGCTTTGCCATCTGCTGATTGTAGAGTCCCAGATCCTTGAGCAAATATAGGCAGTAGCTAGTCAGGGAGTAGTTACAGCAGGCCTTGGGCAAGACCCCATGCTGTGCTAGCTTCAGGTCTGACCCAGGACAGTCCTAGGATGGTGGCCACAGAGATGTTTCTGTCATTCCACCTCCAGCTCCAAGTAGCTCAAAACGGACAGAGACTCTGTTTGTTTGGGAGAAAATAAGGTAAGAAAACAAGAATCTCTGCCTGGCAATCCAGAGAATTCTTCCAGATCTTGTCTAACACCATCAAGACAGTACCTTTATGAGTCTGCAAGAACCACAGCATTACCAGGCTTGAAATCCCCCCTAAAGCAGATACAGCTTAGATCACAACACCCAAGTCCTTCTGAATATTTGGAAAGCCTTCTCAAGACGAATGGTTACAAACAAGCTCAGACTGCAATGACTACAATAAATACCTAACTCTTCAATGCCCAGACACAGATGCTACAAGTATCAAGACAATTCAGGAAAACATGACATCATCAAATGAAACAAATAAGTGACCAGGAGTCATTCTGGAGAAACAGATATATGACATTTCAGACAGAGAATTCAAAACAACTGTTTTCCCCTTCTTGTTTCCAAGTGTTCTCATTGTTCAATTCCCACCTATAAGTGAGAACATGAAGTGTTTGGTTTTTCGTCCTTGCGATAGTTTGCTGGGAGGGGTAGCATTAGGAGATATACCTAATGTAAATGACGAGTTAATAGGTGCAGCACACCAACATGGCACATGTATACATATGCAACAAACCTGCACGTTGTGCACATGTACACTAGAACTTAAAGTATAATTTTGAAAAAACAGCTGCTTTGAGGAAACTCAAAGAAATTCAAAATAACATGGAAGAGGAATTTGGAATCCTATCAGATAAATTTAACAAAGGGATTGTTAAGTTAAAAAGAATCAAGCAGAAATTCTGGAGCTCATAAATGCAACTGGCATACTGAAAAACACATCAGACTCTTTTAATAGCAGAATTTATCAAGCAGAAGAAAGAATTAGTGAATTCGAAGACAGGCTACTTGAAAATACACAGTTAGAGGAGAAAAAAGAGTAAAAAATAATGAAGTTTGTCTACAGGATCTAGAAAATAGCCACAAGATAGCAAATGCAGGAGTTATTGGCATTAAAGGGGAGGTAGAGAAAGAGATGGGGTAGAAAGATTATTCAAAGGGATAATAACAGAGCTTCCCAAACCTAGAGAAATATTTCAATATCAAAGTACAAGAAGGTTGTAGAACACCAAGCAGATTTAACCCAAAGAAGGCTACCTCAAGGCATTTAATAATCAAACTCCCAAAGGCCAAGGATAAAGAAAGAATTCTAAAAGCAGCAAGAGAAAAGAAACAAATAACATACAATGGAGCTCCAATACGTCTGGCAACAGACTTTTCAGTGGAAAGCTTATAGGCCAGGAAACAGTGGCATGGGATATTTAAAGTGCTGAAGGAAAAAAACTTTTACCCTAGAATAGTATATCTGGTGAAAATAGCCTTCAAACATGAAAGAGAAACAAAGACTTTCCCAGACAAACAGAAGCTGAGGGATTTCATCAACATCAGTTCTGTCCTATAAGAAATGTTAACATGAGTATTTCAATCAGAAAATATATGTTAATGAGAAATAAGAAATCATCTGAAGGTAAAAAAAAAACTCACTGATAATAGTAGGTATACAGAAGAACACAGAATACAATCACACTATAACTGTTGTGTATAAAATACCCTTAAGTAGAAAGATTAACTGATGAAGCAATAAAAATAATAACTACAACAACATTTTAAGACACAGACATTCCAATAAGATATAAATAGAAACAGCAAAAAGTTAAAAAGTGAAGGGACAAAGTTGAGGCAAGTTTTTATTGTTTTCTTTTTGCTTATTTGTCTATTTCTTTAGGTAAAAAGTGCTATGTTGTTATCAGCTTAAAGCTGTTATCAGCTTAAAATCATGGGTTGTAAGATAATATTTGCAAGCATGTTAACCTCAGACTAAAAAACATACAACAGATACACAAAAAATTGAAAGCAAGAAACTAAATCATATCACCAGAAAAAAACCAGCTTCACTAAAAGGAAGACAGGAAGGAAGGAAAGAAGAAAGAAATGCCACAAAACAACCAGAAAACAAATAACAAAATGGCAGGATTAAGTTCTTACTTACCAATAATAACATTGAATGTAAATGGACTAAACTCTCCACTCAAAAGACATAGAGTAGCTGAATAGATGAAAAAACAAGACCCGTTCATCTGTTTCCTACAAGAAACACACTTCACATATTTATAAAGATATACATAGACTGAAAATAAAGGAATGAAAAAGATACTACGCGCCAACAGAAACCAAAAAAGAGCAGGAGCAGCTATACTTACATCAGACAAAATATATTTTAAAACAAAAACTATAAAAAGAGACAAAGAAGGTCACTATATAATGATAAATGGGTCAATTCTGCAAGAAGATGTAACAATTGGCTGGGAGTGGTGGCTCATGCCTGTAATCCCAGCACTTTGGGAGGCTGAGACAGGCGGATTACCTGAGGTCGGGAGTTTGAGATCAGCCTGGCTAACATGGTGAAACTCCATCTCTACTAACAATACAAAATTAGCTGGGTGTGGTGGCACGCGCCTGTATTCCCTGCTACTCAGGAGTCTGAGGCAGGAGAATCACTTGAACCCAGGAGGCAGAAGTTGCAGTGAGCCAGAATCGTGACACTGCACTCCACCCTGGGTGACAGAGTGAGACTCTGTCTCAAAAAAAAAAAAGAAAAAAATTTAAATATATATACACCCAACGATGCAGCACCTAGATATATTAAGGAAACGTTATTAGAGCTAAAGAGAGAAATAGCCCCAGTACAATACTAGCTGGAGACTTCAACACCCCACTTTCAGCATTAGACAGATCTTCCCTACAGTAAATCAACAAAAAAAACATTGGACTTAATCTGCACTGTAGACCAAATGGACATAATAGATATTTATAGAACATTTCATCCAAGGTTGCAGAATAAACATTCTTTTCCTCAGCACATGGATCAGTCTCAAGTATAGACCATATGTTAAATCACAAAACAAGTCTTAAAACATTCTAAAAATTTGAAATAATATCAAGCATGTTCACAGATCACAATGGAAGAAAAATTAAAATCAAAAAGAGGAATTTTGGAAACTATACAAATACATGGAAATTAAACAATAAGCTCCTGAATGACCAGTGGGTCAATGAAGAAATTAAGAAGGAAATTGAAAAATGTCTTAAAACAAATGATAATGGAAACACAACATACGAAAACCTCTGGGATGCAGCAAAAGGAGTATTCAGAGGGAAGATTATAGCTATAAGTGATTACATCAAAAAAGAAGAAACATTTCAAATAAACAACCTAACAATGCTCCTTTAAAAACTAGAAAAGCAAGAGCAAACCAAATCAAAAATTAGTATTAAAAAAATTACTAAAGATCAGAGCAGAAATAAATGAAATTGAAATGAGAATAACAATACAAAAAATCAATGAAACAAAAAGTTGGTTTTTTTGAAAAGTCAAACAAAATTGATAAACTTTTTTTTTGAGACGGAGTCTTGCTCTGTCGCCCAGGCTGGAGTGCAGTGGCGCGATCTCGGCTCAGTGCAAGCTCCGCCTCCTGGGTTCATGCCATTCTCCTGCCTCAGCCTCCTGAGTAGCTGGACTACAGAGGCCTGCCACCACGCCTGGCTAATTTTTTTGTATTTTTAGTAGAGACGGGGTTTCACTGTGTTAGCCAGGATGGTCTCGATCTCCTGACCTCATGATCCACCCGCCTTGGCCTCTCAAAGTGCTGGGATTACAGGCGTGAGCACCTGGCCAAAATTGATAAACTTTAACCAGACAAAGAAAAAAAGGGAGAATATCCAAATAAGAAAAATTAGAGATGAAAAAGGAAACATAAAATTGATACCACAGTAATTCAAAGGATTGTTAGTGGCTACTATGAGCAACTATATGCCAATAAATTGGAAAATCTAGAATAAATGGACAAATTTCTAAACACATACAACCTACCAAGGTTGAACAAGAAAGAAATCCAAAACCTAAACAGACCAATAATGTAAAGAGATTGAGGCTATAATAAAAAGTCTCTCAGTTAAAAAAAAAAAAAATGCCCAGGACTCAATGGCTTCTCTGGTGAATTCTAACAAACATTTAAGAAAGAATTAAATACCAATCCTACTGAAACTTCTTTGAAAACTAGAAAAGGAGGGAATACTTCCAAACTGATTCTATGAGCCCAGTATTACCCTGATACCGAAACCAGAAAAAGACATAGCAAAAAAAAAAAAAAAAAAAACTACAGGTTATTATCTCTGATAAATATTGATGCAAAAATCCTTAACAAAATACTAGCAAACTGAATTCAACAATACGTTAAAAAGATCATTCATCATGACCAAGTGGGATTTATCCCAGGGATGCAAGGATGGTTCAACATGAATCAATCAATGTGATGCATCATATCAACAGAATGAAGGACAAACACCATATGATCATTTCAATTGAGGCTGAAAAAGCATTTCATAAAATTCAACATCCCTTCATGATAAACAAAAAAAAAAAAGAAGAGTTTTAGAAGGAACATACCTCAACATAATAAAAGCCATATGTAACAGACCCACAGCTAGTACTATACTGAATGGGGAAAAAATGAAAGCCTTTCCCCTAAGATCTAGAATACAACAACGATGCTCCCTTTCACCACGGTTATTCAACATAGTACTGAAGTCCTAGCTAGAGCAATCAGACAAGAGAAAGAAATAAAGGGCATCCAAACTGGAAAAAAAGAAGTCAAATTATCTTTGTTTGCAGATGATACAATCTCATATTTGGAGAAACCTAAAGACTCAACAAAAAAATTATTAGAACTGATAAATAAATTCAGTAAAGTTTCAGGATACAAAATCAACATACACAAATCAGTAGTATTTCTATTTGCCAACAATGAACAAGTTGAAAAAAAATTAAAAAGTAATCCCATTTACAATAGCCACACATAAAATTAATATCTAGGAATTAACGAAAAAGTGAGAGAGCTCTACTTTGAAAACTATAAAACATTGATAAAAGATATTGAAGAGGAGACAAAAAATGAAAAGATATTTCACATTTATGAATTTTAAGAATCAATATTGTTAAAATGTCCACACTACCCAAAGCAATCTATAGATTCAATGCAATCCATATTAAAATACCAATTACATTCTTCACAGAAATAGAAAAAAATGCAAAAATGTATATGGAACCACCAAAGACCTAGAATAGCCAATCCTGAACAAAGGAACTAAACTGGTGGAATCACATTACCTGATTTCAAATTATACTACAGAGCTTTAGTAACCAACATAGCATGGTACTGGCATAAAAACAGACATATAGACCAATGGAACAGAATAGAGAACCCGGAAACAAATCCATATATCAATAGTAAACTCACTTTCGACAAAGGTGCCAAGAATTTACATACAGGAAAGGACAGTTTCTTCAACAAATGATGCTGGAAAAACTGGATATTCATATGCAAAATAATAAAACTAGACCACTATCTCTTGCTGTATACAAAAATCAAGTCAAAATAGATTGAAGACTGAAATCTAAGACCTCAAACTATGAAACTACTCCAAGAAAACACCAGGGAACCTCTCCAGAACATTGGTCTGGGCAAAAATTTCTTGAGTAATACCCCACAAGCACAGGCAACAAAAGCAAAAATGGACAAATGATAACACATCAAGTTAAAAAGCTTCTGCACAGCAAAGGGAACAATCAACAAAGTCAAGAGACAACCCACAGAATGAGAGAAAATATTTGCAAACTACTCATCTGAAAAGGGATTAATAACCAGAATATATAAGGTCAAACAACTCTATAGGAAAAAAAAATCAAATGATTCAATTTAAAACTGGGCAAAAGATGTAAATAGATATTTCTCAAAAGAAGACATACAAATGGCAATAGTTATATTAAAATGTGCTCAACATCACTGATTGTCAGAGAAACGCAAATCAAACCTACAATGAGATATCAAATCACCCCAGTTAACACGGCTTATATCCAAAAGACAGGCAATAACAAACGCTGGTGAGGATGTGGAGAAAAGAAAACTCTCACATACTGTTGGTGAGAATGTAAATTAGTAAAACCACTATGGACAACACTTTGGAGGTTCCTCAGAAAACTAAAAATTAGAACTACCATATGATCCAGGAATCTCGGAGCAGGGTATACCCAAAAGAAAGGAAATCATTATATCGAGATATCTGCACTGCCATGTTCATTGCAGCTCTGTTCACAATCGCCAAGATTTGGAAGCAACCTAAGTGTCCATCAACAGATGAATGGATAAAGAAAATATGGTACATATACACAATGGAGTACTATTCAGCCATTAAAAAAATGAGATTCAGTCATTTGCAACAATATTAACCATATTGTTAGAAATGGTGATCAGTATCTTAAGTGAAAGACAAAAATCACAAGTTCTCACCTATTGGTGGGAATCTAAAAATTGAAACAATTGAACCCATGGAGACAGTAGAAGGATGGTTAGCAGAGGCTGGGAAGGATAGTGGGGAGAATAGGGAGCGGTGAGGATGGTTAATGGGTTAAAAAAATAGAATGAATGAATAATACTTAGTATATGATAGCACAACAGGGTGACTATAATCAATAATAATTTAATTGTACATTTTAAAATATGAGTATAATTGGATTGTAAAACAAAGGATAAATGCTTGATGAGGTGGATACATTATTTTCCATGATGTGATGATTACACATTGCATTCTGGTATTAAAATATTACATGTACTTCATAAATACACCAATTAGGTATCCACAAAAATTAAAAATTATTTTAAAACATATGTGTGTGTGTGTGTGTGTGTGTGTGTGTGTATCCCAAAGTCCAACAGGGATGTGCATGCTTTATATGCATTATCATATGCAGTTCTCCACAACAACCCTAAGAAGGGAATATTATTATACAGAGCAATAAACTGAGGTTCAGAGAGATCAAGTAAATTGCTCAATATCCCATGACTAAAAAGCAACAGAGGAAAATGAAGTCTCTCTCTGACTCCATAGTTTATGTTTGTCCATAATGCAAAGTTCTTTACATTAACAAAGAATAAAAATAACGACGGGGCAATTGTGATGGATAATGTTACGTGTCAACTTGACTGGATCTTGGTGCCTAGATATGTAATAAAACATTATTCTGGATATTTCTATGAGAGTGTTTTTGGATGAGATTAACAATTGAACTGGTAGACTGAGTAAAACAGATTGCCCTCCATAATGTGGGTGGACCTCATCCAATCAGCTGAAGGCCTGAATAGAACAAGATTGACCTTACCCTATCAAGACAGAATTCTGCAAGCAGCCTTCAGACTGGACCTGCAGCATGGGCCTTTTCCAGGTCTTTGGCATGCCAGTCCACCCTGCAGATTTTGGACTTACTAGTCTCCATAATCATATGAGACAATTCCATAAAATAAATCTCTTCATATATATATACACATCCTACTGGATCTGTTTTTCTGGAGAACTCAGACTAATACAGTAACCTATCTTCATTGTTCATTTGTGATTTTGGCATGTCATATCCATCTAAAAGCTAGCATTTCAGAATCTTTTCTACTATCAGGGACACCTGACTGCACAAAATCAATTGAGTACCACATTTAAATAAGAAGCAAATTTTTTGTAGTCGTTGTTATTCTTTGATAACTGTAAAATCTTCAATTTACCAGCTTACTAAATTGAGGTCAAGAAAACAAACTATTGAATAAATAAAAACAGTGTTCATGCTATAAGACAAAAGCAAAAAAGGTAGCTTTAAATCTTCTACGTGCTAGGAGGCTTTGAGCAGCAAAGCACTTAGGAAAAAAGGCAGATTAATCATCTTGTTTTACTCTTCTTCACCAATGGCAATAGATTTATTTTTCAGGACAAAATACTGCTTCCTGCTTTTGCAAAGTGACCATTTTCTTATTTCTCTTCATGTTCCAATTCGTGGTATTTCTAGTGGCAGAGAGATGTTTTACAACATTAAACAACTTGTATTATTCTTGAAATAGGTATATACACACACACACACGTATATCTAGCTCAGTGGTTATAAATCAGCAGTGATTTTACCCCTTAAAGAACTTTCAACATTTTTGTTGACACGACTGGTGGGGGATGCTACTAGCAACTAGTGTATAGAGGCCAGGGATGCTGCTAAATATCCTACAAGGCACAGAACAGCTCTCACAACAAAGAGTGCATGCATGAATTTATACTAACTCTTTACCCTAATATACACTCTAGCTGTTGCTTTGAGAGATGGTGACAATTGCAATATAGGGGACGTGCTGTGTGTGATTCAATTAATACTTGCTGCATGTAATGATCAGTTTTATGTGTCAAGTTGTCTGGGCTACACTCCCCAGTTATTCAATCAAACACAAATCTGGGTGAAAGTACTTTGTTGATGTGATTAAAACTTATCATCAGTTTACTTTCAGTAAGAAAAATTATCCTAGATATCAGGGTGGGCTTGATTCCATCAGTTGAGCTGTCTTATTTATTGTATATTTCAAAGTAACTAAAAGAATGGAATTGGAATGTTCCCAACACAAAGAAATGATACATGTTTAAGGTGATGAACATCCCAATTACCCTGATTTGATCAATACACATTGAATTCTTATATCAAAGTATCATATGGACCCTACAACTATTATGTATCCATAAAAATAATTTTTAAAGAAGGAAAAGAAGAAGGAGGATGCCAAGGAGGAGGAAGGGAACGGGAGAAAAAGAAGGAAAGGAGAAAGAAGAAGAAATTATCTCTGTGAACTGCACCTTCAGCTTGTGCCTGAGGGTTCCAGCCTGCCCTTCTCGACAGCCTACTATATGGATTTTAGTCTTGCCTAACCAGTCCCCACAATCTTACAAACCAATCCAGAGATAAAGATAGAGATAGGTCCATATACATACATACATACATACATACATACACACACACACACACACACACACACACAGATAGATCTCGTGCTGGTTTTGCTTTTTTTATGGACCCCTAACTGACACACTGCATATGCAAAACCACTGTAGTGTTTAAAGGTGGTAGATAAAATTTGTGTTTATTTCCTGATGTAAGTGTTGCTTTAAATTTTGATTGGTAATTCCAGTTGCTATTGTCTCAGTAAAAGAAAGTGTATTCAATATGTAGGCCTTCACATCCCACATATACTATGAGCAGGCCTGAAATTTAGGCTTCTTTATATAATTTTGGTTTCTCCACCCTTACCAGGCTATCCAATTAAATTCCCAAGTTTCCTGGCCCCATAACAGTATAATTTTTCTATATTATCAAAAGTAGGGCCGGGCGCAGTGGCTCACGCCTGTAATCACAGAAGTCTGGGAGGCCGAGGCAGGAGGATCACTTGAGGTCAGGAGTTCGAGACCACCCTGGCCAACATGGTGAAACTCTGTCTCTACCAAAAATACAAAAATTAGTCAGGTGTGGTGGTTCGCGCCTGTAATCCCAGCTACTTGGGAGGCCGAGGCAGGAGAATTGCTTGAACCCGGGAGGTGGAGGTTGCAGTGAGCCAAGACCATGCCACTGCACTCCACCCTAGGTGACAGAGCAAGACTCCATCTCAAAAAAAAAAAAAAAAAAGTAGTATGAATTTTTCTGTATTACCTAAAGGTTAAAAAATAAACAGAGTTGGAAAAAATGCAAGTAGAACTGAATGGCAAGGGCTATAAGAAAGACAGACTGACCTGAATGGACCTGGTGACCAGAGGTTATTGCAGGATCATGGGCTTCAGGGAAGATGGCAGTTGCCATATATATCATTGTCCTAAAGAATAAATTCCCTCTTCAGCAGTAGAGTGTGACGAACAGCCAACATACCTACCCTCAACCCTGATACTCTGAAGCTCTGTAGACACCATCCTGGAATAAAGGGTTAGAGAAAAAAATCTTTGAAATTATTATATATTAAAATCTGAGATGGAAAACCCAAAGAACTTGGCATCCTGATTTCTGCCTCAGGGAAGATGGAGTAGATATACTTTTCCTTATTCCTCCTGCAAAATACAACTAAAAGCCCTGGATGTTATATGTAAAACAAGCATAAGAAGACTCTAAAAGATGGAGGGGAAAGGGCAGGTCCACTAGGGACCTCAGGACCCAAGGAACAACATGGTGATGACTTTCTTGGGTTTTCTTTTTGCCTCATCCACTCAAGATTTGGATCTGAAGGAACCAGCAACTGTAAAACACCAGTGGGAACACAGATACCCACACACACCAATCCCCAACAGAAATTCCCTCTTGCTAACTAAAGGGCCAAGAAAAGCACAGCGGAAGAAGACAGAAAAATCTTGGACAGTAGGTGCACTACTACAGTCAAATACCACCCCAACCCTACCAGCAAGGGCCAAGAGACAAGGCTAGACTTCAAAATATACCCTTCAAACATCAATCAAAAGAAAGCAGGAGAGGCTATACTAATATTTGATAATATAGACTTCACAGCAAAGATAATTACTAGAGATAGACATTTTATAATAACAAAAAGTCAATCTACCAAGAAGACAAGGCAATCCTAAATGTGTATGTAACTAAAAACAGAGCTGCAAAATATATGAAGCAAAAACTAATAAAACTGAAAGGAGGAAAAGGTAAACCCACAATTACAGCGGAGACGTTAATATCTTTCTCTCAATAACTGACAGAACAATCAGAAGGAAAATCAGCAAATATATAGAAGAAATAAAAAATACCATCAACGAGCAGGATCTAATTAACATGTATCAAATACTCCACCATACTATATAAGAGTACATTCTTTTACACATTCTTTTAAAGTTCCCACATCCTATATCAAGATATAACATATTCTGTTCTATAACACAAACCTCAACAAATCCTACAGAGTATATTTTGAAATCATACAGAATATATTCTCCAACACATGAAATCAAACTAGAAATCAATAACAGAGGTAAAAGGAAAATTTACAAACATTTAACAAATAAAACTCCAAAATAATTCATGATCAAAAAGGAAGTCTTGGCATTTTTCTATATTCCACATATAAGTGAGATCTTGCATTATTTTGTGTGTGTGTCTGACTCACTTCTCTTGACATGATGTCTTCCAGTTTCATCCATTTTCTTGTAAATGGCAGAATCTCCTTTTTTAAGGCTGAATAATATTCTGTTGTATACGTTTCATGATTTTTTAACTCATTCGTCCATTGATATATACCTTAAATGTTTAGCATAAAAAAGAGGAAGTCTCAAGAAAAATAAAAATATACTGAACTGAAAGAAAAGGAAAATACAACATAACGTTTATAGGATACAGCTAAAGCAATGTGGCAAGAGAAATTTACAGCACCAAATGCTTAGATCAGAAAAGAGGAAATGTCTCAAATCAATAACTTAAGTTCTCATCTAAAGATTAAAAAAAGAACAAAATAAACCCATAGAATCATAAGAAAAGAAATAATAAAATGCAAAAATTAGCAAAATTGAAAACAATAGAGAAAATCAATTAAACAAAAAAGTTTTTTCTTCAAAAAGATTAATAAAATTGACAAATCTCTAGCAATACTGACAAAGAGAAAAAGAGAGGAGACAATTTACCAATATCAGGAATTAAACAAGGGATATCACTATACACCTGCAGATATCCAAAAAATAATAAGCGAATACTATAAACTCTGCACAGATAAATTTGACATCTTACATGAAATGGACTATTCAAAAAATGTGAAATGCCAAAAATAAGCCAATATGAAATAGATAAATTGAATAGCCCCATAACTATTAAGAAAATTAAATTTATAATTTAAAACCTCCCCAAAAACAAATCTCCAAGCCCAGATTGTTTCACTGAAGAATTTTATCAAATAATTAAACAAGAGAGTCACCAGTTTTACACAATCAATTCCAGAAAAATTAAAGAGGAAGGAACAATTACCAATTCATTTTATTGTCCTGATACTAAAACTGGTATTGCCCCAATACCAAAACCAGACAAATAAATTACAAAGTAAGAAAACTTCATACAAATAATCCCTCATGAGTATGGACACCAAATCCTTAAAATATTAGCAAATAGAATTCATCAATATATAAAAATATTCATAATAACCAAATGTGGTTTATTCTAGGAATACAAGCCTGATTCAGTATTTGAAAATTAATCAATGTAATCCACTTAAGAAGATAAATGACATGATCATGTCAACTGAGACTAAAAAAGCATCTGACAAAATTTCATACCCTTTAATAATGAAACCTCTCAGAAAAATGGAAACAGCAGAACATCATTTAAGAAAGAACATCTAGGAGTAAAAAAACAAAAACAAAATAAAACCTACAGTTAACATTATAGGAAACATAATAGTTTCCTGCAAAGATTAGGAAGAATGCAAGAATGTCTACTTCACTACTCTTATTTTATTCAACTGAATGCTGAAAGTTCTAACCAGGTCAATAAGGCAAGAAAAGAAAATGCAAGGCGTATAGATCAGAAGGAAAGAAACAAAACTGTTCTTATTTGCACACGGCATAATGCCTGTATAGAAATTTCAAAAATCTACCAAAAATAATCCTAGAACTAACAAGTGTGTTCAGCAAGGTTGCAGGATACAAGATAAACATTCAATTGTTTTTCTCCATGCTATCAATGAACACATGAAATTAAAATTATAATACTATTTGTAATTACTCATAAAATAAAATACGTGTAAATCTAACAAAACATGTGTAGGTCTGAAAAACTGTTGCTGAAAACTACAAAATGCTGATGAAAATAATCAAAGATCTAAATACGTGGAAAGACACACTGTGTTAATGGATCTGTAGACTCAGGATAGTAAAGATGTCAATTTCCCCAAATTGATGTACTGATTTATCACAATTCTTATGAAAATCCCAGCTTGCTTACAGATATAGACAAGATTATTCCAAAGTTTATATTGAAAGGCAAAGAAACTAGAATAACTAAAACTATTTTGAAGAGAAGAGTGTTTAAACACAGTTTGAATTTACCAAAGCATAGGACATTGTATCATCTAATATTAATTAGTGAGTTGGCTCAAAATTAGTGCTAATGACTTAGTAATTCAATGATTTCTCTTAGCTTTAAAACCTTCTTTATTTCAGAACTATTTCACCTCTTGGTTTTCATTTTTGCTGTGTGTCACTGCCTGCCAGCTGCTAATTTATTAACTCCCGGTGGATCATGTGTCCTGTGAAGGGACTGCATGAAATTTTAGTGGCAAATTATGTTGATGATTTGTATTTTGAATAAATAGTTTGAATAAATAGAACATTAAGCTTGTAAAAAAAAAAAAGGAATACAGTGGGAGGAACCAATCTACCCAATTTCTTTTTCTTTTAATTATTATTATACTTTAAGTTTTAGGGTACATGTGCACAATGTGCAGGTTAGTTACATATGTATACATGTGCCATGCTGGTGCGCTGCACCCACTAACTCGTCATCTAGCATTAGGTATATCTCCCAATGCTATCCCTCCCCCATCCCCCCACCCTACAACAGTCCCCAGAGTGTGATGTTCCCCTTCCTGTGTTTATGTGTTCTCATTGTTCAATTCCCACCTATGAGTGAGAATATGCAGTGTTTGGTTTTTTGTTCTTGCGACAGTTTACTGAGAATGATGATTTCCAATTTCATCCATGTAAACTAGTTCAACCATTGTGGAAGTCAATCTACCCAATTTCAAGGCAATAGCTACGGTAAAAAAGACTATGAAGCTTTAGCAGAGAAATAAACAGATAAACCAGTGGAACAGAATAAAGGACTCAGAAGTAGACCCACACAAATATGCTAAGCTGATTTTTTACAAAGTGCAAAAGCAATTCTATAGACCAAAGACAGCCTTTTCAACAAATGGTGCTGGAGCTATCTGATATCAGTAAGTGATGGGGGAAGAAATTTTGACTTAAGTCCCCACAGCTTCTGTAAAGATTAACTAAAGTTGAATCATGGCCTTAAATGTAAAATATAAAACTAAAACTTTTAGGAACAAAAAAGAGAAAATTTTCAGGATATAGAATTAGGAAAATCGCTTGTAAATTTGACACCAAAAGCATGACACATAAATGAAAATATTGATAATTTGGGCTTCATAAAAGTTAAAAACTTCTGCTTTGTGAGAGACCCTGTTAAGGGAATAACAAGACAGCCACAGACTGAGAGAAAATATTTGCAAACCCCATATCTGACAAAGGACTGGTATCTAGAAAAAATAATAATAACTTTCAAAACTCAATGGTAAAAACACAGACAATCCAATTAGAAAATGGGCAAAAGACAAAAACAGATATTTCACCAAAGAGAATGTACAGATGGCAATAAGCAGATGAAAAGATACTCAACATCATTAGCTGTTGGAGAAATGAAAATTAAAATCACCATGAGATAGCACTACACACCCATCAGAATGGCTAAAATAAAAAGTAGTGATATCACTAAATGCTGGCAAGAATGAGGATTATTCAAACAAATCTAGTGGGATGTTATGCAGCCACTCTGGAAAAGTGTAGCAGTTTCTAAAATTCTAACTATGCTGCCACCATATGATACAGTAATTACACTCTTGGCCATTTATCCCAGAGAAATAAAAACTTATGTTCGCAGAAAAACCTGTACACAAAGGTTTAGAGCAGATTTATTCATAATAGCCCCATCCTGGAAACAGTGAAAATTTCTCTCAATAGGTGAATGTTGAACATACTGGTACATCGATACCATGGCACGATGCTCAGCGACAAATAACCTAGATGAATCTCTAGAGAATTATGCTGAGTGAAAGAAGCCAATCTCAAAAGTTTACATGCTATATGATTCCATTTATAGAACATTTTTTAAATGGCATAACTAAAGAATGGAGAACAGATGAGTGGTTGTCAGGTGCTCAGGAGGAGACAGAGGCAGGAAAAAGGTGGATATAATTATAAGAGGGCAGCATGAGCACTCTTGTGGTGAAGAAAATGTCTGTATCTCTTAACTTTATCATTGTTAGTATCCTGGTTGTGAAATTTAACTACAGTTGTACAAGATATTACTCTTGTGGGAAACTAAATATATAGTACACAAGATCTCCCTCTATTATGTCTTACAACTCTGTGACTTTCCCGTTACCTCGCAAGAAAACATTTAATTTTAAAAAGACTGAAGTGTAAGAAAAGTTCCAAAGTGATGTAGTTTAATTGGAATTGACTAGATTATGTTATCTACCACTATAGGAAATGAGAGTTGGAAAGAAAGACCAGGATGAGTTGTCAAAAACAGTCAATTACAGTAAAAAAAAAAGAAATAAAAAATTTTTAAAGAGACACAAAAGACCATAAGCATTTTATTGTAACTGAAAACATACAAATGTACATTTATTTGATGATAATTTGTTGCTATAGAGCCACAGACTGGTCTTTGATTCTCAACTGCTGCTAGAACTATGTGTGGTTGCACACACCTGTACTGTGCTGTCAACCATTTTTCTAGTTTGGTTCTTTAAAGGAAAATACAAAAAGTTTAAAGAATTTGGGATACAATCAGGGTGTTTCATTCCTAGATTTTTCAGGGGGTTTTTTTTTGTTTTGTTTTGTTTTCAAGTATTTTACAGTGATTTCTCACACAGGTCTAATTCAACGGCACTTTTTAACGCAGCTCTCTGGTTCTCTCCAAAGGAACCAGAAAAATAAAATAACTGCACTAGTAATCCCTCCTCCAGGGATAACTACACTTAATATGTGGATCCTTTAGTGCAGATCAAGTCCCACGTATTTTTAAATGGAAGTGAATTTTTAGATGTGCTTATTTGTATTTTTTCCTATAAAAAAGTATTTTGTAGTAAAAAATAAGTTATTGAAAAATTAGTTGTTAATGTGTCTACAATAAAAAATCAGGTAAATAAATTCATGTTTTTGTAATAAAAAAAGTTATCAATGTCCCCACAGTCTTCCATGGTCTCCTTTCTACCACCACAAAAAGAGGGACGTTTCTCTGTCCAAGGCAAATTTCTTATCCATTTCTATCTCACATTGCATCCAATACAAACCTGGACCACCTCCTCCAAATTCAGCTAGTATATGTGTGCAGGAAATTTAAACTAATTTGCACCATCAGCTATAATAAAGTATAACTAGAATGGGAACTATGCTATATAAGGACACTTTTTTTTAAATTATTATACTTTAAGTTTTAGGGTACATGTGCACAATGTGCAGGTTAGTTACATATGTATACATGTGCCATGCTGGTGTGCTGCACCCATTAACTCGTCATTTAGCATTAGGTAGCCATCCCATTACTGGGTATATACCCAAAGGACTATAAATCATGCTGCTATAAAGACACATGCACACGTATGTTTATTGCGGCATTATTCACAATAGCAAAGACTTGGAACCAACCCAAATGTCCAACAATGATAGACTGGATTAAGAAAATGTGGCACATATACACCATGGAATACTATGCAGCCACAAAAAATGATGAGTTCATGTCCTTTGTAGGGACATGGATGAAACTGGAAATCATCATTCTCAGTAAACTATCGCAAGAACAAAAAACCAAACACCGCATATTCTCACTCATAGGTGGGAATTGAACAATGAGAACACATGGACACAGGAAGGGGAACATCACACTCTGGGGACTGTTGTGGGGTGGGGGGAGGGGGGAGGGATAGCTTTAGGAGATATACATAAGGACACTTGTATAGTATATTCCAGACCCAAGTGTAAGTTGTTTGAGAGAATTCTTGGCTTTGTTGTCCTGGTGCATATTAAACAGGTGGAGCAATTCGTTAATGAAACAACGAATCTGCAAAGGTGAAATAAAACGAGAACATATAAGGTATTCTCTTTTGGGAGTTCCCATAATAGTTGTGTAATTGCCGTCAACCCCTGTTTAGTGGTAATTGGGTTGCCCATTGTATTAGTCTGTTTTCACACTGCTGATAAAGACATACCTGAGACTGGGCAATTTACAAAAGAAAGAGATTTAATTGGACTTACAGTTCCACATGTCTGGGGAAGCTTCACAATCATGGTGGAAGGTAAGGAGGAGCAAGTCATATCTTACACGGATGGCAGCAGGCAAAGAGAGAACTTGTGCAGGAAAACTCCCCCTTATAATAACCATCAGATCTTGTGAGACTTACTCACTATCATGAGAATGGCATGGAAAAGACCTGCCCCCATGATTCAATTACCTCCCACCAGGTCCCTCCCACAACACGTGGTAATTCAAGATGACATCTGAGTGATGACACAGCCAAACCACATCACTCATGTTTTGGAAGCAGTGTTCATGATCACCAGGGATCTTTTGCTCTGCCTAATTCAATTATGTCCCTGTAGAGAGGTTTGGTAGCAGAACATTGTGTGCGTATATATATGTGTGCTTGTGTGTACATATATATATATAGGTGTGTATGTATATATGTGTGTATACATATATGAAATAATCAGATAGGTAAATGTATAATTACCTGAAGTAATGGAATATGTGCATTTGTACATAAAAGATCGCTGTCTGTGTGTGTGCATGAGCACTCATACTTGTACAGAAGATTAAAGCTTTTGATTCTATTCCAAAGCCAAGTAGATATTACAGACGACATGTTGTACTGGAAAGACCACTGGAGGAGAATCTGGGAGACCTCCCACCAGCTCCATCTTTGTCAATCCAATTACTACAATGACTTTTACTTCCTGCTTAGAGCACCAATGCCTCTGCTAGCAAACTACCTGACAACACTGATTTCTCAGAGACACTGAACAGAAAAGAGAAAGTGGCTGAAAGAGAAACAAGTGCACTCAGAATGAACCCCACAAGGGAAACCTGAATCTTGAGGCTTAGAATTTAATTTTTCTGATAATGGCATAATTCTGCTCTAAAAAATCACTCTTTACTCCACTTTATTTTGCACATATTATCTCTAAGGTACAATTTTTAATCTATAATTATCTTACCACGTGATTTAAACCTTGTATACAGCAGTAAGATATGCATTATACAAAATAGTCTAGTGCTAAAAATGTTTTGCCAGGATAGGTCTTATCATTCCCATTTGTTTAGACCTCTTTGTTCAGAGCCCTACTTAGCCAAGTAATGAAATGATGAAACGTGCATAATAATGGTTGTGAAAATATTAAAACAAGCCCCCAGTAAGCTGCTCAGTCAAAAGGTTGGAAAAGGGTGATCAGAAAATATGCTGCTTTCTGCCAAAGGAAGTTTAAAACATCTCATCTCATTTCCTCCCTCCCCCAAGAACCTAAGAGGTAGAAAGAGTGAAAAAGTGGAAGTCAGACAGAGCCACACCAGGAAAGAAAGGAAAGGGAGAAAAAGAGGGAACAGCGGAAGAGCTGGGAGAGAGACAAGGAATTCTGAGTGCAGAAAAGTGACAGAACCTGGAAGAAGAAAGTGTAGACATAACCAAGGCAAAGGCTATTTTTTTCAGTCATCAAGACTATGAGACATAACCAATTTCTTTGCCTTTTTGGGTAATCTCAACATTTACATCTACTGTTTCTTGCAGAGTCTAGCATAGTATTAATACTTAATCTTGGGATGGGTGCTAAAACAAACAAACAAAAGGACTTGAAATATCAATCTATGGCCCATCTTTTCTGTGTTTGGTGGGAGGGCAGCCCTTCTACAGGAAAAAATCTTACAACCTCCTGCTCTCTTTCTCTGGGTTTCCAAATAAAAACACCCCCAAAAATCTCAGCTTCCCTTATTCTTTGTAAATTATATAATAAACAGAATCTCATTTGAAATTTTGTTCATTGTCTACTGATGATGTATTTATACCTGAATTTATAGTAATCTGTTTTTACTTTAGCTATGAGTTTCTTCAAGAAACAAAACTGACAACAGATTCTAAGCAAAAAACTGGTCCAAATTTGCAAATGTTTGTCCAACCTTCTCATACCATCCAAAAGTGTCTAACATTGAAATTCCAACTTCAGTGAATTCTATTAATGCATATTTTAATTAATGCAAACTGTGAGGTCTAGCAATGTAGTGGAAACATACCCTTTAAAAAGAGAAATAGCTCCAGAAGGATATATGGATTTAACTCACATCCATAATTTTTAAGGAGCTTATTCCTAATAAATATAGGAATGTCATATTATCTGAAAATTCTGGTAACTTAGTTAGTGATTATATGAAAACTGTAGAGTGTATCATGCCAGTAAAAATAAATTAACAAACATCAAACCATTGAAGGAAATATATTATTGAATGTTTCTTGCAGAGTATTGCCTATATAGTGTTTTAATAGAATCATTTCTCATATTTTTAATTCAAACTCTCATCTGAAATTCACCAAAAGATTTGTAAATAATAGTGTATTATTTTCAAAAGTAATTTCATTCCAGCACATGTGTGGATGTTACTAAGGGCCCATGCACAATACCTTATAGTAAAAGTTAGTCAAAGGATATAAAAACAAGGTGGAAATCTGAAAATAAAAAGGTTTTCAACTGAAATAAGGGCAAGCAGGATAGGCGATATTATGTTGCAGTTACAAACACTGCTCCCCACAAAATGTTAGCAGCTTCACAGAACAGAGATTTATTTCTCACTCAAAACTTGCTGTAGGTCAGGATGACCCTCCAGAGCTTCACTCTGACACTGACGACACTCGGTGAAGCAATTCACTGATCCACATGGAGAGAGCCTCCAGTCCCTACAATCATGCCGTCAGGAACACATGATTTCCTGATTCAATAGAACCAAGAGGCGGATGGAGAATCAAACCAACAACTGTGTGCCTCCACCCAATTCACGTCTGCTCATATATCACTGGCCAAAGCAAATTCCATGGCTATGTCTTTAGGGATAAAGGAAACTTAATCTTCTGTGTTACTAGAGAGGAGACCAGATACATTGGCTAACAAGAGCAACATCTACATCCCAAGGAGACAAAGCAAGTTGTGGGGGTGGAACTTGATTTTTCTAATTATGTATGGGATGACTCTTTTGCCAGGAACTATGTTATTTATGCAAAACCTGCTAAGTAGGGCTGCAATGTAGAGGAGAGGGAACCAGCTGCAATCTTACACCAATTCTGATGTGCCCCCAGAATGCTCCCCTGTCTCCACCCTACTCTCCCTCACACTCCTGTCTCATCTCCACTTTCATTTAAGATATTCACCATCTTACATAATCCTCCTAAACTGGATTAGATACTCTCCTCTTATGTGATATCAGGAGTTACTCTTATCTATCAGGGTATTCAAATAAAAACCAAATGTCTTGATGCAAGTAAATGCGGATAAAATATATACTTGACACATAGCAAATGTTCAAAGAATTGTCGTCATCATTATCATAGCACCTAGCACTTTTCATCTATTAATTTAACAGTCACTCTCACAGGACAGTGAGTTCTTTAATCTCAGGAACTATGACTGAGTCACCATTGTATATCCAATGTCTAGCATGAAGGCTGCCACATAATAAGTGCACAACAGATATTTGAATTGAATGAATCAATCAATCTTTCCATTTTCCTAGCCTTTTAAAATAATGAACTAGGTTCCTTCTGACTATCTTGGGAGTGACATTTAATTCCCAAGGCATCTCAGATAAACCACCTCCCTCCCTATCCTCCTACTTCAGTCTTGCTTGAGGACACATTCTACTCCAGGTCGCTCTGCTCCATCCAGCTCATTCCAGCATTGACGATTGACCTGGACTTGAGTCTCTCACAGGCTCTGCTTCTCAGTCGTTCCATGTACCCACTCCTTCAATGACCCTGAAATTTCTTTGTATTAACCTTCTTCTATAGATGTGTTTGGACTATTACAGAACATATAGGAACTAAGTCTTTCAGTTACACATATACACATTAGTAAATGTATCATTTGCAATGAAAACTGACATTGGAGCATTACAACAGTTAAATTAAAGAAGCAAATGTCCAATAATGGTTACTGTCAACTTCCATGCATATTACTAAAATACTTTCTCCTTCATATTCTAGATAATCTTTCTCCTACCTCTTGTTCCAGGTAATTTTTTCTGACAGCCTATGTAACTGTCATATGGTTACTGTAAGGACAGTTCTATTTCAAATTGTATTTGTCCAGCATCTTTGCACTTTTCCAAGAATTCCACAAAGCCCTTTCACTTGCTCAAACATCAGACATGATGTCATCATTAAAAATAATTTACATATACAATATTTAATATACATATGTTCTCCTATACATGTATCTCATTTGACCAGCAATAGATCACTTTAAAGCTTCTCTTGTAAGAATCATATTGAAATTAGTGTATCATAGGATAAATAACCAGTACCAACTATTAAGTTTATTATAGAGTGGCATAAATTAGCACCTTATTTTTATACATATTTGTAAATGTCTTATTAACATTCATTCTAAAAATAGGTTTTATTGAAATACCCCATGTATTCTCAGAGTGTCACCAGTGTCGTCTCCCTGTAGAGTAAAACTCTGATCTTCTCATCAGTGTCAGCCATGAATAATTTTACAACCTCCCCAGTAGGTTATATGCTTTGAAATTTTTCATTGGCCTGTGAAACATTTATTATATTCTGAGAACTTATTAAGCATGGTATAAAACATGGAAAAGATATAGTCCCTATCCAGTGCTCTCTCCATCTAAATAGCATGAGCGACCAAATAAAAATAGTATGTCGCAAAGATTGGTTTCAATTTCCTTCATTTCTTTTTAGGATTACGATGTCATTTTTCAAAGACCATGTCTGGGAGCTTCGGTCTAAGGAGAGCCTGTGGTCATATGAGATTAGAGGATGGTTCACCAAAGAAATGAGTTTTGAGCAAGACTCACTGAAGCAGAATTTGGGCCATACATCAGAAGAAATGCTGAAGTAAAGCTTAGCATAAAAGAACCAAAACACGAGCTTTTTAGGCACAAAAATCTACTATAGATAAAACTCTGAATTTAGAGTAAAGAAATATTTAACTTACTGGTCCTTGTTGTTAAATTAATAATGATGAACTCTGTGACCTTAGAAATGATTTCACCTCTTTCTACTTCTGTTTCCCCAGGTGTGAAAAGGGGATAAATTTTCTGTTCTGTACAGCTTCCAGAGATGTTGGTAGAAGTACACAAAATAAGACACCCAGTGAGCAGTTAAGATTCTTGTTTGAAGAGGCCTAAGCATTTTGTGTTTGGATATTAGTTCTTTTCTTCCCAAGTAAAAGGAGCAGATCAACAGAGCATTCATAATCCAGGAAGGGTCCAAGTCTCTGACTTGTCTGTAGCACATGGAGGAGAACAATTCTCCCTTCACTTCTACCTAGATCACCTTGGTAGCTTGGGGAGAGAACTAACATCTCTACAGCTTCATCGTGCTGCTCTGTCCATAGGAGAGGCCAAGGTCTGTGGACACTAGCAGATACGGTGTAGACAGGGAAGCCACTCTGAAACCACATGTATAAGACGTTCATGTGCAGAAAGATCTGGCAATTTTTCTTGACTTCAAATTATCTTAACTATCATTTACACAGTGCTTAACCATTTATCAACACTGTATTATTTCATTGTGTTGTTATAAGACCTCAGATGGTACCATCTAAGAGCAATGCTGTGTAGCAATAGGGGATTAGACTCTGGAGACGAGCAGACCTAGATTTGAATTGCACCTTAGCCATTCAACAACTATATAACTTTGCCCAAAACACTCCACATCTCTAAGCCTGAAATTTCTATCTACAATAAAAGGATCATGAAAAGGGATTTTACAGAAAAATAAGCATAAATTCAAGCATGGCACCTAGTGCAGTGTCTGGCTTATTGTAAGCACTCCATAAATGCTGGCTATGTTATTAATGCCTTGTTAAATAGACATAAAAAGATTTTGCAATATGCTTACGATGGTTGATTTTATGTGCCAACTTGACTGGACTAATGGATACCCATATAGCTGGTAAAATATTACTTCTAGGTGTGTTTGTGATAGTGTTTCTGGAAGAGATTAGTATTTGAATCAGTAAACTGAGTCAGGAAGATCCACTCTCAGCAATGTGAGCAGGCATCATGCAGTCCATTTTGGGCCCAAATAAAACAAAAAGGGTGGAGGAAGGGATAATTTTTTCTCTGTCTTCTTGAACTGGAATATCCATCTTCTGTCCTCAGATGTCAGAGCTCCTAATTCTAAGGCCTTTGGACCCCAGGAATTACACGGTGACCTCAGTTCTCAGGCCTTCAGCCTCAGACTGCGAGTTAGACCACTGACTCCCCTGACTCTCAGGCTTTTGGACTCTGACTGAATTCCACCATGGGCTTCTCTGGTTCTATAGCTTCCAGATGGAAGACTGTGGGACTTCTCTACCTTCATAGTCATGTGAGCCAATTCCCATAATAAATCCCCTCTTACATACCTATATATCCAACTAGTTCTTTTTCTCTGGAGAACCCTGACTAATACAATGCCCTATCTCATACAGCCAGTAAGCAACTGGTCAGGATGTCAACCCACCATTGCCATCCAGCCTCAGGTGAACCCACATCACTGGCATATTCACTGACATGAAAATGTAAGCCCCACTTTGAAGGGATGGTCAGTAGACTTTGAACATTTCTGTTGTTGGACAGAAAGTCTTATTCCCCTTGAGTGAAAGAGAATCACTACTGGGGCCCCAGATGGATGGGTCTGGGGCCTGTGGTAGAACACAGAGAACCACCACAGGAAGCTCCTGTTTTCTCTCTGACCCCAGAGCAATGTCCCTCCAACGCAGACTCCAATACAGTGGGTCTGGGCTAGGGCCTGAAATTCTGCATTTCTAACAAAATCCCAGGTGGTGCCATGCTGCTGGCCCATGCTCCAGATTTTGAGAAGGAATGGGGCTAGCCTCTCTTGCTCTCCACCCAGCAAGACAGAGGTCAGAGATGGAAATACAGAGAGAGCTACAAATAGTTCTTCACCAAACAAAAATGACTCCTAAATCTGTGGGAGGACAACGTGGGGAATTTACCATGGAGCCAATGCCAGAGGCCAGAAGGGCTGCACACTACAGTGAGGAGAGCAGCTAAAAACCATGGATTCAAAGATCAAAAGTGGCTTTCTCCATGGTCACAAAAGCTTCAAAACAAGACATATGAGTGAACCTGCATCTGCTGAGAGAATTCTGGCTGATGCGCAGGGGGAGGAAACTACCTGGAAAGGGAAATAAACCAGAAATTTCTTGAAAAAGAGAAGAGAAAAGAAGAAACTTAGAAGCTGAGAGCCCTCGCCATGGCACAACCCTGAAAAATAAGAAGGAATGGACTGAGTTGACTCCCAGATGTAGCAAGAGCCCAGCTGAAAATGGTTTTCTCTGCTTCTTGGGCTGAGAAGTTGACCCTTCTCAGATGGATTTCAACTACCAGGAAGAAGACAGAAATGTTTCAACAATCCATTCAACAATTTTTTTATTAAGTATCTATCACATACTAAGTAGTAGCCATCCAATGGGAAGGGTGCAAAAACTACTATGGTCCCTGCTTCCATGGAATGTACATTCTACAGGAAAAGACAATCAAACAAACAAATCGTTACAAATTGCAACAAATGCTACAGAGGGGAGAGAAACAGGGCTGGAGACAGATTGTATGGAAGTAAGCCGAGGACATTCTTTAGAAAGAGAAGGCCTCTCTAAGAAAGTGTCATTTAAGCTGAGATTTGCAAGATGAGAAGCTAGCTATGCAAAAAGCAGAAGAGAAACATTCTAGGCTGAAGCACATTAACGTTCCTGATATGGCAAAAGACGGGAAGAAGAATTTCATTTTAGTCCATTTGTCAGGCCCCAGGGTCTGGGTCCAGCCCATGCTGAAATCCTAGAGGAGTGGGTGGATGGGCAAAAAGAACATTCGGGGGCGGCGGCGGGGGCATAGGCAGGTGAATATGGTTTTATTCGGCAGCAGCTCTCAACCACAGCTTACTCACACTAGCTCTCTCACACTGTCCACCCTGTCTCAGCTGCTTGAGCTGGCGGTTCCTACACACAGCTGTGCAGCCGGCTCTCCCTTGCATTCAGGGTCAACAGATTAACTCTTTTTTTTTTTTTTTTTTTTGAGACGACGTCTCGCTCTGACACCCAGGCTGGAGTGAAGTGGTGTGATCTCGGCTCACTGCAAGCTCCGCCTCCTGGGTTCACGCCATTCTCCTGCCTCAGCCTCCTGAGTAGCTGGGACTATAGGCGCCTGCCACCATGCCCAGCTAATTTTCTGTATTTTTAGTAGAGACGGGGTTTCACCGTTTTAGCCAGGATGGTCTCGATCTCCTGACATCATGATCCGCCCGCCTCGGCCTCCCAAAGTGCTGGGGTTACAGGCGTGAGCCACCGCACCTGGCCAACTCTCTCTCTCTGGGCACCAGCAAGCTGAGCTATGTCCTTGCTCCCTTCTGTCCGTCTGCAAGACAGCTTTGGCTCTCTCTCTCTCTCTCTTTCTCTAGGCACCAGCAGGCCCGCCATGTCAAGCCATGTTTTGCCGAGCCAATCCCCAAGAGCCCCTGTATAGCATTAGCAGGGCAATTATACCTTTTACAGACAATAGTGGTTCAGAGCCACATGTAAACTTACACAAACAGGTTATATAACAAGTGGAGGTATGCACCTACACACCAAACCTGCCGAGTCATGCAGGCCTTGATATCTGCCTTGGCCTATTCCTTGACCAAAGCACATCCATGTACCTTACACCATTTATTCTACCTGTCATGTGGAGAATGGTCTATAGGGGAGCAAAAGGTGGCAGCAAGAGTGGCCAGAGGCCACTGCAAGCACTCAGGAAGGAGACAATGGAACTCAGGCATTTGGTGCTGAAATAAAGCAGAAAAGATGCCCTGGCAGAAGAGACTCAGGCAGGAGCAAATGACCCTGAGTTTTCTATCTCTGTCCTCAGCATCAAGTCAATCTACCCCAGAGACAACAAAAAGGTGCCACAAAGAGAGAAAATAACCCACAGCTTTCCTCATGGTAAGGAGGAAGCATATTACCGTGGCTGGAAGATTCTCCAGGCAGTGGCAATGATGCTGAAACTAGACAATGTCCCAAATCTCTCGAGCTGTGCTGTCCAGCATGGTAGCCACTAGAGCCACATGTGTCTAAATTTAAATGTAAATCAGTGAAAATTTAAGAAAATTAAACTTCAGTTTCTCAGTCTCATTGGTCACATTTCAAGTGCTCAACAGGACACATGGTTTGTGGCTATCATATCGAACAGCACAGATTCACAGAATATTTCAATTATCATAGAAAGTTCTATCAGACAGTTGAGCTAACAATGTAGATTTCCATGACAGATGCCAACTTCTGAGACTGTGAATCTAGAATGCTCTGAAGACTTGGCTAAGAGATAACGGCCACGTACTGTGATCATCGTTCAGGGATGAAGTAAAGGAGATGAAAACTAGGACATTCTCTTTGACTTAGCATCAGTTATGAAAGATGAATAAGTTCAGCATGTCTACTGTATAGTAATGTGACTATAGTTAAAAACACTTTATCATGTACTTGAAATTTGCCAAGAAGGTAGATTTTAAATGTTCACACCACAAAAATAAAAAGGAAATGGTAACTAAGTGACCTAATAAATATGTTATTCACAATGAATATATGTATCAGAGCATCACCTTGTATACCTGAAATACACACAAATTTTTATTTGTCAATCATACCTCAATACAGCTGGAAAAAAAAGTAGTTGATCTAGTTAATTATTACAAAAATATTCTTATCTTCAACATTAAAATTAGAAATTTTCTGAACCAAAAAAAAAAAAAAGTTCTATCGGACAGTGCTGCTCTAGATAGCTAAGACACAAAGGAAAATAAGGGAAAATACCAGCTCACAGGACAGTCCCTAAAGGAATAATATTTACTATTTTCTGGTACATGAATGCTAATGTGGCCTTATTCTAGAGGATATTTGCTATGCAAATAAGCACAGGCAAAAATACGTGGTGGGACTTCCATGGGATGAAGATTAGAGAAAGAGGTACCATATGATAAAAAGTGAGTAGGAAATTGAAGCTGCTGGTATAAGAATCATTTTATTGCCAAATTCAAAAGAGCCAGCCCAACCAGGAAATTAATCGAAGCCAAATGAAAACAAATGGATCCTGAGACTGAAAACTGAGACTAGGAAAGAGATGGGAGATCTGGGTACTGATGAATTAGGGAGAATGAATGGGAGTGGGCAAAGTGAAAAGTGAGTCCAGATAAGGAAACCTTAAGGTCTGAAATCTTGGAGGAGAAATAGCATGGGTGATGTGGAAGTCCAGTATGTGCAGTTGCCCATGGTAACTGAAACAGAGGTGAAGTTTATATTCAAGAACTCTTAAGACCAGGATTTTGGAAAGAGTCATCAACATGGAGTGTTTTAGCTTTCTGTTATGAAAAGCTTCAATCATGTATAAAAGTAGAAAATTAATATAATAAACCCCAATATATGCTTCACTCAGCATCAACAATGAATAATTTGTGGCCAATCTTGTCAACATGGATTTTAATGTTACCATTACAGACATTGGAAGATCTGGTCTTGGTGTGGAGAAAGAAAAGTGGGAACAGGTGGTAAAAACAGGAAAAGAAGGATGGGAGGTCCTCCTCCCACGGGTAACAGTGGAACAAAAGAAGAAGTGGAATTGGAAGTGGTGCTATTGCAAGAACAATGGAAAGCACCTAGCACAACATCCGGTACAGAGTACAGACTCAATAAATAAGAAGCGAAGAGACAGTGAAGAGCAAGGAACGTCTTACTCCCATCTCACTACATCTGTGGGGGAATTTAAGCAGCAGGAGACAAACACAATGAAAGAGCAACCCCTTTAGAAAAGACTGAATTTTTAAAAATCTAGGTTGCAGTAATGGATACAGCCCCCATAGCTTATAATTGTAATAATCCAGTGAAGCCACATTATATCAATAAAATGTTGAGCAAAAATGACACAGCAGAGTTCACTCCCTGCTGACATTTGAAAATAAAACACGCTACAAAGAGTGATCTCCATTAATGTGACTCCCACCAGCCCTCTGTCACCTTTCCCTTGTCCTAATGAAGATCAGCCTCACCTGTGTGATTTGCCCTCAATCAGCACAAATATTCTCCATGAGCCAGTGAGCTACTCTTTCAGGTTAAGTGGGCATGACTACAAATGTATAGTCCTATGATGCCTCAAAGGCCTTCAGTGGTTTTCTGAATTTCTTTCAATTTTAATAGAAATTTGCAAGTGACAAAAGCCCAAAATCACAGCAAATGCTGGCTCCAAAGTTGGCCTCTTGGGACATTCTTAGTCCTAAAAATCTAAATGCAGTAAGTAAAAGCATTCCTGTGTGTTTAAGAAAATGTACTAAATTTACCTTCCCTTTCCTAGAGGTTAAAAAAAAAAAAAAACCAAAAACTCTAAGTCTCCTGACATCACACAAGTTCAATGTTTGGTTTCCTAAAACACTCTGGTTCAGTTTCAGTCTGTAAGTCTATTGAACTAGTAAGATGGGTACCACTAATACATGTGGTTTACATTAATGCTATTCATGATGTTTATCCTAACTCTCTGCAGGAAGCAGCTCCACCATATGGTATTCATGTTTGTGTATTGCTATAATACATTCAGAATCCCCATTCTAAAGAATAATTCATCAGTTGCAACATAAATAAAACACATGCCTCTGCATTTGTTATTTAAAGAGCCATTTTCAATCAGAGTGGAAATACTGCAACAGTACACTCAGAATTAAATGTTAAAATCAGATGTCTTCCCAAGCCTGAATTGTGATTTGGGATCAGCTAATACCTGTAAAACAAAACAGATGCTTAGAAAAGAGAATTTCAAATAAGTGAGAGTTTGGTGGCTTTAAAGAGGAGAGCAAGTGATTCAGTGCTAAAAAGAGTAAATTTCCTCAGCACCTTCCTAACTGTGAGGACATTGTGCACATCTCAGGCGGATACTAAGTGATGCAGTAAAGCAGCAAATTAGAAGAATGTAAATTCTTTAGTAGGAATTGCACGCAGGGGAAAAATGCCTCCTAATGCTCATATTTGTTTTCATGTAAATAATGTACACTCTTCCTAAAATCAGACTGTCCGAGGCTAAGTAAGATGTCAAAATCTACAATAGATAATAAGCTGGACTCCAAAATGGCAGGTAGAGTTATATTCCTTCTTGGGTGCAATTCTTCCTGGTAAATGAGAAAGACGTACCCAACGTTGAAATCCAGCAGTTTCAGTCTTTTGCTTTCTCTCTTATTTTTGGTAGGCGCATGTGTTCTTGTTCTTATCCTCTCTTTTTCTCCCTTTCTCTGATTTCTTATTACACTGAATTATATGCTAATTGGTTGAGTAATCCCAGATGATATCATTTCTATTTTAATTGGCATAACTGTTATTGTTATTCCTCCTTCATCCCTGTGTTTGTCACCTTTGCACAGAACTGGTGATGCCTGCAGCTCTCTCTGAGGTTAATCGAAGCCTCATTGTCCCACAGTGGGTGAATCAGAGTTCTGTGTGTTTTCCTCCACTGTCTCTTACAACTGGGTGACTTAGGATAAAGGCTTATAGCCCCATCTCTAAAATGCTTTTAATTGGCTATCAGCCTCACCTTTGTTTTTCTATGTCTAACCATGTTTACAGCACTTATAGACCATATCCCAAAATTTAGCACCTAACTGTAATGTGCCTGGTATTCCACCCTCCCAAGGAAGCTTCTCAAGGGTTCACATGGTGGAGCACAAGGGGTTGTTTGCTGCCTTCTGCTCTGCCCTGGCAATGAGGAAGGTCCTGCCTCAGCTCTCAAGGAGCTCACAACCTAACGGCCAAGACAAACAAGTTAACAGGATTTACAATACAGTGCTCAGAAGGGAGTTAGCACAGGAGGTTTAAGATATCCTAGGAGGACACCTGGCATATTTGAAGAGTCTAGAGTTCTCTGTATAAAGGGATATCTGAGATAGGACCGGAAGGATGTGTAACAGCAGGAAAAGGATTGGGACAAAACAATCTCAGGCAGAGAACATAGGTCAAAGTTTTTTTGGGAGGTGGGAGCAGGGCAGTGGAGAAAGCAGCAAAAACCAGATCAGAAAACCAAGGAGATAGCACTCAAGTTCAGAGATTCTCAAGGAGTATGTATTTAGGTTGAATCATATGAAATTGCAAATCTTTAACTAAAAATTTCTAACCAAAAGTATAGCATTTTTGTACATTATGAAATTTAATATTCTTTCTTTGTACCTATGATTTTAACATATTCCCCTACAGACAATGTTGTGTAGGTAGTTTTCATCTAGCTGGAGGGAGGGAAGTCAGCTGCCCTAATTGAGAATATTCATTCCAGGGTGGTTGGATAGAAATTGAAAGCCTCTAATGGAAACTTCACCCTCCACATGAGGCTCTATCAATATTTCAGCTATCTTGACAACTGATCAACTCCAGAGACTTTGTTAGCATCATGGACTTAAAAAGTGATTTTTTACTGGTGAAATGAGTGATCAAGATGTGTGTATTGACCAAAATATTGCACAAGCATTCCATTCGTGCATAATCAAAATCCATCAAGCTCAATAGCCTATGCAGTTAACAACAGTGCCTAAGGCTTGATTCGGGAATTATCTTGGGTCCAGCTGCTGACTCAGAGAATTCTCCTCTCCTGAATCTGGCTGTGACTTTAGCTAAATCCTGCTACTAAACTATTGCCTCTGTGTCTCTAGTGAACCATTCATGCAAGGAGCTGTTGGAGCACTCAAAGGGATCCAGAGCTAGGACTTTGTATCAAGCTTACAGAACAGGTTCTATGACTGTTTTTGTGACTCTTGGCTAAAAAAATGTTTGTATATGCAGCAGAATTCAAGCTGAGCCTTGCTGACATTAAAACCTGATATCAAGCTTATCCCAAAAGAGATCTATCACTCTCACCAACTTTCAACTATTTGAGGCTATATTTATATGCTAATACCAATATACCAATATTTTTTCCCAAAAAGCTTAATGTGGATGATTAAATTGGCTTTGGTTGGTTCTCAAAATCCCTCTAGCATAGTGATAGGCATGTAGTAGGTAGTCCATCAAACTGTTAATTAAATTAGGGTTTTGACACTGGTTGAAATTATAGGATTATAGATGCATATGGGCTAATAAGAGTATGTCACAGATATTTGGGAAAAGATACTTTCTAAGAAAACATTAGAGAGAACAGCCAGTGTTTTCTCTAAGATATGTTCTGTTCCATAATCAGAATGAATCTCAGCCCTGACCAGGTTTGGCACTATGAAATTTTGTATTCTGGCCTTCACACTCAAGAATGATCCCTAACATGCCCTTGGGTATGTAGAGTGAGTTTCCATAGAGATGAAGACAGTGTACAGAGTCATCTCTAAATGGTCTTTCACCATAAGTGGCCATTCCCACTTATATGACCTCCAGTTGCAAGTTGAAATAGTTTATTTCACTGTACAGTGGCTCTGAAACTCCATAGTCTTCTGATCCTCCATGGGGTCTTTCTCAACTCTTTTGAGAATTACCCACAGTTAACAGATAGAGAAGGTGAGGCCCAGAGATCTTTAGCCACTTGGCCACAGTTTCACCAATACTTCATGACAATTGGCATCACAATCCAGGTTTTCTGACTCCGAGTAAGGTGTTTATTCACCATACAGTGGCTCACAAACTTGTGCATGCATCACAGTTCACAGCTTATTAAAACACAGACTGCTGGGCCCCATCCCTCGAGCATCTGATTCAGTGTGGGGCTGGGGTTAGTCTTTTGCATTTTAATAACTTCCCAGGTAAGACTAATGCTGCTGATTCAAGGACCACACCTTGAGAACTCCTGCACTATGTCATACTTCTTTCTTGCTTCTTAACCACCTTTCCCCTCCAACCAAACACACTCCTTCCTGTATAATCTGGATCAGCTCCACTTATATGACCTCTAACGGCAAGTTGAACCAAATACACTCAAAATACCACTCCATCTTCTTATGACACCAGGCTCTAGGCCCTGCATTCTCATCATAGGTTTAACAAATGGTCTATCTTCAGAGAACTTCAAGGGAACTTTTTCTTTTTTGGAACCTGGGATGTCCAAGAGGATATAATGTAAGTTGAGCCTGGAAAAACTTCTTGGGGCCAGATCATAGAGGGTCTAGATCACATTAAGGAGTAGAGACACCAACTTTTCTCAGTTTTAGCACTAAAAGTTCTTCATCCTGAAAAACTTCTCAGGATTTGGCAAACCAGGATAGTTGTTGATTCTATATAGCATGGAGCTTGATTTATGATTTTAGACAATGAAATCCAGCCATTTTTTCAGCATTCATGAGTTACCATGCTTTGTTCTAGCATTATGTCGGGTCCAGGAAGATGATATACTACCCCAGACCTTTGTGATCAATTGAAAGAGAAAGGTAGGTAGGCAACAAATTATCTTATTAGAGGGTACATAGTTTAATAGAAACTGTCTGCACCATAGTTATGGGAGCAGTATTGTGCTTTAGAAGTAGGAACCCAGAGAATAAAAAGCATGTAATTTTCAAGGACATGTTTTTTATAATAGAGAAGACTGAGTGTGTTCATGGGCAAGAGGGTGGGAGATAATACAGGGGAATAGTTCTCAGTTGAGAGGAGAGAATGAAACAGAGATAGTAGAATTACATGGAGAGGTTTTGGATTTGTTTTCCTTTTACACCACATACCATTAATTTACCTTTCCTGTTGAAAGTGAGCTTTTTTGAGAATCACCCATGCAGTGGGAGAAACTAAAGGTATAAAAAACAGGAAAAATTAATAGAGATTGTCCCAGAAGAGGCAGGAGGAGGAGTCTGAGGAAATCATCTAATTTTGCTGAATCACAATTCGCCTATTTAGAAAATAGAGATAGCATCACCCCTGTAAACTCGTATTTGTAGCTCCTCTTTCAGTTACCTGTGATTCTTAACCTTTAGAAAAAGCACTTCAAGAAAGCTCTAGGTACACCTTGTCTCCAGAAAAGTGCTTATCGATTCTAAATACTATTTCAGGGGGTAGACCAACACTTTGGAGCCCATCATGGATTTTCCCAGATTAAGACCTTGCATTTTAGAGCAGGAACCAATGAAGCAGAATGTGCCACACGATCTATTAGGGATTGGGAGAAATGCATAATTGATATATATTTATATTTTCATTGTTATATGTGCATTAGTGTAAGGTATATAATATTGGTGCTATAGTACCTATATATGTGTGTGTATATATATATCTATATATATATATTTTTTTGTTGTTGTTGAGATGGAGTCTCACTCTGTCACCCAGGCTGGAGTGTGGTGGCATGATCTCAGCTCACTGCAACCTCCGCCTCACAGGTTCATGCCATTCTCCTGCCTCAGCCTCCCGACTAGCTGGGACTACAGGTGCCCATCACCACGCCTGGCTAATTTTTTGTATTTTTAGTAGAGATGGGGTTTCACTGTGTTAGCCAGGATGGTCTTGATCTCCTGATCTTGTGATCCCCTCGCCTCAGCCTCCTAAAGTGCTGGGATTACAGGCGTGAGCCACCGCGCCCATCGAGTACATGTATATTTTAAGGTAACGATAAATCTATTTGGGGTCCTCCTCAAATTCACTAAAGGGTAATATTAAATTACTACCCACTTAGAAGAAATTTATATTTTAAGTGACTAAGGCTTAAATAATAAAAGAAAGTAATAGAATTTCAGAGTGTCCAGTACATGAGGGGACACTGGCAGTCAGGAAGGATTTGAGGCCTTCCTGGAGGTCTTTGCGGTATCCTGAAACCTCCCCCTCGGCTGCTGCCTGCTTCTTTTCTGCCTAGGCATAGCCCTGAAAGGAAGGAAGAGAATGATTAGTATTATCCTAGCCCACAAAGACAAAGAGAGAAGATTTATTGCTGTTCAACACTTAAGACCTCTATATTCTGCCATCATCCATTCCCCCTTAAACAAATGCTGGTTGTCACCAGACGATTATTATTACTATGCAGCCCAGATCCTCTGATGAATCGAAGCTGATGAAACAGTCCTCTCAAGTAAAGAGACTAAACTATTCCCAGGTGGCCTGATTTATCCCCTGGAAGTTGTGGTTTTCCAAGTGGAACCCTGGTTGCTGAAAAGCATTCCCTCATTGCAGTAGGATGGAAAGTTAACCCTGAAGAGCACTGTATTAGTCCATTCTCATTCTGCTAATAAAGACACACCTGAGACTGGGTAATTTATAAAGAAAAGAGGTTTAATTGACTCACAGTTTTGCATGGCTGGGGAGGCCTCAGGAAACTTACAATCATGGTGGAAGGGGAAGCAAATACGTCCTTCTTCATATGGTAGCAGGAGAGATAAGTGCAGTGTGAAGCAGGGGACAGGGAGGAAGCCCCTAATAAAACCATCAGATATCGTGAGAACTCACTCCCTATCAGGAGAACAGCATGGAGGTAACCACCCCATGATTCAGTTACCTCCCACCAGATTCCTCCCATGACACGTGGGGATTATGGGAACTACAGTTCAAGATGAGATTTGGGTGGGGACATAGCCAAACCATATCAAGCAAGTTTCTCCAGAACGGGAGATGGATATGAGTGTACACGCAGGTGACCAAAGAAGAATGAGATTGTTCCCATGGATATCCCTTACAGCAACATCCTCAACCTTGAATGTTTGTAAGAATTCCCCAGAGAGCATGTGAAAACAGTCTCCCGGACACCATCCCCATGGATTCAGATTCATAAGTCAGGGCAGGGCCTATAAATTTGCATTTCAAGTGAGCCCACAGGGTTGTCTGTGCTGCCAGGGTGGTGATCACCCTTCGAGTGACAGAGCTGTCTGGCAAGCACCCTGGTTAGAGACCCCAGACAGTGTCACATCAATAGCCTCCCTGGTGGTCTGCCTCCCTCAGTACTCCCTGCTTCTGCCTCTCTAATTTGTTGGCCACTAGAATGACCTTTCTAACACCATAATGTATCCTTATCTTGTTTAAAATAATGTTGACTGTGGCCCCCAGCTAATTCTACAATAGCTCAACATGACACCATCAATGATGTAGTATCGTAGGCCAAATTTGTTTTGTTTTGATTACAGTTTTCAACTGTGCCAGCACAGGCACATACACATCTCCTCTCCAGGAATTCCTTTTTCTCCTGTTAGAGAAAATCTGAAGATGATCAGGGACATGCCAAGTCATATCGGAAGGTCAGTGAGGTGACATTCACCAACCACATACTTTCTCTTAGATTCACCTTCATTAAGACACCTTTCCACAGCACACATCACAATCTTATTCTCGCCAAAACTAGAATGTCCCAGCTCCATTTGGAAAAATTCCAAAAAGAATTTTTCTTTTCTTACTTGCTTTTAATAAAATCAGAGTGTTTCCTCTTCCATGGGGTTTTAAAGATTTGGAGAAACAGAGTGGCTAGACTCAAACTCGTGGGCTCAAAGGATCCTCCTGCTTCAGCCTCCTGAGTAGTGGGGACTACAGGCATGCACCACCATGCCTGGCTCAAAAGTGTTTCTTAATCACACCCTTAGTCTAGGTCATTCTAAGAAAAAGCCATTTGTTGCTCAGCATTGCTTGGCAGTATACTGTGAGAATTGAGAACATGTGACGATCTTAGTCTCCTTATCATAGCTGACATCTACAAGTTCTCCTGTGTGTTTTTGTTTTAAGTCAGCCGGCACTAATGACCCTGCATTGGTCATCTTGTTAACAGTCCTACTGTACTGAGAGTGGGAGAAACTGAAACAGTCACAATTGAGGAAGACAGAAAACACTTTGGAACTGTCCACCAAGGCCTTTAGAAGAAATTCTGTCTAAAGACCTCTTATTTAGGTAACCACTGAAACAACTGAGAGAAGAAAAAAATAACCAAACATATCACTGGGAAATTAGTTTCTCTTGAAGAAAGCCTAAGATATTTTTGCTAAGATATCCCAGAACAGTGTGGCTGAATCTGCAGCGCCCATATCCCAGAACAAGCCCCACCTCAGAACCTGCCTCCACCATTCTGGCCCTTCTACTTGCAATTTCCAAAACCAAAATGTTCAGGAACTTAATTCTTAAGTTTTCAAGTTTTTATTTCAAACAAAAATTGTGAATAGATTTTCCTTAAAGAATAAATTGATCTGATCAAATAATTTAGAAATGTATGTTTATTGTAGGATTTATCTAAGTCCTTAGCTTATTAGAGTAGAATCTAGATGTGAAACCTGGCATGTATCTACACACACACACTCACACAATCACATATATGAAACTTAATTCACTTGCTACATTAACAGTCTTGCTGGCACTCTCTCATCTTTCAAGAATGGTACGGTTGGCTGCCTTTATGTTTTCATTTAGCATCTCAAAATGGGCACTTCCTATTTGAGAAGGGTTACGGCATGACTCAGCCATTTAGTTAATCTGACTAATTCGCATTCTGTTGCCCATTAACAGAACTAAAAACAACAACTGGAGTTCCAAATATTTCTCAGATTTCTGAACAGACCTTTTCAGTGTCAAGGACGTTTGTTGCTTCCTGACCTTGGTAAATTTTGGCCTAGTTAATACCCCAGAAGAAGCCCTCTTACTACCCTGAACAGAGAAGGCATCATTTTAAATGACCTCCTAAATTGGCAGCCTCCTAAACCATACCACTTTTTAAAAATACAATTCCAAATTAAAATTCCGTGTCAGGAAGAAAACATTAACCGAATTGCAAGCGTTCTTATGAGCCTCATTTAACTCAGGTGCATGAAGTTGAGAAGGCAAATTTACATAAAGCTTGTTTTGAGTTTCTGGCGGGGGCTGGGGGAGTGGGATCTATATATTTATAACTGTGAAAAGGCTGTAGCTAAAATTTAGATATAAAATTACAAAATTAAAATTCAGCATTTGCTCTAGGGCAGTGGGGAGGAAGAACGAGAAAGCTAGCTAAAATTGAGACAGCATAACAGTATGTGGATTGCGTGCCATGCAAACTTATTAGGTTTCCTTGATTCAAAGAGGGAAACCTAAGTGGCAACTTCACTGAAAGATTCAAAATACTCATGAATCAAACCAATGTTTTTAGTATTCTTAATTTCTCATTTATTTTATGTACACCTTTGCTGTAAAAATGTGAGAAAAATGCACAAATGTTTGTGCAATTTGTCCTGATTGTATGTTGATGATATCCAGAATAAAGACATGATTCTTAATATTAAAGAATCCACCCTCAAGGGGAAAGACCATCAGGAGAACAGTAATGTACCTGAAATGGGCAGACATGACCCGAGCAAAGAGGAGACCCCTCCTATAGGCAAGGGAGTGGGTCAGAGAATGTATTCTGGAAGAAATGACCCAGGAAGTGAACCTTTTTACTTCCTTTTCCAGCTAGGCAAGCACTTCCTTTCTAGGTCTGCAGGTTTCTTCTCATCTAGGTTATTTATTTAGTAGTTACTATAAGTAAATGTGTTAATTGTATTATACATATTTTCTCAATTATTCTTCCCCAAATCATATGAAATAGGTTTTACTATTATCACGTTTTTTATGGGATAAATGGTGTTCCCTGCACAATTAATATGTTGAAGTCCTAATCCCCTGGACCTTAGAATATGACTATATTTGGAGCTAGGACCTTTAAAGACGTAACTAAGTTAAAATGGAGGCATTAAGATGGGCTTTAATCCAATATGACTGGTGTCCTTACAAGAAGCAGTGATCAGGATATAGAGAACACAGAGGGACAACCAAGTGAGGACGCAGCAAGAAGGTGGCCATCAGCAAGCCAAGGACAGGGTCTCTGAAGAAATCAAACCTGACCTTGGACTTTTAGCCTCCAGAACTCTGAGAAAACTTTATTGTTAAAGCCACTTAGTCTGTGAGATTTTGCTATGAGAGCTCTAGCAAACTAATATACCCTTTTTACAAATAAGGAAACAGAAACTTAGAATAGTTGCTCAAAGTTATATAAAAAGTATCAGAACCAGGATTTGAGACTGGGTATCTCTAATCCAGAGCTTCTGTTAACTCCCAAACACAACTGCATCCTATGAGCCCTCGCCTGTCCAGGTGTGCTCTGAACCCCATCAGGAATAATCCCCTTTGTAGGGCTTCCCACTCCCTTTATGAGCCCTCTTCAGCATACCTAATTGTCATTAAATAAGAACTTGCACCAGCGGTGTATTCATTAGCATGGCAAATTCTCTCTGGGACTTAGGATCGGAGACAGGCTGGGACCTGAAGGAGATCACAATCCCATGGGAGATGAAAAGTAGCAGTTAAATAGCATCCCAAGGAATCAAGTGAATGCTGGATGACTAGTGCAGGTGACAGAGAAAGAGCTATCTACCTCCCCATTGCCATACTCTCCCTTACTACTATATCCGGTCCCCACCCCTAATCTGAAACTGCACTTGCCATGGTCTCCTAGTTTCCAAATCCAATGGACACTAGTTATCTTACGTGACATATTTGTAAGTTAGACACCATTGGCCCTGCCTTTTAAAAAAACAAAACAAAACAAAAAAAAACCCTTGTCCCTTAATATTCTTGGCATGATTCTCTGGTTTTCATTTTTTCTTTCTGATTACCCTTGTTCTGTATCCTTTTAGGTTTCCTTCTCTTTATCCCATCTTTCTATATTGGTGAGTCTTGGATTCTGTTCTCAGTCCATCTCTTTTCTCTCTGCATACTCAACCTTGATGATGGCATCCATTCCCATATTGTCAACCCCACCCACCTATGACTCCTATATCTATAGCTCTGGCCCAGACCTTGTTTCTGAGCTCTAAACCCACACATCCAGCTGCCACAAAAAGAAACCAAGCATCTTCTCCCAAAACTTATTCCTTCTCAATTCCGCTTCTTGGTGAATTGCATCCAGTCACTCATGCCAGAAGCATAGGAAGCAGAGGTTTAGAAAGTTTAGGATAGGCAGGTATGGGAACCATGCAGGTCTTCATTTACACCAAAGTTTCATTATTCTTTACTTAATTTCTTTGATCTTCAGTGTCCTCATCTATAAAAATGAAAATGATAATATCCACCTGAAGAAGCTCTTGTAAGGATGCAGTTCAGAAGTCCCCAAACCACTCTGACATTCGACAGTTGGCCAGAACTCACAGAACTCAGAAATGCTGTTATGCTCTCGATTACAGTTTCTTACAGCCAAAGAATAAAGACTCAAATCACAAAAGGAAGAGGCGCATAGGGCAGAGTCAGTAGAGACCAGGCACAGAGCTTCCAGCTGTCTTCTCCCAGTGGATCACATGGATAGCAGTAACTTCTCCTAGCAACAGTGTGGCACAAATGCATGGAGTATTGGCAACCAGGGAAGCTCATCTGAGCCTTAGTATTCAGAGTTTTTAATAAGGGTCAGTCACATACACATGGCTGACCACCCAGGTGGCTAACTTTTGCCTTTCCAGATGTCAAGCCCAAAGCCCCCACTATAAATCACCTTGTTAGCATAAACTATCTGGCATGGCCCAAGGCTCCAGGTAAACATCAATATTCTTATCAGGCCTCCAGGTTGATAAGAACCTCTAGGTTCCTAGGCACTGCTCAAGGGCCAATACCTTTATTGCAAAGAGGATTAATGAGTTCACGCATGTAATGTGTTTAGCACAGTGCCTGACACATAAGCGCTCAATAAATGTTAATTGTTGCTAATATTTTCACCTTGTGTTCTTCTTTATTTTCCATGTTCAGTCAGCTACCAAGTCCTAACAACACCATCCTCTTTTCTATTTTCCTTTATGCCCTTCCTTTATATAGTGGAGGAAATATCATAATGAAATAAGAAAATATGTAAAATGAACAGGAGAATTTGAAAAAAAAATCCAAATAAAACTTCTCAAAAAAGTGATCTTTGAAATTAAAAACTCAGTGAATGTCATAAACATCAGATTAGCCACAGATAAAAGAGCAATAAAAATTCCAACTTTAATTTTGTCCTAATTTGTCCACTTTTTTCATAAGAAAACATGCAAAAAGGATTCACTGTTCCATTCTTTGAAATAGTAGGAAATTAGAATCAATAAGGAAGTACATAAAAAATAATGGTGTATTTTCCATGGGATACTATGTGGCCATAAAAAGGAATGAGATCATGTCCTTTGCAGGGACATGGATGAAACTGGAAGCCATTATCCTCAGCAAACTAACACAGGAACAGAAAACCAAACACCACATGTTCTCACTCATAAGTGGGAGTTGATCAATGAGAGCACATGGACACAGAGAGGGGAACAACACACACCAGGGCCTGTTGGGGGGTTGGGGGCAAAGGGAGGGAACTTAGAGGTCAGGTCAATAGGTACAACAAACAACCATGGCACACGTATACCTATGTAACAAATCTGCACATTCTGCACATGTGTCTTGGAACCTAAAGTAAAATAAAAAAATTAAAAATTAAAATAAATTAAAAAATAATGTTGTATTTTTACAATGGAATGAGATTCAGAAGTTAAATGAACTAGATTTAAATGTATAAATTTGTATAAATGCATAATAAATTATAGTAGTGAAAAAGCAAGGTAAAAATGGATAAAGTATTATGCCATTTATGTGAATTTCTAAAATTCAAACTATAACACTCAGTACTTTATACACATTTACATATTTTGAAAATGTATAAACATAGATTAGAAGGATACACACCAGATGTAGAATATTTCTTATCCCAGGAGAGGAGGGGTAGTGAGTGGGGAAGTCAAGAAGAGATTATAAGATTTTCTACTGCATTCTATTGTTACATTTTTTAAAAAAATTTCAGCCTGGGCAACATAGCATGACCCCATCTCTACAAAACTTAAAAATTTAGCCAGGTGTTGTGGTGCATATCTGTAGTCCTAGCTACTCAGGAGGCTAAGACAGGAAGATCACTTGAGCCCACCCAGGAGTTCAAGGTTGCAGTTAGCTATGACTGCATCACTGCACTCAGCCTGGGTGACAGAGTAAGACCCTGTCTCTAAAAAACCTAAATAAATAATTTTTAAAAATGTAACTCGAGCAAATATAGCAAACATGCACCATGGATTACTTTCAGTTCTACAAATGTGTCATGCTCTCTCTTTCTCTTCCTTCCCCCATATCATACCTTTGTATTAGCCAGAGTTCAACCACGAAGAAAACCCAGTAAGAGATATATATAGTAAAGAACTATTGCATAGAATTATCATATGACCCAGCAATTTTATTCTTAGGTATACACCCACAGGAATTGAAAGCAAGGACTTACACAAATATTTATAATTCAGTGTTCGTTGCAGCATTATTCACAATAGCCAAAATGTTCAACCCAAGTGTCCAGCAACTGATGAATGGATAAATGAAATGTGGTATATACATACACTAGAATATTATTCAGCCATAGATACATGCTGCAACATTGGCGAACTTTGAAAACTTACGCTAAATGAAATAAGCCAGACACAAAAGAATAAATATTGTATGATTCTACTCATGTGAAATATTTAGAATAGTCAAATTCATAGAGACAGAGAATATATTGGAGGTTACCATGACCTGAAAAGAAAGAAAAAGGGAGAATTATTGCTCAATGGCTACAGAGTTTCTGTTTGGAATGATGAAAAAAATTTGGAAATACATAGTGGTGATGGTTTCATAACATTGTTGATATAATATAAAGCCACCGAATTGTATACTTAGAAATCTCTAAAACAGTAAATTTTGTTGTCTATATATTTACCACAATTTTTAAAAAATTAATAATGTAATATACCAAAAACCATTGATTTATAAACTTTAAATAGGTAAATTGTATTGTATGTGAATTATATATCCAAAAAAGAGAGAGAGATTTGTTGCAAAGAATTGGCTTATGCGGTTGTGGAAGCTGTCTAGGCAAGTGGAAATCCCCGGGACAGGCTGTGAGGAAGGGCAGTCTGGAAGGCTGACATGCAGACTAAAGCTGCAGTCCATAGGAGGAATTTCTTCTTCCACAGGGAAGCTTTTTCTGCTCTTAGGGCCTTGCGACTGATTAGATCAGGCCCACCCAGATTGTCTAGGAGGATCTTCCTTACTTGAAGCAAACTCATTATAGATTTTAGTGACCCTGCAAAATATCTTCATAGCAACACCTTGATTCATGTTTGATTGCATAACTGGCAGGAGCCTTGCTAGGTTGACCTACAAAACTAACCATCGCACTCAAGGTTTATGTAATGAGTACATCTTCTTGTCCTTGACACTTACATGGATTCAAATGGCCAGAAGTTCCATAGGGTCCAAAAGCACCATGGAATCATTTTGAAAAATATAAATTACTTAATGTATGATATGCAAATAATGAGTATCATAATAACCCAGTAGTTTTTAATATCTCCTGACAAAGATGACGATTAATGTATTCTTCAAGTGTCTAGCAGAAATTCTACACTTATCCTTTAACAAAAATAAAGTCTGTGCCAGGCATTGAGCTTAGGTTGAGGATATTAAAATTAATAAGGCACAAAAACTGGCTGAAGGGAGTTCCCAGTCTACTCCTATTTACACAATAATAAAACATGATCCTTCCCCAGTCACAGGATGATGGGCTCCACTGATTACCTGGGTCTGCCCTGCTGTCCACTCTGGCTCAGATGTCTGTGTAAACATCCTCTGCTGACTGGCTTCCAAACCTCAGGCAAAAGGCTATACCAGTTGGAAAATTCAACAGTAAAAAATTAAAACACCTCACATTCTTTCCGAAACATTACAGCCATTTCTCTCTGCTATACTTCTTTTCATGAAGAAATTTCGGAAGGCAAAATTTCAAACTTTTAAAGAAGCAAAAGCAAGACATTTTTTGCAATTGAGATGTAAGAAAACAATGGTCCCCATAGCTTAGGGTGTCTCCCTGTTCTCCAGTTTATCTGCTTTTCATCTTCTCCCCTACATTCTTGCTCCTGCTCTTCTTAGCTACTCTTCTTCTATATCTTTATTTTCCGTGGCACCTTCAGCATTTCCTTGATCATCATTTCATCCTGTGGTAGCACTCAGGATTCAAGAGAATGCCATTCAGAGAAATGCAAACCAAAACCACAATGAGGTACCATCTCACACCAGTCAGAATGGCCATTATTACAAACTCAAAAAATGACAGATGGCAGATGCTGTGGAGAAAAGGAAATGCTTACACACTGCTAGTGGGAATATAAATTAGGTCAAGCCACTGTGGAAAGCAGTCTGGAGATTTCTCAAAACACTCAGAACTACCATTTGACCCAGCAATACAATTACTGGGTATATATCCAAAAGAAAATGAATCGCTCTACCACAAAGACATATGCACTTGTATGTTCATCGCAGCACCATCCACAATAGCATACACACGGAATCCACCAATCGTGGATTGGATAAAGAAAATGTGATACATATATAACATAGAATACTACACAGCCATAAAAAAAAGAATGAAATCATGTCCTTTGCAGCAATGTAGTTGCAGCTATCACGAGGTCAGGAGATTGAGACCATCCTGGCCAACATGCTGAAACCCAGTCTCTACTAAAAATACAAAAATTAGCCAGGCGTGTTGGCACGTGCCTATAGTACCAGCTACTCAGGAGGCTAAGATAGGAGAATCACTGGAACCCAGGAGGCAGAGTTTGCGGTGAGCCGAGATCACGCCACTGCACTCCGGCCTTGGCGACAAAGTCAGACTCCATCTCAAAAAAAAAAAAAAAAGGAAGCGATTATCCTAAGCAAATTAATGTAGGAACAGAAGCCAAATATTGCACTTCTCACTTTTAAATGGGAGCTAAACTTTAGGTGCATATGGAATAAAGATGGGAACAACAGACACTGAAGACTACTAGAGCAAGGAGAGAGGGAGGGGGGCAAGGGTTGAAAAACTACCAATTGGGTATTATGCTCACAGCCTGGGGAATGGGATCATTCATACTGCAAACCTCAATGTCAGGCAATAAACCCTTGTAACAACCTGTACATGTATCCCCTAAATCTAGAATAAAAGTTGAAAAAACTGAAAATAAATAATTTTTTTTAAATGAACAGAATTCCACGAATCACTTTCTAACCTGTTGGGTAGAAAGACGCAAAAAAGAGCAAAGCAAAGAAAAACTCTGTTCAAGGTGAAATGGTAAGTAATTGGAACTTCTAAAATTGTTTTCTTTAAGTTTGTCTAACGGTATAATTTATTAAAAGATGCCCAATAATTATCTCATGTTGATGATAATGATGAACTACAAATGACCTTGTACTTTTAGGAAACTCTACTTCATGAAAAGAAACCACTGCTATAATGTTGCAGTATGTTCCTTTCTTAAGGCTTAGCAGTTTCGCCTCCCTGCATTTTCACTGCCTTTAATTATTGAATGTCTTTGGAAAAATAAAATCAATATTTTGCAAACTGAAACGACAATCTCCACCCTTATTGAACATCAGACAGCTGCAATCATGCATGTAAACTTAATTGTGAAAAAATGAATCAGAATTCTATGAAAATTAATTTAATTATGCTCTCAATGTTTTCCTATTGATAGAATGTGCATATAACTCCTTTAGGACAAAAACAGGGGTTATGAAATCTAACTCATATGAGCAAAGGGGTTTTTGTTGTTGTCGTTGCTGTTATTGAAATTATTTAATTTCTCATTTCTCTCAGGAACCATTTCATTCAAGTGAGCAGTTCCATTGCCATTTTAAAGGAGAAACTGAGGCAAATATATGATTAAACCAGGAGATTCCTGAGCAACATTACAACATATTCCTGTTTCATTTGCCTTCTATGCATCAAAATATCAGTGCAATGTTGTATGCTATTAGGCAATACAGAATCCCAGCACTGTATTATTTCCTGACATTTTAGTTGAGCAAATACCCAAAGGACCTTCCCAGGTGGATGTAACTTGGCTCTGGGCAATTAGTGTCCAAAGCCACATTAATGTTGTCTTCCTGAATCTGCAACTTGACAGTCTGATAAACAATAGCACTGAGAGAGGTGTGAACTTCCACTATTTATCTCAATGGGCTGTTAACTTTGAAACCTAATTATGATCACTTAAATGCCAACACTCTTAATCATTTCACTGCTGATCACTGTACCAGAAAAGTCCAGGCGCAGTAATGTGCTTCTTCCTGGGGCTGCTGGACTCAATGGCCATGTCCTGATGTGTTTTTTAGAATATCCTCTTGTTAGTAGTGTCAACCTCAGACTGGCTAAATGGGTATATTCAGCACTTGAGTTCTTGGTTAAGCAAAGCACCTATGATTGTGCTTTAAACAAAGAAAAGGAATGAATATCTGTTGCTTCATTTTGTTTATTTCTTTTTAAATACTGGGCTTGATGACTTTTCTTCATGAGAATCTCTTAAGTCCTTACAGAAATCGAAATCTTTCAGAATACCAGAGTCACCACTGGGAATAATGTAAAATAAGAGCAGAGAGGATGATTTTCCAAAAGTCACTGGCATGAATTTACAGTATAATCGAACTTGAGAAATTTCCAATATCATACACTTCAACTATCTAAAGCGGGAAATATTTTATACAGTCTGACCAAAACCATGCAGCCTCTCTCTTAATATTTTCTGGTTTAGCACATGGACACAGGAAGGGGAACATCACACACCGGGGACTGCTGTGGGGTTGGGGGAGGGGGGAGGGATAGCATTAGGAGATATACCTAATGCTAAATGACGAGTTAATGGGTGCAGCACACCAACATGGCACATGTATACATATGTAACAAACCTGCAGGTTGTGCACATGTACCCTAAAGCTTAAAGTATAATAATAATAAAATTTTAAAAAAAGAAAAAATATATATATTTTTTCTGATTTAGGTAACTCACTGCCCCACACAGAAACCCATCCCATTGTTTGCTTCTTGCTTCTTAGAAGGTTCTTTCTTGTATTCAATGTGATTCTCTATTGTACACTGTTTATCCTTTGGCCCGAATTCTCGTATCACACAGAAAATATTTATCCTTTCATCATCTTCAAATATTTTTAGCATTTCTTCCAGATCTTCCATCCTAAATACTAGCACGTCATTGATAACAGCCTCTTTTATTGAACACTTACGTGCCAGGCTCTTTGCATGTAACTCATTTAATTATCAAAACTTCAAGAAATAGATAAATTACCATTTTACAGATTAAGAGATTAAGACTCAGCAAGATTAAGCAAAAGGGGTTGGTAAGTGAAAAGGTGGGGCTTGAACTCCCAGCTGGCTCTCTTGCGTCCTCACCACGCTGCCTTCCAGCCACAGTTTCTCCAACACACCTTCTCATTGCAATAGGGCCCCCTCTTTTGAATCTCTTTCCTAGATTAACAGCATCCTCTAATGAATACATATTATTATCCTTATTTTACAGTGAAAGAACTGAGGCTCTTCTAATTCCTGTATCACTGTTTCAGTACTTATTGACATTTCAGGATCAAATTGCTTGATCTTTCCTGTTTGCATATGATATTAAAACAAGCCAGAGTCCACCAGCATGGGATTCACATGCAGCCATGTTCCCCACAAGACTCAACATTGACATGACTGATGATGGCATTCTTCCCCACTGAGCTCAGATACAGTCAAAATTTTTCTCAATCAGGGCTCCAAGCAGCCATTGTATGCCTATCAGTCAACTGAAAGCATAAACCCTGTTAGGCTCTTCAACAATGGCCACTAATTGGTTTATAGAAATAATATACTAAATTGAATATGACAAATTTCAAATGTGACAAATACGGGTACATTGGGATGAATAACCTGACAAAGATATTATAATGAGAAAAATGTACAACAGCAGCCAGGTTAAAGGCCATCATTAAATAAACAGCAACCATTTACCAAAAACACAAGTCCAAATGGGGTCTTGGCCTTAAAGGGTATACAGTTAGTTTGTTGATGTACAACACTCAGAAATTCAATAAACAAAGACTAAGAGCAAAATAAAACTGGTTCCTTCCCACTCCAGAAGGAATTTACATTGTCACTTATTTGCAGTGCAGAGGAGGCATGCATAATATAAATTTATTTTGTCCAGAAAAATCACCCAAAAGGTAGTAGGTGTTGCTTCACACATGGAGAAAGAAAAGATGATGGAAGGAAGAAAAATGAAATGAAGGGCTCAAACTGTCTTTGAGTTCAGTATATGTTATAGCAGGATTTCACTTTGACTTAAGTAAAATAGGCATACAATAAAAAATAAAAATCAGCAGAAAGTGGAAGGAAGGTCCCCTGGAAAACAAAAGTTCATGCCTTCCTTGAGGCGAATATGGAAAAAAAGACTGAATATTTTCTTTCTAATGAGCTTCCCACTCTGAGGCAAGAGGCAACGTACTGTCACACAAGAAAGGACCAGGACAGTTGTTCTCTAACTGTGCTCCTAAAAATGCAAATTCTCAGGCTTACCCCAGACCAAATGACTCAGACACTCTGGGAGAGCGGGGTGTGAGACTAAAACAGCAAGCTTCCAGGGATTCTGATGTTCTCTGAAGTCTGAGAACTATCGGTCTATGGGAAGCCTACAGTGAAGAAGCCAGGATTGGCCCAGCCACAGCCAATGTTGTCTTTATTTAAAACCAGCCACCAACTAGTTCTCTGCCCTTATTACCATTAATTTAATTGCAAAATTAAAAAGAAGGAAAATCCATATACTCATATTTAAAATCTGTGCTCCAATGTGCCACTGACCAAACCCTGCCTGGGAGCTCACATATTTGGGCTATTTTTTCACACAGTGTCCTGAGTAAAAGGACTGAGTTTTTTCACACAAACCCTGCGCCTGAGCTGCTAAGCAGAAAATTTTGGAAGAGATTAGATATGTGCATGAAATTTTAAGTAGTTTGAATAAAACCTTTGGGTTCAACCTTTCAAGTGTATGTCTTTTGCATACAACTTAGGAAAACATTCCTAAAATCTACTGAAAATTTTGAAAACTCACAATCTTTTGCCTCATATTCTGAAAATGCACAGTATTCAGAATCATTTTATTAAAATAAAATTATTATTCTTTGTACACTCTAATGTTCACTTTTTCTGAGCCAACTCTACAACTATAGTTCCTCCAGTAAACTTGTAAGATTTTCTCAAACAAGTGTTATTTATTAAAGAACAGCCCTTTTCCTGAATTCCTGTTTCTCTTGGCACTAGATAGGTTCTGTTGTTGATAGATGCGTGCCAAGCTCTAAAATAAAAATCCAAGTTGAGTGATTTTTCTCTATGTTTATTTTATCCATCCAAATGAGTCCACATCCCTTAAGGGAACCAAGCAAGTCAACTCAGCAAGGTCCTCATCTATTTTGCAAACTTAGGTTGGAAGCTCTGTTTGAAGATATTCTCAACCAGAATTAAGCTTCTTGGCTACCTCCAGAAAGTGATATTCTCACTTACACATTGTATTCGTTATTTAAGAGGTGGAGAAGAGCAGCAGCTGATACCAGGGATATACTACATGACAGCAGTTCATCAGAGATATTTGGATCATTGGACAGCAACTAGCTCTCTCAAAATATCAGGTTACTTTTTAGTTTTGGTGCTTTACTAGTAGCTGAAAGAATCATACACTCCATATGGAGGCAGTCAAAAATGATGAAAGGTCTGGGAGGAAGAGGCTGATTAAGATGGCCAAATAGAACCCTCCAGCAATCATCCTCCCCACAGTAACACAAATTGAACAACTATCCACTCACAAAAAAAGCACCTTCATAACAGCCAAAAATCAGGTAAGCAATCACAGTACCTGGTTTTAACATCTTATCAAGGAAGGAGGCACTGAAGAAGGTAGGTAGAAAAGACAGTCTTGAACTGCTGACACCACCCCTCCCCATCCCCCTAGCAGCAACTCCATGACACAGAGAGAGAATCTATGTGCTTGGGGATGGAAAGCACAGTTGTTTGTGAGATTTTGGACTGGAACTCAGTGCTGTCCTATAACAGCAGAAAGCAACACAGGGCAGAAATTGACTGGCACCTACAGAGGGAGCCTTCAGACTTGCCCTAGCCAGTGGTCGGAATCTGAGTTCTGGGAAGTCCCACCACCAAGGGCTAAAGCCCTCTGGTGTCCTAAATAAACTTGAAAGGCAATCTAGGCCACAAGGACTGCAATTCCTGGGCAAATCCTCATGCTGTGCTGGGCTTGGAGCCAGTGGACTTGGGGGGCATGTGACTTAGTGAGACAACAGCAGAGATGCCCAAAGTGTGTCACCTTTCCCCCAACCCTAGGCAACATAGCTTGCAGCCTCAGGAGAGACTCCTTCCTTCTGCTTGAGGAGAAGAGAGAGGCTATTAAAGAGGGCTTGGCCTTCCAATTGGGTTATGGTTACCAGCTCAGCCACAGTATAAGAAGGCAACAGGCAGAGTCTGGAGACCCCAATTCCAGGCCCTATCTCCAAGAAGAAATTTTTAAACACACCTGGTTCATAAGGGAACCCACTGCCTTGAAGGGAAGGACCTAGTCCCAGCAGAATTCATCAGCTGCTGGCTAAAGAGTCCTTGTTAAGTTTTTTTCAGTTTAAAATAACGTGCTATAAGGTCTTATTTGCAAGCTTCATGGTAGCCTCAATTAAACAAACCTGCAACCAAGAAATAAAAAATAAAAAGCAGGAAATTAAAACATTCCACCAGAGAAAATCACCTTCACAAAAGAAAAGAAGATAGGAAGAGAAGACAACAAAACAACTAGGAAACAACAAAATGGCAGGAGTAAGTTCTTACTTATCCACAGTAATATTGAATGTAAATGGACTAAACTCTCCTGTGAAAAGACACAGAGTGGCTGAATGGATTAAAAAAAAAAACAAGACCCAGTGATCTGTTGCCTACCAGAAACAGACTTCACCTATAAAGACACATATAGACTGAAAATTAAGGGAGGAATAAAAGGTATTCCATGCAAATGGAAACCAAAATAAAAGCAGGAGTAGCTCTTTTTTGTCTGATACTTATATCAGGCAAGATAGATTTCAAGACAAAAATTATAAAAAGTGACAAAGAAGGTCACTATATAATGGTAAAGGGGTCAATTCAGCAAGAGAATATAACAACTTTAAATATATATGCACCCAACTGGAACACCTAGATATATAAAGCAAATAGTATTAGAGCTAAAGAGAGAGATAGATCCCAATACAATAATAGCTGGGCACTTCAACACCCCACTTTCAGCATTCATCAGATTATCCAAATAGAAAATCAAAAAGGAAACATAAGACTTCATTTGCACTATAGATCAAATGTACCTAAGAGATATTTATGGAACATTCCATCCAATGGCTGCAGAATACACTTTGTTGTCCTCAGCACATGGATCATTCTCAAGGATAGACCATGTGTAAGGCCAAAAAGCAAGTCTTTAAAAATTCAAAAAAAATTGAAATTATATCACGTATCTTCTTTGATCACATTGGAATAAAACTAGAAACCAACAACAAACACATGGAAACTATACAAACACATGGAAATTAATACATTACTGAATGACCAGTGAGTGAGTCAATGAAGAAATTAAAAAAGAAATTAAAAATTTTTTGAAACAAATTAAAATGGAAACACAACATCCCAAAACCTATGGGATATAGTAAAAGCAGCACTAAGAGGAAAGTTTGTAGCAATAAGCAACTATACTTAAAAAGTAGGAAAACTTCAAATAAACAACCTAATGATGCATCTTAAAGAAGTAGAAAAGCAAGAGCAAACCAAACCAAACCCAAAATTAGTAGAAGAAAACAAGTAATAAAGATTGGAGCAGAAATAAATGAAATTGAAATGAAAAAAATACAAAAGGTCAATGATATAAAATGTTCCCTTTTTGAAAAAAAATAAAGTCAACAAACCTTTAGCCAGACTAAGAAAAAAGAGAAGACCCAAATAAACAAAATAAACATTTTATTAAGAAAAAATAGCCAAATAATAAACATTTTACTAAGAAAAATGAGAAAAGACCCAAATAAAATCAGTTATGAAAAAGGAGATATTACAACTGATACTGCAGAAATTCACAGGATCATTAGAGGCTACAATAAACAACTTTATACCAATAAACTGAAAAACCTAGAAGCAATGGATAAATTCCTAGATATATAAACTACCAAGATTGAACCATGAAGAAATCCAAAACTTGAACAGACCAATAACAAGTAACGAGATTAAATAATAACAAATAATAAGTAACGAGATCAAAGCCCAGCAAAGAAAGTCCCAGGACCCAATGGCTTCAATGATGAATTTTACCAGGCATTTAAAGAAGAACTAATACTGATCCTACCCAAGCTATCCTAAAAAATAAAGGAGGAGGTAATACTTCCAAACTCATTTTATGAGGCCAGTATTACCCTGATACCAAAACCAAAGATGCATTGAAAAAAAAAAAAGAAAACTACAGGCCAATATCCCTGATGAACATGAATGCAGAAAATCCTCAACAAAATACTAGCAAACTGAATTCAACAATGTATTAAAAAGATCACTCATCATGATGAAGTGGGATTTATCCCAGAGATGCAAGCATGCATGGTTCAACACACACAAAACAATCAATGTGATACATTGTATCAACAGAATGAAGGACAAAAACCATTTGATCATTTCAATTGATGCTGAAAAAGCATTTGATAAAATTCAATATCCTTTCATGATAAAAACCCTAAAAATAAAACTGGGTATAGAAGAAACATACCTCAACAAAATAAAAGCCCTATATGGACAAACCCACAACTAGTATCTTACAGAATGGGGAAAAAGTGAAAGCCTTTCCTCTAAGATCTGGAACACAACAAGGACCTTTCACTACTGTTATTTAACGTAGTACTGGAAGTCCTAGCTAAAGCAATCAGACAAGAGAAAGAAATAGCTGGGCACGGTGGCTCATGCCTGTAATCCTAGCACTTTGGGAGGCACAGGAGGGCGGATCACCTGAGGTAGGGAGTTTGAGACCAGCCTGGCCAACATGGAGAAACCCCATCTCTACTAAAAATACAAAATTAGCCGGGCATGATGGTACATGCCTGTAACCCCAGCTACTCCAGAGACTGAGGCAGGAGAATCTCTGGAACCCAGGAGGCAGAAGTTGTGGTGAGCTGAGATCGCGCCATTGCACTCCAGCCTGGGCAACAAGAGCGAAACTCTGTTTCAAAAATAAATAAATAAATAAATAAATAAATGGCATCCAAATTGGAAAGGAAAAAGTCAAATTATCCTTGCTTGCAGATGATATGATCTTACATTAGGGAAAACCTAAAGATTTCACCAAAAAACTATTAGGACAGATAAACAAATTCAGAAAAGTTGCAGAATACAAAATCACCATACAAAAATCAGCAGCATTTCTATACACCAATGTGAATAATATGAAAAAGAAATCAAAATGTAATCCCACTTACAGTAGCTACAAATGAAATAAAATACCTAGGAATTAACCAAGGAAGTGAAAGATCTCTATAATGAAAACTATAAAACACTGATGAAAGAAATTGAAGAGGACACAAAAAATGGAAAGATATTCCATATTCATGAATTTTAAGAATCAATATTGTTAAAATGTCCATACTTCCCACAGCATTCTACAGATTCAATGCAATCTCCATCAAAATACAATGACATTGTGCACAGATATAGAAAAAAAATCCTAAAAATTCATTTGGAACCACAAAAGACCCAGAATAGCCAAAGCTATCCTGAGCATGAAGAACAAAACTGAAGGAATCACATTACCTGACTTCAAATTATACTACACAGTTATAGTAACCAAAACAGCATGCTACTGACATCAAAACAGACACATAGACCAATGAAACAGGAAACAGAATCCAAAAATAAAACCTTACGTCAACGGTGAACTCATTTTTGACAAAGGTGTCAAGAACTTACACTGGGGAAAGGACAGTCTCTTTAATAAATGATGCTGGGAAAACTGGATATCCATATGAAAAAGAATGAAACTAGGCTGGGCACGGTGGCTCACGCCTGTAAGCCCAGCACTTTGGGAGGCCGAGGCAGGCAGATCATCTGAGGTCGCAAGCTGGAGACTAGCTTGACTAACAGTTTGTCCAACAAACCCCATCTCTACTAAAAATACAAAATTAACTGGGCGTGGTGGCTCATGTCTGCAATCCCAGCTACTCTGGAGGCTGAGGCAGGAGAATTGCTTGAACCCAGGAGGCAGAGGTTACAGTGAGCCGAGATCGCACCCTTGCACTCCAGCCTGGGCAACAAGAGTTTAAAAAAAAAAAAAAAAAGAAAGAAAGAAAGAAAAGAAAGAAAGAAAAAGAAAGAAACTAGACCCCTATCTCCTCTCACCATATACAAGAATCAAATCAAAATAGATTAAAGACTTAAATCTAAGACCTCAAACTATGAAACTACTACAAAAAAAAAAAAAAAAAAAACTTTGGAAAAACTCTCCAGGATGTTGGTCTGGGCAAAGATTTCTTGAGTAATACCCTATAAGCACAGGCAACCAAGGCAAACATGGACACATGGGATCACATCAAGTTAAAAAATTTCTGCACAACAAAGGAAAGAATCACCAAAGTGAAGGGACAGCGCACAGAATGACAGGAAATATTTGAAAACTACCCATCCGACAAGGTATTAATAACCAGGATATATAAGGAGCTCAAAAAACTCTATAGGAAAAAATCTAACAATTCAATTTTAAAATAGGCAAAAGATGTGAATGGACATTTCTCAAAAGAAGACATACAAATAGCAAACAGGTATATGATAAAGTGCATGACATCATTGATTATCAGAGAAATATAAATCAAAATTACAATGAGATACCATCTCACCTCAGTTAAAATAGCTTTTATCCAAAAGATAGGCAACAGCAAATGCTGGCAAAGATGTGGAGAAATGCCAACTCTAGCACACAGTTGATGGCAATATAAGATAGTGTAGCCACTATGAAAAATGGTATGAAGGTTCCTCAAAAAAACTAAAAATAGAACTACCATATGATTCAGCAATTCCACTGCTAGGTATATACCCAAAAGAAAGAAAATAGTCTACTGAAAAGATATCTGCACTCTTATGTTTATTGCAGCACTATTCACAATAGCTAGTATTTGGAAGCAACCTAAGAGTCCATCAACAGATGAATGGATAAAGAAAATTTGGTATATATAAACAACGTAGTCCTATTCAGCCATGAAAAAAGAATGAGATCTTGTCATTTGCAACAACCTGGATAGAACTGGAGGACATTATGTTAAGTGAAATAAGGCAGGCACAGAAAGACAAATTTTGCATGTTCTCACTCATTTGTGGGTGATAAAAATGTAGTAGTAAAAGGGGAATATAATCTTGCCCTACATTGGCCAGGATGAACACTTGAGTTTTTCAGGCAATGGGTGGGGCCATAGAGCTCCCAAGAGTCTTTTGTCTTTGGCTACCATGGCAGGTAGAGAAAAACCATCAGGCGGGGGCAGAGTTGGGGAGGTCTGAGTTAAGACTCCCTGGGTGGGGTTTGCTGTGGCCACTGTGGGGATAGGAGTGTAGTTCTTAGGCCAATGTTCCCAGGGGGATTATGCCTGCCTCTGCTGCATCATACAGGCTGCCAGGGAAGGGGGAGAGAGCTGGCAGTGACAAGTCTCACCCAGCTTCTATCCAGCCAGCAAGGCCAGTCTCATTCTCACTGTGCCCCCCACCACCACCCCCACCACCAACTGCAGAATTTATACCAAGGCAGCCAGTGAACAGAGCTCAGATCTTGCCCCAGGCTGTAAGCCTCCCCACTGAGAAAGCAAGCGGGGTTCTCAGGCCTCACCCCTCCCTGCCTGCCTGTTGTGACTTCTGCACTCATATCTGTACTTTCCCTTCATTCCCTACCTCCATCCCAGATTCTGTTCAGGAAAATTTGTGCTCAGTCAAAATTATTACAAAGTTCAGCAAGGAGCATCCTTCACCCTATGGCCCTTCCCCACTTTCACTGGCTGCCTTCCCTTCCCCAAGGACCTCTGTGAGATAAGGCCAGTAATGGCTTCCCTGGGCTCAAGCTGGGGACTGGGAGTGCCTACAGGGCTTTTCCCACTTCTTCTACTTTTATATGTCACTTGGCTCCCTAAACCCATTTCAGCCTAGGTAAGGTTGAATCATTCCCATGATTCAGATTTTCTGGTTCTCCCATGGAGATGTGTGTTCAGAAGCTGACATTTCCCCCTCTCACACTTTGATAATTCACAGTTTTTCATCTATCTTATGGCATTTGCAGCAGCAAGTGCTTCTTTCAAAGGGTCTGTGAATTCTTTCAGTTTTCCTAGTATGTTCCTGAGATGGTTCTTGGAGCAAGAGTTCACAATGTGAGTCTCCAGACACTGTTTTGCCTGTCCAAGTGGGAGCTACACATTAGTCCTGTCTCCCATCTGCCATTTTCTTCTCTATTTGAGATTTTAATCTAATTGAAAGCTAACAAGTTAGCCTCCCACAGTTTCATAGAAAAAGACATGATACTCAGATCAGAGACAAAGGATTTTATTACTCACAACAATAGTGGTATCCAGAAGATCAGCATTCATACCAGTTACTCTAGCCTCAATTCTCACAAAGTGATGCAATGAGGGCCAGGTAATGCCTGCACACATGCAGTGGCTTACTTTATAGGAGAGGAATCATGAGCTTGGGGTACCTGCATCTTTTATAATGAACAGTAAGCCTGCCTAACTAGAGAAAAGGCACTGAAGGAGACCATCTTCCTGGGTTCAAATCACAGCTCTCAGTATGCCTCTGAGAGAAATTCAAACTTGGATTTCAGCCAGATATCTCCTTTGGACAAGATGCAGAAATGTGGTCTGGAAGAAAACATAGCTCGGTAGACTTGTAGGAGGTTGAAAAACCAAGTAAAGAACTTCAATTAATTAGAGGCAATAAGGTTTACTAGAACAGCATGATTTAGAGAGATGTAGAATCCAAATCTAAGTTCAGCACTTGCTAGCTGTGTAACTCTGATTAAAGATTAAATGTGATAATGTATGCGGAGAGTTATATGTAGTATCAGAAACATGGTAGATGTTCCATAAAATCTGTTTTCCTTCCATTTCCCCCATTAATTAATCCATGCCAACCCACAGGAAATTTTGCAGGGCTTAAAGAGCTTTGTCTCTGTCCTCCTCACATTTTCAACTATTTGGATAAAGGTGACAATGGTATAATTATAATATTTGCAAATGGCACAAAGCTGGGAGAAATAGGCAATGTACTGAATAGCTAAAACTCTATTCGTAGAGCACTGAACAGCCTGGAAACTTGGCCTCATTCAAAATCACAAGATGACATTTAATAGAGATATATATAAAGCCCTCTACTTGGTTCCAGGTTCCAAAAGTTTAGCTCCATAAATGACATGACAGAGAAACTCAGACTTGTAATATTTTTAAGTTAACAAGAGCTGAATATGATTCAGTGTTTTCACAAAAAGTAGATTGTGAATGTCTTTCAATTCCAGGCTCTGGGGCTGACGGTCCAATCTGTTTTCCATATTCCGACTTTCCTTAAATCCTAGAGTTTGTGGGCAGAGGAACTGTATCCAATACTACTGGATTACTGCCTGTTTTATTACACTTTCCTGAATGGCATTTGGCATGCAGTCCCCTTGCATTCAGCTGGGGGAACTTAAAACAGAAGGCCTTTCAAAGGGACTCCACAGGCATCTACCAGAGTCACCCTGGAGAGATGCAAGCACCTTCCTTCCCCTCCAAGGCTGAATGCTTCCACCACCTCTCCTGCTGGGGCTGCTCTAAAGCTATCCTTATATTCTCAAATTATTAAACAATTTCATTAAAGAAATTAAATTACACTTAAATTATTGACATTTAAAAGGACTTCATGTTAATAATATCAGATAGGAGAGAGAGAAAAGGACATACTTAAAAACCAATTATCTTGACTAAATTCAATCTTGCAATTTGCCTGCAATTCATAAAATGATTCCAGCTGTGTTTCTTTTGGTTTTTGCTGCTAGGAGTGCTTTAGTGAATAGTCCCCAAACCTATACTGTGTCTTTCTTGATTCCCCTTAGGAATCTTTTAGTAAAATCACCAGTTTTTCTTCCCTAATACCTCAATATGATCACATGATAAATTCAAAAGACTATGGTACTATTGTTGGAAATAAAGGGCAATGGGCCTGAATCTCCCCTCTGAGTTTAGGAAGTGCTGACTTCAGATTCCAGATCATCGAGGGGAGAGGAGCTGCTTTGCATCCCTTCCACCACCATAAATTCTTTCTTCCTGTGATGCTCTACCTGATCCCCTCATCTTGCCTGCTGAATTGCTGAGCTCGCTTGCTCTGAAACTGCAGGCCTGGCTATGCCCTGGAATCTAAAGACAACCTTATATTCACCCTGAGAATTGGGAGCATGCTGTGGCAATGCTGGAGTGCTTCGGCATCAGCACAGCTTAACTTCTAGTCCTTCCAGCAGCTTGTGTCCAAGCAACTGGGCTTTAATCCCAACATGCCCTTGTTCCCAAGCTCCACTACAGAGTCGCCATTTCATTTCCCTATGCCTGAATCCCTTTTCCACAGAGTGAATGTCCCTCTCCTCAGTTGCACTGAGTCCTTTCATTTGATAGATAATCCCTCACCCTTTCCCCAAAGTTCTGCCCTTGAACTCATGAGGGTGGTGAGGAGTGCATGGAGAATGCTATAATCCGCTTGCTGATACAAACTAAGTTCTATTAACATCACCCAATGAATCCATTCTTTGTTGTTTCTTAAGGTAACCAGTGACTTCCTAATCACCAAATTCAATAGACAATCCTCATTTTAATCCATCTCGTTTTTAAGTAGCTAACACCACTGACCATTCCTCTGTCATGATCCTCTCCCCTACCAAAGACAATTTAGTGTCTTTTCAGCCTTCAAACATATACTCCACTTTGCAGTTATGGTAACACCATCCTTCTAGGCACGCACTAAAAATCTGAGTCTTCAAGAACTCCTTCCACCCATTTGGTTCGTGTATCCCTCATAAATCCTGTTGATTCTCCCTCCTAAGAACCTTCCCCGTCTCATGATCTTCTCTGCCACTGCTTTAGCTCAGTTCCGATGATCTCTGAGACATTTGTAAGAGCCTCCAACCAGCCTCTTCCCCCTCCATGCCATCCTCCATCCCATTGTCAAGGACAGCTTTCTTAACCAAAGATCATGCCAGGAGAAGATTCAAGTTTTGAGAAGGCTGAATATTATCCAGTTGGAAGAGCCCTCTGTAAAGTAAATGATTTTTATATCTTACTTTTTCAAATTTTAGAAAGATATATGGCCACAGGGATACATTGCTTGGGATCTTCCCAGGTTCTTGGAAGGGTCCATGCAAGTGACAGGCCCTAAAGCTTTATTGTGGTGAGTTTCATGGTAATTGCACGTCTAGCAAATGCCAATCCCATGATGAAAAGTTTCAGTGGCTCCCTGCCAGCTGGAGGATGGTATTCAAAGTCTTTTATGAACACCTATCTTGTTATCATTACAGTCACATATCTTTTCACTTTCACTACACACGTTACACTCTAAACTCTTAGAATTAGTTACCATTCTCCAAACACAAGATGCTTTTTTCATCCCTTCATCCTCTTTTACAAGCTGTTCCTGTATCTATAACACTTTTCCTTCTTTTCAACTTGGCCAAATTCTCTGAACCTTTCAAGGAAGATGCAACTTTTACCTCATTTACCTAATTTGTGAAGACTTCCCAGTATGTTTTAGTCATGTACTTTCCTTGGATTCATAAAATTTTGTGTTTAACTCAATTCTACACAACCCATTGTATTGTAATTGTTCAGATTTTGCTTCCATTGCTGGGTTGTAAGGAAGAGGCTATGTTTTATTCATCTTGTATTTATACTGCCTAATATAATGGCTGTCCCACAAAAGGCACTTAATTAATGTTTAATGAATAAGTAAATCAATGATTCTAAGCTTGAGGTCTCTTGCTTCAAAACTTGTGGACACAGCTGGGTGCGGTGGCTCACGCCTGTAATCCCAGAACTTTGGGAGGCCGAGGCGGGCGGATCACGATGTCAGGAGATCGAGACCATCCTGGCTAACATGGTGAAACCCCGTCTCTACTAAAAATACAAAAAATTAGCCAGGCATGCTGGCGGGTGCCTGTAGTCCCAGCTACTTGGGAGGCTGAGGCAGGAGAATGGCGTGAACCCAGGAGGCGGAGGTTGCAGTGAGCCGAGATGGCGCCTCTGCAGTCCAGCCTGGGTGACAGAGTGAGACTCCGTCTCAAAAAAAAAAAAAAAAAAACTTGTGTACATCATGCCCTGTCTAGCTTACTTATGCTCCCTTTATGAACTACCCTGACAGAGCCCAACTTTCAGAAGCGTTGTCTGCTGCCCCTACCTGCTGCCTGTCATCACACTCCTTGAATAACTTTATCCACCTGGCTGGATTCCTTGTTATCAACTATTGAGTCCATCTTTCTATTCCCCAAGCACATGCTTCAGCCCAGTGGAGATATCTTTTTATGTGTGTGCCACAGACATTGTACTGGGCACTAGTTTCTTCTTTATATCCATTCGTTATCTTAAGCAAATAACGTTGCAACGTAAGAGTGAGGTGGTATAACTTGAACAGTACATTATTATAACTACCACAAGTTATTGGAATGTAACTGTAATTGTAATAGGGACAAGTGTAATAGGAGAAAATAACTACACCCTGCCTGGAACATACATATCTTTCACTTTAGGAAAGTCTTCTAGTAAAAAAAAAGATGGAGGAGAATCACCTCTGCTTTTTGTTCATTGGCTTTCCTATAAAGCATGCCATTTTAATGGCCTCTTCTTCCATGCTGGTCAGGGAAATTGAGCTATACGATATATTGAGATTGGGTCTCTCAAAACTTGCTCCACAGAACCAGCCATATTTATGTGCAAACATTTCTAAGAAACAATTATCCTTTGAATTGCATAATGGTAATGCACATAGTAAAGAGTAGAGAACATCCATTCTAGAGCCATCAATCTGACCTGTCTGGGGCTCTCAGAGCGTTTGCTGTCTTCAGGCCTTTGGAATCACAGTACTACCTCTTATGAGCTGTGTTAAGACGTGTCCAATTTTTTGGACAAGTTATTTAACCTCTCTAAGCCTGTTTGCTCAGCAGAAAAGTAAACAAGGTTAAATGAGATTTTGAACATAATACATTTAATGCAAGAGTTTAATGAATGTTGTTATTACTCTTAACCCATCTGCTCTTGGCTAAATGTGCACACACACACATACACACACAATCACACACACATTACTGCTTTATGGGTAACTTAAATGCCTGCTAAATAAATACGTTTTACTGACTGCAGTTGAACAAACTTGCACAACTTAAATGTGGTGCTGTGGATTTTAGCTCCAAAATATATCTGAAGTCAACTATACTAACGTAGGAAAAGATTAAAATATGAAATAAATAGAAGTTTGTATGATCAATATAAAACAGCTACTAGTTCCCTGAATCTAATTGTTAAACTACTGTATATATTTATGAATATCTACTCAAAGTAAATTGACAGCATTGCTTTTGGGCTGTACAAGTATAATTATGTTACATAAATAGCAAGGTCCTGTAATTGACCAAGTGATGTTCAAGATAGAGTGACATCCCTGATTTTTACTGTCTTACCAAGTTCTTTGTTTATGTCTCTAAATTCAATTAAAGATGCAATTATGGATGTTTTAATACATTTCCTTGCTCTGCCCAGGGTTTTTAAAGCAACTATGATAAATTAGTATATTCCTGTTAATTGACACACACTTTGTATCCAGTAAATTCTGGCTCTTTTGCTTTGAAAATTGAGGGAAAGCAAGCCGATGCAAAACTACACAAGTTTCATCCCTACTTTTCTAGCCATTCCAACTGTGAGCAGTATTATGTTTTCCCACAAGATCTGCTACTTAGAGAGACTTGTATGAAGCAGTTTTGCCCGAAGAGTCTCCAGGGTAGGCCAGCCAGCCATGAAAAGAGTTTTGAGATAGGCCTAGAGTTCATGATGAGAGAAAATTTCACTGTTCAGAAATGGATACTCCCAAAGATGCAAGTCAAACACAAACAAAATCCAATCTACGGTAGGCTAAAAACTATTTCAAAGAATATGCCTGAACACTTTGGAGGGAAAAAACAACTAGCATCTTTAAAAAAAATAATGAAACTCAAACAATATAAGACTCATTAGCTTTAAAAATGAAAGCTTTTATCAGCAAAAGCTACCCCATAGTTTAGACAGCCCTGCCTTTTGCCTAAAATGTATCTCATGGTGTTAGCTGTGTTAAAATTTTCATAGAACACAGGACAGGATAAACACATATAGCTGAGTTCAAATGCCGAATGTTTGGATTTGATCCTTCTGTTTTGTTTGTTTGTTTTGTTTTTGCTTTTAGTCCCTGAGTGATAATATTCAATCGAACTTTAATTGTCAAATATTTATTGAGTCGCTTTTTCTATAAACTGATATGGAATGATTTTTCAGCTTACATTTTTTAAGTTCAAAAAGCAAGATGAAAAAGAGTTACAGTAGGCTACTTTTTATGTAGTGAAAAAGAAAAACATAAGGATATATAAAATTATTGGTTTTGCCAAAAAGAAAGAATTGTAAACCAGAAACCAATAAATCTGGTGACCCGTAATGGGGTGGGGGCAAGAGACGTTAGGGAAAATAACCTCAGAGAAAAAAGAATCAATTCAAGTAACTTTTGAACATAAATATTCTGACCATTGATTTTTGTGAGATATGATCTAAGGATTGTAAAGTAACCATGTGCTTTAGTTAGTGGACCTATTGTTAGAGTAATATGGGTATTACAACTTTCAAATTACTGTATGTGTATTGTGAGATTAAACAAATAAGGAAATCCGTTAATGGTATCAGGAATATAGATTTTCACTGTAACGGAAAAAAAGATACAAATATAAAGCAAAAGATAGTAAAAAGAAGTTATCTTGATATGCTAAATTTGAATTGGAATATCAGGACACTTCTTACCTATTTCTGTTGAAATGGCAAAGAACAGTGTTTCACAGAGTATGTTCCATGGTCTTTGCATCAGAATTGATTTCAGTTATTTTAAATTTATTGAGATTTGTTTTATAGCCCATTTTTTTCTCTATCATTTGTTCTTTCTTGTTTCTTGATGGTCCAAGATTTCTTTTCTCATTTCCTTCTGCTTAGAGAATTTCCTTTAAGCAGTACTTTGAGTAGATCTGTTGGTGACAAATTCTCTTAAGTTCTCTTCATCTCAGATGTCTTCTTTTTCCTTCATTCTTGAAAGATAGTTTTACTGGCTTTAGAATTCTGGGTTAACAGTTCTTTTCTTTCAGCACTTAAAAATGTTGTGCAAAAAAAAAAAATGTTGTGCCACTTCCTCCTGGCCTCCATGGTTTCAGAAAAGAAACTCAGTGTCATTCAAATTGTTTCTTCCCTATAGATAAGGTATCTTTTGTCTCCTGCTGCTATCATGTATTTTTCATTGTCTTTAGTTTTCGGAATTGTGACTGTGATGTCTTGGTATGGATTTCTTTGGGTTTATCCTGTCTTGGTTTTGCTTGGCTTCTTCAGTATCTTGGTTTATGCCTTTTTCCAAATTTAGGGAAATTTTTAGCCATTATTTCTTTTGAGTACTTTTTCAGTCCCACCCTCTTTCTGAGACTCCTTCAGAGACTCTGATGCATGAATATTATATCTTTTGTTATACTCCCTCAGGTCCCAGAGGCTTTGTTGTTGTTGTTGTTCAGTCTATTATCCTCTGTTGTTCAGATTGGAAATTTTCTGCTATTCTTACTTCCAGTTCACTGATTCTTTTTTCCTTTGTCCCATCCATCCTGATGTTGAGCACATCCACTGAGTTTTTTATTTCAATTATTCCATTTTTTTTAGCAAAATTTCCAGTTGGTTCTTATTTATATTTTCTATCTCTTTGCTAAGAGTTTCTATTTCTTTACTGAGACTTTATTTTTTCATTGGTTTCATGTGTGTTTGTAATTACATGTTGGATCATTTTCATGACAGCTACTTTAAGGTCTGTTGTATAATTCTAACATCTCTGTCATGCCAATACTGGCACCTAATGATTTTTTAAAATTAGGTTTATGATCTTCTTGGTTCTCGGCAGGATGAGTGATTTTCAATTGAAACCTTGACATGTTGGGTGTTAGGTTCTGATAATCTGGATCTTCTTTAACCTTCTATTTTATCTGACATTAGTCTGGCAGAGGAAGGCAGAGAGCACCACTTTGTACTACCAAATGGAGTAGAAGTCCAGTTTGCCCACTTTCCCTTTGGTAATCCCTGAGAGGTGGAGGCTCTTCATTACTGGTAGGTAAGGGTGGGAATTCAGACTCCCCTACAGGCTTCCACTGATACCTCCCTTCCCGGGAGGGGTAGGAGTGACTCATTACTTCTTTCCAGGTAGCCTCCACTGACATCATGGTAGGAGCGCAGAGGTGGTTTTGTCACTGCTGGGCAGTGGTGAAAGTCCTAGCTCCCTACCAGGCTCTCCACATTGTCTCCACTGACACTATAGTAGGGAGAGGGCTCATTACTGTCCAACAAGGATGAAGTTTCTGGCTTACAACTCAACTTGCTCTGATATCCCCCCAGTAGAGATACTGGGGCTCCGTGTTACAGCCTTGTGTGGTTGGAAGTATAGATTTCCCACCCCGCCTTTCCTGGCCTTGGTGGAGTGGTGCCAGTTTTTCCTTTGGTGTTTGGCTGGAATCATGTAGCTACTGTCTAAAAGACTTTTGTTAGGTGACCCTTTTCCTCAACATTTGGCTAGAGGAAGCAGTCCTTTGTTTTGTTCCTGTTGTGCCCACTGGTGTTTCTTTCTTTCTTTTTTTTTTTTTTAGACCGTCTCACTCTGTCTGCCCAGGCTGGAGTGCAGTGGTGCAATCTTGGCTCACTGTAACCTCTGCCTCCTGGGTTCAAGCGATCCTCATATCTCAGCCTCCTGAGTAGTTGGGACTACAGGCGCATGCCACCACGCCTGGCTAATTTTTGTATTTTTTTAGTAGAGACAGGATTTCACTATGTTGGCCAGGCTGGTCTTGAACTCCTGACCTTAAGTGATCCGCCCATCTCAGCTTCCCAAAGTGTTAGGATTACAGGCATGAGCCACTGTACCCAGTCTCCACTGGTGTTTCTTGATTGCCAGCTTCTTCAGCTCCATGTCTGGAATATATGAGGCAAAAAAGAAAATCCAGCCAGTCACACTGGTAGGCACCTATAGTCCCAGCTACTTGGGAGGCCGAAGCAAGAGGACTGCTTGAGCACAGGAGTTCAAGGCTATAGTGCACTATGATTAGTCCCGTGAATAGCCACTGCACTCCAGCCTGGGCAATATTAACATGACTCCTGCTCAAGTAAAAAAGAAAGGAAGAAAGAAAATCCAGGAAACTCACCACTATGTCATTCCTTGTTCCCTGAGGTCACTAGCCAATCCAACTTCTCTTCACTTTGCAGAATCTTCCTATGTTTGTTTTATATGTATAATGTCCAGATTTTTTTAGTTGTACTTAATAGGAGGAATAGGGGAAAGAACATCTACCCTATCTTTTCAGGAGTGAAATTCTCAGGAATATAAATTGTTAAAAGCTCCCTGGGTTATGTTTAATGTCTCCAAAGTCTAACGACAAGTGGCATGGAGGCAATGGCTCCCTGGTAGCAAGAAGGAGCTTGTAGTCTTAAAATACTATTTTCCACAAAAGGAACTAGGTCTCTCTGCAGGAATGACTGATTCTAAGCCTGCAGCAGGGAAAGAAATGGTGAGACTGAGTTTTCTTGTGTTAGAATGTAAGAAGTTGCTCAGGAACTAATGGTGGACTAGTAAAAGGATTCTGAGAGCCATGGTAGAAAACCATAGAACTAGAATACTCCCCAGGCTCACTCCCAACCCCAGCAGTCTGTACTTCTAGGACTCTCAGTGACACCAGGAGCTATGGGGTACTCAAAAGCACATGTCACTGTGCAGCGTGGTGGCTCACACCTGTAATCCCAGCACTCTGGGAGGCGGAGTTGTATGGATTGCTTGAGCTCAGGAATTCAAGACCAGTCTGGGCAGCATGATGAAACCTGTCTCTACAAAAATTAGCTGGGCATGGTGGTACACACCTGTAGTCCCAGCTACTTGGGAGGCAGAGGTGGGAGGGAGGATCTCTTGAGCCTCTCAGGTGAGGCTGCAGTGAGCCGAGATTGTATCACTGCATTCCAACCTGGATGACAGAGCAAGACTGTCTCAAAACAAAACAAAACAAAACAAAAAAAACCTGCCATTGGCTAAAAGCAGTTACATGGTTGCTTCAAGCTATGAAAACTCTACTAAAATGATAATAACCATTATTGGGTGTAAACTAGAATTGAGACATTGCATATTGTCTCATTATAGTTATCAACCCTCTTAGGTAACTTTCATTGTTTCCATTTGCCAATTTTAAGGGGTTCCCGCTGGCCAAACTTGGGACAATTTGAAAAATAAAAAGCATATTGGCAATAATGAATTACAACTGATTGAATAAAGAAAAATCCACTACTAATACTAAAGAAAGAGAGAAGAAAGCTATTATTTATAGAAAAATGCCTACTAAGAAATGTAAAAGGAATGGTTCAATTAGAGAAATTACCATTTTGCAACCACCAACATAATAATTGACTCTGGTAAGAATTATTAATAACTATTAAAATTAGTGAGTAAATAGTTTTTGAGAAATTATGTATACCCATCTCAAAGTATTACCCCATAAATCACTTACTAATTAAAAAAAGACAAAGGCGCTTTTACGAAGAAGAGATTTGGCAGCCACACCTTAGCCAAGTGGTCAAAGTTAGCATCATTAATAGAGAAAAAATGACATTATATGCCACCTAATGTTACTTCGATGCAATAAGAAGTATACAACCTCACCTATGCACTACTTTGACAAAAAAACAAACTGAAATTTAATCATGAAAATTAAATTTCAAGGACTCAAACAGACATTTGCAAACCACTGTTTATAGCAACATTATTCACAATAGCCAAAAGATGGAAACCACCATACACTAGAATAACATCCAGCGTTTTTTTTTTCTTTTTCTTTTTTTTGTTTTTTTGAGGCAGAGTTTCACTCTTGTTGCCTAGGCTGGAGTGCAATGGCCCAATCTTGGCTCACTGCAACCTCCGCCTCCCAGGTTCAAGTGATTTTCCTGCCTCAGCCTCCCCAGTAGTTCGGATTACAGGCATGTGCCATCACGCCCAGCTAATTTTTTTTTGTATTTAGTAGAGACGAGGTTTCACCATGTTAGTCAGGCTGGTCGCGAACTCCTGACCTCAGGTGATCCACCCACCTCGGCCTCTCAAAGTGCTGGGATTACAGGCGTGTGCCACCGTGCCCGGCCACAGCTTTTAATAAGAATAAAGTTCTGACACATACTTCAACATGTATGAACATCGAAGAAATCAGCGTCATCACTGAACAGCATTAGATCAACATTGAAGACATCAATGTGAAATAAGCCAGACACAAAGGACAAATATTGTATGGTTCCACTTACATAAGGTCCCTAGAAGTAAAAATCATAGGGACAGAAAGTAGAATGGTGATTACCATGGAATGGGAGAGGACGAACTGGGGAGTTATTGTTTAATGGTTGCAGAGTTTTAATTTGACGAGAAAAAATTTCTGGAGATAGATAGCAGTGATGGTTGCACAACAATGTAAATGTACTTAATGCTACTGAACTGTAAACTTAAAAATGGTTAAAATTGGGCTGGGGGCAGTGGTTCACGCATGTAATCCCAGCACTTTGGGAGGCCGAGGCAGGTGGATCACGAGGTCAGGAGATCGAGACTATCCTGGCTAACATGGTGAAACCCCGTCTCTACTAAAAATACAAAAAATTAGCCAGGCGTGGTAGCAGGTGCCTGTAGTCCCAGCTACTGGGGAGGCTGAGGCAGGAGAATGGCGTGAACCCAGGAGGCAGAGTTTGCAGTGAGCCAAGATTGCACCACCGCACTCTAGCCTGGGTGACAGAGCGAGACTCCATCTCAAGATAGATAGATAGATATAGATAGATAGATAGATAGATAGATAGATAGATAGATAGGCAGACAGACAGACAGATAGATAAATAAATAACAAAAAACCACCAACCTCACAGACTCTGCATGGCTGCTGGCTCTCTGCCCAGAGATATGAGTGGAAAAAGAATGGGAGAAATCAGAAACTCAGCCCAGCCCCATGAGTAGATGTGGGACAATTCCCCACTGCTCCAGGATCTATAAAATCCCAGCAAAAGCAAATGGGAATGAGTCCTGCAGGAGCATGCCCATGATCCAATGCAAGAAGAGAAGCCAGACTGGGATAGAAATGAAGGAATTTGTTGCTACTTTATTTGGCTCTGCTTTTAAAAAAAAAAAAAAAGTAAACTCTTGGTGAATGTTCTTAGAATTTCCCTTGCCTATTTGCAGAAACTGGAGGGTGGGAGGGAGATATTTCAAGGTGGTGTGGCCTCTCCTCCCTAACCTAGCATTTGGAAATACATTTTAAACCTAAGCATCAAATGTTTCTGTGTGGCCTTAATTAAGTGCCCAATTATTAAATAACTAGTATTACTTGGGGGAAGGAGTGTCATTTTCTTTTTTATTTGGAAGCAAAGGGGCACAGATTGTTTCCTATTAATGTAGCACTCTGGATATTTCAAACGTTCACCAAAATGCATCCTCTCTTCCTGCTTTGGTTATGCATTTCTGAAAGTGACTTCCTCCCAGAGAACTTTCTGTCTTTAATGTTCTGATGATTTACTGAAGAACTTATCCTTCCAGTTCAGTGACCTTTCCTTATCTCTCAGCATTTTCCTCTTCACTATTCTATAATCTACTAAGTGCTGCTTGTGGCTTCCAACATCTGACAGCTTGCAAGGATAAAGGACATTTATGCACACATTCCCAGTAAAAGAGCACTGCTTTTTTTTTTTTAATGCTAGATATTGCCCTGATTGAAATTCCATTTTGGGTATGAGAAAATGGAGATTGATTTTATAGAATGATCAATAGTGATGGTAACTATATTTGGCTTTTTCTACTCTTTCTGCAATCATTGCTCATCTCATAGCTTGTGGCCTTCTCTCAGGACCTAGATACTTTCCACAAGGCCACTTAAATCAGGCCCCTTCTACTAGAACACGTGCAGTGATAGGGGCTCACTGGCAAGCCTGTTGTTCTCTTGATGGATGATTATAATTAGTATAGGAAAACACTTTTTTTGAAGTGATGTGAAAACGGCTCTCCTAGGATTTCCAACAGTCAGTCCTAACTCTTCCCTCCATAGGTAGTCAGTCAATCCTTATGATTTGCAAATTCACCTACTCACTAACATTTATTTGTAACCCTACAATCAGGACTTGCAGCACTTTTGTGGTCATTTGTGCACATGTGCAGAGTGGCAAAAAGACAGAGTCCCAAACATGCACAATCCCAGCTGAGGTCAAACAAGGCAACATTCTGCCTTCTTGTTGCTGCTCACATATACAAGCATCCTTTTCATGGTCTATTTAGTGCCCCCCTTTTTTTTTTTTTTTTTTTTTTTTTTGCAATGTAGTGCTTTTTTTCAGTGATTTTGTTATTTAAAATGGCCCCCAAGCATGCTGCTGAAGTACTGTCTAGTATTCCTAAGCACAAGAAAGCTGTGATGTTCTTTACAAGGAAAATATGTGTGTTTAAATGAGCTTCATTTAGGAATGGGTTGTAGTACTGTTGGCTATGAATTTAACATTAGTGAACCAACGATACATATTTTAAAAGGTGTCTAACAAAAACACACATAAAACAAGGTTACATGTTGATTGGTTGACAAAGGTGTTGTGACCAGAGGCTCTTGGGAACCTAACCCTGAATTTCTCCTAAAAGGAATGGTTCATTATTTACCAAATCAGTGTTGACAGTGAATTTATAATTCTACCTTCAATAATGGAAATCGACTGTACTTCTTTATGCTGGCATATAGTTCACTTGTTATTCAAGAAAACAAACAGCTTAATGTGGGTTTCACTTCTTTAGAGATGGAATAGATGAGGAAAACAGTAGAGACTAGTGAGGAGGAATGGGGAAAGCTGAGGATAGAGATAACGTTTGAATTTTTCTAAGTTCTTGTTAGAAATACACTGGGTGTCTCTCAGTACATGTTGAGAGTCTGAGAATAATTGCACTAAGAGTATTTCAGTCATAATCATCATAACAAGCACTTCACTCGTGGTGTACTTCACATTTCATGAAGTGTTTTCACAGGCATTATTTCACTTGCTTTGTGCTTACAATCACACTGTGAGATAAGGCAGGGTGTTATCCTTGTTCCTAAATGAGGAACTGCAGGACTTACAGAGGAAGCAAATTGATCGGGTGTTCCAGCTTGTCAATAGCATAACTGGAGTTACTTGCTATTATACCACGGTTTTCCAAGCAAGCTGTGGCTCTCCTGTCTCTTTCTGCTCCTCCCCTTTATTAGTGTATCATTATTGACCCTCAATTTCATAATCCATCAAGCTAGATTATTACTAAGGACCAAGCCCTCAAAAGAAAAGATACGTTGTCTTGGTTGTACACACGGTAACTTAGAAACATACCATTGTTAAAGAATCATTTATTAAGGGCAGGCTGTATGCCCTACTCCAGACAGTGGCAACAGGAAAGTAGAAGAAGTTTTGTTTGTCTGGGAAGGCAAAATAGACATAAGTAAAACTGAGTAAATGAGGGCTGTGTAGTTAAACCATTACCACTTAAATCATTTCACGGTTGGGGCATGCTGGTAGTGCAATCTGGAGACAGTAGTGATTTGTTTGTTGGCAAAGGAAAATTCAGCTTGCAGTTTGGAATATATCTGCACATCCAATACATAGTACAGCCATACCCCCATTTAGTACTGAATATACATTCTAGAAAATGGAGAGGTTAAGGGAATCAGCAGAGACCTTGTGGAGAAGCAGTTTCAACATCATTTGTATTGCCTATAATCACAGCCTAAAATCACTACTCAACCGGGGGGTTATTGGCTAATGGTTATATACCTCCGTATTCTACAGAGTTGTTCTAATGATGTACCTAGGTAGGCCATGTTTTAATAATTGAGAAATATTAAAAATATCTATTCTATTCAGAATTAAATGCTAGTTTAAAGGATAGGTGAACGGAAAAGCTCTACTCATCCACACTCCTGGTCTCACCTGGGCAGATGGGGATGGAGACAGCCAATCCTTTTGAACAGAAAATATTTCCTGCTGCGGCTGCCGCTATAGCTATTATTATTATGAGCAATCTACTTCCTTCACAATGGAAAAACGTATTGACTTATTCACCTGATCAAAACCGTTTTGAATGTCTAAAAGCCATTAGGAAATAATTGGGAAGCAGGGTGGGGGGATGCCCCATTGCATTTCTAGCACTTTCCTAACTGCCACCAACAGACTTTGGGTTTGTGTTTTACATAAGAAGGAAATTCTAGGTCTGCCCCTCAGTGAGGGGGAAAAAGAGGAGGAGGGAGGTGAGTAGCAGGTCACTCATTTTTGCCTTTCTGACAGAAAGTGACATTTATCCTTACCACTCTGCCAGATTCCTGAAACTCTCATGTCTTTACAAAATATTTTTCTATTTAGTTGAATCAGGCAGCACAACTACAATATGTCTTCTCTCTGTGACTGCCTTTCACAGCCTTTGTCTTCACGAGACTTAGATGAGGTTTGGGTGATTCATGGCGCTTAAACTTCTCCAGAGCACTTTTTCAATTGGAAAATTCTCCTAAACTGAATGCATCATCAGCACGGTTGTCCATGCATAAAAGAACTACAAGCAAAACAATGAGCACCATTTTTTAAAACCTACGCTTAAGCCAAGAAAAACAGTTATATCACAAAATGTTAAAAGACCTTATTTTTCAGTTTCCAGGAATCTTTCATGGAGAACATGGCCTATCTTAGTCTTAGAGCCCCTTATTCTAGGCTTTCTAAATTACAAATAAAAGAAATAGTTTATATTCAGTTTAGCTTGTTTTCAAGTTATTAACATGATATATAGCAACATAAGTAATGCCACCTGCTATATTTATGTAGAAGTGATTATTCCTCACCCTCATTAATTCTTTTCTGCATTCTCTGTGGAAATGCTTAGAAGTTTCTGGTGTTTTAGGTGGTTTTCTCATTATTTTTATTTTTTATGTATTAAAGAAGCAGTCCTTTAATATATTTTAATGTAGAAGTTGGTCTTTTGCGAAAACATAAGTTATACTGACAAGCCCCGAATCTTACCTGGAACTTCAAATTAAAAATATTTGCCTGTATTTTTGCTTCATAAATCAGCATTTTATAATGGAAAGGGTACCTTAGTAAGAGTTGAGAGACACAGACTCTAGTTCTGCTCATTATTGACTCAGTTTCCCCAAAGGTAAAATGGGTATCATATCCCAATGTCAGAGATATTTATTCTTTCATTTAACAAGTAATTACGAAGCATAACTATACATCAGGGAAAGCAGTGGAAGGCACTGGTTAAGAAACTGACTATACAAGATTGAATCTCAGCTCCACCACTGATGAGCTATAAACATCATTTCTCCATCTGTAAAATGGTACCCACGTCCTAGGTTTATTGTGAGTATCAAACAAGTAAAACATATGCATCTGTGCCTGGCACACATAGTAAACACTCAACATGTGTTAGGCACTATCAATATTGTTTTAACTGTTTTCTAAAGATTTTTCTAAAGGGAAATACATAGCCCCCATCCTCAGGAGGCTTACAGTCCAGTGTGAGGTTGATAATCAGAAGAAACCAATGACGTAATTCCTACCATAGAAAACAGTTTAAGAATGTAGTGGCACATACCTGTGGTCTCAGCTCCTCAGGAGGCTGGGGTGGAAGGATTGCTTGGGCCCAGGAGGTTGAGGCTGCAGTGAGCTGTGATCAGACCACTGAAACGTAGCCTGGGTGACAGAGCGAGACCTTGCCAAAAAAAAAAGAAAAGAAAAAAAAAGATTTAAAAAAACTAAAAAATAAAGCTATGTAGGAATGACTTGAGTAGACATGAACTTCACTTGCTAGGTTCTGTTGAAAAAAACTGAAGCTACTTTGTTCTTCAAAAGTTACATTTAAATCCACAGGGTTAAACATATGCTGTTGCATTGTGTCTTCTCCTTGCAAAAATGAACATTTTTCACACCAATAAAAATGTTAGAAATTTTTATAATAGGACTTGAAATCAGAAGACGTATCAGTTAGAACTCTTATTATATGGAAAAGAAATTCAAATCAAATTCACTTAAGCAAAATGAGAATTCATTGACTCATGTAGCTGAGAAATCAGAGTTCAGCTTGCTTAACAAGGTCAGTATCTCCGTCTCCCTCTTTCTTTATTCAATGTGTGCTTCCTTCTCAGGCACGGTCTCCCCAGGGTGGGACCGGAAACCTCCAGGCTCATGTCCTCCCCTTTGAGTAGCCTTGGCATGAATAGAACTCCTCTGCCCATGGGCTCCAATCAGAGTCTCCATGTGACTCTGATTGACCTAACTTGGGTCACAAGTCCATTCCTGAACCAGTAGGGGGATGAACTATTCTGCCAGATTTTGGTCACATACCCACCTTTGGAGCTAGGGGTGTGGTTATTTCCATCAGAACCACATGAATAAAAATGAGGAGTGGGCAGTTCCCACGAGGGAAAAGGGATGGTGTGATCTATAATCAGGAAGAGAGTTCAAGACCCAGATATAACATTAATAGCTGCGTAAGCTTGGGAAAAATTTCAGAACCTTCCTGAATTTCAGTTCCAACATTTGGAGAGGATGGGTATGGAACTAAATTACCTCTATTACCATTCTACCTTTTGAATTTTCTAACTCTATTACCCTTCTTTTCTAGGAAAATGACTAATATAGGGCATGTTGAAAGACATATGATTCTTAGAAATAAATTATTCTACAGGAGGAAGATTTTATAAATTTCCTCAAATGGAGTCGTGATACAGAAGAATAAAGATGAAATGAAGTCAGATCTAGGTCTTGGGACACAACTTCCTCGTGGGGTGGAGGCGTGGAAAGGGTCATTACAGTCAGAGGAAATGGGTGCAATGTCCTGAGACAAGAAAGAGCATGAAAGCCAGACATAGTGGTATGTACCTGTAGTCCCAGCTACTTGGGAGGCTGAGGAAGGAGGATCCCTTGAGCCTAGGAGTTCAAGACCACCCTGGGGAACATACCAAGACCCCCATCTCTACAAAAACGTGAAAGAAAGATGAAAGGAAAGAACATGAAATTTTTGGTAGGCTGTAAGTATGCTGGAGGGTGTGTGGAGTGCGGAGACAAAAAACTGGTGGAGCTATGTCATGATGATACTTTATGCCCCTTCCTCCTGTGACCACTTGAGAGTGTCTCCTGGTAGACACTGGGGGTTCTAAGGGAAAACTTTAAAGGATGAAATGGAGAGAGGTAAGACTTACAGATCTGAGAAATGTTGAGGAGATGGACAAGACAGTACTTGCTCATTCAGTGAATAATTCTGACCTGTTTAAATCAGATCAATGAAACTTTAAATTCACAAATTACATGCATAAAAGAGAAGACAATCTCATTCACGGATGTTTGTAAAAAGGTGCATTTTTTACTCATATTCCCAGCAGTTAATCTTTTAAAAAATAGTTCATAAATTTATTTATGTTTCCAAAGTGCTAATATTAAAACCAATATTCATCATCACTTATGATTATCAGGGGAACCAGCCCCCAATATTTCAACATAGGTTCTTTCTATTTTCCTTAAGTGTCGGCCTGTCTGAGAAATAAAGAGAAAGAGTACAAAGAGAGAAATTTTACAGCTGGGCCTCTGGGGGTGACATCACATATCGGCAGATTCCATGATGCCCCCTGAGCCGCAAAACCAGCAAGTTTTTATTAAGGATTTCAAAAGGAGAGCGGGGTATGAACAGGGAGTAAGTCACAAAGATCGCATGCTTCAAAGGGCAATAAAAGATCACAAGGGCAGAAGGGCAGAGCAAGATCACAAGGCCAGGGCAAAATTAGAATACTGATGAGGTTCCATGTTCCGCTGGGCACGTATTGTCTTGATAAACATCTTAACAGGCAACAGGGTTCGAGAGCAGACAACCAGTCTGACTAGAATTTGCCAGGCTGGAATTTCCTAATCCTAGCAAGCCTGAGGGCACTTCAGGAGACCAGGGCATATTTCATCCCTCATCTTCAACCACATAAGACAGACACTCCCAGAATGGCTGTCCACAGACCCATCCCTGGAAATGTATTCCTTCCCCAGGGTTATTCCTTGCTGGGAAAAGGATTCAGTGATTTTTCTCCTATTTGCTTTCTGCAAGAAGAGAAATATGATGCTGTTCTGCCCGGCCCCGCGGGCAGTCAGACCTTATGGTTATCTCTCTTGTTCCCTGAAAATCGCTGTTATCTTATTCTTTTTCAGGATACCCAGATTTCATATCATTCAAACACACGTTTTACAAACAATTTGTACAGACAACACAATAATCACCAGGTCCTAAGGTGACATACATCCTTAGTTTACGAAGATGATGGGATTAAGAGATTAAAGACAGGCATAGGAAATTATAAGAGTATTAATTGGGGAAGTGATAAATGTCCATGAAATCTTCACAATTTATGTTCAGAGACTGCAGTAAAGACAGGCGTAAGAAATTATAAAAGTATTAATTTGGGGAACTAATAAATGTCCATGAAATCTTCACAATTTATGTTCTTCTGCCGTGGCTTCAGCTGGTCCCTCCGTTTGGAGTCCCTGACTTCTCGCAAAATATGACGTTGAACATTTCCTATACAATCTTCTCTTCCTATGGCTGGCTTCATCTCAAAAGCTTTCAATAGGTGCTTTATGACTCAAAGCCATAATAACACTTTGGTGACTGTCATTCCTAATTAAATCTAAATGGCTATTTTCTACTCCTTATCCACGTTTCAGTGTAGATACTACTTCTTCCAGGAAGCCTTTCTTGATCTCCCAATTACCCCCATCCAAGTTAAGAGACTTTTCCAAGTATTCCCAGAGCCTCTGCCCTTCCACCATCATAGAACTCACCTCACTGCATGATAATTGCCTATCAGTCATCTGTCTCAACCATCAGAATGTTGGCCTCTGAGGACCATAACTATGTTTAGCATGTTTACTATTATCCGCTTAATGTTTGATTCAACATCTGTCACATATTGAGCATTCAATACTCCTTGAATAATCAAATCAATGCATGAATAAACAAGTAGGAATTGAGAGAGTCGCTGTCAATCAATCACCATTCCACAATTTATAAACATATAGTGAGTGCCAACTATGTTCCAGGAATAATGACAATGTTGAATTTATATTTTAAAGGACAATAATTATAACCACTTTTTTCCTCTTACCAAAATGAAATGGTATTATATTGCTTAATCATTCAGAAGGTTGCTCTTTAACTAGTTAGTACATAGCAGTCAGTTTTAGCCTTCCCAAGATGGTCATCTTTGGAATGCCAAAAATGAAATGCTTAGAAAGACCATAGATCAAAATAAGCTGTAGAAACCCCATGCAGAAAAGGCTACCCCTAGAGACCTGATAAAGGAGAGCCACAAATCAAGTGAGCTCTTTTTATTTACTCCTACAAAATTTATCACCATTAAAGCTTTTTGTTTGTTTAACACCCTTCATTGCCAGCATCTGTCATTAATACAGTTCTTATCTGTTACATCTATTGTAAAGATCACTTAACCAGCAATTGAAACTTTGTATCAATATAACTGGAGACAAGGTATATAAAGTATAATAGTATAAAATGATCAGTGCCTAACACGAGGCAGGAGCTGGGAGACTTGAGTGTAGATGGGATTCAACAACTGAGTTTTACCGTCCAGTAGAGGAGTATGGTTGTGAGGGGAAGAAAACAGAGCACCTGCTAACTAGAAAGTGGGAGGATATTTAGGATTGCAAGGATATTGTAAATGAGTTGATATTTTAGTATATCTGGGTCTGCAAGGAATGTGTCAATTAAGAGGGAACAATTGAAAATACAGAAAAGAGGGAGGAAGAAGGCCAGAGAATAGTCCAGGGGGCTCCAGAAAGACAGGAGAGAGGACATACCTAGAAAACATCTACCTGGGGAAAGTCAATGGAATCAGAGGATGCTGACCAAGGAGCACTTCCTGGCAATGCTTAGAGTCTAGTCCTCCAGGGTACTACTTCTGATCCAAGCTTCATAGAACCCTGGGACCAAGGGATTAGTACAACGGGTCCAGGAATTCAGAAGTGAGCTAAGCATTATAAGCTGACAAAATAAACACTTATTCCCAGCTGGACTATTTATTTAAAGTACATAGATGCTGTTGTGAATACTTCCATACAAACGCACTTAAAAGTGTAGTGAATCCATTCTAAGGCAGACATAAGGTGCTTCTCTTTTTTTAACTTTAAAAGGCATCCTTATTACTCTGAAAGAGTGGGAGTTTGGGTCTAGATAATGTGGAATCATTCATGATTCCTGAAATAGGGAATAACATGATCACTGCAGAGTTTTTTGAAAGATCCATGTGTCAGCAGTGGATCAGGTGAATTGAAATAGGGGAGAGAATCGAGGCAGGAAAGAGTCATACAAGCCAATCCAAAAAGCCCTGAACTACTCTCCGCAAGCATCTCACACCACCTATATACATCCTGTCTCTTCCTGACATTTCCTCTCAGCTTCCAAAAGAAAACAATGCTCCCAAGGATCCAATGTCGTTTAAAATAGCAAACCTGGTTTTTGTTTTGAATGCCCTCTTTTTCTGAAGATAGAATCAGCTCCAGCATCTGGACAAAACAATGGGATCTGTGGTTCAATCCGGCCACAGCTGTGCAGTCCTTTCTAAAGAGTGTGTCTGTCTTAACTTGATAGAATTCTGCTGGGAGAGCAGCAACAGCGGGCTCTGACTACGGCACTTGCAGCCCCCTAGTGGGGCCTCAGCGGTTCCAAGTTGTAATAAGATTGGCTGAGAACAAATGCAGATAAAATAGTAAAACCATAGTAGGTGAATATAAGAATGTCTTGAGGTGTAATGAAGTATTTTCTATAAAAGTCCCATCATGGAAAAAAAATACAACAAACAATAACAGCAACAAAAGCTAAAGCTGATACAATGAGACTGAGTTTAAGAGAAACTGAACATGGAGACAGGAGGAATGCTGATAGAAAAATAAAGATTAAAAGAGCAACATCGTTTGCAAAATGGCTACATGTTGAAATGTAACTGACAAAACTGCTGTCCTAATGAGGGAGTAAGGGTCTTTTCCTTTTTTATTTTTATTATTATTATCTTTTTTTTTTTTTTTTTGAGACGGAGTTTCACTCTTGTCACCCAGGCTGGAGTGCAATGGCATGATCTCGGCTCATTGCAACCTCTGCCTCCCGGGTTCAAGCGATTCTCCTGCCTCAACCTCCCAAGTAGCTGGTATTACAGGCGCCTGCCACCACACCCAGCTAATTTTTGCATTTTTTGTAGAGACGGGGTTTCACCATGTTGGCCAGGATGGTCTCTATCTCCTGACCTCGTGATCTGCCCTGCTTAGCCTCCCAAAAGTGCTGGGACGACAGGCGTGAGCCACTGCGCCTGGCCAGGGTCTTTTCACAAAGGGCTGGCAGCACAGCCTGCGAGGCTGAGGATCACAGCCACAGCTTCACTGGGTCTCCACAGTCCACACGGTTTTCTTCTGGTGGTGTCACCCTACTAGATTGACTGCTTGCTTAATTTGGAAACTTGGGGTTGGTTAGGGGAGGAAGAATCGTTGTTTTGTTTTGTTGTTTTTCTCTAGAATTTTACTATCTTTTCAAACACAACAGTAAAAACTAACTGGAATGGTGATGCTTAGACCTGTTGTGTCCTCTGTGCTAATTACTACCTTCCATACAGTCCTGTTGTGTCAAAATGCAAAGCACACTGGTAGCTGTTGGTGACTCACTGATAGTCACCAAGCTTGTGGACCCTTCAAGGAGCACGAACTGCTTGAAAGCCAGGGCTGTAGGTTGGCAAGTCACACCTAAGACTGTGGGACTAGTAAAGAAAGGCCATTAATCTCTTCATCCCTCTCATCACCCCACATCCTCCCACTGCACTCACTCTCCCTCCACTGCAAACTTAGGCTTCAGTTCAGGATCCTACTTTGTCCAAAGAGAGAGAAATCTATCCTACTCGAATATCCCATGCTCCCTTGTTGATTCACACCAATAAATAATTCTCACAGTCTGGAAAGTCTTCCTTATCTTCAGCCAAAATCTAGGGAGACTGTCACCCTATTTCTTCTTTTCTGTCCTTAGGGAAGATATATTAAAGCTGTTCATTATCTTTTGTGTAAGAGCCCTTTGTGTCAAAGAAAAATTAGATTTGCTCCTGATCTTAGAGAAACCTCACATTTTACAGCTGGAAGTGATATTAGAAATCATCTCAAGCAATTACCCTCTCATTTTCATCCCACCCTCCACAACTTAAAATATGAAGGAACTGAAGCCCAAAGAGGTTAGGTGACTTGGCTAAGGACACACAGTGAGTTGATCAGGTTTTTCCAGGGCACTACATATTTTTTCCCTGGTTCCTTTAACATTTCCTCACGTATTTTTCAACTACAAAAAAACGCTGAGCTTCTCTTGAAAGTAACAACCTGTACCCAGGTGATCACAAGCCCTAACGCACAAAGAGGCTCCCAAATGTGAGAGGAGGAAGCTAACATAATAGGAGTGGTGTATTAGTCTGTTCTCACGCTGCTGATAAAGACATACCCGAGACTGGGTAATTTATAAAGGAAACAGATTTAATGGATTCACAGCTCCACATGACTGGGGAGGCCTCACAATCATGGCAGAAGATGAAGGAACAGCAAAGGGATTTCTTACATGGCTGCAGGTAAGAGGGCATGTGCAGGGGAACTCCCCTTTATAAAACCATCAGATCTCATGAGACTTACTCACTATCATGAGAACAGCATGGGAAAAACCCACCCCCATGATTCAATTACCTCCCACCAGGTCCCTCCCTCAACTCACGGGGATTATTACAATTCAAGGTAAGATTTGGATGAGAACACAGAACCAAACCACATCAAGTGGCAATACTGTAGCAAACTAAATTTCCTATGTCTAGTATAAAGGTGGCAACCCTGCAGGATGGTTATTATCATCACTATTATTCATATCAAAAACTATGACTCCAAGTGGCTAAGCAGCTTGTCCATGGGCCCCAGCAGGTGGACAGCACAGGCAGCCTCTGAACTCAGCTCTGCCTCCAAAGTCTTAACAACATGGGACATATTGGTTGTGATTAAGAACATTCGTTGTTATTAAAAACATAGGGCATATTGAAAGTGCTTTTTTAAATTAACAGAACATTTGTTCCTAAAGTATTACATGCTTTGTTTGTAAGTTTCTGCATTGAATCTTCAAGACTTCATGTAGAAGTTAATCTGAGTGTTGTCTCTTTTAGCCTGTAAGATGCTGGAGAACAGAAATCATATTTTTTAGAAGAGTGGCATAGGCAAATATGCAATAACAAATACTACATTTTACTGGTCTGAAGTTGACAATGCTGAGTATAAAAGGAACATTTTCTCCAGTGTCAATATGCCCTGCCTGTTCTTATCACTGAACTAATTTTGCTTTTTAAACCAACTGGCTACATGGCTGGCCCAGATCCAGTCTCTATTCTGCCATTACTGCCCATTACGACTACATGCACTATTACATGACATATTTTGTGTAGCCCATCGCCTTCCCATCGTTTTTCAAAGGTTGTTTTTATTTCCCCTGCATAATCACACTACCTTTCACTGTTCATGCTTCCAGTCTCTCCTCCCAATTCACAGGGTCACTGTAGACTCTGATCTTACTCCCCAAGGATCTAGAAACCTGATGACTCTGTTCTGCCAAGCTTTGGAAAATGTCTCTCATTAACTGATGTACTGTAGTCAAGGCTCTTCTTGTTACATGGAACATAAATTCTCTCATGCCCGATCAAGAAAGCAAGAGGGGTCTGTTCAGAGAATGTGAGACAATCTCATGCTTTCTAAGGGCAACAAGTAAAATGGACTATTATTTCCAATGTATTATGCCCACTCATTGGTTGATGGGCATTTAGGTTGGTTCCATGTTTCTGCAATTGTGAATTGTGCCACTACAAACATGCATGTGCATGTGTCTTTTTAATATAATGACTTCTCTTCCTCTGGATAGATACCCAGTAGTGGGATTGCTAAATCGAATGGTAGTTCTACTTTTCATTCTTTAAAGAATCTCCATACTGTTTTCCCTAGAGGTTGTACTAATTTACATTCCCACCAACAGTGTAAAAGTGTTCTCTTTTCACCATATTCACTCCAATATCTTTTTTTTTTTAATTTTTTAATTATGGCCATTCTCACAGGAGTAAGGTGGTGTCTCATTGGGGTATTAATTTGCATTTCCCTAATAATTAGTGATGTTGGGCATTTTTTCATATGTTTGTCAGCCATTTATACGTCTTCTTTTGAGAATTGTCTGTTTGTGTCCTTTACTCACTTTTTGATGTGATTATTTGTATTTTTCTTGCTGATTTGTTTGAATTCCTTGTAGATTCTGGCTATTAGTCCTTAGTCAGATGTATAGTTTGCAAATGTTTTCTCCCACTCTATGGGTTGTCTGTTTACCCTGCTGATTATTTCTTTTGCTGTGCAGAAGCTTTTTAGTTTAATTAGATCCCATTTATTTATTTTTGTTTTTGCTGCATTTGCTTTTGGGTTCTTGGTCATAAATTCTTTGCCTAAGTCAATGTCTAAGAGTTTTTCCGATGTTATCTTCCAGACCTTTTATGGATTCAGGTCTTAGATTTAAGTCTTTGATCCATCTTGAGTTGATTTTTGTATAAAGTGAGACATGAGGATCTAGTTTCATTCTTCTACTTTGCAGCTTGCCAATTATCCCAGCACCATTTGTTGAGTAGGGTGTCCTTTCCCCACTTTATGTTTTTGTATGCTTTGCTAAAGATCAGTTGACTATAAAGATTTGGCTTTATTTCTGGATTCTCTATTCTGTTCCATTGTTCTAATATGACTATTTTTATACCAGTACTATGCTGTTTGGGTAACTATATCCATGTAGCATAGTTTGAAGTCAGGTAATGCGTTGCCTTCAGAATTGCTCTTTTTGCTTAGTATTGCTTTAAGCCCTCACTTCTGATTAAAATTTTTAGTGTGATACAAATAGAAGCAACTTACTAAAATTGACAAAGGATATAATACAGAAATATATGACAAACATCTTACTTACATGTTACTTAAAAGTAAAATATTATAAACATTTACATTAAAATTATAAACTGAACAGTGGTGCCTGCTAACAATACTTCTTATTCCACATTATTTTCTGTACCTCTATATCCTAATATTTATTCATGAGAAGACAATAATATGTTTGCTGAGGTGATATAATTGTATATCTAAAAATGCCCAAAATAAGTAACTGAAAAACTATGAGGACTAATAAATATACTCTAATGATGCACTAGATTTAAACATAAATTCAGTGCTTTCCTATCTAAAAGCAATACTCAGAAAGAGTAAAAAAAAAAAATGCATTGACAATTGCATACCAACAAACAGTATACCTAGAAATAATCTTTAAAAGCAAGCAAGAAATACAGACAGGAAATAATATTCTGCTGAAGGACATTTTTAAGAGGAACTGAGTAAACAGAATACATTACCGTCATCTTGAGTGAGAAAACTCAATATTCTAATTGCTCTTAAATAATTCACAAAGTCAATGTAATTCCAATAAAAATATCATTGAGAATGTATTTGTGTATCTGTCAAAATTATAAAGTTTATCTAGAAAAGAAAACGTATAAGAGCCAAAATATTTTGAGAAGGGAATAATTTAGTCAAATTTGATCTATTAGTTATCAAAGCATAATATTAAAAAAACACTATAAAGTTACAGTAATTAGAACAGTGTGATATTAACACTGGTATAGAAAGATGAATTAGCCAAAATAGAAATACATACGCAGAGCCACGTACATATGAAAATTTAGCACACCATTATGATGGTACTTCATAATAATAGGAAAGGATATAATATTCAATAAGTGGTATTTTTAGTGGTGGCAGGGATCTGAGTTAAACCGAGTTACCACAAGCGTATTCGTATGGGTCTGTAGCAACTTCAGTCCTTGCCTCCTCAGAAGAACTTGACTGAAGGACATAAAGCAGAAAAAGAGACCAAGGCAAGTTTCAGAGCAGGAGTGGGAGTTTATTAAAAACGCTTCAGAACAGCAAAGAAAGTAAAGAACCCTTGGAAGAGATTCAAGTGAGCCCCTGAAGGTCAAGGAGAAAAGAGAGACAAAAGAAGCACCTTTAAATTTGATCCTGGGACTTTATAGGCTCACCTCTTTTCCATGATTCTTCCCTTAGGGTGGGTTTTCTGCATGCGGTGCCTCCTTACCCTTGGGAACTGAGCACACGCAGTATGTTTAGGATTTGTATGCATGCCCATCTGAGACTTTCTTCCTTTCTCGGGCGGAGTGATCCGGGAAGATCATACTTCGCCATTTTTGCCTCTTAATGTGCATGCCCAAGAAGCTGCTTCTCTCTGGGGCCTGCATTCAATTAACATTTTAATGTTAACAGGTGTGAACCATCAGAAAATGGCCTCTCCCTGGGGCCAGCTGCCAATTTATCACTTTTAAAGATGCAATGCAATAATTGCCGAACCATCATCCAACATTTCTAGTGGGTGGTGGGAAGAGCCCTCTCCTGCCCCGCTCATGCCTATCTACCTGTAACAGTATTGAAACAACTAGCTACTCATTTGGGGAAAAAATTAAGTTTAATCTGTATATTATGCAAGTCATAAAAATATTCCAAAAATGTTAAAAATCTAAAAGTTTTTAAATTAAAACATCTGTGTAGTAAAGAATACTACATCTGTGTAGTAAAGACTACATCTGTGTAGTAAAGAATACTACATCTGTGTAGTAAATTTACCCAAAGAGAGGTATGACCTTTGTGCCAGCTCTTGGGAAGTAACCTCTAAACCCTTAAAATACCTCCAGTGATTGGAGTGTCCTTGTTATTCATAATGGGTTCCTCAGACCACACCTGATAGTCAGATGACTCATAATGGGCCCCTAGATAGTTTGTGCTAAAGAGTTAACTCAAGATGAGGACTGGCCACACCAGAAAGACCAAGGCCATGATTAAAGGGTTGGGGCTTTGAGCCACATGGTATCAGACTGATCTCCCCAACAGAAGGGGCTGGAAATTGAGTTAACCACATGGCCAACAATTCAATTATGCTATGCAATGAAACTTCAATAAAAACTTTAGATATCAAAGCTTGGGTGAACTTTCCTGGTTAGCAACACTCTGAATATTGTCACACACCAGAGCTGGAAGCAGTAACATGATGAAAGAATCCACAGGGAGAAGATAACTGGAAGCTTTGCATTTGGACCCCTCTCAGACATCACCTATGCATTTTTTTTAATCTGGTTCTGATTTGTATTTTTTTGCTATATTAAAATTATAATCATAAGTATAGCACTTTGGGGGCATTCTATGAGTCTTTCTAGTGAATTATTAAACCTGACGGTAGCCATACGAACCTTTGAATATGTAGCTAGTTGGTCAGAAGTAAGGGTGGCCCCAGAGACCCCCAAACTTGCAACTGGCATCTGAAATAAGAGCAGTCTTGTGCAGGGCTGTGCCCTTAACATTGATTTTCATAAACATTTTATTGTTATGGTTTGAATATGTCCCCCAAATTAATGTGTTAGAAACATAATTGTTTCACGAGTGCATGTGAAGAGATCACCAAACAGGCTTTGGTGTGAGCAACAAAGCTGTTTATTTCACCTGGGTGCAGGCGGGCAGAGTCCGAAAAAGGAGTCAGCAAGGGTGATGGGATTATCATTAGTTCTTACAGGTTTGGGGATAGGCGGTGGAGTTAAGAGCAATGTTTTGGGGGCAGCGGTGGATCTCACAAAGTACATTCTCAAGGGTGGGGAGAATTACAAAGAAACTTCTTAAGGGTGGGGGAGATTACAAATAACAGTGATCAGTTAGGGTGGGGCAGAAACAAATCACAATGGTGGAATGTCATCAGTTAAGCTATTTTCACTTCTGTGGATCTTCAGTTGCTTCAGGCCATCTGGATGTATACGTGCAGGTCACTGGGGATATGATGGCTTAGCTTGGGCTCAGAGGCCTGACAATAATTACCATTGTAACAGTACTAAGAGATGGGGCTTTTAGGAGGTAATCAGGCCATGAGGGCTCTGCCATCATGAATGAATTAATTCCATTATCACAAGAGTGGGTTAGTTATCATAGGAGTTTGACCCCCAATTTGTCCTTCTGTCTCCTGCACTGACTTCTGCTTTCCACCACAGATGACCCTTGCCAGATGCTGGCACCATGCTCTTCGACTTCCCAGTCTCCAGAACCATGAGCCAAATAAAATTCTGTCCTTTATAAATCACCCAGTCTGTGGTATTCTGTTATAGCAGCAGAAAATGGACTAAGACAACATCCAAAATAAAATAGAGGAGAATATTTCAATAATATTAGCATATGCGAGGCCTTCCTAACACAACTCAAAATACAGAAACTATAAAGAAAAAGATGGACAAATCTGATGATATAAATATGTAAACTTTCTGTACAAAAAAAGGATACCATAAAACAAAATTATAAGAGACAGAAAATGAGATATATTTGAAACCCATAATAGACAATGAAATGTTATTTATTAAAGGAATTTCCTTAAATCATAGGAAAATGACAACTCAAATTTTTAAATGGGTGAAGTCTATGAACAGGCAATTCACAGAACTACAAATATCAAAAAAAATCGCCAAAAAAGAGACCTCTTCAATCATAATCCAAAAATGCAAATTAAACAGTGAAATATTATTTTTTAGTCTTTAGAATGGCAAAAAGTAAACATCTAGTATTCACGAAGACTTGAGCAAAGCAAGAACCTCCTGAACTGGTCAGTGGAAGATACTTTGTTTCAATATTTTTGCTCTTGAAATTTGGCAATATCTGACAAAATTTAAATATGGATGCTTCTGAATTTGAAGAATCTATGCCATAAAATCATTCACATTGTAGTGTCCCCCTTCCCTCTCAGCTTTCTTTTTGTGTCCTGACCAGAAATCACAAGTGTCTTGACCACTCTGTGACCCAGCCAGCTGCAGGATTTTTTTACTCAAACTGGGGCCTTGAACATTTCCAGGCACTGATAAAGGTATCTATGTCGTTGCCAAAAACACTGAAAGAAACTGGTCCTGGCCTTGTACCAAATTCCTTAAACTCTCACACAAACTTCATACCCTGACCCTCTTGCTGTAGACGTACCTAGATAGAACACCCCTTCTCTCTTGATGTCCATCACAAACATTGCTGCAGTACTCTATAAGTAGGTTCCCCTAATAAGCGCTTTGGACTGATTACCCTGGTATTTAGTGCTTCTTTCTTTGAAATCCCAACCAGCCTCATATCTGGTTTGGGGCAATCTCTTGTGGGAATTCTCTTGCCACCATTTTTGGGGCAATTCAAACTGCATGTTTGGTGGATGAAAACACACATATGCACCAAAATGTACATGCAAGTACGTTTCTGCTGCAGTTTTAGTTCCAGCAAAAACTAGAAACAACTTATATGTACAAACCACACATTGTTTAAAAAAAGGGGTGGGGGCTCCATTCACATCTACTCATGAAGAAAGCTCTCTAAGACATATTTTGTGTCACAATACAATATGTTTAAACATATTATACTTTTATGAGTCATATACTACACATGTGACATAATTAGGAAAAGCTGTATTTAAAAAAAAAAAAAAAACCTGCAACAGTTCACCACATTTTGGCTTTCTCAATCACCCTTATGGCCTCATCCTAGTTGGAAAGGTTGAAAACCTAAAAATCACTAGGATTCTGGATACGAATAAGGCTTAGCATATTAGAGAAACTCAACACAAGATTTGGGAGGTGGATGTCAGGCAGAGGCAATTTCACTGTTCATCTTGGCTGTCTATTTTGCTTTTTCTTTTTTGAATTTTTATTTATCTGAGACAGGGTCTTGCTCTGACACCCAGGCTGGAGTGCAGTGGCGCCATCCTCCTGGGCTCAAACAATCCACTCATCTCAGCCTCACAAATAGCTGGGACTACAGGCACATGCCACCATGCCCAGCTAATTTTTTTTTTTTTTTTTTTGAGAGACAAGGTCTCCCTAGGTTGCCCAGGCTGGTCTCAAACTGCTGAACTTATGCAATCCTTCCTCCCCAGCCTTCCATAGGGCTGGAATTACAGGCGTGAGCAACTATGCCCAGCCTTGGCTGTTTATTTTGGCAAGCAAGGTTATAGAAACAGCTTTTCTTCAGAAATATTCTAGCTTCCTGGTGCTGACATGCAGTTGTGGTGACAGCTTGTATAGTAGTGGATTCTTGATTCTGGCTTTCTAATCCATGACTTACAGCCATAGGTGTCCACCTTCCAGCTTTCTGGATGTCAGGCGGCTGTTTCAGTAGTGAGCATGGCAGCAGCAGCAACTTTTTGAACTTGGGGCCGCATCTACAGTGATGAGTTGTTCAACTCATGCTAGCTCCCCTAGTGAGTCAGTTCTAGATCATTCTAGAATCCCAGCCTATACCTTATTTCCATATCCCTTTCAATGATTTTGTAAGCACATAAAGCTCTGTTATGGTTTGAATTCTTGTCTCCTCTAAAACTCATGTTGAAATTTAATTGCTATTGTGATGACATTGGGAGGTGGGATGTTGAGGAGGTGTTTACGTAATGAGGACTCTGTGCCCACAAACGGACCAATGCTATTACCATGGGAGTGGATTTGCCTTCTTTTACTCTTTCTCGGGCACCATGTGATGTCTTCCACCATGTACAGTGCACCAAGAAGGCTCTCACCAGATGCTGGACCTTGATATTGGACTTTCCAGCCTCCAGAACTATGAGCCATCATTTTTCTGCTCATTATAAAGTACCCAGTTTCAGGTATTCTGTTACAGCAGCACAGAATGGACTAAGATAGTCCCTGTCTTAAATCTCTCTATGTTTAGAATGCCTAGAGAGTTTTTCATTTTCTTCACTGAATCTTTACTAGGGGAGAATAGGGAAATTGGCACAGAGACCCAAATCATTTCACACTGGGAAATTCTCAGGTGTTTCAGCCATATTTCATTTTGAGATGCAATGCTTTAGGAAGTGAGTGTCTGCCTCAAGTTTCCCAAATATATCTGTAATACAATTTGATTGGCTTCCTAAATGCCTCAAGACTTGGGGTATCACCTAGAGGCTTGGCAACAAAGATGTCCCTACTGGGTAGCAGGGCCTCTAGTTAGCTACGCTAGAGCTCACTGAGTTTATAGGTTTGGGAGGAGTTATGTCAACACAGAATTACTTGAATTACTTATTTGACAAGATTACAATAAACTGCCATCTAAAGAATAATTTTTCCAGTTTTAATATAACTTAGGGTTTCCTGGCTTTATAGACAATCACAGAATACATTATGGTCAAATTTCCGCAGTTCACATATAAGTTAACAACTGAGTATACAACATTATGCCTTTAAAAGAACTCAGAAATCCTAACTTGCATTCTAGTGCTTTTTTTTTCACCCTGACACCATATAATAGACATACGTTGCCTTTATTTTCCCAGCATCCTTTTCCCCTTATTTTGGTAACAGCATCTCAGTGTTCCTCAGGAAGCCATGCCTCCCCCACCCTCAGTGCAGAGTGAGCAGGCCAGCCACCGAGCCCATACTCGCAAACCCAATGATAGGCTTCAAATGGGTACATAACCATTTTGGTCCAATTAGACTCCCTTTCAATATTGTAATTGGAAAGCCTGGGAAAGAGAAGCTTTCTTTTCACTGGGGGTAACTACCCTGGAGCTGCTGCGGGGGAGATTCCACCCAGGAATGAAGCCACACAGACCTGAGAGACAAGGATCCTGGAGGCATATTGAGGACCAGGACCTCTTCATGCGTTTCAGCCTCATGAAGCAGTAAACTTCCTTTTCTGCTTAGGCCAGTTTGAATTGGATTTCTTTCACTTGTGGCCAAAAATCCTGACAACAATTGCCCTGAAAATTATAAAATGTCTTACTTAAAAAAAAAAAAAAATTCTTCTTGGCCTGGCACAGTGGCTCATGCCTGCAATCCCAGCACTGTGGGGGGCCAAGGCAGGAGGATCACTTGAAGTCAGGAGTTTGAAACCAGCCTGGCCAATATAGTGAAACCTTGCATCTATTAAAAATACAAAAATTAGCCCAGCATGGTGGCATACACCTGTAGTCCCAGCTACGCGAGAGGCTTACGCAGGAGAATTGCTTGAACCCAGGAGGCGAAGGTTGCAGTGATTTGAGAGTGTACCACTGCACTCCAGCCTGGGTGAAAGAGTGAGACTCTGTCTCAAAAAAGAAAAATAAAGTTCTACTTGACCGCCTACTATTTGGTATTTATAATTCAAAAAGAAATGAGGCAGCCAGTTCTTACTCTTCCTTCAGAGATTCAGTCTTACAGAGGAGACACATAGGTTTTGTTGTTGTTGTTGTTGTTGTTTGTTTTTTATTTTTGTTTTTTTGAGACAGAATCTTGCTCTGTCGCCTAGACTGGAGTGCAGTGGCGCAATCTCGGCTCACTACAACCTCCGCCTTTCGGGTTCAAGCGATTCTCCTGCCTCAGCCTCCTGAGTAGCTGGGATTACAGGTGTGCACCACCAAGCCCAGCTAATTTGTTTTCTATATTTTCATAGAGACAGGGGTTTCACCATGTTGGTCAGGCTAATCTCAAACATCCACCCACCTCAGCCTCCCAAAGTGTTGGGACCACAGGTGTGAGCCACCGAGCCCGGCTGGTTTTGTTTTTTAATGTAATACAATGAGGGAAGTCACACAGGTCAAAAGAGCTCTTGATGCAGAAATGGGACAAACTAAATCAGCTTGGAGGTTGGTCAAGGTCTTCGCAAAGAAGGTGACATTTACATGGGCCCTAGAGAGAAAGCATAGGGTTTCCCCCAAATAAGGAAGAAAATGAAATCAAGGCACTTCAAGTGGAGGATTTTCAGGTCAAGAATGGCAACTCGTTCTGCGGAACTGAAGTACACAGGACACTAGAATGAAAACCAGAAGTGGAGCTGAAAAGGCAGATGGGAGCCAGCATGCAAATTTCGTTACTGTGACCAGATAAGGAAATTAGATTTTCATCCTGGAGACACTGTGTTGAGACTTGCAGGGATTTTTAAAGGATAGTGTTAAGACTGGATTTGCACTTTAAAAAGATAATTCTAGTTGTACTGTGGAGAGCAGATCACAATGTGTGACCATTAGGAGCATGTGGCCACTGTATTTAGGAGTCTATGTCTACAGTAGTTTTCTGCGTGAGGAAGAATATTAATAGATGCTTCATCAAGATGCAAAGGAACCTGAGATCTATTTAGCAAGACTCTGAGAGACTTAAAGAGTAATTACACATAATGAACCAGAAGGACAAGGGCAGTGGGGAGTTAAGATTTCTATTGTGAGAGGCTGGGCACAAGAGAGGAACAGCTTTGAAAAGGAAAGTAATGAATGGCTTGGGACATAATAAATTGGAGATGTTAGACATACATCAAGGCTAGAAGACAAAGATCAGTAACAAAAAAGATAGGGTAATTACAATCACAGATGCAATAAATAACTACTGAGATAACATACAGGCCTCGGTTAAAAATCTTAATTCCAGACCAGGCACAGTAGCTCATGCCTATAATCCCAGCAATTTGGGAGAACAAGGTGGGAGGATCACTTGAGGCCCAGAACTCAAGAATAGCCTGGGCAACATAGCAAGACTCCATCTCTACAAAGAAATTTTAAAAATTAGCCAGGCAGGTTAACACGCACCTGGAGTCCAAACTATTCAGGAGGCTTAGGTGCGAGGATTGCTTGAGCCCAGGAGTTCGAAGTTACAGCGAGCTATAATGGTAGCACTGCACTTAAGCCTGAGTGAAAAAGTGAGACCCTGTCACTAAACCTTAAAATCTTAATTCCACCATGTTTTAACTGTGCAATCTGCTTGAGATTTTTCTCATGTGTATAATGGGAATAATATCACTTCTCAGAGTGGCTGAATGAACAATATGAGACCACACACGGAGAATAGCTATACATTTCATGACACAAGAAGTAAACCCTAAATAAATGTCAGTATCTTTCCTTCCTCCTACTGGTTCTTGCTCCCTGAAATTTTATAGCTAACCTATGTGGCCACAGGAGTGAGGTAATGACCAAGCATTACTTGGATACATCTACTCTGCTGTATTTGAGAGAAAAGTACAGCGTAGTGGTTAAGAGCAAGACCTATAGTTCAGACATTTAATCACAAAGACTAGGGCAACCTCACCTGTTCTTTACAGTTACATAAATATGCCATACCTTTAACACAACTGCATAAATTCAATATATTCTGAAGGAATAAAAGGTAGATTATAATCACATATTCCCATATGTGGGTTTAAAGAGGAATGCTGACTTTACCAGTAAACCACCTTTTCTTCTGGTCCATCAACTGGAGTTTTTGTATTCCTGTCAATGAGCCTTTAGCTCTCGTAATTGGTAAATTTAATAAGTATTTTATTGACTATGAACAGGAAGTTGATTCTTAAGGGAAGAAATATTAAAGATTGATTTTGCAACTTTCCATTATGTTACATGATGGTTGGTTTCATATTAAGAAACAAGTTGCAGATGTTTTTTTCAGAATAATAATCAATGTCAGTGTATGATGTTTATGGGTATTTCTTGAGAACATGGAAAATTTTATCTGAAATCAGTGAGCTCTCTTGGTGCTTCTTCTTTTTCACTTTTTCCTGACCAGTTACTAAAATTGCTTGAAATGTCATAGAAAGACAAAGAATTCAGGCATGCAATGAATACTGACTTGTGTATTTTTCACTAACATTTGCTGACCTCTTAGGTCAATATGTTTTGAAGTTTACTTAACAAGTCAATATGATTTATTTCAGTTGAGATTTAGATTGTTTTAAAGTGTCAGAATTGTTTCTTGTTTACTAACACAAAACCACTGCCAGAATATAATAACATATATGTTAAAAACTAGTTCTTTTGAGAATTAGAAGTGTCCTGCAAGATTATGGGTTTTTTTTCAAAATAATATAAGCAAATTTAAAATGACCCTTTGTCTTTCTCTCTTTCATTTCATGTGCCCTTATTTCCTTTAAAGAGCTCTAATGTCTAGAAAGCTGTACAAACAATTAAGCTAAATCATTTTGTAAGCGGTTCTATGAAATGCAAGAGTGATTTTTTTCTTAAAGTCCAAATGTGTAACTCAGCTTACATGAGCATATAAGCATATTTTGCTTAAATTACATTTCCATCTGACAATATTAATTTCATCAAGGAAGCTTAGTATAAAATTAATTATAGCTATCATTTATGTTATTTCATCTTCCCCTTCCATTGAAGCTTCAATGAGAATTCATCAACTGAAGGGCATGATTCACATTTTAACAACAATAATAAAGAAAATAACCAAAACTACATTTTCCCCCCTACTAGAATTCTGTGACTAAAGACCTATCTCTTAATGTCATCCGAAATGTAATAATATATTTTGAGGTTCAGAGGAAATGCTTCCAATGGATATAATGAGAGCACTTCTAGTCATATTCTCCTGCTGACATCGAACATTTCAGTTTCATTGACTTTGGTGAATAACCTCCTGTGATTTTTTAAGAAACAAGTTTCAAGAAAGAATCTGTGCAGGTATTCAAATGCCACACTGTTAAGCATGAAGACAAGGACACCAGCTTTTATTCACTCACCGATTCCAGAACATCGAGATTTACATAGAAAATAACCTCAGCTGGGCACAGTGGCTCATGTCTGTAATCATAACGCTTTGGAGGCTGAGGCAGGAGGATCACTTGAGGCCAGGAGTTTGAGACCAACCTGGAAAATAAAGCAAGACCCTGTCTCTACAAAAAATTTACCAGGCAAGGCGGTACACACCTGTGGTTCCAGCTACTCGGGAAGCGAGTATTGCTTGAGCTTAGGAGGTAGAGGCTACAGTGAGACATGATTGCGCCACTGCACTCCAGCCTGGGCAACAGAACAAAACCTGGAGGAAGGAAGGAAGGGAGGAAGGAAGGGAGGGAGGCAGGGAGGAAGGAAAGGAGGGAGGCAGGGAGGGAGGGAGGGAGGGAGGCAGGAAGGGAGGGAGGGAGGGAGGCAGGCAGGCAGGCAGACAGGCCAGGCGGGAGGGCGGACCCATACTTTAGAACTTCTCCCCAGCCCAATTTCCCATAAAAGTTCACTGTTGGCAATGGAGTAAATGCTTCTAGGAATTGGCAGTAAGGCATGATTCGGGTTGCAGGGAGCAACATCAAAGCAAACAATAACAATACACACCTCAGGCTGGGCCAGTGGTTCATGCCTGTAATCCCAGCATTTTGAGAGGCCAAGGCAGTTCACTTGAGGCCAGGAGTTCGCAACCAGCCAGAGTAACATAGTGAGACTCTGTCTCCATCAAAAATTAAAAAATTAGCTGGGCATGATGGCACATGCCTGTAGTCCCAGCTACACAGGAGGCTGAGGCAGGAGGATCACTTGAGCCCAGAAGGTCGAGGCTGCAGTGAGCTATGATTGTGCTACTGTACTCCAGCCTGGGCAACAGAGTGAGACTCTGCTTCCAAAAAAAACATACACATTTCAGATATCCAACAAAGTGAGAAGATCCCTGAAAAAGACAAAGACTTTCTGAGGTGTACAGAGATATGGATAATTATTTTAAAAGTCAATTTTCATATCTTCAACTTTATTTGTACATCTTCCTAGAACTGACCTGCCTGAGAACCTGGGGGAGGATTAGCCTGTTTCTCTTTCATTCCTTCCCCTCCACAGCTGTTCGGTACTGTAGGGTTTCCACTTCAGGAATAAAAGACTCACCTCTCACACACTGTGAATTGAATTATGGTGTAAAAACTTCCAGGATGACACAGAATGGGACATTCCAAACACTGGTATAGGTGAAGCCTCCCTCAGTCATCATGTTCATTGTACTGGAGAATGGGGAGGCAGAAGTGAAGACTATTTCTTTTAACCTTACCTTTTCCACCCCTAATTATAGTCAAAGAATGAAGCACTTCTGAGAGAGAAGCCTGGGAAGGCAAAGCAACAAATGTGGGTAGAAATGGAAAGAGTGTCACTCTTATTCCATCCAGGTGGCAACACCCAGCAAGATTCCAGGCCTTTTCTATGTATCTCACAATAGGAGATGTTTGTAAAAAACAAAACAGAGTGTGCTGAGAAATACCAATTTGCTGCAAAGCCAGTCTTTCTGCAATTTCACCGTTTTCAGTAATAACGGTTTAGTGCGAAGATCTATAGATGAGATACTTATTGCATCCTATTGTCTACCTTTTAGGCCCACCTTTGCATGCCAGCCAACCAACTGCATTCCGGGGTAACCTCATTATCACTCATCTTCTACCCCAGTGCCTTTCTGCTGCTGCCATGTGGGATGCCACATTTGATGTTTGCATAAACCTGGAAGTGGGGTAGAATTAATATCTCATGAGGTGACCCTTGACCAATAGTAACAAGACCCAAAGTCTAAATACTCCTCTAATACATCCCTCGGGTGGGCAATTTTGAGGCATATCTGACACGGTTCCTCAAAGGGTCCCTAAGAGAACTGAGCTGCAGTTGCCCACAGCGGTGACCCAACTCAATAACATTCCCCTTTGATTAGCTTTTCCTTCTTCTTTCTTTCAACCCTTCCTATCTCCCACTCCCATTCCTTGGGAATCACTTCTCAAAATAAGCCATCTGCATGCAACACCTTGTCTCAGGCTCTGCTGTTTGGGGGAACCCAGGCCAAGGTGTCTCCGTTACAAATTTTGCATGATTTCAGAAGAAAGGGTCAAAATTTCCGTTATCGCTTCTGTAGAAGGACAGTATAACTTTGAGTATAAAGAATATATGGTAATAGCTAAGTTAACGTCTTTTTTTAAATATTATTCACATAGGTAGAAGGAACATTTTATTAACCTTTGCCAAAGCATTATTAGATGCTATAGGCTGGGCGCGGTGGCTCACACTTGTAATTCTGGCACTTTGGGAGGCTGAGGCAGGTGGATCACCTGAACTCAGGAGTTTGAGACCAGCCTGGCCAACATGGCGAGATCTCATCTCTACCAAAAATACAAAAATTAGCTGGGCGTGGTGGCACGTGCCTGTAATCCCAGCTACTCAGGAGGCTGAGGCAGGAGAATTGCTTGAACCCGGGAGGCAGAGGTTGCAGTGAGGCGAGATAGCACCACTGCACTCCAGCCTGGGCAACAAGAGTGAAACTCTGTCTCAAAAAAAAAATTTATTAGATGCTATAAACAGATATTTGTTTTTCATTCAGGCACAAGTCTCCCATTTGTCTGCATTTGTCAATTACTTCCATGCTTATATAATCCAGACTTTAGAGTTTAAGATTAAAATAAAAGGGTTGTTATAGGTGTCTATCATAAATCATGTACTGAGAGCAATATTTAATCCATCTTTTAATTTAGTGCATCTTTTAACTTAAAACATCTTTTATAAGCCCTATAATTAATAATGGTCTATAGTTTTTATGTCAATTTTTACAAAAATATAAACCTATAGTCTTAAAACGGAATATCCTCCTTTATGAAGGTGTCAGACAAAATGTTTCCATATCATATTCTAGTATATAACAAATTAAATCCTAGAAAACCAGCTTCATTGAATTAGAATTAGTTTCTCTTTTGAGGATTCAAATCTCTTCTAATTCTGTCAAATATATAATTGTAAAAATTTACTTTCCATTAAAACTTAATATTAGAATTTATATATAATAATTCTCAGGTGTCATGACTTTTAAAGACTTTTGAGATAACTTCCTAATTAATTGAAATTTGGCATTAATATATAGATCTCTGCTCAGAAAAAAAATGGGTACATTCCTAAAGTACAAAGCATCCAATTTATGGAGTTATTTTTACCCCAGTTTTGTGTCATTTTAGCACCATAAACAAGGGTCTCTAAGTTAAAGACTAATGGGAATAATAGCTAATAAGTTGTATTAAAGTCTTTTTAATACATTTCCTAGATATTGAGAAATTAAATGATTTGCAAAATCAGAGGGTTTCCAATGCTTGCATTTTACAAAATTATATGAGGTCATTATGAGGTCATCAGCTGCCAAATAATTAAAAATATTTTTGATTATGAATTACTATATTGTTCTGGCATACAACTTAGAGGGACTTCAAATAACTGAATGATAGTCCTAGCTCAAAACTTCTTCCATTCCACCAACTTTTGCCAGCAAGTTTTCTCAGCACCCACCCCTAGGTTAAGAAAGAAAGGGAAAAAGAGAGTGAGGAAGAAGGATGGAGGAGGTGGGGAGGGAGAGAGGGAGGAGAAAACTGAAGGTGAATTCTGTCCCATTATAGTGATAAGCAATATTCATCTGTAGATTGACAAACTGATGGGGAAAAATGCCATCTTTATCCATTTCAATAGGAGATGCATTTTCAATAAGCTTTACACTTTATATTTTATAATTATGAATTTTGCAATACATTTATATGCTTTTGATGAAGTTTACACAAGTAATTTTGTAGACAGTTCGGCACATTAAAAACTGTTAGCAGTTACAGACTCATCAAGGGTAGTAACAGCTCTTTAATTTAAATGTGCAGGCATACTTTTATTGTCATAGCAGTGTGCTTCTAGGAAGCAATTTTAGCAATCCAGGCTTGAGATGATTAGGTCACAGACTGATGTGACTTTAGATGTAGAAAGGAAGGAACAAATCTCAGATATTTTTAAAAAGATCCTAAAGGCACAATGACTCACAGGATATGGGAGATGAGATTAAAGAAGGTATCAAAGAAGACTCAGGAATTTTGACTCTGGGTGCTGGGAGAACTATGATTTTAGTGACCTGATAATGATTAAGCCACTGCTTTTATGAAGCTAAGGCTTGTGAGGGTAAGTCAAAACTAGTGTTCAACATGGTCTTACAAATGCAGAAGATAGGATAGCAGGGGGCTGGTAGTCAGAGCATGGGTGAGCTTCGTATCACCCGGCATCTTTGTTTTGTTGGGTTTTTTTTAGTATTTCAGCAATCTTGGACCAAATTAGGCAAGCTTGGACCTTGCAGCTAGGCTCCATCTATATATAATGGTCATCTCTATTTAGATTATTAGTGGCCTCTGACATCATTTTAATTTGAAAAAGTCATTATGATTTTATTCTTATTTTTCACAACACTCATTGACTAAAAGCTTAAGCACCAACCGTGCCCACTTTTCTCAGGAATCCTGCGGCTTCACGGTTCTAAAGAGAAAGTACCAATTTTGCTAAATCTTCCCAGCTATTCTGTATAAAGCCATTCCCCAAGAGTTAAAATGCTAAATCACAAGCACTTCCCTGCTTTCAGACGTGACTCATTCTTCAACTCCAGACCTGAGGGGTTGATGCTTTTTACAAAATTTAATGCTTTTCAAAATGCATTTTTTAGAGCTGTGCACCTCTCTCTGTGTAATTACATGCCACGTGACTCAAGTTTGAGATGCATTTTTTTCTTCTCCCCAGTGACGTCTGCTTATAACCAACTTCTCAACCTTGTCTTATTGTTAAACATTTTAAGTGACACCAACAGCATTTTAATTTTACTTGAAAAGATGTCAAAATTAAAACAATAAGATGGGCTGGTTCACTTTAGCTGCTGTAGTACCATGTTGTGTATAAGTCCATTCTCACACTGCGTAATTCATGAAAAAAAGAGGTCTAATTGACTCACAATTCTGCAGGCTGTACAGAAAGCACGGCTAAGAGGCCTCAGGAAATTTACATTCATGGTGTAAGGTGAAGGGGAAGTAAGCACCTTCTTCAGAGGGCGGCTGGAGAAAGAAAGCGTGAAGGGGAAAGTGCCGCACACTTTTAAACCATGAGATCTCGTGAGAACTCACTATCACGAGCAGAGCAAGGGGGAAATCCACCCCCATGATCCAATCACCTCCCACCAGGCCCCTCCTCCAACACATGGGGATTACAAGTCAACATGAGATGTGGGTGGGGACACAGAGCCGAACCATATCATTGTTGTTTTAAGAAAACTACATTTCATGGCTCATGTAATGGTCCATAGTTTCATCTGCTTTTAATAGTCTTTTCCGCCGGGCGCGGTGGCTCACGCCTGTAATCCCAGCACTTTGGGAGGCCGAGGCGGGCGGATCACGAGGTCAGGAGATGGAGACCATCCTGGCTAACGCAGTGAAACCGCGTCTCTACTAAAAATACAAAAAATTAGCCGGGCCCAGTGGCGGGCGCCTGTAGTCGCAGCTACTCGGGAGGCTGAGGCAGGAGAATGGCGTAAACCCGGGAGGCGGAGCTTGCAGTGAACGGAGATAGCGCCACTGCACTCCAGCCTGGGCGACAGAGTGAGACCCCCGTCTCAAAAAAAAAAAAAGTCTTTTCCTCATTGCAAGTTCTATTTCATAAATTTGTCTACTTGACAATAGGTTAAGATTCCTGCCATCATTTGTTTACCTACTTTATTGTATAAATCATTAAATGTTGACCAACGAAATTATGCTTACTTTTGCCTCTACTAAACTTCAAATATTATGATTCTTGAAGCATATGGCAAAGATTATTTTGCTTTTTTGTAATTTCAAATGGCTTCCCCCAAAAATAATTTTTCCATTCTTTGTTAACAGTGCCTCAAATGGCTTTTTTTTTCTGCTTCTCTTTCCCATTCCCTGTAATCATGCTTTGTCTTCCTCACTCTACTTCATTTAGCTAACTGCAACTCCACCTATATTTCTTCTAACGTCTGGTGTAACTTCATTCTTCTCCCATTACCACATATGTTTTTCCTTTTCACTTATCTCCTTCAAGGAGGGAGAAAGAGGTAGGATGGGTAAGAGAGGGAGAGAGAGAAAGAGAGAGAGAGGGCAGGCACCTAAAATGAACATTGACAGTTCTGCACTCCTCTTCATGCTTGGACCGCTCGAAGGCCCATTCAGCTGTGTGTCCTTCAAATAAATTGTGCCTTATTTAGCCGAAGGCATTTACTGATGACATCCATCCATACACATATTTCTCTCTTCATTATTGTTACGGGAGTGAGTTATGCCTTCCTGTTCATTAGACTAGAACTAATAGAAAGGTGATATTAAAAATTATTATTTTTACCCTAAGCAAGTCAATCTTTCATGAGGTCTAGAGTAGGCTAAACTCCTACATATAAAGAATAAAGCCATGTGTGCCTTTGCCAATACTGCAGAATGGTTTCTTGGGTTTTCAGTATTGCTTTAGGAATGTGGAAGCAGTGAAGTCGCAATATCTGAAACTCTATCATTTATATAGATAGCTGATTTCAAGATTGTTTTTAAAAACCTTGACTTCGAAAGTCACTTCTATGGAGCTTATTGAAAATGATCGTTTAAATTTAGTTTTTAACAAAGAAAAAATCTTTGGCTCTATACTACATTTCTAATATCATTAAAAATTTCATTAGGAATTTTAAATTTGCTTTTTAACATATCATTCTAACATGTCATTTTAATAGTGACAATTTTTTAGAGCATTAAATTTATTCTCTATTTCTGGGACTCTTTTTTATACTAAGAATCATACAATCTTAAACACTCTTGGTAACTCATTCTATTTCTTTCTCATTGGAGATCAAGAGAATTAATTTGTCTAGAAGCCAAAGACATTTCGTAGAGTTGATGAATTTTCAAGGATACATGTGCAAAGGCCAATCCTGCAAAATTATGAAATATTCACACTTCATCTTGAAATATGCAAACTTTGTGCTTTGGCCTGTTGGTTTTGAACATTTCTCCCAACTTTAAAATGATCCTTTTTTCATCTGCCAAGCATCCACTAACTTCATGCTCACTCTGTTATAACTGCCTTTTGGAAGAAAATTTGAGACTAATTCTCAATGGACTGTAATTATTGTTTTCCAGGTGGGGATGTGAGGCCAGGAGCTGCTCCAGCTGAATTGAATATAAGTCTTTAAGCTAAAAGATTCAGTCTTCTACATAGGAATTTCAGAGTGCTATTGGAACAAGATGTGTCAATGTGAAGATCTCCAGCTGTTAATGTTCACTAGGCTCTCATGCCAGCCTATATTTTCTGGGCCCTTAGCCTGTGATACAGGCTAGGCCCTCCTACATGGGGTCCTGCCACTTCTCAGGAAGAGGACTTACCCGGCATACTTTGTGCCTTTAGATAAAACCGCTACCATTCTATCACTTTGGAGATTTCAAATTACAAAGAAACTATTCATGAGGCTTTCTCCTTTTTGTGTATTCTTTCACTGAAAAAGTAGGCCCTGGCCTTAGTGAAGATAAACCTAATGTGGGAGGTGGGGAGATGAGAGCCAAGTTACAATATAATAAGATAAAGGTTTTATAGAGAGGACAGTGGTATCCTCTAAAAACAGAAAAGGAGCACTAATCCAGGATTAGGAGGTCAAGGAGGGCTTTCTGTCAGAGGAAGCTCAGCTGAGCCCCAAAAGACCAATCAGGATTAGCCAAGCAAGGAGGATCACAAATACAGTGAGAAGAGTAAGGATGCAAAGGCTCTGAAGTGAAAGTGACTATGTTTCACTTGGACAGCCACTTCCAAAATACAGAGAGTGAATGGGGCAGGAAAAGGGAGAGAAGGGAGCTGGACGGGAAATCAAGGCTCAGGTCCTGGATGACTTTGTAAGTCACTTTAAGGAATTTAAACTTAACCCTAAGACAACAGGAAACAATTGTAGGGTTTTCAACAGAAAAACGTCATGCAAGTTTATATTCTAGAAAGTTCCTTCTGGCAGCAGTGTGAAGACTGGGTTAAAGACGGGCAAAACTAGAGTCAGGAAGACCAGTTAGAAGGCGGCTGCAGCAATAACTCAAGCCAGCAATACTGAAGGCCTGAGCCAAGATAAGAAAGGCTGAAGTGAACAGCAAATAGCCACAAGCATTCCTAGATAATAGGAGCCATAGGACTTGGTAATTGAGTGGACAAGGTGGTGGTCAGGAAGAGAAACCGGCGTTCCTAGACGGTAGGAGCCACAGGACTTGGTAATCGAGCGGATGAGGTGGTGGTCAGGAAGAGAAGTGCCAGCAATGACAAAGGAATGAAGGGGGTATCACACCTGGATAAGGGCTTTCAGAAGGGCAATAATGAGTTCACTTTGCGTCATGCTATGTTTGAGATTCCTGAAGAAAGCCTGCTGCAATGCACTACCTAACCCCAGGGGGATGCCAGTCACATAGACTACCATGAGAATGACCCCCCATGGAAGGACAGGGACCAAACTATGTAAATGTATATGGTGGCTCTGGCTGGGGCTCAGGAGAGAGATTCTTGTTGGAGATGAGGACTTAAGGGTCATCAGCATGTAGATAGTATTTGAAGCTCAAGAGTAAATGAATTCCTCCTACCTCTCAAAGAGAGAATGTACAGTAGGAGGGTCAAGAACCTAAAGAAACCATGATATTTACTAAACAGATGAAAAAAGAGAAACTCACAGACAAAAGTAAGAAAGAAGAATCAGTAGGAAGAGAGAAGGCAAAGAAAAGGAGTCACCAACACCAAGGGAAGAGGTACTTGCAGTTTAGGTAAATTGCCACCAGGTGGAGTGTGGTCTCTGAGTAAGAGTCTCTTCTCAAAAGCAGCTGCGAGGGTGTTGGGCTGGCCAACAGATTCGCACACCTATAGGTCTTGTGGTTCGTATCTCTTAACAGACCCATAAAAAATGGAGGAACAAGAGTTTCATGTAATAATGTAGAGAAGAAGAGCATTGATAGAGGAACAAAACTAGGTTCTAGTCTCACCTTTGCTACTCTCTAGCAAGAAAATCTTAGGTAAAGCTCTTTCTCTCCCTGTCCTCAGTTTCTGCATATTCAATATAAAAAGGTTGGATTAGGTGTTTTAAAGCCCTTCCAACTATAATATTATGATGAGAAAATAACAGGCCGGGCGCAGTGGCTCACGCCTGTAATCCCAGCACTTTAGGAGGCCGAGGTGGGTGGATCACCTGAGGTCACGAGTTCGAGACCAGCTTGACCAACATGGTGAAACCCCGTCTCTACTAAAAAATACAAAAATCAGCCAGGCGTGGTGGCGGGTACCTGTAATCCCAGCTACTCGGGAGGCTGAGGCAGGAGAATCGCTTGAACCTGGGAGGCAGACGTTGCAATGAGCCGAGATCACACCATTGCACTCTAGCCTGGACAACAGAGCAAGACTCCCCACCTCAAAAAGAAAAGAAAAGAAAAGAACAATAACAAACACATATACAGCACATATCTGGGTCTGCTACTATGTCAGGAGCTAGAGATGAAAATTAAAAAAAGAATAGAACAAAGTCACTTCCTGCCATTGCAGGTCTAATACTCTAGCGGGTTAGATACACTTGTAAGCTCAGAGTCATAGCAGTGTGGCAAGTGATGTAATGGTTGTACACACTACTATGGAAGCACAGAAAAGAAGCTAACTGCTCTCAAGTCTTCATGGAGTAGGTGACCCTTGAATGAACTTTAAGTAGAAGGCTTCAAGAGATCATGGTGAAAGGAATCTTATCCAGAAGATATAGACTGTGCAAAGGCCTGGAGGCATATGACAGCGCTATGTTTTCAGTTCAATATGGCTAAAATATAAGCACACGGAGGGAAATAGATGTAACCAGAAAAGTGGACATGGACCAGAGAGGTCACTACAGGTCTTAAGTATTATAGTACATGTGTGTTTAAATCTTATTTAGTTAACAAACATTTCTATAGAGATTGCGGTATACTCCAAGTACTGCTTTAAGTGCATTATGAATATTAATTCATTTAAACCTTGCAAAAATCCTACACAATAAATACTACCATCGTCCCCCATTTTACAGTGAAGAAACTGACACAGAGGTTAAGTAACTAACCCTTGTATAAACATAAGCCTCTCAAGTGATGGAGTTGGGGTTCCAGCCGAGGCTGTCTGGCTCCCAAGCTCCAGTTCTTAACAATGCCATATGCTATAGGAGGAGAGAGCCAATTAGATTTAACTGGGAATAACAGCATCTAATTTGCATCTTAGAAAAGTCAACCAGCAGGGGCGCAAAGGCTGAAATAGAAGGAATGACATGCGGGGGAGGGGGTGGGACGCTGTCACAGTATCTCAGGTAAAAGACAACATGTGCCCAAAGCAGTGGAAATTTTGAAAAGGAGGAGACTTACAAGGTGTTTAACAAGTATTCTTTCTGGGCCTGGTGACCAACTGAATGGAAAAGAAAAAGAGCAAGAGAAATCCAAAATAACACCCAGGTTCCTGACATAGAGTACTGGGCAAATGAGCAGATATCACATATGTGACTAACTGAAATTGAGAATAGAAGAATTTTGATCATATTGAGTTTGATATATAATAGACCATTAAAAATGTAGGGTCTGGAACTCAGGAGGAATGTCTGGATATTGACTTGGGACTTATTAAAGTGAATGGTGGGCCAGGAGCAGTGGCTCACGCCTGTAATCCCAGCACCTTGGGAGGCTGAGGTGGGTGGATCACCTGAAGTCAAGGGTTCGAGACCAGCCTGGCCAACATGGCGAAACCCCCATCTCTAGTAAAAATACAAAAAAAAAAAAAAAATTAGTGTGGTGTTGCATGCCTATAATCCCAAGTATTCCAGAAGCTAAGGCACAAGAATTGCTTGAACCCGGGCGGCAGAGGTTGGCAAGGTTGGCAGTGAGCCGAGATCGCACCACTGCACTCCAGCCTCAGTGACAGAGCAAGACTCCATCTCAATAAAATAAAAAAATAAAAATAAAGTGAATTATGGTTGAAGCAATAGAAATGAGTAAGGTCATCAGGAGAGAATGGGTAGAAAGAGAAGAAAGCTAAAATCAGAACCTTAATGTTGAACAAGCAAAAGAAAAAAAAAAAATAAGGATAAGGCTATATAAGATAGGAGGAAAGCCAAGTAAGAATGGTAGCACATTTTCATTATTTAATTTTTTGGTTGTTGTTTCTAAAAGATTACTTGAAGTTGTGTATTAGAATAGAGGTATAATATATGACGTCACATGTCTATAACTTTATAAGGTCTTTGTGGGCAGGAATCATATTCCATTCATTTGTATTTCTCCATACTTAGAATAAAACAGATCCTTGATAAATACTTGGTAAATAAATAAATCTTCTTAATTTGTAGGCTTTGACATTCTAACAGATTTAACCTTTTCTCACTTCTCTTGGATACCCACACCACCTTGGCAAAAGATCTCATCCAGTATTCCAAAAGATGAACAGTGTATCAATTTGGTATATCAAATACTTATTCTTAAATGTGCCCAAAAATGAATACATTAACTATGGGTCTAAATTCTGCATCAATCCCTTAAAAAAGTCATAAGGCATCTCACCACCCTTTCTTATGCCAAATTCAGGCAGTAAGCTTTGCAAAGACTATGGGCTCTGGAGTCAGGCAAATCTGATTTCAGCCCACAGCTCTGGCAGGCCCAGTTCTCTGATTTTGAGCAAGTCACTTGACCTTGCTAGGCCTTGGTTTTCTCAGCTGCAAAATGGTGATATTATGTACAGCATAGGGCTGCTAGGAGGATGAGATACACAAAGTCCCTAGACTGGCTGCTGTCCTAAAGTAGATGCTCAGTAAGTATTAGACGCTTTCTCCTCTTTGGCAGTATAGCAACTGAATCATATTCACTGAAAAAAAAAATTTGAATTTGTAAGAAATGCTCCCCAGAAGCTAAAGGCTTCCTCTGAGGCTTTACTCCTGCAACGTCATCAAGAGCCACCAGGTGGTGGTGGTGCCTGTTAGGGGACCCTAGGTCAGGCGTCCTTCCCAGCAGGGTAATTACCTTCTCAGTGCTAAGCATCAAATTCTATTTCTCATATGCTTCTTTCCATAGTATTTTATATATAACCTTACTAAAATAACAACCTCTACAGATTAAACATAAACCAACCCAACATGTGCATATTAATGATAATATATACAATTTGAAATAAGATTTAATGAAAAAGAAATACTTAGGTACACATCACATAACTTCCTGATTCCCTTAAATGGTTTTTAATTATTTTTTGACTTAATCTAACCTTGATTTTAATTCCCTCACATTACTTGTGATTCATTCTCATATTGGCAGAAGGCTAATAGCTTTTGGACTGTGCTTAACCTTAGAATTTGGCAAAACACTATGGAAAAAGCCCTTTGTCCTTTTCACCTGCTGGGAGATTAAATCCCCTAATTAGCAGGCTTAGATGAGAGCCACTTCAGCCAGTACTTAAGAAAATCTTGCCCTTTGTCTGCTATTTCAGAGCTCAGCTGTCTTGGTGCTTGCTGTATTTATCCACGCTGAAATAGAAAATTACTCACCGGTCTCTCCAAGCCCCATGACCATTGACTTCTAATCAAAACCCTGTTCCCAGAGGTCCCCTGGCTCCCACAAGGGCACCCTGATTCTCCATGCTTGCTAACAAAGCCACTCCAGAAGACCACTCTGCTTTCTTTTGAATGCTGATACAGGGTCAGGTTTGGGTTGCTTTGTGTCCTGCAGTTCTTGGCACCCTGTGCCCATTTAAGCCCTCTGCTTATAGATGTCAAGCATGTTTCCTAAACTTTTAAGTAATTTTGAGTGCTAAAAACAAGTAACTAAAAAAAAAAAAAATTAAGGTGTCATTGTCTTTAGGGCCGTCAAACTGCTCTATGTGATGATGTAATGGTGGATACATGTCATTAAATATTTGTCTAAATCCATAGAATGTACAATAGCAAAAGTGGACCCTAATGTAAACTATGGACTCTGGGTGACAATGCGCCAATCAATGAATGTAGGTTCATCAGTTGTAACAAATGCATCACCCTGGTGGGGATGTTGATAGAGGGTGAGGCTGTGCAGGGGCAGGGGAGTAAAGGTACTTTCTCTGTACTTTCCACTCAATTTTTCTATGAACATAAAACTGCTCCTTTAAAAAGTTTTTTTTTAAGAAAACCCTGACAAATAGAGCTGAGGAAGGCCACGAGGAGTGGGTTTTTATATTTGTATGTCTGATCATAAAAGCTATAATAAAAGCCCATAAAAAGCAAAAAAATAAAAATAAAAATAAAACCACGCATGGGTAAAAGGTCTGTTCCCAGTACAAGACCAGTGGAATTTGATACATTACAGTATGAAAAGTTCATGCATATGGTTTAATAGTCCACATTGTAACTAACTTTTAAGAAACTATCACTTGTTGAATTTTGTTATAGTCTATGAGAACAGCTACAATTACCTGAAAAAGATATTCAAATACACCTCCTTTTTCCAGCTACCTCTCTCTGTGAGGTCAAATTTTCTTCATATTCTTAAACCAAAATGACAAATTTCTGCAGAATGCAAAAGATATCGGAATCCACGTGTCTTCAATTAAGTCAGATATTGAATAGATTTGTGAGAATATAAAATAATGTCACTCTTGTAACTAATTTTTCTGGTTTTGGAAAATATACTTTCCGCAAGAATATTTATGTTAAAATGTAATGGGCTTATTATTTTTAAGTAAATAAATAATTTAAAATGTGAAAAAAAATCTTTTTTTTTTTTAATAGTGTCACTGCTCTGACAGTTTCTACACTGTGATGTAGGTCCTGGAGGCAACTGTGGAGAAGAAAACAGGAGGGTGTGTTTATCAGATCGTTATCAAGCACCCACTCTGTGCCGGTAACTGTGTTGCTGGAGGAGGGGATGAATTAGGCAGATCTGGCCCCTGCCCTTGGAAATCCTGCAGTTGAAACAGAAGGAAAACAAAATTAAACTAAGCCACCTAATTAATTACTTAATTTCACTGTGATAAATGCAAAGAAGTTGCTCTGAGAGTGGTTCCCAGGGAGTAGCTGGAAAGGGCTATTCCTCTTGCCCGTCATTCATTCTTTCCTTCTTCAACAGCAAAATATTGAGTAGTTGAGTTAGAGCAGTAGGTGTCAGAGCCGGGCACGGTGGCTCACGCCTGTAATCCCAGCACTTTGGGAGGCTGAGGCGGTCGGATCACAAGGTCAGGAGATCGAGACCAGCCTGGCAAACATGGTGAAACCCCATCTCTACTAAAAATATAAAAAATTAGCTGGGCGTGGTGGCAGGCACCTGTAGTCCCAGCTACTCAGGAGGCTGAGGCAGGAGAATGGCCTGAACCCAGGAGGCGGAGCTTGCAGTGAGCCGAGATCGTGCCACTGCACTCCAGCTTGGGCGACAGAGCGAGACTCCATCTCAAAAAAAAAAAAAAAAAAAAAAAAAAAGAGCAGTAGGTATCAGTCCCTCACCCATTCACCACCCCAATCATGTTAAAAGCAGGCCTTTAAGACCCAGATAGCTGAAATGTTACTTCTGTGACCATCTTTGAACTGACACCTGTGCTGACCTCAGCTGGGCCCCTCCAAAGAAGCAATGCTGTAGTTCCAAAGCCATCCAGAAGTCAAGATGGTTCAGCCTCCCCCAGCTGCCCTCAAGCTTCTAATTTATGTACTTGCAAGCCACATGGCAAGCCAGGCAGAAGGCCATCAGACTCTTTGTCTCCACCTGTCTCCTCTGTTCGTTCTTACCTCTCCTTCCCTCCTGCCTTTCTCCAAGATGTCTTTTCATTTGGTGTGCAACAGAGAAGAGGGAGAAATGTAGAGCTATATCACATAATAGGAAATTGTATCTTGAGAGTATTTTCATCAGACTCCGTAATTGTCATCTTTTGAAAAGAACATGTGTAGGGAAATGGACATTCTCATCTATTGTTGGTGAGATGAAAGAACCTTTCAAGACAGTGATCCGCCATCTTCCAACAAAACAAAAGTATCCAAGCCATTTTGACCAAGCCATTCTACTTTTGGAGCGTTTCTTTAAGAAATCAAGAATACATCCATGAGGATATTAATTGCAGCACTATTTAATATAACAAAGAAATAGATAACTCAATGTCCATCAATTAGAGATGGTTAAATTAGGGCTCATCTCTACAATGAAGTATTATATATTTGTCAAAAGACCAGATGGAGAACTGTATTAACTCAATGGAAAGAAGGCTATGACACAGAAAGTAAAAACATTATTCTAGATACACTGCAGAACAGTGTTCTAGAATATCTAGAAGATACAGTGTTCTGCAGTGTATCTACTGTATCTAGAATAATCTCATATTATTTAAAAACAGAATGCTTACGTATGTGTTTGATATGCATTATTAAAAGTCTGGAAGGCTATGCAGAGTAAATTTTACCCCTAAGGAGTAAAATTTAGGAGAAAGGAGCTTTTATTCCCTATATGAGAGAGCAGCACTTTGGGAAGCCAAGGCAGGTGACCACTTCAGTCCAAGAGTTTGACACCGGCCTGGGCAACATGGGGAAACCCTGTCTCTACAAAAAATACAAAAACTTTGCCAGGCTTGGTGATGCATGCCTGTAGTCCCAGCTACTAGGGAGGCTAAGGTAGGAGAATCACTCAAGCCTGGGGAGGTTAAGGCTGCAGTGAGTTGTGATCACATCACTGCACTGCAGCCTGAGCAATAGAGCAAGACTTTGTCTCAAAAAAATAATAATAATTTCATTTAATTTGACTGTTGCTTATAGTGAGCATGAATTACTTATTAAGGAGAAATTAACAAACCAACATTTAAAAAAAATTTATCTGCTCTAGAACAGGATAGTAATAGTAGACTCATCGGTCTACTTAACGTAATGTTGATGCTTATTTTATGACAGTTTAGTATTTGATTGAAAACAGCTCCTTTTTTTTCAGAGCCTCTCTTTTTCCCTATACTTGGCAGTTCATATAAAATACATATCTGGAGATTGTAGAGATGGAAAGGTAGAGAAGAAGGCACAGAAAAAGGAAAGGGATTCACAAAGAAAATAAGGACTTATCCAAATTTAAAAAAAAGCCATCAAAATTATGTTTGGGGGAAAATTTATAATAAGGTGAAATGTAGATAATGAAAAATGCCAAATTCAAAGATGCATAATTAGTATGACTATTCTGAGAAATAAATGGCCTCTTCCAGCCTCCAAAAAGGATACTGAAGAAAAGTAAACCAAAATGTTAACAATGATAGACTCTGGATGGTGTGACTTTAAGAAATGTTTCATTCCTCACATTCTAAAACTTTTTTAATGAATTGATTAGTTGTATCATGTAAACAGTCACACTTTTATTGAAGGTACGCCTATCATTACCCAACATTTTACTCTCCCAAAATACCAACACAAGTACAGGTTGTAACACAAGGCAGAGCTGTGTCTAGTTTTAGTAGAGATGGGGTTTCACCACATTGTTCAGGCTGGTCTCGAACTCCTGACCTCAGGTGATCCACCCACCTCAGCCTCCCAAAGTGCTGGGATTACAGGCATGAGCCACCGTGCCCGGCCCCTAAACTCACTTTTGAAGCCTGAGTATCTTGAGTCTGAGAAGCCCATTAAGTTTTGAGCCTTCCCTTCTCTCTGCATTAGAGCAACAACTTAAAGATTCCTTTATTTTCACAAGGAATACAGTCTAGGGAAGTAAATTTCAATGGGCTGTTTGATCTGTGACTGGGAGACAGAGTATAATATTCATTGAAAGTATTCAGTACCTCAGGGTAAGAATCCATAACATAATGTAGATTGTCTTTATTGCTTAAATTTTATTCATAAAGTTGAAGTGAGAAACTGTAGGAGTTCAACAAAAAAATCAATCGCGGCCCCTCAAATCCCTTGCTCTGGATTTACTGAATTTTTTTTTGGCCAGAAGGGACTCACAGCCAGTATTTTCTGGTGAGAATTTATGTTGGCCTGCTGTTCTTGGTTTGGTTTGTTTGCTAACAGTTGCCAGCTGTGCAAGCTCCCTCTATAATTTCTTGTAACCTTTTCTTTCTTTCTTTTTTTTTTTTTTTTTAAAGAATAGAGCCTCAAATACATGGTTTCATGATAAGGTCTCAAGTTCTCAAGTTCTATGTAAAGTGGAAAATGTTCAGTACCAATGCACATACCAAGGAGGGGTGGGACTGCTTTACTCCCTTTAACCACTTATAAGTTAGAAAGATGTCCTTCTGTCCCTGTAAGCCAGGTTTCTCTGAAACTGTCACAGACTCAAGAGAAGAGATGCTAGTCATTTTTTAACTTTGAAATCTATGAGTAGAAATAGCCCCGTCCCTAGATTCTTCTTCTTGAAAGCTTATCAAAAAGGGACTTCTGATCCCTAATCTTATCCTTTAATTTTCACTCACTGCATTTGATAAATAATCTATCTTGACAGCAGATCTGAAGAACTATGGGTAAGTGTTCCTTTACCTAAGAAGTGCTAGTCCTTTTTAATCTAAGTTTCTCCTATTATCAGAATTCAAAATGTTATTGTTGCTTACTTTGCTTTTATAAAATATTTGACTTCTAGTAGCCCAAGTAGAGAAGAACTTATACTGATATGAGCCATGAGTTTAATATAAATATATGGTTTTTCTTTTAAGTTTTGCAGTTATTCGATAATTTTATAAATGAGGAAACTGAAGCTCAAAGATGTATGTAACTTGTGCAAGGAGAGGCCGCACTGGCGTTAATTGTAGAGTCAATTTCAAGTCTGTTTCCATCAAAAGTTCATGCTTTTTAGTTGTACCATGTTGTTTCTAACAACATAATACAAGAAAACCAATATTAATTGGCCACTTATGATACAACAGATGTTTTCAAGATATTCTTTTCATCCATAACCAAAACCTATTCTACTAGTAGTTATCCCCATTTTTATGGAAAAAAACTGGGGCTTAGAGAGGTTAAAAATGTGGCTATGACATAGTTTGCAGGAGGCAAATTCAGGATTGAACCCCAAGTCTATTTGTCTCCAGTGCCTCTACTTTCTATGCTATCATATATAGCATTTTACACGAATTCACTCATGAGAACAACTTCAAGGTGGGTACTATTATCATTCCCGTTTTATAGATGAGAAAAATCAAGTTTCAAGACATTAACTAACTTGTCCCCCAAGTCTAGTTAGAGTGTAGGAAAAAGAGATTAAGTCCCAGGCCGGCTGACTTTGGCATTCTCAATCATTTAATGGATTATCCCCTCAGAAACACTTTTTAAGAATCAATGTTCTAACAAAAGCAAGAGAAATTTTCTTAGGTGTGTAAAATACAAAATGTAATTTTAAACACAAGTCTAGCTTAGAGAATGCTCCTCCAAAGCTGGGTGCGGTGGCCCACGCCTGTAATCCCAGCACTTTGGGAGGCTGAGGCAGGCGGATCACGAGGTCAGGAGATCGAGACCATCCTGGCTAACACGGTGAAACCCTGTCTCTACTAAAACATAGAAAAAATTAGCCAGGCGTGGTGGCGGGCGCCTGTAATCCCAGCTACTCAGGAGGCTGAGGCAGGAGAATGGCGTGAACCCGGGAGGCAGAGTTTGCAGTGAGCAGAGATTGTGCCACTGCACTCGAACCTGGGCGACACAGCGAGACTCCGTCATAAAAAAAAAAAAAAAAAGAAAAAGAATGCTCCTCCACAAATATCTCATACAAATTACTAATTAATATTCCCAGAAGTTCCCATTAGCATATTGTCTCATTCCTCCTAACTATTGCACTAGTGAAACCTTGCAACTTCAGGGGAAACGGAGGGCAGCTCTGGAGTTGTATAAACAAGGACATTGTGCAATGAACCCTGTGGGTGCTGGTAAGGCATTTAGTATTCAGTCCCTCTGCATTTTAAGATTAGCTTACTCATCCTCAGGATTCTGGGTCAGGAAAATGCTCTGCCAAATGAAAGAATGGGCCATCCTTCATAGGTGAAGCCAGAGCCACTGACCCAGCATCAGGAGGGCATGGCTTTGCAATTGCCAGTTCAGCAGTGCTGATGAATTTGCACGTGTCTCTATGTGAGCTCTCAGCTCCTCTGGCCCATTGTGAGTAATGGCAAGTACTTCGGAGGGCATTGGGATTCAAGGGCCATTGTTGTCATGATACATGAGATTAGCAACAATTTAAAACCTTAGCTACCTGGGAGCCTAAAACAAAGAAATAGAGCAGGATTTCATGCAAACTTAAACCCCATAAATGTGTGACCTAATTTCTCTCCAGCTTTGTCTGTGCAATAAAGGGAAGAGATAAGAAACTATTACAAGATGCTATGTTTTTAATGTCAGCAACGGCTCATTTTTCCAGGAATAGGATAAAACAGAACTCGAGCAGTGTACCATAAGCCTAGTCTAAGACAAGTTCTTTTTATGGATATGTGTTAGATTTATATATCTCCAACTTCTATGCTTTATAACAAGGCCATCCAGCATGAATCCCCTTATAGTGAGACAGATGCAATATTTCCTTCGAGTGGGAAGCAAGGAGGCAGAGGAGGGATGGCCAGCCTTATTATGCAAAGAAGCTATAATAAAGCTGCTTTTCAGCACTCCAAGTGGCCCTTTGAGAAGATGAGTAGTGAAGGAGAGCATGCAAAGTGCTATATGTCTATTTATCTAACAAAACCTGATTACAAGCAACAGGTGCACTAGCATATAAACTACCAAGGAGTCATCAAGAAATTCTGAAGAAAGCTGCATCAAATTGCAAATGATATGACTTTCATCTAATGATAGGTATTAATTATACAGAGAAGACTGCGATAGGCCCATAAAATGGGTGTTTGCATCCTCATTATTCAGTATTTCATGTCATGATGATAAAGCAATAATGACAGAATAATAAACAAGCTTCTTATTTATTTATTTGCCTCATTGAGAACGAGACCTTGAAAGTCAAATCTCAAAGTTTAGAGGAAGTGGGTAAAAGACTTACAAAGACACCTGCAAAAGGTTAGCAGAGATGTCAGGGATGAGAAGAATAAAGAAGAGACCAACCAATAGATAGACGGGGGAATAAAACCAATAGATAGATGTTTTTCTCTATGATAAACACATTCCTAAAATTCAATCAGAATTAAGATGGCAATTTTCCCTTTTAGGTAAGAGCAGCATTTTGTTGATGTGTTTGAAAATGCCTAAACCCTTTGAAAGAACAATAATTCCTTTAGGTGACATGGTAGAGGGGCCGTGGTGATACTGAGGGGAAGGAACATATGAGGTCCCCTGTCTTCTATGCAACAGCACCTGTCACTTTTATGATTGCTAAAAGCTCTACCAGCTCATGAGGCCCTAGTAGATCACACAGCCAGGAAGTGGGAGATGAAGAGTGGGTAGGAAAGAGCTGGAAGGACTGAGATTGCTTGCAAGGAGAGAAGTGAGGGCAGGAAGTGGTGGGCGGAGAGGCAGGGAGAGCGGTACAGGGGAGAACACTGGAAGCAAACCAAACCACCACCACACATGTGCCTAGGGATGGCCACAATCTTCATCATAATAATTTACTAAATAGTGCCTCATAAAGATTAAGGAAAATGGGGAGAGGAATGTGGTGAGTTGGGAGAGATGGGGAGTCACAAGGACTGACTACCTGGAATCCTAAAATAACTCTCTCAGAAGAAACTCTGCCCAAAATGCCCCATTTGGTTTAACACAAATAAACCTGCACCCTGACACCATCCAGCCAGCCTCCTTCCTGCCTGCATGCCTGCCTCTTCAGTATTTCTCAATGCTTTGAACTCTCATCAGTTGAATGTTTTGATGTATTTTACGAAACATTGGACAGTCTTGATTGCTTATGACTCAACTAATTTTGTCCTAATGAAGATAAGGAAAATATTTTTCTTTAAAGAAAAATAAAATGACCTAATTATGTATCCATGGTAATTTTTATTTGAATATTATCTCTGGAGACAAAGGCAGAGGAGTCATTTTGGGTGTTTACAAATTATGTTATTTGCATAAGGATCTAATCTCACCTAGTTTATCTGGTTATTGATATGGGCATGGAAAACCAAACTGGAAAAGATAGATGATGGATGAATGTGGAAAATCCATTAAGTTAGATCCCACTAATTCAGAAATGGTGATATATCCAGCCTTGAGAAAACGTACCTCCCATTTATTTAAACAGTAGGCAAATTAATAATGTAAAAATAGTAGAAGAAAATACTGTTTGACCTACTAAAGCAAACAATACCTCACCTTACTCAGATATCAAGTACTATACATGTCTAAGTTTCAAATAGGAAACTCATAGCCTATTTTTCATGAACACGGTCATGAAAGAAGCCAGTGGCAGACTTTTTCTTTTAAAATTTGGACCAATCTCTTATTTATAAAGTAAAATAAAAGCGTAGCTAGAATGCTTTGTCAACTTAAAAGGACAATCTCAATTTACATACAAGATGTATGTTGCTATGTTCTAAAATTAAATTTGCATTTACCTAGTAGTTATCTTATTTCTGGATCCTGGGACACTTTATCCCAAGAAACAGAGTCACGTTGTTCAGCAGACTCCAAAGTTCCCTGATCTTTGGTGAGATGACTGTAGAATAAAAGACTTAATGATTGTCTGGAACACTGGTTTTTATGTGTACATGGAATATTTTCACAAAACAGGTGTCAAGATGATTCAGGGCGATTATATCTTCTGAGTAGGAGGAGAACAAGGAGGACAGAGATGTGACACTATCACATTCCCATTCCTTGATCCATTTTCACATCTTAAATATTTTAAAAAGCTGGGAGATCATTTTCTTTTTGTTTTTTGTTTGTTTGTTTGTTTGTTTTTTTGAGATGTAGTCACCCAGGCTGGAGTGCAACGGCGCGACCTTGGCTCATTGCAACCTCCACCTCCCAGCTTCAAGTGATTCTCCTGTCTCATCCTCCTGAGTAGCTGGGATTACAGGTGCCCGCCACCACACCTGGCTAATTTTTGTATTTTTAATATAGACAGAGTTTCACCAGGTGGGCCAGGCTGGTCTCGAACTCCTGACCTCAGGTGATCCACCGCCTTGGCCTCCCAAAGTGCTGGGATTACAGGCATGAGCCATTGTGTCCGGCGAAAAGCTGGGAGATCATTGATAAAACCTGTCACTCACTCTATCTAAATTCCACAGGAACCTACTGGCTTATTTAGACTTTGGAAGATATGTATGATAGCTACAAGTTCTCCCTGAGATACTTCAAATATGAAAAGTCAAGAAGGGAAGCCAAGGTCCTTCCTCTTTTCACAAAATTTGCCTTGACTCATTCACCTATGTTCATTGATTCATTGGTTCCATGAATACTTACTGGGTCCTATTACATATACAGTAATTAGAAAAAGTAAAGATTTAGATTCCCTTCCTCCTAAAGTATGTATAGTATGGAGGTTCTGGGGTTAGGGGTAGCACTTTGAGCAAGATTTGAATGGAAGTAAACATAAAACATTAAGAAAAATAGAAAAACAGGCACATTTTCTATCTCTTTTTAAAAGAAGAAGCAAAATTGAGTAGAAGGGGAGAAAAATCATTTCCTGGGAGGAGACTTGAGAAAGTATTTGGAGAATATGGTGGTAGTTGAGGTGGATTTGCAAAATTGTTTTCAGCATGACACGAAAGTGAGCTGTCCAGGAGAGAGTAACTTGAGGAGCTAAGAAATTGACATGGAAAACTAAAAATATAGGGTGATGTTAAAATCATAACTTGGGATTTAGGTACATGAAAGGAAATATTAGCAAAGACTTTGGCAAGGTAGAATAGGCCATTTATTCAACAGACATTTGTCAAAAAGTCTGCTATGTGCCAGACACTCTACTAAGCACTGGGGATAGAAAGTTGGTTAAAGACTTTTCTACCGATAGTAATCCCGTTAGACTAACAGCACTGGCGTCACCTGGGTCTTATTAGGAAGGAATCAGATCCCACTCAACATCTAACGAGTCAGAATATGCATTTTAACAAAATCCCTAGGTGATTCCTACCAACCTTAAGTTTAGGAACTGCTGACGTAATACATTGTTCATATTTAAGGAGCTTACAGATTATTGGAGGAGACAAGCAAACCTGTAAATGCAGTGTACTATGATAAATGCTGTGAGAGAAGACGGGGAAGCATGCTGAAAAGCAAGTCAAACGGGGAAATGTCAAAGGAGGGAGAAAAAGAATGCAGTTGTGAACCTATATTACAAATGCAGCACAGCTGTGCCAGTATCATCTAACTGAAGCCATTTACCAATTGATAGAACATTCATTTTATTTATTGTTTTTTTTTTTAGAGACAGGGTCTTGCTGTCACCTAAGCTGGAGTGCAATGGTGTGATCGTAGCTTACTGCAGCCTCCAACTACTGGGCTCAAGCAATCCTCCTGCCTCAGCCTTCCAGGTAGCTAGGACTACAGGCTAGCATCACCATGCCCAGCTAATTAAAACAATTTGTGTGTGGGGGCGAGGGGGTGGGGTTGGTAGAAATGAGGTCTCACTTTTCTGCCCAGGCTGGTGTCAAACTCCTGGACTCAAGTGGTCCTCCCAATTTGGCCTCCCAAAGTGCTGGGATTACAGGCATGAGCCACTGCACTTGGCCAATTTTTCTTGATTGCCTTTGTGTACCAAGTTCTATTAGATCAATTATTTTATTTAATCCTTCACTTCCACTTGTTTGGTTCAAGGCACCATCATCTCTTGCTTACAGGATGTATAAGCCTCAGCCTTAGCTGGCTGATAAATACCACCCATTCTCCTCCCCACTAGTGTATTTTGCTGTAGCCCGAACAATCTTTTCAAAACCTGAATCTAATTTTGCCATCCACCTGTTTAAAGCCTTCAATAGCTCCCTATTGCTTCACTCCTCAACATGCTTTATAAAGCTCCAGTGATCCCTCTCCCACTGCATCTCCCTCCCAGCACTCCTGAGTGCTCTCCATTCAACCAGACCTTTTTTCAGTCCTGTGTACTCTTTACACTGCCTCCTGCCATAGACAATCTAAACACGTCGCTCCCTCTGCTTAAATACGCTTCTGTTTTTCTCTTATCCACGCTAAGTCTGGGACATCCCTCAGATCTCCATTTCTTTACATTTCAATATTAGTGTCTTTTTCATTTTCAAAGCTCTTCTACATTTTATCTTACAGGATCAAAAGAGGGGAACAATTTAAAAAGCTGGTTCAACTTTACAATCCCAGACTGAATTCTTCTTCTAAAACAAGTGGATGTAAATTATACATAGCCTCAGGTATCTTGGGGGAAGGAATTAAGTAGAATACACAAAGTAATATGCAAATTTGTTAATGTTTCAATAAAGTAATGATGGAACTAATTAAGCTCTTTGGGAGATGCTTCCCCTTCCGCTTGAGGCAGACTCAAGAGCCAACCTGCCTGTCTGTACACGTGACTGGAAATACAGACCATAAATCAGTCTTGTCTGACTACACAATGAGTCTGACTCAATAAAGCAGTTCTTGGCTTCTCACGTAAGTAAGTAAAAGACTAGAAATACTGAAACTTCCTTTAATATACTGGTACAGTAAAACCACAATACTTTGAAAGGTTCTTCTTGAGGTTAAAGCAAACTCATTCATCCTTTTAAAAAAAAAAAAGATATCTCTATTACTATCATCTGTTCTTTTCCCCCACCCTACTTCTAAAACACTAGTTCTCAAACATTATTTTTCATCAGAATCACCAGTATGGCTTGTTAAAGACAGTTGCTGGGCCCTATTTGCAGATATGATCTGATACAGGTTGGCCTTGGGGCCTAAGAATTTGCATTTCTCACAATTTCCCAGGTGATGCTGATGCTGCTGGTTTGGGGCCCATGTTTTGTGAAACTGTTCTAAATAAAATTGAGGTAACCAATTGAAATTATCAATACACCTAAATACCAATACACCTAAAGAAAATAATAAATAACCATCTTAGTTTCTCCTCGGGATAAATACTTCAATCAGATTTAATCTTTCAATTAATATTACTTTAATCAATTCTATTGCTCTTCCTTAAATTCTCTGGGTAAAAGAAATCACCCTGAAAATATAAAAATTACAGTTGGACACCATATGTTAACAAAGGCCTAATAGACAGTGAATTAAGTGGAAGTAGCATTCCCCAGCTCTTGCAAGTAACCCAATAACTTAAAAATATCCAAGTATCATATTAGCTTTTTAGGTTAAAGCACAACATTGCTCAAGAAAGGCCCCATGAGGCTAGTTTATCAAGCAAAAAATGTATTGTTCGGATTTCCTGTTTATTTAATAAATATTCCTGTTTATTTAAAAATAGACTACCTAGAGATAGGTAGTCTATTTTTCTTTTAATATTTTATATTTGGAACAATTAATTTTTAAAATCTATCTTCCCAAACCACATTTTAAAATAAGGGTTAAAAATTACACAAAAGGAAAACAAATTTATTTTCCTAAATGAAACAGGACTCCTACAGCAACTAATAAGGCATGTCTTTTAACATTTGTAAATTCAGTAGATGCCACTTTAATACAATGTAGAAGTGTATATTGGTCCTCAGTTCATTAGTTTTAGTATGCCCTGTTAAAATATCTTACTTGCATTTTTGTGTCTGCCAGGATGTCAGTTCTGACATGACTCTCTTCAGGCGAAATGTAGTTGGCCTTTCCTCATTTTTCGCTGACACAGAAAATGAACAATTTCTTAACATCATTTAGGATAATGCTATCTGAATCATAGCAAGTTCAAGTATAAATGAGGTGCACATGTTAAGTCATCTGCAGAAAGGTACAATTTTACAACTGGCTGAATTAGTTCAGGGCATGAAAATTTAGCAGCCAGACTCACTAATTCTAGAAGTACATCTAACTGGAGAAAAATTTTAGAATACATAAAGACAACCAGCCTTTAATGTCCTCATTTCCACTTGCATATAACACTGGACTTTAATGTATATGCAAGTTGCTTCCTGCAATGTTAAGCATTAACTATAACGCACCCTTATCTAGAGCACATTTGATAATTTGGGTTAGCCATTAAAATATTTAAATTGAGCACTTATGTACAGTTCAGAAAATTACATTCTCTACATTTGAAATAACTGTAAATAAAATTCTCTTTAAATTATTATGGAAGAATAATGCTAAGTGAAAAAAGCAGAATACAAATTGAGTCTACACTGTAATTGCAACTATATAAAATTGGTTATGCATGCAAACAAGACTGGAAAAAAACATGGAAAATATGTGACTGATTTGTTAAGAAAATAGATTGATGGAGTTTCTTTACAAAAATTCTATAGTTTGTATAAAGTTATTTGTATCATTTTCAAAAATATTAAAACAATTTGGGGGAAGAAACTGTTTTCTCCTCTTAGATTGAATGTTTTCTTATCTTGGATGGTAATTTAAATTATCAAAATATAGGAAAAATAGTTTCAGTATTAGAGGAACAGAAAGCTATCTTCTTTCCTTCAAAGAAATTCATTTTAAAAACACATATTATTGTAGATATATTAATGCATATTCTTTACATACACACATTATTACTGCCATTCATCACTAACATTACAATTCTCAAAAATACTAGTCTTCTAACCAGAAGTAATCATGGAATCATAATAAAGACAAATGAACTAAATTACTGATGAAGTTGAAAGTTGCAGTATTTTGCTTAAACAGCCAGCAGGAATTGTCAGACTAATTAACTAAGGGTCAAGTTGCTGCTCAACCAAATGCCAGAACTATCAAAATCCGATACAAGCTATGCCCCGTTACTTCACTAAGACTATGTATTTGTACTTAAGAGTAATGATCTGATATGTTAAGAAAGTTTAGCTCAGTAAAATAACCGCTGTTGAAAATTGTTTGTACCAGAGCTGTTGTCAGCAAATCACTCAAGTTCTGATAGTCAAGTTAGATCTTCTTAACTCTGAAAGCTAGGGATGCCCGGCATCTTTATAGGTAATGCACAAGTGGGCTTGGGCAGGGTCCATAGTCTAATGTTCATATCCCTGATCATAGTAATACATGGTGAGAAGCAGGGATGAACTGAAGCCTCAAGAGGGCCAGAGCACCCTTTTAAAGACTCAGGATTAAGCTGATAGATATCAGTCGTTACGCAAGGAGAAGCAAAATGACCCATGAGCAAGAACTGAGCTCTTCTTCCCCTCTTCATCCATCCCCTACAACCCCAACATTTGTCCCTAAAGTTAAGATTTTGAGCACTTAAACCATTCTGGTCTAATTTGTCTCCTTCCTTTCTCAGTTTCCTTCATTGCTTTCATTATTGTAGTAAATGTTAGTCCATTGTACAGATATTTAGAGAGTCTAATTAAAGTTACTAGCCCAAGTTGCAAGTTAGTAAAATGTCTTAAGCTCTTAGAATACAGATGTTAACTGCCCACACTTCCCTCCCCCCAAAACTAACAAACAACTGAAGTAGATTTTCTAGCTTCAATTTAAGTAAAAAGTGGGATTGAGGCCAGGCGTGGGGCCTCATGCCTGTAATCCCAGCACTTTGGGAGGCTGAGGCAGGCAGATCACTTGAGTCCTGGAGTTCAAGACCAGCCTGGCCAACATGGCGAAACCCTGTCTCTACTGAAAATACAAAAATTAGCTGGGTATGGTGGCGAGTGCCTGTAATCCCAGCTGCTTGGGAGGCTGAGGCAGGCAGAATTGTTTGAACCCGGGAGGCGGAGGTTGCAGTGAGCCAAGATTGAGCCACTGTACTCCAGCTTCAGAGACAGAGCGAGACGTCCTCTCAAAAAAATAGCAGGCCAGGCGCAGTGGCTCATGCCTGTAATCCCAGCACTTTGGGAGGCCAAGGCGGGCGGATCACGAGGTCAAGAGATTAAGACCATCCTGGCCAACAAGGTGAAACCCCGTCTTTACTAAAAATATAAAAATTTGCTGGGCGTGGTGGTGCGCGCCTGTAGTCCCAGCTACCTGGGAGGCTGAGGCAGGAGAATCGCTTGAACCTGGGAGGCGGAGCTTGCAGTAAGCCGAGATCCTGCCACTGCACTCCAGCCTGGTGACAGAGCAAGACTCTGTCTCAAAAAAAAAAAAAAAAAAAAAAATGAGATTTACTAGGAAACCAGATCATTATTGTACATATTAAATTGAATAAGATATAATGGGAACATGATATTCAGGTGTACATTAGCAGTTTTCAACCAGGGCAATATTGTATACTTGTCACAAATGAGGGTAGTTGTCACAAATGAGGGTGAGGGGAAGATGCTACTGGCATCTATGTGTAGAGGCCAGGAATGCTGCAAAAATATCCTACAAATGCACAGGACCACCACCTACAGTTTTTTAAAAAGTATCCAGCCTGGAATAGGCTGAAACGTTCCATTTTCCTACCTCCCTAAACCTTCCTGGCACTCTCCCCAGATGATCCTAACAAATCTAATGAGGACTGTAGTGATTGGAAACCAGATTTCATCTCCACTCCAGTAACTATACACGAGAAACCCATTTAACATCCTAACTGGATATAGTTTTTTTTGGTTCGTTTTTTTTTTTACCTCCTCAGATCCAATGACCTTTACTTCCTCTTCACTCCAGCCACATAATCACATAACCATTGCTTAGACCTTGTCACCATGAAAACTGCATGACTTCGTCTGCCTTCTTTCCGGCTCCTCTAATGAACATGGACCTATCCAGGTTAACCAACACTCCTAGGGGAAAAGGAGGGAAAATTTGCTTTTTTTTTTTTTTTCAAGAGTGTTGGGAGGAGGGGGGCATGAGGATCCAGGCCCTGTTACATATATATCACCAGTAGCTAGGTCCCAAATATCCATGGATTCTCTTACGTGGTGATCTTGGCTGACCTATATTGGAAAATCAGTTCTTGTATCTACATTTAAGCCTAGATTAAAAGTTGAAACAGTTCATTCCACCCCCTTTCCCCTAGACTCCACCAGATTGCTCTGTTTGGGGGAGGTGTTTCTGCCCAAGTGTTTCTTGCTGTACCCAATAAGACAATTATCAAGACTGACAGCAGAAAACAGCAGAAAGCAGCCACCGAGAAAGACAAGAGGAAGACAAACCAAAAGGAAAGCAACCCAGAGAAGATGATCTACCATCAGAAAAGTGGGTCTCAGTTGGATCTTTGATTTTGATCTTAGTATGGCTTCTACATGGGGGTAGATAAACACAGATGAGAGAAAGGGCCTATGCCCCCAGGGGTTCACGTGTATCCTTAACATTTCCTTTGAATATTGTTCCTTCTTCAATGACCCCAATGGATTTAATAGCCAACCCTAAGGTCATCTACAGTTGTTGAAGTCCCTCTCAAGGAAGAAGAGTAGAGAAGGTTAGACCTGTCTGCCCCTTTCTTGCCATTCCCCTACATGTCCATTCCAGACCAATGAAATGGATGTTCAAGTTGCTCACTGGCCTTTCCACCTCCAGGTTTTCCCTTCCCAGTCCTCCATTTTTGCTGATGCTTCTTCTACAGCTTCCTTTTCTGTGCCTTTACTCTTGCACTCTCTGTGCCCACACTGGTCTTCCCCTTTTCTTCATCAACTGACATGAATTCCTTTGTTGTTCAGGTAGGTATTTTGAAGCCATCCCTGATCCCCTGAGTCTGGATAAGCAACCCCCAAATTTTTGTTCACAAAGTATATATGTCACTATTGTTGTTACCATCACATTATATTGAAAATATCCATTAGGTTGGTGCAAAAGTAATTACAGTTTTTGCAATTACTTTTGCACCAACCTAATATTTAGAAATAGTAGGTCTTCTCCTCTGGACTCTGAAGTATTTTAAGGCAAACTCATCCTATTAACTTTTTAATCCTCTGCACTATGCCTGGCACAAAGAATACACACAATAAATGTTTAACTGAATTAACTAAACATATCGTAAGAGAACGTCAACATACGGTCAATGTTTCATTCACTCGACACACATTTACTGAGTATCTACCATGTGCTAGGTATATGAAAAGCTATTCAATTATATTCTTTTATTCTCTGTAGGAGTGCTTTTCAAGTGTAAAAATTTTGACCTTTACAGATATTTAGTGCAAGACTATTTTATTGCAGTTAAAATAAAACTTAAAATGTTCCCCTACAATCAGCTATGCATTAGCATGCACAGCCTAATTAAAAAGCAAGAACTGTAACAGGAGAAAGGAGATGGGCCATACATGGCTTGCAAAGAAATGAACTAACTTGTACAATAAAGATGAGAAATTCTATATCTTAAAGGTCAAGTGAACATTGTCAAACTAGTTTTTCCACTTGGGCCCCTAGTTGTAAGATTGGAGATACAGCATTTTAAAAATCATATATAAATATATTTTTATCTTCACTTTATAAAGAAAAAATATATCCTTATAAATAATGGAAAATGGTCTTTGTTATGATTTCAAATAGGCCAGGACCCCAAAGTGTCTTATCACTATCTTTGGTTGTATAAATGTGATCTCAGCAAGTAGGATAGGGTCATCTAAACGTTCTTATTCAGAATTGTTCAGCCATTTTTTTATTTACAAATTAAATTATTTTGGAGGATTAGAGGAGTAGTGACCACTTTTTAGTTAAATTAGAAAAAGAGCAAATTTCCCAGGAAAAACATTTTACTTTGAGGGTAGAACCAAGGAGTTGCAGGGACTTAAGGCTTCATTTTGAAATTTAAAAACTAAACCAGGATAAAACTATGAATCTATTTATGGTAAAAACCATGGTTTTTGTCTTTATGTTCCACAAACTTAGTACAGCACGCAGTGCAAAATAAGAGCTAAATTAATATGTTTCATTTTTAATGGATAAATTATTCCCTCTTTATTACCATTAACTCACTAGTTGTTCCTTTGTTATTTCTATGTAATATTCCATGATGTGGGTGATCCACAGTTAACCATTTATGACACATTTTGTCATTTCCAGTTTTGAGAAATTACAAATAAAGCTGCTATGAATGTTAATATCCAGGTTTTTGTGAAGACATAAACTTTTATTTCTCTGGGATAAATTTTGAGAAGTATGACATAATTATTTCAAATATAAGCCATGAAGTAAAGCTATATTACATAATAGTGAATCTATAGAGTGATTGGCATACCATAATCAGAAATTTCATTTCATTTGAAGAAATGCTAGCAGAAATGCTTGCTAGCATTTCTTTAAATGGCATATGCTTTGCACATTTCTGATTTCTGCCTCTGCCTCCTAAGATCTTTGTACTTTTACTTCATATGAAATTCATGTCATTCTCTTCTAGAGCTCTTTAAAATCTATGTCTGATGATGAATACACTTGCATTCTTACACCAGAGATTCTCAGAGTGTGGTCTGAGGATGCATGTGTCTCAATGACTTTTTAAGGGAATCTGTGAAGTCAAAACAATTTTCATAATAATTTGAAGATACAACTGGCCTTTTCACCCTCATTCTTTCCCAAGTCTACATGATACATGTGGACATCATTACTAATGGAATATATGCTTGTATACTAAAATTTCTAATTTCACTTTTTATACTATATATATAGTATATATATATTTATATAGATATAGATATAGATATAACCCATATAAACAAAAGCTTTTGGGGGTCTTTAATAATTTTAAGAGTGCAAAGAGTTTCTGAGACCAAACAATTTGAAATCACTAGTTTTCATCATTTGTGTTATTTCTGGTTGTTCTGTGTATCTTCTTATACTATAGAGCTTCAATGGCAGGAACTATATTTTTGCAGTTCTTTACAACTATCAACAGTGCTTACAACAGTGATATGGGAACACAATAAATAGTGATAAATGGATGATAAAATGAAAATGTGACAATAAAATAATAATAGCCTTGTTTTTCTGAAACACATTTATAAAATGTAGTTTAAGAGGGAAATTATTTGAGCTATAAGACAACTTTCATTCTTAATTTTCAGATATAGGCTTCATGATTCTATTTGAAACAGTATCTGAAAAGTATCAGAAGTAGACTTATTTGGGTAGAGGTTTTGGGAGAGAACTGATATGTTTTATCATTTACCCAAATGTCACCCTCTATTGGAAGAAGAATTAATAGGATAGAACTTCGAATGGGTCCCTACTCAGCTACCTCCTGCCACATGCTCATATACTAGAAAGAAGCCATTTTTTCATAGAAATAGTAGATTAAAGATCTACTATTTCATTTTCAGGGGTAGAATAACAACACATGTATAGACGATGGAACCTCTCTTGCCTCCTCAAAATTTTCTAAACTGGCCAGGCATGGTGTCTCAGGGCTGTAATTCCAGCACCTTGAGAGGCCAAATCAGGAGGATCACTTGAGCCCAGGAGTTCAAGACCAGCCTGGGCAACATAGCAAGACCCCATCTCTACAAAATAATTTTTAAAATTAGGTGTGTGCCTATAGTCCCAGCTACTCTGGAAGCTGAGGCAAGAGGATCACTTGAGCCCAGGAGTGCAAACCTGCTGTGAGCTATGATCCTGTGTGACACAGTGAGACCCTGCCTCAAAAAAAAAAAAAATTCTAAATTGTGTTTTTTTTTTTTTTTGTAGGGGGAGGTGGTTGTATACAGAAAGACAAACTATTGAAACACGACATTTGTATGGATCTCTGAGTGAAAAAATTCACTCTTAAAAGGTCACATACTGTATGATTCCATTCATATAATGTTCTCAAAACAAGATTCTAAACATGGAAAAGAGATTAGTAGTTGAGAATTACTGTTTAGGGATCATGACAAGTGAGGGAGTAGGGAGATGAATGTGACTATAAGGGGGTGGCAGGAAGAAGATCTTGGTATTGATGGAATAGTTCTGCATCTTTTTCTGGTGGTCACATGAATCAACACGTGTTGAAATGTCACAGAGCTATACACACACATTTTACCAATGTCAATTTCCTATAAAATGTAACCATCAGGAGAAAGTAGGTGAAGGTACACTGAACTTCTCTGTACTATTTCTGGAACTTCCTGTGAATCTATAATTATTTTAAGACATAAAAGGTTTTTGTTTTTTGTTTTTTGAGATGGAATCTCACTCTGTTGCCCAAGCTGGAGTGCAGTGGCGCAATATCAGCTTGCTGCAACCTCCTCCAGGTTCAAGCAACTCTCCTGCCTCAGCCTCCCAAGTAGCTGGGATTACAGGCACCTGCCACCATGCCCAGCTAATTTTTGTATTTTTAGTGGAGATGGGGTTTCACCATGTTAGCCAGGCTGGTCTCGAACTCCTGACCTCAAGTGATCCGCCCACCTCTGCCTCCAAAAGTGCTAGGATTACAGGTGCCTGGCTAAAAAGGATTTTTAAAATAATTTTTAAGCCATGGTGCCTGGCTAAAAAGGATTTTAAAAATAATTTTTAAGATGGAGACCTCAATAAGAACTCCTGTTTAGCTTAATATAGATAAATGGTTACATTTAGAAATATTTATAGACATGTGTACTGTTATGAGCTGAATTTTGTCTCCCCCAACCACATAAATTCATATGTTGAAGTCCTAATCCCCAGTACCTCAGAATGTGGCTGTATGTGGAGATAAGGCCTTTAAGGGGGTAATTAAGGTAAAATGAGGTTATGTGGGTGGGAACTAATCCAGCATGGCTGGTGTCTTTGTAAGAAGAAGAGATTAGGACAGACACACACACAGGAAAAACCATGCAAGGACACAGAGAAGGTGAACATCTGCAAGCCAAGGAGAAAGCCCCCAGAAGAAATCCATCTTGCTAACACCTTGATCTCAGACTTCCAGTCTCCAGAACTGTGAGAAATTTCTGCTGTTTAAGCCACCCAATCTATTGTGTTTTTACAATAGGTTGTTACAGCAACCCTAGCAAGCTAATGCATATACATAGGTTTGCATTTATACGTGTTTATATACTCATACATATATTTTCTTTCTCTATCAGCTGAGAGGGCATAAATGCAATGACACTTCAGTAATAACAAGCACACCTAGCACCCAAGTCTTGGTTTCTAATACCATTCTCTAATAAAAGAGGCCAAGGCTACTTCGAGTAATGGCTGATTCTAAGATTGGGGCAGGAAATCTACAAGATGACTCTGGAACGTCTTGCATCTCCAGAACAGAAGGAAGTGCTGAAAAAGAAAACCACAGTGATGGGGATATATGAAAGGGGAACAGGAGCCAGCTGAAAGGGCTCCCAGTGGCCAAAGCTGGAACAATTTGAGCAACAAAATAAATAAAATAGTAGAGGATTATCCCCAAAGTATAAAATAAAAATCTATCAGTTCATCCTGTATATGTAAAGAATATACTTTTTTTTTTTTTTTCTGTAGACAGGATCTCACTTTGTGACACAGGTGGGAGTACAATGGCACCATCTCAGCTCATTGCAGCCTCAAGCTCCTGGGCTCAAGCAATCCTTCTGCCTCAGGCTCTGGAACAGCTGGGAGCAGAGGCACACATCACCACACCCGGCTAATTTTTGTATTTTTTTGTAGAGATGGGGTTTTGCCATGTTGCCCAGGCTGGCCTTGAACTCTCGCTCAAGCAATCTGCCCACCTCAGCCTCCCAATGTGCTGAGATGGAGTTTCGCTCTGTCGCCCAAGCTGGAGTACAGTGGCACGATCTCGGCTCACTGCAAACTCTGCCTCCCTGGTTCAAGCGATTCTCTTGCCTCAGCCTCCTGAGTAGCTGGGATTACAGGTGCCCGCAACCACGCCCGGCCAATTTTTGTATTTTTAATAGAGATGAGGTTTCACCACGTTGGCCAGGATGGTCTCGAACTCCTGACCTCATGATCCGCCTGCCTCAGCCTCCCAAAGTGCTGAGATTACAGGCATGAGCCACCATGCCTGGCCTCGTTTTGCTTTTTTCATGGATTTTTTAAATTTAGTAGGCCATGGCATTGAGCCTAGATTTGTTCAAGTGTAGGACAAGATAGAAGAGTGGTTTACCGTTTAATAAGATGTCATGATTGTAAGCCTAAAGCCCTTAAGTCTGATATGATCCTGACCAGAAAATTGCTTCATATTCTTGCAAAAGAGAAAACTACCTACTTTAAGCAGATATGTGTAAGATGAACTGGAATCAGAAGAGATTAAAAGTGGTAAGACTAACTCAGAATTTTGCAATAATGCAGGTGAAAGATACCAGAATGCCTATGAAATCTTTTTTTGCTTGAGGCTTTTTATGTCTTTTTGTCTTTGGCATTTAATATGTTGTAATGACAGACAGTATCTTCTAACTATCTTTTTTCTTAGCATTAAGTCCTTGCTAACTCATTAAGATTTGGGAGCTTCTGCAGTATGTGATATGTTTATATACAATAATACCACTTAAGCTAACCTTGATAAAGAGCTAAGAGAGGGTTAATTTTTACTTGGGGAAAGGGTAAAAACTATTCTCTGAGTATCAGTACCATGTAAGTAACTAATGCATTGCAGAAAAACCAAACAGTTACTTTCTTATGTCTTCTTTGTCTGATCTGGTTGTAAACTTTGATTGCAGGGATTGTATCTTACATTTATTTGTCTCCAGATTAACATTTAGTTCACTGCCTTACCCGGTGCTCCATGCATTGTTGTTGATTTTGGCTTTATAAAATAGTCATCATTTTCAGAGAGAAAATTTAAAGAGTGACACCTTGTAGTAGCAAAAAATAGTCTACGACTCAAATATTAAAATCTCAGAATTGATTAATGTATCTCCATTCTAAACAATGGGATTTTTAACTGCCAATTAGAATAATTACCAACTTTTAAATGAAGATTTACTATGGACCAGCCACTGTGATAAGTGCTTTACAATGCTCAATATTATCTCATTTAATCCTCCTAATAATGCTTTAGGTAGCTATTATCATTATTCTCCTCATTTACAGATGAAAAACAGGCTTAAGGAAGTTAATTGTGAAATAATTAATTACATTTTTTAATGCATTCTTTCTTAGTATCATAAAGTCTACAAGTTTATTTTCTAAATAATCTTTATTTTCTTTTCTGTGAACTCAAAATGTCTTAGATTTTCTAAGTTTGTTACTAAACACAGGCTTTCTTAAATTACTACTACTCTTCCTTAAAGAAGATGTTAGTATGATTCTAGTAAAAAGTAAGTTATCTTGTCAAGAACTAGAAATCAGTTGTCCTATTAAATACAAGGTCATCATTTAATGCTTTAATGTGTGTGTATTTAAAAACAGATGAGCATGCTTTTTCTGATTTAGGCTATAGAGTTATACAAACTTAAATTTGTTAATTATTTCTTCAATATAACTATCAACCACATAGTATTTATAAGATGAATTTGAATACGAAAACAATTATTCTCTCCATATCAAAGTAATAATATATTTGCATCCTGATAATTTGGTTTATATTTGCTCTGACACGCTATTTTTATGGCTGGATTTGTCTTTTTTGAGATTTAGTGTCCAACAATTGATAACTCATTACTGTACACTTGAGACTTCTCAGGAAGATTTGCTATATAGATGGCAACCACTATCTGAACAGGGTCATAAGTTTACAGACATATCATATTAGAAGTTACAAGCATTTCCTGAAAAATCTCACATCCTCCAAAACTGTGCACTAAATACGACAAGGTGCATGGGGAAAATGGAATTAGGAGCAGTAAACTCAAAACTTTGCAGTCAAAGAACTAATAGGATCAATAACGGTCTTTAAGAAAACATTATACAGTTAAAAAGACATGCTAAATTTTTAAATAAACAAAACAATGCTACGGAATATATAAGACATTACCTTAAGAAAAAATGATAGTAGCTTGACAGAAGTGGATATAAGGAAAGTTGAGGTTGCTAAATGATAGAGCAGAGAAAACTGAATAAAGATCTGAGAATATCACTCTCAACAGGCACATCCAAGACAAAGCGCCGGGCCAAACAAGGAAGCGGAAATCTGAGTGTGAAAATACAAAACTGGGCTCCTCTATGGCTTGCTGCTTTCAACCCTGCACTTACTTTCCAATTTGCTGCTGTTACTGTACTTGAAAGTGCAAAGCATTAACGTGCTTGAAAAACAGATAAACTATTTTATTCACATTATTTCTCAATTTGTCCATCCCATATGAGCTAATTTTGCTAATTCTCATTTCAGAAACACATATTATAGCCAAACAAACCTAACCTGAAGAGATTACCTTTGCCCCCATCTCTAGATTAGTGAATACACATCCAATGTATTATTTACTAGATTTTAATCATTTAAAAATATCTTATAAATAAATTAAAACCTCATTATATGGAGCCTTAATTTATTGTACCCACAACATACATGTTAAGATTAAGTTGGGAAGAATAAGATAGCCATTAGATTTTCTTATTGTCTCCTTGGGGTTTCTTGTGTATTAAGTTTGGGTTTTTTAACATTTGAAAAATTTTTAGACACACTTTTTACCCCATTTTAACCCATAATTTCAGGTTTATCTAAGTAACTTTTAAACTCTAATTAAAGTGGGTTTGAAATAAATGGCTTCCACATTTTATTAGTCCTGTTATGTGCTGCCAAAGGTACTTTTTATTTCACCAAAATTAAAACTTTTCATGAAACAAAAATACAGTTGTTATATAGTTATTTTTAACTTTTTAATGTGCTTTCACACTTACCATTTTATCAGAAGTAACTATCCTCTGGAGAGTCTGAACTATACACCAGATCTACTTCTGCTACAATTTCCCTAATAATGAGTCCTTGGATCGTCAGCATGAAAATTATTTTTTCAAGGCAAATGATTTTTTATGGCAACATTTTATTTAAGTAATTTCTTTCTCACCTAAATTTTCTCACCTTAAGTTAGTTTAAGGGCACAGATGTTACCTTTTATGAGCTTGGTTTCCAGGTTCCTTGACCGTTCAAAGTTGTTTGTTTTTTAATCCCCAGACAGGTATACTTCTTTTCCAGACTTTAATCTCTCCTTCTCCGGAAATCCACTTCTCTGCTTCATTAAGCCTCCCTGTAATATCCAGAATTAAATCTCATACCTCATTTATTGTTGTGGTTGTAGATTGCGTTTTTTCTCCATGCAGCACTGGAAATGACTTTGAAAGGAATGACCCGAAGTTTTCATCATTCAATTTATAGTAATTTTTACTTCTAGATAGTTGTGGAATATGAAGTTGTTTAACCTGAAAAGGAGAGAGAGAGAAAAAAAAGAATCATTAAAAGTACTGGGAGAGGGGAAAGAAGGGCAATAATGGCTTTCTGCTGATAATCGAAGGGATTTGTCATGTGAAGAAATAGTATTTTTCTGTATAGTTTTCAAGAAGAGCCAGGACCACTTGGGAGAATTCCTAAAATGCACAAGATATCTTATCAAATGGGTTTATGAGTCTCAATCCATTTCAAATCTTCTGTGTCTTTTTTTTTTTTTTTTTGAGAAAGACTGTCACTCTCTCACTCTGTTGCCTCATCTAGAGTGCAGTGGCACAATCAGTTCATTGCTGCCTCAACCTCCTGGGCTCAAGCAGTCCTCCTGCCTTAATCTCCTGAGTAGCTGGGACCACAGGTGTGCACCGCTACACCCAGCTAATTTTTTGTAGAGACAAGGGTTTCATTATGTTGCCTAGGCTGGTCTTCAACTCCTGGCTTCAAGCAATCCTCCCACCTCGACCTCCCAAATTGCTGGGATTACAGGTGTGAGCCCTCTGAGAGACTTTGACTAAAGTCCAATTACAGCAAAACAGAATCCTGTGGTGCATTAGAACAAAGACAGTGAGGATGAATGAACCAGGTTCAAGTCCAGATTCTGCTGCAGGCAAACTTGTATGACACTGGGTGAGGTTTTTTTACTTCTCTTTGCCTCAGTTTCCTTGTCTATAAAATGAGATTGAAAGTAGTGTCATAGAGTTTTTGTAAGGATTAAATTAATGTATCTAAAACATGCCTGACAACTGGTATGCATCACCTGTTAACTCTAAATATTAAGTTATTTTGTAAGAATTTCTGTGCTCTTCTAAATTTTTTGGAATTGGAGAATAAAATTTAAGGCAGCCTATGCTTCTGAAAACTCTTCCTTCCACTTTTCCATAAGTACAGAATACATTTTCATGAAAATGCACAGATTCTCAAGAATAGGGACCTTTGATTTGTTCAGTGATGATTCCCATGCAGTAGGAACAGCTAGTCTGTAGTAGGTGCTCAGTAAATATTGAGGAGCCCTAATTAGGGAAAAGGAGTTAGGCTGGTGGAGGTAGCAAGGGAAAGTAAAGAGATAAAGCAAATAAGCTATAAGTCTGCCTTTCTTCGTGGTCCAGGACATATAAACAAAAGTGGAAGCAGATGAGCTATAGATCTGCTTTCCTTTATGGCCCAGGATAGATGGTCCTCCTGCACAGATAACATACATAACTCACAAACTTCCTGCTTACCCTCAAATGCCTCAATTTATCAAATGCCTCGGCTGACAGAAGAATGCAATTTAAGCTCTCTGCTGCTTTGGCATTATCAATCAACCCAAGAACCATCCCATAAAATCTCCAGCAAGCCTTTGTTTCCTTGCAGTCAGCCTCTCTTCTGCTGGTCTGCCCATTGCCTTCTCACAAGATATTTTCCTACTTTCTCTAATAAATCTGCGTTCTTTACCTACAACTGCCGTGGTAAATTCTATTACCCCTGCACCACTGGCCGAGCTAGTCATCACTCACCCGTGACAAAAATGTATTGAAGAAATAGATGAAAATGTCCAATTGCCTCACATTTTGAAGAACAAATAGATGTATTTAGAAAGGTTATACCATGATAATTCCATTTAATCCAAAATGAAGGCCTTGTTTGTCATAATCAGGACACTCAAAAAAAAAAAGTCCTCAAAGTCAGGAAATGTCTAATTTCTCTGTTTCGCTTCTTTTAAAATTTGCACTGGGACAGGCAAGGTGGCTTATTCCATCACTTTGAGAGGCCAAGATGGGAGGATCATTTGAAGCCAAGAGATCGAGACCACCCTGGGCAACATAGTGAGATCCCATCTCTACAAAAAATTAAAAAATTAGCTGGGCATGGTGGTGTGCACCTGTAATTCCAACTAATTGGGAGTCTGAGATGGGAGGATTGCTCGAGCTTAGGAGTTTAACGCTGCAGTGAGCCATGATCACACCATTGCACTCCAGCCTGGGCGACAGAGTGAGACCCTATATCAATCAAGCAAGCAATCAATAATCTTCACTGGAAATGATCCCTTGATGTATTAGTTTGTTTTCACACAGCTGATAAAGACATACCTGAGACTGGGCAATTTACAAAAGAAAGAGGTTTTTTGGACTTACAGTTCCACGTGGCTGGGGAGGCCTCACAATCCTGGGAAGGTAAAAGGCACGTCTCACATAGCGGCAGAAAAGAGAAGAGAGCTTGTGTAGAGAAACCACCCTTTTAAAAACCATCAGATTTCATGAGACTTATTTACTACCAGGAGAACAGCAGGGGAAAGACCTCAGCCCATGATTCGATTACCTCCCACTGGTTCCCTCCCACAACACGTGGGAATTCAAGATGAGATTTGGGTGGGGACACAGCCAAACCATATCACTTGATAAGTGATATGTGGCACTTTTCTATTCTTGGCATTTTAAACATCAGTATGAGTCTTTTGGTGAGAGGGCAAACATATGGAGCACAGACCAGGTGCAGAGCTGGCCCGCAGTAAGAAGGCTCCAGAATTTTTATTTAAATGATAACAAAAGAGATTAGTATATAATATGAATCCCATAAACCATGTGTTTCACTATCAAATGATCAAGGAGTAAACCTTTTAAGTGCATTGATGGTTTGGTAAATCTTGGCATGGGTCTAAGGTGTGTGGTTTTCTGCTGTGAATGGATGATTGAAATCTGTTCCAACTGTATTATTACTGGTTCCCCAGCCCCTCCCACTCCTTTATGGATCCCACCCCATTGGCAAAGGAATTAGCTCATTTCAAAATAAAAATTAGATAATTAGTTTGACATATCAACAAATGCATAAACTGTATAAAGTTTCTCCTATTAAATCTTTCAAAATCTGCACATAATACCACAAAATTTACATCTTATACTGTGTGAATGACCATGTTAGTGTCATTAATACTCAGATATTTGTACCTGAATGAGGTTCAAGATGGAACTAGGAAATCTTAGAAAACATTAGCAAAATATCACCCACTCAAAAGACCTAGGTTTATTCTTTCATTTACTATGACTTGGACCAACTATGTATACTCTCTAAATTTCAGTTTACTCATTTATAACACAAGAACGTTAATCCCACCTTACAGAATTATTGTGTCAAATGAGATAATGTATGTAAGAAAACTGCCACATAAAAATATTAAGAAAAATGTTATTGTGAATAATATTTATGATATTCATCAATTTATTAAAAAATATTTACTGAGGACTAAATATACATCAGGAACTGCTCCACCCTGTTGATAGTGAGAGGCATTCATTTGACTCTAGAGAAAAATAACCTTTTTTATTTTTTTGAACAGGGTCTGGCTCTATCCCCCAGGCTGGAGTGCAATGGCACCATCTTGGCTCACTGCAACCTTGGCCTCCCAGGGTCAAGTGATTCTTATGCCTCAGCCTCCTAAGTAAATGGGACTACAGGTGCTCAACACCACACCTGGCCTATAACATATATATACATACATGTATATATGTCAGTTGGAAATAATTTTAATCAAAGAATTGTATATTTTCTTCCCACATATCCTGCCTTGTATTAGGAAATGACATTGTGATCTATTTCATTACAAGCAAAATATTATAAAATATTTACAGGAAAACATTAAAAATAACCCAAACACAAAAGGCAAGGTGAAATAAACTGGCTTTTCAGAAATCTCTACTCCAGTGCCCACAGCACATAAGAATAGAGTCAAAACAAATAAGCAACTAAGATCCCCCGATCACAAATTTCCAAAGGAGAAGAAGCAGGGTGAAAATGGTGGTGTGAAAGGGAATGGATGTTAGCAGCACTGCTTCAATAACTGATCTATTCTGAATGAAATACCCTCTTTAATGTGCAGCAAATTCTGAACAAGGCTAAATTTTAGGATATTCCTTGAACTGAAATTAGAAAATACCCTGGCAATGGGAGCAGCTCTTTCATCTAAGTTTAATAAGAGCCTCTTTCTCCATGGACCACTGTTGTGAACAGAGGCCTGTTCTGGCAACAAAAGCTGTCACAGTAGCCCTTCCATCTCTTTCATGAAAGCCTCATAGACATCATCCTTAGTTTGTACTGAGACAGGAACAGAAGGACCAGATTTGGGTGCTGCTTTGGCAAGAGGCACAGCAGAATTATCCTCTGACTTTCTTTGGGAAGCAGCAGTAGCCCTTTTATTCTCCCGACGTACTCTCAATGCACTGGGCACAAATCGAGTAATCTCTGCCTTGGGATTAGTGATCTGTGGTTTGGCAGTGACGGTTGCTGTGGCTTTCTTCTCAACGGTGGCTGCACTTGTATTATCTACCTTGGGTCGCTGAATCAAGCTGGGTGGGGCACTTAAAATCTCAGGGTTCAGCAAGGGAGCTGGTGGGAAAAGCCCAGGGGGGCAGATCCCAAGGGGGGGTACCAAAGCTGGGTGCATCGTGCATTAGCAAGTATATTTGCTCTTGTATTTGGTATTTGGACTAAAAGCCAAAATGAGCTTATGGTGAAGCCTACAAACTCCAGGAATACCTGGAGGTGCAGGGGGAGGTATCCTTGGTGGGGGTTCCCGAGGAGGGGGACCAGGAGGCAGACTTGGAGGTAGATGTGGGGGAGGTAGTAAAAGTCGGTGGTCGTGGAGGTAAAAGTCAGGGTAAAGGCCGAGTCCTGGCATTCCAGGTGGTCTCAGGAGGAGCTCCTGGAGGTGGTCCAGGGGGAAGGTTCGTAGGTGGCCTAGGAGGCCGTAATGGTGAAGCATGGGAGGTGCTTGTATCTGAGAAGGAAGAACAGACTGCGGGGGAGCCTGCTGCTGTGAAGAAGCAGTGGATGTGCCATCAGAATGCGATTCCTCTTGATGGTGTTTTTGTGATTGTTTTTCTGCTTTAGAGTCATCAGAATCATCTTCATCATCGTCCTCTGAAAATTCCTCTACTTCCCATCCCTCCTCAGGGATTTCTTGACCTGCCATACGAAGCATCGTGGCTTGAAGAGGAGTCAGTTCCTTCATGGTTTTTTTCTTCCTTGATTTTCCAGGCATATCTGCAAACCGTACACTCAGACCTGACTTCTTTTTTTCATTGTTGTCTCTGCCACCATCATCATGGCGCACACTTTCTCAATCTGATCCGTCGGTGTCACCGTCATCAGTACTGTCATCATGCTTATCTTGATCCACGTCCTCAGGCTAGCCATCATCTTCACTGGTGCTAAAAACATCATCATCATGACCTCGCTGGGCAATTTCAGGACTATGTACCATGCCTTCATCTCACCTAGGGGGGGAAGATCTAAGGCAACACTCACTTTACGGCCATACATCTGCACGACTTGAGGAGGGGGTGGACCAGGGGGAGGGCCAAGAGGTTTTCTGCCAGGGGGCAAATGTGGAACACCACGTCCCAAGAAGAGAAGGATAGAAACTGCCTGAGTTGGAGGTCCATAGGCTGAGTGTTTCTTAAGGATGGAGGGTGGCTGGGCACCAGGAAGTGGAATTTCCTGGATCAAAATGTTAGAAGGAGCATGTGGCATATCTGGTAAAGGAATACTCTCCACTTCCACGTGCTGGGCACTCTCGACAGCATTCAAATATTGGTTGAGTCCTCTTCTGTTCATACTCTATTTCTAGCTTTCTCAATTCTTTCTAAATATCTGGATCCTCTTTTTCACAGAGTCATAGAATATGTTCAAAGTTTTCACACAGCTATTTTTACGCTTGTCTTTCAGTACTTTCTCATTTAATTGTGGCTGTTGCACTGGGTTAAACTCCATTTCATCCAATATCTCCATGTCTCGGATCATCTGTTTGGGATCCTTCATCTTTAAAACTGCAGCTCGAACCATCATGAGCTGTTTTTTGTTCTTCAATTCTCTGTTCCGGGCTTCCTTTCCGGCTTGGTCTGTGGGGTTCATAAATTTTCCACTCTTGGTGGATGATGCAGATCTCCTTCCCATGTTGACAATTTGTATGGTTTACTTGTTCATTTAAAAAAAAAGAAAAAGAAAAGAAAAGAGAAACACTTCTGTGTGCTCCCAGGACTGCGAGCAGCCAAGAGGTGCGATTCCTGGCCTCTTTCACTTTGTAAGGGCCTTCAATTCAGCCTCGCGGTCAACCCTTCAGCCCCTCCATCTTGAAACCTCACTCCCCTCTGCAATCCTTACGTCATTTCCCATTCCTCCGTCCTGCTGTCTCTCCAATTTTTGCATTTTTAATAGAGATAGGGTCTCGCCATTTTGGCCACGCTGATTTCAAACTGCTGGCCTCAAGTGATCTGCCCACCTCGGCCTCCCAAAGTGCTGAGATTACAGGTGTGAGCCACTGCATCCTGCCGAACATAAACTTCTTAATAAATGGTGCAATCAAATATGCCTGGTTGTATGATATAAGTCTGCAATGGGTTCAGTGAGAGCACAAAACTTCCATTCTACCCAAAGAGGTGGTGTCATAAAGAACCTAACTGTATTAGTCATTGTCCCAGCAAGAGAGAAATAGCACACTCAAAGGCTACATGACAAGTGTTTACTGGAAGGACTATTTAACGAGACAGGTCAGGGTTAAAGGAACTCACAGGGATGGTGAAGGTCCCAAGGATGAACAGGAAGGGGAAGAAGTTAACACCCCCAGGCTGAAAAGGATGTGGAGGTTTGTTTCCAGTGTCAAGCGAAAGCTGTAGCCATGGGAGCTGTGGTGTTGGTCAGAGGAGCAAAGCCACTGCTAAACCACAGTCCAGCAGGGATGAAGGTGTGAGGAGGTGGAGGCCAAGTGATTCAGTTAGATGGTGAGGGCATTTTAGGGAGATAGCACTACAAAAACAAAAATACAGAGGTGTGGGAGAAAACCATGTCACATTGCTGGAATGGGAGTGTAGGATGAAGTAGAAGTCAGATCATGAAGGGCCTAGTATATCACGCCAGGGCATTTGGACCATATCCTATATAACCAATAAGAGCCTGTGCCCCATAAATGACTAAAATACTCTATTGCTAATTAAGTCCGTGTGTTTGTCTTGTGGGTTGGGTTGGCAGAGCCGGGAGAGGGGGGAGGTTGAGAGATCATTTTGAGAGTTTGTGTCTGTTTCCCAGCTTAAGACTTTTCTGAACCAAGGCTGCTAATACAAATCACATATGTTATGGAGGACACTGTACCATTCCTAATTATTTTAGGGTAATGTATTTAGTTACACACTAAATTAACACTAATTGAAGTTGGAAAAGGTTCAGAAAGCAATTAAATATTATTTGGAATTGAACAGTGGAGTAGGTTATGTTGCTCTTTCAATACAGAATTCATGCTGAATGGTTGCACTGGGCTAAATTGACATTTTTCCCCTGAATTCCAGCAAGCAATCCAGTCTTCTTCACTTTTGTCCAGATCACATGAAAATAAGACAAAAGATGCTAGTGCAAGTATATTTGCTCTTATATTCAGTATTTGGACTAAAAGCCAATATGAGCTTATGGTGAAGCCTACAAACTCCAAGTCACATAAGATGAATAATCTGTTCTGCTTCTTTCCTACTCTTGCCCGTTGAAGTACAAGGGAGGTACTCAAAAGCTTGTCCAAAGATAAAATTGAAAAATCATTATTAAAAAGAGCTCTTAGAGACTGTATCTATTGTTTTTTGGTCCTGTTTATGTTTTTTTGTATAAAAAGAGATAGAAAAGATATGCTAATTTTGTTTGTATCTGAACACACATATTATAATTTGCAGCACTTTTTTATATAAAAAGCAGACATTCATTTTGCAGCAGATATTTTTGTGGCACAGTCTGGGGCCACAGAGCAGCATGGCTCATACTAACCAATTATAAGAAACCCTCAATTCTAGCTCTATTGGCTACTATAACCTGAACTAAAAATTAAGCCTATTTGTGGAGGTTTTTGTTTTTCTGTATGTATATTAGGTTTTATAGCATAAAAGAGTATCAATTTATACTTGCTGCCTACCTATATTTTGGCCTAAGTCAGTTATTGCTTTCTATCCAGTTTTAGAGTGTTAAAAGCAGCAGACTAGCTTAACTCATGGACAATATATGATGGTATGCACGGTTCTATTTGCTTATCTTGTATACATTCTGAATTTTGATCAAATTAATTTTTAATTAATTTGTTGCATCTTAAAATAAGTGTGGGCTTAAAACCCTAATCTGATAATTTATTTACTCAGAGATTTCTTGAGAGTTTAGCTGGAATTGGAGGAATAATTGAGTTACTATGGGTCTCTAGTGTATCATGGCAGTTCAGAAATTCAAAAAAAGATTTGCCTCCTCTCATGAGGAAGGTTTTCTACAGGGGAAAGAAGTAAGGATTAAAACTCAGAGGAAATGATGACATCCAAGGGAAGAAGGGAAGATTTTACTCCAAAAGGAGAATGATTTAGACCAGTTACTCTGAAGCCCAAGGAAGAAACAGACCACAGACATTCAAGAACTCTAGCTCATCTTTTAATGAGCAAAAAGAGAATCTCCTCTGCGGGGGCTGTACATCGTTCAGTGTTGCTGGAAGGCAGAGTGTGTAGGAGGAAACAGTGTCAGGTAGCTGGAGAGTGGTCCTTAAATAGATAGCCATGCTATCTTTCTGTAGGTGACAGAGAGCCATTAAGAATTTTAGGAAGAGGAGGGGTGTGCTAAAATTTGCCTTTCAGAAATATCACTTATAGTAGTATGGAGGCTCCATTGAAGAAGGTGAGCTGGGAAGCATCTTAGTAAATGGGGATAATTCAAGCCAGGTTTACCAAAATAACTATTTACACGGCCATGGATAAGGTGCAGGAAAAATGTAAAGGATAGCACAGAACCCAGGGGCTAGGAGCTGTTACTACCCCTAGACCTGAAGAATGAAGGAAAAGAGCAGTTACTGTAAACCCAAAGGGGAGTATTATGGGAAAGAGACCACCTTGGGAGGAACCATGACCTTGGGCAAGGGTCACAGCCAACTTAAGGCAAACCTGCAGAGAGAAAGCTGAAAAAATATATACCCTCACCTCATACCCCTCCCTCCTCTTATTCTCCTACTTGGTCTCCTCATTGGCCAAGCTCAGTGAGAAAACAGAAGGCAAGAAGGATTTTTGATGTTATTCATACAGAACTGCCTCCTGGAGCAAACAGTATGCTGGAAAAACATGGCAAGAGGATCTAGAACAAATGGAAGCTATCTATCACAGTTCCCATTTTCTGCCCCTCCACATGCCGTTCTCCTCCACTCATTTGAAAACTTTAGGTCTCAAGCCACAGTACACATGAAGTCCCATCAGCTACAAAATCATAGCAGGTTTGCATGCTTATGCCATGTAATCTCAAAAGCAGTTGGAATAGAATGGTAGAGTAGGATATGTTCTCTCAATACAAAATTCATGTTGAATGATTGAACTGAGCTAAACTGACATTTAGCAATTACATGATGTATGCATAACTACTACTGGTGTGTGTGTGTGTGTGTGTGTGTGTGTGTGTAGTCTAGTGGTATATGCATAACTACTCCTGGTGTGTGTGTGTGTGTGTGTGTGTGTGTGTGTGTGTGTGTGTGTCTAGGATAGTCGTTTAGCAATGACTAGTTAGGTGACATTTAGCAATTACATGGTGTACACATAACTACTACTGGTGTGTGTGTGTGTGTGTGTCTTAGGCTAGTCATCAGAACAGCCTCTCTCCTCTACCCGTTCCATGTTCCCCTTACTCTCTGCCAGCACCTCAGTTGAATGGGCTTCTTCACCTGGTAGAGACCAAAAACTTCACTTATGTACACAAGTCTTTGGTGGTCTTGTCTTTATTAAACTGTCTCAGTTTTCTATCAATAAAACCATTAGAAAGGAATTCTAAACAAAAAGGAGTACAAGCCCCACCCACCAAAAGAAAGCCCTCTGAGTTCCAGACATAGTCCTCCTTTTTCCATGGTGTAGCAGCAACCCAATTTCCCCCATGATCAATTATCCAGGCAGCACAATAACTGGGGAGTTTGGCTACAAGTCAAAATCCTATGTGTAATCTTTCAGGCCCTATCAGAGGCAATTTCAAAGGCTGGGGAGGTAGGAGGGTGGGTGCTAGCATGGGGCGGGGGAGGATATCTGTTTTCCCCACACCAGACTCAGTGCACAGCTACTGCATTGCCATCTTTGCAGGGAGTTACAGGCAAGAATTCAGGCCTGCTGGGTCAGCCATGCTCTTGTGCCTATCTGTATTCCTGCCTTGGTGCCACCATTTGGAAGCCTTTTTATTGGGACAGGCCTCCCGCGAGACATTGTTCAGATGCTTCTGACAAAGCCTCCTTATTGAGGGGCCCTCAACACTCTTTTCCAGTCTGACTCAGGATTCTACACTTTTCTACCACTAGGCCTTCTACCTCTCCTCCTCATCAGTCCCAGAGACCATAAAACAGCAGGAACTTTTTATTCGGAGCTCTTCCAGCATGATACAATCCCCTAGTCAGCATGGATGCATCCTACCCTTGCCCATGCCATTTCATAAGGGGTAAGTGGGATGTTGGGGAGCTGTCACCCTTTCTTGTTTAGCCTCTTGTTTATACTGTCAAAGAAAGTGAATAAAGTATTACTTTCAGTTTTGCTCATAGTGTTAACTGAACACCCTGACAACTGGCTTCTCTCTCTCTGAAAAATAACAACCTCCTTCCCTATCAATTCCGTGGCAGGAGGAAGCTAAAGTTATCATGGAACAATCTCTGCTTCCAATTTATCCCCCAGTAACCTAAAAACAATGCCACATCCTGGGTAGAATGGGAGGTCTTAGTCCCACTATTGTACTCCCATTTATTTCACCAGTCTGGCCCTCAGAAAACTGGATAGGTCAGAAGACAGAGGACCACCACAAACATAACCAAGGACAAACTCCAGTCTCAGCTTCTGGTACTGAATGCACTATTGAATGCATTCCCTTTAATACCCATGAGAAAGAAGCATCAGAAGCAATTCAGATTTAACTAAGATGGACAACAGATTATATCTGCAGTCTTGTCCTTCAGCTCTCCTGCCGTTTATCATGATAAAGGCCAAATGAACCTGGACCATCTGAACATTCTAGACAACATTACATGTATCTGTTATATTGTTGATATCATGTTAATCAGACCAGATGAGTAAGAAGCGATAAGTACTCTGGATGGTCTGATAAGACCCAGGTATTCCAGAGGGAGGGATATAAGTTCTATACAAATTTAAAGAACGCCACGACAGTGACTTTTTCAAGAGTCCGATAGTCTGGGGCATGCCAGGACATTGCCTCTAAGGTAAGGGGCAAGTTATTGCACTTGGCATCTTCTAACACCATGAAGCATAGCACTCGGTAGGCCTCTTCATATTTTGGAGGTGACATACTACACTTGGGAATACTGTTCCAATCTATTTACCATGTGATGCAGATGGCTGCCAGTTTTGAGAGAGACCCAGGTTGTTCTGGTGGGACTATAGTACAAGCATAAGCCAGGCTGTAGTACAAATCATCTTGTTGCTTATGCCATATGACAAGGTATACACCATTATACTAGAGGCATATATGATAGATCAATAAATCATGAGGAGTACTTAGCAAGCTCCAATAGCAAGCTGCAATATGGACCTCCTAAAGTTCTGAATTAAGACCATGCATGTGCAGCACAGAACTATCTTCCATGCTAAAAGCAACTGCTGGCATATTATTAGGTTTAGTTGCAAACCAAGCTATGACCACTAAGGTCACTAAGGGAGTATTTGACTGGAGGTGCCCATTATGAATTGGGTGCTGTCAGACCCACCAACTCATAAAACTGCGAAGGCCCATGAGCAATCTGTCATACAACGAAAATGATGCATTTTGTATCAAGCCCAGGCAGATCTAAGGGGCACAAGTAAGCTGCACGAATAGTAGCCCAGAACCACATGTAACCCATGACTATTGCATATATACCTTGCCTTCGGCTTGCTCCTGTGGCCTTATCAGTGTTCTCTATGACCAGTCGATCAAGGGTTGTTGCGTAGATGGGATGGCTCAATATTTTGGTAGGAATCAAAAATGGATTGCTATTCCACTATAGCACCCTGGGCGGGGGGGTGGGTGGAGATCCTAAATAGTGATAAGGGAAAAATCCCCCTGGTGAGCAGCGCTTTTGGTGGAGGGAGAAGGAGCCAACATAAGAATATGTATAGACTCAGTGGCAGCGCTGAATAGTTTGGCTAGTTAGTCAGGAACTGAAAGAAGCAAGATTGAAAGACTGAGTACAAAGAGATCCGAGGGAAGAAATATGGGGATAGACCTATGGGGGAGGGTACAAAGGGAGAGGATCTTTGTATCACACATCAATGCCCACCAGACAGCCTCCACTGAAATTGAAGCACAAAACAACTAAGTGGAGAGGAAGAGTCAGCCAGTAGATGGTTGGCTGTCTCCCCAGACTCACCGATGTTTGTACACTGGTCATGTAGTTGTAGCCACAGTGGCTATATATGTGTGTATATATACACACATATATAGCTATATATATATATAGCTATGTGTGTGTGTGTGTGTGTGTGTGTGTGTGTGTGTGTGTATACTATGCAGGAGCACCTAATAAGTTGGATTTTCTCTTTCCAAAGCTGATCTAATATATATATATATATATATATATAGCTATATATGTGTGTGTGTGTGTGTATGTATATATATATATACTATGCAGGGGCACCTAATAAGTTGGACTTTCTCTTTCCAAAGCTGATCTAATATATATATATATATATATATATATAGCTATATATGTGTGTGTGTGTGTGTATGTATATATATATATACTATGCAGGGGCACCTAATAAGTTGGACTTTCTCTTTCCAAGGCTGATCTAGCTACTTCTACTGATGGGTATGTTGTGTGGCCTGCTGTCAATAGAGGCAATGCTGACACCCCACTTTGGTATATCCCTCAGGGAACCTAATTAGCCCAGTGTTGGCAAGTTATTGGGCCCCTTCCGCACTGTTAACACCGACAGGGATTGACGTGCTTTCCAAACATGGGGTTGTTGACTTTGCTGCCCATGATGCTGTGACTGATACCTATATGAGAACTCCTGAGTGTCAGGTTTTCTAACATGTGTTCCTGGTTCACATCAGTTTGTACCAAGGGACAGTGTTTGGCAAAGGAGGTAGGTCAGTGAGCTCATGACCATGGACTCCGTTGGTCTTATTATATTCATTGTTATCCAGGACCCAGCAGCTTGATACAGCATTAGAGTGGACTCTTAAAGGTGAAACTAAGGCACCATTTTAGAGATGTCATTCTTTGATGATGAGTGGATGTTCTTCAGGATGCAGTATACACCTTAAACCAATGCTGATATAGGATGCTGTAACCCCAGTAGGATATGTTGGTTAGAGAATCAGGAGTAAAAACAGGAGTGTCCCTTTCTACTGCTACTCCTCATAACCCACTTGGAAAATGTGTGCCTCTCATTTCTGCAAGGCTCTATGAGTTCAGAGGCCCTCGTTCTTAGGGTACACATTAAGAGTTTCACTAAATTGAAATCTACAGCTGGCATCTGGTAACTTTGGGATCATTGTGTCAGTAAGACAGTAGACACCAAAGGAGTTAACAAATCACTATAAAATTATGAAGTTGCTACTAAACACTTTTGGCATAGAGAAACATGTTTCTCACTCAAGTAATCCCCTGTGGTATCTCTTGCTATTCTCTTGTCCACTTTTAACTATTAATGGACAATTACAGCAACCACAGTCTGTTAATGTCTGTACCACTCTGCAAGTGGTAATAGTCAAACAACTTTGATGATGATTAGACACAGTTGGTAAGCCTATGTACAACCACTATTCCTGTCACCATAGCCTATTAAGCATGCACTTCGGTGTCTGGAGAAAAAGAGTAACTGACAATGACCGAATGAGTCACCTTGTCCATCTGATTATTGAGAGGCTCTTCTACTATGAATGGTCTCTGATGGGCATTTACCTGGGACACAAATATGTTCATGTTCTGTTCATTCCAAGAAGCCCATCCACATCTCTATCTCCCCTTCCACATTGTGATCAATATTCCAGTAGTGTCCTTTCCAAGTTCCTGAGTGTAAAAAACTATTATCAACTGCTCTTGAGTGAATGTAGATCTACTTCTGAGGCCATTTCTCCCCATACACAAAGTGATTAACTGTATATACAGCTCAAGGTTGAGCCCACCAGCAGTGGGATAGTGGTACAGCAGGCATCCCTGTTTTCCTATTGCCAGCACACCAGACAGATCCATCCATAAACTGAGCCTACATCTTTTTCTCTGCAGTTAACTCATCATAGAGAGGGTTGAAGGCAAAGCAGTAGCAGCAGATGCCAGATGGGAGTTGGAGCCACTGGCTATTCTGGGACAGTTTGTTGTACCTTCTGTACCTGCTCAGGTATGGCTTCATATATACCAGGAATTGACAAACCACAGCCCATGGACCAAATCCAGCCTGCCACCTGTTTTGTAGCTTGCATTCTTTGCAAGCTAAGAATGGGCCTTCCATTTTTTAAAGGGCTGGAAAAAAATCAAAATAAGAATAATATTTCATGATACATAAAATTATCTGAAATTCAAATTTCAGTGCAATAAATAAAGTTTTATTGGAACACTGACATATTCATTCATTTACATCTTGTTTATAGCCACTTTTGTGCCACAGCAGTAGAGTTAAATAGTTGCAGCAGGAGCCATATGGCCCACAAAGCCTAAAATATTTACTAACTGGTCTTTGATAGATAAAATTTGCTGACCCCCTGATATATACTACTTCCATTTTATAATGCAATGCACTGTGCACATCCAATTTTATGGTTCAGTGAATCAGAAAACAGAAGTTTGGCAATTTGGATATCCTATGGTCAAGAATTCAATCTGTTCCAAGACCAGCAGAGTCAGGATCTTTTTCTCTAATGAATAGTTGTGGCAGAATAGAACATAGCCTTATTCCAAAACTCTAGGGTGTCTATCTTGTGATTCTTCTATTGGGGCTTGCCAGATGCTCTGCATAGCACTTCTGTCTGCCACTGACAGAGCAGACCATTGGTTTGGCTTGGTCACAGGGTCCATGTGGCAGGACTGCCTGAACTGCAGCCTGAACTGTCTAAGAGTTCTTTCTTATTTCAGGTTCCAATCAAAACTGTCAACTTATGAAGGTACCCAGTAAGTGCATTGATTCAGTATGCCTAATGTGGCAGATGTTGCCTCAAAAACCCAAAGAGGACCATAAAGCATTCTGAGTGGTACAAGGTACAGTAACTTCTCTTCTACTTCAGATGGATGTCCCAATATGACTCAGACCACTTGTCCTCCATAAACCTCAATATTGTAGGCTCTTGAACTTTCACAGATTTTCCCTCTCATCCTTGGGCAAACATCTGCCGTACTCTTTCCGCAGGTGTTGATCTTTATGGAGATATGTTTATGCTGATTAACACTCTGAATCCTTAGCTCCTTCTCAGAGAGTGCTTTCTGGAGAACTCAACTTGTGACCCAAGGAGCAAGATTGTAATAGCATATTGCTGTCCCTGCTATGTAAGTGCAATACATTTCTGATTCCACTTACTAACAGAAATAGAAAAGAAGGTATTTTTATACCAGGTGCTAGTCATTCTATCGATCTGTCCTAGTAAAGATACTACATCTGGAACCTCAGCTATGCTAGGTATCACAATCTGTAGTAGTCAGGGTTCTTCAAAGAATATGAATATTTAGATGTGGATTGTCATGGCAGAGGGGAGGCAGGACTAGACTGCAGCTCTGACTCAGATGGACAGAGCAGCATGCAGAGGCTCGCATTGTGAATTTTAGCTCCAGAACGGCTGCAGGAATAAATCAGGAATCCTGAAAGGACCCACAGACCCTCTGAAGGAAGTGGACTACTCCTGCAGGATCCAGGAGACACCCCAAATACTGTAAGTACCCAAACTGCAGAAGTGGGAAAGGGAGTTCCTCTGCCCCTGACATACATCCCCACTGGGGAAACTGAAGGTCTAGTTTGAAACAGAAGATTCCAACCTTACCTGGAGTTGAGTCAATTTAAAGAATCGAGTGAAATACAGCTGCAGAGCAAACAGCGGGAAAGGCCCTGGGAGCTTGCTGGGTCCCCAAGCAGACCATTCCTGCCTGGCATCACTGGGATCCTTCAGGAGGGCTGCCAGCAGCTCAGGGAAAATGCCACAGGGAGAAGGAGGTCTCCAGCTGAACTTTGTAACATTTCAACTGGTTGAGAAGCCTCCTGGCCAGAACTTGGGGGAGGGCGTGAATCTCATATGCAGACTTCACAAGCGGGGGGAAGAACTAAAGCCCTTTTCTTTTGCAGCTGGGAAGTGGGTAGCCTGGGGCAAGTTCTCAGCCCTGCTTGCCCACTGCCTGGAAACAGACTCAGTGCTGTTGGCGGGGGCACAGTGGAAGTGAGACCACCCCTACAGATTGCATGGGAGCTGGTGGGAGCTGGGTGAGGCCTATGACTGCCACTTTCCTTCTTTTCCCTGACAACCAGCATGACTCAGCAGAGTCAGCCATAATCCTCCTAGGTACACAACTCCACTGACCTGGGAACCTCAACCCCATCCCCCACAGCAGCCACAGCAAGACCCACCCAAGGAGAGTCTAAGCTCAGACATGCCTAGCCCCGCCCCCACCTGATGGTCCTTCCCTACCCACCCTGGTAGCTGAAGACAAAGAGCATATAATCTTGGGAGTTCTAGGGCCCCACCCACCCCCAGTTCCTCTCCATACTACCACAGCTGATGCTCTCTGGAAAGTGCCACCTCCCAACAGAAGGCCAACCAGCACAAAAATAGAGCATTAAGCCACCAAAGCTAAGAACCCTCAGAGAGTCCACCTGAACAGGTGGAGGTATCCACAGCTGAGAGACCCATAGATGGTTCACATCACAGGACTGTGCAGACAACCCCCAGTACCAGCCTGGAGCCTGGTAGACTTGCTGGGTGGCTAGACCCAGAAGACTGATAACAATCTCTATAGTTTGACTCTCAGGAAGCCACATCCATAGGAAAAAGGGGAGAGTACTACATCAAGGGAACACCCCATGGGACAAAATAACCTGAACACACTTCAGCCCTGGATCTTCCCTCTGACAGAGCCTACCCAAATGAGAAGGAACCAGAAAACCAACTCTGGTAATATGACAAAACAAGGCTCTTTAACATCCCCCCAAAATCACACTACCTCACCAGCAATGGATTCAAACCAAGAAGAAATCCCTGATTTACCTGAAAAAGAATTCAGGAGGTTAGTTATTAAGCTAATCAGGGAGGCACCAGAGAAATGCAAAGCCCAATGCAAGGAAATCCAAAAAACAACACAAGAAGCGAAGGGAGAAATATTCAGGAAATAGATAGCATAAATTTAAAAAATTCAAAACTTCAGGAAATATTTGACACACTTATTTAAATGCAAAATGCTCTAGAAAGTCTCAGCAATAGAATTGCACAAGGAGAAGAAAGAAATTCAGAGCTCTAAGACAAGGTCTTCAAATTAACCCAACCAACAAAGACAAAGAAAAAAGAATAAGAAAATATGAACAAAGCCTCCAAGAAGTCTGGGATTATGTTAAATGATTGAACCTAAGAATAATCAGTGTTCCTGAGGAAGAAGAGAAATCTAAAAGTTTGGAAAGTATATTTGGGGGAATAATCAAGGAAAACTTCCCTGGCCTTGCTAGAGACCTAGACATCCAAATACAAGAAAAGCACAAAGAACACCTGGGAAATTAATCATAAAAAGATCATTGCCTAGGCACATTGTCATCAGGTTGTCTTAAGTTAAGACAATGAAGAAAAGAATCTTTTTTTTTTTTTTTTTTTTTGAGATGGAGTTTTGCTCTTGTTGCCCAGGCTGGAGTACAATGGCATGATCTCGGCTCACTGCAACCTCTGCCTCCTGGGTTCAAGCGATTCTCCTGCCTCAGCCTCTTGGGTAGCTGGGATCACAGGCATGTGCCACTATGCCTGGCTAATTTTTTTGTATTTTTAGTAGAGTTGGGGTTTCTCCATGTTGGTCAGGATGGTCTTGAACTCCCAACCTCAGGTGATCTGCCCACCTCGGCCTCCCAAAGTGCTGGGATTACAGGGATGAGCCACCGCACCCAGTGAAGAAAAGAATCTTAAGAGCTGTGAGAAAAAAGCACCAGGTAACCTATAAAGGGGGGTGGGGGAAACTATCAGATTAACAGCAGATTTCTTAGCAGAAACCCTATAAGCTAGAAGGGATTGGGGTCCTATCTTCAGCCTCCTCAAACAAAACAATTATCAGCCAAGAGTTTGTATCTAGTGAAACTAAGCATCATATATGAAGGAAAGATACATTCTTTTTCAGACAAACAAATGCTGAGAGTATTTGCCACTACCAAGCCACCACTATACGAACTGCTAAAAGGAGCTCTAAATCTTGAAACAAATACAGGAAACACATCAAAACAGAACCTCTTTAAAGCATAAATCTCACAGGATGTATAAAACAAAAATACAATTTAAAAAACAAAACAAAACAGAAACCAAGGTATACAGGCAACAAATAGTACAATGAATGGAATGGACCCTCACATCTCAATACTAACATTGAATGTAAATGGCCTAAATGCTCCACTTAAAAGATATAGAACTGCAGAATGCATAAGAATTCACCAACTAACTATCTTCTGCCTTGAAGACTCATCTAACACACAAGGACTCACATAAAGTAAAGGGATGGAAAAAGGCATTTCATGCAAATGGACACCAAAAGTGAGGAGGGGTAGCTATTCCTATATCAAACAAAAAAACTTTAAAGCAACAGCAGGTAAAAAAGACAAAGAGTGACATTATATAATGGTAAAAGGCTTTGTCCAACAGGAAAATATCACAATCCTAAACATACATGCACCTAACACTGCAGCTCCCAAATTTATAAAACAATTATTAATAGACCTAAGAAATGAGATAGACAGCAACACAATAATAGTGGGGACTTCAATACTCCACTGGCAGCACTGGACAGGTTATCAAGACAGAAAGTCAACAAGACACAACGGATTTAAACTATACCTTAGAATAAATGGACTTAACAGATATATACAGAACATTCCATCCAACAACCGCAGAAAACACATTCTATTCAACAGTGCATGGAACTTTCTCCAAGATAGACCATATGATAGGCCATAAAATGAGCCTCAATAAATTTAAGAAAATTGAAATTATATCAAGCACTTTCTCAGACCACAGTGGAATAAAACTGGAAATCAACTCCAAAAGGAACCTTCAAAACCATGCAAATACATGGAAATTAAATAACTTGCTCCTGCATGATCCCTGAGTCAGAAACAAAATGAAGATGGAAATTAAAATTCTTTGGGCTGGGCACAGTGGCTCATGCCTGTAATCCCAGCCCTTTGGGAGGCCAAGGAAGGTGGATCACCTGAGGTCAGGAGTTAGGGACCAGCCTGGCCAACATGGTGAAACCCCATGTCTACTAAAAAATATAAAAATTAGCTGGGCGTGGTTGCAGGTGCCTATAATCCCACTTACTCAAGAGTCTGAGGCAGGAGAATTGCTTGAACCCAGGAGACAGAGGTTGCAGTGAGCTGAGATTGCACCCATTGCACTCCAGCCTGGGTGACAAGAGCGAAAATCCGTCTCAAAAAAAAAAAAAAAATTCTTCAAATTGAATGACAGTAGTGACGCTACCTATCAAAACTTCTGGGATACAGCAAAGGCGGTGCTAAGAGGAAAGTTCATAGCCCTAAATGCCTGCATAAAAAGACTGAAACAGCACAAACTGACATTCTAAGGTCACACCTCAAGGTGTTAGAGAAACAAGGACAAACCAAACCCAAACCCATCAGAAGAAAGGAAATAACCAAGATCAGAACAGAACTAAATGAAACTGAAACAAACAAACAAACAAAAATACAAAAGATAAATGAAACAAAAAGCTGGTTCTTTGAAAAGATAAATAAAATTGATCGACCATTAGCAAGATTAACCAAGAAAAGAAAAGAGAAAATCCAAATAACCTCAATAAGAAACGAAAGAGGAAATAATACAATTGACACCACAGAAATACAAAAGATCATTCAAGGCTATTATGAACACCTTTATGCACCTAAACTTGAAAACCTAGGAGAGATGGATAAATTCCTGGAAAAATACAAACCTCCTAGCTTAAATCAGGAAGAATTAGATACCCTAAACAAACTAATAACAAGCAGCAATATTGAAATAGTAATTTTAAAATTACCAACAAAAAAATGTCCAGGACCAGAGAGATTCACGGCAGAATTCTACCAGACATTCAAAGAACTGGTACCAATGCTATTGACACTATTCCACAAGATAAAGAGGGAATCCTCCCTAATTCATTCTATGAAGCCATCATCACCCTAATACCAAAACCAGGAAAGGACATAAGCAAAAAAGAAAACTACAGACTGGTATCCCTGATGAACATGGATGCCAAAATCCTTAACAAAATACTAACTAACTGAATCCAACAACACATCAAAAAGATAATCCACCATGATCAAGTGGGTTTCATACCAGGGATGTGGGGATGGTTTAACATACACAAGTCAATAAATGTGATATACCACATAAACAGAATTAAAAACAAAATCACATGATCATCTCAATAGATACAGAAAAAGCATTCAACAAAATCCAGCATCACTTTATGATTAAAACTCTCAGCAAAATCGGCATACAAGGGACATACCTCAGTGTAATAAAAGCCATATATGACAAACTCACAGCCAACATAATACTGAATGGGGAAAAATTGAAAGCATTCCCTGTGAGAATGGGAACAAGACAAGGATGCCCACTCTCACCACTCCTCTTCAACATAGTAGTGGAAGTCCTAGCCAGAGCAATCAGACAAGAGAAAAAAATAAAAGGCATCCAAATCGGTAAAGAGGAAATCAAACTGTCACTGATTGCTGATGATATGATCATTTACCTTGAAAACGCTAAACACTTCTCCAGAAGGCTCCTGGAACTAGTAAAATAATTCAGCAAAGTTTCCAGATACAAGATTAATGTACAAAAATCAGTAGCTCTTCTATACACCAACAGTGACCAAGTGGCAAATGAAATCAAGAACTCAATCTCTTTAACAATAGCTGCAAAAAACAAAATAAAATACTTAGAAATATACCTAACCAAAGAAGCAAAAGACCTCTACAAGGAAAACTACAAATCACTGCTGAAACACATCATAGATGACACAAACAAATAGAAACACATCCCATGCTCATGGGTGGGTAGAATCAATATTGTCAAAATGACCATCCTGCCAAAAGCAATCTACAAATTCAATGCAATCCCCATCAAAATACAACCATCATTCTTCACAGAATTAGAAAAAACAATTCTAAATTTCATGTGGAACCCAAAAAGAGCCCACATAGCCAAAGCAAGACTAAGCAAAAAGAACAAATCTGGAAGCATCACACTACCTGATTTCAAACTATATGATAAGCCCACAGTCACCAAAACAGCATGGTACTGGTACAAAAATAGGCACATAGACAAATGGAACAGCATAGAGAACCAGAAATAAACCCAAATACTTACAGCCAACTGATCTTTAATAAAGCAAACATAGAGTGGGGAAAGGACACTTTTCAACAAATGGTCCTGGGATAATTGGCTAGCCACATGTAGGAGAGTGAAACTGGATCCTCATCTCTCACCTTATACAAAAATCAACTCAAGATGGATTAAGGACTTAAATCTATGACCTGAAACTATAAAAATTCTAGAAGATAACATTGGAAAAACCCTTCTAGACATTGGCATAGGCGAGGATTTCATCACCAATAACCCAGAGCAAATGCAATAAAAACAAAGATAAATGTTGGGACATAATTAAACAAACTAAAGAGCTTTTGCACAGCATAAGGAACAGTCAGTAGAGTAAACAGACAACCCATAGAGTGGGAGAAAATCTTCACAATCTATACATCTGACAAAGGACTAATATTCAGAATCTACAACAAACTCAAACAAATCAGCAGGAAAAAAACAAACAATCTCATCAAAACGTGGGCTAAGGACATGAATAGACAATTCTCAAAAGAATATATACAAATGGCCAACAAACATATGAAAAAATGCTGAATGTCACTAATGATCAGGGAAATGCAAATCAAAACCACAATGCCATACCACCTTACTCCTGCAAGAATGGCCATAGTCAAAAAAATAAAATAAAAAAAAGATGTTGGCGTGAATGCGGTGAACAGGGAACACTTCTACACTGCTAGTGGGAATGTAAACTAGTACATCCACTATGAAAAACAGTGTGGAGATTCCATAAAGAACTGAAAGTAGAACTACCATCTGATTCAGCAATCCCACCACTGGGTATCTATCCAGAGGAAAAGAAGTCATTATTCGTAAAAGATATTTGCACACGCATGTTTATAGCAGCACAATTCGCAATTGCAAAATCGTGGAACCAACCCAAATGCCTATCAATCAACGAGTGGATAAAGAAACTGTGAGATATATATATATATATATCTATATATCACATATATAGATATATCATATCTATATATGATAGAATACTACTCAACCATGAAAAGGAATGAATTAACGGCATTTGCGGTGACTTGGATGAGATTGGAGGCTATTATTCTAAGTGAAGTAACTCAGGAATGGAAAAACCAAACATCTTATGTTCTCACTGATATGTGAGAGCTAAGCTATAACAATGCAAAGGCATAAGAATGATACAATTGTAACAAAGCTGCACATTCTGCACATGTATCCCAGAACATAAAGTATAATAAATAAATTTTAAAAAGAATGATACAATGGACTTTGGGAACTTGGGGGAAATTGGGAGGGGGAAGAGGGATAAAAGATTACAAATAGGGTGCAGTGTATACTGCTCAGGTGATGGGTGTACTAAAATCTCACAAATCACCACTAAAGAACCTACTCATGTAACCAAATACCACCTGTACCCCAATAACTTATAGAAAATTTTAAATAAGAATATGAATATTTATTCATTCATTTTTTTTTATGTACACATACATAAAGCCAATGATTAATGCCACTCCCAGGTTCTCAGGACATACTAGTCAAAACCTTGAATAAATTGATTCATCACTCTTGCTCTAGCACTTCTATATATGTTCCCAGGCTTTTGCTGATTAGAAAGCTTTTGTAACTCTTTCAAGATATGTTCTTTCAACAGGCATTTTACCTCTCCCTCCATGTTCTGTTGGGAACTAACTCCCATTGTGGGCTTAGAAGAAATGAGAAAACACGGAGAAGAATTGGCATCAATTTATGAGTTTCAAGGAGAGCTTGAGGATCAAAGTTCTCAGAGGCAGCCATGATGCTAAAGTGACCGTATTCTTTGTTTGGGGGTCGCATTTCTTATCTATTATTGCCCTTACCCTAGGCTTGGTTCTCAACCCGATTTTCCATGAAACTATAGAAAAGAGAGACTGCTTTAAAGATGCCATGGTGGATTTCTGGCTTTCCACATATATTCTTAATTGAAATTTGTAAAGCTTTTAACTTCTCTTTTTCTTTATGTATGCCCTCTAGGGTCATAAAAGCCAAGTGACTCCACAATATTGTATAATCCCTACTGTTGCCACAGCAACTATGTGCCACATCATTTGCTCTCCTACAGCCCTTGTCTTCTATGGCTCTCCATCCTCTGCTACCACCTGTGATCATATGAATATCATAATGACACCACCATAATGCTATTGATTACCCACACTGCATTTCTCCCTGGAAAAGTGTTTATTCCTGCACTCCTCAGATATATGAGAAACCAATCCCAGAATTCTATTTTAAGGGTCTGTTTTTTTGGGTAAACTATGGAACCAATCACGGTATTGGTCAAAGTCGAAGCAGGAAACAGATGGCAAAAAAGAAATCAGGATAACTCTAGAAAAAATTCATAAGGGAACTATCCACGAAAGTGTGGATGAGATAAAAGAAAACTGCAAGGGATGGTAACCACAGAACCAATACAACCTCTAGGCCCAACAGATATAACCTCTGGGCCCAAAGGGAAGAGAGGAGACACTAGTTCCTGGGACCCAGAAAGAGTCATCTAGCGGGGCTGTCTTGAAGGGAGTAGTGACCTTCAGTTAACTTACACAACCAGCCCAAGAGGACCCTGATGCAGGGGAGTTGGGGAGATAAATCCTCTCTTCCCTCCTTTTGATCTCCCATTGTGGTTTCCCATTGGTTCAACCCAATCACAGTTAGTAAGGGAGAAAAGAGTGCATTGGTCTAATAAATACACTCTTCGAGTAATAAAAATGGATTCCAGGGGCAGATAGCAGGATAAAGAAAGGTAGAAGGTGCATTCAGAGAGACAAGTGGAAAATATCAAACACAGATCAAATAGAAATTTGCAGGATGAATGACAGGACCTTAACCAAAGCCCTTTCTCAGCCTATAATAACATTCTTCTCTGTAGAACTGAATACCTCCAGAGGAATGATATACAGATGAGGACTCTGGAAATCTCCCAGTAAAAAAAGTCAGCTTATTGCCCAACTACCCTACTGCAAACTCATACATATAAAAGCCTTGTCCATGTAGAGAGAATATCAAATCATTTTTAATGCTTTGATCTCAAACATGAAAGTACAATCATGAAAGCTTACTAAGTGAACGATGGCTGAAACAATCAAACAGAATAAAAACGAATGAAAGAATAAAACAGGGAGCAGAAAAAAAAGTCTAAATATTATCAATTTCCTAAGAGGATTAAGAGGAAAGATTATATTCACGAAATAATAAGTAAATAGCTGTAAGAAGCCACAACAATTTTTTAAAAGTTCAAAATTTTGAGTCTAAATTTAATATTCAGTGGAAGATTTGTAAGGTAATACCAAGGAACTATCCAAGAAAGTAGAACTAAAAGACATACGGGCAAGAGAAAATGTAAGAAAATTTAAAAAGGAAATCCAGAGAATGCAAGATATCACTGATAGTTCCTCAAGAAAAAAAAATACTGAAGGAAATTATCAAAGAAATAGTATGAGACAGTGTCTCAACACTGAAAATATTGTATCTCTAGACTAAAAGGGACCCCCATTTTAGCTTAATGATCATGGAGAAAAATTGTCACCAAGGAACATCACCTCAAAATTTCAAAACATTGTTAATGATGAGTAAATGCTTTCATAATGTAAAATGTCAAAAGTTTCTGAAATTAATATAGTAGTGTTGAAAGCTAGAAGACATTGGAGCAATGTATTGAAAATCAATTGAGAAGGTCTAACAGGCATTTTCAGACATGAAAATAATCCAATTTATTTCAGGTGCATTGTTCCTTGAGAAGGGATGGACAGAAGATACGCATTTTTAAATGGAGACGGGGAGAACTACTCCAAGAGATAAAACATGAGATTCAAAAGAGAGGGGATTCCAACACTAGAAAGCAATAAAGCGAAGTCCCAGAACAACAGCGATATAGCAGACACAGAGAGTACCTGTGTAGGTTGGAGTTGGAGCCTAAAGTTCTCTAGGAGAAACAACTCATGAAAAAATTAATGAAATACATAGATCATCTGCTGCCTTTGAATTTACAGAACATGGCTATAATTTTTTTTTGTACGTCTCATATATATTCTCCTCTTTGCTCTTTTAGTAAAGTATTTTAGTAAGTTTTAGCCTCACCTATCTAATAGAAAACCAGGTACGATTTCAAAACGTTATAAAAATATATTAAAATAGTCATAATAGGCCTAGCATGGTGGCTCATGCATGTAATCCTAGTACTTTGGGAGGTCAAGGCAGGTGGATCACCTGAGGAGTTCAAGACCAGCCTGGCCAGTAAGGTGAAACCCCGTCTCTACTAAAAATACAAAAATTAGCTGGGCGTGATGGCGGGAGCCTGTAATCCCAGCTACTTGGGAGGCTGAGGCAGGAGAATCCCTTGAACCCAGGAGGCAGAGGTTGCAGTGAGCTGAGATCACTCCATTGCACTCCAGCCTGGGCATCTCAGTGAGATTCCGTCTCAAAAAAAAAAAAAAAGATAGTCATAATAGTTTATCAGGTAAAATATAGCAGGATGCACACAGCATGTCATGAATGATCTCATTTTTATAAAATATATAGATGTAGAAATATATGGGAAGCTTCGAGAACATCAAGATTCAGCATCCTAGACTTGGATCAATGACATTCTGTTTATGATAGGCACTTTTAGCATTATCATTATTAATAATTATTTCAATAGCAATAGAGAGGCCTCTGTCAAAATGCACTGAGAGGAAAGGACTTTTGTTGAGGGAAAGACTAAACAAAAGAAGAACATGTGGATGTCTTATGACCATTGTCCTAATAGAATGACTTAGAGGTACAATTTAAATTTTTTTAATCATAGAAAATAGAACAAAATGGCATAATGAACACTTATGCATCCATGACCCAACTTTAACAATTATCAACTTGCAGTCACTCAATCTTGTTTTATTTATATCCAAATCTACTACCTTCCCTTAGCCCCGGATTATTTCAAAGCAAGTCACAGACATCATTTTGTTTTTATTTTTAAAACTTTAAAATGATATATCTCTAAGACCTAAGGACTCTCTTAAAACACAACCACAGCACATTAGCATACCTAAAAATTGACAATAATTACTTAATTTCAAAACTTAATTTCAGTGTTATAATTTTCCCAATCATCTCACAATTTTATCTCAAAATTGTAGTTAAGTCGGGATCAAGTTTAAGTTCACACATAGACATTATGTGGTTTGTCTTTGAGTTTATTTAGTCTTTAGGTTTCCCTCTCAACTCTTTTTTTTTCCTTGAAAATTTCCCTAAGTATCTTATTGAAAAAACCAGGTCCCACTGTGTAGATTCACTTATTGCATCATGGTGGTGTCGTTAAACATGTTCTTCTTTCTTCTGTATTTCCTGTAAATTGGTAGATAGATCTAGAGCCTTGATGAGATTCAGGCTCAATTGTCTTGTCTAGACTACTTCACAGATGATATTGAGTATTCCCATCAGGAAGCACATAAGGACTTATTGTCTCCTTTTTATGATGCTAGTAGGCATTTGTGATCATCATGCAGGTCCATTAATTCAGTAGGGGTTGCATAACAGTGATGTCTTTGTTTGTTGACTACTTGGAATCCTTCTATTAAAGAATATTTTACCTCATCAACTATCTGGTTACTCTAAGATACTCTATACAAAATAGGCAAGATAATGCTTGAATTTTTCTCTTTATTTACCAATATTAAAGATATTTAACTGGTTCTTTAGTACTTTCCAATGGTGACCAGTTAGTTTATTCATAAATATATTTAATGAATTTCAATCCAATTTATTTTTATTTTATTTTTGAGACAGATTCTCACTCTGTTGCCAGATTGGAGTGCAGTGGCATGATCTTGGCTTACTGCAACCTATGCCTCCCAGGTTCAAGTCATTCTTCTGCCTCAGCCTCCCAAGTAGCTGGGATTACAGGCACCCACCACCATGCCCGGCTATTTTTTTTTTTTTTTTTTTTTGTATTTTCAGTAGAGACGGGGTTTCACTATGTTGGCCAGGCTAGTCTCAAACTCCTGACCTCAGATTATTTGCCTGCCTCGGCCTCCCAAAGTGCTGGGATTACAGGCATGAGCCACTATGCTCAGCTTCAATCCAATTTAAATATTGACACTTGAACTGACCAGTGAGAGCCTACTGGGTGGCTTCTGAGTCCTTTGAACACATCTTTGTTACTCTAGGATTGCTTCCTGCTTTCATATATGACAAGATGCTTCAGGCTCTTATTGTAGAATTCTTGTCCCATATCTGAAATCAGCCATTTCTTCAGGAGAATGGGTTTCTTCTCAAGGGAAATGGTGTTTTGAGACACAATCTAAGTGTTAAGGATGCTGATTGCCACTGTAATCATCATTTTTCTCAGCCTTTTCAGAGGATATAGAAAATATGTATTTTTAAGATCCTATTGATACTTCCTATCAAAATCAAGACTACAGGATTTTAATTTAACCTCTTTCATCTTACTTCTGTATTTCCTTTCTCCTGTGCCAAAAATTCAAGTAATTAAAATAAGCCAGCATACTTATTTGATTTATCCTGTGATATGCATCAACAAAATAGAAATAGCAATAACAATGTCTCATGAGAACATTTAAAGAATCCCTTGAGGACTTTCAGATATAATTTTTGAGAAACTAAATATCCTGTCTGAGCAGGTACAGGCAAAAACAAATACAGGAGTTATTAGACTGAATGTGCCATAATTTGTATTCAGAATCCAGTGATCCCTAAGATAAGTAGGTTATGTATTCATTGGATATATTGTGGGCCACAGGCCTTAACCACATATTGTTTCTTGCATTAGAAATGCAATTTCTAGTCAAGCAATTTTCAAATATTTTGAAGAGTAATACTAATTCATCAATTGAGGACTTACTACACTTTTCCTTTTCCTAATAGATATTATTGATAAAACAAATCAGCTACATAATGTTTGCTTAAAAAATATTAACATTGATGCAACATCTTACATTTCCTAGTTGTATAATTCCATGCCCCAAAGTGAAACTATAGGTAGAATGAGCAGTACCAGTTTTCTAGGTGGCAGGAGGAAAAACAGTTGACTGTGCTCCAGAGAGAGATCTAATGCATGTCTTTAGAACTCACCCCAATCTTCAACAGTGGCTATGAAGTCAAAGTGAATGATCATCAAGAGAAAAAGCAAGGTAAGTGCCCAGGCAGCATCTGTTTAATGGGAAACCCACAAAATGCAAGGGTCCTCTCTACTGAAAGGATTGTTCTTCTGTAGTGAACAGAGAGGGGGATAATTCAGAATGTACTCATATTTTCATTCCAGGACTTAGAGAACTTTTCTATCATCTTATAAGATGATATCTAGTATATATAACTTAAAATGTTCTTGGCTGTGATGTCCGTGCCTATAATTCCAGCACTTTGGAAGGCCAAGGTGGGAGTATGATTTGAGCCCAGGAGTTCAAGACTAGCCTGGGCAACAAAGTGAGACTCTATCTCTATTTTTTTTTAACTAGCTGGGCATTGTGGCATGTGCCTGTGGTCCCAGCTACATAGGAGGTTGAGGTGGGAAGATCACCTGAGCATAGGAGGTCAAAGCTGCAGTGAGTCATGTTTGTACCACTGCACTCCAGGCTAGGTGACAGAGCAAGACGCTGTCTCAAAAACAAATTCTCTTTCTGTCATTTAGGCAACTAGCTTATTTCATTTCTTTCCGTACTTTTTCCTACAGAACTGGAGGTTCAGAAGTAATTTGTAAAGGAAACTTGTAAGGAAAAACACTTACAGCCATGTGACTTAAAGTTTGCCTTGCAAATATTTGTCTTCATTAGTCTTCTTAAAGGCCATGTTTCCTTAACTTTGTATCATGTACTTTCCTTCACTCACTAAATTTGGTCTGAGTCTGTATTAAGGGCTACATTATTGTCTTCTGACTTCCAGAGAAACTGCTAAGCACCAAGAAAGAAAGCACTTAGCTGCTTTTAGTCATGATCAACGGTTTGCTCATAAGAGCCTAAAAGGATCAGAAGGGGGCAGGGAAAGGATATAGAAAACCTCTAATAGATCACTACAGGACATTTGAGGTTGTTTATAGAGAAAACACCATGTTTAGACTTCATTAAAAGTGCAGTTTGGCTTATAGAGTAGTGACTGACAGGTAATGATCATAATTGATGTTGTTGTAATTCTAGACGGGGTGTAATAGTATGTATATTTAATGTACAATATCTGCATAAAATTTATGTCACATCCTTTTCTAATGCTCCCATAAATTTCTGCACAGGAATAGAAGGAAATGGCATTCATGTTTGCTTTAATCTCTCTCTGGGGCATTAACCTGTGCCTGGGGAGCTTCTCCACCCATTTGTCTCTGTATCAGTTTGGAAGTAGCCACAAGACAAATAAGTGGTATTAAATAAAGAGGTATTAGCTAGAGACATTTAAGCCATGTAGACAAACCTAACTTACTCACAGTTTTTGGAGAACATGCGTTTCTGTGGGTAATAATTAACAATAATGACTACCAGTTATAGGATAGGCATTACCTTATTTAATCCACAAGGACTATACCTTCATCCCTGTTTTACAGGTAAGGAATCTGTAGCCTGGGGAGATTAAGTAGCCTGTCTAAAGTATTCAGCTAGCAAGGAATTAGAACAAACATTTAAGTGCAGATATGTATGACTGCAAAGCCAAATTTATGAATAATATCATCATCATCATCATGTACATTAATGTTCATTATCAGCGTTGAATTTGCCTTAAATTCTTTCATACATTATAAGCATCTAGAATATTGATTTGCAGCCCAAGTACCATAACAGGAATGCCCTGGACAACTGATTTGATGATCATTTAGTATAAACAGGCATCCCTGATTTCTAGGTGTTAGAGTCTAGAAGGAATACTCATTCCTAGGGTTAAACATGTCTCAACTAAAAACAATGTCGTACATTTGGAGGTAAATGGTGTGATCCTAAAAAAGACTTCAGTGACAAATACGTTATATATTTTCTCCATGATGTGCTTTGAGAGGCTGTTGATGGAGGAAGTGAAATATGTACAGATGTCCTTAGAAGCTTAGTTTGGGGCTGGGCGCGTTGCTCATGCCTGTAATCCCAGCACTTTGGGAGGCCAAGGCCAATGGATCGCCTGAGGTCAGGAGTTCAAGACCAGCCTGGCCAACAAGGCAAAACCCTCTCTGCTAAAAATACAAAAATTAGCTGGGCATAGTGGCGGGCGCCTGTAATCCCAGCTACTTGGGAGGCTGAGGCAGGAGAATCGCTTGAACCTGGGAGGCTGAGGTTATGGAGAGCCGAGATCATTCCACTGCACTCCAGCCTGGGTGACAGAGAGAGAGTCCGTTTCAAAAAAAAAAAAAAAAAAAAAGAAGGTTTGTTTGGTTTTGGGAAGAAAGGAAGCAGGGGTGGAGGGCATTGCATGGTTAGGTGAAAAGAACACAAAGTTAGTCCCACCTTCTTCATGTACTGGAGGCTTGGCCTAGGATGACTAGCTTAACCTCGTTGCCCTTAGTTTTCTCATACATTAAAAGGGATTAATAATACATACTTCATAGGATTATTATGAGAACCGAAGGGAAAACTTCTTTACCTTTTTTTGCAAAAGGTCTAAAACATAGTACACGCTCAACAAGTATTGGCACTTAATTTTTACTTTAAGAAAATCCAGTTCAAAAAAGATTCATTGAGCCTTTGCAACTGCAAAACAGATTTTTAAAATTATTAAGAAACAATCCCCCATAAGCTAGAATAGGAACAGATTGGTAAACAGATACCTGCATTGTGAAATTAAAAGTGCTACTTAGCAGAATGGACAAAGTGGGAACATTAAGAAGAAAAAGTTTAATTCTTTCTTTGGGATGTCAAAAATCTTTTGCAGAAATGGTAGAGTTTCAACTGTATTTATAAGGAAAGAAATGGTATGGATTCTGAAAGTTTTCAGCTCAGGTAAGGTTAATCGAGATTTGCATGACACTCATCCGTTCATTCCAACATTTCTTGAAAGCCTTCTATGTGCCAGGCACTGTTACAACCTAATAGGGTGAACCCATGGTACTTCCTTCAAAGAGCTTACAGAGTAGTGATTTATACAGAGAGACACTTTGTATTTTTATTCTGAAATTTCCTATAACTTATTATTTTGGAAAAATTAATAGTATCCTTGGGCATATTGTAAAAAGCAGTCATTGAGGCCATAACTCAGATTGGTAATAAAGTACAATGGAAATTCTGGCACCATTGCCATTCTTTCACAGTAATTTGTCATAAAGAAAAAAATTACTTTGTAAATTCCCGTTTTTTTTCCTTCTTCCCTCCACCAAATTAAGATTTAGCTCAAGTCAACCTTTGAGCTTCAATTGTATGCACTAGATACACAAACATGAACAAGATACATCTGCCTTTGAAGAGTTTACAATTTAGGGAGGATTTGAAACATTTAACATCATAGATTATGGCAGAATTCCTTCCCAAGATTTGCTTTCTATGAAAACCTAAGGGAAAAATAATAGAAAGCGAAGTAGAATTTATTAAATTGTTCTTGTAGTGCACCTGCAGAATCATTTCTATCCTAATTTCTGCAGGCACACAAGGAAACCAAATTAAGTCTTGGATTTATTGCTTGTGTTGGGCATCTTGATGTGTTACTCTGTAAACTTAAATTTCTGTTTGCTCAAAACTGTTAGAGGCATCTTGTATTTCTCACTAAGAAATTTTATAAAAAACAGACAAAGGAGATTAAGGCAATAGATAAATTGGAATGGCTTAAGTAGACCTGGCATTCTTCCACAATAAGTGCTCCTGTTTCTCAGACTAGACTGTATTTTTTGAAAATCCAGCTACACATTGTTTTAGGAGACATTCCTAAAACATAATGGCACAGAAATATGTAAAAAAAAAAGGGAAATATATATTAGGCAAACATCACCCAAAAGAAGGCTGATGTAGCATATCAACATGTAAGGCAAATATAGATAAAGATGGGTAACAAAAGAATAGAAGGAACAAGACATCAAAAAGATATGACAATCATAAACTTTTATGAACCCAATGACAAACCAAAATGAAAAAAACAAGGCAGTTACAAGTTGAAACTGACAAATCCAAATCATAGTAGGCAATTTTAACAAATCTCTATCAGAAACAAACATGTCAAGCAAACAAAATTTTACAAGTGAGAAGGATAGAGAACATTTCAACAGTAAAATTAATAAGCTTGTACAATGGGTGAGTATAAAAACCTGCAGTGAACAAAGAGAAAATATACACTTTAAAGTATACATAAAACATTTATGCAAATTGATCACAAATGAGTCACAAAAGAAGTCCAGTAAATTTTGAAGAATTATCTACTTAACACATTTCTTGACTACAAAGCAACAGTTAGAAATCAATACAGTTGTCCCTGGAACAACATGGATTTGAATTGTGTGGGTCCACTTATGCTGAGATTTTCTTCTACCTCTCCCACCCCCGAGACAACAAGACCAACCCCCTTTCTTCCTCCTCCTTCTCAGCCTACTCAATGTGAAGATGATGAGGACAAAGGCTTTTATGATGATCCACTTCCACTTAATGAATAGTAAATATACTTTCCTTATGATTTTCTTAATAACATTTTCTTTTCTCTAGCTTACATTATGGTAAGAATATACTATATAATATACATAACAAAGAAAATATGTATTAATTGATCGTTTATGTTATTGGTAAGGATTCTGGTCAAGAGTAGGCTATTCGTAGTTAAGTTTTGGGGGAGCCAAAAATTACATATGAATTTTCAACTACACGGAGGGTCAGTCCCCCTAACCACCACATTGTTCAAGGGTCAACTATAACTGGAAAAAAATCAAGATGTTTATGTTTTAATACATCCCTCATAACTCATCAAAGAGGGACTCATAATAGAATTTACAAATTATTTTGGTTACATCAAAATATTTTGATATATCAAAACATATAGGATGGAGCCAAAGTGGTTCTTAGAAGGAAATTTGGAGCCTATAGATACATTTATTTTTTAAAAAAAGAATAAAAGGGATTGAAAATAAACTAGTTAAAAATTCAGCTCAGAAGTTAAAAGACAATAGAGTAAACCTGAAGAGAGTGAAAGGTAAATAAATTATTGGAAATTAATAAAATAGAAAATAGAGGAAAAGTAGATCAACCAAACCAAAAATTGGTTCTCCCCAAACAACTAACATATTCATAACTCATAATTTTTAAGATGACTTTTACAGTAATCTTGTAGACACTTAAAGTTTCATAATGGAATGTCAACTCAATCTTTCTTCATATTGTATATATTGTAGCCCCTGTTGCTGGACCAACCAATAAAAGTTTCCATTTTGTACCAAAGGGAAAATGTGAGATGTTTGTACTCGAGTAATTAAAATGGAATACATGTTGGCTTAAATTAGCATCTACATATGTATGAAGCAATGTTCCCACTGGTGTATGTTACAGATGACTAAAATACATTTGGCTGGGGGTCTCAAACATCAATAATGGATTTCTCAGGGACTTACTGCCACAAATTAGATTTTATCTTATGATTTCCCTCCCTCTTCCCTCCCTCTCTCACAAGCCTAACTCTATCATTTTGGATTGAAGTTTTCTGCATATCCTTTACTGTTCTGATAACCCCCAGCAACACAGTTCTTCCCCTTGTCTATAGCTCAGTTTTTGCCTCAGGCACCCCACAGCTCTCCACTTCTTTTGCACCACCTTGACTTTCCTTTTCCATTTTCCCCATTTTCAGGTTTTCTCTCTCAGCTCTTATCCTGTCTTTTAAACTTCTCTATTGCTTTAGTCAGAAAAGTATAATAGGACATTCTCATCTTTACTTCTCAGGGAGCCTGATGCGAATTCATCCCAGAAGATAGTAACCCTATTTCCCTTGTCATTGTTTCATTTTATACCTTGACCATATAATGTAAAGAAAGCAGAAAGTCCCACTTAGCCAACTGCGCTCTTCTAAGTGTTTTTTTAATCCTGAGAAAAGGTGATATAAACTGCTTACTGAGGGGGCTCCCTGAAAAACCAAAGGCACTAAATCTCACATGTACGTCAATGAGACCCAAGAGTGCCTACTTCAAATAAAAGTAAATTAACTACATCAATGCGTATATTGACATCAAAGAGAGTTACTAATTAAAAAAAACCTTATTAACTCTAGATGGAATTATAGCTAATATGAAAAGGCCAAATGCTTTATTAAATTACTGCCATCTTTCCTCCAGATGTGGGATTTGCCTTTCGACATTGCACAAACCCAGTGACAACACTTTACAAAATTCTGAAAGCACCAAATGCACCAAATGGATTTCATCAGGATTTTTTCATTTTTACATGAAATAAGCTTTAAATAAGTACTCTTGTCATCTGCCTTCCACTTCCTAATTTGGTCTGACCTACTGACGTTTTCTGGGCAGAATAATAGGACATAAATAGGAAATCTTTGACTCCCTCAATATCTTTGAGTAATTGTTATTTATAAGTACAAATAATATCAAAGGATTCTATATTAAAATAAAATTTTAGGAGCAACTTTCTAGATCTTCAAATAATTTTGAAATTAATACCTTCCCTCACTACTGGAAACGTAAAATATTGTAATATTGAACATGCATTCCTCTGGAGAGTTTCATTCCCTCCTTCCAGTAGAGTATCAGTGTATTAAAAGATCAACCCCAAATAAAATGAGAAGCAATTGAAAAATTCATTACCTTTCTTTATAGACAGGTATGAATCATATAACCTAGACTAAATGAAATTGACGAGACCTTGGAAAGACACATGGCACCAATATTTAAATTGTCTAGGAATAGTGATAATTTATACTTCTTGGAATAAAACTTGGTAATAATGTCTTTCCATGATCTACGCAGTGATTTACCACATCAGAGTATAATTTTTTCTTAAGTTCAATAGTAATCTTAAAATTTTATGCTACTACAAATACATTTTTGGGCTTAACATATTTGTGCATAAAACTTCTTTTCTATAGTTAGATTAATTTATTTAAGGCAGTTTTTCCAAAATTAAATTGCTGAATAGGCATTTAAAACCTCATTGAAAATAGCCAAATGCAGATATAAAGATTATACCAATTTACATTTCCACGAGCAAGGTACGAGAAAACCCATTTAATCATATCCTTGACATCCAGCCTGCTCTTGATGTAAAAAAAAAAAAAAAAAAAGAAGCTTTCTGAAGGAGTAATCCACTAATCCAGCAGTTTACAAACATTTAACAGGAATTGGTGTCTTCATTTTCCTCTATTTAGCTACTTTAGAGGGTATAAAGGCTGCTGGCATTGTTGCCAAAGAGGACTGGAAGTGTTGAGGAAGAGCAAACAACTTTGTCAGTGCTGCATCATTCAGATTGCTGAGATCGTCCACATATTCCAGTTTATTTAACAAATCTTAGTTGATCAGGTCTTATGTTCTAGGCTCTGTTTTAGACTAAAGGAAGCAAAAAGGATTAAGATACATTGTTATTCTCAAGGAGGTTATAGTTATGACTAAACCATTTTTCTAAATAGCTTATATCAGAAGTTTAAAGCAACCTTCATACTGCCTATTATAATTCTAGGGAAACATCCTCTAAACCATGGGTCCCCAACCCTTGGGCCATGGACTGATAGCAGTGCATGGTCTCTTAGGAACCAGGCTGCACAGCAGGAGGTGAGTGGCAGGCAAACAAGCAAAGCTTCATCTGTATTTACAGCCACTCCCCTTTGCTCACATTACCACCTGAGCTCTGCCTCCTATCAGATCAGTGGTGGCATTTGATTCTCATAGGAGGTGAACCCTATCATGAACTACACGTGAGGGATCTAGGTTGGGTCCTCCTAATGAAAATCTAATGCCTTATGACCTGTCACTGTCATCACCCCCAGGTGGGACCATCTAGTTGCAGGAAAATATGCTCAGGGATCTCACTGATTCTACATTATGGTGTATAATTATTTCCTTATATATTACAATGTAATAATGATAGAAATAAAGTGCACAATAAATGTAATGTGCTTGAATCATCCCGAAACCATTCTCCACTGACCCGGTCCATGGAAAAACTGTCTTCCACAAAACCAGTCCCTGGTGCCAAAAAGGTTGGGGACCACTGCTCTAAACTGTCTCTGATGTTGCTGTCATTTCTAAATCATTATTTCAACAACTATGTATTAGCAACTCTCATATGCAAGGCACTAACCTGGGAGATGCAAGTGGCACATAAAAATATACAAGACATTAGCATGCCTATTGAGAGACAATATTCATGGGTCTCTAGGGTTTCTGAACATCTTGTGAGCAGGGGCATTGACACCTTTTGTTCTAGCTCATCTTTTTGAGAATGTTTGTATCATGAACAGCCTTAGAAGATAGAGATAATGTCTCCCTTTGGATCAGAGGGCAGTTTTTGTGCTGTCTAGCAAAACAAATACAAGGGCTACCTCTGGAGGAAAAGATAGGTCAGGTTTGCTTATAAAAGGTTTGGTTTCCTAATCTCTGCTATAACACAAGCCCACTCTGTGTGCAGAATCTACTTGGGCCTCTCTGAGTCACCCCATGAGACCTGGGGAAAGAGACTTCGTGTGAACATGAAGTTCATGCTGACTGCTGCACCAAAAGTAATCAATCCTTTGTGTGTGATCTAGGAGTCTCTTATCTTCTGCCAGCTTCCATATAAGTGTGGCAGGCTTACTTGTTAGCTTCGAAGTAGGTAAACTCTCAGACTTTCACACTTCTTGATTTATTGTTTAATAAGGAGATTAAGAAATGCACAAAGATAACCATGATAACCACAATACATTATTATTGTGGTAATAGTCACTCAAAATACTATAGAGAAGGATAAAATTGATTCTGACAAAGAGATGGTTTCTTGAAGACAGTTAAAGATGAGCCTTGGAGAATTTTCAAGGTGTAGGAAAAGAACCTGTGCGGGAAAAGGAAAGCCTAACAATTATAATTCTATTCCTATTTCTCTGACTATTCTTTCTCAGTATCTTCTGCTGCATCCTCCTCTGTGACCCTTAAGTGTTGGTATTCCCCAAGATTCTGTCATTTGCCCTTCTCTCTTTGCAATCTACGTCCTTTCTGGGGATATCGTATCCATTCCTATGACTTAAAATGTGCGTTTTTCCCTAATTTATTTCCAGGCTCCAGATCTTTATTTCCAATTGTCTACTTCATATATTTTACAGGTGACTCAATCCAATATGTCCAAATCAAACCAATTCTTTCTCTTTCTCTTCCTCCTCCTATTAATGGAATACTCAGTCCCAGGACCCAAAGCAAGGAATCTACAAGGATTCCTCACTTCTTAGGCAGGCAAGTCACCAGAAAAAAGAAAGTCAGTTTAATAGTATCAGCCTGATATAAACTACATTGCTAGAGTTCGCTAAATGTTGAGACTGTCAATAAAACCTGCTCTGATCTGGGAACTATCTTGTCCCTTCAAGGTGACTTTGCTTCCAAATAGTGGAAATGAAAATTCACACATTTCTGGAAAGTAGATAGGCAGTTTATATCAAAAGCCTTTAAAAAAGTTCATACCTTCTAATACAGCAAGTCCCCATGTAGGAAATTATATTAAGGGGAAAAATGTCATGGTTATGCCCAAAGATATACCTACAAGGATAGTCACGAAGGAATTATTAATAATAAAAAATTATAAACAATAAAAATGTCAAATAATAAAGAGTTGGATAAATTACAGTATGTGCATATGATGAAATACTATACAGTCATTAAATATCACCTTTTGGAATATATATCAATATGGAAAGTGTTGACAATATATTGTTAAATGAGAAAGGTGGACTACAAAATTATACTATAGTTTAATCCAAACTAAATAGATCTACACATACATATATAGAAAAAGTAAAATACACACCCAATATGAAGAGTGATAAAAAGTTAACTTGGGGTGATGGGATTATAGGTCATATTTTTTCTTCATTAAATGTTTTGCATTTTCAAAATTTTATAAAATAGATATTTTAAACACAACTTTTGGGAAATTTTTAATTTGCTTCTGAGGTGGGGGAAAGGCATAAACTCTTTAAGACATGGGTTTGGAAAAGATTAGAAAGTCTGCTAGGCAAGTTAAGCATAATCTTAAGCAATTCTAAGTACATTAATGTGATACTCTCAAGCCTTCAGAGACCAGGAACCTGAAAAATGAGAGGTCAGGAAGGAAAAATGTGTCCAGTTTGAATAAGTGTAGTCAGGGGCCCAGGGAGGTACCCAGCATAACCACCATCTTTCTTGTCTTTCCCTTCTCCCTGCTTACTACAAGAGAGGGGAGAAGAATCTGCAACCTAGGAAAACATGTATGACAGCCTTTCTTTAGAGGACTTGTCAGCAGGGAGCTAAGATCTCATTATCTTTCTATGGAAGGCTTAAAACTGGAAGCCATCTGTAAGTGCCTCTGACACTGAAATTCCTTTGAAGATTCAAATCATCAGCTCAACAACAAACTCGTATACATCCTGGGAAGATTTGGGTCACTAATAAATATTTAATAATATGAATGATTAGTTTGATGCTAAAAATAACAAAATGAAAGGTTTCCTACCTGTGCTTTGCCACATTAAGTAGATAAATACATTGAAAAAAATCTAAATTATGTCATAAACCATAGACTCTTGTAGGCGGAAAGAACCTTAGCTTATTTAGTTCATAAATGACATAACCAATTAAGCTGTCTGTTTCTTTAACCAATACTTCAAGTGTAGTATTAAAAACAGTTCATTCACATATGCACAAGGAATAATTAGTGATGAGTTAGCAATTCTGCTTTACTTTCAGAAAGAATTTATTCAAACAGCAGAAAAGCCACGCCCCACCCAGGACCATTTCTCACTACCAGCAGCTTCTCAAGAGGAGGTCTTGTGCTTGGCTGAGAGTAAAAGTAGAAGCACCACCCACAAAGAGCTAGCTTCTTCATAAACCCAAACTTAGAACCTATGAAGTTACACATACACATGCATACACATACACATAGAGAAACATATATGATGATTTTGGTAAATTAAATAATTAAATTCTTATCTACAGTTTTGCATCTGAGTATTCATAAATTTTAGAAGCTCCTACAATTTTAACCATAATGCTCCCTCTTTTGATGAAATGTAAATACTCATCGCTTCTCGGCCTTTTGGCTAAGATCAAGTGAAATGTAAATACTTAATGCACAAAAGAAACTATTATTTTGAATTGTGGATTTTAAATTGCAGGTTGTGACCCATTATAGATTGTGAAATCTATAAAGTTAGTGGGTCATGATTAGCACTAAAAATAAAGAAATAAATAAAAAGTAAAAGATCAGGATGCAGTTGATATGATAAGTATACAAATAAATACTGTTTTGTATAACTTTTGTTTCAATTTATATGTATGTGTGTACTGGGTCACAATGTGATATGTATTTCTAAATGGAGATTTGTTATGTATTGTTTTAAAAGCAAACAAGCCTGCATGAAATTTAATTTGCAACTGGTGATATTTTCCTTAATATTCCTATATTGGCACTGTAATATCTGTCTTATCCAGTGATCTACTTAAGAAAGGCATGTCCTATATCAAAAGGGAGCAATGACAGTAAATTTGAGCTTTTTTTTTTTTTTTTTTTTTTGAGACAAGAGTCTTGCTCTGTCGCCCAGGCTGGAATGCACTGGCGTGATCTTGGCTTACTGCAACCTCTGTCTCCCGGGTTCAAGTGATTCTCCTACCTCAGCCTCCCCAGTAGCTGGGATTACTGGCACGCACCACCATGCCTGGCTAATTTTTGTATTTTTAGTAGGGATGGGGTTTCACCACGTTGGCCAGGCTGTAACTAACTGACCAAAAGTGACCCGCCTGCCTCAGCCTCCCAAAGTGCTGGGATTACGGGCATGAGCCACTGCGCCCAGCCAGTTTGAGTATTTTTTAAGAGACTTTCAGAAAGTGTCCATATGAGATATGCTGTTTTATGGTACTTTTATCCATTCAACATATGTATATCACAATATATATGCATGCATATATATCACACTATATATCTATTCACTACACACACACACACACACACACACACACACACACACACACACACACACACACACTGTCTACTATATACCAAATGCTAGGGATGCAGAGATAATAAAGAAAGCTCTTCTGGGGGTGAAGTCCTAGTAAGGAAGATAAAAAATTAACAAACAATAACACATATGCTAATGGTTTTAATACATGTTGGAACTGCTAGTCTAGAAGCATAATCTCTACTTGGGTAATAAGAGTGCAGATCTTGAATTCAATGAAATTCAAATTTTCAGATGAATAAAAAGAATTGGGGGCCAATCTGATAGGAAACATTGCTATTTGGAATTAAAATCTCAAAAATCTTGAACATTTCTAGACTTGATGAATGTCGTTTATAATCAAGAGATTAGAGCAGTGTGAAAGAGGCAAGAATGACCCCGGGACTGAGCAAAGCTCGCAGGCTGTTGCATCTCTGATTCCAGCACTTATGTCCTACTGCAGTCACCAACCTGCCCAAGAGAAAAGATGAAGGGGATGCTAGGAAGATAAAGTCAAGGTGAAGGATGAACCACAAAAGACTTGTAAGGTTGTTTGCTAAATCTGCTTCTCCTAAGCCAGAGCCCAAACCTAAAAAGGCCCTTGCAAAGGAGGGAGAGAAGGTACTCAAAGGAAAAAAAGCATTCTTGATGCTGGCAAGGATGGGAATAACCCTGCAGAAAATGAAGATGCCTAAACAGACTAGGCACAGGAAGCTGAGGCGCTGAAGATGCCGAGTGCAGTGTGTGCATTTTCGGTATCTGTGTACTCTGGTGACGGCAGTTTGAAATATGATTTTTTACCAAATTACATAAAAGTGCAGAATTTTGTTTTCCTGTTTTTTTAGGCTATGTTGTTAGCACACCAAACACTTCATTGTGGTTTTCTGAGGAAGGGGCATATATTACTAATAGAATGTTCCTGAAGCTGAATTGATGTGGGAAAATACCTTTCCTTTCTAGTTTTGAGAGACTTCCTCTTGGCATCCAGGAGGAAGGATTCCTTGAGGTTGACACACATAGCCACCTTGGCACAAATGTCCGGTGGTGTGGAAAAACTAAAACACATTTTTATGTCCTCTTCTCGCTGTCTGCCTTCAGCATAGATTTAACTCCCTTAAACCCATACATCTGTTGGAACCAGACCCTCCCAAAATCAGTTACCAGTGTGCCAGGCAATCTGGACTTTCCAGTGGTACCATTGAGATGGCATCCCTCAAAAGAGCAGCAGTTCCTGTTCTAGATTGTGGCTCGTCAGATAAATTCCACCATTTCTTGAAAGTCAGGGTTGGCTCATGAAAAATTAAACAACATGCTAAATGTGAAATGTCAGCCCTTCATGTAAACTTTCCCTTCCATGTTGGTTTTCCTCATATCAGAGTGTCCTGGCTCACATAATATTCTAGCGGTCAAGTGTGATATCAAAGTTCACAGCCCTAGTGATTTTTTAGGTCTCCACATTCTTTTCCCTTTCACTTAATTGCCATGTGATCCCCAGAGCTAACTTGAAAGACAGTCCCTGGCTAATGCGTTTTGCAGTATCTATATCCTCATTTTCCATGAAATTAAGTGTAAAGCCCTTGGCATGGCATAGAAGGTTCTTCCCTTACGTGGCTGGGTCAGGGTATCAAATGAAGAGTTCGTTTGGGTTTTAGAGTGGCTTTCTGATTTGAGTAGTCCATTGAAGGAGAGAATTTGAAAGCTGTTCTATACTCTTAATGACTGTCTGCACACGTCCTGCCTGATACCATGGTTGTTTATGAAAAGTATCTTTTTTTTTTTTTTGAGATGGAGTCTTGCTCTGTCGTCAGGCTGGAGTTAAGTGGCACAATTTCAGGTCACTGCAACCTCCGCCTCCTGGGTTCAAGCGATTCCCCTGCCTGAGCCTCCCAAGTAGCTGGGATTACAGGCACGCGCAACCATGTCTAGCTAATTTTTTGTATTTTAGTAGAGATGGGGTTTCACCATGTCGGCCAAGATAGTCTCGATCTCCTGACCTCGTGATCCGTCCGCCTCGGCCTCCCTAAGTGTTGGGATTACAGGCGTGAGCCACTGGGCCCGGCTAAAAAGTATCTTAATAAAGCTGGATACAAGGTCAAGCATGGTAGCTCCCAGCACTTTGAGAGGTCTAGGTGGGTAGACTGCTTGAGCCCAGGAATTCAAGACCTGCCTGGGCAACATAGCAAGACCTGGTTTCTACAAAAAATAAAAAAGATTAGCCAGGCATGATGGCATACGAGTGTAGTCCTAGCTACTTGGGAGGTTGAGGCAAGAAGATCACTTGAGCCCAGGAGTTGGCGGCTGCAGTGAGCCATGATAGTGCCACTGCATCCAGCCTGGGCCACAGAGCGAGACCCTGTCCCAAAAAAATAAATAAATAAAATAAAAAATGAAATGAAAAAATAAAGTAAATAAAATTTTAAAGCTGTATACCATTTGGCTTGGGGAAAAAAAGGAGTTGCAGTGACATACAAAATAATATAGAGTGAGAAGCTGACTCAGTGCATTGATTACTCAATTCAACAAACGTTAATTGAGCACTTGCTGTGTGCCAGGCATGGTAATAGGAGCTGGCAAAACAGAGGTGAAAAAAAATACTCTTTTTGTGTCCACAGTCAATTGTTGTCTAGTAGGCAAAGCTAATATAGGAAGATAATTAATCAGAGTGCAACTAGTACAGTCAAAAGAGGGTATTGCAGGTGCAATGGTAACACAGAAAAAGGAATCTCCTTGGAGGAGGAGATACAGCAGCTCATGGAATGCAGGAAGCTGGAGCTGGAATGAAGTTTTCACAGTAAGAGAAAAGGAGAAAGGCATTCTAAGCTGAGAGAACAAGCTCTACAAGGGTATGCATTACCATGATACATTTGGGCAACTACAAGCAGGTGCTATCCCAGATCATAGGGTATTAGAAGGTAGCCAAACAGGAGTGAGTTTAGGGAGGCAGACCCAGCCACATAAGGGAAGAACCTTCTACGCCATGCCAAGGGCTCTACACTAAATTTCATAGACAATGAGGATATAGATACTGCAAAAAGCATTAGCTAGGGACTGTCTTTCAAGTTAGCTCTGGGGATCACATGGCAATTAAGTGAAAGGGGAAAGAATGGGGAGACCTAAAAAATCACTAGGGCTGTGAACTTTGATATTGCACTTGACTGCTAGAATATTATGTGAGCCAGGACACTCTGATATGAGGAAAACCAATATGTAATATTTTTATCTTGCAAAGCTGATAATGAGAGAATTAACAAGTTATGCGTATATAAACAGTAGACTCACAGTTAGGAAGCTGGCAAGTGTCTGTCACTTGAGTCCTGTAGTGTCATTTACCTGATTCACCTTTGGGCTTATCAGTAGCATATACAGAGTCTTCATGATCACTGCCTGGGTCTGCTGGGTAGGAGGCGGGTTCACTGTGGAATAAATTAACCCCACAGACTCTAGATTTGCAATGAAGTCCCCCAGCTAGGTTTGTCATTTAAAAAGTGTTCTTCTATTCCTTGCCTGATATAACTATTTTCCCAAATCTAATCATTTCTTATTTTTCAAATCTATTCAAATCATCAGCATTTATCTCTTCATCTTTTCTATAAATTTTGCCCTTTAAAGCCAGTGGTTTTTAATAATAATAGCAAATGTTAATACTTCCATAGCACTTCCTATGCATCTGGCACTATTCTAAATGCTAAATGTATATTAAATGATTAAATTCTCATATCAACCCTATGAGATGAGTACTATTATTATCTTCATTTTTCAGAGGAGGAAACAGCAAGTTTCCCATGACATTAAATAGAAGCAGAGCCACTAATCAAATCCAAGCCATCTGGCTCTGGAGCTGATATTTTAATTCACAAATCTCAGTTTGTAAAGGTACTTAGTAGGAACAAGGGACCAGTGCATCAATTGTTGCCTTAAAGAAAACTTTTCTTGGATGTTCCTTTTTCATAAACTTCAAAGTCCTGTAAGCTTTGCCCCTGCACCAAGTTGTAATGCTTTTGTATACACGGTTTGCATTGTTCCAACAACCTTAAGAAACATGTTTGGAAGTATAGTTCAGCCAGACTGAAAGATTACCCCTCTCAACTGCTTTTTGTTTTTGTTTTTGGCAGTTTAACCAAAACTCTCCATCTCACAAATAAAATCCTTCTGTAAGAGTTCTTCCAGGACATGAAACTTACTAAGAATTTGCAGCTCACTAAAATTTCTTCCTTTTAATACTCAAGATTGAAATAAAACCTTTTCTGCAAGGTCAGCAATAACAGATCCAACGTAAGTCCTTTATTGATTTTTAAAGAGTTGATTACATTAATCTTTTTACTTTTTATCTTGTCTTTAGGTCAAAAGTCACCAGTCCTTTTGTGAGAGGAAACTACTTCTCTTATTCTCTGAAGCTTTTAAAGAGAATATAAAAGTAACAAAGTCATTTTTTAAAAAATCAGCCTACTATATAAGGGTTTAGGATCTACTTACAGGTTGAAAGACCCTTGACCCTGCCTAATCTTAGATGTTTCCTATGTCATTTTTTGATTCTGAGCTTTATTTCCAGAAGTGATTAATTATTCAGAAAAAAAAATTAGCTGGCACTTAAATCTTTAAAGTTTTCAAACTTTTTTTTTTTCAGACAGAGTTTCGCTCTTGTTGCCCAGGCTGGCGTGCAATGGCACGATCTCGGCTCACTGCAACCTCCGCCTCCTGGGTTCAAGCGATTCTCCTGCCTCAGCCTCCTGAGTAGCTGGGATTACAGGCACCCGCCCCCACGCCCGGCTAACTTTTTGTATTTTTAGTAGAGACGGGAGACGGGGTTTCACCACGTTGGCCAAGCTGGTCTCAAACTCCTGACCTCAGGTGATCCGCCCGCCTTGGCCTCCCAAAGTGCTGGGATTACAGGTGTGAGCCACCGCGCCCGGCCGAAACACTCTATGTGAGCAATTCTTAGAACTTTATGGACTTCTGATTCTGCATACACTCTATAGTAAAATACTTCCCACTTTTTTCCAAGACTTTTTAAAAAAATCAATGTGAATGACCCAAAGGTCAAAACTTTCAGATGAATTTTGTGAAAATTATCGCTAATGCTTCAAAGTGAGAGGATCAGGAAGGTGGGTGTAGAAGAATCTGTGTTTTTCTTCAAATGTTAATGGAGTGGTTTATTAGCACAGACCTTTTAAGCCAGGCCACGAAAAGGCAGCGGGATGTTTTCAAGTCCCCTTGGGCTGGCGAAGCGGGTACTTGCTGTACCTTATCAAGCACTGAACATTGAATACGTGTTGAAAACAGAGCTGATACGCAACCTTAGCAACCACTCACCTCTGCTATTTTAACAAAATGTTAAGCAAGCGAAAGAAAAAGAAAGACAGAAAGAAAGAAAGCAGATTAGCATACAAGGCAGGACATGCCACCTTTATATTCTGAGCTCTGTCCACAGTGAGCAGGCCATGTCAAACATTGGGAGAGACAGAGAATGATTGATCATGCAAAGCAAACTGTAGGTTTGAATCCCAGCACGGCCATCTACGAGTTATGAAATCTTGCCAAACTACCTAATGTCTTGGTACATATACCTAGAAAAAGAGAATGATCCCAACCTTTAAGATGAGAACTGAATGGGAAAAGCGGGTGAGAACAGCTGACCCCAGCAGCCTCCCAGTAACCTAGTTTTCCCTTCCCATCTCCGTGTCTACGGTGTTTGGTGGCCTCATCAACTCCCGTCGCCTCCAGCAGCTCGTTCACTCAGTGAAGGTCCTAGACCGAATGGCAACCTTCCTGTATGTGGGTACTCATCACCCACCACCTTTCCGCTTTTCGGTGCTTTGCCCTTTTTATCTTATCTAGTAGCCAAAGCTGAGACTGGTGGGAGTCATTTCCAGCTCCGATGGTAGGGGAGTAGGGTTGAGGGGAAACGCCAAGGCGTGCTCCACGCCTGCCGTCCGCAGCCCCGTTGGGCTGTGGTACTCTTCTGACCAAAGTCTGGGTCACCGGGAAGCAAGAGAGAGCGCCACTAAAGCTATCTTTTGTGCCTTGTATTTAGCCACCGCATTGCCAGGATGGGAGTGGAGGCGGACGGTGCCCGACACCACGACTCAGGGAGCGATACCTGAGCTCGCTCGGCAATTCCCGGGCTCCGGGGACGGGCCTGGGCGGGGAAGGAGCCGGGGCGCGCAGCAGCACCCGGCGAGACTGCAGGGCGCCCTAGTGGTCGGACGGGGGAGCGAGAGCTAAAGCTTGCGGAGCGCGCCGAGCCGCGGGCGCTGGCGGCCCCGGCCGGGGAGCTGACGCGAGCCTGCCGGGCCGCGGGAGCTGCGGGAGGCGGAGGCCGAGCTGGGGGCGGAGCGGGCGGCGCCTGGGAGGCGGAGGCGGTGTCTCCCAGAGCTGCGCAGGCGTTGCTCGCACCTTGTTGATTAGTCAGTGCTGGGAGCGCTGCTATGGCGTTTCTCAGACCCGCGGCTCCTCCTCACACGCTCGAGGCGGAGGGAAGGAGGGGTAAGAGGAGGAGGAGGCGAGCGGGCGGCCGCCGCAGCTGCAGACCCAGGGCCAGAGGAGGAGGCGGAGCGGGAGCCGCCGCAGCCACCCGGGCCGCCGCCGCCGCCCGCAGCCGCGGGGCTGCTCTGAGTCTTCTCCGGGCGTGAGGGCACGCGGGGCGCCCCAGCCATGCCCCGCAGCGGCAGCTGAGCCGGGCGCCGGCCCCCTCCCTCCGGACCGCCCCAGTCGCCGCGCCCCCCCGGCTGCCCGCGGCCGGAGCTGCCCGGCGCCTCCCGCGCGCCCCAGACCGCAAGCGCGAGCAGCGGCGGCCGCCGAGGCGCGGGTGGTGCCGGTGGCGGCGGCGGGGGAGCGCGGGACAGGAGGCTTCGGGGAAGATGGACCCGGCGCCCTCGCTGGGCTGCAGCCTCAAGGATGTGAAGTGGAGCTCGGTGGCCGTGCCGCTCGACCTCCTGGTCAGCACTTACCGGCTGCCCCAGATCGCGCGGCTGGACAACGGTGAGTCCCAGCTGGGGCGCGGGGCAGACGGGCGAGGACAGCCGTCTCCACGCGGGTGTGCGCGCGTGTGCTGGAGAGGGTGGGACCCGCGGGGAGTGGGCTGCCCGCCCCTGAGCGCCGGAGTTGGCCCGAGCGGCTGCCGCAGCCCTGGCGCGTTGCTCTCAACTCCCCCCAGCAGCAGACAAGGAGGTGGAAATCAGAGTCCTTGCAGTGTAATTAAAAAGGACGCCCTAAAAAAAAAGTCAACATAGGGAAACCTCTGCAGATCGTAATCTTGGACGCCAGATATCCCTCCCCACCCGCCTGCAAGAATTACTCAACCAGGGAAACCCTGAAGAGTTATCTTAGGCAACTTTCTTGAGAATATCATTGTGCTCCGGGTGGCATCTTAATTTGGGTGCTCTCCTCCCTATCTCCCCCATCCCCCGCCAAACAGATTTAAGAGGAAAAGCTCCTGGGTGACCATTGAAAAGGATCACATTTCTCAGAGACCTTGTATTACAGCTTGTCTGTTTTGTTTAACCCAACTGAAAGTAATTTGGGGCTGTGTGTAGAAAATGTTTTTAGCAGAAGTGATGGTATGCTTAAGGTTAACTCTTAGGTTTAGCGCATTTCCAGTCTGGAAAAAAAAAAAGTCTCCAAAACGTATTGATTCGGAACCTGAGCTCAGAACTAAGAAGGGTGTATTTCCTGAAACTGACCACCAGAAACCCACCCAACTCCTTCCCCCAACTGTTTATTCTGCGGTGTGACAGCTGCAAACACATAGTTGCGCATACTGTCAAGCAAGTAGACACCTTTCAGTTGGAGAGTGATGACACGTAAGGTGGCAATTTAGGTGTGTTTGGTCTTCTCTTGTTTTCATCATAACTTCAGTGGGCTTTGGCGTCATGCGATTTTAGACTGTTTGCAGAAAGAAGCCTGCCCTGCTGTGGGGCAGCTGTGGAAGTACCCGGGCCCAGGCTGGCAGGCAGGCAGAGCTGTGACTACACAGGCCAGGTCAGAAGAACACTAAGCAGAAAGATGTCATTTCGAGTCACAGGCACTAGGGTTACTCCTTGTTTCCTGGGGTAGAAGAGTGGGTAATGTGAGATGTATACATACACAAAGGAGTTTTTATTCTGTTTCTTGTCTGTGGGGTTTGATTAGACATTTGTATATCTGATGTGAAAAATAGATGCAGGAAAGTTCGTGAAAGCTGGAAAACAATCTTGGCTTGCTTGCTATCCTCGTTTGATTGTTGGTAGTAGTAGGGTGCATTGGGAATAAGCTGGAAGTTTTAAAACTAGTAATGAAGTGCAGATCACAGTAGCCGTTGAAGCGGTGGGGTGGGGGCGGGGGGGGGGGGACGCACAGGTGGTGTGTTGAGGCGTTTCTGCTTCGAGTGGGGGTGGGAAAATGTTGTGTGCTTTAAATAGCATCTGCAGACCTGAATTGGTGTGTGTGTTTGTATTCACAGCGTTTCATTTCCTCCTCCAAAATTGTGCATATTGGAAGATTGTGAGTCCTTACCTTTTCCTACCTTCTCTCATCTCTGCACACTGCCACATTTGCTAGCTAGGCAGAGAGCATTGCTGCATGTGGTGTAAAAGCCACTCAAAAGCTTCATTAAACTGAAAGTTTAAAGGGGTGGAATATCTCACTTTCCGACATGACTTTCAGTTTTATTTCCCACTTTTCTATCCCTGCCATTCATAAAAAGGATCTGAATCAGCAGTGTACTCATCCCACACTTCTTTCTAAAATGAGGACGTGGGTAGCAAGTCTTAACACTGTGTCCTTTCAAGCTGCGGAATGGATTTTGATCACTATATGTAATTCCAATTCTTCATTGTAAATTTCTCTTATTTCCTTATTGCCGCTTGAGAATCATAGTGGCACATACAAATTTGGAATCATTGCCAGATACTGCTTTATACCTTGCTTCTTTCACTTAACAATCCCATCTCATTTAAATATTTTTGTCAACATGATTTTTAATAGCTGCCAAAGAGTCCATGGGCTAAGCTATGCCAAGTAATTTCATCCCTTATTGTGGACATTATTAAGCTGTATTATTTTGTGCTATTAAAAATTGTGATGTAATGAATACTGTTGTACATACATGTGGGAGTTTTTTGGTTAGAATATATTTCTACTTTGCTGAACAAGCATGTCAGTCCTATTAAAATCCTTGATACACATTGTCAAATTGCTTTAGAGACTAAAGGAAATCCTCATTTACACCAACGTGAGCATTGTGATAGTATCAGTCTGCCCACATCCTGAAAATATTAAGTATTTACCAAAAAATTCTCTTCTAATTTGATTGGGGAAAGTGTTGTTATAGCAGTTTAATTTGGGTAGACTTTAAAAGAGTCAATCATAGATTCTTTGCATGTTTTTAAACATGTTTCACACAGTTTAGGACAGGTTGAGGACATGCTGGCATATTTATAAATGTTATAGGTGAAATCTTAAGTTTTGTGTTGTCCTCATCCTGTGTTTGCCTTTTCCCCAGTTTTAGTACTGCAGGTACATTTTACATCTGCACACGCCCACCCTATACTTAGACATGAAAGATAGTCATTTTTCAAATCACTTGTTTTTAAAGAGACTAGAACAAAATTGAAAAACATGCCACTAGTTGACATTATGCCAAGAGGAAATGATTGGCTAATTTTAAATAATTTTTAAAGAACATTAAAAAATCTAATTTCACAACTATTGATTATCAGAAGCCTACTATGGGCTGGTACATTTCTAGATGCATAATATGTATTGTCTCAAATCCTCAGCAACACAATTTTTAAGAACTTCAGGAACCTAAGATTCAGAAAAATTGACTTGCCTGAAGACTCGTACCTAGTAAATGGTGGAGTGGAATTTCCAGCCGACCTTCTGACTCTGAAGACTGACCTCTTATCTCAAACTGGGCTACCTCCTGGTGCTAAAGGAGAGAAGGGTTGAAGTTGTTCTGACATCTGCTCTAAATAGGTTCACTGTCTCTCTGAGAGCTTGAGGACTGGAAAGTCAATATTTTAAAAACAGTGTAGACACCAAATTAAGTGCTGGCCTCATCCATCATACATACAACTTTCTGCTTCCCAAAGGAGTGGCTGAAAAGAGGCAAGAGGCAGTGGGGAAGAAGAGGTTACAGAACAGGAGAAAAAAAACATTGGGGTTTGAGGGCCTAGTAACGTAGATGTGTCTGTTGAGATGACTCTTCAGGACATTTGCCATCCTTAGAATATTCACTACACAATATATAAAGAACTCTCCAATTCTTTGCATTATACATGCCACTCCTGAAGTGCCAGGTAGATAGATGTGTTCAATATTACATCCTTGATGGTGAAATTTGCCTTTGTATGATAAGATAAATACAAAATAATTGAGCCTTTATTAATGTTGCCCCATAAGTTTTTCTGGAGAACCCAGAGAAAGGTACTCTAGCAATTCTCCTTGGGAGATTTGATGAGATGTATCTCATCAGCTGAGGTCTAAGCTCAGTCAGCAGTGCAATTAAGATCAGATATTTAAACTGATTGATCATCAGTCTTATAAACTGTTGACTGTAGAACTGGGTTCAGCAAATGTGCTTAGGACCAAGGAGAGGATGGAGAAAATACTAATCCTCCACCCCCCCAACCATCCTCACTCAAAACTGGATGGGTGGGAAATTGTTCATTTTCTCTCTCCTCCTCATTTCATCTTGGATAGACCCTGAAGGCTAGTGTTAGAGTAGCATTCTTACAACCTTTTTGCTTCTATACCTCCTAAAAGATTTGGTGAAACTCTGTCCCTAAGCACATTTTTCAGTTAAATGCTAAAACTTTTCATTCTAAGTTTAAATGCTTGCAGGGGATATAATTTCTCAGCATATTGTGACTATTCATATTTTAAAGTATTACATCATTCTAAAAACTCTAGTAAAATATATATTTGATTTCTAATATCATTTGTTTAAAAATTCATGAGATTCAAGAATCAATCTTTTGAAGGTTAAACATTTTACACCTTTTCTTTATCTCTTTAAATTCTTACTCCATTTCGCTTCCGCTGTACAGAATTCTGTCTCAGTGTAATATATTTTTATGCTTGAAAGTATTCTATTGATCACTCTGCCATACTCTCTGTAACCAAAAAAAAAAAGTATATAGATTGGAATCCAGTATTTCGTATTTATTTTGATCATAAGACTTTCAATATTTAATGATTTCTGGTTGTTTTTTAAAACAAAGAATTGGAAATTACCTGACTTAACAGAAATAGTTGTTACCTAAATAGTGGAGACTTTCACCCTGCAACGTGAATCAATATTTTTGTTCCTTTGTTTCTCTACCCAAGGTCTTTTCACCCTCAGGCAATGCATCTTAGAAAGATGTAGAGAAGGTAATACAAGTGCATTACTTTTGTAAAGTGAGTGAAGAACCATTGTGAAGGGGAGATGGTGAACGACAGCTTCCTTCCATCACAGTGAAGGTCATCACAGGATGGATGTCTAACGCAATCGTGGACCCAAGCCCATTAATTTTTAAACAAGAGTACGTTTGGAAATTTCAAATGTAGAAACTGATTCCTTTACAGTTGTGATGATGAGACCCTTGGGAAGTGTTAGCTTTGCCCCAAACATGTACCCCAGTTTAAAGAATGCTGGTCTAGCACAATAAAAGATGTGTTAATGGCCCTGTTTGCTGAAAGGAAAAGGAAGACCAAGGCTGCATGGAAAGGCAGGGAGAGGGAAGAAAAAGAGTAGGAGACTGCTAAGTAGGTAGAACAGGAGCAGTGACCGTCTCTCCTTCCTGGCTGTGCATAGGAATCAGATCAGATTCTAAGTCCCGGATGTGTTGGGACTGTGGGAAATTTGGTCCTTACTTTGTGCTCAGAGGCTTCTGCAGCTTTATCATTTACTGGCCTCTAGGAGCAAAAACATGGACACTTAGGCCCCAGGGAGGCTCCAAGTGGCTGTTTGTAAACGTCAAAGGTCTTTCTCGGATCCATGTTTTATCATTGAAATTGAAGTAAGTTCTCAAAATCTACTTTGTAATTGATGTCTTTTTCTTTTTCTTTTCTTTTCTTTTTCCCAAAGTAACTTAGTTTTGCTCTTGGAAGATGTTCTGTGTTTATCTTGTGGCTTCATTTCTCCTGGCATTCTGTATTTTAAGAGAGTACACATGGCCAGGGTGGGGGGAATGATAATTTAAAGAATACTGGATTTGGAGCCAAGAGACCTTCGTTCTGTTAGAGGTACTGCCATTTCATAGTCATGTGATCTTGGTCAGGTCTTGTAATCCCTTTGATTTGTAGTTTTCCCGTGTAGGAAAACTAGACATTATACTTGCCCCTATTCTTCATTCAGTAAATTATTTATTCAGTCAACTAACACTTAACTAAGCCCCTGCTATGTGACAAGCCCTGTTACAGGTGTTGGGACTATAGCACTGAACAAATCAGACAAAACTGTATGTCTTTGTGGTGCTTACATTCTTGTGTATCTACTTATTATGGGAATTAAATGCAATAATATATGTCAAATACATGTGTGAGATGGCTGTAGTAGAGATACGGATCAGTTGAGGGAGGCTTCAGAGTATAGCATATCATTTAGGTAGCAGCAGGTTTTATTGTCTTTGTACAGAAGAAACTGAGAGAAATGCTCTGGGTGACTTGAGTGTGTTTCGTTTTGAGTATTCCAGGTTATTGATCTGGTAATCCACAGGTTATAGAAAGGTGGCGAAAGGTCTTTATCAGACAGAAAGTGTTATAAACTGACTAATCTAACCAAGATTGGGCTTTGGAGGGACTGGAGGAGTTTGGAAAGGAACTTTTCTTTTTTAAAAAAAGAGATGGGTTCTGGTTTTGTTGCTGAGGTTGCCCTCAGACTCCTGGGCTCAGATGATCCTCTGGCCTCAGCCTCTCAGGTACCTGGGACTATGTAGGCCTGAGCCACCACATCTGGCTGGGAACTTTTAATTTAATCCAGAATCACAGGTGAGTTTTACCAAATGGTACCAAAACAGTGAGCTTAGACACTTGCATCTTTTTTTTTTTTTTCTTTTTGTGTCGCCCAGGCTGGAGTGCAGTGGCTCAATCTTGGCTCACTGTAACTTCTGTCTCCTGGGTTCAAGCAGTTCTCCTGTTTCAGCCTCCCAAGTAGCTGGGCTTACAGGCATGCACCACCACGCCCAACTAATTTTTGTATTTTTAGTAGAGATGGGGTTTCACCATATTGGCCAGGTTGGTCTTGAACTCCTGACCTCAAATGATCATCTGCCTGCCTTGGCCTCCCAAAGTGCTGGGATTACAGGCATGAGCCACCACGCCCAGCCTTTTTTTTTTTTTTTTTTTAACCATGTACTCATCATTATTTTCAGTGATGGATGATCATTTTTTTGTACCTATAGTTGTATAATGGTTAGCAGGAAAGAGGTGCCTAGTATAATGTTATACACAAAGTGGGTGATTTAGGCCAGACGTGGTGGCTCACGCCTGTAATCCCAGCACTTTGGGAGGCTGAGGCGGGCGGATCACGAGGTCAGGAGATCAAGATCATCCAGGCTAACACAGTGAAACCCTGTCTCTACTAAAACTACAAAAAATTAGCTGGGTGTGGTGGCATGTGCCTGTAATCCCAGCTACTCGGGAGGCTGAGGCAGAAGAACCACTTGAACCCGGGAGGTGGAGGTTGCAGTGAGCTGAGGTCACATCACTGCACCCCGGCCTGGGCGACAGAGCAAGACTCCATCTCAAAAAAAAAAAAAAAAAAGTGATTTAAAAAACTCTCTTTAATTTTCATTGATATATGGTATACTTTCACTTTCTTCCAGTTTTGACCTATTCTGACTATTGGCTGTGCCTAAAAATGATGAGAAAAAAATAGGAGAGGACATTGTAGCAGGCAGTGGACAGTGATAAACCTAGACCCACAGGACAAGATTTGCAGATAGCTCTTCCAGTGTCTTTTTTTTCAAGTAAGATGGCTGTTTTGAAAGTCTTTTTATTTTTTTTTTCCAGAGAACAGTACTGTAATATCCATTTAGAAAGGAAAACAAGTATCTTGAATGTAAGGTGAATATTTACATATTCTAGTTAAAAAGTATAACTTTTTAATTTTTAATTGACACAATCATTATATTAATACATATTTATGGAGTACAATGTGGCGTTTCAATATATGTACACATTATGTAATGATCAAATCAGGCTAATTAGCATATCCATCACCTGAAATATTTATCTTTTTTTTGTAGTGGGAACATATAAAATCCTCTCTTCCACCTATTTTGAGATATACAATACCCTGTTGTTGACTGTAGTCACCCCACTGTGCAGTAGGACACTTATTCTTCCTTTTATTTAATTGTAACATTGTACCCAATGGCCAACCTCCCCCAGTTGCCCCGCTTTTCTCTGCCCTCCCCAGTCTCTGGTAGCCACTGCTATATTCACTACATGCTGATTTCATGTCCTTTTTATATATAACCCATAGTGGGATTGCTGGACCCCTATCTATCATCTATTACTGAACTCCTATCTAATGCCATATATAAAAATCAACTCAAAATGGATTAAAGACTTAAATGTAAGACCAGAAACTATGAAACTACTCATGGAAGAAAACATAGTAGAAACACTTTATGACATTAGACTAGGCGAGGATTTTTTGGATAAGACCTAAATACATAGGCAACAAAAGCAAAAATAGATGAATGGGATTACATCATACTAAAAAGCTTCTGCATGACAAAGGAAACAATCAACAGAGCAAAAAGGCAACTTGCAGAATAGGAGAAAATATTTGCAAACTATATATCTGATAAGGTGTTAATATCCAGAGTATAGGGAACTCAACTCCATAGCAAAAAGACAAATAATCCTATTTAAAATGGGCAAAACACCTTAGTAGGCATTTCTCAAAAGAAGACATACAAATGGCTTATAGGTATATGAAAAAAATGGTCAACATCCGTCATTAATCAGGAATGGCAAATCAAAATCACAGTGAGATCGATGTTACTCTAGATAGAATGGCAAAAAGACAAGATATCAAAAAGACAAAAGTGTTGGCAAGGATGTGGAGAAAAGGGAACCTTTACATACTGTTGGTGGGAATGTAAGAGTGTAAATTTCAATTAATAAAGCCATTATGGAAAACAGTATGGAGGTTCCTCCAAAAATTCAAAATAGAATTACCTTGTGATTCAGCAGTCCCACTACTAGGTGTATATCCAAAGGAAATAAGTGTCAACTGAAATGAGTATTCACATTGTCTGTAAAAATCTTAAGACATTCAGTTCATTTCTGAAAGGAAAACTGGTTTGACTGTTGTGATCAACTGCATTATAGTTTAAAGAGGGAGTATTTTAGTCTCTTTCACTCATTGGCTGCCTTACTGAAATAGCAAGTTCTTGTAGACCAGCTTGTAAACTCGTTTATTTTTGTTTGAGATTCCTGAGGTATCTGTCTTTTCACTTACTGAGCTGCCGGTTCTAGGAAGACTCATAAACTCCCCATGCATCTTCAGCAGGACTCTCAATCTTAACAACACCAGCTATGATATGCCATGGGAAAAGTAACTTTTATTTCTGGTTTATGTATTGTTTTTGTAAAATATAAAATACCTGCTAAAATATTATTATTTATTTATTTTTTGAGACAGAGTCTTGCTCTGTCCCTCAGACTGGAGTGCAGTGGTGCGATCATGGCTCACTGCAGCCTTGAACTCCCAGGCTCAAGTGATCCTCCCACCTCAGCTTCCCGAGTAACTGGGACTACAGGCACTTGCCACCACACCTGCCTAATTTTTGTATTTTTTATGGAAATGGGGTTTTGCTGTGTGCCCAGACTGGTCTTGAACTCCTGAGATAGAGCCATTTGCCTGCTTTGGCCTCCCAAAGTGCTGGAATTACAGGTATGAGCCACCACCCCTGGCAGGATGAATTCTTTCAGACCTTTCCACATGAAAAGCCTCCCCTACCACCCTGCTGTACCCCTACTCCCAGTTTCATAAGAATTGCTTACTTGAATTTCAGGTTAGAGGTATCTAAAAGTATTTTTACCATTTTTCAGCTCTTAGCACAATGCCTGGCACGTAGAAAGCACCCAATAAGCATTTAATAAATGAATGAGCAAATCTCAGTATTAAAAATTATAAGGTCCAAGATATCTATATTACTACAGCAGTGTATGAGCTCTGCAAGTCTGAAATAGAATGTCACTTTTGTTTCATTTGAGGCGGACATTATATTTTTAAATACATAAATTGGAACTAAGATGGCAGGTCTTAATATTAGCAGAAGGAAAAACAGAGACTATCATGATTTATAAAATAATGATTCTTAGGGTCATTAGTTACCCATATTCTAAATAAAGTATTTCTGGAAAGTACAACTCATTTTTCGATTTTTCACCTTTTTGCTAGTTCTTTTCATTCTGAAGTTAAGATGTCTCCTTTACATATTATGTGTTTCCATGTCACTGGATTTTTAATCTTTGGTATTATCATGCTCTTCATATGACTCCTGAGTATATGGACTAGAATGCCATAAATCTTAGAAACTAGTCAACTCTTAGCAAAGACCTGATGGCATAGTCAGCTTACCATTTATCCATCCTCTCATCTCTGGGCACCACGGATTTTACTTCTAAGCAAACAAGCCACTTGGTTCAAATAATGTTACAAAACTACAACTGCTAATTTGGTACAGTTGTCATCTTCCTAGAATAGCCCCAAGTTTGACTTGAAACAGTAGTGTCTGAATCCGAGACAATGAGTTTCCTTTTATGCTGTGCGGGAGCATTACATGGTGGTAAAAGAAGAAAACAACAGTGTTCCCAAGCTCCTTTCCAGTTCTGTGGATGAATTGCTTTACAATTACAGGGCAAGTTATTTTAATTGATTCTGCTAATTGTTAACCTAGTTTGAAGTATTTGAATACCACGTGGGCTTTGATGACCTTATGGTTGTTTAATAAATACCAAGTTATTGAATTTAAAATGCAGTATGAATTCTTTATAGTTATAAAGACACTTTAGTTAATATTTAACATATATAGTAAATTGTTATGATTAAGCTTGGTTATATAGTGTTGAGAGGAATGTAACTCTCTATGAGCAGTGCTTATGTAAGTGTCCCTGGGAAGATTTAAAATGAGTTGTGTTCTGTTGTTGTTTTTTCTCCAACTAGTAGAGGAAAAGTTCTTTGGTCAGACTTTTTTTTTTTTTTTTTTTAAATAAGATGACAGTTTTCTCAATTATCAGACTTTAGGATGTTAGAAATGAAAATTTGCCTTCCTAGCAGGGAACTAGAGTTTAAATATCTAAAAGTACCAGAAAAAGGGTAAATGTTTATTTTTGAAATTTTAAAACATATCTGTTGCTGTTAGGTAATTAGAAAGCACTCATTATAACAGAGTCTGTCATCCATTAAAGAAAAGGTTAATGAAATACCTGAGAAGGCCCACTTGAATAACCCCAGGACAGCTGTCTGTGCAGATGCTGTATTCCATGATTGATTCTCATTTTGGATTGCTGCTGTCTTCTTTTAGCAGCAATGGGCAAGTAAGGGTTGGTTTGAATAAAAAAACTAACATTGTCATTTCTGGTCCCCAGTAGTTTATGCTCCTAGATCTTCATTTTTAGCCTGTTTCAGGTTTTTAAAATAATGCAAGATTCATTTTTTACCTTTGACCACTGACCCACAAAATCAATCAAGCACTAGACCCAAGTTAAAAACTATTTAATTGGTTGTTTCGAGAGAGAGACAGAGCGTGAGAGAGAGCATGCACTTTAGGAGGTTCAGATTACTTATTTAAAAATAAATAACAAGTAACAGAAAGCTTTATTAAGAGATTCTACTCTATTTTTTTCTGTTTATTTTGGTCCTGTCTTTGGCCAGTTAAGAGGAAGTCAGTCACTAAGAGACATAGGATCAGAGGGAATCTTCACAGCCTCATCATGGCCAGGGACATCAGTTAAGGTTAATTTCAGTTCTGTGTAAGATAGATGAAAAAAAAAAAAAATAGCGGCTTATACAACACAGAGAGTTTATTTTGTTTTGCTTTCATATAGCAGTAGTCTGAAGATATATAGTCCAGGACTGATAATATTGTATAACTTGTTACATAACCATTACCAACATTTTGCTATTATGCAGGCATGGGATGTAAATAAAAAATACATTTATAAATGGCACCAAATTTTATATAAAACTGCTTGTTAAAATTTACATTAGATCCTGAGCCTTTTCCTTCTATTATTAATATTCTTTGGAAATAGACCTTTTGTGACTGAATGGAATTCTGTTATTACCAATCAACTATTATTTATTTGACTGTTGCGAGACATTAGTTGTTTTGAGTGTCCTGTTTTTGAGGCTTTTTACTTAAATGTGTCCGTTTTACATCATTTTATTATTTTGGGTTCCTGGAAGTGGGATGATTGTTCAAAATTCGTTATTTTTAGAATGTTGGTATTTATTGCTAAATTGCATCCAGGAAAGATTCTACCTTCAGCAGTGGATGAGTAAGCCCATGATTTTGTATATCATTGAATATCATAGTTCTTTTTTTTGTTTTGCCTTTGCTAGTTTAGATAATGAAAACGTTGTATTTCTTTGCTTGATAGTAGAATAGCTTCAATAATATCATATTTTGTTTGTGAATTTCCTGAGCCCTTTGTTCAATTTTTTGGTAGAGTTTTTTTTCAAATCTCCTGTAATAAAATATCCTCCTGTACATTTCTCTTAGTTTTTTATGGGATGTTTATAAATAGTCTTCCGGTTTCATGTGGGTTAATTACTTTTTAACTTATTTGTCTTCAGCAGTCAATGTTCATAAGTATTAATAGATATTACCTCTGGTTTTGAAATTGAATAATTGTGATTCATTTACTTTTATTAACCAACCTGGATATTGGATTTAGATATGATATGTTCACTGCTGTAACTGTCCTCTGAAAGAATTCCCTTGCATTGTATGAAATCAAATAGTCTCATGAAAATCTTGATAAAACCATGTTGTGTGTTCACAAATATAGTTATATTTGTGTTCCATTCATGGAGAGTTCCCCAAAGATGACTTCATTGTTGATAAATTCCTGTGCATTGCATGAAACGAAGCTGATGAACAATTTGTCACTTTTTGGCTTTAAATATTAATAAGTAAATGGACACGTTTGTAAAAATATTTAATTATTTTTACATGTAATACATAAACTGAAGTGCCACATTTGGGGTAATTAGATAAGAGATAGACGACACAACTTCAGAGTCTGTTGAAGTTTAGAATCTATATACAGACACTAGTGAATAAATAATAGAAATTCACAGATCACTTCCAGACATGGGGAGAAGCACATGTGGTAGTTTGAATGTCATTTCATTTTTTCTATTGAATATCTGTGTAAATATTGACTTCACTGTAATGACTAGGAAGAGAAATTAAAAGTCCAGTTTAATTCTCTCTGGACATAGATCCAGGGGTTGATGGGTAATAAAGTACATATCACCAACAGGGCACATGTATACATATGTAACAAACCTGCACGTTGTGCACATGTACCCTAGAACTTAAAAGTATAATAAAAAATAATAATTAAAAAAGTACATATCACTCTGCCAATTTAGCACCTGAGGACTCTATAAATAGTTGTATTTATCAGTGTTGTGGTGGCAGTTGCTAAAAGTGAAACAACAAGATAGCTTTAAGAGAATCTTTTAGTGCCACACCAAAGAAGCTTCAGATTAACTTTATAGTAGATCAGGTAGACTGTGAATTTTACTCACCCCTCCCCCATCTTCTGTTTCTTTTTTTTCCCCCTTGACCTTGACTCAATTGGGAAGATACTTACCTGAGTAGATTGTGTACAGTTGAAAAATGTGTGTTATCAGAGGAGAGTTTCTTGCTAAGCAGAGGCCATGGAGCTGGGAGGGAGGAAATGTATGAACTAAGTATAAATACTATTTGTAGTCTTCATTCCCCTCTGATTATAAACATATATATTATGAAGAATTTGAATACCTAAAACTATTTAAAAACTTAGGTATTCTGAAGTCTTGATATAACCACCAACATTTTGATTCATTCTCTGTTCTTTCTACACACACACACACACACACACACACACACACACACACTCTCTCTCTCTCCCTCTCCCCCCGCTACACACACAGTCTCTCTCCCCCCACCCCCCACACACAATTTTACATAATAGTGGCATTTTAGATACTTTTTAACAAACTTTCTTCCTTCATGACAGACCCCATTCCTCCAAACCAGCCCACCTACGTAATCCAAATGTAATCCACTCTAACAGTCCAGTGCATGTCTTCATATCTTCTTCATACTCATAGAATCCTACATTGCTATTACATATGCATACAGAGACATGCAGAATTCTGTCATTGTTCCATAAAAATGGGATTATATGACAAATACTTTTCAGCCTCTTGCTTATATCACTTATGGGAATCTTTCTAAACCATCTGGTATAATTGAAATTCGTAACAACTGCATAATATTCCGTGATGTGAAAATACTCATTCTTTTATTGACAGGAGTTCAGTTTGTTTCCTTTTATTGGCCTCTGTGAATTATACTTCACTAAACCTTCCTGTACATATCATTAATTTGTTCATTGTTTCTGTAGAATTCTGTGATTTCTAATAAGTTTCACTTCTCCAAAACATTTTTGATAACATTGTTTTCCTGATTCTTTTCATTTCCTATGCAATTACCAAAACTAAATAATTTTAGGAAAAAAATGTAGGGGAAAAGTGATTGTGTTGCATCCCAATCAAACTCAGTTCACAGAAGTGGAGTTGATTTAATAGATGCTGCCAGAATGCTATCCAAAAAGTCCATAGCAATTCTCATTTCTATCATGGATGTGTGAGAATACCATTTCTCCAAATCTGTGTCAACCATAGTTATTATAATGTTTTAAAAAATATTCGCCAGCGTAATGGATATAAAGCCCTTATTGCTGCGTTAATTTGCATTTCCCTGACTATCAGTGATTTTGAGGGCTCTCTTTTTATATATATGTTCACCACTCGGACTTGCTCTTCTATGGATTAAAATCATACTTTCTGTTGGTTTTTCTGTTGTTGGCTTGCTTGTTCTTGTCAATTTCTAGATGCTATCTGTATATAATGGAAATATTTTCTCTTATTTACATTTTTCCGATCAATTGACCTAATCTACATTTTTCCATTTAAGAGTTTTAAATTTTCACATATACAGAGAAGTCTCTTATTCCTGTTTTCAATCCTAAGAAAGGTCCCCCTGACACCTAGATTGTACATGTAGTCTCTAAGGTTTTGTAGGAAGGTTAATTTTTTTTTGTTTTTAGTCCATCTGGAATTAATTTTTGCATATGATATAAGATTTTTTTTCTTCCAGGCTGTTGTGCCAGCCCATTTATTCAAAGACCTGTTTATTCCTGATATGAATTATCTTTGCCAAACTTATTTTGCTCTTTTAGTAGTAGAAAAACACTTCAGCAACACCTTCCTTTCCAGGACTACCTTGGGCTGTGTTCCAAGAACACATAAAGTTAATGAAATCGGAAAACAATTATTTTGTTCCTAAAGAAGTGAAGTTGTAGCTAGAACTGTTCCTGATCTTGACTTATCCTTCTTCTCCAATGGCTGTGAGAGGTCTGATATGTATTTTTCTAAAGAAAATTTAAATACATTTTGAAGCCCGTGTACCCTGGTGAGTCTCTGAAGTGATAGTAGCTTGTTAAATGCCTTCTAGAAGGATAGTCCAGATGCTTTGGCAGTTAAGTTTTCTCCAGGGAAGAATTTGCTTTTAAAATGATACTTTACAAAGCTGCTGTTCAAGTAAGTGTGTGTGTATGTGTGTGTGTGTTTCAGAATTTAAGAAGGATTTGCAGGTTGCACTCAGCTTGATTACTTAGTTGAAAGTGTATTTCCCCCATTATTTTTTGTAGGAGGGGCAACTTTCACATGCTATTCTCAATGTATGTGTGTCCCTTTCTTTGAAATCCCATAATGACCTACATCTGTCCACTTAAAAATTCTTAAATTTCCCTTACATTTTGTTTACCTTTCCCCCAATTTTTCATGGACTTATATTCCTGATTCCTCTTAATCTCACATGCAAAGACCAGAATGAAATCTACATTTTAGAAAAAAACAATGTAGGGCAATGTGAATCTTACATCTTAATGTCAAAACCCAGACTGAATAAATACAGGAGAAACAAGTGTGAGATTAGTCCCTGAGATTTTGTCTACTACATAACCTTTGTGTAAGATTATAACAAAACCTCGATCCTGGATTCCATGCAGACTTTATTAGGTTGGAGTTGTACGTGTTTAAAAGTTTTATTACTTCCCTTTTTATATTTGTCTTTCTAAGCTATCCAAGAGCAGAGAGCAGGGATCCTGTCTTGTCTTTGCACTGTTCATTTCACACACTTCACATGATCTGGTGTGATGTTCCAACAGATGGATCAAAAATTTTGTCTGAATGACTCATCTACAGAGTTGTTGGGATACTTCAGCCTATCCCTAAAGTATTTACAAGCTTCCCCGACTAATACACACACAGGTGCACACACTCTGTTCTTTACAATCTGACTTTTTAGCAGGTTCTGGGCAAGGAAAGAAGTGATGATTCCAGCAGCCTCTTCCTGCTCAAGGAATTTAGAGTTCTTTCTCAGTCTCTGACTTTTCCAACTGTCTCAAGCCTGGAAGAGACCCAGAATATGAGAATATGTCCTACTTTTAAGACTTAGTGAATTATATTTGCATATATTAGCCTGATGGAAAGAGGTTGAAAAATACTCTGAGGCTTGTGAAGCCAATTCAGCATTAAAATTTTGCTGGGAAATCATTGAGATTTGGCTATACTACTTAATCAGAAGCTGTTAATTTGTCCGGATGTATTGTTAAGAATATATTTCAGAATGGAAATTAACATTTCATTGATTCTAAGGTATACATTTTCATATCTCTGAAATCAGCATGTGTCTTATAGTTAATGGCATGACATAGTTTTATCAGCAGCATTGTGTCTTGGTGGTTGTCAAACAATGATTGTCTTGCAAGTGATGGCATTCTAAATTGTATGAATTGTGGTAGTGCCATGGAGTATCTTTGGGTCCAATAATTCAATGTGTAAAGCAAACATAAGAAACAAGGACTTTTTGTGAATGTCCCAATACAGGGTGGGAGATAATCTAAACTGAAAATCAAGTAGTATTCCCTGAACCATCCATCCCTAATGGAGAAAGTGTTAGCTTACTCATTTAACAACAGGTAAGATGAGGTCACTATTATATACAACCATAGTGTAATTTTTTCTCATATTACGTTTTCCAACTTTAAAGAATAACTTAATTTTCATACTCACCCCACCCCCCTATAGATTCTGACCTCTATGAAGGCAGAGATTGTGTCTTTCATGTTCATCATTGTGTCCCCAGCACTAACACAGTTTCCAAACTGTGTTACCTTGGTAACATGTAGGTGTTCAATAGAGCCTTGTTTAAGGATTCTTCTTTGTACAATATACAACACACATGCACACAGGCATGTGCACACACAGTGTAGTTGATTGAATGGGGGTCCTGCCAGCAGATTTGTCCACATCGAAATCCCTGGAACCTGTGAATGTTACTTTCTTTTGAGAAAAGATCTCTGCAAATGTAATTAACAGTCTTGAGAGGAGTTCATTCTGGATTACCTGAGTGGGCTTTAAATCCAATGACAGCGTACTTATGAGAGAAAGGCATACAGAGATTTGAGACAGAAAAGGAGGCAGGGTAACGATGGTTGCAGAGATTGGGGTAATGCAGCCACAAACCAAGGCTTACCTGAGCCACCAAAAGCTAGGTGAGGCAGGGAACAGAATCTCTCCTAGGACCCTCAAAGGAAGTGTGGCTGTGCCTGCAGCTCGGTTTTGGACTTTCGGCCTCTAGGGCTGTGAGAGAATAAATTTTCTATTGTTTGATGCCATTCAGTTTGTGGTAGTTTATTATAGCAGTGGTATGGTTTGGCTGTGTCCCCGCCCAGATCTCATCTTGAATTGTAGCTCTCCTAATTCCCACATGTTATGGGAGGGGCCCAGTGGGAGATAATTGAATCCTGGGTGCAGTTTCCCCCGTACTGTTCTCATGGTAGTGAATAAGTCTCACCAGATCTGATGGTTTTTTAAGAGGTTTCCCCTTTTGCTTGGTTCTCATTCTGTCATTCTTCCTGCGGCCACGTAAGATGTGCCTTTCACTTTCCACCATGATTGTGAGGCCTCCCCAGCCACGTGGAACTGTGAGTCTATTAAACCTCTTTTTCATTATAAATTACCCAGTCTCGGGTACGTCTTTATCAGCAGCGTGAAAATGGACTAATACAAGCAGTCACAGTAAACCTGTTAAAGACACATACTCAAGCACACATCCACGTGTAAACACACACACACACATACATACATATATAAGTTTTTGCTACCCTATGGTTAATAACATGCCAAGTTTCTTAAAAAAAAAAAAACGTAGACGTTATAAGTATAAAACCCCCTTCTCTGGATCCTCAAAGTAACAGTTTCCCCTAACATTCATCAATAGGCTGATGGGTAAGTGGGAGTATGGTATGTGGTTTCCACACTATTCATTTAACAGCTGTGGAGCATGTGCCTGCTGCTGTACAAGCACAGTAACAAGGGCTAGGTGCACAAAGATGAATACATATGATACTCATCCTCAAGGAGTTCAGAGGCCCACTGAGTAGGTAGGTTCTTAGACAATTAAATACTGTCATGTGATAAGCAAGGAAATGCTTCAGCCCAGAGGCCAGTTAATGTTGCCTGCAACTCTTGGGACAGGTTTAATAGAAAATGTTAATTGATCGCTGAGCTAGTTGTTCAATGAGTAGAATTTTGCGAGGTTTTAAAGAGGGAATGGTGGCCTGACAAAGGTTTGGAACGCCTGAACAGAGGCATGTTAGGGGAGGGCAAGTTGGGAAACAGATTTTGAAGAGCCGCATTTGACTTTTCTCATCTGGCTAACTTGGTGGCTCTTAACTTCCCTTCCCCTTCCGGGACACAAATGACAGATGGTGTTACAACAGAATGGATTGCAACAGAATTCACTGGGGTCCTAAATTTGATGAACTCTATTATAAAAATGGGTAACAAACTACAGTGATGTATGTTATAATAATATGTAAGCTCCTAATATCAGTAGAGTCTCAGGAAGGACTTGATGCAGAATCTTGGGCCATTGTGCACGTCTTGGCTAGCTAATGATGACCTCCATCTCTTCCCCTTCTCAAGAAAGCATGTCAGAATATGAGTGAAAGTCAAGTCTTCATAGAACTTGAATTAACTCTAACTTGATTTAACTCTAATTTTTATTTTAAAAATACCTTTTGTCACCAATTTCAGTATTTTACTAATTGCTAGTATCAAGCAACATATATAAATATATGTAGTATATATATTTATAGTTTATTTCTGTATAATAATGCTGGCTCTGTCACTGCATCATGTTGAAGATCATTGTCCAGGCAAATGGCTCATCCTCATTCCTGTGGTGCCTAGCACAGTGCCTGTGTGCAAACATGCCCCTCCAATATTTGTTACACAAACAGTGGGAAGTGCTGAAGGGCTGTAAATATGGGAAAGGCCCATATTTTTTTTTTGTTTAACAAGGGTTATTCTGGTCATTTTGGAAGATCATTTAGAGCAGAAAAAGTTTGGAATTAGACAGTATTTGGAAGCTATAGGGTTTATAATCAAAGAGAAAGAGGGCCTCTAGGCGAAACTAGATTTGTGGGAATGTAGTGGAGCAGGGTGAGTGGGAAATATTATAAGGTAAGATTTCCAGGATTAATAACTGGATAATGGAATATGAGGAAGAGGGAAGCGTTAAGTAGTCCTGAGGTTACTGACTTGGGTACTAATGCCCTTATCAGAGATAGAGAAGCAGGTTGCAGGTGAGTGTATGAGGCAGAGTAGGCCAGATTAGGTGGCAGTAGCAACTCCAAAGTGTTAGTTGGTTTAAAACAGCAAGGGTTTATTGTTCACTTGTGCTGCATGAAATTTTGAAGAATTAGAATGGTTGTGGGAATAAGAATAATTCTGGTCTTCACAGTTGAGATGAAACGAGCTGGCTTGGGGGTGGGGGGATGGGGGCTCTGCTCTCCATCATCATCCTCATTGAGGATCCCAGGCCTAAAAGCCTCAGTTTGTGCTTCCACGATTGTTTTCATTCTTGTTTTTGTTTGAGACAAGGTCTCACTCTGTCATCCAGCTCTGGAGTGCAGTGGCACCATCGTGACTCACTGCAGCCTCAGCCTCCCAGGCTCAAGTGGTTCTGCCACCTCAGCCCCTCTAAGTAGCTGGGACTATAGGTGTGTGCCACCACACCTGGCTAATTTAATTTTTTTTTAATAGAAATGAGGTTTCCCTATGTTGCCAAGGCTGGTCTCAATCTCCTGGGCTCAAGCAGTTCTCCAGCCTCAGCCTTCCAAAGTGCTGGGATTACCACAGTTGTTGAGGAAAGACAGAATATGGTAAATCATGCCCTGGCCCCTTAAAGCTTCTGTTCAGAAGTGATGCACCTTGTATCCCTCTTATATGTCATTGTTACTGGCAAGACCCATGGCGACACCCAACTTTCAACAGGGTGAGGTACCATCTTTCCGTATGCTGGGATTATGACTCCAGTAACTGCTAAAGGCTGGAGGTATGAGAAAGCAGCAAGATAATTTGTGGCTATGTTGAGGTATTGAAGGGGAAATTCAGTTCAGGAGTCAGAAATCTGGGCTTGCATCTTGAGAGTTCAGGGCTAGAGAAATAATACTGGGAGATTTCAATGTAATGGTCATAAATCAAGCTACTGAGTGAATCACATTGATCAAGAGGGAATTGAGCCAGTGCTGATGATGGTAAAAGATCAAGGTTAATGCTTGTGGTTACAAATGTCGCAACCCCTAAACAGTTTTTTTTTTTTATTAGAACTTTTAAATAATGGTATGTAACAGTTGGCATAGGGGTTGAATTAATCACTTAAACAGGATTTAGCTTTTTTAAACTCCAGAATTGCTGACTTGCATTTAGGGATTTAAAAGGTACCCTTAGATTTTGCAGTAGGATTTCAGCCAATTTTCTAATCCAGCAGGGAAGAAAAAGTATTGCAAAGGATAGCTGTTACAGTCGGAACAGAAGATCAGTTATAAGTTGATTGATACTGATTGCTGAGTACTCAGAATATTAGAATATGTTTAAAAATTTTCTGACTGGTTGTGCCACAGACAGCAAGATATTAACTTAACCTTACTGTAATAATATTCTTTTTATAGCTGCAATTACTGGCAAAGGGAGGTTGTTAATGGCACTTTTTCCCATTGGCTAGTGTTCTTACATAAGGAGACTTGCTTTTTCTGTCCATTCTTTTTAAAGGTTCCTATGCCTTTGCCTGCCCAACGTCCATAGGGGTCTCCACCTAAATTATTCACCTTTTAAACTTTTTATGTAGACATTGGTGATTACCCAAAATAGACTCTCCTCCCTTCAAGATTATGTATTAACAGGAAAATGAAAAAACAAACCTGGTTTACTGCATGTCACCATTCTCTCTGCAAAGGAAATTTTGAAGAATTAGAATAGTCGTAATGATAAGAAATAATAATTCTGGTCTTCACAGAAGATGAAAGAATATTTATTAAACTTCTACCGTGCCTGCCCCCCAACCGTTTGTTTTTTTGAGACAGAGTCTCACTCTGTTGCCCAGACTGGAGTGCAGTGGCACAATCACAGCTCACTGCAACCTCAGCCACCCACCTCAGCCTCTTATGTAGCTGGGACTACAGGTGTGCACCACCACACCCAACTAATTTTTTTAAAATATATATGTTTTGTAGAGATGGGGTTTCGCCATGTTGTCTAACTCCTGGACTCAAGCGATCCACTTCTCTTGGCCTCCTAAAGTGCTGGGATTGCAGGCGTGAGCCACCGCACCCAGCCTAACCTTCTGCTTTTTAATAACACTTTACTATGAATGATTAAAAACTTTTTAAAAAAAGGAAGCTATAGCTTTTACCTTCTTAACAAAGACACATAAAACTGTTAAAAGTAACTCTTCCATATTCCCCCAAACAAATCCGTTGGTGTTTATTTCTGTATAATAATTATAGTTAGCGTTCATTGAGGACTAATTATGGTGCCAGCTGCGGTACAACACTTTACATACGTTATCTCATTTACTTCTCAAGAGCTCTTTGACATAAGGAATAATTTGCTCAAGGTCACATGGCTGAAAAGCGGAGAAGCCAGCAACGGAGGCAGTTCTAGAGCTTGTACTTTAAACTCTGGCCTGCCTTTCCTAATTCTCAGACCAACAAGTAGTGTTTTCCCATTCATATTGCTTATCATAAAATGAGAGAGTCTTCTGTCCATTATCTTTATTGAAAGTTGAACCACTGTAAACAAAAATACCAAGGATAGGTCTGATCCCACTATTGAAATAAAAAGAACCATGAGGGCCCCGCAGGATTCAACTGGACCTTGGGGATTACTCACTGAAGAAGGTTTTCCATTTTGAATGTTTATTGTCTTCCTACCCCAGTCTCCCCAACAAGAAAGACTTGGGGTGGAAGGTGACATATAACAGCAAAGTAAGAACTGTTTGCATTTTTCCTTCTTGGTTTGTAAAAGACTTGTTCCCAAATTGTCCTCAAAGGTACATAAATACATACATATGATATTTGTATATATAAACACATATGTATAGTAATATCCTTCATTTACCTTGGGGTGAGACTTGAAGAAACTCCAGCCTTCTTTCTAGAGAGCCTCTGCTTCTGGTATTTACCTGTCACAAAGCCCATACCTGTTGTCAAACCCTTTCCTGTAACTGAGGAGTGCATTTTACGATTATGGAGTAGAGTAAGTAGCAAGTGCTATGGAAATTAAGCCAGAAACAGGCCAGTGCCATCACAAATGACAAGTAAGAGCATAACAGACATGATCAGGGGATGTGGTCACACTTAGGTTCTGACATCAACAGATAATCTCCCCTCCCCTAGTATACATTTGTACCAGGTGATAATTTTACATTTTTTATTGATTACAACATTAGCAGTGATTCTTGCTTAGCTTTTTGGAGATCCTATGAAAGCTGCAAATAGATAGGTATAAACACAGTTCTTCACATAATTTCAAAGTATTCATGGACCACCCTCCACCTGTGTGAAGCCAAGGACTCAGACCCTGAGTCCTTAATAGTACTTTGATAAATGATAGGTGTCTCTTTGACAATGGGGCAAGAGAGATCCCACAATAAACCCCTTTAGAGATACACCATAGCAATTCTTTATTATCTTTGTCCATATATTTATTTGTGAAATGACATAATTTTCATTTTACACCAGGTTCTTCAGTACTCTCTCACAGTATACTTAGCCAATGCCAACTGAATTATTGGATATAACACACATGGTATAGGATTAGGAAGGCAACACCTCAATAATAACAAAGAATTTCAACAACATAACTTCTAAATTATGTAGTTTCTTGGTTCATCCATGGCACATCTTTTAATTAATATGACTTGAGAAATGTCTGTAGAAATAAAAACAATTTTGTGAACATGCCTATGATGTGTAAAGCGGATGGGGAAGTATAAGGTCCCTATCATCAAGAAATTTTAAAATTCGGTACTTTTAGTACTAAAGTTACATCATTTCTTACAACTGTTTCTGTAAATTTGGAAGATTTAACAAGGACCAGATCTATACCAATCCTGAGAGGTAACTATTCATCATATTGCTTTCCTGTAAAATAAATAGTTTTCTAGACTTCACCACTACATTGTTATGATGCGATAAGAAAATGTTGCGTTAATATTAATATGACTATATATCTTCTTTTAAAAGCCTTACTTTTCTATAAAGGGAATTTATTTATAATATGAGGAGAAGGAGTGTATGCCCGTAGGACTGTGACTCAGAAATTTATTTGACGAATGGTTTTGTTAATAAGCTTTTACATATGCGAAAGTAAAAATTCAAAAGTAGAGAATTTAGTTGAATGTTTTGATATGTAAGTAAGTTAGCCAGTTTCTTATTTAAAGGTATATATATTAAATTCCAACCAGAAAATAGTCTTAAATTTGGTAATATTTTATTCAGAAATTTGGCTCAAAACATGGAGGAATAGTGTAGTAAATGTAAATGAATTATCAGAAACCCACGCACAGCTTCCTACTGAATGTAAATTAGGTGGTGATGGTTGCCGTGAAAGGGTTGTAACTGCTGTTTGTGCACACTTGTAGTAGAAACAGTGTATATAGTTTTAAAAGCAGCAAAGTTGCATGTAATTAGTGCTCTCTATGGATACAGGACAATCAGGGCCATTGATGGCCTGTGGCAGTTGAGCCTGCTGGGATGATGTATACAGTAAACATCCTTTAATAAGATACTGCTGCTCAGTTACTGTTTGGAGGTTGTGCCTGATGACACTCACCACGGCTGGATTTTTCTGTTTCCACTCTGCACTCGCAGAGAGTTTTATGATCCCAGTGTCTTGAAGTTCTAATCCCCACATTTATTTACCTAGAATAATTATAGGAATTGCAAGGGGATTTGAGAAAAAGTGTTGATGGAAGCAGTAATAATCAGCTCAGGAAGCCTCATACAAGACATACTGATGAACTCACAATTATAACAAAATAGGAAATAGAGAAATATTGGTACTACATTCGTCAACTTCTGTTTTTTGTTTGCTTTGGAAGTTGTTATTGTTTTGAACCACAGTCAGATACGGATTTCATTTCCAATTTCCTCTTGTCCGTGTGTGTGAACTTGGGAAATTAATAAACTTTTCTGAATTTGTTTCTCTCTATGGAGAATCCCAGCATCCCGGTTTGGTCAGGATAGTCCAGCTTGCATTTCTTATGCCCTCTTAGATTCTCAGAAGTGTCTTGGATTGGGCAATACATTGTATGGAAATTGTATTTATAGGTGAAGTAGAGATAATACCTCCCTCCTTGTCTTGTTGTGATGATTAAGTGAAATAATACAAAGTGAACACTATGATGCTTTTGGTTTACAAAAATTTTGTTACAGCAGATAACCTTGAATATTGTGTTAATGGTGAACAATTCTGTTGTTATACACACACACACACACACACACACACACACACACACACACACACACACTATGGGGAACTTACAGTCTGAGAAATGGATAGACTATTTTGGTAGCCATTTATTGTGTACTAGTAATCAACAGTCCCTGTGTTTTGAAATGAATAATTACTATTGTATTTATGTCATCAGAGATTTCTGCTGCACAGCTCTGTGTATCATTGTTTCAATGTCCCCATCTGTTATTTGAATTAATTTGAAGGCTGTGCCACCCTCATGGCAGAGCATCATGTAAAATTAAGAGCATTTCTCTTGACGAGCAACATGCATTTTACCTCAACATGATACTTCCTGGAATAACATGGTTCTGCTACTGAAATAATTTGTGAGACTAATTTCTACCATGCTGCTATTGCCTTAACCTATATTTTTTTTGCCAGAAAAATGAATTTAGTTTAATACCAAGTGGCTTGATTCTGGGATTATTATATGTGCAAATCAGCTATTTATGACTTACTACAGTGATTCTAAACTTTTTTAGGTGGAAATAATTTATTACACTGTAGTAAGATGATTGAACATTACAGTCCTGCGAAACAAACTAAATCATATTTACGCATAGAACTTTGACTAGTTAAACTGGGAGTCTTTAGCTTCAACCAGTCAGCTTGATTATCTTTCGTCAGAAGACTTCTGGTTTATATTCATTAATTCATGAACTTGAAATATTACTATAGCAATAGTTTTGACAAGACTATTGATGCCATTCATTTTATTTTCTCTCTCTTTTAAAAATAACAATGTGAATGGGGTTCTAGGGGGGAGTATATACCCCTATTGGAGGAGCAGACTGCTGGTAAGCATTTCTGGTGTACTGTTTTACACATAGATCATAGGTATACTGCTTACAAATCTGTTCTTTTATCTTCATGAAAGATGCCCAGATAATAGCTCTTTAGCCTTTTTTTTTTGCAGGGGCGGGGGGTTTAGTGAAAGCAATATATCTTTTAATAATTCTGTAATTTACCCTTTTTACTAATATGTGTATATTTTCCCACCTGCATTCATTAGTTTGTATAGATGCTGATGTCTTTCCAAAATGAGAAATCAAAGAGCAGGTTTGTGTTGGGGAGTGGAAAAGTAAGATGATGAGGTCAGGGGTTGGATGTGCTGACTTTGAGTTGCTGATGGGAGTTCCAGGTGGAGATGTACCCCAGTTGGTTGTTTTCTGTCTCATTCACCTGTGCACATCCATGGGCACAGGCGTTCTGGGATCTCAGGTCATGGACAGATCCATACTGATGGTTGGGAAGGGAGGCAGGATACGCTACAAGAAGGAAGTATTGCCTATGCTGCGTCTTGAAGAACAGATAGGAATTAAGCCAGATGAAGAGGGCCTGCTTTATTTTCCTGTATCTCTCAAACATGTCTATTAATCTTACAAAGTCATACCCACTTAAATGTTTGTGCCTTAGGAACATATGCATTCAATCTAGAATTTGCTGAACCAGCCCATAGGAAAAGGGATATAGAGAGTTTTTCACTTGCTAGCACTGGGTGAATTCATCGGGGCAGGTTGGAAACAACTGGGGTGAGACCTGGCATTGTTGGGTGTTTGGGGTTCCCAGGGACGGCTTAGTTCAGCTGGTTTTACTGTGATCCTTTCTGTTTTTTGGAAGTATTAACCCTCTTGAGGATTATTTCTCATATGAAGACTATACTTAAACCAGAATAGAATGTGAAATTTCTAGTGACTCCCAAATATGCAGTGGAATTGCTGCTGTATTTTGATATCTGGCATGATCATAGAATCATCCCGTTGAAACCAGAGGCCTTTTCTTCCTAGCACTCTAGCCATGCGCTTCAACATAGGTGGCAACTGAGGTTCACAGAGCCATTGGCATTTAAGCAAGCCTGGGGGCAAAAGCAGAGCAGGACTTGAGCCCCTTAACTCTGAGCCCATGCTATTTGCATATAGTAAATTGCTTTTAGAAACATTTTATTAACATGTTTTATTGAAGAATAATTCACATACTATAAAATTTACCCTTTTAAAAAGTGTGCAATTCAGTTTTTCAGTATATTCAGAGTTGTGCAACCATCACCATTCGTTAATTCCAGAACATTTTTATCACTAGCAAAAGAAACCTTGCACCCATTTGCAGTCACCTCATTCCTTCCTTTCTCTACTGCTTGGCAGCTGCCAATTTATTTTCTGTCCATGTAGATTTGCCTACATTGGACATTTTGTGTAAATGGAATCATACAATATGTGGCCTTTTGTGACTGACTTCTTACACTGAACATAGCATTTTCAAGGTTCATCATGTCGTAGGATGTTTCCACACTTCATTTCTTTTCATGGCTGAATAACACATCGTACCAATGTACAACATTTGGTTTACTTATTCATCAGTTGATAGACATTTGGATTGTTTCCACTTTGGGCTGTTACGAATATTGCTGATATGAACATCTGTGTACAAGGTACTATGCGGACATTTGTTTTCATTTCTGTTGGATGCGTACCTACAACTGGAATTGCTGGGTCATATGATAACTACATTTAATTGTTTGAGAAACTATCAAACTCTTTTCCAGAGTGTCTGTGCCATTTTACATTTCCAGAACATTGTGTACGGTTCCAGTTTCTGCATATCCTTGCTGTCTCTCTTTTTGATGACAGTCATCCCAGTGCAGTGTGAAGTGGTATCTCTTTGTGGTTTTGATTTATATGTCCCTGATGACTAACGATGTTGAGCATCTTCTCATGTGCTTGTTGCCATTTGTATATCTTCTTTGGATAAATGGTTATTCAGATTCTTTGTCCATTTTTAAATTGGGTTACTTTTCATTGTTGAGTGGCAAGGGTTCCTTGTGTATTTTGGATACAAATTCTTTATCAGATAAATGTTTTGTAAATACTTTCTTCTACTATATGGGTTATCTTTTCACTTTCTTGATGGTATCCTTTGAAGCACAAAAATTTTAATTTTAAAGAAGTCTAATTTAGTTTTCTCTTCTGTTGCATATGTTTTTGATTTCACACATAAGAAACCATTGCCAAATCCAAGGTCACAAAGATTTACTGCTAGCTTTCTTCTAAGAGTTTTATGGTTTTAACTCATACATTTGAGTATTTGATCCATTTTGAGCTGATTTTTATATAGATTATTTTTTAATGAGAGTTATCTGTGTTTCTTAGCTGTTTTATCTTTGGTGTGTTTCTAGTGTTTGAATCCACATGAAATTACATGAAAAGTTTTAAGAAAAACACCCATTTCATTCTTCTTTGTATTATTTTTGGTCATTTGGTGGAATCCACTTACTGACATAGAGTTATTAATTTTAATTTTCTTTAACCTAATGCTATTGTGAGTTGAAGAATACACATGTTCTCTTTTACAGTAGCAAATACAAGTCAGTGTAGTGCTGAAGGCTCTTGCTCTGTTAACCTGAACAGTTGGTCTCTGTTCTAGAACAATATCTTCATTTTCTGAGAACATTTGTTTGGGATCTTTCAATGAAAGCATCTCTCTTCCCATCAGCCTCTTATCTGCACAATGAACAAAGCTACTGAGTAGAGGGCAAAAGCTTAAGACATGCAGGTGACTTGGGAACTGCCACATCCCATATGCTGTAAGTGCTGAAAGTTAACATACATATTAAAGTTGAGTTCTGGCAACTTCACAATATATTCTCTTCCTCAAATAATATGCTATAAAGTTTTATTATAAAGTCATCTTCTTTTAAATTTTTTATTAAAACAAGATGTTTTTTCATCCTTTAGTATGCTTAATTTAGCATTTGGTGATACTGCTCTTTTTATAAATAGCATGTTTTAAATTTAAAATGTTAAGATCTCTTAAAATGGACTTTGTATTTCAAAGAGCTTCTGCTACCCTGAAATATCACATGCCGAGTAAAAAGCTGAAATGGAATTTTTGCACTGAATTCACATAAATTTGTTTCTATTCTTTGGTTATTATTTTGGTGTACTTAGCTTATCAGGTTCTTAAATAATTTGCTATAAATAGCTGAGTTTCACATTTTATGGTTGTAAAAATTGGTAATTATCTGATAAATACTGCTGTAGTTGAGATATAACAGGCAGTGGGCATTGTATCAAGCCATAAAATAGTTTACTTAGCAGTGCTAAGTAGAACAACGGATTTTCAATATAAATTTTATTTTAAAATGATAGATCAATAATGTTTTTCATGTAACAGCTCAGTAATTTAGCTTAGTATTTGGCAAAGCTGCTTTAGCACCTCAGAGGGATTTTTTTCTGTTAAAAAAAAAATTACAATTTGCACCTGCCTTGATTATGGATGGAAGCAGTTTTCAGCTGCACGGTGTTGTATTGTGGGGGGTAGTTATGAATTGCTTCAAGTTCTGTTACGGTGACCTTCCAAGGGACTTGGTAGGTTGCATCAGGGATAGGAAGTTTGCTGTATTTTGGAATGCAAGCAAAAATATTGGCACATTGTTTCTCCAGCTGACTCTAAGAGCACTTTTCTTTCTGTGCGGGGTTGGGAGGTTAGCCTCTATGTGGAGAGATTTGCTGTGTGGGTTGGCTTGTGTCCGAAGAAGGAGCCCTTTCAGATTTGGATTGGATGACTGAAACGGGGAAATAAAGCAGCAGTCGAGCTGCTTTTGTTTCTGGGTATAAGAGAAGGCTTCTGTATGTTTAAAAGATGTTTGTGTCTGGGTGCGCAGTCATTAAATGGAGAACACGATCTTGGAAGGAGATTTAGTCGTGCACTTGAATATAGTATGTTGCAGCTTTACTTATCTGCTGCTTTAATTTTTCTTTTCGAAAGCTGTGTTTTCCTGGTTGTTGGCTGCTGGAAGTAGCTCACATATATTGAATATTTACTCTGTATCAAGCCGTGTTCTTTCTTTAGATGGATTATTTAGTCCTCATAACAACCGCAGCTGAGTTCAGTACTGTTGCTGTTCCCATTTTATGCTAGGCGTTGTTGTTGGACTTTGGCCGCTAGTCCACACAGAACCCAAATTCTTAAATGAATTTTAAAAAAAATTGTTAAGTATTCTTAGTTAAAATATATATTGTCTTCCATATCTTTAAATGTGTATTATCTGAGAACTTGCTTCTGTCCCTCTAGGCTTTCTCAGATGGACTGTTTCCCTCTCAGAGAAAACATAGGAACTGGAGTCTTGATGTCTTTTAAGTCTCTGAGTTAACTGTTAGTTATGATACTAACTTCTGTATTTTATTAAATCTTAAGCATCACTTGTAAGAGGTACTATTTTTTATATATACAGCTAAGAAAGAAAAAGATGTCATAAAATGGTGCTTCTTAATCACTTAAAATTTTGTACTTGATAAACTCTTTGAGACTTATGTAGACACAGATTTTTACACTTGGGCTCATAGAGACAAAAATGTATATGTGAAATAAACGAAGGTATTTCTAAGGCTTCTTTCCATTCACAGTTGAGTTCTTCTGCGTCGCTTTTCCACGCAGCTGCAGATGTCCATGTATTTCCACACAATATGGTCCTCTGTGCCATCAAGAGCATTGTTGATACAGCATTTCTTAGGAATGCCACTGTTGTCTACAGAATTTTCTTCCAAGCTACTGACACTCATTCTGTAAGTTCTACGGGTATGCACAGGCAATGAGGATACATCACAACCGCCATCTGCTCAGCAATGATTGTAGGATACATTCCAATTTTGGAGATTCATTGTAGAATCAAAACTTAGTATTGTAATCTTAAAGGAAGGAACAAAATCAAAGGCTGAGATTTCTTAACTTCATCACCTTTAATGAGGCTCACCATTACATTTTCTGAATGTGCTTGTGTTAATTATTAGTAATGGTAACAGGGTACAGACAGTATACTAATTACAGTATTAAGCAGGGCTGGCTGGTTAATTCTCTGTTGAGAATTTGAACTAGGACATATCAACAGCCTTGGGATCTGAAGCTATAATAACATGAGATAGAGAGGTTCCCAAAACCCATTAGAGTCATGTAGAAGCCGTGTGATCTTAAGCAAGTTGTTTAATTTCTCTGTACCTCACTTTCTTCAGCTAAAAAAAGTAAGGATGATAGTTTCCATGTCAAGACTTTTTGATTTAATGAGTTAATATCTGTGGAGTCTTTAAAACATTGCTTGATGTACTGGTAAGTGCTATTTATGTTAAATAAGCTAATAAACAATCAAATAAATGCCTAAAATCGTCAGGAATTAGGGAACAATGTATGAACAGAAGAGGCCAGCCAACAGAGAGAGAAGAATGGAGCAGATGTGCAGAAACTGTGCAAGAGTGCCCCCGCTGGTCCTAAGGGACTAGGCAAAGATGCAATTTCTAGAGCTTACTGTTGGGACTGGGGGATGAGGAATGGGAGGCAGTGCTGGCACCTTCATTCACCTTCATTCACTAGAACTGTCACTGAGTGTAAATAAAAGTCATTTGTTTGTGTGACTGTTTTTGTAAGAGAGTGTGTCAGAATGGAAGTTGGTGGCTGATTGAGACTTAGAGGCGGTGATTGGGAATGATGGCTGCTAAGGCTCAGTACCCAACATTGCCCTTACTTAGCTATGTCAATCAATGACCTCTCATATTCTTACCAGAAATAACCCCAATTTTAAAAAAGTGCTTTTTAAAGAAAAAAAAAAAAAGCTCATTTGGTCACTCTGTTACTTTCCAACCAAAGCATTTCAGCTGTTTTCTTAATATCTTTGGTCTAGAAATGACCCAGGATAAGGTCCAACCTGCAGGGTTGTCAATCTGCTAGGTTCTCTTGAGTTGGAGAGCTTTAATAGGACTGGACAAACCCCCTGGAGCATCACCTTATCGGAAGTAAATTGACTTAAGCAATCACAGGAAGTTTCTCCTTATACAAAGTGTGCCTGCTTCGGGTTCTTGATCTGAGTCAATTCTGTGCTTATCTGATGTCAGCCTGGCAATAGAACCAAGGCTTTTATTGTCACCTAATTCTGGTTTTTCCTTCCATGCATGTTCTTTTGAAAAATAACTCTTCTTTCTTTTCTCTATAATTCTTCATGTTAAATAACTGAAATTGTAATGATAGGTGAAGAAAGTGGGCCTTAGAATTCTATTGACCAGGCTTTCAGTGCCCAGCAAGCCTTCAGAGCCTCGGTCTTGGTGTTTGTCTTGAGGATCCTCTGCAATTATGCTGTTTAAGCTCCAGGTCTTGCAAATAATAGTATTGACTCAATAAAGGCAGTGACACCTGTTCGCAAATAGAGCAACGGAGTGAGGGTGAGATTGAGGATCAGTATATACCACGCCCCCTCCACCTGCACCTTACCACCAGAGTCCTTACTGAAATGGGCCACTGTTACTCATGGGAGGATGTGTGGGGGATAGGAATGAAAGCTGTGCTACTTCTGTTCTCATCCCTTCCCATCGTCCTCCAATTCCTGGGGCTGTTGCTTAGGAGACATGGTGCCTTCAAATTTGTCACCTTGAGGGGCTAACTACTTATTTCAGTGACAATTCCCTTAAATGTTTCTTAGCAGTCCTATATCTTGAAAGCAATCTCGGAAGGTAATGTTATTACAGATTTCATTTTATAGATAAGAAAACTGAGATTCAGCAGTTGGGTAATTCCTAAAGACAGAAGTAAAAGATAAGTTCCATTATAAACTTATAAATCAGCCCAAGTTTCTTGCTTCCGTATTTAAGTGTAATTATCAGGATGAGGATTTGACATGCATTTGTTCTTGACTCGCCTTTGTTGCAAGGTCTGGAAAGAAAGGAAGGCTGTCGTTGTCGCTAACCCCTGTCCTCAGCAGCAGTTAGTTCCTGTGGCTCACAGCCTCCCAAGGGGAACAGTCAGTTTGACAATGGGTTCAGCTGCCTCTAGGGCAGAAGGGGCCGTGTGGAGGAGCGCTAGCTGTCATCACAGAAGTCAGGCAAGCCAGGCAGATGGCCAAGGTGAGGAAAGTGTGAGGGCTTAGCACGACCTGTGAAAGGAAGGTCACGGATGGAAGCCATCAATTCACAGGGCTGGTGGCTGGCATGGGAGTCTAGCTTTAGACCATAGCAAACAGACCCGCTCTGCCAGATAAATCCGGTTTATTTTTGTCTTTTATTTAGTTATATATTGTAGGCCTTCTCTCTTCCTTATTGTTTTACTTGGAGTAGGAATGGCAGCTGAAGTTTGTTCCTTTCCAAGTAAGAAAGAAAGAATACAGAAATGGGGGAAGGTACATGTTTAGTTCCTCATACTTGTGGTGAAAGCAGTAATTTGTTTAAGCAGTTGTTTTTTATCTTAGACTTTAGAGGTGCTGGGGTTTGGTTATTTTGGACTTTTGGACATTAGTTTACCATTTTAAAGAGATCAGTTCAACTGTTTTTAGATGGAACATCATGAGAGTCATAAAAATGCTGCTTAAAGGTAAGCTCAGTTTGCCTAGTTTAAGAATGTGAGGAGCACAGAAACTGAGTAACAGCACAGTTCTAAATAATTTAAAAAGGAAACATTCTTTAAAACTTATATTTGCTATTGTCTATGTGGGATCTTTTAATAAGAAAATAAAGACTGCCACTGAAGTGTCATTTTTTTTCCTCCCATTTTCTGGTGTTTGAAAGTTCCCTGGTTTGCCATCTGTAGGTAAATCTGTCTTCGCATTCAGAGGTGGAACCACCTTGACTTTCTCGGGGTAATCAGCTTGGCTCCCTGTTTCAGGATTTAATCATCATCCTTGCTGTTCATTGTCCCTGCTGCTCATTTTCTTCTTTACCTTTAACCCCTCTAGAAAGTCAGTTTCTGCTGGTCATGGAATTCTAGACACTGAAGATCTTGGGATAACCCCTCAAATGTGTGCAGACTATCAGTTGCCTTCTCCCTTTTCCTTTTCTTTAGAACTAATTTCAGTTACAGTTTTTACAACATTTCTCACTCATGTCTTTCTCAAGCACCCAGCACAGAGTAGTATCTTGAGCTCTCAGGATTCTGTAGCTGGAAGGAAGCCCTGAGATGATGCCATCCCATCCCCTTCCTATGGCAAAGAGAACAGCAGGAGAAAGCAAGCACAGGAGCTACTGTAGTCCTCTCAAGGTCATTGCTGAGTAACACGTGAAATAACAGCTAAAGCCCACGTCTCCTGGCTCTGTCTGGTGCTATTTTCATTATAACACATTGCTTTGCTTGGTTATACTTGCTAGTTGCCCATTTGTCACTTTCATCATTTTAATGATTGTATGTCATTATAGTGGTCTAAATCCAGGTGTAAAATGAAGAACATTATAGAGTTACTTTCTCTCTACCTGTGTTAAAGGCTCTCTCTGTGCAGGTGCTGGATTGGGATTTATATGTGTAATTTCTCATTTAATTCCATGATGACCTTTAAAGTCATTCACATTTATTGACTCAAAAGATAAGGCTTGCTTAAGGTCCCCCAGCTAGTAAGTAAGGAGGTTAGGATTTGAAAAAGGAGTCTAGGATTTGAAACTGTTTCTCTGTCTTCAAAATCTGTGTCCTTTCAGTACCTCCCAGTTACATATTCAGAATAAATAAATCTCTCACACTTGAGATTTTGTCCATTTTAGGTTTGAAACTGCGTAATCAGAATAATGGGTTTTTCTTAAACTATTATCGTACCTTTAATTTTAAAATAAAATTCAAGGGAAATTGTTGGTACAAATAAGGTGATGTGCTTAAACACTCCTAATAATGAAGTTGTTTAAACTTACAGAAATGACATTTGACTTTAGCTGCTTCATCAGGTTAACTATGTAAGAAAGAACATTGGTATTTAGCAACAGACAGAGGGCTGGCTTCTAATTTTGTAACCTTTTACCCAGAATTTAAGTTACAGCTGTTAATTTGAAGTGTTTCTTTTAGGTTAGAAGAATATAGATAAATATATGTCCTCTTGTAGTTATTTTTCTTGTGGATAAGACATTGCAAGTCATACACACACATACAACTGGTAAACTAGAGCTAAAATAATTTCAAGAGTGTGACTGTAATGGCTCTATGTTCTGCCTGTTTCCCTTTAACTTACTTGACCTTCAGAGGTCCACAGGTTGGTTCTGTGCTGCATTTCTTACACCCCTTTTCGTATTTCCCCAACTCTGAAATTCTTGTGAGGAGAGCGCTCATCTAAAACCTCTTCCACCATTGTCTTCCCTTTATCGTTTAACAACTTAATCAGTTCTACCGTATACCATCTTTATTCACATATTTTTACTCATCCCCTTTGATATATTTTATTCTTCCTGCTAGCCTCTAAGTTTTGCCCTTTATCAGAGGAAAATTACTCTCAGTTTTCATCAGATGCAGTAAATATAGAGAAAGAGACTTTGAACTTTGACCTGAGATTGAAACTCAGTTCTACTGCTTAACTAGGAGACCTTGGGTGCAATTTTTTTACTTGTAAAGCAGGGCTAGTAATAACCTTTCTCAGAAGGTAATAAGATTAGCTAAGATTATGCGCCAAAGCCACTTAAAACTGCCTGGCACACTCTAGGAATTCAAACATGAATACTTCTCACCTGCCTTTCACCCCTCCCAGATTCCATGTGTGAAATTAGCCATAGTAGCTCTTCAGAGATTGTGTGGGATTTTACCTCTACAGCAACATCTTTCTCGTCTTTTAATTTACTACTTTTTAATCACATAACATTTTCTAAAACCCTAATTTTTATTCTGTGTCACCATTTTTCATTGTTATTGTTACACCTCTACTGGTTTCTCCCATTATTTAAAAAAACCTTGTTGGCTAAATAGACTTTTGTGAGATATCTTGGAAAGTCTACCAATGATGTTCTGCAGACAAATGTGATCTAGTATTCAGACAGCCAATTAATGTTAAAATTAAAACTTTTGTTTTTTCAGCTTTTTATTTTGAAATAATTTTAGCCTTAAAGGAATTAGAAAAATAGAGTTTTCCCATATACCCTTAACCCATCTTCCCCTAAAAACTGTAGTATAGTTATCAAAGCTGTAAGATTAGCATTTGTTCATTAGTACTAAGTAAACTGTTGACTTCATTTGGATGGTATGAGTTTTTTCACTGCTGGTTTTTTTTTTTTTTTCATCCCAAGATTCAATCTAGTATCCCACATTGCATTCAGCTCTCCTGCCTCCTTTGGCTTTTTAAATTTTTGACAGTTCCTCAGTCTCCTTGTCTTTATTGATCTTGACACTTTTGAAGAATCCTGGTCATTTATTTTGTAGAATGACATTCGGTTTGGATTTGTCCAATGTTTTATCTTGATTGTGTTGAGGTTGTGTATTATTGGGAAAGATCTGAGAGGGAAAACATGCAGAGATGAGACGATGCGCTCTTCCCGGTGCATTGTGTTAGGGATACGTGATGTCAATATAGCTCATTACTGGTGATGTTAACTTTCCTTATCGGTTAGGGTGGTCTCTGCCAGGGTTCTCTATTATGAAGTTACTACTGCTCTCTTTATAATTAATAAATATTTGGAGAGAGTTACTTGGAAATGTGTATCTATCCTGTTCTTGCTTAAACCTTTGCCCACTCATTTTAGCATTCACCATTGGATCTTAACTGTAGCGGTATTATAGTGGTGTTCTGCTGGTGATTTTCTGTTTCCCTCCTTCCTTCTATGTTTACTAATTGGAATTCTTCTGTAGAGAAGATTTGCTTCTCCCATATTTATTTCCTTATTTGTATTATTAATTTATATCAGTATGAGTCATGGATATTTTATTCTTTTGGTTTATAATCTAGTATTATTCCTATTTAATTTGTTGCTCAAATTGTTCTAGCTTTGGCCATAGGGAACTCTAATTTTGGCTTTTGTGTCCTTCAGTGTGCCCCCATCTTTTTTAAAAAAGTATTTTCTTACTTTCTGACACAGCACAAGATGCCCCTGCCCTAGGCCTGGAATCAATGACCTCTCCAAAGAGCCCTCCTTTTTTAAAGATCCGGGTACTTGTGCTTATTACAACTAGTGACAGCCCTAGGCTTCTAGCTCACAGTTAGGAAATATATGTATATCTAATAACAAATGTCCACACAAACCTATATATTTTATTCTGGATCCATCTGTCTGTGTATGAACTCAGGAGTTGATAGTGTATAAGTCTGATACCTAACACAACAAGGTTCTTTTTGATAGTCCTCCTTTTTGTATTTGTAACTTCTTTTTTCAACAGTGAGAAACTGGCTTTCATTATTAAAAACTGATTGGCTGTATTTGGGTGGATCTATTTTTGGATTCTCTATTCTGTTGTGTTGATCTGTGTCTCTCTCCATTCACGAGTACAACACAGTCTTGATTATAGTTCAGTCTTAAATAGTGTGAATCTTCCAATTTTATTCTTGTGATTAAAAATCATTTTGACAATTGTGGTTCCTTTGCCTTTCCCTATAAATATTAGAATCAGTTTTTCTGTATCTACAAAAAAACCTGCCAAGATTTTAATTGTACTAATTCTATAAATCATTTTGGACCGACTGATGTCTTAACTATAGTGAGCATCCAATCCATGAACATGCTATTTCTTCATTTCTTTACATCTTCTTTTGATTTCTCTCAAAGATTTTGTCATTTTCAGCATACAGATTCTGTACATATTTTTATTAGATTTATACTTTTTTTGAACTATCGTAAATGGTATTATATTTTAAAATTTGTTTCCAAATTGTATATTGCTAAGATAGAGAAATGTGACTGACTTTTGTGAATTGTCTTGATATTCTTCAGCTTTGCTAATTTTACTTATTAGTTCCAGGAACTTAAAAAATAGATTTTAAAGGATTTTCTGTGTAGATATTTATGTTCTCTGAAAATGGGGACAATTTTGTATAACATATAGATTTCCTTTCTAATCTATATGTTTTTAATTTCTTTTTTTTTGTCCTTAATTGCAGTAGTTAGAACTTCTAGTATTATGTTGAATAAGAGTGGTAAGAGTGGGTATCCTTTCCTTGTTCTTGATTTTAGGGGGAAAACATTTGTTCTTTCACCAGAAAGCGTGATGTTAATTGTGGGGTTTTTGTAGATGTCCTTTATCAGGTTAGAAAGGTTCTCCTCTCTTCCTAGTTTGTTAAAGTTTTTTTGTGTTTTTTAATCATAAAGGTATGTTGAGTTGTGTGATATGTTTTTTCTACATCAATTGATATGATCCTGTGTGGGGTTGTTGTTTTTTTTTTTTGCCTGTTAATGTGGTTAATTAAATTAACCGATTTTCAACTGAACCATTTCACATATTGAATTCCTGGGCTAAATTCCAGTTGGCATTGATATATTGCTGTTAATATTTTGTTGAGGATTTTTACTTTTGGGTTTATGAGGGATATTGGTGTGTAATTGTCTTTTCCTGTACTCTTTTTGTCTGGTTTTGGTAACATGGTAATGCTGGCCCCATAGAATGAGTTAGGAAGTGTCCTGTTGTCTTATATTTTCTTGAAGAGATCTTGTGGAATTGGTGTTATTTCTTCTTTAAATGTTTGGTAGAATTTGCCAATAAAACTGTCTTGGCTTTGGGATTTCTCTTTTTGAGGAAAATTGTCTCACTACAAATTTAATTTCATTAATAGGAGACTATTCAAGTCATCTATTTCTTCCTCAGGGAGTTTGGTAGTTTGTGATTTTCAAGAAATTGGTCTATTTTATCTAAGCTGTGAAATTTATATGTGTGGAGTTGTTCTTAGTGCTACCTTGTTATCCTTTTCATGTCTGTTAGATCAGTAGTGACATTCTCTCTTTTCTAATATTGATAATTTATATCTCTTCTCTTTTGTTCTTGGTCAGTCCAGCCAGACATTTATCAATTTTATTGATCTTTTCAGAGAAAGATCTTTAGACTTATTGATTTTTCTCTATTGTTTTTCTATTTTTAAACATTAATTGATATCTGTTCTCATTTCTAAACTCTTTAAAACATTTTTCTTTTATTTGTGCTCTTCTTTCTTTCGGATTGCTTTCAGTTTATTCTGTTCTTTTTTTTCCAGTTGCTTTAAGTTGAAGTTTAGATTGATTTGAGCCCTTTCTACTTTTATAATGTAAGCATTTAATGTTATAACTTTCTTTCTAATCACTGCGTTAGTAGTATCCCATAAGACACTGAAAATCCCAAAAGACATTGTTAGAATTTTTCTTTGCACCATCATATTTATTTTAAAGAAATTAAGAAAAGAATAGTCTGTGGTATTTACCCAGATATTTACTATTTCTATTATTCTTCCTTCATTCCTGATGTTTCCAGTTTCCTTCTGTTGCCATTTCCCTCTGTTTGAATAATTTTTAAATTATTTTATTTTAGGGCAGATCTGCTGACAACAGATATTTCTCTTAGGTTTTCTTCACCTGAGAATGTCTATTTCACCTTCATTTGTCAAGAATATTTTCACTGGGTATAGAATTCTGGGTTGACAGTTCTTTTAGGACTTGAAAAATTTTCCAGTTCCTTTTGACCTCTATGATTTTTTATTTTTGATGAAAAATCAACAGTCAATTGAATCCCATTTTTTTCTATAGGTAGTTGTTTTAATCAGGTTGCTTTCAGGATTTTTTCCTTTGTCTCGTGTTCACCGGTTTCATTGTGATGTGTAAGGGCATGGATTTCTTTAAGCTCACCCAATTTGGTATTTGCTGACATTTTTGAGTCTGTAAATTTATGTCTTTCACTAGATTTCTAGAGTTTTTAGCCATTATTCCTTTATTTATTTGTTTATTTTTGAGACGGAGTTTTGCTGTGTTGCCCAGGCTGGAGTGCAGTGGCGTGATCTCGGCTCACTGCAACCTCCACATGGCTCCTGGGTTCCAGCGATTCTCCTGCCTCAGCCTTCCCAGTAACTGGGATTACAGTTGTGCACCACCACACCTGGCTAATTTTTGTGTTTTTAGTAGAGACGGGGTTTTAGCACATTGGCCAGGCTGGTCTTGAACTCCAGGCCTCGTGATCCACCTGCCTCGGCCTCCCAGAGTGCTGGGATTACAGGCGTGAGCCACCATGTCTGGCCTTTCATTATATTCTTTTTTAATACCATACTCTCTTTTCCTTCTGGACCGTTATAGCATGAATATTAGACCATTTGGTATTATTCAATAGTATCCTGAGGATCTGCTCATTTTTTTCCCTTAGTCATGTTTTTCATATTGGGTAATTTCTATTGATTTATCTTCAAATTTACTGACTTTTCTCTGTATATCAGATCTGACCTCTGTGTGCACCACTCAGTAACCAGTCTTGGTCTTGGGTAGTGGTCTGTACTGCAGTTCAATTCTTAAAGCATTTGGCGAGTTGTTTACGGTCAGATCCAGGCATGCAAAGCTTTCATACAAAGGGATTCATACTCAAATTTATAGGATCACTCTGTTGAACTCCTTTCTCTCTGTGATATCCCTGATATTTTCTAGCTCTCTGAAACCCCCTTCCTAGTCTTCTGGCCAAAAAATCAAAGCTTTAGCTTTTCCTCTCTGCCCTGCGCTCCCCACAATTGCATTTACAGGGCCAAGTGGCAAGAGTACAAAGAGATTTAAAAAGCAACAGTTATTTGCCCCATACTCTTGGAACCACAGTTTCTCTAGTCAGAGAGGATTCTCCTCGTTCACGGTTTTAGGGACCTGCCTATCTGTTGCCGCCACTGTCATTACTTGTGGATTGCTTGAAGACCCTGATGTGATGCTACATCAAAGTCATGTCCTCTTTTTCTCCTGGCTGCTGTGTACTTTTTAGAGTCTTCAGAATGCTGCCCCATGCACTCTCTCTATGGTTTATAACTGCATTCAGTGGAGAAACAGGGTGAGGTGTACTGTATCTCTTGAAGAATCCTTAAAAGGCTGTGGCTCTCCAGACTGAGACTCCCTTCCTTCCAATATATTTGTTTATTTGTTCAATCCTAGTATATATATAGAGAGAGTTTGTGAATCCGTACTCTTGCGAGAAACAAGTTTAGCAACTAGAGTACAGTATTTGTGTACAGGTCTTTTTTTCTTTGTATTAGAGCATGAAGTCAGAAACACTGTTTCCAAAACTACTAGGGACAGCTCCCTTCATGCCTGTCAGTATGTTTGTATATGCCATTCATTTGTAATATAGTTGATTCATTTGGTAAGAGAGTGTTCTAAAGGTTGGTTTTCATATTTCTGAGATATCCTGAAATACCAGCATTCTCTGCCATGATTTTGTCTTTGGTCTGTTGTCTGGGTCTGACAGCCTGCAGAGTTGTACTTCAATGTTAATTGTTTCTTCCACTTACCACCCCTCGCTTTGATCCCACTCAGCAACAACTCTTTCAGTGTTCCAATGAAAATATAATACAGTGACATGGTGTTTGAAACCAAATTGTTATATCATGTCCTTCAGTTTCATGTTACTCAGTTGTCCATGACAAGCCATGATTTCTAGTATTTTTTGAACTTGTTTACCGGTCTTTGCAGTGCAGAAAGTGGTTAAGTATTCAACTGTGGTTTTGTTTTTGTTTTTTTCTATCTTACATGCATACTGTAGGCTAACAGCAATGAAGATTAAAGAATGTCATTCCTCCTCTGCACCAGGAAGGTGTGAGATAGAAAGTTGTTCATTTAGAATTAAAGTTCACCTTTAGTTGGATTAGTGCTTTTCATTAGAGGAGTGAAGTGTCTTTTATCAGCATAGATTAAAATGGTATCAAGCACCTAAGCCGGAAACATAGCCAGCAAGCTGAAGCACTTTCTGGCTTTTCTCAATTCATATCTTCACAGCTTGAATTCTCTTTTAGTATTTGAAGTACTGTGTTGTGGAGTTCAAAAATATCGTGGTAGCAACAGAATTCAGAATGGCATGCAGCCTCTGCTTTAAGGTGACTATGGCTGTAATGGAATAAAGGATTTGTTTTGTTAGAAAGATTTAGGCTTGGTTATTGGGTATTAACAATAGTGATTCTGGGAGGTGGACATTACCCAGGATGCTGAAGTTGTTCTTTGAACTATTTCTATTTGATTCTTACGATAGAAATAATCCTAAGTGGCTTTTGATCCTCTTTGGATCCCTTGCCAAAGGATCATGGACTCCAAAATTATTAAAATGATTTAGAATATCACTGGGAAAATGTAGGAGAAATAAAAACCTAATAGTGTAGAATGACATATAGTTTTAAGTTGTTATTGATATAAAAGCGGTCCAACAGTGAATCAAAATTTGAGACAGGGCATTTCCCTTTAATTGATGGAGATAATAAAAGTCAATATGGACGATAGAGACTCTGAAACTTACCTTGCCCATTCCCCCTCCCCCATAAAAGGAAGGTGTCATTGCAAGTCTTTATTTTAGAGAGTTATTTTTTGAGAGGAGAGGGTAGTACATAAAGAAACATAAATTCATTCTATAAAGGTTTTTGAAACTGTAAATTTTGCTAAGGCTTTGCAGATGATACCAAAAAAAAATCTTGAACTACTGAATGAGAAAAGGAGAATAGAGGACTATCAGGGAATTCAGGGGCAAGAATGCAGCAAAGGACTAAAACAAGGAACCGAAAAGGTGGAAGATGATTCCACATACTCATTCTTGAGCCAATCAACTGTGTCTGGAGAGTTGAAGCATTTAGTATTAAATGTTGTGTCTGGGGCCCCTCCTCTGGGGGTAAGAGTGACATTTAATGGTTGTATTAGTCTGTTCTTGCATTTCTATAAAGAAATACTTGAGACTAAGTAATTTATTTAAAAAAGAGGTCTAATTGGTTCACGGATCTGCAGCAATATGGGAAGCATGGTAGCATCAGTTTCTGGGGAGGCCTCAGGAAACTTACAATCATGGCAGAAGGCAAAGGGTAGTGAGGTACCTCACATGGCTGGAGCAGGAGGAAGAGAGAGAGGGGAGAGGTGCTACACACTTTTAAACAACCAGATCTCATGAGAACTCACTCCCTGTCCCAACCACAGGGGGTGATGCTAAACCATTCATGAGAAACCACCCCCATGATCCAGTCACCTCCCACCAGGCCCCACCTCCAACACTGGGGATCGCAATTCATTGTGAGATTGGGGCAAGGACACAGATCCAAACCTTATCAATGGTTAAAGGGTAAACTAGACAGAACTCCCAAAAGTTGTCTCTTACAATACCATGTTTAAGTTTCTAGCTTATAATAATTAAAGCCTCTAATGGTGTGTGGCCTTCAGGAAGGTTACAAAATTTATCAAACTTGCAAATACAAGTTTTTCGACCATTTTTATTCATAAGCTTGTCAAACTGTTTTAACAATTTTCCTCCAGGTGGCTGGCTGCTCCATATCTTAAAGATCACTGCATTTTTAATGGCATTATATTTTTTAAAAAGATGACTTCCTTTTCCTCTTACATAATCTACCACCATTTTTAGAACTCTCCATATAATATACTTTCCCTCCATATATAGTCATATTTTTTCATGCACTTTTACTTAAATTGCATAGGACCCCTTTTTTTCCCTTTATTCATGCTATTGTGTGTTGGAAGTTTTTTGAGACCTAAGAAATTTTAATTTTCAGATTTAGAAAATATAGCTTTAGTATACCCACAAATGATGTGGCATTTTTTGAAAGGTCACATTTTTTATGGTTGGAAGGAAAATTGGAAATATTCATGAGTCATTTTAGTTGTCTGAGCTTAATGCCAGTTTTTCTCTCCAAGGTTAGATGCTTAATTTAAACCCAGAGTATCACTTATCTTCACGTGTCTGATTTTGATTTTTGTGATGTGACAGAATATAATGATACAGTCCCTTGGAGGAAAAATTTTAATGCGCATTTGTGGGTGATAAGCATGTTGCTGCCATCAGCTTTTCTGTCGATGCCTCTGATAGTAGTGATATTGCACCAGACCTCAGCTCCCTCAAACATCACCATTGCAATCATTTCGAGATTGAACTCTCAATTTCCATGTCAAACTCAGGGAGGCAGACATTCCTGGTTCTCTCTCCAGCTCTGTCATTTATTAACAGAATGATTTGGGGCTGGTTACTTCACCTCTTTGAACTTAAGTTTTTCTTATCTATAAATTTGGGAAGAATAACTTATATACCTGTTGACTGTTAAACACTTAATATGTTTCCTGGAAAAGAATTGCTGCTCAGTAAATGGTAGCTACTGAGCTACTTAGTGACGTAGGTGTTTTCTTTGCAATATAACTTCCCCACTGAAAAGTCCCTATCTTAGTTCATTTGATATCTCTTTTATTGATTTGCAGTGCAAATGTATATGGCTCTCAAAAGTTGGAGCTCCCAGAAACTACCATGGGAAGTTGGGACAATGAGAGTAAAACAAATTTAGGAATAGAATGGATTAAAATTTATTAGGTCTCAAAAAACTTCCAACACACAATAGCATGAATAAAGGGAAAGAAAGGGCTCCTATGCAATTTAAGTAAAAGTGCATGACAATATATGACTATATATGGAGGGGAAGTGTATTATATGGAGAGTTCTAAAAATGATGGTAGATTATTTAAGAGGAAAAGGAAATCATCTTTTTAAAAAATATAATGCCATTAAAAATGCAGTGATCTTTAAGATATAGAGCAGCCACCTGGAGGAAAATTGTTAAAACAGTTTGACAAGCTTGTGAATAAAAATGGTTGAAAAACTTATATTTGCAAGTTTGATAAATTTTGTAACCTTCCTGAAGGTTACAAAGGTTGACAAGCTCATTAGCCAGTCAAGTAATATTAAATTGGTGGAGTTGATTGAATTGTGAAAACACTTAAGTAGAGGTGGAAGAGGAATTTCTATAGAAAAAGAAAATGGTAGTGATACATTTGGAGATGTACATGGAGATGTACAATTCAAATACATGAAGTAGAAAATGGAAACTGAAAGAACAGACCTGTATATAATAGAGTGAAGCATAAGTTGAAGCCAGAATTTCTGTCATGTGTGTCTTTTACCTTAGATCCTGGGATTCCTATTTTAATGTCAATAAAAGAATATAATTTTTAAGAACAGGAAAATAATCATGCTTTGCCTGTTGGCCAGGCCATTAGTCAAACATCCTATTTTCTCTTTCAGACTCTAGAATTAAAGAAAGAGGCCGGGCATGGTGACTCAAGCCAGTAATCCCAGCACTTTGGGAGGCTGAGGCGGGTGGATCACGAGGTCAGGAGACCGAGACTATCCTGGCTAACACGGTGAAACCCCATCTCTACTAAAAATACCAAAAACTAGCTGGGCATGGTGGCGCATGCTTGTAATCCCAGCTACTCGGGAGGCTGAGGCAGGAGAATTGCTCGAACCTGGGAGGCAGAGGTTGCAGTGAGCTGAGATCACACCACTGCACTCCAGCCTGGGCGACAGAGCAAGATTCTGTCTCAAAAACAAACAAACAAACAAAAAGAATTAAAACTGGAGAAAATTCAGAGAAGAGTAGTAGAAATAGTCAAAGGCTTATAAAAAATAAGGCCCATGAATGAGGAAAGGGTAAAGGAGTTGTGAATCTTTAATTTGAAGAAAAGTTTAAGAGACCACTTAACTGTCTGAATATGCAAAAAATTGTCAGGAAAAGAAGGCTGAACAACTGTTTTATCTCTCACAAAGAACTGAAGAAAGAGAAACAGTTCAAGAGCTACTTAGATTAGATGAAAAGAAGTATTTCTTGCAAAAGAGAAATCCATATGAGTCATACTTACTGTTCAACATATCTTTGTTTGGCTGTGTTCTTGGGAGGTAGGGTACAAGCCTTCACTGAACATTTGTTGACTTAGAGTCTTGGACACAAAATTAGCACTCAGCCTCAAAATTAGCATTTTCATCTCGCACTATTCTTTATTTCTTGGTTCTTTTATGCACATTACTCTTTCTTTTGTGTCTCCACCCCCTGTTTCTCTCTTCTAAGTTGTAGTACAGAGCACAAAACAAATTCTTGTGGCCACTAAGAGACTTTCCAGGAACTGATCAATTAGCAGACTATGGAGGAAGATCTTTTCCCACAATGTTTATGAAAATACTTGGAATCACTGTTTACCTCAAAAGATAACAATTTTTACTTAAAAATGGTAGGACCTTTCTTAAAGAAATCTTCACAGTAGTTAATGGGAAATGGCTCCAAATAAAATCTTGTGCCACAGTGATGGTTTAGTAAATTGGTTAACTATTTCCTGTCATTAATGTGGAAAAAATATATATTTTTAAAGTGGGAGCTGCTGAGTTAATAGGGTTTAAAAGCTAAGTATATAGAAAATACTAAGCACATTTATAGTGGAATAGTTAAGTGGGTAATAACAAATTAACATATGCCCAACGCATTGAGGTAAAAATAGTGGAGGGGAGGAGCCAAGTGATCATTTGGTTGACCCTTTACTCAATCACAAACACTAAGTTGGGACTGGTACAGAATTTTAAGTGCCTTTTTCTTGGGCCTTACTGTTGTAATCTTTCTTTAGAACAGTTTGATATACCCTTCGGAGGGCTGGCCTCTGTGGATGTTGTCTGTGCCAAATTACAACACAGAACAAGGAACTGTTCTGTTTCATTTACTGAGAATAGTGCTTAATAAGTACTATTTGACAACATGCTGAATTAAGAGAATGTTATAAGGATGTTTCACAAAGGAAAGTGAGTAAAACATCTGATGTTTACAAGTTCTATGTATATATATGTTGATAGCAATATAAAGCCATGCTTAAAGCTTTATTTTTAAATTTTTAATACATGTGAATATGTATGCTGAGAGAAAATGATCTCATCTGGTTCCAAATATATACAGTATCTTGATATAGTTAATGCTATTTCAGAATCCAGTTTTTTTTGTTGTTGTTGTTGTTTGGTTTTTTGCCTTGTTGGTTTGAAACATATCAGACCCTGGTAAATTGATTTACGTTAACCAAAACACATGCAATACTGATTTGTAACCGGGAATATAGTCATGATTCTTTCCTTTCTCTTGCCTTTGACTTTTATCTTATCCTAATATCTTATCTTACTTTATCATCATAAGTAACTATGGTTTCCTTTCTAAAAATGGAATCCCAAGTTGAAATTATACTGTGGGATCATATATTTATGTAACCGTGTTTGCACAAGTATAAAAAAGATCAGTGAGATTTAATGTCCAATGGAGAAATAACTGTCAAAAATTTTTATAATACTTCTATTTATACTTCAGTGTCACAGGCTTAGCATTTATGTTGAATTTAATTCATCGTAGATTTTAGCATATGGAAGTACTCCTGTGAGACACTTGCTTTTTTTTTTTTTTCTGGCTGGTGGGGAGATGGGGGTCTCACTATGTTCTCTGGGCTGGATCGCAGCAGCATGATCTCAGTTCACTGCAGCCTCTATCTCCTGGGCTCAAGCGATCCTCTCACCCCAGCCTCTTGAGGAGCTGGGACTACAGGCATGTACCACCACATCCAGCTAATTTTTGAATTTTTTTTGTAGAGACAGGGTCTCCTTATGTTGCCCTGGCATGTCTCAGACTCTTGGGCTCAAGTGATCCTCCCACTTGAGCCTCCCAAAGTGCTAGGATTACAGGTGTGAGCCACCATGCCCAGCTCCATTTCTTAATAGACATCTATACTCTATAGTCAGGTCTAACATATGAAATAATTAACTTGTGTATTGAAGTACAAAATACTATAATTTGTCATTTAAGGGAATGTAAGATTTAGATGATCCTTAATGCTCCTTGCAACTTAAAGATTCTGCGCCTCACTGACGTTAAGCTTGTATGAGACCTGTAGTCTGTTGGAATACATAAGCAGCTGCCTGTGTTACACGGTTGTGAGGTGGTAATATACTTGTGATGATTTTAAAGAGCTCTTTCTATTGTCACTGACAACAGAGTCTAAGAAAAACCTGAATTATTGCATAATCAAATAAGACCTAATTTCCCTTTCTTTTTCTTACCTTGGAGCTGGTATAATTCTCTTGCACAGAGCAAAGGCCAACATCAAAACAAGAGAAAGATATAAGGATAAACAGAATAATGAAGTAGTGACTAGTTTTCACATTTACATGTGAATGTATTTTTCAGTGTAAACTAAAGTATAGTGTAAACTGATACCTATTTCATATTTTATTTTATTAATATCTGGCACTTGTGTAACATTTATGATTTGCAGAATGCTCTCACTGATGTTCTCATTTAATCCTCATAACAGTTTCTGAAAGAAGTACTGTTCTCACATTGCAGATGAGAAAACTGCCTGCAAGCAGTTTAATCAGGAGCACACAGCTAGTGTCCCACTGGAATTCTTACTCTGCCCATAGACTTCAAAGCCAGCCCTTCTCTCTGTTGCTTCACTGTGTTCCCCTGGGCTGGGTTTGCTTTGATACTACATTGAGATACACAATTTAGGTTAATGTTTATGTGCTCATATGAAATTTGAGTATCTCATTTATTTTATAGAATAGGCGATTTAGTTTTCCCTCTCAGATGGTATAATGTTTGAGACCAAGAAGCAGGAGGCCGAGTTCTAGTCTTGCTGTCGCCACTGACTGATCAGGAACCTTGTACATATTTCCTCAATTATAAAAGGAAAGCACTTGACCTTTAGTTTCTCCAAGCAGCCTTCTAGTTCTAAAATTCTGTGATTCCAAATTTGTTCTTGTTCCACTCAAAATTGTTGCTTTAAAAAACTCCAACCTCATATGATTAGACCAAATTTTTACATATGTTGTTTCTAATTGTCTAAGCCAGGAATTTTTAGGCTTCAAGTTTTGGATAGTGTAGTAATAAAATCATCCCTTTTTAATGATAAAGAAAACCTTTCTTCCAAAAAATTCTATTCTGTAATAAATAGTGTTCCTTAGTAAAGCTCTCATCCTGAATTTGGAGAATGGAAAATGACAGCATAATGCCAGTTACACAGGAAACTTAATCCAGGAAACATACATTGAGCATCATTATTAAGTACTGGAGTTGCTAAGACCTTGAGCTCTCAGCCTAGTGTGGAAGGCAGACCTACAAATACGAAATGTCACTGCAGTTAAAAGAAACCTGGGGAAGAGGTGTACCAGGGCCAAGGGAGTGAAAGGAAAGAATCAGTTCCATCTGTTGGATGGAAGATGGGAGGCATGCCAGCAAAGGCTTCACTGGGAATGGGAGTTAGAAGTCGGAGAAAAACTGGAAACCATCATTCTCAGCAAACTATGGCAAGGACAAAAAACCAAACACCGCATGTTCTCACTCATAGGCGAGAATTGAACAATGAGAACACAGCGACACAGGAAGGGGAACATCACACACCAGGGCCTGTTGTGGGGTTGGGGAAGGGGGGAGGGATAGCATTAGGAGATATACCTAATGTTAAATGAAGAGTTAATGGGTGCAGCACACCAACATGGCACATGTATACATATGTAACAAACCTGCATGTTGTGCACATGTACCCTAAAACATAAAAGTATAAAAAAAAAAGTAGGAGAAAGGATAATTTTAGGCAGAGGGAAGTGTGTACAGAGGGGCAGAAGCTTTAAGGTTTATAGTTCCGAGAACGTCGGGTAGTTTGTTTATATCACCTGCTGGAAGAGGATGATGTGCTGGAAAGGTAACTTGTGTCTAGCTTGGGAAGGTTTTGTGTGGATTTGGGAGTATCCTAGGCATTAAGGAGACTGTTAAGAAGGGAAGGAAAAACAGATCTCTTGCAAGTATGACAGAGGAGACTCTCCAATTTCTAGCTTGGGTAATATGGGGGAAGGGCTTTCTAGGCAACAGAATAAGCGTGAGAAAAAAAACATGGAGGCCTGAGATAGCCCCTGGAGCTGTGCTGGTCTTTATCTGTGCACCTTTTTTTGATTCTGCCTTTTGATATACGTTACCAGTGTTACTGCTGTGGCTGGGTCCTAAAGGGTTTCATGCTGCACCCCACGGCGTTTGGACTTTTTTCTTAGAGTAGTGAAGAGCCATTGAAGGTTTCAAAGCAGGGGAATGATGTGAGCAGATTGGCATTAGGAAGGTTCTCATAGCACCAGAATGGGAACCAGTTTAGATGGATGTTAGAATGTAATCAGCTGGGAGCTGCTAGGAGCCTGTATTAAGCCTAGAACAAAGGGGATGTGCAGAAGAGAATGGACCTGAGGGACAATGAGTTAGAACAATGACAATCATTTTAGCCAAGCTTTGTTGAGTACTTACTGTGTACCAAGTGCCTGATCCAAGTGCTTTGCATTTACACACACATTTAATCCAGCCTACAACCTTACGAAGTAGACACTATTATTATTAGTATCTGCATTTTACTGAGGAGGGAAGTGGGTTAAGTAACTTACTGGGCCTGTGCTTGACAATTATGTATAACTTTAAATATTATACAACAGCTATCAGGATTGGTGAAGCTTAATATAGTTTCATTGGCCCTTTCATAATTGCCCTCCATCCAAAGGACTCTGAATGGGACTTGAGTTTATGTCCTTTCTGAATCTCCCTGGGTATATTTATAAATGTTACTCTAAATAGGTAGATGCAGCACAGATACTAAGGAAGGAACTCCAGCTGCTGCATAAGTGAGAACAGTCTGAGGTGCCCCAAGATTGTTGGATTCTCTGTAATGAAGACAGAGCCACGGCAGAGAACGTTCATGTTTATGAAACCAATGCAGTTAAGTACTATGTGGCTCTCTTGCATCCAGCTTTGGGATTCTATTTTTTTTTTCATTTTTGAAGAGAAAGGGGTCTCATTGTGTTGCCCAGGCTGGTCTCAAACTCCTGGACTCAAGCTGTCGGCCTGCCTTTGCCTCCTAAAACATTGGAGTACAGGCATGAGCCACTGCGTCAGCCGGGATTCTGTTCTTTGCAGATTAAATGGGAACATTTTTTACAAACTTCCCATGGGTATATGGTTTCCCAGTGGTGGTCATTTGGATGGATGAGTGCCCCAGGGTGGCAATTCAGGGTCAGGAATAGTGAATCCATAAAGTGGGGGAGTCAGTGCCCAGCAGCAGTCGAAACCATTAGATGCATCCCGGGAGGTAGAGATGCATTGGAGTTTAAATCATAGTGCCCATTTCCCTCAATATCAGTGGCCAGAAGGGGTTTTTTTTTTTCCTGTTTTTAAATATTTTCTGGTCCCTAATATAGTTATTTTGGCAAAAAAACAAAAAGACTTCCCTTTCTTCTTTCCCCTTCCTATCTAGGGTTGAAAAGTACAGTCAAAGGAGCAAAGAAAGGAAGTCTCAAGACCTCAGCATGACAGATAGAGTAATAATTTTGAAACTATTTAAAGCTATGATAATTATGCTCAGTTAACTTTAAAAAGCCAAGTGAAATTGTTGAAAATTATTTCAGACTTTATTCTTAAAGAGTAATAGGTTTTGGCTGCATTCATTTCTCAATTAAATTTATCTGAGTTTAAGATTCTGTTTATCTCCAGAGCCTGTGGAGTGTGTTCTTTTGGCCTAGTGGCACTGTAAATGAAGCAGGCTGTACTGTTACGTGGCTCTTCCACTCACCTTAGGCGAGGTGACAACTGCTTTCGTATCATAATATCTCAAAGTATAAATGGGTTTCGGTTGCTTTTTACCCATAAAGTCTTTTTGAAAGGTACTGTATAAACACAACACTTGACCCATCATTCTCTTCAATTCTGTATCTACTCTGTACTGAAATAACGAGCTTCCTTCCTGTATTAGCATGTGTGATAGGCAGAATTCTGAAATGGCTCCCTTGTACTCATCCCCTGGTGTTATGCCAGATTATGTGTATGGCAAAGGGGGATTTAAATTTTACAGATGTAATTAGGGTCCCTAATTGGTTGAACTAGTGTCTTAGTTCAGGCTGCTGTAACAAAGTGCCATAGACCAGGTGGCTTATAAACAACAGAAATTTATTTCTCACAGTTCTGGAGGCTGGCATTCCAGGATCACAGTGCCAGTATGGTCAGGTTCTGGTGAGGGCCCTCTTGCAGATTGGAGGCTGCCAACCTCCTTGTATCCTCACGTGGCAGGAAGAGAATGAGAGAGGTGCCTGGGGTCCCTTCACTAATCTTACCCATGAGGGCTCTACCCTCTACTTACTTCCCAGATGCCCCACTTCCTTATACCATCACCCTGGAAGTCAGGATTTCAACATGCTCTTTGGGAGAAAACAAGCATTCAGCTTATTATCCATGGAGGGAGACTATCTTGGTGGCCCGACCTAATCAGGCAAGCCCTTTGAATGCAAGAGATTTCCCTAGTTGGTCACAGAAGAGAAGGTCAGAGATATTTGAAGCCTGAGAGGGATTTAGCATGAGAGAGGTTTTCTGGTGCTGAGAAGGGGATGGGGCCACTGGGCAAGGGCCTGAGAATAGGAATCAAGAGCAGTTTCCAGTGAATACCCAGCAAAAGGACAGGGACTTCAGTCTTAACAACTGCAACTGAATTCTTCCAACAAGAATGAGCTTAGAAGAGGACCCTGAATTCCAGATGAGAATGCAGCCAGCTGACGCCTTGATTTCAGCCTGAGTGGAGAGCCCAGCCTTGGAGTGCTAGACATCTGACTATATTTAAGCTGCTAAGTTTGTGGTAACTTGTTACACAGCATTACAAAACTAACACATTATCCTTCTCTTCATTTCTGTCTACTTATGCTGATTATTGGTCTTGAGAGTTGCAGTGTTAGCATCTCTCAAGCTTACAATATGTTTTCCATCTGTGGCCTTAAGAGCCACTGTTGCGTTAAACAAAAGAGAACCCTACTCATTTCTTTCCCCTTGTCTCTTTCTGAAACCCCCAGTTCGATCTTATTGGTTCTCTTGTATTGTGATACTTGGTATGGATTTCAACCTCTGGGGCAGGTAGGAAAGGCCTTAACCTCTCAGTTGAGAGGTTACTTGTTAAATATCATCATGCTTAAATTGATTTGAGGATACAGGTTTCTTTCCCTTTTACTTTACTGAGTTAATTCTTGGTGATTTTATGTCATGCTCACGTTATCCTTTGGAGTGGGTCTGTTATTCCCATTTCATATGTAGCAAACAAGCAAAAGAACAGTATGTGGCTATTCCATAACAAGGTGGAATTGAGCCCTAGAACAGAGAGGTGTGTGGGATGAGTAGAGGGTGTTTACAGTACACAGCAACCAGGAGCCGTTGACTTTGGCTCATGGACTTTGACACCATGGACATCTGAGACTCATCACGGAACTCTGTAAGCATAGCAAGAAGAAAGTCGCTAATTTTGACTATCTCACAAGGGGGAAAAGAACACGGGTTGCTCTATTATATGTATGTGATTATTCTATTTTAGTCTCCTTGGTGTTTTTAGACACTTTATCTACTTTCCTCTTGCATCTAGAAAATATTGAAATGGAAATATTGAAAAATATGAGATGGAAGAAAATATTTTCTCTCATTTTATTAAGTTGATGGGGAATTGGAATGGGGTAGAAAGTTTTCCATATTCATTTTTTTAATTTTGTGCATACATAGTAGGTGTATATCTTTATAGGCTACATGAGATATATTGGTACAGGCGTGCAGTGTATAATAATCACATGGAAAATTGGTTATCTCCTCAAGTGTTTCTCCTTTGTGTTACAAATAATCCAATTATACTTTTAGTTATTTTTAAATGTACAATTAAATTATTAATATTATTGACTATAGTCCCCCTGTTGTTCTATAAATACTAGGTCTTATTCTTTTTTACTTTTTTTGTGTGTGTCCATTAACCATCCCCACCTTCCTCCCACCCCCACTACCTTTCCTAACCTCTTGTAACCATGCTTCTATGTGCTGTCTTCATGAATTCAGTTGTTTTGATTTTTAGATCCCACAGATAAGTGAGAACATACAATGTCTGTCTTTCTGTGCCTGGCTTATTTCACTTAACATAATGACCTCCAGTTCCACCCATGTTCTTGTAGATGACAGGATCTCATTCTTTTTTATGGCTGAATAGTACTCCATTGTCTATAAGTTCCACATTTTCTTTATCCATTCATCTGCTGATGGATGCTTAGGTTGCTTCTGCATCTTGGCTGTGATGAACAGAGCTGCAGGAAACATGGGAGTGTAAATACCTCCTTGTTATACTGATTTCCTTTCTTTTCTATCTATACCCAGCAGTGGGATTGCTGGATCATATGTTAGCTCTATTTTTAGTTTTTTGAGGAACCTCCAAACTGTTCTCCAAAGTGGTTGTACTAATTTACATTACTACCAACAGTGTATGAGGGTTCCCTTTTTTCCATGTCCTTGCCGGCATTTGTTACTGCCTGACTTTTGGATAAAAGCCATTTTAACTGGGGTGAAATGATATTTCATTGTAGTTTTGATTTGCAATTCTCTGATGATCAGTGATGTTGAGCACTTTTTCGTATATCTGTTTGCCATTTGTATATCTTCTTCTGAGAAATGTCCATTCAAATATTTTGCCCATTTTTAAATTGGATTACTAGATTTTTTTCCTATAGAGTTGTTTGAGCTCCTTATGTATTCTGGTTATGAATCCCTTGTCAGATGAGGAGTTTGCAAATATTTTCTCCCATTCTGTGGGTTGTCTTCACTTCATTGATTCTTTTCTTTGCTGTGCAAAAAGTCTTTTTACTTTATGTGACCCCATTTGTCCATTTTTGCTTTGGTTGCCGGTGCTTCTGGGGTATCACTGAAGAAATCTACAGTCCAGTGTCCTGGAGACTTTCCCCAGTGTTTTCTTTTAGTAGTTTCATAGATTGAGGTCTTAGATTTCAATCTTTAATCCATTCTGATTTGAATTTTGTATATGGCAAGAGATAAGGGTCTAGTTTCATTCTTCTGCGTATGAATGTCTAGTTTTCCCAGCACTGTTTATTGAAGAGACTGTGTTTCCCCCAGTGTATGTTCTTGGAACCTTTGTCAAAAATGAGTTCATTGTAGGTATGTGGATTTGATTCTGGGTTCTCTGTCCTGTTCCATTTGTCTATGTGTCTGTTGTTATGCCAGTACCATGCTGTTTTGGTTACTGTAGCTCTGTAGTATTAATATAATTTGAAGTCAGTTAGTGTGATGCCTCCAGTTTGTTCTTTTGCTCAGGATAGCTTTGATTATTCTGGGTCTTTTGTGGTTCCATACAAATTTTAGGATTGTTTTTCTGTTTCTGTGAAGAATGACATTGGTATTTTGGTAGGGATTGTGTTGAATCTGCAGATTGCTTTGAGTAATATGGGCATTTTAACAACATTGATTCTTTCAATCCATGAACAGGGAATATCTTTTATTTTTTTGTGTCCTCTTCATTTCTTTCCTCAGTGTTTTATAGTTTTCATTGTAGAGATCTTTTACTTCTTTGGTTAAGTTAATTTCTAGGTATTTAATTTTATTTGTGGCTATTGTAAGTGATCGCTTTTTTGATTTATTTTTCAGATTGTTCACTGTTGGCATATAGAAATGCCGTTGATTTTTGTATGTTGATTTTGTATCCTGGAACTTTACCAAATTTGTTTATCAGTTCTAATAATTTTTTGGTGGAGCCTTTAGTTTTTTCCAGATATAAAATCATATATCATCTGCAAACAAGGACCATTTGACTTTTTCCTTTCCAATTTGGATGCTCTTTATTTCCTTCTCTTGTGTGCTTGTTCTAGTTAGGACTTCCAGTACTATGTTGAATAACAGTGGTGACAATGGACATACTTGTTGTGTTCCAGATTTTAGAGGAAAGGCTTTCAGTTTTCCCTCATTCAGTAGGTTACTAGCTGTGGGTCTGTCATATATGGCTTTATGATGTTGAAGTACGTTCCTTCTATACCCAGTTTTTTGAGGGTTTTTTATCATGAAGGTATGTTGAGCTTTATCAAATAATTTTTCAGCATCAGTAAAATGACCATATGGTTTTTGTCCTTCATTCTGTTGATATGATGTGTCACATTGATTGATTTCTGTGTGTTGAACTGTCCTTGCATCCCTGGGATAAATCCCCCTTGGTTATGATGAATGAGCTTCTCAGTATATTGTTGAATTTAGTTTGCTAGTATTTTGTTGAAGATTTTCTGCATCAATATTCATCAGAGATAATGGTCTGTTGTTTTTGTTTGTTTGTTTGTTTGTTTGTTTGTTTTGATGTGCCTTTGTCTGGTTTGGGTATCAGGGTAACACTGACCTTGTAGAATGAGTTTGGAAGTATTCCCTCTTCCTCTCTTTTTTTTCAGAACAGTTTGAGTATGATTGGTATTAGTTTTTCTTTAAATGCTTGTTAGAATTCAGCAGTGAAGCCATCAGGTCCTGGGCTTTTATTTACTAGAAGACTTTTATTATGGCTTTGATCTCGTTACTTGTTATTAGTCTGTTCAGGTTTTGATTTCTTCTTAATTCAGTCTTGGTAGATTGTATATGTCTGGGAATATATCCATTTATTCTGGATTTTCCAATTTATTGGCATATAAGTTGCTCATAGTAGCCACTAATGATCCTTTGAATTTCTGTGGTATCAGTTGTAATATCTCCTTTTTTTATTTCAAATTTTATTTATTTGAGTCTTCTCCCTTTTTTTCTTAGTCTGACTAAAGGTTTGTCAATTTTGTTTATCTTTTCAAAAAGCCAACTTTTCGATTCATTGGTATTTTGTATTGTGTTCTATATTTCAAATTCATTTATTTCTGCTCTGATTTTTATTTCTTATACTAATTTTGGGTTTTGTTTGCCCATGCTTTTCTAGTTCTTTAAGATGCATCACTGGGTTATTTGAAGGTTTTTTTCCTTTTTGATATAGGCATTTATAGCTATTAACTTCCCTTTTAACACTGCTTTTGCTGTATCCCATAGGTTTTAGTATGTTGTGTTTCCATTGTCGTTTGTTTCAATACGTTTTTACATTTTCTTCTTAATTTCTTCATTGACCCATTGGTCACTCAGGAGCATGTTGTTTAATTTCCATGTGTTTATATGGTTTCCAAAATTTCTCTTGTTATTGATTTGTAGGTTTATTCAGTTGTGGTCAGAAGAAGGTGCTTGATATTATTTCAGTTTTTTTGCATGTTTTAAGACTTGTTTTGTGACCTAACCTTTTTTTTTATGTAACCACATACTTCAGGTAAACTTCTTCAGTTAGATTGCCCTTGTCTGAAAAAAATAACTCATATGTTTATATATGCTTGATGATATTCCAACTGTCTCTCTTTCTTCAGTCTGTATACTCATCTATCTGTCTGTCTGAGAAAGTTTAGAAAATAGTCACTGGATCAAGTTGACACAGTGATTTGCTGATGGATCTTGGTGAAGGAGAGTCCTTACATTTATTGAGCCAAACTGTACTGATCCCTTATTTTGTCATTGTCTGTGAAAACCTTAAAATGTTATTCCAATTTAATGTAATTTAAACTTTGCAAATAGCAACCTTTTATCTATAATTTTTTGTATACTTTCAGTCATTAAAATAGATTTTTCATTTAAAAAAAGTATATGTGTATACAATACACTTGTGAACTCTCATGGCTATAGCTTGCCTCCCCTCAAGCCAGATAAATATTCCATGTCTCAGATGACAAGTTTAGGAAATATTCCTATGTAAGTATGACTAAGTGTCAAAGTGATTTTCTTTTGTTACATTTTGCCCCAGAAAATTATACTAGTAATTTATTCATAAGCAATATAATTGCTTGGGAGTGTAACTAACCACAGTACCAATTTAATTGATGATATCTTTCAGTCAATATCTGTAAACTCCTGGGGTTTGTTTTGGTGGGGTTTTTTTTCCTCATTATCTTTAGAGTTTTAAAAAGAAATGATAGCTGTTTTGTTTTCCAGTTCAATTTTAAGAAGTTGCACCCTACTTAACAGAGACACTTTTTTACTTCTTTTAGGCCTATTATATCTTTATAGACCTATCTATAAAACTTAATGATCTGGTTTTTTAGTGTTTGCTTATTTCCATTATTTTGATATAGTGTCCTTTCATGTTGAACTTTTTTATTGTGTGTATTTTGGAGTCATAGATGTAGAATGTCACCTAGCCACTGTCTTCAGGGCAACCCACCTGGCAAAATAAAATAATCTTCATTTTTCTTATTAACCCTCTGTTATGTGTACAGAGAATATTAAAATTCAGTGGTTTTATATATTGATACTGGAAACATCATTAGGTTTTCAGCATTGACATTTGTATGAGTCTTTGTTTCTTTCAAGTTTTATGTAGTTTTGTTTTTAAGGCTAAGTGGTATTTTTGGAAATCTACTTAATGTGAGTGACTCCCCCAAACTGTCAAATATGTAGTTGAAATATTTTTCTGGCCTTTCTGCCCGTGGACACCGCCGAAGAAGCATCGTTAAAGTCTCTCTTCACCCTGCCATCATGTCTAAGTCAGAGTCTCCTAAAGAGCCCGAACAGCTGAGGAAGCTCTTCATTGGAGGGTTGAGCTTTGAAACAACTGATGAGAGCCTGAGGAGCCATTTTGAGCAACGGGGAATGCTCACGGACTGTGTGGTAATGAGAGATCCAAACACCAAGCGCTCCAGGGGCTTTGGGTTTGTCACATATGCCACTGTGGAGGAGGTGGATGCAGCTATGAATGCAAGGCCACACAAGGTGGATGGAAGAGCTGTGGAACCAAAGAGAGCTGTCTCCAGAGAAGATTCTCAAAGACCAGGTGCCCACTTAACTGTGAAAAAGATATTTGTTGGTGGCATTAAAGAAGACACTGAAGAACATCACCTAAGAGATTATTTTGAACAGTATGGAAAAATTAAAGTGATTGAAATCGTGACTGACCGAGGCAGTGGCAAGAAAAGGGGCTTTGCCTTTGTAACCTTTGACGACCATGACTCCGTGGATAAGATTGTCGTTCAGAAATACCATACTGTGAATGGCCACAACTGTGAAGTTAGGAAAGCCCTGTCAAAGCAAGAGATGGCTAGTGCTTCATCCAGCCAAAGAGGTCAAAGTGGTTCTGGAAACTTTGGTGGTGGTCGTGGAGGTGGTTTCGGTGGGAATGACAACTTCGGTCATGGAGGAAACTTCAGTGGTCGTGGTGGCTTTGGTGGCAGCCGTGGTGGTGGTGGATATGGTGGCAGTGGGGATGGCTATAATGGATTTGGTAATGATGGAAGCAATTTTGGAGGTGGTGGAAGCTACAATGATTTTGGCAATTACAACAATCAGTCTTCAAATTTTGGACCCATGAAGGGAGGAAATTTTGGAGGCAGAAGCTCTGGCCCCTATGGCGGTGGAGGCCAATACTTTGCAAAACCACGAAACCGAGGTGGCTATGGCAGTTCCAGCAGCAGCAGTAGCTATGGCAGTGGCAGAAGATTTTAATTAGGAAACAAAGCTTAGCAGGAGAGGAGAGCCAGAGAAGTGACAGGGAAGCTACAGGTTACAACAGATTTGTGAACTCAGCCAAGCACAGTGGTGGCAGGGCCTAGCTGCTACAAAGAAGACATGTTTTAGACAAATACTCATGTGTATGGGCAAAAAACTCAAGGACTGTATTTGTGACTAATTGTATAACAGGTTATTTTAGTTTCTGTTCTGTGGAAAGTGTAAAGCATTCCAACAAAGGGTTTTAATGTAGATTTTTTTTTTGCACCCATGCTGTTGATTGCTAAATGTAATAGTCTGATCGTGATGCTGAATAAATGTCTTTTTTTTTAATGTGCTGTGTAAAGTTAGTCTACTCTGAAGCCATCTTGGTAAATTTCCCCAACAGTGTGAAGTTAGAATTCCTTCAGGGTGATGCCAGGTTCTATTTGGAATTGATATACAACCTGCTTGGGTGGAGAAGCCATTGTCTTCGGAAACCTTGGTGTAGTTGAACTGATAGTTACTGTTGAGACCTGAAGTTCACCATTAAAAGGGATTACCCAAGCAAAATCATGGAATGGTTATAAAAGTGATTGTTGGCACATCCTATGCAATATATCTAAATTGAATAATGGTACCAGATAAAATTATAGATGGGAATGAAGCTTGTGTATCATCCATTATCATGTGTAATCAATAAACGATTTAATTCTCTTGAATGAAAAAAAAAAGAAATATTTTTCTGAAGAATGTATATTTGATATAACTTCTGGTACAATGAATTATATTTTATAATTTGATTCTTTTGTATTTTATGTTTGTTTTATTTGTCACATAGTAAAGTTCAAAGGAAGCTATGTCAGATTTGAAACTGACACTGAAAATCCCTAACGTTTGACTTGTGGCTCAGTTTATCCTCTTGAAATAAAATTGTTGGGTTTTACGTGACATTAATACCCTGATGAAAATCACTCCTTAATTTTGTTAGTTGAATTGAAACATAAAAGTTCAAGTCATTGCACCTTAGTGCATTTTCTTACTAGACACAGAAGCTGAATTATTTACCTGAGCCAGCCTAATAAGGTAAAGGGAACTGATTGAAGAAGAAAATAAAACCAAAGTCACCAGGCACAGTGCCTCATGCCTGTAATCCCAGCACTTTGGGAGGCCGAGGTGGGCAGATCACTTGAGGTCAGGAGTTCGAGACCAGCCTGGCCAATGTTGTGAAACCCCATTTCAACTAAAAATACAAAAATTAGCTGGGCGTGGTGGCACTCACCTGTAATCCCAGCTACTTGGGAAGCTGAAGCACGAGAATCACTTGAACCTGGGAGACGGAGGTTGCAGTGAGCCGAGATTGCTCCACTGCACTCCAGCTTAGGTGATGGAGTGAGACTTTGTCTCAAAACAAAACAGAACAAAAAACCGAAGTCATATTTGTTGAGAGGCTTCTATCTATACAGTACTATATTGAGTCCTTTATATTTGTTCTCATAAAAGCATCTCAACTTCCTTATGTAATTATTAATACTATTATTTTAAATGTGAGAACACTGAGGCTCAAGAAGTTAAGTTATTTGCCCATGATCATATAGTTAATTAATAATAGAACCATGCTTTGGGAGGCCAAGATGGGAGGAGCTCTTGAGGCCAGGAGTTTAAAACCAGCCTGGGCAACATAGGGAGAGATCCTGTCTCTACAAAAAATAAAAAACATTATCCAATGTGGCGGTGCATACCTGTAGTACCAGCAATTTGGACGGCTAAGGCAGGAGAATCACTGAGCCCAGGAGTTCATGGCTGCATTGAGCTATGATCATGCCAATGCACTCCAGGCTGGGCAACAGAGTGAGACTGTCTCTAAAAATATATAAATAAATATAAGTCAACCACAATTTCAACTAAATCTGGCTGTAAATCCAATCCCAGGCTGTTTCTGAGAGAAAGCACACTGTGTCTCACCTACCAGGTGGAATAATAAATACATTTAAGTTACTGGAAGCAGAGAGTTGGGGATGGAGAGGTTGGGATCTTAGAAACATGCCTGGTCATTTGGCATCTGATGTCTAGTAGAGCCTGAGATGACACCTGTCTGCTTCTGTGATTCTTTTACTTTCTCTGTCTTTTGTGTGCCTTTTATGGTGTGAGCATTTCTTCACACAGTGTTATAAATACACACATTGCACAAACCAAATGCATCATCTTACGACCTGTCCAACAGTGGAGGACAAACTGGATGTATCAGACTTATTGAGAGGAATGTCTCTATATTGTAGTTTAATGGATTTTCAAAGAACTTTTTATGTAAATCTGAGCCCCCTCTCTCACCTGCCTGCCTGAAATATTCCATGGTATATGTCAGGCCTTTTGTTGGAAATTTAGTATATTATTAATGTTTGCAGAAATACTGGTACTACAGTTGCTCATCTGTTTTTCTGAAAGTTGCTTGGCATAGAAATCTTATCTTTTAAATATTAGTTACCGTGCAGTATTTCAGGGTGTAAAATTTCAGATTTGAATTGAGTAGGCATACTTCTGTTTCATACAGCAGGAGTCTATTATATGTAATTCCTGGTCATTCTACTGTTCAGAAAGGAGTCTTTTGTCCAAGGGTTCATTTGAAAAGAGGTAATAATATATCCCTAATCTTTTTTCTCTTTTGTTTCATGCATTCCTTTTTGCTTAGATTTCACCATGAAGTTCTTTGACTTCATTACCACATATTGCTTTGTCTAGATTAATCTCGATTTTCTTCTTTTCTTGCTGGGATTTCACAGTAAACTATAAAATGTAGAAACAAAATTATTTCACTTGCTTGGAGTTCAAGGTTATAGTCTTTGGGCCTTTGAATAAAGTACTCACCCAAAAATAGGATTTTAATATAGCTTTGTTGATGTTTAAGGTAGGAAGAGATCAATAGAAAATACTTGAAAAAAGTTTTTTTTCTTATATACTCTGCTTTCTTTGAGGGGCTTAAATGTTTAAAATCTGAGTGCTTAATTTATATTTAGACTTACTTGAACATACACCAATTTATACCTAAGATAGTTCACGTAGAAAGCAGTTTTTACCCACCTGCTCTGTTGCCTAGTGGTCTTGTGGAATGCAAACAGCAGAAAAAGAGATGATGTTGAGCCAAAAGAGCTGATGGGTTAACTGGGGAGATGAGGGTTTCTGCTTGTTTCGTGGTGTACACTCCAAGGAAAGATAGGCACTATGGAGACTTAAGTGCATCTTTAGCACTTATTCTCTCATTACTTTTCTAAACATTTTACACTTCTAGTCAATATAGGAATTAGAAGTCACTTTTAGATTAGTCAACATTATATGACAGCAGATACATAGCTTAACTTAATCAGAATGTTTTCCCGGAACAAAAATATTTTGAGGGATACAAAGGAAAAAACCTTTCTGATTTGATTGGCATATAGATTCTGCTCCCAAAAGTTAAGTTGCTTTCCTTTAAATTTTTGGACATTTTCAGAAAACAGGGAGCTCCTAATCATGGGTTGCACTAGAATTTCTGTGCTGCATGTTTAAGGCCTGAGGTACAAGAGGAGGGATTGAGAGTTGGTTACTGGGTATTTAGTCTTAACAATGGTCAAATGGATACGGAAGCCACAGTCTGTGCAGTGGCTTTCCCTTTCTGTTGTACTCACTATTTGATATCAGTCAGGTATTAATGCTGACATTAGGTTCTCCTGCTGATGGTAAATTCTAGGACAGATGTTTCATCTGTATTCCTCACAATTTTTTTGCCATTAATATAAAAGCACTCATTATTTTTCTCTCTGCATTAGGGATACTTGATATCACCCCATTTAGACTTATGCTCCTAACTTAGTTTTATCAGTAACTTAGAATCAAAGCATATAATATATACGAATTTAACCATTCAAATTGTGAGTTAACAAATACCTCTTTTTTGTAAATAGACACAAGTAAGGAGTTTTTTTATTAAAGGTGTGACAATATTTTTAGTGATTTTAGGGTAATCTTGGCTTTCGGAAGTAATCTACAGTTAGCAAAAGTAATACAGCCTCTACAATCAGAAACTAGTTAGGAAGCTTGAAAGAATATATTAGAAGCATAATATTGATAAATACTGTAAACCCAATGGAATTATTTTGAAGTTGGAAAAAATTACATACCAAACCTTGTTCAAAATTTACAATCTAGAGCCAGGCTACCAAGCTTAGATAGTACTTCGTTAGATTGACACCTTTAGTAGAGTTAGTTTTTTTTTAAAAAAAGACAAAACTCTAGTTTTGTGTGTTGAAAGTAGTTCATATATTTTGATTGAGTCATGCAGGCATTGCAATATTTAAATTTTATTGAAATGCTCCTGTGCATCAATTCCAGCTTGGACTCAAGTCACAGAGACCCAAAGTGAAGTCTAGCTAGGAGATCTGAGGTTATGTTGCCCAGGATGGCAGGGACCCAGGTTTTTTCTCAGTTGTTACTATTTCTTGGCCTCAATTCCAGTCCTAACTTCCCTTCAGGGTCTCAGATGGTTGCTGCCACTCTAGTAATGTCATCTACATTCCCTCTATCAGAAAGAATAAAGAGGGAAGAGAAGGGCACATACTCTTTAAAGCTAGATCTTGGTTGCCACTTATGTTCAGCATTGTACTGGAGATTCTAGCTAGGGCTATTAGGCAAGTAGAAGAAAAAACATGGCATCCAGTTTGGAAAAGGAGAAGTAAGACTGTGTCTTTTCAGAGATGACATGAATTTGTATACAGAAAATCCTAAGGAATTGATTTGTTTTTGTTTTTTGTTTGTTTGTTTTTGAGACAGAGTTTCACTCTTGTTGCCCAGGCTGGAGTGCAATGGTGCGATCTCAGCTCACTGCAACCTCCACTCAGAACCACTGTCACCATCTTCCTTAAGGCTGCAGATCCTTCTCATACACAGGGACCATTGGCCCTGAGACAGGCAACTATGTTCTCATTTTTACATGTGATTAGAACAGGACAGCAACTAAGCTCAAGTGACACTGTTGTTCTCTATAGTGGTTGTTTTTCCAGAGCCCTTTCTCTGTACCACAACATGTGTCTTAGGATCCACAAAATGACAGCACCCAGTAATGGACGGATTGTTGAAGTGAATGAGAGTAGAAACGTAGGCACTTGCATAGTGTTGGGGGTCATTTGGGATAGCTGAATGTTAGAGGTGACTTTTAGCATAGTAATAAAATTATTCATTGTGCCTGCTCAGATTTAGGACACTGATTTTCTTTTACATTCCTGGTATCTGTGCCAGAAACTGTCTTTTCTGCAAATCCATACTATGCTTTGCAGGAAGCTTTTATCATCAGGTGACTTCAGATGGTTTTATTTGATTGATACCAGTGTCTGTTCCTTCCTCTTCAGTCTTATACTTTCTTATAATACCTCAACCATTGGGCTAAAAGCAGTTTCTTCTCCTATTCCTAGAGCTTTCTTTTCCCACTGAAGAAATTTTGGTTTCTTCAGTTTCCATTGACTTCAATTATTACCTGTACTTCAGTGATTTCATGTAACCACATCCTTCCTGATCACTTTATCATTTCTCCCTCTTAAAAGTTAGTTGCCAATTAGTTATTTCTTTCAGAGTTCTTCTCCCTTTTTTGACTTTGTTTGGAACACCTTGCTGCCTTTTCGCAGACAACATTTTCATTTTTTGATTTCATGGTTGTTCTTTCATTGTTTTATAGCAGTTTTCTATGATTTCACCTCTTTCCCCCCACCACACACCGTTTCTTTACTCATCATGTCATTTGATTATAGTCCATCGGGACAGAGAAATACTACCAGAATGTCATGTTGTATTCTCACAATGAACAGTTCTTGTTTGTTTACAAGACAGTAAAACAACTAGGACATCATTTATTTTAAATGTTTGAGGATGCTAGGCTGGGCGCGGTGGCTCACGCTGTAATCCAAGCACTTTGGGAGGTTGAAGCGGGTGGATTGCTTGAGTCCAGGAGTTTGAGACCAGCCTGGGCAACATGGGGAAACCCCATCTCTACAAGAAAGAAAAATAAAAAATAATGTTTGAAGATGCTAATTAAATAGTGTTTAATTATATCCCTCAGTTTATAGAATCGAATGTAACTAAAAGAATAAGGAATGGAGTTTTTTAGCCTAAGCTACCTTTGCAAGGTGAAGGGTAAGTTTGTGTGTATGAAGAATAGTTAGAAGGAACAGCCTGTGTAATAAAACTTTTGTGATTATTAGAAGACCGCTGGTGTTGAGGGTTATGTATACAGACGTTTTAGTTTGGGTAGGCTAACTACTGTAACAAAAAAAGAAAACTACAACACATCACAGGCATAATATCACAGTAGAATGGTATTTCTTACATAACAACTCAGTGTGTGGTCCAGGCATAGGTAGGTGATTTGTTCGAATATGTTTGAATTGAGGAACCCAGCCTGCTGGCAGCTGTGCTATCTTCACTTTGTTCCAAGGTATTCCTGAGAGTCAATATTTAGCCATTGGTCGAGAAAAGAGCACAGAGGATAGCTTGTGAGCAGCTTTCATGGGTAAGGCCAGGACAGGAAGTAGGAAATGTCATTTCTGTTCATACATCATTGGCTAGAACTCAATGACATGGCACACTTAACTGCAAGGACAGTTAGGGATTGTGGTCTACTGTGCACCTGGAAGGAAGAGGACACTTACTTGGTAGTCAGCCCCTTCCAATGAAGGTATTTTGAAAAAAAGTTTAAATTGTAAGAGAAGGCCAGGCTCGGTGGCCCAAGCCTGTAATCCCAGCACATTGGGAGGCCAAGGTGTGTGGATCAGTTGAGGTCAGGAGTTTGAGACCAGCCTGGCCAACGTGAAAAAACCCTGTCTCTACTAAAAATACAAAAATTAGCCAGGCATGGTGGTGCATGCCTGTAATCCCAGCTACTCTGGAGGCTGAGGCAGGCGAATCACTTGAACCCGGGAGGCGGAGGTTGCAATGAGCCAAGATCGCACCACTGCACTTGATCCTGGGTGATAGAGCGAGATTCTGTCTCAAAAAGACAAAAAAAAGAAAAAAAAATTGTAAGAGAAGTACAGTGGTTTGGGTATTTAACTGACTCAGTAAGTTTCCTTTCTACATGAAAAGGACAAATAAACATAATTAAAATTATGCCACACTATTTATTAAAAGAGGAAGAATAAGTACAGTATTATCACTTGAACAGCTTTCCTTTTGATATTGGTAAAATAATGCACAACTCTTAAATTTATATTAAGTGCCAACACAGAAATCTTAGAACTTATTAAATTATTCATTGTTTAATAGGTTTAGCTATGACATAAGAACAGTTTATGTCCGTGACAGATAAAAACAATATCAAGTTCAGCCAATCTGATTCTTACTATATATGTACTAAGAAATCAAATTATTTCAGTGGGGCCATGTTAGTCAGTCAATAACTATTTAAATGTCCACTATAGACAAGGCTTTACCACAGTGCTGAGAAAAAACCAGGCTAATGAGGAATAAAAACATTCTTTAAAAAGAAAAATTAATCTGTCATATAAGATTATATATTTGCAAAGTTAGGTATTTCGGAGTTGAAAGGATTAAACATGCATGCCTTCTGCAGGGATACAGCTTCAGATGGTTGACCAAGCCAGTTACTCTAATGTGAAATACAATACTCTGAGTATAAAGAAACACAAATGTGAAAAAAAAAACACCTTAATATACTAGCACACAACTTATAGAATTAACTAAAATCACATATATACTTGCCTTTTCTTTGTTCTGTCAACCAGGGTTTTTTTTTTTGTGCAACATAAGAATGGAAAGAAACAAACCCAAAAACCCAACATGAGCGTGTGTCTGTTTTGTTCTCTGGATTCATCCCAACCTTAAGAGAAAACTCATCAGTAGTTAAGCTAACAAGTTGATTATCAACATATTATATTTAGTCATCCAAATGTATTTCATCTTCATGTTTAAAAATAAAAAAGCATTTAATAGAGATTTGGGTTCTGCTGTGACAGATGTTACATAACTACTTACGTTGATTCACAACCATCCTAAGTAATTCACAAGGGTGCTTTAATTCATAAAGGCACTATAGTTATGCAATGATTCAGATACATTCAACTGTGATGAAGGTAATGACAATTTGGACAAAGCTGAAATACTTACAATCAGCATTAAAAAAAATAAGATTCAATGTCCAGCGAGAAATATTCTAAATAAAGACTAACAGCATGTTATGGTCCTGCATACATTTGTTCCTTATCCCCTACAACCATGTTTCTCAAAGTTGGTGAATGTATAGACCAGTTTTAAAATGGAGAAAAATGCTTGTAATTTCTACAGGTTATTTTTACTGTGTTGGCCTTTAAATATTAATACATAAACATTAAAAAGTTGATCTAAGATTCATGTACTCATAGCTCTAAAACAAACTTATAAATTCAGCATAGGCTGTAAGCAAAGCCATAAAATCAGTACAGTTTAAATGAGTAGGATTAGGACCAGGGCTGGGCACAGTGGCTTATACCTGTAATCCCAGCACATTGGGAGGCTGAGGGAGGAGGATCACTTGAGTCTGGGAGGTTGATGCTACAGTGAGTTGTGATTGGACCACTGCACTCCAGACTGGGCGACAGAGCAAGAACCTATCTCAAAACAAAAGCAAAGAAAGATTAGGATCAAGAAGACATTCACAAAGGTAGCACTTGAGTTAGGGTGAGGAACTGGGTAAATAAGGGTTGAGAGATAAAGGCCAAGGCAAGGAAACTGAAGTGAGCAGAGGGCTCGTGTAAGTGAGAGTACAGCATATGTGTAAACAGAGAACAGTCCCTTTGGGTTTTGTGTAGGTTGGGAGCGGGAGGGGGTAACATAAGGTGGTAAACTATTAGAAGTAAATCATGGGGACCTTGAGTATTGGACTCAGGGCCTCATTCTGTATGAATGGAATTGTTGAAGGCATGTAAGTAGTACTACATTTTCATTTTTAAAAATGTTATCTGCAGCAATATTTAAATACATTAGGAGAATGAAAAGATTGAGGCCAGGCACAGTGGCTCACTCCTGTAATCCCAGTGCTTTGGGAGGCCGAAGCAGGCAGATCACTTGAGGCCATGAGTTTGAGACCAGCCTGGCCAACATGGCAAAACCTAAAAATACAAAAATTAGCTGGGTGTAGTGGTGCACGCCTGTAATCCCAGCTACTCAGGAGGCTGAGGCACGAGAATCACTCGAACCTGGGAGGCAGAGGTTGCAGTGAGCTGAGATCACACCACTGTACTTCAACCTGGGCAACAGAGCAAGACTGTCTCAATAAAAGAAAAAGAAGGAAAGAAAATATTGAAAATCCAGCCAAAAGGTCCACTCCACGAGCACAAGTACATGGTTCATTACCAAGTTTCCAGGTCCTAGAACATAATTGATCCTCAGTACGTGTGTGTTGATTGAATATATGATGCCTAATGAAGGGCAGGGGGACATCTAGTTAGAAAATGTGTGGGAAATAAAGTCCAGAATAGGACTCCGAATAAAAGTTAGCAGCTGGTATTAACAAGGATTTCGAGTTGTCTACAACTAATTGAATCCTTGAGAAATATGTAAGATTGTAGAGGAGACAGGGGGAACAGGCTAAGGGTGGAGCCTCGATAGCTCCTACAGTCATGGCAAATGTCAAGGAGAAAGCACTGAGAGAAAATAGCAAGGAGGGATCAGAAAAGTGGCTCAGGAGATCTGTTGGCCCAGAAACCAAAAGACCAGAAAAGAGAATTACCCATTTGTGCATGTCCACTTTATAGATATTTATTTTGGATTTTGAAATTGAATCCTTTTTTTTAAGCAGACTAACTTTGAAGGTTTCATGGATTCTAGTTATCCTAGTGTTAAAAATTATTTTTACAGGTAGGTAAGACTTAATGTTGAAAGGATCAAGGTCAAATGGGGCAAGTAAAATCCAAGCATATCCCAGAAGCATGTTAAATGTGGGGAAATTTCAGGATGGCATTCACATATTTTGGAATTTAACATGCACTTCTTTTAGATGTCTCATTACTACATCGTTGAGTTAAATATATAAATTTTAGTACTTTATATGTAGTAGTTAAGCAACAGAATAATTATGTCACAAAATTGTTTACTTTATGAATTCATTTAGTATAATGTCTCTATTAGTGGCCTACCCTAGGATATTTTAAGTGATTATATTAAGTTTTATTTCTAGACAATTTTTCTGGAACTTATTTTGCCTAAAGCAGGCACACAGCTCAGTTAAAATAAAAAAAGACATAAGCTCAAAAATAGGCATTGGTTTCTTACTACTTTATGGCTTTAAAAATCATTCTGAATCCTCTTGCTGGAGTGTTTACTACACCAGCTAGCAGTAGGACTTAACATTAAATTTTCATTTTGATTAACTTGACTGCAGTTGTTTCTTGGCTGCCTCTTTAGAGCCCACTGTGGGATAAAATTAAAACAGTTTTTATGATACAACAATTTAGTTGCGGAAGACAACATTTTTTTCCCCCTGGATGGCAGTGTGTTCTACCTCTGGGTTTTCTGCATACGCCCCATGGCTCTGGTTTCTCTCTTCTCCAATCCATCTTTTAGAGTTCCGCCAGATTAATTTTTCTAAAGCAGAGCTTTGGCCATCTTCTCATCCAAAACCCTTCAGTGGTTCCCCTTTGCCTCTCTCTTATCTAAGCCCAACTCATTCTTCAAAGAAAGAGCAGCTCACATGCTGTATTTGCCCTTTCACATTTTTCTTGATCTCCTCTGCTGAAGTCTCGATCTCTGCTCTACATTTCCTTGTTTTTCTTTTTTAAGACCATTATCTGGAGCATAGTAAGTACTTAAAAAAACTTAGCAGTTATTAAGTTTCTACATCTGTCTTCTTTTTTTTTTTTTTTATATTCAATTAGTCTTTATTATTATTTTTTATTTTTATACTTTAAGTTCTAGGGTACATGTGCACAACGTGCATGTTTGTTACATATGTATACATGTGCCATGTTGGTGTGCTGCACCCATTAAATCGTCATTTACATTAGGTGTATCTCCTAATGCTATCCCTCCCCCCTCCCCCCAACCCCACGACAGACCTCGGTGTGTGATGTTCCCCTTGCTGTGTCCAAGTGTTCTCTCATTGTTCAGTTCCCACCTAGGAGTGAGAACATGCAGTGTTTGTTTTTTTGTCCTTCCTATACTTTGCTGAGAATGATGGTTTCCAGCTTCATCCATGTCCCTACAAAGAACATGAACTCATCCTTTTTTCTGGCTGCATAGTATTCCATGGTGTATATGTGCCACATTTTCTTAATCCAGTCTATCATTGTTGGACATTTGGGTTGGTTCCAAGTCTTTGCTATTGTGAATAGTGCCGCAGTAAACATCAGTGTGCATGTGTCTTTACAGCAGCATGATTTATAATCCTTTGGGTATATACCCAGTAATGGGATGGCTGGGTCAAATGGTATTTCTAGTTCTAGATCCCTGAGGAATTGCCACACTGTCTTCCACAATGGTTGAACTAGTTTACAGTCCCATCAACAGTGTAAAAGTGTTCCTATTTCTCCACATCCTCTCCAGCACCTGTTGTTTCCTGACTTTTTAATGATTGCCATTCTAACTGGTGTGAGATGGTATCTTATTGTGGTTTTGATTTGCATTTCTCTGATGGCCAGTGATGATGAGCATTTTTTCATGTGTCTGTTGGCTGCATAAATGTCTTCTTTTGAGAAATGTCTGTTCATGTCCTTCACCCACTTGTTGATGGGGTTGTTTGTTTTTTTCTTGTAAATTTGTTTGAGTTCTTTGTAGATTCTGGATATTAGCCCTTTGTCAGATAAGTAGATTGTAAGAATTTTCTCCCATTCTGTAGGTTGCCTATTCACTCTGATGGCAGTTTCTTTTGCTGTGCAGAAGCTCTTTAGTTTAATTGGATCCCATTTGTCAATTTTGGCTTTAGTTGCCATTGCTTTTGGTGTTTTAGACATGAAGCCCTTGCCCATGCCTATGTCCTGAATGGTATTGCCTAGGTTTTATTCTAGGGTTTTTATGGTTTTAGGTCTAACATGTAAGTCTTTAATCCATCTTGAATTAATTTTTGTATAAGGTGTAAGGAAGAGATCCAGTTTCAGCTTTCTACATATGGCTAGCCAGTTTTCCCAGCACCATTTATTAAATAGGGAATTCTTTCCCCATTGCTTGTTTTTGTTAGGTTTGTCAAAGATCAAATGGTTATAGATGTGTGGTATTATTTCTGAGGGCTCTGTTCTGTTCCATTGGTCTATATCTCTGTTTTGGTACCAGTACCATGCTGTTTTGGTTACTGTAGCCTTATAGTATAGTTTGAAGTCAGGTAGCGTGATGCCTCCAGCTTTGTTCTTTTGGCTTAGGATTGACTTGACAGTGCAGGCTCTTTTTTGGTTCCATATGAACTTTAGTTTTTTCCAATTCTGTGAAGAAAGTCATTGGTAGCTTGATGGGGATGGCATTGAATCTATAAATTACCTTGGGCAGTATGGCCATTTTCACGATATTGATTCTTCCTATCCATGAGCATGGAATGTTCTTCCATTTGTTTGTGTCCTGTTTTATTTCATTGAGCAGTGGTTTGTAGTTCTCCTTGAAGAGGTCCTTCACTTCCCTTGTATGTTGGATTCCTAGGTATTTTATTCTCTTTGAAGCAATTGTGAATGGGTGTTCACTCATGAGTTGGCTCTCTGTCTGTTGTTGGTGTATAAGAATGCTTGTGATTTTTGTACATTGATTTTGTATCCTGAGACTTTGCTGAAGTTGCCTATCAGCTTAAGGAGATTTTGGGCTGAGACGATGGGGTTTTCTAAATATACAATCATGTCATCTGTAAACAGGGACAATTTGACTTCCTCTTTTCCTAATTGAATACCCTTTATTTCTTTCTCCTGCCTGATTGCCCTGGCCAGAACTTCCAACACTATGTTGAATAGGAGTGGTGAGAGAGGGCATCCCTGTCTTGTGCCAGTTTTCAAAGGGAATGCTTCCAGTTTTTTGCCCATTCAGTATGATATTGGCTGTAGGTTTGTCATAAATAGCTCTTATTATTTTGAGACACTTCCCATCAATACCTTATTTATTGAGAGTTTTTAGCATGAAGGGCTGTTGAATTTTGTCCAAGGCCTTTTCTGCATCTATTGAGATAACCATGTGATTTTTGTCTTTGGTTCTGTTTATATGCTGGATTACATTTATTGATTTGCATATGTTGAACCAGCCTTGCATCCCAGGGATGAAGCCCACTTGATCATGGTGGATAAGCCTTCTTTTTGATGTGCTGCTGGATTCGGTTTGCCAGTATTTTACTGAGGATTTTTGCATCAATGTTCATCAGGATATTGGTCTAAAATTCTCTTTTTTTGTTGTGTCTCTGCCAGGCTTTGGTATCAGGATGATGCTGGCCTCACAAAATGAGTTAGGGAGGATTCCCTCTTTTTCTGTTGATTGGAATAGTTTCAGAAGGAATGGTACCAGCTCCTCCTTGTACCTCTGGTAGAATTCAGCTGTGAATCCATCTGGTCCTGGACTTTTTTTGGTTGGTAAGCTATTAATTATTGCCTCAATTTCAGAGCCTGTTATTGGTCTATTCAGGGATTCAACTTCTTCCTGGTTTAGTCATGGGAGGGTGTATGTGTGCAGGAATTTACCCATTTCTTCTAGATTTTCTAGTTTATTTGCATAGAGGTGTTTATAGTATTCTCTGATGGTAGTTTGTATTTCTGTGGGATCGGTGGTGATATCCCCTTTATCATTTTTTATTGCATCTATTTGATTCTTCTCTCTTTTCTTCTTTATTAGTCTTGCTAGTGGTCTATCAATTTTGTTGATCTTTTCAAAAAACCAGCTCCTGGAATTCATTGATTTTTTTGAAGGGTTCTTTGTGTCTCTATTTCCTTCAGTTCTGCTCTGATTTTAGTTATTTCTTGCCTTCTGCTAGCTTTTGAATGTGTTTGCTCTTGCTTCTCTAGTTCTTGTAATTGTGATGTTAGGGTGTCAATTTTAGATCTTTCCTGCTTTCTTTTGTGGGCATTTAGTGCTATAAATTTCCCTCTACACACTGCTTTAAATGTGTCCCAGAGATTCTGGTATGTTGTGTCTTTGTTCTCATTGGTTTCAAAGAACATCTTTATTTCTGCCTTCATTTCGTTATGTACCCAGTAGTCATTCAGGAGCAGGTTGTTCAGTTTACATGTAGTTGAGCAGTTTTGAGTGAGTTTCTTAATCCTGAGTTCTAGTTTGATTGCATTGTGGTCTGAGAGACAGTTTGTTATAATTTCTGTTCTTTTACATTTGCTGAGGAGTCCTTTACTTCCAACTATGTGGTCAATTTTGGAATAAGTGCGTTGTGGTGCTGAAAACAATGTATATTCTGTTGATTTGGGGTGGAGAGTTCTGTAGATGTCTATTAGGTCCGCTTGGTGCAGAGCTGAGTTCAATTCCTGAGTTCAATTCCTGGATATCCTTGTTAACTTTCTTTCTCTATCTGTCTAATGTTGACAGTGGGGTGTTGAAGTCTCCCATTATTATTGTGTGGGAGTTCTAAGTCTCTTTGTAGGTCTCTAAGGACTTGCTTTATGAATCTGGGTGCTCCTGTATTGGGTGCATATATATTTTTGATAGTTAGCTCTTCTTGTTGAATTGATCCCTTTACCATTATGTAATGGCCTTCTTTGTCTCTTTTGATCTTTGTTGGTTTAAAGTCTGTTTTGTCAGAGACTAGGATTGCAACCCCTTCCCTTATTTTGGTTTCCATTTGCTTGGTAGATCTTCCTCCATCCTTTTATTTTGAGCCTATGTGTGTCTCTGCATGTGAGATGGGTCTCCTGTATACAGCACACTGATGAGTCTTGACTCTTTATCCAATTTTTCAGTTGGAGTTTAAATGGGAGCATTTAGCCCATTTACATTTAAGGTTAATATTGTTATGTGTGAATTTGATCCTGTCATTATGATGTCAGCTGGTTATTTTGCTTGTTACTTGATGCAGTTTCTTCCTAGCCTTGATGGTCTTTACAATTTGGCATGTTTTTGCAGTGGCTGGTACCGGTTGTTCCTTTCCATGCTTAGTGCTTCCTTCAGGAACTCTTGTAGGGCAGGCCTGGTGGTGACAAAATCTCTCAGCATTTGCTTGTCTGTAAAGGATTTTATTTCTCCTTCACTTATCTTAGTTTGACTAGATATGAAATTCTGGGTTGAAAATTCTTTTCTTTAAGAATGTTGAATATTGGCCCCCACTCTCTTCTGGCTTGTAGAGTTTCTGCCGAGAGATCCGCTGTTAGTCTGATGGGCTTCCCTTTGTGGATAACCCGACCTTTCTCTCTGGCTGCCCTTAACACTTTTTCCTTCATTTCAACTTTAGTGAATCTGACAATTACGTGTCTTGGAGTTGCTCTTCTCGAAGAGTATCTTTGTGGCATTCTCTGTATTTCCTGTATTTGAATGTTGGCCTGCCTTGCTAGATTGGGGAAGTTCTCCTGGATAATATCCTGCAGAGTGTTTTCCAACTTGGTTCCATTCTCCCTGTCACTTTCAGGTACACCAATCAGACGTAGATTTGGTCTTTTCACATAGTCCCATATTTCTTGGAGGCTTTGTTCGTTTCTTTTTACTCTTTTTTCTCTAAACTTCTCTTCTCGCTTTATTTCATTCATTTGATCTTCAATCACTGATACCCTTTCTTCCAGTTGATCGCATCGGCTACTGAAGCTTGTGCATTCGTCACGTAGTTCTCGTGCCATGGTTTTCAGCTCCATTAGGTCATTTAAGGACTTCTCTACACTGGTTATTCTAGTTAGCCATTCGTCTAATGTTTTTTCAAGGTTTTTATCTCCTTTGCAGTGGGTTCGAACTTCCTCCTTTAGCTCAGATAAGTTTGATTATCTGAAGCCTTCTTCTCTTCAAAGTCATTCTTCGTCCACCTTTGTTCCATTGCTGGCGAGGAGCTGCATTCCTTTGAAGGGGGAAAGGTGCTCTGATTTTTAGAGTTTTCAGCTTTTCTGCTCTGTTTTTTCCCCATCTTTGTGGTTTTTATCTACTTTTGCTCTTTGATGGTGGTGACATACAGATGGGGTTTTGGTGTGGATGTCCTTTCTGTTTGTTAGTTTTCCTTCTAACAGTCAGGACCCTCAGCTGCAGGTCTGTTGGAGTTTGCTGGAGGTCCACTCCAGACCCTGTTTGCCTGGGTATCAGCAGTGGAGGCTGCAGAACAGCGAATATTGCTGAACAGCAAATGTTGCTGCCTGATTGTTCCTCTGGAAGCTTCGTCTCAGAGGGGTACCTGGCCATGTGAGGTGTCAGTCTGCCCCTACTCGGGGGTGCCTCCCAGTTAAGCTACTCAGGGGTCAGGGACCCACTTGAGGAGGCAGTCTGTCCGTTCTCATATCTCAGACTCCATGCTGGGAGAACCACTACACTCTTCAAAGCTGTCAGACAGGGACATTTAAGTCTGCAGAGGTTTCTGCTGCCTTTTGTTCGGCTATGCCCTGCCCCCATAGGTGGTGCTCTACATTTCTCATTCCTCTTGCGTAGCACTCATCATGGCTTCTCTAATGTAAAATTACATATGAACCCACCTCACTCTCAAGAATGACTTCTTGAATGTAGGGACTAAGTCTTCTTTATATTTTTGCCCATTCCCTCATTGCCTTTTGCATAAAAGATAAAAAATGTTTGTTGGATAATGAATGAATGTTTGCTGGACTTGTTAAAAATAAATGTGTGAACTGTCCCCTGTTCTATATAATCCTGATTTTCTTACCCATTACTTCCCCCACCCAGGATCTCTCACCTTCGAATGAATTTGTAATTTAATTACTTATTTTTGTTGTTGGTATTGGCTGTCTTCTCCCTGTTGAATAGTAAGTGCCCTAGGGCAGCGATCTTGGGTTTGTTCACCCGTATGTGCCTAGCACTCAGAACAGTGCTTGTTATATTGGTTGAGTGAATGAATGAAACTTGAAGCCAAAGGTCAGTTTTTCCCCTTTCTTTGGATTATTGTCAGTGTTTTTCAAGGTAAGAGACATTGTGGCATTGGAAGAGCAGGAGAGAGATGGAGAGAGACCCCAAAGTCAGCTTCTGCGACTTACTGTGCTGTGCAGCTTTGAGCAAGTTTCTCAACTCCTCTGAAGGTCATTTCCTAACTTTTAAAGGTTAATATAACTTGAATTACAATATTTATAGAAGGATTACGTTTTAGAGGGAAAAAAGCATACCATAAAATCAGTAGCTTATGTGTCCTGATCACTGCTAATACCTTGTAGAACTGGTGCTACACACTTTCCATTCACTGTGTGTCTCCACATCCACTCTGTGCAGCAGGGCCTGTTGTATTAATAACTGTTTCACAGGTGAAAGGAGGAGGTTCGTGCCCAAGACCACACCATGGTGGGTAGTGGAACATTGCTTGAGACCAGGTCTGTGGGACTCTAAACCTGGTGCTTGTAATTCCTGCCTACTGTGTATATGCTCAGCAGGGGGCTGCATGATTTCTTCTTTGGAGCAGCAGTTCTAGATTTTTCCTTCCTGCCCTAAGGTGGTTGAGGGATACAAAGGGCTCATGAGTACCACTGGCCCCCAGGCAGTATCTTTCTGAAAAAGGCAGGCCACATCCTCTCAAGAGGTGATGGGCAGCATAGTCTGGTTTGAAAAATCCCCCCGATGAATTGGATTCTCCCCCTTCTGCTAATGTACCTCCACTTCCAGATCTATTTTTCTCTCCCTGTCCCCTTATAAAGTTTTTTAACTCTTTGTATTTTGCAGTATAAGGTATTCCTGCATTAAGACTGTTTTAACCTTTTTATTTTATTTCATTTTTTATTTTTTGAGATAAGGTCTCGCTCTGTTACCCAGGCTGGAGTGCAGTGGCACAATCTCAGCTCACTGTAGCCTCCACCTCCCGGGCTCAAGCGATCCTCCTATCTCAGCCTCCTAAGTAGCTGGGACTACAGATATATGCCACTACACCCGACAAATTTTTGTATTTTTTTTGTAGAGATGGGATTTTGCCATGTTGCCCAGGCATGTCTCAAACTCCTGGACTCAAGCCATCCTCCCACCTGGAGTGTTGGGATTATAGGCATGAGCCACCATGCCAGGCCAAGACTGTTTTAAAGATTGTTGCATTACTGTTTTGGAAACAAATTAGACATTTTAGGTTGGGATAGCCAAGTTGATCATTACAGTCTCTTCTATTTATTGAAAAAGTACTGAAATTTTTAAGAATTTTTGAGAGATCTAAAATGCCATTTCAAAACACAGTTAAATCACTAATAACTTAATTACTGTAATATAGTGTCAAAATAAGGCTGTTTTCTGTATAAAAAGTTAGCCTTTTCAGATATTTTCATTGAGCACTGAAAATTACTAAACTAGGATTAATGGAACGGATTATTTCAGCATCTAGAAAAACATCTTTTAAGTTTTAGGAAATGAATTTCTCTTTTGAAATAGTTTGTCATCCGTTCAAATGCTGAAAAGATATTTCAGAAAATATTAAAATGAAAAGAAATTTCATTTGTATGCTATAAATCATTATTTTTAATTGATCGGGAAGTTTGGTAGGAGGCCAGAGAAAATTGGCAAACATAAAATTTAAAAGGAACTGTGAGTATTTAATTTCAAGTACTCTTTCAACAGAGATAAGATTATTTATTTTTGTAGCTTTATTGTGGTGATTAAATCATAAGCTTTCAATCTATCTGACCTAGCTTTGAATCCTCACTTTTCAGTTTATTAAATCTGTGAGCTTAGACATGTTAACATTTCAAACTTTGATTTTTCTCACCTGTAAAGAAGGAGCATTACCTTTTACCTACCTCCTAAAGTTATCTTATTACATGAAATAGTATATGCAAGGCATCTAAACAGTACCTAATATATTCTAGGCACTTAATAAATGTTTTATTATCATTAAAACATAATCATTTAGGTATAATGTGATATTTGAATAGCTATTTGCAAATGAGTGGGAAACATTTTTTATGGACTTCTATGTACAGTTGTCAGCTTGGTGTGGAATACCCTTTTTAAAAAAAAAAAAAAATTCAGAGGTAAACTTTATCTCATCTTGGGATGAACTGTCAACTTCTGCATTAGTCAAGTTTTAACTAATGAAATTTTATTGCAAAGTATGGAGAAAGCAGATTATGAATTCTAAGTTTCTCATATAAAATTGTATTTCCTAGGAGAGTGCGTAGAAGGGCTGCGGGAAAATGACTACCTGTTGATTCATTCCTGCCGCCAGTGGACCACCATCACTGCCCACAGCTTGGAGGAGGGTCACTATGTCATTGGGCCAAAGATAGAGATTCCGGTACATTATGCAGGTAAGACTCCTCCAAGGGCCAAGATGAGTCAGCGAGAGAAAGGGGATGTGAATAGCTAAACTTTTCCTCTAAGAATTGTCTGTAAACTAGAAAGTAGAATGACTTAGAGAATCAAACATTTGTGTGTGGTTATCGATCAGTGAAAGCTCAGATTCATTTTGTTAGAAGTATTTCTAATTAATGCATGTAGTTAAATGAGGATTCTTATTAGGTATTTATAAGATAGAAATTTTACAAATAAAACACCTCTATTGTCTTGGAATTAAAATCAATACATGTAGCCAACCTCGGAGCTTCAGGGGGTCATGTCTCTGAGGAATCCTGTATACAGTTTGGGCATTGCTTTTGTGAATGACTTTGTGAAGATTTCACAAGATTCCGTCTCACAAATTAACATTGTGGTCTGGGTTTAAAAGTATTGGATTGGTAGTTCATATACCTGGATATGTCACTCCTTTCAATAGGCATTTAGATTACAGGCAACTGAGATGCCCTCACTGCTTTAGTTAAATGAGGGTAATACCTGCCTTCTCACCTCACTTTGAACCCGACTCAATGCAATAGTGCCATATAACTGATTTTTATTGAGTATATTCTGTGTGCCAGTACTGTTCTAGGAGGTTGGGATACATCTAGTGGCTTAAATAAGCTTTAAATAGTGATAGCTTATAAGTGCCATTAAAAAAAAAACTTATGTTACCATATGCTTTTTCCAGCACTTATAATACATTATATAAAGGATCTTAGCCTTTTCTGTAGTATTGTTCAATATTTTCCAAGTCTGTTCAGAATACCTTAATCAACTAACCATAAATTGTGTAGCCCTAGACTGCCATTGTGTTCTCGAATAACCCCTTTACAATGCACAGAGAGTTATTATTTGGAAAAGGGACCTTACTGTATTCCCACTGTCTAGACACAGCAAATGGTATTTGTTTGATGAATATTTAATGAATGAATGAATAGTTTGGTACCATTTTTGATTCCTGGGAATCTTCAAATGCTGATATGACCCAGGGATTACTTAGCTTCTCAAAAATCCTTCTTACTCAAAAAAATTATAAGACAGAATTTCTGTGGCCTAAAACTTTGTCCTCTAGAATTGTATTTCCTAGCCCTAAGAGTAGCCTTCATGGAAAAAGAGAAATGTATACTTGTAGAAAGCATTACATCTGTTAGATTGTAACTCAGGCAAGTGGGGCAATTTTCACAGGGGCAGAGAATGAAACAAACCCCCTACCCTACCCATTCTGTCATCAGAATGGTTCCTACTAGTAGTGAGATACATGCTACTTTTAGCAAGTCCAAATTCTGTTTCTGTCTTTGTGGAAAACTGGAAAGAAAGGTAAATTGCTACATTGCTTCATCCTATATACTTTTACCTAATCTGCTGTATTCTTCTATGAGGAAATTACGTTTTAGTCTTTCCCGCAAAAGCGCTGTGAAAAGCTCTGTCAAATCAGTCTTCCCAAAAGAGTGCCCTCATTTTATCACTTCCTCAAACCCCTTTAGAGACTGCATCCTGCTGCTAGATTCTTTGACTTGTTGTTGAATGCTTTCCAGAGGCTGGTTCTAGTCTACTTCTCCAAACTGATCTTTTCTATTCCGAAGAGTGAACCTCCCACTCTTGCTACATTAGTCGTCTCACTGTTTCCTGAACATACTAGACACTTTTCCATTTACACAGTCTCTAGCTAGCTGGAGTTGCCTCCCTCAGCTCATCATTTCATCAGGAGGGTTCAGCCGTCCTCCGCAGCCCCACGTGGTCTCCTGATGTGTCCCATTCATTTAGCACACGTCCTCAGTCTCATTCAATTACCTTTTCCTGTGTACACACTCACCAGTTGGACTGTACAGTCCTTAACAAGTTATACCAATTCTAAAAAACACCTGAAGCCTTTGGATCTGTACTCAAAAGAAAATTCTTTGTGGCTATGGGTGTTTGACTTAGGGATCTCAAACTTGGTTATACATTGGATTCACCTGGAGAACTTTAAAAAGACTGATGTGGGGTCCTACCTCCGGAAGTTAATTGGTCTGGAGTGTTGGCTGGATATCAGAATTTTAAAAGCTCCCTCGTGGTTAAAATATACAGCCAGTGTTGGGAACCCATTGTTCTAGAATGAGCATCCACAATGTGAGATAAGATTTCCTCAAACACACACAAATATTTGTAAATATTTTGGTGTTTGGAACTTCTTTTTAAAACAACCATCCAGCTTCCATTGGGAAGAAAGATGTGATATTGTTGAGCAGCTTGCTTTCGATCCATAAGGAAGGTGACGGATTATGTTGCAAATGATACGTTTTTAAAAATGAAATTGAGGTGCCAAGACTTAAGAGGAAACATGGGCACTAAGATCACATCATTCAACATAAAGGAGAGAAAATACATTAAAGAAAGAAAAGCTTGAAATAGGACCAAATAGTTCATGAGATCATTTGCCATTAAACAAAATAGAATGAATCGCTGGTCATGAGTGTCTGAATGTTCTAAGCTGTCTTCCTCAATTTTTTCAACAAGAAGTTTAGGTAGAAGTTTTGAGATACAAATAGATTCCAGCTGATCATTTTGTTTTGTGTTTCATCTCTTAAGATAGCACCATGAAACTTGCTTTACAAGACAAATTTAGTGATTTGGTAGTTTTTTTAAAAAAATTGTATAAACAGGTAAATAAGAAGGCAGTGTGGTTTTATAAGTGTTTTTTGTTTGTTTGTTTGTTTTGAAACAAGGTGTCACTCTGTCACCCAGGCCAGAATGCAGTGGTGTGTTCATGGCTCACTGCAGCCCTGGACTACTGGGCTCAAAGGATCCTCCCACCTCAGCCTCTTGAGTAGCTGGCACTACAGGCTTGTACCTGGCACCATGCCCAGCCAACTTGTCAATTTTTTTGTAGAGACCAGTTCTTGCTTTGTTGCTGGTCTCAAACTCCAGGTCTCAAGCAATCCACCTGCCTTGGCCTTTCAAAATGTTGGAATTACGGGTATGAGCCATCACACCTGGCCTGGGAGTATGTTTTGATTACAGTGTAAAATGGAGACCCAGGAGTCTTGATATGATTGATCATTTCAAGGTTATAGTGTATATATTTTGTCTCCAAGAATCTATTTATTGCCAGGTTTAGCCCTTGGAAAAAAGAGAGCATATAGTACATTGTGGAGACCAAAAATCATTTATGTCTCCCTAGCTTATTTGTGCTCTAGTTTTAATTAGAGGAAACCCTTATATATGTATATTTTACCAATTTTTCAGAATTTCATCTAGGTTGAAATGAATCTCACTTTTTTTTAGGACAGTTAATAAACAGTAATTTAAAATGTTTAACAGAGTAGTAAAGCCCACCAGCTTTGTAATCAAACAACCAAGTTTGATTTCTCATTCTGCCATTTTCTGTCTATATTACTTTGGGCAAGCTACTAAATCTCTTTAAATCTTTGTTTCCTCATCTATAAAGTGAAGGTAATTATAGTGCCTTTCTCTTAGGGTAATTGTGAAGATTGAAAGAGAAACACCTTTCAGAGTGTTTACCACTAAGTAAGCCTCCATAAATGTTAATGGTGATGACTGTGATCATGTTAGCTACTAAATGTTTCTAAGGATTTAATTCTTTATCCTGCACTACTAATTACAAGTTGAATTACTCTTCATTCAAGCTAGTTGAATACTGACACCCCTCAATGTTATTTGGGCTGCTGTTTTTTGTTTTGCTTTTGTAATTTTATTTTGAAGTTGCAGTAGTATAGTTTACTCCCTTGTGCCATTTCCCCGGTTTTACCCATTTTTAGTATCATTTTGCCACATTTGTTTTTTATCATTCTTACCCTCCTCCCTCCCCACCAAATGCACATACAAATACAGACAAATATGCTATTTATTTTTTTCTCAGTTATTTGAGAGTAGACAGCATACATCCCCCTAATACTTCACTGTGTATTTCCTAAGAACAAGGATATCCTCTTATATAACCACAGCACTGGTAGCAAATTCAGTACATTTAATACTTTAATCTACTGTCCATGTTCCAGTTTTGTTGATTGTCCCAATAATGCCTTGCTGCATTTTTTCCCCCTCCAGGACAACATCCAGTCTAGGACCACTTATTGTATTTTGCTCTTGTATCTCTTTAGTCTCCTTTAATCTGGAACAAGTTCCTCAGCCGTCTTTGTCTTTCGTAATATAGACATTTTTTAAAGAATACAGGCAAATTATTTTCTAAAACAACCCTCAGTTTGGGTTTCCCCGTGTCCTCGTGATTTGATGAGGCTATGCAGTCTTGGCTGGTCTGCTCTGTGTTGTGATAATGGCAAGGGATGTCCTTTGCCCCTTATTGGTGATTTTAGTTTTGATCACTTGGTTAACGTATTGTCCAGTTTCTCTGCTGTATAATTACCATTTACTTTGTGATTACTGGGAAATTTGAGAGGACGTACTTTTAGACTCTGTAACTATCTTGCTCTTTCCCTAAATCTTCTCCCCCCACCACTCCCCTATTAAGTAGTTATTGATGATTCCTGTCTGATTCCATTTTTACTATGAAGGTGGCAAAACAGTGCTTTTCTAACTTAACTCCACCATTCCTTCTTGTATTCGTTAGCTGTCATTCTCCTGTAAGGAAAAGCGTTTTTTTCTCTTCTGTTTATTTATTTTTTTACTTACCTGTTATTATGAGCATGGACTTGTGGATTCTTATGCCATTCAGTGTACTATGATATATTGCTGTCCTTGTTTCTTCAAATGGTCGTATGTTTCTCCATTTGGGTATAGGCTGGCACCTGTGTCTCTGTGACATGCCCCCTTCATTTTTTAAATGATGTCCTTATTTTCTGGCATAGGTAACAACCATTCTTTTCAATCAGTATTCTCCTTTGGTCAAGGATCCTACACTCTCCTATTCCAAGTAGTACCCCTTGCTTTGTGATCTTTGGTAAGAGAGTCCCTTGGAGTTGGGCAGTGCACAGCCTGGGCAGCCATAGGCCACAGCTCCATTCATGCATATTTTGGAAAGCAATACAACTCAGCGTTTTAAAGATATGTGTTACATCAGAGATTTTCATGAAATTCTTAATATGAAAAATAATTTCATAAAACCTTGAAAAAAGGTAACTACGACTTCTGTGGTTCTTATGAGAACCTCACACTGAAATGGTGGTGACAAGAATCTCCTTATTCTGAATTCTGAAATTATTTAGATGTGCTTTGGGAAAATAAAGACATTCCCTATTCTGGCAAAATAAGTTTTAGACAAAAGGTGTTTTCTTGGTATACCAAATAATTGATCCTGAGAGAATGTGTCCAGTCAACATCACGTATTTTGCTAATAGTAGAGAACCCACTTAAGAAAAATTGACATAGTGTTTAGAAAAGAGATTGCCACATTCGTACAAATTGTATTCAAAAGACATCACAGATAAATGTAATCTAAAGTTTCCTACTTCACATTGCTACCAAAGGGGCAAACCTTTCCTACGAAATGTACAATACAGAACTCAAGATTTTTTCTGCATTCTGTATACTCAGAACATTAACTCCAAACTGCCTGGACCTGTGTCAGACATTGCTAGCTCAACCTGCACACCCACTCTTCTTGCCACTCTTTTACCCTGACTTATTAAACAAAAACAAATATTAAATTTTTTTAACCTAGCAACTTAATTCTAGCCAGGAATTTCTGAAGTTGAATGGTTTTTATTCTACAATTAATGTATCTATTCATCAAATTCCTTTTGTCTCTGCATCTCAGCATGACCAGTCAAGCAGATCCCCAGTTGGTTACCGCTAAAGCTGGTGTCTCAGGGCCCTTATTTATGCTGACCCTTTCTAGGGCCTGAAACCTAACTTAGTATGCATAATGTGACTTTTTTTAAAAAAAAAGAATATAAACCTCAAGCCCCACGAAAGCCTAGATATGCCATTCTCCCTGGAATTTTATTTGCCCTCCTGAGCTCCAAGTCTCCACTCTATAAAATGGAGATCTACTGTAGAAAAATGTTGTTCAGATTCTCAGAGATCTAACTTGCGTAAATGGCTCAGCACAGTGCTGGCACGTGAGTAATACAAAATCAATGATATCTCCTCTCACTCCCCTCTGTCATGAAAAACAACAAAGAAAACTCTAGCAAGAGACAGCTTTGAGAAACCAAATGGATCAGAACATGAAGTGTCTGTATATCAGTGGTCTGCCAATTTGCAAAGTAATGGAATTCTGAGTGGGTTTATGAAAATTTATAGCATTCCGTGGCAAGCTTGCTGTCATCATGGATGAACAGATACTGTCATCATGGATGAACAGATTGCTACTTGAACATAAGCATCTGAGATAAACTCCAGCCACGTTTGGCTTCTATTTTTAAATTCTCATCCTCCTGCAAATCTGGTGAATCTGTAACAAGCTAAAATGATCTCAGTACTTTCCCTCCTAGTTGTAATATGTACAGAAGTAAGTGACACTTGAGCAGAAGATGGGTAAGAATTGCTTATGCAGTTTTCAAGGCCCTTATTCAGCAAGCACCTGGATTTATATCAGCAGTGCCTGTTTTTAAAAGTGTAGGATGTGCAGTGTTTGTCTCTTGGGCGAAATTATAGTAATGTGGCATCTAACATAACCTTGAATTGTAATTACTGAACAAAAGGAAATGTTGAAACAAGCTAATTTTATTCTCCTGGGTTGCAAGTTTAATTAGCATGAATCATCCATTTATAAAAGTAACTACTAGTATTGAACAACACTTTGTGTACTTTCCCTGTTACATGGGGTAAAGCTTATGTGACGAAATGGAAAATAACCAAACTTTCTTTTCAGAAGTCCTCAGAACTAATATAGTATGCTGAGGAACATTTATCTCAGCCATTTTTTGCCATTAAGAAATGTTATAGATCTAAAAAATAACCATTTTTGATGACTGAATTTTTAGGTTATAGTTAACAATAACTAAAATTTATTTAGTGCTTACCATTTCTTAGGCACTTCATTAACTCAGCATTTTACTTTTATTTTTTCGTGTGACTTTCACAAGAAACTCATGAAATGGGTGCTATTATCTATATTTCATACAAGTACAAGCTGAGGTTTAGAGATGTTAAGTGTTTGTAATAATACACAGTTAATAAGTGTGATTTGAACCCAGGATATGTGGCTTCAGAGCCTGCCCTCGTCTCCACTATTCCCTGGAAAGTGCTAGGAGGCACTTTTACTTGGAAGTCATCCTAGAGAGGAGAGATGTGTTAGAATTAGCCAATAAGCTGGGTAAAGCTTTCACTTTTCTTCCTTTCACAGTAGCTCCCTACTTGTATTCTGACTCTAGGAAAAAATTAAGTAGATACATAAGACTTGACTTTTTCAGATTTACAAGTCATCTGCATACAGGTGACATTCCCCTTGCTCAGTAAATTTCTGGGAAGAGATTCCAGGGGAGCCCCTGGAGCCTCAGAGGGGACAGCTGCTGGGCCTAGGGGGGTGATCAGATCAGAGGCAGGAGGCCTGGGGAAAGAGTGTTTTAAGTGTTGAAGAAGGAAATGGGTGATGTTCAACAGGGCAGTTTCAAGTAAGGAAACTGAGGAAAATTAGATTACAGAAGAGTGTTAAAAATGAGTGAAAGGTAGACAGCAAGCAAGGATCAACTATTTTTGCCAAGATATTTTGTACTAAAGGGAAACCAATGACATTTGATTTGGGGGGAGCAAAGTAAATGTAAAAATTTTATTTAAAAAAAAAAGGGAAGCCAAGAAAGAGGACATAGGAGTGAAATCAGCTTTCCAGTATTTCATATTTTTAAGTATAATGGAATCTGAGAAATCTTTCTAGACTAAGGGAAATGATTCAGAAAAGGAAAAAGAGAGAAAGTAATTAAGTAGTATATTAGTCTGCTGTCTAGGAAATTGTCTCTACCATTTTTTTCCTCGAGTCAAAAATATTATTCTCTTCCTCTCTCCATTACTTAAATTTCATAGCTGCTGTAACATAGTTTTTGTGGTCAGATAGAGGGTAAATGTATCTTTCACACATTGGTATTTACACTCATATTTTAACTCAAAACAAAGATGAAGAGATTATCTAAGTGTCTTTGCTACAAGAATGGATTGAAGATTGTCACCAATCTTCAGTATAGCTTTCTAGTCCTACTTCACATTGCTTAATAATAACTCAAGGAAATTTGAATATGAATGGATTTCATGATGAGATGATTAGGGAATTATTGTGAGTTTGTTATTTGTAATCAATGTATTATAGTATGAGGGAAAATATCCTCACTTTTTAGAGAGACATACTGAATTATTTAAGGGTGAAATGTGATTATAAAATGCTCGAGCAAAAGTGGACATAAAAATAGATGACTCTGGCAAACTAAGTTGTTAAATCTAGGTAAAAGGTATATGGGTGTTCATTACCTGAATTTTCCATGTGTTTGGGAATTATTGTAATAAAAAGGAAAAAATTGACTCAGCACAACCACTAGTGGCAAAATAAATTGTATAGTTGAACTCTTATATGGCATTTTTATCAAAACCACTCTGCCTCCATCCTTGAATCCTATTTATAGTCTTAATTAATTTTTCTAGGGGTGAAAGTTCATCTTTCACTGGGTCGTTTTGTTCCAGTGTTAAATGTTTGTGGCAACAACACAGTGAAGGGTGAATTCAGGAAGAAATGATGTTGTTTTCACCATGTGGTAGAAGCTTCCAGCTCATGGCTTCCTATGGAAACCTGATTGCTCCCAGCTGTGGCTGGTTTCTAGCGACTGACCCAGTTGATGGTAGTGATTTAATTATTAAAGGGGGGTAAAGTTTGGATAGGTGTATGTAAAACTTGGAAAGAAAGGAACTTTTTTAAAAATTATTTTCTTAAAATAAGAGCTTTATGAGAGATATGGAAAGGGAGAATATGAGCAAATACATTGCAGAATTATTTGGTGTCATACTATGTGGCTTTTCTAGATTGCTCTATAAATGCTAGTAAAGCTCTAAAAATTTTAGAGTCCTTTGATTGCTATTTTCACATTTCAGCCTGTTTACCCAGAATCCTTGCAAATTATTTACTGAATCTACAAACAGAAAGTATAGTATTAAAAAAAAACCACGAAAATTCTAGCACAAAACAGGGATGGGGTTCAGAACTCCTAGGCTACTGTTTTCCATTTCTTTATACTTACATTTAGGTACTCAGTGGAAAGTTGGTTACTTGAAAGGGCTAACGCCAGTTCAAATATAATTTAACCTATGAGATAATATGATTAACATCAGGTGGAAAGTTTGAACAAGCTGCCTGTGACCACACTGTTAATGGAGTGTTTATAGCATGGGTGGGAAAGTGCTTGTCTCACTTCATAATTTGATTTCCATATTGGATTTGTACCTCTAAGAAGTAGTGTGACCTTTTAAAAGGTTCTTTTTTAGGAATTTCTTTGAGCTTTTTCTATTGGTGGAAAACAGACTTCATGGGTTCCAAAACTGATTGCAGTGCTAGCAAAACTTCCTGAATTGAAGTCACTCTGCTCCATTTCTTAGGCTTGGAATCACTTGCCTTTGTGAGTCACTATCCAGGGAAGTCGTGTGCTGGCTTTCTGTTAACCCTGACCCATTTCTGTAGTTGTTGAGTGATCTGCAACAGGAAAACAACAAAACTATGTGTACCATGTGAACTTTTCTGATATTTGGAGCAAGAGGGTAGATGATTCAGACGTGTCTGTGTTGATTTTTGGTGAGGTATACATTACACAGGGCCTCCAACATGTTAGAACTGGTTTACAGAACACCGTAGGGTTTGTCCCTAATAGTGAGTCAAGCCAATGCGTGAGTGTGAGACAAGCAAAATAAACACAGAGCTTTTATTTTTTAGATGTTAAAAATCATTGTAGGTAAACCAAATGCAGTAGACACATAGACATGAGAAAGATTCCGTTTTTCCATTCATGCCTTCTACATTCCATACGTTTCTCAGTGGCAATTCCATTTTTTCTTATAGACCTTCATAGCATTTTATAGTCCCAACTCTTTTCCTTTAATAAAACCGGTCTCCTCATGTGGGAGTCCCAGTTCTCTGTCCACCTAGGGTCCTTTCCTCCTGACCCACAGAGTAATTATGCAGCGAGTCTTGTTGATTCTCTTTCCACACAATTCCTATCAAAACTGCTCCTCCTTTCCAGCCTACAGTGACTGTGTCTCCCTTGCTCTAAAGAGCAAGGTGCCTCCCTTTCCTCCTCCAATCAGTCATCTATGTTACTGTCAGATTATTATTTTTTTCAAGTACAGCTCTGTTATTTTACCAGCTAGCCAGGAGTTTTCAGAGATGTTTCCCACGTGAGTATAAACTCTGGTCTAACGCTGGGCCTTTTTGAGGTCTGGTGTTCCTTTGACTACAAGCATCATCCTCCAGCAGACAACCCAGCAGGCACTCGCCACACCAGGTTGTTTGTTGTTGCTCAGGTAGGCTTTGCCCTGCCTTGTTCCCGCCTGTGTCTACTGCTTGGAGGGCTCACACCTCATAGCCACCACCCAATAGAGAAATCCTGCCCCAACCACCACCACCTTCCTCAAGAAGAAGAATAGTGAAATCCGGCCTCATTTTTACCACCTTCTTCAAGAAGCTTTTCCTAATCTTTCTCACCAGGGTAGATCCTTCCCCTTCAGAATCCCTGTAACAATTTGCACCCATGACTGTTTGTCTTGCTGTCACTCTTCCCACCACTACAGGCTCCTTGAGGACAGTCCTATCTCATACAGCATCTAACACAGCCTTGAATAGTTTAAGGACTCAATAAATAATTTTAACCCAACTGAAATGGATTCTTCTTTAAAGGAGAAACATCAAAGATGCCTGAGAACTACCTGGAGAACAAGTCAGGTCTCTTAATTCCCTCCAGTCAGGCAGGTACAGCTCTGAGACATTGACCAGGAATGGTGATTGTGAGTGCTCTAACAGGTGCAAGCAAAATGCCATGGAATTGTTGAGTAGGTAGTTCTGACAGCTGTCTAGGAGTGGGAGGCCTTCAGGTGAACGAGGTTAAGGGCGTTCTAGATAAAGTACCAGGCACCATTCCTGAAGGTAACAAATGGCTGTGGGATAGAGGGGAAGGAGTATTTAGGAGATGAAGTTAGAAACCTAGTTTGGAGCAAATTCCAGACTGAATAATGGGAACTATAATCTCTGTGCCCTGGGGAGTTCCTCCCAGAATCTGCTTTTTAGAAAGATTAAGTGAAGGCAAGTGTCCTCCCTCCCCTGCAGGTGAGTTAAATTGGTCAGGAGTGGAGGATGAGAAGATGGTGAGAAATTGCAGGTAGAGGAACTAGTTAGGAAGTTGTTAAGATAGACCTGATAAAAGATAATGAACACCTGATCTAGGCTGGGAGGGAGATGTTCAAGAGGAAGAAAAACGATACTTAGGTAAGAGGAATGAGGAAAAGGGAGCAAAAGATAATTCTGAGAAATTTTTAAAACTTTTTCCCCTAGCTTTTAAGGAAACATTTTTTTAAATTAACCTTCTTAGCACAGGCACTTGCTTTTGCACACTTTTTCTTACTCTGTTTATTATTAAAGGAAGAATTTTTCAGGTTCTTCCTAATAAGAAATAGAGTAAGAAAACAACAACAACAACAAAAAACCTCTTTGTTATCTTTTGGAACTCTCAGGGCTTTCTAGCAGAGAAGTTTCCTATCTTGTCAGATATTGGACCTCTAGACGGCAAGAATGTCCTTTTAGTTCTTGGGCTTGCCAGATATGTAAGAGATAGGAGTTCCACAGAGAAGTGTATTTGGAGTAAAAGATTATATGATGGAGAAAAATGGTGCACAAAAGTCTCAGGCTCTAAAAGATTGATACCATAAAGATTTGATAGCTTTACGTATATTTGGCAATTACTTATTTTCTGCATCTAGTAGGAGGAATTCTTTGTTCTACATATAAAAATCTAGAAAAGTCTGATGAATGAAATATTCTGGCTATATATTTTCAGTACTATGACAAATTCATCTGTGTGGGAGAATATGTGTTTGGTAGGTTGACTTGTTAGGATCAAAACATCTATTAAGGAATTTGTCACAGTTTTTAACTCTCTTACCTCCTTATTTAAGAAAAACAATTCTCAACAAAGTTGAAAGTTTGCACCCACTTCCCTACCCCAGCGACATCTAGAGACATTTTTGATGGTCACAATAGGAGGTTGGGAAGATAATGAAATCTGGTGGGCAGAAGCCAAGGAAGTTGCTGAACATCCTACACTGCACAGGACAGCTTCTGTGACAAAGAATCACCCAGCCCAAAATGTCAATGGTGCCAAGTTGGAAAACCCAGATATTTTATAATTGTTAATACCTTTATTATTGGTAATCAGTTTTATTTTCTGCTCCATTAGCAAAAACTCTCACTTTTTGGACAGACAGAGGCTACCAGACTTGATTTCTTGCTTGCTTTTTTTTTTTTTTTTTGATGGAGTCTCACTCTGTCGCCCAGGCTGGAGTGCAGTGGTGCGATCTTGGCTGTCTGCAACCTCCGCCTCCCTGGTTCAAGCAATTATCCCACCTCAGCCTCCCAAGTAGCTGGGATTACAGGCACGTGCCACCACACCCAGCTAATTTTTGTATTTTTAGTAGAGATGGGGTTTTGCCATGTTGGCCAGGCTGGTCTTGAACTCCTGACTTCAGGTTATCCCCCTGCTTCGGCCTCCCAAAGTGCTAGGATTACAGGCGTGAGCCACTGCTCCTGGCCCAGACTTGATTTCTAAATCATAACCAGTCATTGCTCAGACTTATAGAAAAATGTTCCACAGATTATTCATCAACATTTCTGTACACACTGTGTGAAACTGATAGCAACCATGCGTGTCATGGCGGAAAAATTCGGGGGGAGCAATGGAGCAATCCCTTTAGTTGCAAAGCTTTGTTTATTTTCCAGAACTATCCTGGCTCTTCTTCCTTTATTTTAAAAAAGGGTGTATCTGTAAGTGCCTAGAATAAATAGATTTTTAAGGAATTAAAACAACATTACAAACCTGGTCTCCCTGTTTCATAGCAGTATGCATCTACATGACATGTGATTTTTAAATGGTGTTGAAATTAAAATTTTCACATGTATCTGTGTGAGGTCAAGATTTGGGACTCCCTAACTCAGCTTCCTCAGCCCCCCAAGTGTATTTTCCATTTCTCTTCTATTGCTAGTTCTCTTCCGTTCCCAACAATTTTTTTTTTTTTTTTAAAGACCAGGTCTCGCTCTGTCACCCAGGCTGGAGTACAGTGGTGTGATCTTGGCTCACTGCAACCTCTGTCTCCTGGGTTCAAGCGATTTTCCTTGCCTCAGCCTCCCAAGTAGCTGGGACTACAGGCGCATGCCACCACGCCCAGCTAATTTTTGTATTTCAGTAGAGATGGGATTTCACCACGTTGGTCAGGCTGGTCTTGAACTCCTGACCTCATGATCCACCCTGCCCACGGCCTCCCAAAGTGCTGGGATTACAGGCATGAGCCATCGTGCCTGGCCCCTTCCCAGCATTTTTAAGTTTGGGCAACTTCATAGAAAGTCCAAGTCTAGGAAGGAGAGACTCCATTGAAATATTGTTGCTGCAGGTCCGTGGATCTATTCAGATATTAACTGAATAATTGAAGATCTACTAGATGCTGAGCAGTGAGTGAAGAGGGGACAACTGGTGACAAGGCAGTGTGGCAGTTAAGACACATAATAGTAAGTACTCTGGGAGCACCTCTCATGCAGTATCTGGGCCAGGGCTTTTATACACTGCTGTTATCTCATTTAATATAGAAACTGTCCTTTTCTGGATGAGGAAAGCAGGCTTTGGGACCTTAGCCAAGGTCCTACCATCTACAGGTGGTGAAGTTGAGATTCAAACCTGGAGCCACCCAGTTGGAGAGCTAAGCACTCAATGTACAGCCTGCCTCAGGAGCCCAGGTGGCAGAGTGGTTAGGAACCTTTTGAATTTGATCTGTCTCCCGTAAGCAGTGAGCTCACTCCCATGATACAATATTTGTGTTTTAGAGATAACCCTTTGGCAGCAGATGGGAATGGCCTTTCGTGACTAGCAAATTGCATAAGTAAAGTGGAAATAGCAAATAGTACATTCCGTTGTTCCCTGAGTCTGCTGAGGAGACTCAGAGGCAGGCTGTATGAGTCAGGAAGAGAAGGATGGCACACTCTTGGATATGAGAAAGCATTTGTTTTTTCATCTTTCCTTTACCTTTAACCTTCTTGTCAGCCAGTATTATTAGGTAGTATTTTTAACCAGAGCTCTTCTATAGCAGGAAAAGCTCACAAGTGCCAGGGCTTTTTGTTCCACCTCCCTCCCATTGGAGCATCATGCAGAAAGGTCTTCTATGTTTTCCCAAGGTGTAAATGGGCTTGGGAAAGAGCTGTTGTTTTTTTTTTTTTTCGGAGACAGTCTGACTCTGTTGCCCAGGCTGGAATGCAGTGGTGTGATCTCAGCTCACTGCAACCTCCCCCTCCCAGGTTCAAGAGATTCTCGTGCCTCAGCCTCCCAAGTAGCTGGGATTACAGGCACCTGCCACCATGCTTGGTTAATTTTTGTATTTTTAATGGAGATGGGATTTCACCATGTTGGCCTGGCTGGTCTCAAACTCCTGACTTCAAGTGATCCACCCGCCTTGGCCGCTCAAAGTGCTAAGATTATAGGCATGAGCCACCATGCCCTGCCAAGCAGTTCTTTTATTTGATCAAAAACCCAATATGTAGATTGAAAGAACAGACAACTATAGAAACTTAAAGAATGAAGAGATTTAAACTGAACTACAGAATTCCTGGCATTTATCACTTCACTTCAGCTCAACCCTGCCCTCCTCCAAAGCGCGCGCACACACACACACACACACACACACACACACACACATATATAGTAAGTGATCTTTGGGATCTTGGCTGAGATCCCAAAGCCTGCTTTCCTCATCCAGTAAGTGAATAGTCTTTTGTGAGGTGGTAGAAGGAAAATCATTTGATGCATTTGACCTCTTGCAGGAACCATTAAGAAATAATCTTCTGGCCAGGCGCGGTGGCTCACGCCTGTAATCCCAGCACTTTGGGAGGCCAAGGTGGGTGGATCACGAGGTCAGGGGATCAAGACCAGCCTGGCTAACATGGTGAAACACCATCTCTACTAAAAATACAAAAAATTAGCCAGGTGTGATGGCATGCGCCTGTAGTCCCAACTACTTGGGAGGCTGAGGCAGGAGAATTGCTCGAACCTGGGAGGCAGAGGTTGCAATGAGCTGAGATCGCGCCACTGCACTCCAGCCTGGGCGACAGAACGAGACTCCATCTCAAAAAAAAGAAATAATCTTCTCTTTTTTATCCTGGTTCTGGTGAGTTTCCCATATGGCAGCCGTGGAGCATGTGGCCATTTAGAGGGAAGTGGTCCACAAGTGTTGCTAATGTCCAGTCACCTTATACCACTGTCTTCACGTTTGGCAGCTGGGTAGTGCCTCACTCGCCCAATGAGAATGCTAGACCTTGGATGACAGGCTCTGAGATGTCCAGGTGGTAGGAACCACCTTGGAACACCTCTGTGATGCCTAGCGGAGACTCAAGTTCATCCCCTTCTTCCTTATGGCTTAAAGCAACAACAATATAGTACTGATCCAATTAGAATCAGGAATAAGATAAGGGTTCACATTTTCATTTCTTCTCTTCTGTGGCCTAACACGTTGGGGTTTTCTTCCCAACTCAATACTCTGTAACTACTCTGCCAAAATGACAGTGTAAAGAGGAGGTTCATTGTCCTGGTCAACTCCTTAGTGGCCGTGTGGTCTTATATATGTTGCCTAACCTTTTTTGTGCCTCAGTTTCATTATTTCTAAAATTAGGATAATAATATTTATCTCATAGTTATCTGTCATGAGGATTAAATAAATTTGTAACTAACATACTTTAGAAGAGTTATAGCTAACACACTGGCTTATACTAAACATCATGTAAATGTCCTGCTGCTGTTGCTAGTGTTTTTTGTTTTGTTTTGTTTTTTGTTTGTTTATTTGTTTATTTATTTATTTATTTTTGAGACAGTTTTGCTCTTGTTGCCCAGGCTGGAGTGCAATGGTGCTATCTCGGCTCATTGCAGCCTCCGCCTCCCGGGTTCAAGCGATTCTTCTGCCTCACCCTCCCAAGTAGCTGGGATTACAGGCATGTGCCACCACGCCTGGCTAATTTTTGCATTTTTAATAGAGATGGGGTTTTGCCATGTTGGTCAGGCTGGTCTCGAACTTCTGACCTCAGGTGATCCACCAGCCTCGGCCTCCCAAAGTGCTGGGATTACAGGCATGAGCCACCACGCCCAGTTGCTAGTGTTTTGTAGTTAATGTAATAAGACAAAAAAGGAAATTCGATTTTAAACATTGGAAAGGAAGAGAAAAATATTTACAGTTTATGTGATTGTCTCACCAGAAAATCCAAGTAAATCAACTGAACAAAAGATTATAACTAATATCAGATTTCAGTGACGAGATGTAAACGTCAATAATGTTTCAGATATACTTGAAATAACCAAGTGGAAAATGTAATTTTTACAAAGTAGTACAGAGCAGCATCCAAGACACATTCTTGTTTACCCTGTAAAGTCCTTGGCCTGATCTAAGTGGAGACAGTTAAATCTTGAGACGTCAATGCATCACTTATTCAGTAAGACAAGTGATTCTTTACTGGCATGTAAAACCATGTTAAATGTTATATGTAAATTTGTTTATACATTTAAAAGTCTTTCTCTTGCCTTTACATGGAGGATTTTATCAATAGGTTTCCTCTGGAAATTATTAATCCATACTATACTTTTAATTCAGCCATTTGCCTGAATGTAATAAAGCATGATGATAAAATGTTCACAAGATTATTGCCCGGATTTTTTTTTTACATTCAACTAAGTTCATGTAGACTTCTGTTAGAAATTAAGATGCCTAGAAATCCACTTGTGGCTGCACAGCAGTGATTATAGCAGTGGAGATTTGAGAAAAATAAGTGATATTCAACCCTTTTATGAAGACCACTGCCCCAATCAAGTTTTTGCTCTGGGATGGCCATATGAAGTCAGTATTGAATCTTGAGCAAATCTATTATATTCCATATAAAGTAGATGTAGATGGGATTGAAGAGGCAGGCAGATCCTATTGTCTTTTATAATTTATTCAATATTGGAATCAATTCCAAATCACTGCTTCTTAACTTCCTTTGATTGCCTTAAATCAAATGATTTCCACTTTGGCTGCATATAGGACCAACAGAATATCTAGAATGACAATTCTGTATCTGTGTGAGACCTAAGTCAAGGAAAGGTCACTCCAGTTGGCAGTTTTTGAATGGATTGGTTTCTCAAGGATTCTTGACTCACTAATCTCATGACAGCCAATAGAGTTAGACTGGCATTGGACTCAGTTTAATTGGTCTGAATGAATAAGGTATGAAGGTCATCCAAACTCAAACGAACCTGTGAAGAAACCTTTTTGCTCTGGGATGGCCATATGAAGTCAGTATTGATGTAGCTTAGGTTTTACAGCCTCACCGATATTTAGAATTGCTCTTTTGGGTGTTCAGACTCCAGGGTCGCTATGGAGAGGTAGAATTGGTAGATTCTAGTGCTTGCCTCTACAGTTTACCAGCCTTATAACCTCAAAAACTGCCTTTATTGTTTCTAAAACTCAGTTCCTAAAATGTTTAGTGATAATAATACCTAGGTTGCCAGATATTCGGAATATTAAATATATCTCAGACCATAGAAATTTCGTAAACTATAATTTACATACATATATATAGTGTGTATATATAATTTATAATAATTGCAAAGCATTACTTTTAGTAGGACTAGAATTTCCTGGACCTTCATATTTAGCTTCTTCTTTAGGAGAAAGTAGATGTCTTTTGTGCTCGAAATAAATGGTATCTGATCTCTAAGCCTGTTGAAAGGGCCTTTTCTTCTAAATTTGATGGCACTCTATTGGAACCATGTCTGTACTTCAGTATATAAGATACCTTATACATATATCTGCTACTTTCCTGAAAGTTCTTGAATATAATATTTCATTTATCTTTGCATTCTTCACAGTACCTTTGTGGTATGCCAGGTACACGGTAGATACCTAAGTGAACAGTTGAATACACAAACAGGTGTTAACTTACTATATGTCTTATTCCCCATAGAAAGTTCTTCTCAAGGCACATATTATACAGAACAGTGTTATTTTTAGAATCACTCAGGCATTTTCATTTTACCTTTCATCCTCTACTTTTCTGTCTTCCTTTGTTATCGTGTTATACATACTTCTCCAGAGGTACCTGTGTAAAACTAAAGCAAATTTTAATTGCTTTTGTTGGAGCTATATTGTTTTGCTAAGAAAGGGTCTAGCATAAGGTCTAGCACACTTGATTACTATCAGTGCGGCTTAAGCTACAGGTAGAACATTCTCATAGGGGCACATGCTGACAAGGAGAGCAAAACTTGCAGAGAAGGTGGGGAGTTCAGTTGTTCATCCAAGAACACATAAACGTATATCTAGAAAACCAACCTGCAAATTAAAAGAAGCACTCTAATTATTGTCCAGGGCAAGAAGTGGAGTGAGATGTAATGACTGAACACAATGTAGAAAGCTGGCTAGCTGCCCAGAAAAGGAATTTATGACTGTGTGACCTCATTTTGCCTTTAGCAGAGTGTCACTTTTCTAATATCTACTTGAATGTTCCTCATGCCTTTGAAGACCATGTGTGAAGTATCTGATAGGAGATATGTTGTGTGAATGCTGGGTTCATGGTCTTTGGTGGAAGCTGAAACATTTCACATCCGAGAACTCAACCAAGTCATGTCTCAGTTTATGAAAGCTGCTGAATCACACATCAGATTTTAAGCATTCAAATCTCCCAGGGAGTGTATTGGCAAAGTGAAATCTGTAAGAACATTGTCATCATTAATGAACACTATGTTGGCATGGTTTACTTAGGTGGATACCAGTGTGTTCATTTTGCCAGGAATTCTCATCTATTGTTTTATAAGACCTTAAAGACTGATTTATAAAATAATTCTGAGACTTCCGGTACATTGACACCATTGGCAGTAGATCTGGTCCACTCTAAAGCAGGTGATGGAAAATTACCAGGTTCATATCTCTCTGGCGGTTGAAAAGAAACCAGGATGGCACCTAGTGACCAACCTTAGAGATATCCTTATAGAAACGTTTGTGGGCGGCTGGAGCGGAGCATGTGTCAGCTGTCGCCTTTGGCATTGTATTCTTCCAGATGCCTTATTTTCAGGTGGTTTTGCTTGGAAAAGTATCCGTGAAGACCTGGAAAATTTGTTTCACTATTTCTTGTCAGAGTCTTCTTAGGAAAATGTGAAGGAAGAGAAAATGTAGGTCTGGGTCTCTCTGATCAGAGCAGCTCCACTCTCATGCCCTAATCACCTCCCTAAGGCCCTACCCCCAAATACCTTCATGTTGGGCATTAGGGTTCAACATCTGAATTTTGTAGGGGATACAGACATTCATCAGCTTAGGGTAGTGGTAGAAAGAAATCCCTCCTCCCAAATGGGACTTAGTTTTTACTAAGTAGGTATTATTTCCTTTTATTAAAATATATTCAGAAAGAGTTGAGTTTTGACATTATAAACAAGAAATAGGATTCTCTTCCAAGTTGATACAACAATTTTATGTGTCCCCTTTAGCTAGACTGTTTGACTATTTAGTTTTTCATTCTCCATTTAAAAATAAAAATTTAGATATTTATCCACTATATAAAGAGATACAGCATGAATACTTGTAAATCTTCTATTGTTTACAGACTATTCTATTGTCTACAATATAGAAAAGCATTGTCAAACATGTTCCTCTGATGTCTGCCAGGATAACTTCTATGGAAGAGAATTAGCTTAAGCAGTGAGAGTAGGAGTGTGGGTGAGGCAGGAGAAAGCTGTAATCGAGATGAAGCTGCCTGGGAGCTGCTCTGCTCCTCTACTAAAAAATCTACACAACCCCCAGTTTTCTACAGGAACCACCCCATGTCCTGTTCTGTTTTCCGGAAGTATTTGTGGGCCACCTTCTCTGTATTACAATTCTGACCTCTTGCCCCATTTCCTGGTAGGGCAAACCCAAGCCAAATCCAGTGGCCATTCAGCTAACTAGGCCAGTTTAGCCAGTATTCCCAGTTTTGTTGACATTGCAACACCACACTAGAGAGCTTTGTGTGTTGCTCTTTTCCATGGTCATGAAGCAGAAGGCAGGCAGGTGTGGAAGCTCCACAGGGTGGGACTTGTCCCTTTCTGATGACTCACTGGGTGTCACTCTTTGGGTGTATATTGTCAGTACCCCCTTGCTAAAAGGTTGTTTGTTTTCAGAGGCATAGCTCCTAGGGCTCTACTCATAAGATTGTGTTTAAACCCCTGGAAACATTTCAAGTGGGTAATTTTTAACATCTAAAAATCAATAGGATTGGGTGTGTCTGTTTCCTAGGCTGACTGTGCTGTGTTGTTTCTCAGTAGTAAGAAACAGATTAGTGTGCGTCACATAGAAGCATTGGGTTTTGATTTAGAAGAGAAACTACACTTCCTTTTAGGTGTATGTTTACAATTCTGATAACTTAAAGGGTGGCTTGGGGTAAATATTTAATTTGCCTTCTTAGTACATAATAATCTTGTTGACAGTAAATATTTTCTGTCTGCTTTGTGTGTGTACACATACACACAGAAGAATATATGAAAAGATCATCACCAAAATGTCAGTGTTGGTTATCTGTAGGTAGTGAAATTTCAATTAATTTAAAAAACAAAGCAATCCAATCCACCTTTAACCCTGTTTCTACATTTAACAGCTACTCAATGAAATGTCTCCATTCCTTACCTCTTACCTCTCATTTACTTCATAACCTCTCATTTACTTCATAACTCATTGTGGTCTGACTCTCTTTCTCATAACTTTACTGAAATAGCTTTAACTAAGGTCCTCAATGCATCCTGCTTTCTATATCTAGTGGCATTTCCCAGCCCTGACCTAGCTGGGCCTTTCTACTGCATTTAAGATTATCACTTGTGCCTTTTTCCTTGGCATTCTGGACCTCAAGGCTACCAAGACATCACCACAGGCACCTAGTTTTCTTCTGAGCTCTCCTGCCCTCGGTGCCACCCTCCTTGTGGTACTTGGTATCATCCAGAGTACCATCCTGGGCCCACTCCTTTCCCTCCTGGGATATGTCTGTAGGAGTGTCCAGCTCCACTCTCTATAGCCAGACTTACTACCCACCCTTAATCCCACTCTTCTTCCTGTATCCTGTTTGGTGGTATCCCTGCCCAAGCCAGAAATCTGGGAGCCCTCCCACGACTTCATCCCCCACATCCTGTGATTAAAAATCCCACTGATTCTATCTTCTCTGCATATCAAATGTGACTGAAGAAGACAACAACATACTTCTGCTGCCCTAATACAAACCCTTTTCATTTTTCACTTATAGGGGCCTTTTAACTGCCTCCAGTTTTGTTCCCCTAAAATTAGATAAACCATCAGAGTATTTAAATCCTCGGTATTTAAAAACACAGTATTTAAAATCTATCCACCTCTAAATTTTGGCATAAATTCTTTTGTGGATCTCCAGACCAACAAGAGAAAGGCCAAGCTCCCCAGTATGACCAAGTAGGTGCTCCCTGGCCTGGGTCCTGCCAGTGGCTCTCTGCAGTGTTCAGTGTAGTTCCCTACACATGCCATGTCACCTCCACGTCCTTCCTTTGGTCATGCTGTCCTCTCCACCTGGAAGATTGGGCTTCATCACCCGTCATCTAGGAAGCCTCTTCTGATGTTTCCTTGGCATTCCTGTAATCCTCTCTTTCTGACACTAAATGTCCACATTTGTCATTGTTGTTTCCCCCAGTAGATCCTGAGCTCTTCGAGGTCATCTACAATTTCTTTTGTATCTCTAGTGCCTGTCAGAGGATCTGGCTTGCAATAAGACAGTAAGTTTTCAGATCAATGATGTGTCTATGTAGTTTGGATTGCTGATAGGAAATAGGCTGTATATATATAAAGATTGTAAACAGCAGGTAGTTTGAACATAATCTTAACGTTAGTATTAGCATCTATTACTGATCGCCAATAGGATGTATATATATATAAAGATTGTAAACAGCAGGTAGTTTGAACATAATCTTAATGTTAGTATTAGCATCTATTACTGATCGCCAATCTAAGTGGTGAAGATGAAGAGAATTGTGCTCAATCAGTTTGGAGGGGCACACGCCATATTGAAACTTCTCTTGTTTTATTCACCACACTATGTTTACTTTATGTTGGAATTTCAAATACACAAGGAGCATGAGAAAATTGGGAACCAAAGGAATATGATATATAAATTAAAGAATATTGACTTAAATAATTTAGCAAAACATGATTGTAAATATTGTGTGTTATGCCTATGGTAAACATTCACCTTACGCTTTTTTTTTTTTTTTTTTTTTTTTTGAAACAGAGTTTTGCTGTGTTGCCAGGCTGGAGTTCAGTGATCTCAGTTCGCTGCAACCTCCGCTTCCTGGGTTCAAGTGATTCTCCTTTCTCAGCCTCCCAAGTAGCTGGGACTACAGGTGTGCGCCACCACGTCCAGCTAATTTTTTTATTTTTAGTAGAGACGGGGTTTCACTATGTTGGCCAGGATGGTCTCGATCTGACCTTGTGTTCCACCGGCCTCGGCCCCCCAAAGTGCTGGGATTACAGGCGTGAGCCACCGCACCCGGCCCACCTTACGCTTTTTTAAGCATGTTGATATGAATGATGTAGCCACATTTACTTTAAAATTGCCGTGAAGTAGCCCGCACCCTGCCAGTCAGTGGAAACTTTTTGTAATTTTCTTCATGTACAACCTGTTTAAGAGTCTTGTCTCAGGTTCTTTCTGGTGATGCGTGTAGCAGCTTACAGCTCTAAGTGAAGGGTCACCTTGTTTATCCCCCAAACCTCACAGATGAAGGAAATGAAGGACACATACACAGTTAGCAGTGGACCCAGGACTAGAGGCCAGGCCTCTGTAGTCATCTGCGCATTACTGTCTACATAATATGGACAAATCCATATCCAGAGAGAAAATGGCAGAATGATGATGATAGTGTCAGAGTGATGCTAAGAAGCCTAAGGGTATGGGTGGTTCTTTCTTTATTTACAAGATGCCCTGTGATGTGGTTTAGGGAATCAGGAAGAAATTAAATAAATGTGCTTGAATGATACCTGACCTTCCCTCCCACCAAAAAAAGAATCCTTGATGTTTTCAACAAAAGTATTGTTTATTAGCAACCATAAAATTGTCATTCTTTTATTTTAAAAGATTCTGGGGGTTGATATTGATCAGTGTGTAAATCCCTCCCTCCCTCCATCTCCATATATTCTATCTGTTTATAAATCCCTCCCTCCACCCATCTCCATGTATCATACATATAGATAAAACATAACCATATAAAATGTACACATTTTTAACCTCCAACAAATGACATTACCAACAAAGTCTGTCTGTTTGTGCTGAAATTAGAAGGAAAGAGTTTCAGATTGGTAAAGTGACAGGCTTCAGAAATACTCTCTGACTAATTTCTAACTATCTCTGCTCAAAAACATATAAAAATTATTTGACATATGCAGACATGAAGTAATTGGAATCATTGTCCAAATTCATGATGTGAAAAGCCTTTCCGCACCTTTCAAAGCAGCATATGGGCCCTGAAATGTGAATACACACTTGGAATTAGCTTTGCCTTTCACTCACTCACTCTCAGGATGTCTCTGATAACATGCACTTGTGCCAGAATGTAGTCATCTGTAGAACTTATGTGTGGGGAAGGCAATATGATAAAAGTAGCATTTGTATGCCATGACAGTTCAGATCTTCACTAGAAACAGTGGTATAGGTGTACTGTTGAGATCAAATACAGACTAATTGTTCACCTTCTAAATGGACAATTATTATATTTTATATTGAATTCACAAAGCAGATTTTTTTTTGGCTCACTATATTTAAACTGAAGTGCTAGGCATTACCTTTTGTTGGTTTAATTTTACTGGTGTTATTACCAGGAAACTAAGTTTCTCAGATTTCTGATCAAAACACAGAGCCTGTTTGTGAAAAGCCACATTCATGTTGCGTGTGTGAGAGAGAGAAAGAAAGAAAATATGTGAAAGAATGAGCTAGAAAAGTATGTAGGGCAAGGTTGTAGAGGGTCTCTATAGATGCATTTCATTCATTAAAATTAATAATTTAGCCACTTGGTACTTAGCAGTAGGGTCTGTGGACACTTTAATATATAAAAGATAGACTTCCTGCCATCTAGAGGTTATAAATAAGGCAGTTGAGCAGTGATTCAGAGTAGAAAAAGGAGACTAGTGTTTTTACCAACTGAAGAAATCTTGAACCCTCTCTTTTAATTCTACTAAGCAGAATTTTGGCCTGATATTCCAGGAAAGTAGCTTGAGAGCTGTGACACTTTGCAAATGATGCAAAGATCCAGAGGTACATGGAAGTGCAATAAAGTTGTGAAATAATATGACTCAGTGCTGATCAATGGCTCCTCATTAGCAGCAGACATTCATTAAAACATAGGAAATTTCCCAGGCACTGATGTTACAAGGGAGAGGCTAGCAGGACATGGCCCTACACTCAAGGACAGAGAGACCTAAGCTTAGAGACAAGTTCCAGCACAAGTCAAAAGTGCCTGAATCTATTGAGGAATACCATGAGAACTGTAGGAGTGAGTTTTGGAGGGGAGGAGGGAACGAAAGCTGCCAGGGCTTCTTGGGAGATCAAGGCCTGGCTTGAGCTGGGCCTAAAAAGGCATCCAGGATTTAAGCATGTTAAAGGGAGGGGGAGATAAAAGAAAGGGGGGTAAGCACGGATAGGAATGTACTGGAGATGTTTAGAGAAAAATGAATAGATGCATTTGCCTGAGGATCTTAGTTTAGGAGTGAACGTCTCAAACATTTCATGGTCTTCTTTGACTCTGCCTTGTCTCAGGAACGCCCTTCTCCCTGCCCATCCCTCAAGCTCCAGACTCAAAGCCACCTCCTATGTGAAATCTCACCTGGCTCCCGTAGGCAGACAGCCATCCCTCCTGTGAAGGTGCTTGGCTTCTCCTCCTTATCTCCCTGTTGCTTTGTATGGTCATCATGGTTCGTATGTGTCTCCCTGGCTTGCTTAGAATTGGGACTGAACCGTGTCTGCCATCCTTGTATCCCTAAAACCTAAGCGAGTGGCCAGTTTGGAAATGCCCAATCAATAAAACAAAATAAAAAATAAAATTTGGACTTTGGCAGTGAAGACCTGAGAGATTGCTCTTCTTGTATTTGTTTTGTAAGGGAGGTAACCTCAAAACTGGGTGAATGAAGTATGAGAAATTTCTCAAAGGAGCATATCTTCTATAAATCAATGGAGTTTGGATTTTTCCTAGATGCTATATAAATCTATAAAACTAAATATCTTAGGAGAAGAAGAGGCTTTGTCTGAGTCTTAGACTCAGTATATAATCTTAGTCTTAGACAAGTTTATTGCCTCTGTGAGGAGGAAAAGCAGGCTGTTACCTATATTAGCTGTTACTACATGCATATATATACCTGCCAACCAGTGTCCTTCAACCAGTCAGAAATCAGTATCCCATGTAACCCTTAAGCACTATTGCTATTAGGTAAGTGGTATTTCTTTTAAAATGCTGTTTGAAAATAGTACTTGATCAGTTTTATAAATAGAGACTATTTACTTGGGCTTTGCAGAAAATGAAAGGATTTATATAGATATATTTTAAAAGAGAGTACAGTGTCCTGTTTTTATGTGGTGTGGTTTTGTTGTTTGACATGAATAAATTTGAAAATCTGAAGTATAAGGTTAAATATTAAAGACATGAGCACTGCTAGAGGGCTGTGGGATTACGAAAGAGCTTAGGAGAGATTATTCAGAGTACTTTTTGACAGGGTGTTCACTGTGAAGTGTGTGACCCTAATATCATGATACTTGGTTTTTCAAGCTTACATTTCACCTGTTGACAATAAAAGCTGTATTACTGAGGACCCAAATTCCACCCACTGGTTTTTCCAGAATATTTGCAGGACTTTCTCAACAACTAAGAGCTGCCAACCCAGTTTTGGTATGTAGACCTCCCAGCTAGCCGGAAACAAAACATAATTTAAATCACTCTTTATTGCATAACTGCCCACTGACTGTACCGTTTAAGTTAATGATTTTAACCAGAGTTGATATATTATGATGTGATCATTAGACTGTCTTGTGAAAGTAGATGAGGAAAATAATTAAAAGTGCATTGTTGCAGTTTTCTAGTCTACCGGCCATTTTAGGTTTTTGAATGGATGGAACTCCATGAATAACAAAGTTTCTCTATTATATACAGGTTCCCTTTCCTATAAAAATATGTAAAATGTAGTATACTTTAAAGTCTCTTTCTTGCTTTCTCCTGGGGTAGCCCTTGCCCTAATTTTATTTATGAATTCATTCATGCAGCAGATATTTGTTGAGGACTCTTCTGTGCGAAGCCCTGGACTAGTCTTTGGGTCACAAGGAAATCATAAGCCTGCCTGAAAGGAGGCAGGCTTATGAGGTTTACTGTTAAGTGTTTACTGTTACAATGTAAGGTAATAAGTAGTATTATAGAGGGAAGCACTAGGTGCTATGGGACTGTTTAGAAAGGGGTTCCTAGCTGGTACTAGGTAGAGTTGGGGGAACTAAAAGGTGATGTTCTGCTGGGTCCTAGGGTGTGTTAGGTGGGCAGGGTGGAGTGAGGGGAGGAGACAAGTGTGGCAGGCAGGGAGAGGTAGCAGTATATTTCAATGAAATAAAATTACTCATTTGAAACTACTGGTGCTAACAGTTTGAAGAAAGAAAATGGAGAGATGGAACTGAACTGATAAACAGGAATCAGATCTGGAGGATCTTTTATGATTTACTAAGAACTTTAAACAATATTTAAAGGTGTTCTGGAAATGCACCTGCACTTCTATAAATCCTCCCCTAGCCATGGAATTCCCTCATTTAACTTTTACTTATGAAATGTATTACCTCCAGAAGTGTAACTCATAATGAAAAGGTTTCATACTACTTTGTGCATTACTTTAATGGGGTTGCTTTCCTTCTCAGATGAGCCTGAGGGAGTTAGGATTAGTACCCAGAGTGCCTTTTGATGAAGTGCTGGTGGCAGAGATGGAAGATGCGAAAAAGTAGTGGGAGTGTGAAGCAGGGCAAATCCTGAAATGAGACTAGGGTGGGGTGCAACAGGCCAGTGGGAGTGGGAACAAGTCAGAAAGTACATTGTCACCATCCTTGGAGTTTTGGCCAACCCTTCCTCCTCTTTTCTACTTCCTATTTCCTCATTGTGGTATAGAAAGGTTATTTACCTATGGTATCCATAGTTTTGTACTACATGTGAGATATTTGGGTCCTTAAGTATTGGATTTATAGGAAATCTCATTGATATGTATGCATAGTGAACAGATTATTTGAAATCAAAATAATCTCTTCAGTTGCTTTAGTAGACTTGAGTTTGGAATGTTAATATTTCACGATATGAAGAGCTAGTATTTTTTGTTCTGTTGAATAAAATATCATTGCCAGAATAGAACATCTGGCATTGATAAATACTGGAATATTGGAATGATATTTATTGTTTCCCAACAAAAATTAAATTAGTTCCACATATGTAAAGGTTCTGGTTATATTTTAAATTATTGTTCTGAACCAGTGTTCTTCGTGAAGGCTAGGAGTAAAGACAATTCCATCTTACAGCCCTCCGCTCATTTAAAAAAATTCCTTGTCACCATAGTGTTAGCAGGAAAAAAAAAAATTCTGTAGATGGCTAAGGGCACAGGTTTTGCACAATCTTGGGTGTGAGTTTTTGCTTTGCCACTCACCACTCTGTGATTTACACTCTGAAGATCAGTTTCTTTCTCATTTTGTTTTAGAAGTAATATATCGAGAAGTCTGGAGAAATAATACACATAAAGTGTTTGATTTGTGTGTGTGTGTGTGTGTGTGTGTGTGTGTGTGTCTGTGCTCTTATATGTGCCTCGCACATGGTACATTCTCGTATTTAAAAACTTTGATTATCTTTGTTCATCTCTGGTGTACTTTTTCCACATTTTTCTGCTGCTGTGTTAACGTGTCTTGTGTTCATAAAGAATTTTTCTGTACATCAGTGCTACAGGCTAGATTAGAGAATTTTATAAGTATATTTTACCAACCTTAATTTGTTCACTAGAAATATTATGTTAACACTGGCACATCAGACTTTTTTAAAAAATTTAATTTAATTTTAAGTTCTGGGATACATGTGCAGGCTGTGCAGGTTTGTTACATAGGTAAATGTGTGCTGTGCACAACAGACTTTTATAAAATCAATAAATATAGTTCTTGCTTTTAGATTTTGCTTGTCTACCATACTTACTGTTTCTGTGTTACATGCTCTGTGTGCATGCACGCACTTGCACGTGCATGTGTGTGTGTGCATGTGTGTACGTGTGGGTAGGGGCGGAGCGGTGAAGACAGGGGTAAATACTTTTGGAGGTAAGATATTAAAATTATAAGCTTGGCCGGGTGCAGTGGCTCATGCCTGTAATCTCAGCACTTTGGGAGGCTGAGGCAAGCAGATCACTTGAGGCCAGGAGTTCAAGACCAGCCTGGCCAACATGGTCAAACCCCATCTGTACTAAAAATACAAAAATTAGCTGGGCTTGGTGGTGGGTTCCTGTAATCCCAGCTACTGAGGAGGCTGAGGCAGGAGAATCGCATGAATCTGGGAGGTGGAGGTTGCAGTGAGCTGAGATCGCACCACTGCACTCCAGCCTGGGCGACAGAGTGAGGCTGTGTCTCAAAAAAAAAAAAAATATATATATATATATACATATATACATATGTATATGTATATATGTATATATGTATTTATGTATTTGTGTATGTATATGTATTTATAATTATATATTAGTATGTGTATATATATTTGTGTGTGTGTGTGTGTGTGTGTGTGTGTGTGTGTATATATAACCTTGACCAAAATATAATGAAAGATAACCTTTGCCAAAATAAGCCTTAAAGTCAGCTGTGGCAAGGGTTTCTCCTGTGACATTTCAAAAAGTTCTAGGAAGATTACCTTGAGCCTCTTCAAAATAACCTTTCCTTTTACATGTTGATGACTGAAAATCATAAGCTGTAAGGCTTTGTCTCAAAAAGTTCACAGTGTTCCAGTGTTCCTGTAACGGGGAAAGGGGATTGATTTAACTCATTAAACGTTTTCTAATCTAACATTTGCTTTTGAAAATTTGCAAAATTTTCAGATCTTTTACTAAAACCTGATTTAGTTAGGGGTGAAGACAGAGACCTAAGCCTTCAGTGCCCGGTTCAAAAAGGATTTTTCACCAAGATTCAAAAATCTTATTGAATCAGGGAAGTGCAAAAGAAATTGTATCTATTTTAGTTTCACCTACTATAAATAATTTATAGATATCATCGAGAATTTAAGCAGGATAGTTAACTATACAATTATGACAGCATATTTATTTTATTAAAAAACAGTGTTAAAAGTAATGTCCAAGGTAACATTTACATTTGCAAAGGAATGGAACCATGGACTACAATTACAATTAATGGCTAGGCAGTTGTTTTTAATTTTGCTTAAAATAATTCGTGTTTTAAAGGTGTACTGTGTTCTTAAGTAAGATTTTTTTTTTTTTTGCCTTGAGACAGAAAAATATTTTTTTCTCATAAGAAACATTGGTATACTTCTGTAATATTTGCTAGGGAAACTTTGGTATATCCAGTTTTTCAGGAATATTTGTTTCAGGCCCATCAATTTGGATTCAAAACTAAACCCCTTATATAACTTATTGCCATAGCTGAATACTTACAAGCTACAATTTTAGTTTACCCCAATTTAAGCAAACTTGATGAATGAATTCGGATATAAAGGTATATAAATTAAATTATATACTTGACATATTTGCCATAGGATTCCTTGGAAGAGCAGCCTTTGCTAGTTGGTATAAAATGATTCAACGCAGATGCAAATTTACAGTTTTGCAAAGAAGTACACAAATGAGTAAGCACATAATTAGTGGGATACTACTGTTTTTCAAATGCAAACATGGCTGATAAACATCTCTCCTTTCCTCATTAGTATCCACGTCTTGTTATGATAGTTACAATATCTTGAAATTTGCTGTATTGCAACTGAAACTGGAAGGGCAGGTTGAAGCATAAGTGGATGGTTAGGTGATCTCTGATGTCTTGCAAAATATTAGGGGTTTTATCCCAGTAAACACCAGCTTAGTCATCATTTGGTTAAACCATATAAATTTATCTTTTAGTCATTTCATAATTGAGGTTTTCATGGTTCCCAGGAACTTCTCTCTCTTTTCTGTAATTTGCCTTTAAAACTGATATATAGAAAACAAAATCACACATTGCAGTTGTTTATTATTGACCTGCTACATATATTTAACAACCGAAGGAAAATATGTAATTTCAAATATTATTTGTAGTTTAAAGTGTATCTAATTTAGGAATACAGTAGGAATTAGATCATTAACCCACAAAAAGTCTCATAAAGGTCTTTACAAAAGACAAGGAAAGGTATTATTCTAGAAAGTGACTTGTTCCAGAGAGATACATCATTTGGGTACCATAAAGATAAATGTACATGAATGGAAAGAAACTGTGAATCGTGAAGACTGATGAGAAAGATGAGTGAACAGGAGTCTCTCCTGGAATCAGAATCCTTGGAGCTAGAACATCTGGTATGGGAGATGGTGAAGAGCATAGCAGTGCGGGCCACAAATTGGGGATTTCCATGTCTCATCATTGTTCCTCTGTGGCTTCCCATCCTTCTTGCCAGGCCAAGCATGATAGTTTTTAGTTGCTATTGGAGGTGGCAGAAATGGTTTAGAAACTTTGATTTTTGTAACATTGCTTGAAAATAGTCATTTTTCAAGTGTAATTCATACACTTAAAATGGAAATACACACTCATGTAAAGATATGTACTGTATTCATCATTTAAATTTTTAACCTGGTACATATGTCTCCAAAAAAAGGATTGAATGAATGGATTCAAAGGAGAGAAATTCCATTCCATCATTCTACCTGTCAGTTTAACCCTCTTGATGTTGATTTTATGTAAGGTAAACATCGTACATTTTATAAACTCTATGAGGAAATAGAAACAGTTTACAAATTTTTCTAAAGTAATTGGCTTAAACAGGATATTGGGAAATTATAAAATACTGATGTCAAAATCTTTCCTAAAATGTCTTAATTTCATTCCTGTTAGTTTTGCAGAGGGAGGAATGTCAAATTTCCAAACACTTTTGTTTGAAACTAATTCTCTGTGTAGAATCAAAACTTGAAGAGAGTTTGCCTCTGCACCAAATGAATTTGTGGTTAATAATATTATTAAATTGTTAATAAGATCCAGTTGTTCAGAAGTAATATATTCTTAATTTCATTGAGGCAAAACAAATATCCAAAAATATTTTCATTTAATTTTGGATTTTGTTTTATTTTGTTTTTTTGCAACAGATTTGCCTTCCTCACCATACTTGCCTGGCTCTAACATTAGAAAATAGCCAAGATCTTTAAAAGGCTCATGCCAACAAAAAGTGAATGAGGAAGTAGGCCAGGTGTGTGTGGTTATGGTGGGATCGGAAGTAAGGAGCCAATCCAAGATTTCAGGATTATCTGTAGGTGATCCCCAAGGCAGATAATCTACTTATGAACTGTGTGAGGCAATGTAGGCAACAATAGTGATGTCAGGGAAGAAAGAAAAACCTACCTGCCTAAGACCTGACAAAACTGTGCTTCGTTTTCATGTGGTTGCATGGCAAAATCTAACAATGAGATAAAAAATCAAGTCTATCATTTTTGAGAATTTTATTATTTCTAAAAAGAGTATTAAGTAGGAGAATATTTTGACATAACTGGAAATGTTGCATCATGAAGAGTGTTTTTAACGTCTGAGGCAAAGGGAGAATGCTGATTAAATGTGCAACTTGAGCACAGGTGTTTAATACTTGTTCTCTCCCAAAACAAAGGAACATGAAGTGAAGAACAAATAGGGTACAGACTCTTAAGAACAGACAGGAGAGTGAGATCGCAGAAAATGAAAGATATTAACAAATCTCTGGAATAAGTTATGGAAATTTCAAACCTAATTTAATCAGTTTTCAACAGAATGGAGCTATAGTGAGGATGACATGCCAGTATTAAAAACAAAAGTCCTGTGAAAGTCAAAACCCCCAAAGCCACTTGGTTTTGGGGTGTTTGCTGGCCAGGCATAACTCCTATAGGCAGGAGGATTCCTTTTTGGAAAAATGCCCCCCACCCCCCAAAAAAGATCTGTAGATACAACATTTGAGGGTCCTCTAATAAATCAGTAGGCCAGTAGGCTTCCCAGGTGACCACCTTGCAGTGAAATTAACCAGTCAACAAGCCCCTTTCATGCACCTGAAACTTCCATCTGAATTTTAGTGTTTTCCTCTTAAATGAGAACTGGCAACCAAGCGGCCTCAGACTTGTGAGGAATGTCCATGATATGACAGTTAGAAACAAACCACAAACCAGAAAAGAAGAATCTTGGAAGAAATACCATATAGGAACCAGAAAAAAAGTTCCTTAATTGCTTGAAAGGGATCAGAGAATAGAGGATATATATATATTTTTTTTTTAAACAGGATTTTTTTTTTCTTTAAGAAGCAGCTGGAAACTAAAAATTGCAGAAATAAATCCAGAGTGATTGGATGGCTGAAGGGGAGGAACTTTCCCAGAAAGTCAAAATTTTCAAAAGGAGAAAAGCATAAGATAGGAAAGGAAGAAAACAAATTAGAGAACGTCTCCATGAGGATCAACATTTAAGTAATAGATGTCCCAGAAAAGGAATAGAGGCGATCATTTTGTACATTGTATAGATAGAGGTGATTCTTTTTATTTATTCAATTATTTATTTATTTATTTATTTATTTATTTATTTATTTATTTATTTATATTTAAGAGACAGGTTCTTACTTGGTTGCCCAGGCTAGAGTGTGGTGGTGCAATCACAGCTCACTGCAGCCTCAAACTGCTGGGCTCCAGCCATCCTCTGTCCTCAGCCTCCCATGTAACTGGAACTACAGGCATGTACCACCACATCCAGCTAATTTTTTAAAAAAACTTTTTGTAGAGACAAACTATTGCTAAGTTGCACAGGCTGGTCTCAGTTGTTCCTCTCGCCTTAGCCTCCCCAAGTGCTAGCAAGGATCTTTTTTTTTTATAAAAGAGAAAACTGATAGATCACATGATGTGCTCAACCATATTGAGACAGGTTTTATGCTTTGGATTAACAAGAATTTGTGATAGTTACGTTAAAAACAAAGCAACTGTAAAAGTAAGGCAGTTACTCACCCCAGGCTGGGGAGTGGGGGCATTGCACAGGAAAGGATATATAATCCATTTGGCTCCACTGTGAACTGTGTAGTATAAACTGAATTTTTATTATAATCCCCAAACTGTGATAGGCCAAATTGGGAGGATCGGGGAGGGAGAATGTGGAGTGTGAGTATATGCGATGTGATAAGCTTCCTACATAATGGAAAATCAGTAGATAACATATACAAGTCATTCATATTTAGAAACATGGAGACAAGTATCAACAGAAACTGCTCCAAGAGTTAGAAATACACACCTCTACGGAGAAGGAATCAGGTGGGAGGTATGGGGCATGGGCTGCTGGTTTTCTTTTATTAATTATAAGCCTTTTAATACCATCTGATTATTAAAACCATGGGCATATTTTAGTTTGACTTAAAACTAAAGCAGGCAGCATAGTTTTTTGCTTTTTTCAAAACCTACCACATACAGTTTTGAAAAGGCACACAAATATCACAGTATGAGGGTTGTAAACTGCACAGCTGAGGATGGCTGACGGGTTCTTCCAGTGAGGTGTGGGTTCACAGGTGAGCATCCCGTGCAGTGAACAGGACCCAGCACTTGGTTTAATACTCTGCTGTCGCCGTTTTGAAATTCTTAATAATTTAGGCACAAGAGAGAACCCACGTTTTCGTTTTGCACAGAACCCTGCAAATTATGTAGCCAGGCCTGCTTCTAATAGACACATTGTTTGGATTCTAGCCTGAGTGAGGTTGCTACTACTTCCTTTGACCCTGACCTCCTAGTGGCCTGCTGTTTTCACCACTCACATATTGATAAGGCCACCAGGATTGACGTAAACTGACATTCCCTCACGAGGGAATTTGGAAGTCATGTATTGCATGATACCATAGAAGGTTGTTACGGTGGCTTCTATGGGTTAATTCTGTGTCCTTTTAAGGAAGACATTTGGTGTGGGAAAAGGTTATTTTTAATTCTAATTAATTATGTACTGAGGGAAATGGTTTTCACAGGAAAGAATATCAATACTTCACAACAGAGAAGTGGAGAGCTAAGCTTGCAGCACCCTTTTGGGGGAGAGGAAGGAGCTTAGATCGTTGTCCAGATTGGGAAGTCTGTGGTGACCCTGAGGTGTGAGGAGACCCCGGTGAATGAGTACACAGAGAGAACTAAAATCTGGCCCCTTTTGACAACCTGAAGCCCTCACTTGACCTCCTGTAATGAGCTATGTCCCCTGCAGGCAGTTCCCTTCCCCTGCAGGGGGCATATCTCATTGGTCACTGCATGGCAGACTGGGAGTCCCACCTGTGAGATGGGGAAGGCGTCATGGGAAGCACACAAGCTGGGTGTGCTCTCTGAAAGGGTCCCCTGTGAAAGCCTCCATGTGGGGTGGGATGTCATTGAAGCTTACTCGGGGTGGGGGGTGGGCTCAGCTGAGTAAGTCACATAGAGAGAGGGAGGGGATAGATGCTGCTAACTAAGGGGGTAATAGCTTGTCACCCTGAAGTGAGGAGGCAGGTTTTCTTGTTTGGTTAGTAAAGTAATTTTAAAGGCAGTTACCAAAGAGGAACCTTAGAAATATCTAGAGTAACAATAGTGTATGAGTAGTCATTGTACGGCCCCCTGCCCACATGATGTAATAGAATTCAAGGCACCACTAATTTGGGTATGTGTGTTCTGCTGTTTTTCTTAAGTTATTTATAGTTATAACTTATTTATTCAGTACAATTATTTATAATTGCAATGTTCCAGAGATAGCTGTGTAGCTATGTTTAGTATAAGGAAGCATTTGTCTTAGATAAAATTTTTTCTTTTCCTGTTTTGCATTTTGGATAAAACAGTTTTATAAAGGATGAAAGTTTATAAAGGATAAAACAGTTTTATAAAGGATGAAAGCTCCAATGCAAGTAACATTAACTCAGGCATGCCTGGGAGTGCTAGGAAGAGCTGATGCAACAATCAGAGCCTTCCTTCTTCCCATTCTGTAATGGCTTTTGCTCTCCCTTTGGGTCCTGTGCCCATCACTGTGCTAGACAGCAGAGATAGAGGGCTGAACACAAATCAAGTGTCTCTGTCATTGGAGAGCTCACGGTCCAGAGAGAGTGAGAGGCTAAGCACTGGCACATTGAGATAAAGGTAGCACGTGAAAAGTTCCAGGTGTCTTGAGTGTTTAAAAGGAGAAGCTACTTGAGGTTGAGTTCAGGCAAACTTTTTTTAAAAAATTTATTTATTTTTAATTGAGACAGGGTCTCGCTGTGTTGCCCATGCTGGTCTTGAAGTCCTGGGCTCAAGTGATCCTCCTGCTTCGGCCTCCCAGAGTGTTGGGATTACAGGCATGAACCACTGTGCCTGGCCAAGGCAAACCTTTTTGCGGAATGACTTGTAAGCCGAAACCTGAGTAACAAGTAAGGAGGCAGTATTGCAAGTACAGGGAACGGAGTGTGTGAAGGATATGAAACAAGAACAAGTTCTTTGTACGGAAGGAATCCAGAGAGCCTCCGTGTCCCTACTCTCAGAAAGGAAGGGGCAGAGTGGCACGGGATTGTGCTACGAAGGCTGTGGGGCCAGAGAAGCTAGGACCAAAACCTCCATTAGGGATTTTCATTTTAAAATTATACATACAATGGAAAGCCATTGATTGCCATGGTTGGGGGTGGAGGGTGGCGGTTAAACAGCAGAACCTGAAGTCCTGGATCTTCAAATATCATCATAATGATGGTTCTCCTAGGAGACAGTTTTCACACTTACTGAAGGTTTTTGGATTCGTCAGATTAAGGTGGATTTGAATCCCATTTCTCTTGTTCATTGTGTGGCCTGGGACAAATGACTTAATTCCACTGAGTCTCAGATTTCTACCTTGTAAAATTGGTGTGATAATACCATATGTCATAGGGGAGATTGAAGGATATATGATATATAAGACACTTGTACAGTATCCGGCATCTAATAAGTTTTCAATATATGATAGTGATGGGAGTAGTAGTTGTTGAGTTTGTTATTATTATGTATTTAGGACATTAAACAGGTGTTAGTGGACAGAGGAGCAGAATAATAAATAATTAACCTATTGGGTCATTAAATAGGAGAGGGATATATAAAAGAATTTGTTCTAAGAATCAAAGAGAGGAGCTAAAAAATGATATTTGTTTGTCTTTGTGATAGCGAAACTCAAAAAGCATGGCAGTAAAATGTGAATAATTTCACTCCTTTTCCTCCTGGGTGTTTTTACTTTGTGGAGTTGTATGTAAGAGTTCAGAAAACAAACATGGCGTGACTGGTCATTAGACATATTCAGATATTCCTGGTATATAATTATCAGTGCATTTTGAATTACTCATTTTCTCAAAGAAAAGTTTTTGGAGACTTTAACTTTTTTAGAAATGGGAAAAAAATGCTAACCTGACCTGCTTCATGGTGATTCATTCCTTTCTCATTTTGCTCCTTAAAACAAACCAAGAAGCCAGATGTTTAGTTGCCTAAGATGAAAGCTGTTTCCTTAGAAATCCTGAATGAAAGAAAAACTGCTTCTCTAGAATGGCAAAGTCCATTTAGGAGGTAATCGTGACCTGATTTAGGCAATAGAATGTGGTTGAAAAATGTTGCTCATAGCAACCAAGAACACTTGTAGATAAATTAGTTTTCTAAAATAAGCCTTCTCTAATAACTGTATATGGAATTTTCCTGTTCAACTGTACTGTGCATTCTTTTTTGTCCAATGATTGTATTGACCTAAATAGTTCGGTTTGGTGGGCTTATAACCTTTTGATTACATCCATTTGCTTAAAAATCTTCCATTTCTTTTATAGAATGTTTTTCACCTGTCAACATACTCTTGTTCTTTCTGTGAATTTAAATCAAATGTAATGGTGTCAAGGTACTAGAAAAAAGTCCAAGTTCCCCCATATTTATAAACATCAGACTGAAATTGGTAATTTTTAATTGTCATTACTTAAAAAGATAAAAATGAAATAAACTTCTAGTATGTCTGATTTTTGTTTCACTCTTTTTAGTGATGAAACATTGAGCATAAAGCCCTGAAACATGAGTGTAAAATTAGTATTTTGACCACTTTTCTCTCTCCTCTTGATTCCTTAAGTAAAATTTATGAATATCATAAATAGAAATCTAGATAAAATAGTCATGTGTAAAAATGTATCGACTCCAAATATGCAAAAAACCTTTCACAAAATAAAATTTTATTTATCCATAGACAGGGTTCTAGGCAGCATTACTTCATTATTCGCCATAGGCCTCTTGCTTTTTGAGTTGTTTTTTAAATAGGAATTAGATGTAGATTTGTAAAATTTTGAAACTCCTAGATAGATGTGGAAAAAGAATACCATAATTAGACACAAGTTCTTCAATATCTATAATGATCACAAGACTTTAAAAAAATTTTTTTTCTTCCATCTTGATACCATAGTTTAGGCCTGACCAGCTACCCTACTTTCAAATTCTCAGCACATTCTTTGAAAAGATGGATTAAAATATTAGTTTCCATGCTATAGAGAAATGCCTGTGAAAAGTAATTTTTTCTTTGGCTTAGGTACACAGCTGTTAATCTCTCCTCCTCACTCATTTCTAATTTTTATTCTTTTCATCACCTGTAGAGATAATTTTGTATATGGAATTTTCTGGAACAGAGTTCACTGACGCAGTGGTCTCCATGGTAAATTTACCATCAGGCAAATACCGTCACTGCTTCTGACACTCCCTCTTCACTTATTTGCCTGTGTCTTCTGGTTTCTTACAAAACATTCATTTAAACAGTCAATAAAGAACAGAAACACTGGAGATCAGAGGACTGGAATTCCAGTGACTGCTCTGCTTCATGACCTCAGCCACACCGCTTCTCCTCTCCGGGCCATGTTTAGCCAGTGGAGGGAGTTGACCCCACTGTCTCTGCCGTCTCTTCTAGCCCATTCTGGATGATCAGAATATTCAATTTTGCTTTTGCGGAGAAGTTTTAGAGAGGGGGATTGTAGCTTGTTTCTCTCCTAGCTTCAATGTGTTGTTCAAATTTTAAATTTGTATCATAGATGAAAAAGAAACACACTCATCTGGGAGTGCTGGTGGCATTTGGAGTTAATTTTGGACTCTTCTGATGAAAACTCCAGTTCTAACCATAGCCTATCTCCCCTTTCTCTTAACATGTATTCAGTCAAGTAACAAAGATTTATTGACCTATGTGCCAGACACTCTTTTTGGCACTGAAATCCAATATATTATATAATACAGTTGTCTTAAAGTTGGCAACTCTATCTTGAAAGTATGATGCGTTCATACTTTCAAACTAAGTTATTATTAATGTTTAGAAGTGTACACAAAAGCTATGAACTTCTTTCACATAATCCTTTCCTAATTTTGTTTTGCGTATGATATAAAATATAAATGAGGAACAGATAAACCACAACCTCTGGTACTAAAGTATTCTTTTATATTTGCTGCTACCTTGTAATGCTCATGAATTTGTCAGTTTAGATTTTCAAAATTATTTATGTATGTTATCTGTGGTTCCTTTGGTTTTACTAATACTCATCGATTCATTTCTTAACGTATACCAATAGGGCATCTTTTATTTGTAATCATCTATTTCTAATTAATCAACTTGTTCAGAGATTTTATAATCTAAGGACAAAACCTTGTTTTCTTGACTTTGAGCATTTTAGTTCTCCCTTCTCTTCCTTTCCCTTCCTTCTCTTCTCCTTCTTCCCTATGAAGTCTTCCCCAGATTTCTGTCAATTCTAAATCATAAAGGCCCAGGTTCAACTTTCTAGTATTTCCATATACTTGTAGAACAGCATAGAATTATTTCATGAAACACCTTAGAATTCACCTGCCAGTGGTGGTATGATTGTAATGAAGTCAAAATGATTAGCCATTTTCTCCTTCTATGACTCATCTTTGTCTCCTTATTCTTCATCTGTTGGTAAACTTTAAGTTATTTTTAATGTACTTTTACCTAATGTAACTGAGAAGTCAAAGCCCATAGGTAAAGAAGGCCCTATTATAATTAAAGCAAGAAATTCAATACTTTAGGCTAGTTACTTGAGGACTTATAAAAGTGTGACAAATTATTTTAACCCTTATAGTTGGGCTAAGGTCAAAAGCTGGCTGTACATTAATAAAATAGCTATTAGGTAAGTAAATAGTGGTCTGAGAGGCCAGCTAGACATTGAGTAGTTCCTTGTTTAGATGGAAGTATTGTTGCTAAGAAATAAAAGTAGGATCGAGAACTTGGAGGCCATACTACTGTGTCCCCTATGCTCAGAAAAGACATGGCCCACAATATGCCCTCAAAAGATATTTGCTGAAAAAAATGTTTCTGACTTTGTTATCGTCTGATTAGAACTTTTGTACATTTCTTTATGTGTGGACATTTAAAAATATTAATGTAACAAAAATGGACTAAGGTCAGTGATAAAAGATATAGGTTCTCATTCTAAATAGAAAATCACATAACTTACTTATCTGTTAACATCTGACTTATCTAAAAATTCAGTCTGCTAACCATGTAATCAGGGTATGGAAATTTGTAATTGAAAGATTGTGTGAGTTGGCCTCTCATTAATAAAAAATTGACTCCTTTGTTGTTTATATTTTATGTCTGTTGTGTAATAGTACTTCCATATTAGTACTAGTTCTAGAAGGGAGGCATTGAGAACTCCTCTGTCCCATGGCCACAGCTGAGGAGTTTCCTCTTCTACAGACTCTGAATCAGCCCAGAATTCTCTCCCCTCTAGCCCCATCCTTCTTAAACCCTTCTTCCATGGAGATTCTTTCCTTCTCTCATAATCACAGGTGTGGTCTTCACAGGTGTGATCACAGGTGTTCCCAGGTGTGATCTTCTTAATCTGGTCCTGAGGAAAGAAAAGGTAAATCAGAGAAACGAGGGAAAAGTCCTCACTGGCCTACCCTAAACCCCCCGTCCCCTCTTTCTGTTCCACTTTCCACTGCATCTCAATTCATTACCCTCATCCACCTCCTCCCAAGTTCCCGTTTCATTTGTCATCCCCAAGCCCTTGGCTCTGTCCCTCACCTCCCAAAACTGTGGCCCTCTTATAGGCTACTCTCCATCCCCTCTCATGGCATCCATACCCCACAAATCCCCAGGAGTGACTGTGAAAAGATTCTGAGCTTACAATGAAAGGAACAGGATTCCCTGCTCAGGCCAGCGAGGCAGGATAGGAAGATGCTCTTGCCGCCCCAGGTGGCGCTGGCCACGGGATGCATTTTCCCCAGTGTTCTGAGTTACTCCTGGCCTTGTCTTAGTATTATGTTTTAAATCCAGTTTTGTGGGCTGATCTGACAACTTAACCTCAAATTTTATTCTTGTTCCCCTGGGAAAATATAAAAATTTTGCAGAACTGACTAATAAATGAACTTTTGGAATACCATATGTTTGTAAATGGGTGGCTGCCTGTTTTCTGATAATGGTGTATCCTGTAGTGGCTCAGAATGCCTTTGTTTGGGTTTGGAGGTGAAGAGAAAGAAAGGATGTTTGGTTTGTTTTAACACTGAGAATTTTTGGCTCTAAAAGTACTTTGTAATCATTTTAATTTTTATTATTCTTTCATTTAAATTGGGACATTTGTACCAAAAATGTCTTTCAGATTCATGTAATTCCTTATATCTATCAACAGTTGTGTACCTATGCTGAAGAAAAAATTACTTTACACAGGCATTTCTCTATGGCATGGAAACTAATAATTCTTTTCAAAGAATATGCTGAGAATTTGAAAGTAGGGTAGCCGGTCAGGCCTAAACCTTGGTATCAAGTCATGCTGCGTAAAAGATGGCTTTTCATATAATTGTTTTAGTGATGTTTTCTGTTTGTGTAAGTTAAAAAAAAAAAGAGAGAAGGTATTGCTTGAGAGATATTTACTTTTCCATTTTTCTGTATATTTTTTAGAATATTTATTAACCAGGTTATCAGGACACTGTGTGTGTAGCATCATCCTAGAAGTAATTATCCACATACTTCTCTTGGTTAAACTTAACTACATGAAGTGTGTCCTCAGGAACTTAGCTAAACTGTGTGAAACCCATTCAGTTCACACAGGCCCTTGAATGTGCACTTTAAAGCTTTTCATGGAAAGTGTCTGAACCTTTATTAATATATTGTTTATATCTGAATTAAGTTAGGGCCAAGAACTGTAATTATTTTTCTCCTGCTTGCATCAATAGTTTTACATAGGCCTTCTCTGCTGATAAATTTGAGTCAGATTAATGAGTAATAAATCTAAAGATAACCTTTTAAAACCATTGGAGAGCCAAGAAAGTGAACATATAATTATGATTTAAAAGGATATGTGACTAAGGCACTCAGATGTGTTTCATCTGGTGCCTGGGTGTTCATTTCTAGTTTTAACGCAATTGAATGAAAATTACTTCCTAATTCCATCAAAATAGCATCATTGGCTACTTTAAACTTTTTAGAGTTGATGTTAGGAAATACACCAGTACACCATAAAAAATTAGAAATTGAGGAATCAGAAGGACCAGAAGTTCAACCAAAGGACTAAGAAATAATAAGTTCCTAGAAAAATTCAAGTCAACTTTTTCTACGTAACATTTTGCCAGTATTTGTACTCTTCCTAATTAAAAATGGGCATACCATTTAAAAACATACTGTATTTATCAAAAGTAGGAATTTGTCTAATAAATTGAAATTTTGTTTAAACATCATGCTTTACATTCCTGATATGCCATAAAACTTAATAATGGACCAGAAATGTAAAAGCTTGACCAGTCGGGTTTCATGTATACTTTGAAACCAGAAGGCCATCACTTGGTTGTTTGTTTCTACAGTAGAAATGAAAACAATTTATCGTTTGCTAAATAATGGACACACTTTAAGAATTTTAAAGTGATTCGTAACCTTCAAGAGTTTACTTGGCATGTACAGCTGTTTTTAAAATTGCATTGAAATGCTGTTTTCAAATATCCTAGAGAGAAGGGGTCTTGTTTTTAGTTTGAAGCAATATCAGATCACATATATAGTCAGAAATATCATAAGTTTGAGTAGAAATGTTTATCCTTCCTTCTACCTAACTTAAATGACTTTGGATCTCTATTTAATGTGTTGAGAGACCCTGACTCTATTTTTAAAGAAATTGAGGCAAGAGTATACTAATATTAGCCAAAAATTCTTCAGTTGGATACATTAAATAATTTTAAGAAACCAAACAAAAAATCTAATCAGTGCATTGTAATAGTAGTTGTATTAAGGTTGAACTGTTAGAGGTGATTTATTTCTTATTTTCCAAACTATAAAGTGGTTATATTACTTTCATAAATAGACTTTTAAAAACATGTCTCCATGTGTATATATATTTAGAGAGGAGAGAGCCTCTGAATGACTCATTCTGGAAAAAACGGGGGGCAGTTTTCAACTTTTCAGATAGCTTTCTTTTCTCTTCTTCCCATTTCTTCACTGAAAATTGCCAGTTACTATATATAAAAAGTGTTCCTTTTCTTTTAACCGTCTCTGCTTCCTGCCAAGGTGTAAATCAGAAAGCCCAAGTTTCTTTCTCCCACTTCATAAACAAGACTTCGTTCTGCTTCAGACACTTGGAGCCCTGCCAGAGTTGTCATGATGATGTCAGTTTACCAAGAATGTTCACATTTCTCATGCTGTGTTCCACATTCCCTGGACTCGAGCAAATGTCCTTTTAGAGCTCACTGAAGTTTCAGGATTGGATTTAAAAAGCATGCCTTGTTTTCAGTACTCGCCCTTCATGTGCTACCTTTTCAGAATCAAGGATCCATTTTTAACAGCTTGACAGTTTACAAGCCCACATGATACATTTTGTATTTGTCGATTAAATACAGAATGACCAAAAGTTTATCAGTTGGTGAAACCAGTCAGATTTGCTAGTTTAACAAATTGGAATTTTATTAATAGTATTCTCTCATTTAGCAAGTATTTATTTTATATCTATATTTATAATTAATTTATGATGTTTCATTGATTTTTTTAAATTTCCTTTTCACAAATAACAATGACATCTACCTATTTTGGGGGAAGTAATACCTCTGTGTAGGAGATGGAACTTATCAGATGAATTCTGATACCTTGTATTATTTCTTGATTCTTGGCTAGCTGATTGGAAACCACTATGATATACATCATTGTATCTAATTATTTAATAAATGATTTGAGCCTGTAAGCCATAAATATTAGAAAATCCTGACGGTTTTTGAAACTTATTTAGAGAGATGGCTATGATTGAAGGGAGTAGTTGAACTTTGTGTATACCTTGTCCTGGTAAATTTAATGGACATCTCATTTCTACAGAAGTTAAGAGGGCCATGAAGAGTTCAGTCCTTCTAACATTTAAAATGTGTTGAAGCCCAATTTTATGGATTTTTGTAGAACAAAGGTTTAAGATAAAACCTGTTCTATTTTATATCTGCTGCATTTGATCTAGTTATCCCATGTAATTCAATACTGTGCAGAATTTTATTTCTGAAATGATCCTTGAAAATCATATAGTCTGACTATAATTTTACAGGTAAGTCTTGGATAACTGAATGATTCTGGACAGTTTTAACTACATGTTCAGAAAATTGGACTAAATAAGATAAATTCTGTGAAATATATTAGTCCTCAGAATTCTTTGTAAATGCCCAACAAATATGGATGTGTTTATATGGGTTTATTATAGTAGTTGCACATTGATGACCTAATTAACCTAAGAAACAAAATATCAGTACAGATTTATATTATAAGCATATTTGATTTTGTAATATCCTCTCAACTTGAGTTGGCAAATTACATCTTTACAAGGAAAGAAAGGGGGAATTTTCTTGATTTATTTATTTATTTAGAGATGGAGTCTCATTCACTCAGTCACTCAGGCTGGAGTGCAGTGGCACGATCTTGCTCACTGAAACGTCTGCCTCCCAGGTTCAAACGATTCTCCTGCCTCAGCCTCCTCAGTAGCTGGAATTACAAGCACGCGCCACCACACCCAGCTAATTTTCGTATTTTTAGTAGAGATGGCATTTCACCATGTTGGCCAGGCTGGTCTCGAACTCCTAGCCTCAAGTGATCTGCCCACTTCAGCCTCCCAAAGTGCTGGGATTACAGGTGTGAGCCACCGCGCCCAGCCTTGACTTAATTTTAAAGTGGGCTTTGTTTGACTTTCTAGGCTGATGTTGAATATTGCCTACTTTTCATTTCTCTTATAACAATAATGTGAGCTACAGTTTTCTTTTAATCACCAAGTTTTGATTCACTCAAAATAATAGAACTTGAGATGGGTGCCAGCCAAAACACTAAGTATTGTTAATCATAGTCAAAACCCTGGTCCTCTGTCCTTTGTTCTCATTGAGTGGCGTAATGACTTGCTGAATTCCAATTCATAAACTCAAATCATTGTGAATTTTATGTTTAATCCTCCTAGCATTGCTCTATGGCAAATGTATCCTTTTGATAATTTTTAGAGCATTCCCTTGCGGCTTTTTATAGAAGTTTCAAAACAAGTTTAAACTAGGCAAATTAAAATCTAGTTTGAATACAGAGATTTTTAAATCTCTATTTTAAGAAATAATTGCAGATTCCAAAAGTAGTTTTCAAATTAGCAAGGAGGCCTCAACCAGTGTTTCATTCCCATTTTTGAACTCTTCATCACATTCTCTAGAATTTCAAGAGTGAATTTCCAGCGAGAAAAGGACCTGACACACGAGTGAAATAGTTACCTGGCATGAAAGGATATACAAGATGGTCTACTAAGCCACAGTTGTACTGTTCTTGACATTACCATTGTCTCTATATGGATAAGAACTGTCTTATAAACCCTGATATACTATTTGTCCCACTTTTATGCATTGTGTAAAATAAGTAAATGTTTTGTTAATTGACATTGCTTTAGTCTTTCTGTGGTTTTGAGTTTAAGTTGTTGTGTGCATCTTAAGGCATTTCTCCAAGAAATATTTCCTAATTGACCCAGTTTGCTTTAGGAAAGTTCCCTCAGTTCACCTTTGAAAAGACTGTTTTTCTAAATTTAGTGCTATTTAAGATTTCTTTTCTCTCCTTATTTTCCAATATGAACTCCAGTTTCTTCCTTTGTTCCCAAGCAGCCAACTAGAGTATTAGAGGGTCCTCCCTCAACCAGGACATGAGATTTATTTCCTTTGCTGCAGAGCAGTGCTTTCCATAGACTAGAGGTGCACTTAGTTTTCTTTTGTTTTTATTTATAATTTTTATTATTATTATTTTGAGACACGGTCTCACTTTGTTGCTCAGGCTGGTCTCGAACTCCTGGCTCAAGTGATCCTTTCACTTCAGGCTTCCAAAGTGATGGGATTACAGACATGAGCGCCATGCCAGGCCTTGTTTTTATAATGGTATTGTTACTAAGACTTTAATCTTTTATTCTCTCAAGTATTTCTTTTTTATCCTTAACTATCTTAAAAGTCACTTCCTTTTTTGTTGTATGCACACAGCTAGCATTTGAGGACACAGTGTATGCATATTTCCATAAATTAAAGGCCCCAAACCTGGCTGTCTTGGGGAAAGTTTATATTCAGACTTCTCCAAATTCTGTTTCCAAACAGAAATGTAGTGTGAACAAAGCAGAGACTGAAGAGTGAATTGCACTGAGTTGGTGCCGACACAGCGTCTCCTCTCTCCTCTTCAGCACTGGTGACCGGCCTCTTTCCCTTTTGTAGGAAGTTCTTTTCAGATCAGTAGCTGTCTGCAAGGCCTTTTCTCCCCTGCAGTTCAACTCTGCTTTGTAAACATTCTTTTAACGTTAGGTTTGTGTTTTGGAACCTTATTAAAAGTTTTTGAATCAGATTCTCTCTTAAGTTCTCCAAAATCCAGTGATTCTGCACCGCTTCCCTTTCAATGTCTGACACAACTAGGAGTAGTAATTCAGTTGTTTTTCTGATTCCCATGACATTAATGCATAAAAACATAAGCAGAACAGCAAACCATTTGTTCTCCTACCCTGAAGGAGAGCCCAAATCCTTTGGTTGTATTGGAATTTTATTTTCTATGTGGTGTGAAACAAACCAATCATCGAACCCATGCTTGGTCACCTTTTTAAAATCGCAGTTTACCTATAATAATATCTATTGCTTTATAAGAGGATTCACTTTATATTGATGAAACATTTGCTAAACACTTAAGGAAATTCCCATAAAATGATGATCCAATTGTAATGGTAGTTTATATTGGTCAATAATTTTATTTTATGTGAGAGTATCTTGAAATATTTGTATTTATTACATTTAAAATTATAAATTTGCTTGATTTTTGCCTTTTTCAGTTATGTTTATAATGAAGCAATATGTTGATATTGATCTTGTCAACTTTTGATAAACATGGCAATTTACATGGGAAATGTATTCTATCTTAAATAACCAGAAATGTGAAGAGACAAGATAAAATGATTATTTTATAAAAAATAAAGCAACAGGCAATAAAAACAGACCACAAAGGAGCCAAATTATGAAGTTTTCAGACACATGTTGTAAAGTAACTATACTTGATATATTCAAGTAGTTAAGATTGAGTTTAGTGGAAAACTTGAAACTGAAAAAAAAAAAGAATTAAATTCTAGACCTTAGGCTCATCTTTTTATTCTTAATTGTCTTAAAATTCACCTTAAGATCGTTAATGATAAAAAGTTAAAACCAGCCCAAAGTGTGATATAAAATAAACTTAATATCACCTTAATAGAAAGCATATTTACTGTTTAGACCGTCAAGATGATTAACTGCTGCACCATCAGTAATCTGCTTTTGACCAGCTGGACCCTTTTTCTGACCACCCATTTCAACAGTGCCATTATCACCCAGTTCTCAGATCCAGGTCAGGTTGCCCCAATGTCGCTTTCATCAGCTTAGCGATGTGAATCCCAGCCAGAAATTCATCAGTTGCTTTTCATTCTAAGAGTCAAATAAGCATTTGCTTGTTTGGGCAGATTTGACCAGAAACTGGCATTTTCTTTGCTTATTGCCAACTTAACCAAATTATCATTGCCTTATCAAGGTTGTAGAGAGAGGACTTCTTCAAAGTTTTCCTATTTTTTTACTCTACTTGAAGAACTTGGTACAGGTTCAAATGGAATTAATTTGATCTTTATCTAATTTATATCATAAGGTTTTGTTCTCGTAGTTTATCATTGAATGATGTTTCTGTCAGTTAAAATTTTTTGCCAAATTTTAGTTTGGGTTTAGATTTCAAAAATGTAATTATATTTCAAAAATGAAATATGATTGGAGAAGACTCCCTGTGCTATATTGGTAATACTGGTTTCCTAACAGTGGTCTTTCTAGTACATAGATATGTCACTAGTTTGTAGTTGTTTTAACCATTTCATGAATGAAATCTTTATGATTAGTCTATCCTTTGGAGAATTGAGAGCTAACTGTACTATGCCTGTATTTGATTTGCTCATATATTTTACTTGTCTGATTTACTTATAGACTGCAGACTGTTTTTTGTTGTTGTTGTTGTTTGGTTTTTGGTTTTTGTTTTTTTTTTTTCGAGACTGAGTCTCGCTCTTTCGCCCAGGCTGGAGTGCAGTGGCACAATCTCGGCTTACTGCAGCCTCCGCCTCCCGGGTTCAAGCAATTCTCCTCCCTCAGCTTCCTGAGTAGCTGGGATTACAGGCATGCGCCACCATGCCTGGCTAATTTTTTTGTATTTTTAGTAGAGACAGGGTTTCACCATATTGGCCAGGCTGGTCTCAAACTCCTGACCTTGTGTTCCGCCCGCCTTGGCCTCCTGAAGTGCTGGGATTATAGGCGTGAGCCACCGTGCCCAGCCTACAGACTGTTTTATTGGAGACTATTCATCAGCTTTCTGACCTGACAGTTCATTATTACAAATTTTATATAAATACATACATATGTTTTATCATTCGACAGTGTTTATTTTGAAAATTTTTTTTTGTACCAGAAATCTTTAGTTAATTTTTTTACCCATATAATTTAATTTCCAAAATATTATTCAGGTAATTAGGCATTTCTAGATAGAGTAAATTGCTATTTACTCAGCATAGTGAGCAGTTACTTTTTTCCCATGTAGCGTGATTAGGCATAATTATTGATAATTTCTGTTGGTAATCTGTTTTGTACCTTATAAATCCAAACATCAATGCAACATGTTGAGCTTCTTTACATGTCCCAGTTGTCCACATTGGCTCTTAGCAGAAGGTTGATGTATATTGCCAAGCCTAAGAAGGATAAAGTTACTGGTCAGCATTGCCCCAATTTTGAGAAACTTTGAAAGCTCCTGAGTTTTGGGGAAGAGGTCAGTGGTTCAGGACCAGATTTCAGCAGGAATGCAGCCTATTTACACTAAGTCTAGTTGAGTATCTGGGTCCAAAAAGAGATCAAATCCTAAAGAAACAGCCTACAGTTGGGGACCGGGAGTGAGGAGGCAGGGAGGAAGGCAGCACAGTTCTGTGACTGTAATGCAGAGGTGTTATTAATACCACTTGCCAAGGTGGGCATTTCCAAGACTTCCTTCAAGGTGAGATGGGAGGAGACCAGAATAGGATACACACAAGCCCCTGGAGATCTGAGCCTTGGCAAAAACAAAGCGAGGAATGACCTGAAGATGCCAGGAGGGTGTGTGCCTAGGAGGGAGTCAGAGAGGCTTGTGGGGGAAAGGAGCAGCCCGTCTGTATTCAGGTGTGGGGCAGCAGAGCTGGGAGTGGGAGGTGCCTGTGAATATCCTGGACAGCTATTCTCCCAGGCTGCCAGGAGCGGGTGGCTTACTGACACTCAGATGTCCATTCTGACTGCTCACATGGATCTAGACAGTGCCAGATGGCAACAGTATTTCCTATGAAGTTGCCGTAAGTGCATGTTAGGCAAATGGTAAAATGTTATACTAAGATATTAATATTTCATAATCTGGAATATATGAGATTGATTATATGAAGTACACATTTTGTTTCATTTTCTTTGAACTAGCTTGGTTTAAAAGTACTCTTGTTGTGGCCAGGCACAGTGGCTTATGCCTGTAATTCCAGCACTTTGGGAGGCTGAGGTGGACAGATCACTCGAGGCTGGGAGTTCAAGACCGGTCTGGCCAACGTGGCGAAACTCAGTCTCTACCACAGATACAAAATTGGCGGGCGCCTGTAATCTCAGCTACTCTGGAGGCTGAGGCAGGAGAATCACTTGAACCCAGGAGGTATAGGTTGCAGTGAGCTGGAGATCGTGCCACTGCACCCCAACCTGGGCTACAGAGCAAGACTCTGTCTCAAAAAAAAAAAAAAAAAAAAAAAAGGCAGTGGGGGAGAGTACTCTTTTAGCTTTTCGGAATTACTTGAAGATTCTCAGTGAGGGTGCTTTTTCTCCACCCATTTTCCAGTTTGTATCATTTTTTGCCAACTCTGGCATTTTCTACATAGTGTACTTTCTGTAACTAAATTTGTTTTTTACGTTTATGGCTGTGTAGCAGAAAATTCAACAGTAATTGTTTAAAGTTTGGTTTGAGCAATTTGGGAAGATAGCAGTTCCTAAAACAAGTTAGCAATGTTCTTACCATTTGGGATGAATATCAGAGATACAGGGAGACTGACTGTCAGACATGTTGTCTTCAAGGCTCTTAGCAAATACTCTGATTTGAGCTCAGGTTATTGCATCTATAAACTGGTGATAGTATCTGCCAAATTGTTTAGTACAAAAGAAGCATAGATAGTACATAGATGGGGCAAAGGAAACTGTGGCTAGAGTGGGTTGGTGAGCATGGTACCATAAAAGTAGACCTCTACCTGTCTTTGCTGCAAAGTCTTCTGAGCTTTTATTCATGCAGCACCCCCTTCATTTATTCAACAGACATTTGGATGTGTATAGTATTCAATTATTTATTCTTCCTTTCAATTTGTATATATAAGGGGTTGGGGATTCCAAACAAAGAGAGTGTCCTCAAGAAGCTTCTGTTTGTTAGAGAGACAATCAGACAATTTTGCTGGAGCAGTTGGTACAGCAGAGTAAGGATGTGGAGTCCACTGTGAGCTGAGGTGTGTAGGAAGCATAAAAGACAAGAGGAGGGAAGGTGTCCCAGACACAGGAGAGAGCGCTGCCTTTCTTAGCTATCCCATATGTCTCAGCCTCAGGGAAAAAAGTCACAGGACGGGTTGGTGGGATCATGCAAGGTTCTGTGTGCCATACCAAAAGGGCAGTAAGCAGAGCCCTGCAAAAGTTTAGGCTGGGAATGACATGATCAAGTGAGTGTCCAGCAGCAGCATGGAGGATGAGACTAGCCTGGAGGAGGGCGGGTCATTTCAAAGGATGCTGAGACAACCCAGGAGAGTTATTGATGGTAAATGTGCTTTAGGGCTCTGACTCTCTTTAGCTTCGAGACCTCAAGCAAGATGCTTAACCTCTGAGCCTCATTTTTCTTCATGTGTAAAGTGAAGATAATAATAGTACCAACTTCAAAAAAAAGGTTATGGAGTGGTTAGAAATGATGATTATGCAATGCCTGGTATGTAGCAGGCTTTTAGTAAATAGCAATAATTATTATATTGCCAGGTCTCAAAGGTCATTCAAACCCAACTTATTCAAAATAAACCTTTTTTTTTCTTTTTTGGTGGCCTGCAATATCAGTGTTCTCCACCTCACTTTGTCATCCTCCCAGACGTACCTCATCACCAGCAACCTCAGCATGATCCTTGACAGGACCCTCTCCCTCCTGTTATATGGGCTTTATCACCCATCGCTGATGATTTTATCCTCTATGTAAATCTGGAATCCATTCACTTCTCTCCAGTTCTGCCATTACAACTGTCTTAGCCCAGAGGATTACATTCTGCTCTTAAATGGTTGCTGGGTATCTCCTCTCCATTCCACCTCTCCCCGCTCCACCCCATTCTCCACTTGGGAACCAGAGTGTGACGATCTTCCAAAAACAGAAATTAATTACATTGCTGCCATATTAAAGAAAGAAACTCCAGTGATTTCCCATCGCTTTAAAGAAAAATATCAACATTTATCTTACACTGTTGGTGGGACTGTAAACTAGTTCAACCATTGTGGAAGACAGTGTGATGATTCCTCAAGGATCTAGAACTAGAAATACCATTTGACCCAGCCATCTCATTACTGGGTATATACCCAAAGGATTATAAATCATGCTGCTGTAAAGACACATGCACATGTATGTTTATTGCGACACTATTCATAATAGCAAAGACTTGAAACTAACCCAGATGTCCATCAATGATAGACTGGCTTAAGAAAATGTGGCACATGTACACTGTGGAATACTATGCAGCCATAAAAAAGGATGAGTTCATGTCCTTTGTAGGGACATGGATGAAGCTGGAAACCATCATTCTCAGCAAACTATCGCAAGGACAGAAAACCAAACACTGCATGCTCTCACTCACAGGTGGGAATTGAACAATGAGAACACTTGGATACAGGGTGGGGAACATAAACACACCGGGGCCTGTCGTGGGGTAAGGGGAGGAGGGAGGGATAGCATTAGGAGATATACCTAATGTAAATGACAAGTTAATGGGTGCAGCACACCAACATGGCACATGTATACATATGTAACAAACCTGCACATTGTGCACATGTACCCTAGAACTTAAAGTATCAAAAAAAAAAATCCGATACACATCAATTCTTTTTCGTCCAGTTGTTTTATATATTTAAGCACAGAGAAACCCAAGCAAGGGCATGTAACACACTTTACGTCAGTCTTCAGGGGGTGAGATTGGAGGTGGGGCCAGTTGGTGGCTCTGAGCTGGGCTCTAGGACTAGACTCTTTGGGATATCTAGTTCTCACTTTCTAACTTTATGGCCCTGGGCTTTTACTTTGCACTTCCCTATGGATAATAACAGCATGAAAACACTTAGGAAGTACCTAGCATCCAGTAAGTACTATATAAATGGTATGCTGCTATTATTTCTTTTCCTATTGTTGAGTTGTTGCAGTAAACGTACTTTACTTTTACAGCCCCTTAAAAATTTTAAGAGAAAATTTTAAAGGAAGAGAGATGGAAGAGTCCAAGGAAGTCTCAGTGAAATCTCATTGTTGCCTGCAAGTCTCTGTGATAGTCCCCTGCCTATTCTGCAGCTTCATCATGTGCTGCTTTTCTTTCCCTTTCTTTCTGGACCCGAGTCATGCCAGTCTTCTCTCAATTCCTGCAGCCTGACCTCTGCTCATCTTTCAGGTCTCAGGTCAAAGTTACTTCCCTGGGAAGCTTTGACCTGGGTCTCTTAGACAAAGTCTGATTCCCGTAATCTCACAGCACTTTTTCTCTAGAGCATGGATCCTAGTTATAATTACATACTTCTTTGAGCGATTGTTTAATAACTGACACCCATCACTTGACAAGAATCTCTAAGAGGCCATGACTGTCCATTTTGCTCATCATTATAGCCCTCAGGGCCTAGCACAGCAGTTTGCCTAAATAAGTAGGAAAAGGGCATCCCACAGAACTGGGAGTAAGGCCAGGTTTGGAGTAGAGAACATAAGCTCCATGAGGACATTGAAGAAGTGCCACTGGAGAACAGGGGAACTGCTGTGTTCTGAAGGAAGGATTTTGAATTGTGTCCAGGTATTTTAGGAGCTAGTGACAGATTTTAGCCAAGGCCATAATTATAGGATTAGATAGCATTTTAGAGTGGTCACTCCAGCACCAGTGTGGTGGATGGGTGGAATACAGGGTCAGAACTTATACAACAGGGATGGGGCAGCTGGAACAGCTTCGGGAAACATTCGGATGGAAGGACTAATGGTACTATGTGTGGAGTGGATGTGAAGAGATGCCATGATGATAAAGATGACTTCCACGTTCCTGGTTTATATTACTTTCTGGATTTTGACTTTCAGTTGGGAAGTTAAGGAACAGAGAGTGAAGATCAGATTTAGAGAGAAATACTGTGAAATTAGATTTGTATATGTTAAACACCTGCAAGGCATCGTAGAGGAATTGTCCAGTGGAGGCAGGCATAAGGTGGTCTGGGCTAGGGAGAGATTTAGAAGACACAGGTCTGCACAAAGTGGATGCTGTAGGTGTGAATGAGGTGGTCCAGACAGCAGTCCTTCCCGTAGGTCCAGCCCAAACCCATCTTCTGTAAAGAAAATTTCAGTCTATAAGGATTCCACATTTTCTGCCTGCAAGTGCTTTTTTATATTCAGAAGTTTTTCTTAGAGGCCAGTAGGGAAGCTGTAATATACAGAAATATCTGCCCTCAGACATTTCCCTGCATAGTAGGACAGTGTTTTCACATAGTCGTTCTGCAAGAATCATGGTAGGTGTGCTTCTTCCAGGCACTTATCAGTGGGCGGTGGACCTGGCATTCATATCAGCAAGGGAAATGGAAGCAAAGGTCAATATGAAATACATATTCATGGTTTCATGTTAAAAACAAATTAAGAAGGGTGAAACCAGTATATCAGTCATACTTCTCCAGAGAAACAGAACCAGTTGGCAGCAGAGTTGGAGGATAGGGGGTGGTATTTATAGATAGAGGGAGGGAGATTTACTTTAAGGAATTGGTTCACACAGTTATAGAGGTACAAGTCCAAAATGCTGGATAGAGACCTAGCAGGCTGGAGACCTGGTAAAGAGCTGCAGTTTGGGACCAAGGGCAGTCTCTTGGCAGGATTCCTCCTTTTTTTCTTTTTTAAGGCCTTCGGCTGGTTGGATGAGCCCCTCGCACATTATAGAGGGAGTCTGCTTTACTCAAAGTCTACTGATGTAAAATGTTAATCCCGTCCAAAAATAGAACTTCACAGAGACATCTAGAATAGTGTTTGACAGATATCTGTATACCGTGATCAAACCAAGTTGACACAACATTAACCATCACACTCAGTAAGCTGCCCTGTCTGCTCCAGGAAAGCTCTACAATGCTGCAGGTCTAGAAAAGATGGCCTCCATGTGAGGTTCAGGCTTTAGTCTGATTATCTAGAGCTTAAATGTCAAGTGTCCAAAACATCCAAAATTTCAAGACCTTAAAGAACCAAAGGCCATTGCTTGTTAAGGAGCTTTGCTGTTGCTTTAAGGGTGTTTAATGCATCATGGTTTTTTCATTTTGTCTCACAGTTTGTATTACAAAACTAAAAACTCATACACTCAACACACAGAAAATAAGCATTTCATGGTTCCTTTCCATTTTACAGATGAGGAAACGGGTTGAGCCAGTGTTAGGTTCCATGCCAAATTGAGGACCATTAAGTGGCTAGTTTGAACCTAGGTCTTCTCACTGTAAATTGAGCCCTTCCTGTCCCTCCCTGCCATGCCCCCAAACACCTTATTTCTAAAAGAGAAGGAAGGGAGAGAGAAAAACAGAGACAGACTATGGGAATGAATATTTACAGAACTCCTGCTTGAATTCATGGTAGGGGAAATAAAAATAAATTTACCAGATTATATGCCTAACTTGATCCCTCTGGGGTTGTAGGTATTTCAAGCTACTTGGAAATTAGAGGAATTTAAGTTTGCAGTCCATTCCTTCCTCAGTCTGCATTTTTTGTATTTGTGGATGAGTAAGTATTGAAACTCTGAAGAAACCACCTCTTTCACTCACTCAGGTCACCTCCTCGCTGCCCCATAGCCTTTGAGAGGGTGTTTTCACAGTCATTGAGTCTGTCGGGTTTGGGTCTTGTGGTATGCCTCCTTCCAGTTTGTTTGGTTAGTTAGCGAATGTGTTTTGCATTCAACCAAGGAAGTTCAAAATACTGTCTCTGAGAGAGCCGGTTAAGGTAGAAATGCTGTCCAGGTTACGAGTGGCAGACTGGCTGAGTTCTCCGGGCGATGATTGAGAAAACCACCCACTAATTTTAGGCTGGAAGAGCTTGGAGCACAAATTGAGTTTTGAGTAGAAAACAAGGTCTTACTGAGATATCCTATAGCCATTGGAAACACCTTCTGGCTCCTTAGCTCTTGGCCACTGTGAAAGTTCATATCACTTACTCATTGTCATATCAAATGTGGTAAAGATCTTAGTTTTGAATATTCTGCATTCTACCTAAGATCATTTAGATCTCAAAGGTAATGGCAGCAGAGCTTGTCCTTCTTTCCTATGACTAATGCAGATGGGAAGCCGTAAGCCTCAGGCAGCAGTCTCACTTTTAAGTGGATAAGCCGGGTAATAGCGCACAGAATTACCGAGTTATCAGTTTCAAGCTTGTGGGCCAGATACTAAATCGTAGTGTCCTAAAATGTGTATTCACTCACCCCACTTACGTACATATTGTAACTTTTCAAAGAATTGTCCTGGCTTCATCAGATAGTTTCATCTGCTTTGTTTTGCCAGGATGACATTTAAGTGTGTGGCCAAAGCTCCAATTGGTCTTTCACAAGAAAATTGCATATGGCTCTGTTAGTCCCAATTCTGGCACCCTTTCAAACCTTCTAGAGCCATAACCAGGCCATTAAAAAGTAAATATTTTCCAGGAATTGATTTCCCAATGTATTTGTGCCTTGAATATACAGGTGCCCATGTCTAATTCTGTATGGTTTTGAATATCTCCCTAGAGTCTCTCATTGGGTTTTCACAACAAATCTGCAGTTGGTAGAAGAGCTGATGTTATAAAATAAGCAAAAACTGAGGAATGGCATTTACTTAAGGACCCCTAGACTGTATAGTTTTAGCAGTCACCATTTTCTGTCACCTACTTTGAGCCAGGAATTGTGCTGTTTTACAGACAGCCACTAATATTATTTAATCCTCGTTACAACCTGTGAAGTCAGGAAGGTAAGTTTCAGGGTAGTTTTAAGTTTTCAAGTAGTTTTAGTTTTACCGAAGGGCTGGTAAGTGGAGCGCATCTGGTCTAAGGCCCATGCTTGTTCCGATTCAAGCTGCACTTCATTTCAGGTTGATACTGTTAAGTTCAGTGGCTGTTTATGATCCATATTTAACTTTTCATCCATCAGAGTGTTTGACTGGGGAATAAATAGGTCAGAACTGATGTAGATTTAACTTTTGTTGGTGCCCAGCCTCGCTATATGCAGACTTCAATAATTGTATAAATCCCTGTATTTACATTTTTATGACAATTGAGATGTTTCAATCCAGAAGAAAGTACAGCATGAGGGAATTAACATGTTTAAATTTGATAAGTACTTATAGAGCACCAGTATTTGCTGGGCACTGTGATTGCTGCTTTCATATATACTGTATGATTTTTTTTTTTTTTTTTTGAGACGGAGTCTCGCTCTGTTGCCCAGGCTGGAGTGCAGTGGCGCGATCTTCGCTCACTGCAAGCTCCACCTCCCGGGTTCACGCCATTCTCCTGCCTCAGCATCCCGAGTAGCTGGGACCACAGGCACCCACCACCACGGCCGACTAATTTTTTGTATTTTTAGTAGAGATAGGGTTTCACCGTTTTAGCCAGGATGGTCTCGATCTCCTGACTTCGTGATCCGCCCGTCTCGGCCTCCCAAAGTGCTGGGATTACAGGTGTGAGCCACCGTGCCCGGCCTACTGTATGGTTTTTATAACATCCCTGCAGGCCTTAATTATTGTTTGTTTACAGATAACGAAACTGATCCTCAAAAAAGAATACATTACTTGGGGAAGGGCACACAGCTAATAATAAGTAGAGCTGGACACAAACTGGCGTCTTTGAACCTCATGCCCATTACTCTTTCTGGTAGTGTCAGCGTTCGCTGCTTACAGTGCACTCCGTTGCTCCCATGGTCACTCTGCTCTTCCACAGCCCACCATCAGCCCAACCCATTGCTTGCCATTTGCATCCCTCACTTGTGAACTTCAGATCAATTAAGCATCAACCCAGAAAGCATTTCCTGAATTGCAACTAGAATTGTCTACAGGAAATCATGCATCTAAAGAAGGTATTATATTATGCAGTCATTAGCATCTTGTTTAGAAACCTGTGCTTTTCAGAATTAATTTCACAGAAAGCAGTGGAGTTATCTATCAAGCATTTCTGAGAAATAAATACAAGAGATGGATACATGTAGTTCAAATCAGGACAGCTCATTAAATCTGCAGTGGGTATTGAAGGAGTCCTGAGGTAATTGAACATAGTAATTGCATTGCTCTGTCCAAAGGGTTTCACTGACACCTGTTTTGTTTGTATTTTGCTGGAGCCCATAATTGCAGAAATATTCTCCCATGGTGATTAGCTCCCAGTTCAAAATGGACTGTTTCATTAAAGGTAACTCCATAATGAGACCAGTAAGGACCCAAGCTGTGTCCTTTAACGAGAGTAATTCCCTCTTCACTTGCAGCTTGACCATGTGCACACAGAACCGTGTGAGTCAAAGCCTCCAACTTAAGGCCTGTTTGAACTGCAAGAAAAGAGGAGGTTGAATTACATTGCCTTTAAGGTCTGTTCCAGCGTTAGCATTCTACGATTCTTTGGAATATTCGCCAAATAGAAGTTCAAAAATTGATTCAGCTTTCACACTGAGAGAGAAGAATGCCCACAATTGAATAAAAGATTAGAGGCTGTAGAGAGGAAATCGTTGTCTTGAGTGAGTTCTTTTATTGGAAATCAGCCTTGGACTACTGGACAGGAAATTAAGTTCTTGCCTGGGTCATTAATCATTGTGCCGATTTGAAAATTGGCAGTGGGGGAAGGTGGCTATATTTGAGGAGGAAGGAAGGAGTGGGCGGAAAGAGCGGTCCTCAAAGCTCCCAGTCTGAGTGGGCATTCGCCAGCAAAGAGAGGGTAGTATCAGCCACCTCCTTCTGGCAGAGGTGTCTAGATATTTTTGTCAACTCTCCTGAGGGTGCCCACATATCTCGTACCCAAACCTGTTTCCCACTTCTACCAAGAGGAGGGAAATGGAATCATGGGATTTTCACTGGGTAAGGGCAGAGAAGTGATCTATCGGAGGTTGTATTTCTGTGTTTAGCTCAAGAGAGGTAGACAAAATTAGGATATCCTTAATTTTTGTCAAAGTTAACATTGACAAGAAACCTTTAAAACCAGCAAAAACACAGGGAATAGGTTATGCCGTGTCAGGACTGCCTGTGCCGCTGAAAAGTACACCATCTTTTACTATCTCCTGTTCCTCCACTTCCATGTGGAACCCCACTCGGGGGAAATATCTTTTGCTGCATAAAGCCGGAGCCTCCCTCTGCATCTGTTCCTTGGACTAGAAAAATATTAAGACCCTCCTGGCTTTCGCTTGTCCATCCTCCCCCCACTCCCTGTGACTGTTTAAGAGTATTTGCACTTTTCTATTTTTCCTGTAAGGTGAGAAGTTTTGGTAAATAAAAACTTGGCAGCAGGTTTTATTTCCACAAAAATAACAATCTTGACATCTGGGGGTGTCGTGTGTTTTAAAGCTGTTGCCGGTAGAATCTAAATATACCTCTGGGCTTTCTCGTCTCACATCCGAACTGCCTGGAAAATGTGCCCCCCTCGGGGTGTGACTAAGTCTTCTATAAAGCTCTCTCTTCTCTTATAGATTTTTCTGATGGGAAAGTGGCTAAGTTAGATTGGGAATTGAAGTATCTGGCTGGGTTACAGTTTGTGTGGGTTTCTGCTCTTTCTCTCTCTCGGGACACCAGCTTCTTTCCGACTGCAATGTCACAATGTTCCTAACTGCTCAGTGCACAATATGGTCTCAGCATCCCTGACAGATCCTGCCCTGAATCATCCTCCGGAGCCATCTAGGGGCTGGCCTGTGTGGTTGTGGCTTTCCTGCTTAGGTGGAACAAATAGACTTCTCTCTTCACTCTGCGGACCGCACACCAGCCTGTGTAGCGACCTGAGTCTTGACTCCATGCTGGACACAGCTGCTCCTGCTCCCATTGTTGACACCAATGATAAGCACCTAGAGGTTATTTCCAAAACTGAGGAGGAAAAAAAAAAATACCAAATGCAATCAGGTTGAGCGTCATTGTCAGCCCAGGAAGAGCATTCAGAGCAGCTAATGATGTAGAGGATGAGATCTATTGCCATGGAGCCACCTCTTCACAGGAAATCACACAGCCTTGCAGTATTGGAGGCTCCTTTGAATTAAAAAGAGTGGGTGAGGTTTCCACTTTATTGGAGTTTGTATACTGGCTCAGGAAGTTATACAAACTACTCAAGAACTCCTGTAGTTCTGACTTGGAATACTGGATTGCAGCAGTGCCTACAAGGGGCCTCGATCTTCTCTTTTGGCACTTGCCCTTGAAACTTGACTTCTGACATAACAGCTTCTCACCATCAGACCCATGGTCTTTCCCTTGTCTGCTCCTTGGCCCTCTGTAGCACCAGACACTAGTGAGAACTCTCCTTGGGACTCCTCTTCCCACTCTCCCTAACATTCCATTCTCCCAGCTTTCTGTCTGCTGTTCATTTTCTCTTTTTTTGGTCCATCCACTATGTTGACCTGAAGATTCAGTGCCTGTTCCCCCTCCCCCTCTCCACTCCCCTTCCTTGTCTCTCTTCCACCTCCTCCTCCTCCTCTATCCCTCTTCTTCCGTCCTCTTAATGTCTCTCTCTTTCTTTTCCCTCTCATCGTCTCCACAGAAAACCTAACCCTCCTGGCTTCCCTGTCATCTCCTGTAGGTCTCACTATTTAATCAACTCCCATTCCAAAGTTCAGCAGCCTACTGAATACATTTCCACTTTTTTATTTTATTATCATCTCAGCCTCAGCTTCTCTAAAGAAAAAAAAAATTCTCCCGTAACGGCACCCTCCTCTCCTCTCCTGTGTCTATTTTTGTCATTGTCATTTCAATCCATGTCCTGGGCCACTATATTGGCCACTGATACTCTCTCTCTGTCATGCCATCGTTTTCAGGAAAGAGTCCACACAGGCTTCTAGGGCACAGATAGGAGGGACCAGCATTAAGAGCTTAGAAACAACAGATTCCATCTCAGAAGCCTCAAGTGCCAAGCACTGCACTGAACTCTTCTCTAGGTTTACTACATTTAGTCCCGACAGTGTACTGTCAGATGGTAGGGTAGGAGACACAGCAGGGACAGTGTGGTAGGCTTGGTGATAGGCAGGGAGGCTGAAGGAGAGTGGGACTCAGCTACTGAAGTGCTGAGAGCAGAGGACTGATAGGATTGAACTGCTGCCTCCACAGCCCTCCTTGTCCAGCCGCCACGCTGCACTTACAGTTCCTCAGGTAGAAGGAAGGCCACACCAGTGCCAAATGCCCCTACCAATGACAGCTTCTGCATGCCACCCTTCTGTAGCACTTAACTGCTGTGTCAATTAAATCTTAGCTGCAAAACTGGTTGTAGAAAGTGTGTATCTCCAACCCCCCCATGTGAGCACGGGGACTGGGCTGCGTCTCTGGTGTGTTACATGGCGTGCCTCTGTGCAGTAAACACCGCATCCACTGAGCGAATGAACACCAGCATTCAGGACCTCAGACCCAAGCTGCTCAGAGCACAATGCGCTCTTCCCGGCCCCGCCATTGCTCTCTTAAAACCTGGTAGGCAAAGACTACACTAAGCCATGTATTTCTCACTCCTCTGAGCAGAGCCAAAACTGTATCCCAAAGGAAGGCACACCAGAAAGTCTTAGCGCTCCAAAAAGGGAGGATAAAAGAGGAAGAGGACGCAAGTCCCCAACCACAAATGCCCCAAGTGAGTTGCCTCTGTCAAGCATCCTAGATGATACTCTCTTCACCCTTCCTGTATGAAAGGACACAGTCAATTCTGTGATGTCTACAAGGGAGGAGGGAAAAGACCAATGCCTTTTCCCGTCCCCTGGGTCACCAGCCCTGTCAGTCTGTCCCTGCCGTGCGTCCTTCCCACCCATGGCTCTGCCTGCACCCAGATGTTCTCACCACTCGCAGTGTTTCTCTCCTCACTCTTTCCCCTTCACCTTCTTTTAATGACCCAAAGCCCAACCCACCCCCAGACCTCTCTCATATCCCAGTTTCTTCTCTGTCCTAACAATACAATTGTGACCTGTCCCTCCTCTTATTATTTAGGCCAGGAGTTCTCAAAGGGGAACCTTGTCGCCTGGGAACTTGTTATAGATGCGTTCTTGATCCCCATCCGACACCTTCTGAATCAGACACGGTGAGGCCCAGCAATCTGTTTTCACGGCCTTCCGGGTGATTTTGAGGCATACTAGTGCTTGAAAACCACTAGTGTATGTGACTGCTGTAGAACTGTACTATGTGTTGCCTTATTTTCTTACGTCATATACAGGATTAATATTTTGCTTCCACACTGAGATAATAAGTCCACTATTTTGCCCACATATGTGTTTTTACATAATGTTAACATTTAACAGTTTAATATACATTTGGATAAATCGCTGAAAGCTATTTCAGTAGTTTTTACCTCCTTCCATATGGCTAATAATTTCATCTTGATCTGCTTAGGAATTCATAGTATATGTAGAGAAATGTTAAACTCTTCACAGCCTCTGACACCAGTTGTGAGGTTCCCATTAGTAGGGAGTACAGTTTAAGAAAGGGTATAACTCCAAACCCATTTTTTGTCGGGTTTTTAAGTATGAGGGAGAAATGTTTTTGAAATTTTAAACTATTGCTACCAACCAAAGGAATAATAATAGAATATAATAGAATTAAAGAGGGAAAAAAACCTATAATTATCTATGATGTCAGTTTTCTAGAAATGATCAGAGAAGGAGGAACAGACTTTTTGTGAACTACAGCGCTTGGTTTGGTTGTGAGGTTAGGATGTACTTATGTCAGAGCATGTCTGTGTAGTAGCCTATATGAAACTGTAAAGAGTGCTGGAAAGGCAGTCATTTCAAGAAAGAATGTTTTAATTTTTTTATCAAATGCAGTGCTTGGCTGTAAGACCCTCAAAATGTTCCCTTCTTTCCTCCTTCCCTTTTCTCACCTTCTCTGTTTCCTTCCTGATATATTAAATAAATGTTTAAAATACTAATCTTAACTTTTCTCCCCAGAAATAAAAGTGTGGGGAAGATTTGGTTTCATCCCATTTCATCCTGATAGTACATTCCCCTCCCACCCTCCCATTTAAATGTATTTATTGTGCCTTTTTTCTTTGGCTCTGTTTTTCTAAAAGTGCAGTGGTTTGTATACAAATACTTTAAATTTACATAAACTGTATTGTGTTTTAAGTCTCATGTTTTTCATTTAGCATTATTTAAAGATACACCCTTGTTTCCAAATCTATTCTTATTTTAATCATTTCAACTTTTATTTTAGATTCAGGGGATACATGTGCAGGTTTGTTATATGACTACATTGCATGATGCTGACGTTTGTGATACAAATGATCCCGTCACCCATGTAAGTGAGCCTAGTACCCAATAGTTTTTCAACCCTTGCCTCCTTCCCTCCCCCCACAACTAGTAGTCCCCAGTGTCGATTGCTGCCATCTTGATGTCCATGAGTATCCAATGTTTAGCTCCCACTTGTAAGTGAGAACATACAGCATTTGGTTTTCTGTACCTGCATTAATTCACTTAGGATAATAGCCTCTTGCTGTATCCTTGTTGCTGCAAAAGACATGATTTGTTCTCTTTTATGGCTGTGTAGTATTCTGTGGTATATATGTACCACATTTTCTTTATACAGTACATCATCGATGGGCCCTTATGTTGATTCCATATCTTTGCTATTGTGAGTAGTGCTGTGATGAACATATGAGTGCAGGCATCTTTTTGGTAGAACAATTTGTTTTCTTTTTGTCAAAATCTATTTTTGTTGTTGTGTGTTTATATGATCTCCAAAGGGTGAGCAGCAAAAATGATGCTGCCACAAATGTCCTCATGCATTCCCCTGACACTCTTGTGTGAAATTTCTTTGGAACTTATACACAGGGGTAGAATTGCTGGGTGTTAGTAATATGAAGAGTTAATTTGACTAAATGGTGCCCGATCACTCTCCACAATGGCTGCCCCAGCCCCACTCCCACCATAGTCCAATGAAATTTCTTACCTACATCAGGAATTTATTTATTTTTTTTAGCTTTTCAATCTTTTTTTTTTTTTTTTTTTAATGGAGTCTCGCTCTGTCACCCAGGCTGGAGTGCAGTGGCGCAATCTCGGCTCACTGTAACCTCCGCCTCCTGGGTTCAAGTGATTCTTCTGCCTCAGCCTCCCGAGTAGCTGGGACTACAGGCATGCGCCACCACACCTGGCTAATTTTTGTATTTTTGGTAGAGACAGGGTGTCACCATATTGGCCAGGCTGGTCTTGAACTCCTGACCTTGTGATCCACCTGCCTCGGCCTCCCAAAGTGCTGGGATTGCAGGCGTGAGCGACTACACCCAGCCAGTTTTTCAATCTTAATAGGTGTGAAGCAGTACCTTTTTTTTTTTTTTTTCCAAGACAGGTTCTTGCTCCGTTGCCCAAGCTACAGTGCAGTGGCACAATCATAGCTCACTGCAGCCTCAAACTCCTGGGCTCAAGTGACCTTCCCACCTTAGCCTCCTGAGTAGGTAGGAGTATAGACACTTGCCACTACACTTGACTGATTTGGTTGATGTTGTTGCTGTTGAGGTGGGGTCTCACTGTGTTGCCCAAACTGGTCTAGCATTCCTGGCCTCAGGTGGTCCTCCCACCTAGGCCTCCCAAAGTGTTGGGATTACAGATGTGAGCCACCATGCCGGGCAGAAGTAATAGCTTTTAATTTGCATTTATTTGGCTGGTTGAGCTTCTTTTCACATGCTTGCTAGTCTTCAGGGATACCTCCTTAGTAAATTGCCTGTTCATCATGTTCTTTGCCCGTCATTGTATTGGTGGTGGTGTCTTTCTTAATTTTCAGGATTTCGCTGAATAATTTTATCATCAGTCTCTTTTCAGTTTTAGGCTTTGCAAATATCTTCTATTCTGTCACCTGTCAACTTTTCCCATAGTATCCTTAATTGAACAGAAAATCCTTAATCTTACAGTAATCAATGTTTTGCTTATACTTTCTGCTTCTGAAGTCCTTCCCTGCCCCTAAGTGGTATCAGGTAGGAATTCATTTTTGTTTTTCTCCATATAATGAGCAAGTTTTACCAGCACCAGAGACTGAGTGATCTTTTCCAGTTGGCTTGTGGTGATATCTTTATCATATTATATAAAAATGTTTTGCATTTACCTAACCCTCTCTAACGTCATTTATTCCACAAAATGCTTAGATTAAAATGACTCAGAAGGCTAGAGGAAGAAGCTGCCTCCTGATGACTAGCAGGAATAGCACTCATGAAAATAATGTCAGAATGCTCTTATCCTGGCCTTGGAAAGTTTCAGCTAGACTTTAGGTGAAATACAGTGTAACTGCTGAAAGAAGCTATGACTTATTTACTCTGTTCTATCTACAGATTATCAACCACACCAGCCAGCATAAATTTAGGTCCTATCCCACTATCTCCTGCAGTAATTGAGTTTATCAACTCTCTAATCATTTTGTATTTAATAATTATTTGTGGGATATTCAAAATAAATATGCCATCCTAAATCACTCATCTTAAAAATTGAATAGACATTGGAAAAAATTCAAATCTGTATGTAAATGAAAGACAAGGAAACACAGAGATTTCGAAGTGTATTTCTGAGTGCTTTGAAATATCCTTAGCACTTCATATACTGCTTTGAACAGAGTAATACACTGATAAATAAATATCTTTGAAATTTTAATATTTTGACTAATAGTTTAAATGGGGAGGAAAAATTAATTTGGCCTGTATATTTAATTCTCTTATGGAATCTTGATAATAAAAAATAATATTCATATTATTAATCATATTACTGTGAATCAGAGGCATCTTGCCCTTTGTTGAGCATTGTACCTATATGGCCTCATTTAATCCCTGTAACAGTCCCATGAAGTAGGTATCAACATCCCCATTTTATATGTGAGGAAACTGAAGCCCCGAAATGTCCTCCTCTCAAGGTCAAGGCCAAGGCTGAGATTCAAACTTGTCTGTCCACTCCAAAGCTGGGCTCTTGTCCACTAATCACATTGCCTCATATTAGTCTCACTAAGTGATGTCTCACTAAATGAGGTTGTTTTTAAAAATATTTGAACACCACGTTGTGCATTTCATGCCAAGAACCCAACCTCATATATTTAATATCCAGTCACACTCTAGGTTTTACAATAAAATTGTAAACATAATCCTAATCCTTCACTTTCTAGTCATTCTTTTCTTGTTATGCATATTTGCTGGTGTCCAGTTTTAGGTATTGCAATCTCTATTTGCTTTCATCATACCCGCTTTCTTCATCATGAGCTATTATCACCTTAGTATAATGAATTTTCTGTGTATAGTCTTTTGTTTGCAAGGCTAAATACTTCATCACTTGTCCCATGTACTAGATATTAATGAATATAATGCTGTCTCTCTTTCAACAGTAAACATCAACATGAGTACATTAGTGAATCCATCTACTAATTATCTGATGACTATGTTTCTTATTTATTATAAAATATTAGCCATAATTCCCATTCAGCATCTGTATAGGTTCTTAAATATTAATAAATTCTGAAAGTAGCCTTCCAATATCTCTGGCACTTAAGATGTTTTTGTTTTTTCTTTTTCAAGAAATAAAAATTTACAACCACAAAATGAAAAAGTTGATCCCCTTTGTACAGTATCAGAAATCATAATTGCTGACTCAGTTATTACAGTTCTTTTTACATTTCTCCCAGTGATTCCTGTTTTTAAAAAGCTGGTCTTACATTAGAAAGAAGAGTGTTTTTTAATTTGGAATGTATCTCTGTTCCCTGACAAAGTCACTCCTCTCTAAAAGTACTTTTTCTCTCCAGCCTTGTTTATCCCATCAGACATTCCTGCCAGAAAGCAGCCCTGTTTACATAACTGCCCCTGTTGGATGGAATATTTTACTGAGCAACCATCCTACCCTTGCACCGCAGCCTGTTTAACATGGAAGAGGGTCAAAACCTGAAAGGCACTAGAGAATGCTCAATAAGCTGGATCTGTACTGAATAAAAGCGGAGGCATTTGGATGAAAATGAAGTATTGGGAGATGGGAGCAAGAGCAGGGGCATTTTGTCAGCAAAGACTAAAGAAAACAAAAGAAGACAGTGTCGGTCTCTTGTGAGGGGGTGGAAGGGAAAAACCATTTGCTGGTTTGGGAGTAGGACAAAGGTATGTATTGCCTGTTTGAAAGCATACTCATTCATTAAGCACTTTAGCAAAAATGGAGCTGCAGGTCAGCAGAGCAGCAACATGGCTATTTGCTTCTCTCCTCCATTTTTTAATTAAAAGGAAAAGACTTAGCAAGAGTGGGGGGCTCTCTACAATGTAGGGCCTTTGCGTTTTACTAGCCTTTCCATTTTTACTGCAGTTTTGACTGATTCCTAACAAGCATAGGACTCTAGGCCACTGTCATTATGGTCACAAATTTATTACAGGAATTATATTTTAAGCATGAGCCATTTTAATCGCATTTGCTCTTGGATTGAGCAGAGAGTTTAGTAGGTAGCTTGTCATGGAAAAGATCACGCTTGTTATTTCCCAGTCTCTATCTTTCCCATAACTGAAGTCTCCAACCCGGTGGCAGTGAGCCACCCTGAATACCTTCTGCATAGCTCTTTCCTCTCTTCTTCCTATCTACCAAACTACTGATTGTGCCATCTTTTTATGTATGTCAAATTTAGAATACTTTTTGATGTCTCATATTCTGGAGCAGTTTTTCCAGGGTTACTGTAAGAAGGAGCTAATACGTTTCTCCTATTCAGTAAGTAAATCAGAATAATAGCATGATTACATTCCTTTTCATTCATGACAAGTATATCTTCATCCTAAACTTAAACTTCTCTCTGACATACATGCTCATTGAGTCCTTGTCATGTGCCACTTACTGTGTTATGCCCTTCATGTATGTTTAGTCATCCTCATAAGTCCAGTGTCAGTATTACTGTCCTGTATTATAGAACTGGAAAGCAAATGGAGGTGTAGAAGGATATGATGCAACCAAAGTTGCATGATATGAGGGAAAGCCAGGATTCGAACTCTGGAAGTTAATACACTACCTGTTGTGCAAAGATTTGGTAGCAAAATGATCATCAGTGAGTATTATGTTGAATCCAAAATTAACAGTCCTGTACTGAGCCATGAGAACAAAACGTGCCTGACTGAGACTGTCCTACCTCAGTCTTGAATCAAGTGGGGGACTTTAAGGAGTTGCCTTCCTTTTTTCTGTTTTTTAAAGGCTTAATTTTTTAGAGCAGTTTTAGATTCACAGCACAATTGAGAGGAAAGTACAGAGATTTCCCATGTACTCCTTTCCCCACCACACGCAGAGCCTCCACCATTAACATCCTGCACCAGAGTGGTATATTTGTGACAATCGATGAACCTGCACTGACATGTCATAATAACCCAAAGTCCACAGTTTACATTAGGGTTCACTCTTGCTGTTGTACATTCTGTGAGTCTGGAGAAACATATAATGACGGGCATCTACCATTAAGGTAACATACAGAATATTTTCACTGCTCTAAAAAACCTCTGTGCCACACCTGTAATCCCAGCACTTTGGGAGGCCGAGGCAGGTGGATCACGAGGTCAGGAGTTCAAGACCAACCTGGCCAATATGGTGAAACCCTGTCTCTACTAAAAATACAAAAATTAGCTGGGCATGGTGGCACATGGCTGTAATCCCAGCTACTCCGGAGGCTGAGGCAGGAGAATTGCTTGAACCAGGACCCAGGAGGTGGAGGTTGCAGTGAGCCAAGATCACACCGCTGCACTCCAGCCTGGGCTACACAGCAAGACTCTGTCTAAAAAATAAAAAACGTCTGTGTTCCACCTATTCATCCATTCCTCCTCCCTAACCCTTGGTAACCACTGATCATTTTACTGTTTCCATAGTTTTGCCTTTTCCAGAAATGTCATACATGGTATAATTTTTTTCAGATTGGCATCTTTCACTTAGTAATAGGCATTTAAATTTCCCCCATGTCTTTTCATGGCTTGATTGCCTTGCCGTTTGTAGCTTAAATTTTTGGTGAAAATGTGTATCTAACCTTGACAGAAATGCAATGCAGAACCTATAGAGTACGTTTTTATTTTACTTTGTGTCTTTGCTAACTTTCCCATATCCAAGTCAATGCACAAGCTGGCGTGGGTGTTAGAATTTGGACTGTCCTCCTATCCTCTTTTGATAATACTGTGTGTGCTCTATACTCCACTTTTAAGAAACCATTCGTGTTTCTGTACATGGAGTTTTAATCACTTCGGTTTTGGCACACAGGTTAAAAACTAAATCTCTCATAATCAAGGCACTTTTTTTCCTAATGAAAACCACAGCTCAAGCAGCTGCTTGTATTATTGTCTCTCCTCTGTGGTCCCACTGGTGTGTGGGAGTTTACTGTTAGGCTGTGGAAAAGGGAGCAAATAAGCCAAGAACAGGGTCATGTTTCAATTGAGAAATAATGGTGGAATGTTAAAATCCTTGAGTGTTTTCTTCACCCTCCTCACACTCTGTGTACGCAATTTGGCTTTCTTTTTCCTTTCTAAATACTTCCATAAGGCGTAGAAGAGAAGCATAAGCACCATAGTATTGAAAATTCCTAGACACCTCAGCTTTGATTCTACACAGCTTGCCTTCACTTTTGCCTGTAGTTGTACAGTGGCAGCGTAGCTTTAGGGTCTGTTTGTGTTGCATATGTCCATCTTTTGTCCGTCTGTGTTGGCGTGGTCTTCCTTTCCTTTGTCTGGGTTGAAATCATGTTTATTTGTGTAACTGTCGTTTTCATAGGTCGATTTCTATGTCTCATTTTCTTTTTGTATCTATTTCCCTATCTCCCTCTCTCCCCATTTTTCTCTTTCCTTTATATTTTCTATTCACCTTTGTTTTCCCCTTCTCTTTTCATACTAAATAACTGAAAATTCTATGAGTAAAAATTAAAGTTTAATTTTTGCTGCTCTTAATTTTTTATGTAGATTAAAAAATGAATCATTTTATATTTCTCCAAAAGGTTCTTCCTCAAGTAAAATTGCTTTTTACATATTGGAACCTTGATTGATTATTTATTTGTTTATTTGAGACAGGGTCTTACTCTGTCGCCCAGGCTGGGGTGCAGTGGCGCAATTTTGACCCACTGCAACCTCTGCCTCTTGGGCTCAAGGGATTCTACTGCGTCAGCCTCTCAAGTATCTGGGATTACAGGTGCACACCACTACACTTGGCTAAGTTGGCTAAGCACACCATGTTGGCCAGGCTGGTCTCGAACTCCTGGCCTCAAGTGATCTGCCCACCTTGGCCTCCCAAAGTGCTGGGATTACAGGTGTGAGCTACTGTGCCCAGCCAATAGTATAGGTCTTAAATGAGCTTTCTCATAATGCTTATGCTAAAAGCTGTAAAGAGTAGCCTTCCACTTCAGGACCGTGGTTTCAAATGAAGGTAGAATGAAGAGTTCCTGGACCCTAGACTTCCCACACATTTCTTGACCAACATTAACCCATTCACAAATACAACAGCATCAGCTAGATCAGTGATGTTGTAAGCCCTTGCTCAATCCACACCTATGCCCGACTCTCTTTAAGAAATGCAGAGCAGTTTTGGGGCTGGGTGACATTTTTTATTTGAGCCAACTATTAAAAACCATTAAAAGTTGAACACATTTACATAAAAATTTCCTGCCTCTGGGAACCAGCAGGTGCTGGAGCTATGAGGTCATTATTTCTACTTTTATCAGTGTTACCAATTTGCAAAACTTTGTGGTCTCATAAGTATTTGAGTTTGAGACTCCCAAAAATATATATTTCTCCTGCTCTAAACACCTACTCTTCAAAGAAAGCATTTATTCAGTTTCTAGTTTGGACTCAAACTCAGCTATCAGAGAAGCAGAAGACATGATTCCAGCTGTTAGGGCACTGTGGTCTAATTAAGAAAACAGCACAAAAGGAAGTAAAATAAGTAGAGAATCGGTGAATAGACTCTAGTAATCAACATAAATGAAAATCATTTGAGCTGAAGTTGTCAAGGAACACTTCATAGATATGTTGGACTTGAGCTGGCTCTTAAGTTCCTTCATTCAGCCATCATTTATTAGGCACCTTCTGTGTGTCTTGCCCAGTATTGAGTACTGGGAATAAAAAGGTGATTGACACATCTGCTTTCTTTAGAAAGTCTACTGGTTAGTTCACAAAGACAAGAAAACAAATAAGGACAATAAAATACTGTACATGCTTTGATAAAAATCTGTAGATAATGCAGTCATTCAAAAGATAAGATTCTTTCAGGTGTGTAACTGACCCCAATCTTTATAGTTTAGGTAATAAGTGAATTGATTTTGGAAAATAAATAGATTGGTGAAATCTGGGAATAGAGGAAAGGTATTCCAGATGGCGCATTCTATAGTCCGCTGTGGATGGATCTAGATGGGTTTTAGCGTGATGAGAAGAAAGTGAGAGCCAGATCTTGGAGGCCTGTATACACATCTCCTATGTGCCACCCCTCCTGCAAATCTACTCTCTACCACCTCTACCCTGCTCCACCCCAGAGGCTAACCTGTAGGGTTAAATCAGCAGACTGTCATGCGTTTTAGTTTCAGCCAGTGGCTAAATAGCCTCAGCCAGAGATGGGCAGGAACAGAGCGAGGTCAAGGTCTTTTTTCTCTGTTGGCTTCCTCCCTTAAAAAAATCACTAGAGCCAGCTGCCTCTCCTTTTCTCAAAGCCAGGGAAATTATACAAATCTTTGTTTCCATAGCTAGTCCCTCTCTTGTCCCTTGAGGCCAGTGGTGGTGACATCTCTGATACTATCCCCAGGTTATCACTGTGGTTCCCCTATAGCCTACCCACTTCATGACCAATAGTTCCATTGTACCTAAATCATGTGCACATTATCCTAAATTGAAATATGGTTAGATTTGAATTTTAAGCAATGGTGTAAGGATGGTTTCCTGGGGTGGAAATCTAGAGGCAAGACAATCAACTAGGAAAACTGGCCAAAGTGAGAGATGCTGTGGTTGGGAATATGTGGTAGCAGTGGAGACAGAAAGGATTTGATCGATGTAAGAAAAAGAATGGAGTTGAAGTTGAGAGTAATTGAATGTGAGAGATTAGGGAAAAGAAAGTGTCAAGGATGACCATCCTTTCTGACTTGTATGGTCGCTTGATTCAGGAAGTAACAAGATGATTTTAGTTTTGCATATTTTGATATTGAGATTTTTGTGGGAGAGCCATTGGAGAAGCCATTGGATAGGCTGATGTGGAATTTAGGAGAGATCCTGCTAGAGAGAAAGGTTGATGTATTGTCAACTTACATAGGTGGTCCTTGGAGCCAGGATGATAGAGGAGTTCCCCCAGGAGGGCTAAGAGAGTGAGAAAAGAAGCGGAATGAGAGGAAGACGGCCATGCACAGAACTCAGAATGTCATGAAAAGGGTCGCTATTTTTGCACAGACTGAGAAAAGAGCATGAGCAAAAGGCAAAGGGGAAAGAGTGAGTACTGGTGGCACAGATGGTGGGGAAATGTCTGCATAAGCTAAGTGGAGCAGATCATGGAGGGACTTGAATAAAAGCCGAGGCAGAGGAGTCTGGGCTTGGTGGTCAGAGATTAAAGAGCTATTATATGTTTATTTATTCATTTATTCTACAAGTGTTTATGGAACACTTAGGTTCTTGAGTGAGATGGATTTGTTTTAGGTTGTATTTTAAGGTGAATAATGTGATAATGGAAGGGCAGAGATGGAAACGGGCTTAAAATCTGAAGCAGTAATACCATTACAAAGTGATGAGAATCAAAACCCGAATAGTAGCAGTGAGTGCTCTGGACTAAGAGATTTCAAGGAAAGAAGTGCCGAGATTTCATAATGTATTAGCAACCATGTTCAATCTAAGACCTTTCTAGGTTCCATCATGTTTATGATAAATTTGTCCCAGAAAACTTCTGGTAATTCTGAAGAAGCAATTAACCAGTGAGATACAATGAAAAATGCAGTCTTCCCATTTTCAAAAAACAGGGAAACCAATTTGCATGGTGTGAAATGGTTTGGCTGCTTAGAACATAGATCCCAGAATGGTTGAGTTTTGAATTCTGGGCCTAGTTAAGTTCAAGAATGGAGTTTCAGAATTGGAAGTAATGGTCTGACCACTTGCTTTATAAAATCTCAGATGGAGAAATAAATAGAAATAACCACAGATTATCTATGGTGCAGTTCATTATTTTTGATTGATGCCTTCTTTTCTTTGGTTTTAATTCCAATTCTCTGTGGTTGTATGTTTTGAGACTTTGTATTGAGACTTGTTCCTTACCCCTCCTTTCCCCCAACTCCACTTCCACTTCCTCCGCCATGAAAAAATAGTAATTTTAGGAACTAACTTCAAGTAATGTAGGGAATCAGATTTTAAAATAGGGAATGCCATGCTGTAGAATTTCAAGTTTTTGTTTTTATCATTTAAGACTATGATTAAGAGCAGCAGAAATTTCAAAGATTGGGAATAAGAAAATGAACAGAAAAGTCACATAATATGAAATATAGATTACTTATAAAAATAATTATATCCTTTATAATAAGAAGAACACAATTACAATCCCAATGGAATGCTATTTTTCACCTGTTGGATTGGCAATGATAATTTTTCAGTTTGGTAATGAACTATTAGGAAAAGCATGAGGAAACGCATTGTTGTAAGAATGTAAGTGGACACAGACCTCTTAGTTTGACAATATGTATCAAGAATAAAAATGCATTTACCCTTTGGCTCAGCAATTCCTCATTTAGGCATTTTCCCACCAATGTACTTGGACTAAGTACTCAAAGCCTTCAGGACAAGCATATTTAACTTCAATATCACTGGGGCTGCAAAAGATTGGAATAAATGTGGGTGTCCATCAATAGCAGACTGGTTAAATTAGTTATGGTATATGCATGGGATGAAATAATGTGCAGTTCTTTTAAAGAATGAGACAGATTTTTATGCAGTGATGGAATAACTGTACAGAATGCAACCATTTGTTTTGAAAAGGGTAGCATTATGTGTGTATACTATATCAGATACTGCCTCTGGACAGATGTACAAGAGACTGTATAGCAGCTGCTTTAGCAAGAAGATCTGAGGGTAAGATTGGGAGGGAGACTTACTTTTTCACCCTACACCCTCTAGTAGTACTATTTGGATTTTTTGGCATGTACATACGTTAGGCAATCTTTAAAAGTCTTCCACCTTACTCAGGGAAAGAGAAGTGAGGTAGCATTCACTGTTGATGAAGGATTTAGGTAAATGAGGTTTCATACACTTAGTGGAGGTGAACATTTATACAAAGGTTAAAAAGGCAATATATATTGGTTGGTGCCATACAAAATGAAGTGCTGCATATCTTTTATGGGGCAATCCTACTTTTACATTTTAATCCCACAGAAACTCTAGCTTACATGCATACATAAGATTAAAATACAAGAGTGTGTTTGAACTTTGGTGTTGTTTTGTAAGTCCACATTCCTACCCAGGTTTATTTACTTATTGAAAAATGGCAACTGGCTACTTGTTTCTGTCACTTGAGAATTGCTGATCTCTTCACATTTGGATATGGGCCAGTGGTTTGAAGGGCCAGTTATTTGAGCCATTTTAAATGCATTTCATTTGTACAGTTGACTTGTAACCATCTAAGTTTGTCTGTGGCCTGTCTCTGAAAAAGGTAAGAAAAGAAAAGTTCATTCATTCACTATTTAGTAAGCACCTGCTTTATGCCATGTGTGGTATGATGCTGGAGGTACCACACTGAATCACAGACCTGGACCCTCCCCTTCATGGCATTTTCAACATTCTAGGCTTCCTTTTGCTTAATCTTTTTCCTCACATTTGCCATTTTTAGGTTTCTTTGGTGTTCTGGTCCCATTTCTCTTGCTCTTGCTTTCTTTTCTACTTTATCATTTTGGGCTGGTTTCAGCAACATTTTTCTGCTCCCAGTCATGGAGGAGATGACAACAGAATGTTGCTCACTTGAGTTGTGGGTCCACAGATGGACACTGTGGGCCTCAGCTGTCATTCCATTTCTTTTTATTTGATACACGAAGTAGACTGCCATGCTGAAGGGATGGCAGACAGTAAAACTACAGCTGCAAAAGAGGGCCCACCGCAGGTCGTGCTGACTGCCCGTGGTGATGGCGAACAGTGAGGCACACATCATGCGGAGCTGCATCTTCATCGGTGGCACTAACCCTAACTTCCCAACCAGAAGCAAACTGGACAGACCTGAATTTGACCACCTCTAAGTCTCCCTTTTATTTCTTCGTATCTCGGCATTGTTGCTGTCGTCTTAATTAGCAAAATTTGTTTCCACTTTTCATTTCTGACAAGTGACCTTTCCCTGTAAGTAAAGGAGAGTGAAGTTTAGTCCCTTCAGCCCCATACAGATGATCGAAACTTAGATGAAGGAAGGATTTGGAGCATCTTAGCTGATGTGTTATCCATTCTGAAATAACTCACTGTGGCTATCTTGAGGGGCACACACAAAATGGATATTTTCTAGATGACGGTTATTTCATGTCAGTTATGAAATACAGTTTTAGAAATACATCATGAAATATAGCTTCCATCTTTGCTTTTTAAATATTACCATAAATTTATTTAAACCATAATCAGCGAGCATGTCATTGGTGTTGAATTTGTTCCTGGAACTTTCAGGGGCCTGCAGATGGAACAGCTCTTTACAATGGAGACATTTTATGAAATCATCAAAGCTCCTGAAAGACAATGCAGCTTCCTCCCTTTCAAGAACAGAGTTTGACAGTAACATCTCAGAACAGATGTTTCAACAATCTCCAAATGTTTTTATTTGGTGGCACAAAGACTCTGTTATTCGTGAAATGGTCTGTTAAAAAATTAGTTCCTCCATGTGGGGATTGTGGGAATATGTGTCATGTAAATTGATTTCACTTTTGGCAGGAAACTGGCTCTTAACTCTTTAGATTGTCTCCAAGATTTGACTCCAACAAGTTCCGATTTCCAGGACACAGCAGTCACAGAGGAGGTAGTAATACTCAGCATTTTTCCCAGAGTACTTAACGTTGGCTAATCTGAGAATGTTACATTCTTTAAAAAAAAAAAAAAAAAAAAAGCAACAGCGAAATAAAAGTTCATAGAAATTTTATCTTGCAAAACACAGTGAGAAAATGTAGGCCTTCATGTTTGCTGGTTATTTACATTATTCTTTTAATATAAGTCCACTTCTACAGCTTTTACTTGTTGATATTAGACTCCTATTTGAAGGGAAAACTGCCATTCAAAGACAAACATGGGCAACTTAGAATGTGATTTCAGGTACCTTACAAGAGACTCTGGTATGACTGTTCAGTGGTATGCAATAAAAGGACTAGTCACTTTTTTTCTTTGCTTTGCGCTTTTTTTTTTTTTTTTTTTTGTGACAGAGCTCTCTCACTGGAATACAGTGGTGCAATCTCAGCTCACTGCAACCTATGCCTCCCGGGTTCAAGCGATTCTCCTGCCTCAGCCTCCCAAGTAGCTGGGATCACAAGCATGTGCCACCACTCCAGGCTGATTTTTGTATTTTTAGTAGAAACGAGGTTTCACCATGTTGGCCAGGTTGGTCTTGAACTCCTGGCCTTCAGTGATCTGTCCGCTTCGGCCTGCCAAAGTGCTGGGATTACAGGCGTGAGCCACCGCGCCTGGCCCATTCTCACTTCTAATGTCTTGACTTGCCACTGCCCTGACCTATACTTTCCACTCCTTCCAGCAGGACAGAAGTCAGCACACTGTGGCCTGTTTTCGTAAATAAAGTTTTTTGGAGCACAGCTGCTCTTATTCACTTGCGTGTTGTCTATGGCTGATTTTGCCCTACATGGCCAGAGTTGAGTAGATGTGAATAGAGACTGTTTAGCTCATGAAACCTAAAATATTTACAGAACAAGTTTGCCAGCTCCTGCAATAGGAAGTTGCATGTGTGTTGTGACCTAGTGTTTAAACATTACATTAAGAAAATATTTTATAGGTTTTAGCTATTTCTATTTTAAAGACATTTGTGGGGCGCAAGAAATGCAAAGTAGGGCTGCGTACGGTGGCTCACACCTGTAATCCCAGCACACTTTGGGAGGCTGAGGTGGGCAGATTGCTTAGGCTCACAAGTTTGAGACTATCCTGAGCAACATGGCAAAACCTCATCTCTACAAAAAAATACAACAATTAGCTGGGTGTGGTGGCATGCACCTGTAGTCCCAGCTACTTGGGAGGCTGAGGTGAGAGGATGGCTTGAGTCTGAGGAGCCAGTGAGCCAAGATGGTACCACTGCACTCCAGCCTGGGCAATAGAGCCAGACCTTGTCTCAAAAATAAAGAAATGTAAGGTAGTATTTGGTTTTCAATAATTTAACATCACAGGAGAATGTTTAAAATATAATATGTGTACACAAATATGTAAATTAAAATCTTCCAGGATGATCTGAAAACACTATGGAAAAGAGAAAAGAGAAATTAACTGACAATTGGGTATTTACTAAACAATTGAACTAATGAAAGGAGCCTATTAATCTGATATACTATGTGCATAAATGTTAACGGTTGTAGCATTTGGCCATATTTAGCTGTTAGTTTTTTTCCTTGTTCTCTTATCTGTGTGTGTTAATCATTCTCAGTAGAATTTCTTATACATGCTCCCATGTATATGTGATTCTGAAGTCTTCCTGTCCAACAGGATGACAAAACACAGATGACTATGCAGCTTAATATGGACCCTATGACCATACCAAAAGTGATTATTCATTAGTTCTGTATGCCAAAATATGTTTGAGGCTACTGATAGTACAAGATCACAGACACAATAGAAAAATAATTAAAAAACAAGAACCCAAGTTGGGAGACAAGGGGATAAAGGTGGTTATATTAAGAAACCAAGACTCTGTTATTTAAGCCAAAATATCAGCAATCATGGCAAACAAGGCAAAAAGGAAAATAGGAATTACAAAGCTCTTCTTATTTCATGAGAAGAAACATTCTTCTTTTTCAGGAAATACATCTTTTTCCCTAAGAGGATTGTATCATGTAATCTTTATTTAAGGACTTGAACAGTACCTGCAATCACAGTTTTAAGGGAATGCAGAGATATTCTAGACCTGCACCAACTGTCCAGTATGACAGCCAGTAGCCACATGGAGCTGTTGAGCATTTGAAATGTGACTAGTCTGAACTGAGATGATCCCTAAGTGTAAAACATACACCAGATTTGAAAGACTTAATGCAAAAGTATATATATATATCTACTTTTATATATATTTTTATATATATCTATTTTTATATATTTTTATATATATCTACTTTTATATATATTTATATATACTTTTTTATATATTTATATATACTTATATATATTTATATATATATAATACATCATTAGTGACGTTTAATTGAATTTAGATGTATTGGTTTAAATAAAATATGTTATTTAAATTTTACCTCTTCTCTTTAAATGTGGCTACTAGAAAATATATAATTGCACATGTGGCTTGTTATATTTCTGCTAGATAGCACTATAGTGTATCTATATCTGCTAGATAGTCTATAGTGTAATGTTTGATATATTAGGGTGCAGTGATGCATCCTTGGCCTGTGAGTACATTTCTGAAGGGACAGAATGAAATTTATTGTAGGCATGATGCTTTCAGGTAACCTCTTACCTCAGAGATTGAGCATCTGTAGACTACTCAATGAGTGTTTGGCATACATATGAATCCCTGCATCTTGAGAACATTTTTCTAAAATATTGATCATAAAATTACAATAAATTAAACTTATTAAATACTATTGAAAAGATACCATTTGCAGGTTTTCATGAAAGTATACCTGGCTTAATAATAGCTTGAAATGTGTTCATATTCCAAATCTATAATTTCTTAATCAAAAAAATTGGCAGGGCGCGGTGGCTCACACCTGTAATCCCAGCACTTTGGGAGGCTGAGGCAGGTGGATCACGAGGTCAGGAGTTTGAGACCAGCCTGACCAACATGGTGAAACCCTGCCTCTACTAAAAATACAAAAATTAGCCAGGCATGGTGGTGCATGCCTGTAATCCCAGCTACTCAGGAGGCTGAGGCGGGAGAATGGCTTGAACCTAGGAGGCGGAGGTTGCAGTGAGCTGAGATCGCAGCATTGCACTCCAGCCTGGGAGACAGAGCGAGACTCCGTCTCAAAAAAAAAAACGACAACAAAAAGTGACCCAAGAAATGACAATCTGTATGCATCTTGAGAAGAGGAATAGAAGCTAGGAGTTGTTGAATGGTCACTTGTGCTAAATATTTTGGATGCATCATATCATTTAATCCTCATGGCGGCCCTTGAAGTGTCCCCATTTTACAGGTGAGGAAACAAGACTCAAGTGGATTTGTAACTTGCCAGCACCACAAAACTTGAAAGTGGCAGAGTCTGCATTTAAATTAGGCATCTGTCTAACTTAGACTAATCATGTAAGAATGGAAAAACAGTTAAATCCATTATGAAATGGTATGCAGACATGGGTGTCATTGCATGGAGAAATGCTCAGCTCAGTGGGCAAGGGCACGGTATAAAACTGTAGAACACCATAATTGTTAAGAATTTGTGCATGGACCAGGTAAGAATAGAGACAAATGAAAAGTTTAACTTGTGATAGAATTTGTTTAAATAAGTGTTATTTTGAAATTGCCTTATTTAAAAAAAAAACAAAACTTTTTTTGTCAAAAAGTATGTACTGTAACATATTCATACTGTATATTCAAATGTATTATTCATACCCCTACATATTTCTATGTGGTATATGAGCTGTTCTTTCATGTCTAGGTTCATCCTCTGTATTGTCCTTATCACCTACCTCTTAACTCCTGAAAACTCCTGCCTCATGGTCCCTCACCAGCAAAACCTCTATATCCTTAAAGCCTTCTTTGAAATTACTTTTATCTTGTTAAACCCAAACTTGGATATTCCCTGAGAGAAGCCCTTTCAGGTGGCAGCTCTATTTTTTGCCCCAAAGTAGAGGAGTGTAAGTGGTCTCTTTATTCTTCCTCATCACCTTTCCCATTCCACTTCGCAATTCCCTAAAAACTCTTTGCTTTAAACCGCTTGTCCACCAGGCTTTAAACCTCTTGTTCATCAGACTGTATCACCCACTACCCCATCGTTGTCAGTTACCTACCAAGCCTAGGATTCTGTCCTCATGGTGACATAATTTCAGTTCCTGGCTTGCTGTTATTCTCTCCAGATATACTCCTCTTCTTATCAAGGAGGATTTTCCTTGGAAATATGATCCTTTTAATACCCCTGGGCTTCTCAGTCATTCAGCTGTTTGCCATCTCAACCTTTAGCAGACATGGTCCCTCCTTAGACCACATCATAACCAACAACTCCATCCTTCCATTTTTTCAGCTGCATGCACTGACTTCTCTCCTTTGCATGGCTTTTGAGCTCACTCCCTCTAGGGTTCAAAACTCAATTCCATCAAAATCCATGATCCATTGATCCCACTACTTTTTTCCTGGACCCACTTCCCTCCCACCCAGGATCCTGTGCCCATTTTATCCAGCTCAATGTCCATGTTCAGGTGGCATAATTGCTCCTGGTGACATCCTGACTCCTTTGCCCCTCTCACTTCTCATATTCACTTGGTAGTCTCGGCTCTGGCTGAATCTGAATCTCTGGCTACTTTGTGCCAGCCTCTGTGCATCTGACCTTGGCTGGACAAAAACACAACTGTACTCTGTGGTTTTACTTTTAATTAATGACCATGAACCTCAAGTAAGAACTTAAAAAATGCTGCCCAGCAATCATATTACATTGCAACCTTCTCTTTCCTTAACCCTCTAACAACTCCTCTCTCAACCTTATTCTCAACCAATGCCTTCCTTCCAACTTTGGCTGGAAAAATTGGAAGCTTCCAACAGCTTCCACTGCTGCATCTCTTGGGGCTGGAGATGAATGGCCTGTGCTCCTGTCTGAAGGCAGCTCCTCCATTTCAACATCAGATGCACGTTCTCTGCCTGCTCAACAATTGGGTTCCAATCATTTCTCCTGTCATCACCTTGTCCCCCTCTGCTGGTCATTCCCATCAGCATGCAAGCATGCTTGTTTCTTCTCCCATCATACTGAGGAAAATAAAAACATTTCCTACATCTCACTTCTGCTTCCTCTCAGTAGCCTCTGTTCCATCTCTCTTCTCTATTTTATAGCAGAACTCCCAAAATATCTGGTGCCCATTCTTATTATTTCTGTTTTCTGTCTCTTCCCAGGCTGCCTTCAATCCAGTTCAGCCAAGCTTTTAGCCCAGCTCTTCTGCTGCTCTTGTTGAAGTCCTCAATTAAATACAAGTTGCTGAATCCTACAGTTTTCAGCCCTCATTTCACTGTTCTGTAAGCAGCATTTGACACCCACTCCCCATTCATGAGAGGAATCAGATCACCAGGCTTCTTGGATGTATCCCTCTTGGTTTTCCTCTCACTCCCCTGGCCAGTCCTTCTCAGTCTCCCAGGACCCAAACCTTAGACCTCTTCTCTGTTCACACTCAGGCCCATGGTCATCATCATCAAAATGTCATGGCTTCAAATAACATCTGTTAGCCGATGACTGCCAGATTTATTCTTCCCAGCCAGACTTCTCTCCTGACCTCTACACTTCGGTGTCTAAGAACTTTTTGAACATCTCTGTTTGCGTGTCCAATAGACATCTCAGACTTACCTGTCCAGACTGAACTCCTGATCCTCCCTTCACCCTCCAAAGCTGTCCTGTCTCAGTCAATGTCAGCTCTGTTCAGAGTTGTTCAGGCCAGGGTCCTCACACTTTAACCACTTCCCAGCCCCTGCCATGTCATACCTGAATTATTGTAGGAGCCTTCTACCTGGTGTCACTTGCCTCTGTGCCTTGCACCTTTGTGGTCTTTTCAACATGCCAGCTAGAGGGATCCTTCTGTAGCATTGGTTAGATCACCTCCTCTCCACTCAAATCCACTCAGGTGAAGAGTGCAACTCCTTAAAAGCCATATACAGTCTGACCACCTGCTACTGCTCTTTCTTTCCCCTCTTCCCTTATCCCACTCCAGCCATAGTGGCAGCATGCCAGGCAGGCAGCCCACCCACCTGAGAGTCTTTGGGCAGACTGTTGCCTAGTCTTAGAATTCTGAGACCTCTACCTGCAACTACCAAGCACGACCCTCCCTCACCTACACCAAAGGTCACCATCTCAGCAATACTGACTGGTCTCCCTGCACTCTCCATCCCCCACACCCTGCCCTAAATTTAATAGCACTTGTCACCTTCTGCCATGGTATACTCTTACTCATGTATTACAGTATCTATCACCTGCTGGAATGTAAGCTTTGGAAGAACAGAGATTTGTGTTAATTCCATAAATTGATGGATCTCCAGCATCTAGAATAATGTCTCCACCTAGTAGATGCTAAAAAATTGTGTTGAGAATATGAATGAAAGTTTTCCTATTTCTGCCTGAGAGATTTGCCCATGATAGCTTTTAATTCCTTTTAAGTTTCTGGAGTATTATATTATAGCCAGGATTCAGAAAATAACTACTAAGAAACACTGTATCCCTGATATGATTGCATATGGTCTTTTATTCCAAACTGAAAACAGTTCTTCTCAAATGTTGCAGCAAGGTCACAGATACTGAAAATGTAAACAACAACATGATAGATCCTTGATATTTTAGGAATATGTTCAAAGTTCTTCATAAATCCTGTAAATTGTGGAGACCATGATATGGCCTACTCGCATGAATTTCATATATAGCAGTAAAAGGAAAGAAAGGAGCCACGTGGAGCTCTGGAGGCTGAGTGGCCGGCAGGCTCAGTGGTTGAGAGGAAGCTCACCAGACAGCTGTCTGCTGTCCATGCTTCTGCCTCAGCAGCATCACACATTACAGCAGCTCATGAGCCCTAGACATTACCTGCATATTGTTGTCACCAGGAATATGAGTTATGTGAAAGCCAGGAATCCATTATATCATTTTGTTCTATTTGCAAAAAAAAAAAAAATTTAATACTAATTTTAAAAAGTTAGCTCTCCCAGGCTTCTAAGACTCGGTTCTAGAGTGTAAATGTGTGGTTCTTATAACAACTGATGGGCAAGGTAACTTCAATGTTTAACTTACTGTTAAAAACAACCATTTATAACAAAGTGAGTTTTCACTTTGAGATCAAACAGCAAGTAAGCATTCATTCAGTTTGATTTTGGACATCTGGGAATAAACTCTGAATGTAAACAAAAAGAATGCAGTTTATTTTCATTTTTAAGCTGATTTTAAAATCTATCTATCTTCTAGTTTAATGGAACCTACCATAATGCCTTTTTAAAAAAATTAATGATGAACAGGAATCTTTGACAAAAAAGGGCTGGAGTAAAGAGAGAGGATGTTGTTGCCATGGTAACAGCAGTCCAGCATAAACATCTTAGATCTCTTCTGTTTATCGTGTGTTTTAGGGCAATTCAAGCTGCTGGAACAAGACCGAGATATAAAGGAGCCAGTGCAATATTTCAACAGTGTGGAGGAGGTGGCTAAGGCATTTCCTGAACGCGTGTACGTCATGGAGGATATCACATTCAACGTGAAGGTAGTAGCTCTTGAAGCACCAAATATTTATATTTATACTCACTAAAGATAATTTAACTTTCAAGTCTGGATGTACACAGTAAGTGTTCATCTGTGTCTCCTAGGAGGGTTTTATGTTCTAATAGTTAGTGGCAGTAGCCAAAACCACGTATATTGTAGCTGACCTGACTCCCTGACTGCTTCTGTATTTATTAGCATTATCTTTTGTTAGAATTTAAAACTGATATCTGAGTTCAAAACTGTAGCTGTTGAGGCAGATAAGTGATTTTTTTAAAATTTGGACTTCATTTCTGATATGTAACAGTTGTTTAGCCAGATCTCCACTTCTGGGAGCAAAAGGGATATGATGAAACTAAATAATACCAAACACTTATTTAAAAAGAAAGAAAGAGAGGAAAAATACAAAGATAGAATAGGTTTCTAAGCATTTCTTGAAGTCAGCATGTATTCATTCCATTCTTTGTGGACTATCTATTTCACTATATATAGAGAAAACTGATATTGCCCAGAGAAAAGCTATATAGTGTTTGCTGTGCTCTATTCTGCATTCTTTTGTTTTTGTTTTTTTTTTTTTTTTTTTTTTGAGACTGAGTCTTGCTCTGTCACCCAGGCTGGAGTACAGTGGCACAGTCTCGGCTCACTGCAAGCTTCGCCTCCCTGGTTCATGCCATTCTTCTGCTTCAGTCTCCCCAGCAGCTGGGGCTATAGGCGCACACCGCCACGCCCAGCTATTTTTTTTGTATTTTTAGTAGAGACGGGGTTTCATCGTGTTAGCCAGGATGGTCTCAATCTCCTGACCTCGTGATCTGCCCACCTTGGCCTCCCAAAGTGCTGGGATTACAGGTGTGAGCCGCTGTGCCTGGCCTTGTTCTGCATTCTTAAAGGGACAGTGCAGTCCCTGTCCAGATGTTGACCGAGGTCCTTTGACTAGACTTGCTGTTGAAGAGGGACTGACCAGAGAAGCAAGCCACCAACCAGGCCCATCGTATTGCCTGCAAATCTTCCACATTTTCTCTAGCAATACTCATAATTACACTAAAACACTTTAGAAAGTGTTCACATTGAAGGGGTTTTCTCTTTAATGTCATTTCAGCCCAAAGTCCACCTAAATCACATTTTCCAAACACTTCAAGATTTAGGGGGGCAAGATTCCTGTTTCTTAGAAATCCACTCTATGTGAAAAACAGACTACATGGTGTCTTGGCCCAAGAATGCAGCAGTGCCTTTGTGGATGAGTCACTCCACCCACACTCTTCAGGAAAGGGAGGAGATGCCCAGGACAGCCCCTTATTGGAGAAACGGTTCTGCCCATTTCATTGTCTAAGCTAAGTCATTTCTTCTTCCAGTTCTAAAATACAGCTGCTTTGGTCTACGCTCTTCAGTTTTATTATTAAGATGAGTGATATTTTATATTTTGTAAAATCTTTACTAAGTAAATTATGCTTACATACAAAAATATTTATCATTTTTAACTTTTTCAGTGGCCCTAATACATGAGCAGTCAAGACAGCTTGCATTTGTTTACAGTGAAAACTTGTGCAAACATGTTCATTTTTAAACATACCTAGACTCATTGGTCAGAAGTTAAATCCTATTCCATTAGTGTTTTGATATGACTTAAATCTCTCCCTAAAACTTATATTTAGAATTCTCTAAATGAAAAAAAAAAAAGTTTTTTTTAGAAAGTTAGTAGTTTTAAACTCCTTTCTAGAAAAATATTTCATTTGCTAATAAAGAAATCAAATGTAAATTTTTAAGTGATTTTTAAAGATTTTCTCTAGTATTAAAATGTAACATTCCATCTTTTGCCACATATTGCTCATGTATACTATTTTTTTAAATGCCTCTAGCAGCTTTTCTTGGTGAATTTGTATTAAATCAGAATGACTGAGAGGATAACACTTAAATTTATACATTTTAGAGTTCTTTTTTTAATACAGAATACCATGACTGAATGTATTCATTAAAATGTGTTTAATAGAGAATATCATTTAAGAGTTCAAAGGCTCAGTTAAGTGTGTGAAGTGTGAGCTTATAGCATCCATAAAACTAATTGGATTTGGGTTGAGTTCTGTGCTGTGCAAACATAAATATTTAATATTTCTAGTCTGTTACTTATGGAGTTTTAAGGTGCCATCACCTCTAGCTTGCATGAATCATTAAAACATTATTCAATTCTGTTCAAAGAAGGATTGTTATAGGAACCTCAGGAAATTTACGTAAAGAAATACACAAAAGGTTTTGTGCTTAGTGACAAACACACAAGTAAATAAATAAACTAAGGATAGTTAGAAAAGTTTGTCTGGATACCACCTGGACCAATAATAAAGGCTGGAAGTCATGGTCTTCTTCAATTAAAAATAGACTGGATTAAGCCAGGGCACAGTGGCTCACACCTGTAATCCCAGCACTTTGGGAGGCTGAGGCAGGTGGATCACCTGAGGTCAGGAGTTCAAGACCAGCCTGACCAACTTGGTGAAACCCCATCTCTACTAAAAATACAAAAATTAGCTGGGCTGGTGGCACACACCTCTAATCCCAGCTACTCGGTGGGGCTGAGACAGGAGAATTGCTTGAACCCAGGAGGCAGAGGTTGCGGTGAGCCGAGATCACGCCATTGCACTCCAGCCTTAGCGACAGAGTGAGACTTCATCTTAAAAAAAAAAACAAAAAGTCTGGATTATTGTGTCTGTGTGAGAACTAAGAACTAGCAGGGGAGGAGTTAAAGAAATGGGATTTTGGTTATTCTCATGGAGAAGGTGGGAAAAAATTAAAAACAATACTCTTTACTCATAAATGTAGCTATTATCCAAGAAGCAGTTTTTTAAAAGAAAGATTTCAAACCTTCTTAGAAGATTTCACCCTCTCTCTTCTACTTCAGATACAGCGTAAATTAAACCAAAAGGATAAACCACTGAGAAAAGCACTTGCGGCTAAAAATTGATAGTTATCTGGCATCATGATAATCAAGACATTATTATTAGAAATAAATATACATATGTATCTTGATATATTTATTTACAAGTCCAAACTGAAATTAATCTTAATAAGAATGTAAAATAAAGCAAAAGTATTACAAAAAGGGGAACTCTAGTTCTGGGTTTCTTCACAAACTGTAGCAAAATTTTAACTTCAAATTTTAAATTTAATGGCTAATACTAGTACTATTTATACATTTGTTTAAAAATGAAACATTCTTTTTAATTTGGAACTAAAATTTGTCTTTAAAAGATACCTTGATGTGTTTAAGACTATCTGCCTGATTGGCCCCATCGATTAACTGCGTGAAATGAATTCATATGCATTAAGTGTTTAATTCTTTAACCAGCAAATATATTTTGAGCACTTACTATATGCCCAGCACTACTGCAGGCACTGGGGGTAAATAGTGAATATGCAAGTCCCTCACTGCATGGAGATTACAGTATAGTAGGGGAGGTAGACAATAAATACATAAACAAGTATCAGCACTACCTCCAAGTAGAGATATCAAGAATCAGTTGGATCTACAGGTTGGGAGCTTAGAGAATAGTCTAGGCTCAGAGTATATAGTTGGGGCTCATCATCTTCTGGAAGACGTTTGAAGCCATGGGTCTAGTTGAGTTTACCTGTACCAGTGATTCTCAACCAGGAGTGACTTTGTCCCTCAGGGGACACTGGCAGTGTCTGTACACAGTTTTGATTGTCATGACTGTGGGGTGGAGGATGTTACTGTCATTTAGTGGGTAGAGGGTGGGGTTGCTGCTAAACATTCTGTGATGCACAGGACAGGCTCCCATAACAAAGGATTATCCAACCCAAAATGTCAGTAGTGCCAAGGTTGAGAAGCATTAACCTAGAGACAAGATTAAAAGGAGAAGAGCTCTGAGGACTGAGTCCTGGAGTACCCCAGCATTTAGGGGTCTAGAAGAGAAGACTGGATAGGATAGCAGTGAGGTAGAAGGACAGCCAGGAGCATATGGTGTCCCAGAAGCCAAGATTCAAGAAGGAATGAGCAACTGTGTCAAATGCTACTTTAGTAATTGAATTAGATGAGGACTGAGAACTAACCATGAAATTTAGCAAAATGTGAAGGTCATGAGTGGCCTTGATAGGAAGCAAATAATAATCAGCTCTGAGACTGGAAAGTGAGTTAACCAGGACAGTACAGTAGGGTGGTCCTAGAGTTTTGTCAAGGTAAGTTTCAAGCGAGATTACTCAGCACTACCCTTTCTTCCAGCCATTTTCGGCTCCCTCGATGCAGGTATAGAGTAGACCAAGAGAGCTGAGTTTAATGAGAGTTGAGGTTCTCCCAGTGAGTATAGCAGAGATCAGCAAAGGTGTTGATGGAATGTGCCCTAGAGTGAGTGACAGGTCACACTGAGCCATGGAATCCTCACTGGGGGCTGGGCGCAGTGGCTCATGCATGTAATCCCAGCACTTTGGGAGGCCAAAGCGGGTAGATCACTTGAGGTCAGGAGTTCAAGACCTGCCTGGCCAATGTGGCGAAACCCCGTCTGTACTAAAAATATAAAAATTAGTTGGGCATGGGGGTGCATGCCTGTAATCCCAGCTACTTGGGAGGCTGAGGCAGGAGAATTACTTGAACTTGGGAGGCAGAGGTTCCAGTGAGCCAAGATCGCGCCACTGTACTCCAGCCTGGGTGACAGAATGAGACTCCATCTCAAAAAACAACAACAGAAAAGAAGAATCCCTACTGGCTAACCAAGCGTGAATAGAAGTGTAGCCCCAATGAGAATTGGACTTATGAAATAGATATGTTTGAGAAAATGAGATGCAAAATAGGAGGTGGTGGTAGAGTGTTTACACTCTTGAAATTTAGCTTTAGGCAGTAAGATCGGTAATGACAGGAGTAGCTCTATTTTCTGATCTAAGTATGTCCATTTGAGTGAGCAGCTGGGGTGGTAGAAACAGAAAGTGGGAGATGAGAGAGTACAGAAAATAAAAGGATATGTGGGCAGGTTACCTCTCACTGATCATTTGCATATATCTTTTCTAATCCCTGCAAAGCTAAAGGAATTCCATGTTTTGGGAATAGCAGTCACCTGTCTCTTTCACTTTTTTTTTCTTTATCCATCTGGTTTTTAGTTTTCAGGGTAAGAATGTTGTTTTTGTTTACTTGTTTTCCTGCATATTTGTGGGTTTTTTTAAAACTGTAATAGGCTTTTTCTCTCTTAATTATCTCTCTCAGTTTTTTCATCAACCATGTTTCTTTTCATGTTTGCTTCCAAAGTCAGAAGATGTCCTCTTTCTGAGTTGGCCATTCCAACTGAAGGCCCATACCCCTCCTTTTAAAAATAAAAACAGCTGCACTAACAATTTTCAAGCCATATATTTTTCTTCAAGCAGGCCACCACGATCTACAGAGTGAGTTGGACTGTATAGTGGCTCAGGCTCTGAACTCAGAGGTGAGTTCAGAACCCTGCCCCAGGCATTGACTCTGACCATGGGCGGATCACAAGACCTGAGCCCACAGTGTCTTTACGTACAAAATGGAGGTGATACTACCCACCTCATAGATTTGTCATCAGAATTAAGTAAAGTAATACGCTCAAGTACTTTGCAAGTGTCTAGTAAGGAGGCGGGCAAGCTGCCTGTTTTTGTAAATAAAGTTTTATTGGAACAAAGCCATGTCTATGTGTTTATGTATTATCTATGGCTGCTTTCATGCCAACAGCACAATTAAGTAGTTGCAGCAGAGACTATATAGCCCATAGAGCCTAAAATTATTACCTTCTTGACCTGTAAGATAAGGTTTGCAAATCCTTGGTTCAGAACATAGAATCATAAAAGATTAAGTTTCACGTTTAAAAAAATTCCCACCACAGATTAAGATTATTTCACTTACTCTTTCTTTTTCTTTTATTTTTTATTTTATGTTATTTTATTTTTTTTTTTTTGAGACAGAGTCTCGCTCTGTCACCCAGGCTGGAGTGCAATGGTGTGATCTCAGCTCACTGCAACCCCCATCTTCCAGGTCCAAGCGATTCTCCTGCCTCAGCCTCCCAAGTAGCTCGGACTATAGGCACGCACCACCATGCCTGGCTAATTTTTGTATTTTTAGTAGAGATGGGGTTTCGCCATGTTGGCCAGGCTGGTCTCGAACTCCTGACCTCAAGTGATCCACCCTTCTCGGCCTCCCAAAGTGCTGGGATTACAGGGGTGAGCCACTGAGCCTGGCCTCTTTTCTCTCATCCCTCCTCTCCCTACCCTCCCCTCCCTCCCTCTGTCTCTGTTTCTTTTTCTCACCTCTCTCTTATTTCTCTCTCTCTCTCCCTCTTTCTTTTTTTTTAAGAAACATGCTTTGTCACCCAGGCTAGAGTGCAGTGGCGCTATCATAGCTCATTGCAGCCTTGAACTCCTGGGCGCAAGTGATCCTCCTGCTTCAGCCTCCTGAATAGCTAGGACTACAGGCATGCACCACCACTCTTGGCTGATTTTTAAATTTTTTCTGTAGAGATGAGCATCTCACAATGTTGCCCAGGCTGGTCTTGAATTCCTGGCCTCAAGCAATCTTCCCGCCTCAGCCTCCCAAAATACCAAGATTACAGGCATGAGCCACCATGCCTGGCCTGCTTACTCTTTATGTAATACTTCCTACCCAGTGACTTACTATTAAAAACTCAGTACATAGTAGCTGTTCTTTGTTGTGGTTTTGAAATACCCTTTCACTTCAAATACTTTTTTGGAGACCTTACTACACTAATAACTACGAATTATTTTAAATGTCTTCCAGCCTTTCAAACTCAGCCCAATAAAGATGAGAAAATTTTCCCCGTCTGCATTTCCTGCCATCAAAATAATGACTAACAAATTAAGTTTTAATTTAAGCTTTATCTTTACTATGACAGTTGTGGAGAGAGAGGGGAAAAAGGTGGCCTTCGATTTGGCATTGGGTCTGAGGCATCCTGTCTTCACTGATGTAATCCAGAAGCTTTCTACATTAAAATTACTACTCTCAAGTCTCAGAGCCCAAATACCCTAATCTGGATGCTATAATGTTACTATTTTAGCTCCAACTAGTTAGTGAGATCCATACTTTCAGCTGTTCCAGCATAGATTTCCTCAGAGGCAAAGTAACAAGTTTGCATTGGCTTCATTAGAGAAAGTTACCCACTCGGGAATGTGAAGTTTCATTCAGATGTGGCATACAGTCGCTGCCTCTGCTTGCCTAGACCTCTTCAGAACCACTTCTGTACTGCGTGCGTGGTCTGCCCAGGAGCGGAGGTGACAGCCTTGTCATCAGCCTATCAGCTTCTGATTACTGCTTTGGCACCTGCTGTGGGCTGGGGTGTCAGTGCCTAGCAGCAGAGCCACTGTAATGTGGGGAGAAGGATTTCAGCGGTACCTTTTCTTTGGATATTGATAAAGTGATGCTGTGGTACAGGTATACAATGTGGAATGATTGAATCAAGCTAATTAACATTTCCATCACCTCTCAGTTTCCCCCCATTCTACCTGGAACATGTACCCTTTGACCAGCATCTTCCTATTCTCCCCACTCTCCAGCCTCTGACAGCCACCATTCTCTCTGTATCCATGAGTCTGATGTTTTTAGTTTCGATATATAAATGAGACCATGTGGTATTTGTCTTTCTATGCCTGGCTTATTTTGCTTAGCATAATACCCTCCAGGTTCATTCATGTTGCCACAGATAACACGATTTTCCTCCTTTTTAAAGCTGAATAGTATTCCGTTGTGTATATATACCCAGAAGTGCCTCTTTTTAATTGGAGAAAACATCATATAAGTTTCAGAGAACTTAAGTGAAAAAACTAGAGCCTTGCAATACTAAGAAACATGACCAAGAGTAAAATGATAAAATACTATAAATTATCCAACAGGACTAGGAAGTTTATAGACTTTGAGTTGTTATAATCATTACATTTTAGATCTGGAAAGGCCCTTAGACGTTGCCTAATTGTGCTGCTTTTAGCAAATATGAAAACTGAGAAACAGCTATGTTAGCTGACTTCATTGGTTCATATGAAGCCACAAAATGACTCAGCAGCAAAGCCCAGCATAGAAACCAGGTCTCCTAATACAATCCAGTCACCTCTCTGCTCCATCACACTCTGTTTATGGATTTGAGATAAGGCCCAAGATTGTGATCAGAATGTACTTTCACTTTGACACAATAGCTTGTATAGTTTAATTCATTTTCCTTTTTAAAAAATACAAACGTGTTCAATCATTATGGCATGTGGTACAATATAGCCAAAATCCTTCTGTCATTTGTATTTCTGAAACATTTATGGTCTGACACACAGGATTTGGCAGCTTTTATGAATGTTATACATGTACCTTTTTATATCTTATTAATAGTAAAGTATGGTGCCAGTATTTAAAAAATAAAATCTTGCAACTTATATGAACAAAAGTTCTCTGAAATAGGAATTTGAAGGAAAGACTCTTCCAGTGAACAATTTGCAGACTGTGGAGAGATAGCCTTCAGTGTAAAATGAAGATGCAATTCCTGAGAACAAAGGGAAGGTCCCGGGTTTTATAGCAAAAGTGTCCACTCAGGTTCTCAATCAGGTCCATATAGCAAATGAAGGATTGAAACACGATTAGTTCTGACTAGTTGGTGCTGCTGAGCCCTGATTGGCTGAGGCTGGTGAGTTCTAATTGGTTGGTTCGCATTAGCTCTGAAAGTCCAAAAGTTGAATGGAGGCATGGGTTTTCCAGGAACTCAGAGAACATGTGTGACCTCCAATCAGCAAATGGTTGGTTGGCTGTATTTTAAATTTAGACCTGGTTAGCCACTCAGGATCCATCTTAGAGGATTGGCTCTTTCATGTTCACATTTGTTCACACTTATTTTGAAATTTTCAGTCTATCAGTATTAATGTAGTTTCTGATTATTTAAATATCACATGTCAGAATGTACTCCTTCAAACTCCATAAGATCTTAACCCAGAATTTTTAGAGTGCTAACCAGTATTAATAAAGCAGCAAGACGAGAGGTTGGGTTCTTGTATTGTTGCTTGAAGTAGTGTTAAAGATACACGGACATGACTAAAATGCATTGCTGAGTAAAAGCACAGATTTTAAAGTTTAATATGATTATTGCAACTTGATGCCAAACTCTGAATGTCTCCTAAGGCTTCCAAGTTACTGAAAAGCAGCCAATATATTTTCCCAAGTCATAGATTTGATGCAATCCATGTGCCTTTTATTTTAACATATTAGTTGCCCTTTTAAAAGTTGCCGTCTGAAAAAGTGCTGAAAAAATGAAGACCTTTTGCTTCTGCTGACCAGTTAGACTGTGCCTTCTTTTTTTTTTTGAGACGGAGTTTCACTCTTGTTGCCCAGGCTGGAGTGCAATGGATCAATCTCAGCTCACCGCAACCTCCGCCTCTTGGGTTCAAGCGATTCTCCTGCCTCAGCCTCCCAAGTAGCTGGGATTACAGGCATGCACCACCATGCCTGGCTAATTTTGTATTTTTAGTAGACACAGGGTTTCTCCATGTTGGTCAGGCTGGTCTCGAACTCCCGATCTCAAGCGATTTGCCCGCCTCGGCCTCCCAAAGTGCTGGGATTACAGGTGTGAGCCACTGCGCCCCGCCTATGTTACTTTCTTTATTCATTTTAGCAGAACAAACTACAGACAGAGCCGCTTGTGATTCTACTCTTGTCATAATTATTTATGCTCTACCATCCTCCTGGTCATGTTTTGTCTTTGAAAACACAAAAACAGTTTATTAGTAGACTTTGCTCTGCATACGTGGGCCATCCTGTGGTTGTCCTGTAAAATAATACAAGCTAGTAGTACTGAAACATTTAGTATTCTTCAGGGTTTTTTATTTTGTTTTCCAAATGTAGTTCAGTTGTAACCCACCATTCCTCGTTTAAAATACAATTCTTAGTTTCTATCTCAAGAATTCAGAAAAGGAATCTTGCATTTTAAGTTTATAATAATGCCAGAGAGACCATCTTTTCCTGTGATTTTTCAAAATGGGTAGGAATTATTTGCTCCAGCATTTTCTACCTACTCTCTGGAGTCTTTAGGGCATGAGTAGTTATAGCTAGCCAGTTTTTGGAGTAGCTGTGAATGTTAACCAAATTCTGTCCAAAATGACTATAATTTCCTTTCAGTATTTTATAATACACTTTTCTACTATCTTAAAGAAAGTACTTGAACAAAATTTAAACTTATCACTGTCTCCTGTTTTATAATTGATTAAAGCACTCAGCCCCACTTGAGATGAGTATGACTTTTGCCTTTATATAGAGAGACCATAAGCCCTGAGAAGTTTATATTTTTACAGTCTCATAATATAAATTTTTTTAAACTTTTTTTCTTTAAAACCTTTAAAGGTTTGCTGTCTTATTTGCCTCTTGTGTCTTTTTCAGAATACCTTTCTTAACAGTCCCTATTTTTAGTTTAATTTTTCACTTCTGTTTTGCTAAGGCTGTAAATTGGCAATCACGTTTAATGGAGTCTTAGGAATCAGTACACTAAGTTAAGGACCTCACAGGCTTTCAACATAAGCTCTAACATCAACAACATCCCATCATTTTGGTTAGCTCACTGCCTTGTTCTTGGCTATATTCCAGAGAGGTCAGAAATTATTGATTCCTATGCAACCTGAATTTTGTCAGATGTAAAAAGGAATATTTAAAATGAAAATTGAATGTATTTAGATACAGCCACTTTTTTTTTTTTTTTTTTTTTTGAGATGGGGTCTTGCTCTGTCACCCAGGCTGGAGTACAATGGCGCGATCTCGGCTCACTGCAAGCTCCGCCTCCTGGGTTCTGCCATTCTCCTGCCTCAGCCTCCCCAGCAGCTGGGACAACAGGCGCACACCGCCACACCCGGCTAATTTTTTGTATTTTTAGTAGAGACAGGGTTTCACCATGTTAGCCAGGATGGTCTCGATCTCCTGACCTCGTGATCCACCCACCTCCGCCTCCCAAAGTGCTGGGATTATAGGCATGAGCCACCGCGCCTGGCTAGATATAGTCACTTTTTATTTTCCAGTTTTTTTTAATTATATGTTTCCCTTAGGGTGAGTCAGATGTCATTTATTTTCGAGATCCATTCAGAATGATAAATTGGATACAATTGTGAGGCTAATTATTTCAATGTTTGAAGATAGCTCAGTGCTTTTTTTGTCATCTGAGGTTTTGGGCCCTCTGAAAAACTACCAGTTGGCAAGCCCTCTGCTATAGCATCACAAATGCAACCATTGCCGTTGTACTTGTCATTCTTGCCCTATTTTGTGTTAAAAAATATATATATATATAAACACCATTTAGGATTAACATTTATCTTAACTCTTGATGCAATTTTCTTCCATTTACTGTCATTTTCCCAAAAGAAAGAGTAATGAAAATTTAATTTGGGAAGACATAACATAATACTAATCAAATATTGTCTATATAACCTATATATCAATCAGATCATTCCTGATTTTATCTTATGAGTTGGAATTTTAACCTCTTACATGTTTGAACAATTGTTATTAGAACAATTGTTGCTAGAGAACAGATTTCCTATTGCCAGAACCTTCAGACAGAGAGAGAGTGTGTGCGCGTCCACAAGCTTAAAATTTTACGTCAGTGTTTCAAAATGTTTCTTGACCATGGGGTATTAATTCTGAGTGGTATTATGAGCAGTAAAAAGTAAAACCCTGATAGTTTCCTGGATCAGACCTATTAGAGTTGTTTAGATAACACACTTTGAATTACTTCCTCTCAGGAAACATTGAAACTGGAAATGTTAACCAGACACACATACGGAAGCACTTAGAATGCATTGTTTCTTTTGCTATTAAAAAAAAAAGGAAAAAAATTATGCAAATAAATTACATCTGTAGAAACCTGAGGAGACTATTTGGCTCTACTGCTAAAGAAAGAGCATTTATTTATGAGATTTCTCATCTGTCACTGGCAGTGACCACAAAATTGGTCAGTACGTTAGTTGTATAATTTATTCAGGGCTAATTGCTAGCATTAATAATGACTTCAGAGTTGGAAGCATGAGATACAGATTGTGCTCACATGTGTTACGCATTTTTATGTATGAGAGTAAGAGTAAGTTATTTAAGAAGTACACACATACACGAAAATGTAGACAAAACTGTTGAATGTGCCCAGATAGTGACATTTAGTAAGGAGAACTTTGATCTGTTTAATCTGTACGTGTACTGTTTGATAACGAGTCTCAAAAACTGGTGGACATTATCTTTCAGTTCATTTCCAGAGCAGTACTTCACTAGACTTATCATTTCTTAATTCTGGAAGGTGTATGTTTATAAAGATAAATTAGGAAAAATACAGTAAATATTGATTTAAAGGGATAGAAACATATTTTTTTTAGTTTCTGGATCCCTGTCTGCATCTTATCCCTGTCTCCCATCTTTATTCAAATGGGTGACTCGCCAAGTTTTTCACAAAGTTCTAATAAAAAGGAAGTATAGCAGTGCAGCTGAGAGTTTTGCAGACTAGACTATTCTAAAATTGTATATTTTGAATTATTTCCATATGTTCACATCCTTTGGGATATAATTGTAATGATATTTCAGGCTCTATTCTGGCATTAAGTTTTATTCTGGGATAACATAGTCAATAAAAATTTGAACAATATTCAGTACAGGGAAGGATAATGCTTAGAAGTAGTGGTTTGGGCTTGAACACAGTAGGAGATGAAAACTTAGAAATCTATGTGAAAATACAGAGGTGTGAAAGGCAATGTGAAACACTTAAAAAAAGTAAAATGTTTTGTTAATAAAAGTAATAGTAACGATGGCCTCCATTTATTGAGAGCCTACCATGTGCCAAGCACTGTGAGCATTTGTTTACATACGTTCACTTAGCCTGCAAAGTAGATGGTGATGTTCCATTTTATAGGTGAGGAACCTAAGGCTCAAAAAACTAAAAGCATTTTGTCTGAAGTCACTACACTGTAAAGGCAAGATTGAAACTCAGCTTGTAGTTTAGCTAATAGTATTGTATCTGTCAGTTTCCAAAGGCCATGGTTCTTTTCATCCATCTATACCCAATATCAGTAAACCTTTACTGTAAGAAACAGAGAGCACGTATTTTAGAGTTTGCAAGCCATACAGTCACTGTTGCAGCTACTCAGCACTGCCATCATAGCGTGAAAACAGCCATAGACTATTTATAAATGAATGGGTGTGGCAGTGTCCCAATAAAACTTTATTTACAGAACCAAGTGGTGGGCCAGGTGTGGACTGTGGGTATTAGTTTGCTGACCTTTGATCTATATTTTTGTAAGTTTAACTAGATGCTGGTTGAAAGTAAAAGCCTTAGGGATAAACCAAAAGCTAAAATTGATAGCAGATGATTCTTGGTGACCTAAGTCAAGAGAATAAAATAACTGAAACCAGGACCCAGACAGAGCAGCCTGTTCCTCTAGTCCCAGCCACTTGGGAGGCTGAGGCAGGAGGATCACTTGAGCCTAGGAGTTCAAGTACAGCTTGAGCAGCATAGCAAGACCCAGTCTCTTAGAAAAAAAAAAAAACTGCCAAGAAAAAAACAATAATAACTGAAAACTTGAAACTACAAGTCCTATGGAAAAAGAAAGCCCTTGTATGTGTCAAGCACTGTCATTTATAAATGATGTATTAGCTCTAAACAGACAAAAACCCTGAGCTATATTCTTCAAAACTGTCAAAGCCTTAGAAACAAGGCCAAGAAATTCACAGATCGGAGGACCGGAGGCAATGTGGTATCCTGGCCTGATCCTGGGATATCAAAATGACACTCATGGGAAAAAAACTGGTGAAATCCAAATAAAACTTGTACTTTATGTAACAGTATTGTACTAATGTGAATTTATTAGTTTTGATAAACATGCCATGGTCATATAACATGTTAACAGAAGCTAGGTAAAGAGTATACAGGAACTTTCTGTACTGCCTTTGTAACTTTTCTGCAAATCTGAAATTATTCCAAATAAAAAGCTACCTGGGCACAGTGGCTTACGCCTGTAATCCCAGCCCTTTGGGAGGCTGAGGCAGGCAGATCACAAGGTCCGGAGTTCAAGACCACCCTGGCCAATATGGTGAAACCCCGTCTCTACTAAAAATACAAAAATTAGCTGAACATGGTGCCGCGTGCCTGTATTCCCAGCTGCTTGGGAGGCTGAGGCAGGAGAATCACATGAACCTAGGAGGCAGAGGTTGCAGTGAGCCAAGATCACACCATTGCACTCCAGCCTGGGCGACAGAGTGAGACTCCATCTCAAAAGAAAAAAAAAAAGAAAAAGCTAAAATGTATTTAAATTCCTAGGCTTGAATTTAGATGCCTAGCATCTATGTTAGAACCAGATGAATACTGAAGTACTAAAAGTAAACACAGTTAGGTTGAGATCTTGTTAAAAAATAATAGCAATACTTACCTGAATCATCCAAAATGGACTTTAAGCCTTGGCAGCATATATTCCCGTTAAAACAATATTGTGCTGTCATTTCTGTACTTACAATGTCTCCTACGGAGAAATTCACTTCACTATTGGAAACAACAAAGCTGTTTGTTTTTTATAGTACTGATGTTGATTGACAAATTACTTGTTCCAAAGATTAAAATTATACAGAGATGACCTAGAATAGAAGGTAAGAAATTATTTACAAAGGTTGCTCTTCCTAGTTTTCTAAACACATATTGACGATCACCACTCAGTATATGGTATGAACGTAGTCAGTTACTTTACCCAGACATTTTTATTAACATGAGAGAAAAAAATTCAAGCTTAGGTTTAATGTAAGCCTGATACCAAAACCTGATAAAACATACATAATAAAACTGTAGGCCAGTCTCATCTGTGACAAAGATGCCCACATCATAGATCAGGTACTATCAGAGAATTACACAGTATTGTCTTAAGTGTACTATGATCATGTGGAGATTATTTCAAGCATGTAGAATTATTTTAATATTTAGGAATCTATTATAATATATAATGAGTGTATTAGAGAAGTGAAAAATGAACATATGGGCCAGGCACGTGGCTCACTCCTGTAATCCCAGCTACTCAGGGGGCTGAGGCAGTAGAATCACTTGAACCCAGGAGGCAGAGGTTGCAGCGAGCCGAGATCATGCCACTGCACTCCAGCATGGGTGACAGAGCAAGACTCCATCTCAGAAACAAAACAACAACAACAACAACAACAACAAAAATAAACATATGACCATCTTAATTGGATATAGAATCAACATTTTATTAAAATTTTTAAAAATTTTATTTGTAGAAACTTTTAGAAAACTAGAATTGTCCCTAAGACATTACTTACATGATAAAGAATATCTCAAACAAATTTCTCGTATTTTTATATTAAAACACAATATTCTCATTAAAATCTGAAACACTAAAATGCTCACTGTCACCACCATCACTCTGTTATGAGAGAGAAGGGATGAAAATTGAAAGGATAAAGATAAATTTTTCATCATTTGTGTAAGTTATAATCACCTAATCCCAAGAGAATTAACTGGAAAAAAAAAACAGACACTGGACATGCAAAATAGCAATAAAACATATTCAACAACTATGACTCAACAGCAGTGTCCAGGGATTGATAATGAAGGCAGAATTAAATACTAATAAGGGAAATAAAAGATCTGAGTAAATGATGAGAATTATGTGCCTCTTTGGAAATGCTGTTACAATGATGTCACTTCTTGCCAAAACACCATGTAGATTTAATGTACTACAATAAAGTTACCATTACAAACCATAGAAAAAATTATTCTAAAGTTTATCTGGAAAAGGCAAATTTTTCAACCTTTCATTTTTAAATTATTTCAGTTCTAAAGAATTGTTCCAAGAATAATAATGAGGACACCCTATCACTTTAGCCAGATTCACAAACTTTTGCCATTTTAGCACATTTGTTTTACCCATTTCCCCGGACTCCACTCACATATACAGATACACATATGCATAATATAATGTAACTTTTTCTGAATCGTGTGAGGGTGAATTGAATCCATTATATCCCTTACCCCTTAATACATCAATGTATATTTCCTGAGAATAAGGGTTTTCTCTTATGTAAACACAATATATTCAGGAACATTAGCAGTGATAACAATACTTTTATTTATAGTCCTGATTCCAATTTGGTCAGATGTCCCAAAAGTGTACTTTATTGCATTTACTTTTCACTTCTCTTTATTTCATGTTAATCTGGGACAATTATTTATTTCATTTTAATCTGGAACAATTATTCAGCCTTTCTTTGTCATTTCTGGCATGGAAATTTTGTTAAGAATACACACCAGGTATTTTATAGAATATTTCTGTTTGGGTTTGTCTGATATTTCCTCATGATGGGATTTTCATAGTAGTTTTGGCTAGAATGGCACATAAGCGAGGTCATGAACTTCTCAGGAAGTCACATTCAGAGGTAGAGGATGTCAGTATGCCTCTTTGGTGATACTAAATTTGATAACCTGGTCAAGGTACTGTCCAAGGTATATTCTCCACTACACAGTTACTTTTTTCCTCTTGCAGTGAATAAGCATTCTGGAAAAAAGACACTGAGACCATGCATATAACCTCCTTAATCACCTCCTTAATCAAACTCCTATAAATTTGGATCTATTGATTCTTATATAAAATGATCTTTACTAAAGTTATAATAGTATAAAGTATAATAGTAATAAATAATGAAGTAAATAATAAGTTTCAAAATTATGATTTTCCAGTCTTCCTTGTTTGTCATCTTTTTGCTATCAGCATGGACTTAGGTGTTCCTGTTTTATTCAATAGATTATAATTCATCGTGGTCTTTATTGTGATGCTCAAATTGTCCCAGATTTTAGCAGTAGGAGCTCATTTAGGCTGGTTCTTGTGTCTTTTTGGCATGTTCCCATCATCTTATGAGCACCTTACTTTCTGGCACGACAAAATGTTCCAAGCACACCTTGTACCATTTCAGCCCTACCCTTGGAATTCATCATTTCTCCAGGGAGCCCTGGTTCCTTTTAGTGGGGAATGATTTGGGCAGTGTCTGGTTGCTTGGAAAGGAAAAAAACTAAGATATACGTGTGTGTGTGTGTGTGTGTGTGTATGTATGTGTCTGTGTGTCTATGTGTGTCTGTGTGTATAACTGCTGAAAAGTGTGAGTTAGTACAGATACCTCTAATTTCAATCCAAACCCCAAGGAGTTCTGTCTTGCCTTTCCTGCTCTTCTTCATTCCGTATTTCTGTCTCTCCTTCCAAAATGCAATCTCTGTAACTCGCAAGACATCAATATATTTACCCATTCATTCAATCTTACAATACAAATAAATTTGACTCAGAGTTTCTCTACCCATATCCCTATGAAAAACAAATCTACCAAAAGGATCAGAATATTTATTGGTCTTTTTTTCCCTACTGGCATTATATGGTCAAAGTGTATTAGTCCATTCTCAAACTCCTATAAAGAACTGTTCAAGATTGGGTAATTTATAAAGCAAACAGATTTAATTGACTCACAGTTCTGCATGGCTGGGGAGGCCGCCGGAAACTTTCCCTCATCGAGAAAGGCACCTCTTCACAGGGCGACAGGAGAGAGAATGAGTGCCCAGCAATGTGGGAAGCCCCTTATAAAACCATGATATCTCGTGAGAACTCACTATCACGAGAACAGCTTGGGGGAAACCATCCCCATGATTCACTTATCTTCACCTGGTCCCGTCCTTGACAAGTGGGGATTATTACAATTCCAGGTGAGATTTGGTTGGGGTCACAGCCAAACCATATCAGACAGCATTCCAAAGGTACTTGGATTTTCTCTTTCCCCAGAGTGGTTATTTTGTTGATTTAAAAAACAGTTGGATTTTGCATTTGTTTCCATTTGCATTCAGTTTTAAAATAACTTACATTTACAAGAAAAAAAACCCCATCAAAAAGTGGGTGAAGGATATGAACAAACACTTCTCAAAAGAAGACATTTATGCAGCCAACAAACATATGAAAAAAAAAACTCATCATCACTGGTCATTAGAGAAATGCAAATCAAAACCACAATGAGATACCATCTCATGCCAGTTAGAATGGCAGTCATTTAAAAATCAGGAAACAACAGATGCTGGAAAGGATGTGGAGAAATAGGAATGCTTTTACACTGTTGGTAGGAGTGTAAATTAGTTCAACCATTGTGGAAGACAGTGTGGTGATTCCTCAAGGATCTAGAACCAGAAATACCATTTGACCCAGCAATCCCATTACTGGGTATACACCCAAAGGATTATAAATCATCCTGCTATAAAGACAGATGCACATGTATATTTATTGCAGCACCGTTCACAATAGCAGAGACTTGGAGCCAACTCAAATGCCCATCAATGATAGACTGGATAAAGAAAATGTGGCAGATATATACCATGGAATACTATGCAGCCATAAAAAAGGATGAGTTCATTTCCTTTGCAGAGACATGGATGAAGCTGGAAACTGTCATTCGCAGCAAATTAACACAGGAACAGAAAATCAAACACTGCATGTTCTGACTCATAAGTGGGAGTTAACAATGAGATCACATGGACACGGGGGGAACATCACACACCGGGGCCTGTTGGGGGGTGGGGGACTAAGGGAGAGAAGATAGCATTAGGAGAAATACCTAATGTAGATGATGGTTTGATGGGTACTGCAAACCACCATGGCACTTGTATACCTACATAACAAACCTGAACGTTCTGCACACATATCCCAGAACTTATAAGAAAAAAAAAATTCTGGTTGACCTAATTTTTAAAATATGTAGCACATTAGTATACATCCTTGCAGTCAAAACTCTGTGGCAAGGTATACTCAGAAAGGTATCATTTCCTCCCTTGTCCCTTGCTCCAGTAAGTAACCAGTTTCATTGTTTTCTGTTTTTCCTTGTGCGTGTTTTTGTATTTTTTTGGTAACAAAAATAAACAGAAAATGTATATACTAATTTTTCCTTTCTTCTTAAACAAAAAAAAGTATACTGTATAAACTTTTTTTACACTTTACTTTTTTTTATTTAACAATATATTCTTGAAAGTCATTTCATACCCATTCCTTGGATTCATTATTCTCATTGTCTTTTGCATAGTACCAGGAAGTGTGTACCGTAGTTTATTCAGTCAGCCTCCTATATTTAAGCATTTAGATGAGTTCCAATATTTTGCAAAGACAAATAATGCTGCAGTGAATAACCTTATACATGTGTACTTTCATATTGTTGGAGGAATATCTTCAGGGTAAATTCCTAGATGTAGGATTGCTGGATGGAGGGATAAATGCATATGTCATTTGACTTGATATTGCCAAATTCCCCGCCACACGGGTTGTATCATGCTGTATTCTCACCAGCTATGGACAAGGATGCTTTTTACCCCATAGCCTTACCAACTGAGTGTGATGTCAAGCTTCTGAATTTTTAATCAATATGTTAGGTAAGAAGTGGTATCTTAGTATAATTTTAATTGGCATTTCTCTTATGAGGAAAGAAGTTGAACATCTTTTCATAGGTTTGAAAGCCATTGTACATCTTGTTAGTTAATTGATTTTTCATGTATTTTGCCTATTTTTCTTTTTTTTTTTTTTTTTTCAGACAGTCTTTCTCCGTCACCCAGGCTGCAGTGCAGTGGCACAATCTTGGCTCACTGCAACCTCTGCTTCCCGGGTTCAAGTGATTCTCCTGCCTCAGCCTCCCAAGTACCTGGGACTACAGTCACGTGCCACCATGCCCAGCTAATTTTTTTGTGTTTTTAATAGAGACAGGTTTCACCATGTCAGCCAGGATGGTCTCAGGTCCTTACTTTTAAAAAGCTGCTTGTATATTAGAGATATTAGCTCTTTATCTGTGATATGTTTTGCAGATATTTTCAGTCTGTCATTTGACTTTTGACTTTATTTCTCTTGTTTTCTGCCATCAACATACTTTTTGAGTCAGAATAAACACAAGTCAGGGCTTTTGTTATCAGATCTGAAAATATAAGATGAAGACACAAAAACAATTTAGTTACAGTGGGAAAATAGAAAGGTCACTATGATAAATGGCCCGAAAATAAATGCAAATATAGGTATATATTTGAATGTATGTATTTTATGAACTTAGTATATAATACTTTATATATTTTTAATTTATGATATAAAAGTATATAATATTAGTATACAGTAAAAGTGACACTGCAAATTAGTGATGAAAGGGATGACTCTTTAGGAAGTGTACTCAACACTCAGTTAACTTACACACACACACACAAAAAAACCTACCTTAAATAAGCCACCAGAGTAAATACAGTTACATTCCCTGTTGGGCTAGTGGTTAGGATTCAAAAAAAAAAAAAAAAAAATAGAGATACATAGCAAAGTATTAAAAGAAAACACTGGTAATTATACCAGCGTTTCTCAACCTCAGCACCACTGATATTTTTGCACTGGCTAATTCTTTGCTGTGGGGAGCTGTCCTGGGCATTATAGCATATTGAGCAGCTTCCCTGGCCTCTACCCACTAGATGCAAACAGCAGCTTCCCCAGTCATGGCAATCAAAGCTGTCTCCAAACATTGCCCCCTAGTGGGTATAGTCACCCCTGGTTCAGAATCATGAATCTGTATCATCTCAGCTAGAAGCATAGCACCCAAGAATGAAATCACAAAGGAAAATTTTGAAAACATTGACTACATTTAAAAAAAACAACTTTAATAGTTAAGCTATAAAATTGCAATTCAAACAACAAATGGAAGAATACATAGCACAAATGACATTTTCATTTACATAAAAAGTAATCAGTAAGAGATCTAAATAGATAAATTCTGAAAAATGAATATACCAATAAATATATTTAAAATAAATTCAGCATGCATGCTTTACCTCTCATACTGGTAAACATGAAATAAACTTCAGTGTGAGTGTAGGGAGACATAATTTCATAAAGTGATAGAAGTATAAATAAGTATAACATTGATGAAAACACAGTGGGCAGTGCATATTAGACCTTTCAAATATATGCATATTAGCCAGGTGTGGTGGCTCACACCTGTAGTCTCAGATACTTGGGAGGGTGAGGTGGGAGGATTCCTTAAGCTTGGGAGGTCAAGGCTGCAGTGAGCTGTGATCATGCCGCTGTACTCCAGCCTGAGCAGCAAGATCCTGTCTTCAAAACCAAGCAAAACAAAAAAAACAAATGTATGTGTAGCTTTTGTCCCTGCAGTTTTTCTAGTACTTTATCCTAAGGAAATAATTGAGCTGTAAAAAAGTTCATTGCAGTACTATTTATAATTGCTAGACATTGGAAAAATCCATCTATATTTTTATTTTACAGTAAGGAACTAGTCAAATAATGCACATTCATACAAAATGGAATACATTAGGTTAGTATTACTATTGATGAAGGATATGCCGGGGGGAAATGGATACAGTTAGAAACTCAGGTAACAGAATTGTGTATATATGTATCTATTTGTATCTCTGAGATAGATGGATCAATTCTGTTTCTTTTTTCTATTTATATTTGACAGATTATCTTTAGTGATAAGATAGTATAGAAGTTCTTCATTTTTATATTTGTATTTTTAATATTTCTTCCAATTAAATAATGGATGTATAATTTTTTAAAAAATTGAGAAATACCACATTTTTAAGTTCTTTTTCTCAATTTCAAATTTAAAAATTTAATAAAATTTTAAAAAGTAAAAAATTAAAATTTAAATAATAAAAAAACAAGGAATTTTCTACATCAGCATTCATGAGAACATTTATAACTGCAAAAGAAAAAATGACAATATCCCTGTTAGTATCCATATGATAGATTACTCTGCATATATAGAGAAAAGAGATGTTTATAAGATTCTAAACTAATATCATCTTGAACAAATAGTAGTTATTGTTAATCACACAAGTATAATAAAAGAAATGAGGTGTCTAAATTTAGTATTAAAGAAAAGCACAGCATTTTCCTCTGTGTGTGAATTTGCGTGTGTCTTAATAGGAAGTTCTTTGCGTGAATAGATCAAAGGAAATGAACGTAAAATGTGATTTATTATATTGTAGGTTGCTTCAGGTGAATGCAATGAAGACACTGAAGTTTACAACATCACCCTGTGTACTGGGGATGAACTCACTCTAATGGGGCAGGCAGAAATCCTTTATGCAAAGACATTCAAGGAAAAGTCACGACTCAACACAATCTTCAAAAAGATTGGGAAGCTGAATTCCATCAGCAAGCTGGGAAAAGGCAAAATGCCGTGCCTCATTTGTATGAATCACCGGACCAACGAAAGCATTAGCCTTCCATTCCAGTGCAAGGGCAGATTTAGCACCCGAAGTCCCCTGGAACTTCAGATGCAAGAGGGCGAACACACCATCCGCAACATTGTGGAGAAAACCAGGCTTCCTGTGAATGTGACTGTGCCAAGCCCTCCACCGAGAAACCCATACGACCTCCACTTCATCCGTGAGGGGCACCGCTATAAGTTTGTGAACATCCAGACCAAGACGGTGGTGGTTTGCTGTGTGCTGCGGAACAACAAGATCCTCCCCATGCACTTTCCTTTGCACTTGACTGTCCCCAAGTTCAGCCTCCCAGAACACCTGGTGAAGGGAGAGGGCTGGCCCGAAACCCTGATCCATCACTGGCTAGGTATCTGCCAAGAACAGTTCGACATTGATGAGTATTCACGGGCTGTCCGTGATGTGAAAACCGACTGGAATGAGGACTGCAAGAGCCCCAAGAAGGGCCGGTGCTCTGGCCACAACCACGTGCCCAATTCGCTCAGCTATGCCCGCGATGAGCTCACCCAGTCCTTCCACCGACTCTCGGTCTGTGTGTATGGCAACAATCTCCATGGCAACAGTGAGGTGAACCTTCATGGTTGCAGGGACCTGGGGGGAGATTGGGCTCCCTTTCCTCATGACATCCTGCCCTATCAGGACTCTGGAGATAGTGGGAGCGACTACCTGTTCCCAGAAGCTAGTGAAGAATCAGCAGGCATCCCAGGAAAGTCAGAACTTCCCTACGAAGAGCTGTGGCTGGAGGAAGGCAAGCCCAGCCATCAGCCTCTCACTCGCTCTCTGAGCGAGAAGAACAGATGTGATCAGTTTAGAGGTTCTGTGCGATCCAAATGTGCGACTTCTCCTCTTCCCATCCCTGGGACTCTGGGAGCAGCAATGAAGTCTTCAGATACTGCCCTACCTCCACCTCCAGTGCCTCCCAAATCTGAAGCCGTAAGTCATTTCTGTTTTTGAATGCGGTGCCAGTCTTTCTGTCTGTCTGCTCAGTCATCCACTAATTTATTTTCTTAAAACTCCCCAACTGAAGATTATCAGAGTGAGCAAATTTGTTTAGTTTGGAGTGAGATACACATGCTAGCTTGATTATTTTGACCATTTAGGAATTAGAGTTTTACTCTATGTCTGATGAGAGCCTCTTGGAGAGTTTTTAACAGGAGAGTTTTAAACATGACTTTTGCTGCTGCCCGGAGAATGGATAATAGGGAGGAGAGAGTAGAAGGTGGGAAGCAGAGAAGAGGCGACTGCATTAAGGTAGGTGCGAGGTGGTAAGGCCCTAAATCGTGGCAGCTGGTAGTGGCTGGCAGAGAGAGACGGCTGCTTCAGACTGTTTCATAGGTAAACCCAACAATATTTACTTGTGAGTTGGATGTCAGGCATGAAGGAAAGAGAGCAATCAAAGAAAACTCCTAGATTTTTAGCCTGGGCAACAGAATGAATATTAGTGTCATTTACTGTGATGGGGAAGACTGAAGGAGGAGTAAATTTATTTGGTGGTGGGAGGGGAAGCAGAGGAAAATCAAGAGGCAGTAGCCTCACTTATAACTCTTTCCTATATCCCTGAAGTTACATTGAGATCAAAGCATAGTGGATGTGCTAATGTATTACACACACACACACACACACACACACACACACACACACACTCCAGAACCAGGTGCCAGGGTAGTTCTATTTAACACCTTAAACATAACTCATTCAGAGCTTGATTTTAATGTAAAACTAAAATTTTGGTACAGTTCTGTTTAGAACAAGAGAAAGGGCCCTCTATTTTGACCATGTTCTTCAATTGGCAGCCATTCTGAACCTTTGCTACTCATTTTTGATCACTGAATTTCATTATCCCTGAGGGAGAAAGGGCTAGAGGTATTAAGTGTAATTCTATTAATTTATTTGACAATATCTATTACAGTGGCTTTCTTTTTTCTATCTCTAGAAGAATCCTTTTTAAAAGAATTACATGAATCCCAATATATAGAAGAGTTCAAATCAAAACCTACCTGACCAAAGCACAGATTGTGGGGAAGGGGTCTTCCTTGGGTCCCTGCCCACTCTTTGCCACTACCGGGTGATCTTAGGACACCTTTCTGGAACCCTGGGGCTGTGCAGAACCGGGTTTTTAAAAACTATGGAATTACTAGGCTAGATGCTAGAAATACAATCATCAAGAAAACCTGGACTCTAGCCCCTCTACGTCTCAGTTTTCCAGGGAAGGTAGCAGATGAAAAGCAATGACTGTTAATACAAGTTAAAAGGTGATAAACAATAGGAAAACAAGAGAGAGATAATGTGTGGAGAATTCAGAAGAGACAGAGAAACTTCTAGTCACGGGATGAATGAGAGGAGCCTCCATGGAGATTATGACATTTTAAATGCATTTAGAAAATGTACCTGAATTGGAAGAGTAGAGAGATGAGAAAGAAGGACATTCCGGACAGAGCAGCATGAGCAACGAGCTGGAAGCTGGGGCAGCTTTAAGAATGTAAGAGGGAAAACAAGGAGTTCTGTGGGGCAGTTGAATAGGGCTGGATAGGGTGCAGGAAGGGCAGTGGTGGCTGAAAGGCTGGTGCCAGGGCATGGACAGCCCTGGGTGTCAGGCAGCAGTTTGTGCCAGGCTCCATGCTTAGCTGTCCATAAAGAGCCCTCATTGCTGCAAAGCTTTCCTGAGAGAGGACCCACCTCTGGCCCTTTGTTGCAGGGCTTGAGAGCTCCCCAGCAGCTATAGGTCTGGACTTGCCCTTGCTCCTTACAGGGTCCTCTGGGGACCATCAGGCACAAGCCCAGAGATCCCTGTATTCACTAAGTATCATGGACTATTTGGGGAACTTAATGGTGGAGCCGGGGTCCTTGGCCCTTGTGTTTATGTCAGCAATTCCCTAAGAATGTTCATCAAAAGCCGGGTAAAAAGTAAGGGGGCGGGCCTGGCGCAGTGGCTCACACCTGTAATCCCAGCACTTTGGGAGGCCGAGGTGCGTGGATCATGAGGTCAGGAGATCGAGACCATCCTGGCTAACACGGTGAAAACCTGTCTCTACTAAAAATACAACAAATTAGCCGGGCGTGGTGGCGGGCGCCTGTAGTCCCAGCTACTCAGGAGGCTGACGCAGGAGAATGGCATGAACCCAGGAGGTGGAGCTTGCAGTGAGCTGAGATCCCGCCACTGCACTCCAGCCTGGGCGACAGAGCGAGACTCTTGTCTCAAAAAAAAAAAAAAAAAAAAAAGTAAGGGGGCACCCCTCCAAACAAGTACTCCTGGAACTTGAGGGATGTCTTAATTCAGCTATGTATTTCATGTTACTTGAAGGTTGGGGCTCTGACCTTCAATAGAAACATGACTGCATGAGCTTTTCCTATTGAACTTAGGTCCTACCTGGCACACAGTGGGGACTCATGTTTGCTGATTGACTTACAGACTCATCCGAGATGGTCACACCCAGGGTCATTTATGTAACCAAGTCTAGAGGTAGGAAACTAGCATCACTTGTTTTTTCTGTGGCTAATGAAAGATGAGTAAGAACATAAATATTAAGAGGTCCAACTTTGCCCTTGGTACTAAAAAAGAAATGCTAAATTTGAAACTAAAAGCAAATCTCACAGAAGAAAAAAAAATTTGGCCTCCAGTCTAAGCTGTAACTTCTTATGACATAAGAGAATCTTTTCAGAGCGTGTCCAGTGTTTGTAGATTGCTATAAACCTAAAGATTTTTTATAAGCACCTGAAATCATTTAATTTGGTTTTTTAAAAAAATTTAGGCATTTCAAATGAAGTCATATTTTTTATTGGTTCTGTGACCATGAAATGAATTTTCCATTTTTAGGATGTGCGTGGGATCCAGAGAACATCATAGTTGTTAGATGTGGCTTCAGCTTGTAATTTTCAAAAGGGAACTTTAATGGGGCATAAATTTAAGTGCTCCCACAGAATTAAGTAAAAGTTATTTGGATAGTTCCGGTGGAATGAGTCTTGGGAGAGAGATGTGCCATGTGTCCAGCCAACTATCCTACCCAGTAATTAAAGATGTTGGCTTCCCTTGAAAGTTCACCGGCTAGATATTAGCTGGGAAGGTGACATCTCTCACCAGGTCCTTAGAAATAGAAGGTGCCATGGCAGTCAAAGAAAGGGTGTCTTCCTCCCAAGTTGTGCTGCAGCTCTGGCATCCTCCGGGCTCTGCTCGTCAGCCCTTTTCTGTTTGTATCTTAAACAGGGAAACTACATCGTGAGCCAACCAGAAAATCCTTGGGGGCAGAGTCATCCGTTTAATCCCATTCGTGTATTTTGTTAATATATCTTGTATATTAACTTGCATTTGATACTCTAGTCCTCTTGTATCTTTGTATTTGATGCTCTAGAATTGTATGCTCTAGTCCTCTTATCTCTTTGTAAAGATTGTTTAATAATTTTTTATGCTTTTTTTGTTTTGTTTTGTTTTGAGACAGAGTCTCGCTCTGTTGCGCAGGCAGGAGTGCAATGCACGATCTTGGCTCACTGCAACCTCCGTCTCCCGGGTTCAAGTGATTCTCGTGCCTCAGTCTCCCGAGAAGCTGGGATTACAGGCATGCGCTACCACGTCTGGCTAATTTTTTTGTATTTTTAGTAGAGATGGGGTTTCACCATGTTGGCCAGGCTGGTCTTGAGCTCCTGACCTCAAGTGATCCACCCACCTCTGCCTCCCAAAGTGCTGGGGTTACAGGCATGAGCCTCTGCGCCCAGCCATGTTTAATAATTTTTTAAACAAAACACTGACACTAACCTCTCTGGAATATGAGAGGCCGTTCTCTTCCTAACGGGAATGTCCCAGGGAAAAGTAAACAGTTCCTGGTTCAAGAAATAGACAAGATGCAACCCCTAGAACTGTTGCAGCTGAGCCCAACTGAGGGAGCATGCCCAGTCTGGCATTTTCCCTTTTTAAAATTTTGCAAGGTGCCCCCAGATCAGAATGACCTGACAGTCCCTCTTAAGTGGATTATCCTTATTGATCCATGTGTTTATTCTAAACATATCCTCTATTTTATAATATTACAGGCCTCTATTCATCAGTTAGATTCTCTGGTTATTGGCTGATATGTAAAATATTTACCCAGATGTACTCTACAAAAGGCAATCTTCAAGAGCAATCTTCTTTTCCCCCTCTTTAGAAAATGCCATTTTGGAGAGCAGTGCTGGGAAGACTTTATATTGCACAAAATTCTATAAATAGATCATTTGACTTCCAGTCTGTTCTCGTCTATGCAATGAATTACAAATGGTTATCAAAACTGCAGGGTTAGCCTGGTACGGTGGCTCACGCCTGTAATCCCAGCACTTTGGGAAGCCGAGGTGGGCAGATCACTTGAGCTCAGGAGTTCAAGACCAGTTGGCCAACACTGAGCTGAGATCGTGCCACTATACTCCAGCCTGGGTGACAGAGCAAGACTCAGTCTCAGAAAAACAAACAAACAAACAAAACCCCTGCAGGTTCACGGCTCTTCTAAAACCATTTGTGTGGCAGTGTCCTATCTGGGGACCCCAGCACCCAGTGATCAGTGTTCTCCATCTGTCTTCTTTTTTTTTAGACGGAGTCTAACTCTGTCACCAGGCTGGAGTGCAGTGGTGCGATCTCGGCTCACTGCAACCTCCACCTCCTGGGTTCAAGCGATTCCCCTGCCTCAGCCTCCCAATGAGCTGGGACTACAGGCTCACGCCACCACGCCTGGCTAAGTTTTTTTTTTTTAATTTTAGTAGAGACGGGGTTTCACCATGTTGGCCAGGATGGTCTTTTTCATGTGCGTCCGTGTGAAGAGACCACCAAACGGGCTTTGTGTGAGCAGCATGGCTGTTTATTTCACCTGGGTGCAGGCGGGCTGAGTCCGAAAAGAGAGTCAGCGAAGGGAGATAGGGGTGGGGCCGTTTTATAGGATTTGGGAAGGTAATGGAAAATTACAGTCAAAGGGGGTTATCCTCTGGCGGGCAGGAGTGGGGGTCGCAAGGTGCTCAGTGGGGGTGCTTTTTGAGCCAGGATGAGCTGGGAAAAGGACTTTCACAAGGTAATGTCATCAGTTAAGGCAAGGACCGGCCATTTACACTTCTTTTGTGGTGGAATGTCATCAGTTAAGGTGGGGCAGGGCATATTCACTTCTGTTGTGATTCTTCAGTTACTTCAGGCCATCTGGGCATATACGTGCAAGTCACAGGGGATGCGATGGCTTGGCTTGGGCTCAGAGGGCTGACAGTCTTGATCTCCTGACCTCATGATCCACCAGCCTCAGCCTCCCAAAGTGCTGGGATTACAGGCATGAGCCACCGTGCCCGGCCTCCATCTGTCTTTAAGAACAGAAAAAAACACATTCCCTCATGGATAGTGGTTGATATTATAGCAATTCCTGGTAAAAGGAAAATCATAAAAGGAGCTCTTTTGTGAACCACTGGTTTCAACTAAATTTTACTGCAGTGTTGATGAATTTGTGAACCTTTGTGTTAGACAGGGTTGCCCCACAGCTTGTGAGAAACAGAGTTTAGGGACTAAGTTTTAAGATGGGTTGGTAACATGCATTCATTGTTAGAAGGCCGGAAGTTCATCATAAAGTTTCTTTAATGAAGCACACTGTGTTGTTGGTGTTTGAGAAAAATGGGACTTAAAGAGTAAATTTAATGCCAGATTGATGGGACTAGCCCAGTAGGTGCTTGAAAAAAACTGATTTAACTATAGAGAAGTCAGTTGGGCCATCTGAATCTGCCTCAGACAGGCGGAACACTCACTATGTGATAGATAATTAGAGGCGTGCAGCATTGCATCTGAGAGCTGCGCATCAATTTCAATCCTCACACTACCACTTTGTAGCTTCATACCTTGCACAAAATATTTAACCTCCCTGAGTCAGTTCCTGTGGGGATAATAACATCTTCACTGCATTTTTGTACTGTGCAAAGAACTTGGCACTTCTCCCTGGCACTCGGTAAACATTTAAAATAAATAGTAGCAATAATTTAATATAGGATGGATTCCAGTTTAGAGTCAGGTAGACAGTCACTGTTTAGAGGTTTTTTCCCACTGTCTTTCCTTGACTAAGGGATGGAGAGAAGAAGTCACACTTTCCAGGTACATAAGTCCCCTCCAAAGAGTCAGAAGGTGGGTGGGAGTGGAAATATCCACCCCCACAGCAGATGGGCAGAGCCAGCTACCACGGGGGTCAGTCAGCCTCCCATTCCAGAAGTGGGTGTGCTAGTTCATTCTGCTGGGTTTCTAAGATATTACAAAAACACACAATTGGTTTTAAAAATAGCAAAACATTCTTTTAATCTGACTTTTAAAACTTCTACTTGGTAAGATAGGTATTATGTTTTAGTTACCTAACTGTGGAATCATCACAAACTTTGTAATCATCGTATGCCCCCAAAAAGAGCTCCAGAAATGCTTGGCACCCTGTGGATCCCAATAGCGTAATCTTTTAGTGGCAGAGTCGGGGGTTTTGAAGAACTAGAGTGCCTGTGAAAAAGCCACATGAGGCTCTAAGGCTGTGAACAAGTGTCAAGAAACTGGTATTCCCAGGCAAACCTACACAGAAATATCAAAGGTGAGAAGTGGCCTTGGATAACTGACTCCCTTCCTCGGGCTTGGCCAGGCCAGCTCCTGGTGCTGCCAGATCTCATTGCTTTGGATATGCCCAGCCTACAGAATTAGGGGCCTCACATGACTACCCAAGTTAAGAAAGTGCCATAAAATATGTTTGTTGATAATAAGCTGTGGAAAGTAGAATTGATTCTACTCTGCATTTTTATTTTATTTTGTCTTTGGGCTTTTTCTCTCTGTAAAATATTAATATTAGAAAAGGTATTGACAGACAGATTTTCTTAAATCTGATGCATTAATATTTAAGCTTAGTGATTATTTACTTTTCAAAATAACTGCTCTACAAAAAGATATACTCAGGATTCCACTAGTTAATGAGGTTTCGTAGGGCATTTGACATTTAATTAATTTTAATTACAAGCTTTGAGGAGTACTTTGTAAGCAAGCCATACCTAAGTTCCCATTTGTTAATTGAAATAAGGACTAAATTATTATTGTGTTTTGATAAGTTTGAAACTAATTGCCATTCTGTTTCATGTAGGTTCTTTTTAAATGAAAGCTTCTAGGCCAAGATTTGTTTTTTTCTTCTTCTGTGTCCATTGAAAATCTTAATGATTAGAATGATAATAAGGATATAATATTCAATTGCCACAGTCCCCAACCTTTTTGGCACCAGGGACCAGTTTCATGGAAGACAATTTTTCCACGGACCTGGGGTTGGGGGAGGGAGTGGTTTCGGGATGACTCAAGTGTATTGCATTTATTGTACACTTTATTTCTATTATTATTACATTGTAATATATAATGAAATAATGATACAACTCACCATAATGTAGAATCAGTGGGAGCCCTGAGCTTGTTTTCCTGCAGCTGGATGGTCCTATCTGGGGGTGATGGGAGACAGTGACAGATCATCAGGCATTAGATTCTCATAAGGAGCACGCAACCTAGATTCTCATAAGGAACGTGCAAAGATCCCTCACATGTGCAGTTCACAATAGGGTTCGTGCTCCTATGAGAATCTAATGCCGCCACTGATCTCACAGGAGCTGGAGCTCGGGCAGTAATCCGAGGGATGGAGAGCAGCTGTAAATACAGATGAAGCTTCACTGGCTCACTTGCCAGCTGCTCGCCTCCTGCTGTGCAGCCTGGTTCCTATCAGGCTACAGACCAGTACCAGTCCATATCCCAAAAGTTGGGGACCCTGTTCTATTGGATAAGTCTTGTTCTAAACCTGTACAATTAGGTATGTACCATTTGTATAAAATCACATTAATAGGAAGGTTATACACTACTTAAGTATATTTATCACGTACACTCCTTGCTCAGGAAAGATCTTTATTCTACTCCTCAATGGCATATACTTTCTGAGTCCATGAAAGCACCCTAAATGTTAAACAAGTACATCTTTTCAGAACCACTTGCCCCTCCTGCCACTGAGTAAGTGGCTGCCCGCTCCTTCCCCTGGGCCTCCCTTGCCTGAGGCTGGAATATTGGAGACCATTTCTGAGAAAGGTCTGTCTTAGGTCCTTATCATCAATGTATAAAAATGGAAAAAAGAAGCTCACGCATCTAAGAATCAGGATTTTCAACATTTGCCCTTGTGTAATTAATCAAATAGAGGTTCATTTATTGTACTTTGTCATTATAAAACTTTAATTTCTGTTTGACTGAAAATATCCGCTGATGGTTATGCGACAGGGTTATGAACTCTTTGTATAAAAGCCTCTTTATAAATAAGGTTTCTTAACGGCTGTAATGATTTTGTTATCTGGGAGTGTGGGAAGAAATGTGAAATACAGGGCAGAGGGCAGTCAGTGAAGGCAAAGTTACAAAGTTCAAGGAAGCATGGTTACAAAACTCCTTTCTTTGGGTTGCTGACATTGTCCTGCATTTGGCTTTTTAGGGAAGAAAATGCACAAGAAAGGTGAATCTCATTTTAAATCAAGCTCCCCTACAGTGTATGTATTTTCTTAATCATTGTCAATATGGAAACAAAACGATCCTTACACCACCTAAGTATGCCAAAATCTCCTTATTGATTGTCCACAATTCCAAGCAATATGATCTTTGAGACAGGAGGTATACTCTCTCCCCCACGCCCCTGCCAGGCATGTGACAGTTGATTCTAGAAGGTTAACTCAGGAAATACATGGCCCTGTCAGCAGATGTCCCTAGATCCATCGTCTTGTATGTAAGAGTTGAGCACCCACCACTGCTCTGAAATTGATTTTTTTCCCAAAAGGCTATCTGAAAACTGCTAAGACCATGCCTTAGTTAACTGTCCTTTTACCTTTCTTAAGCTCTTTGGTCCTGTTAGTGACTGCGTGTGAAAGTTGTGTTTCCTCCACAGAACAGAGGAGTCAGAAGTTGTGAAAAACAAAGGCTTTCCAAGAAATCTTGTTGTACCAAAAAGTCCCCAGTCTTAGACATATTGTTTCATAAACCCCTAGGAAGTATCAGAGAAAGAGGTGTAACAGGAGAAAGAAATTATTTCATAGATACTATGTAGAAAACACTCCAATTGTATGTATGTTTCAGTTTTTGTCCTCCAAAGATCTACATGTAACTCTGCTTTCCACTCATGCAATGATGAGCTTCCTACTGTTAACAAATTATTGTGCATTATTTTCAACATGTTGCAATTTAGAGGAGACAAATTACTGATCCTTGACCTGTGCTCAGTTCCCTCCCAACTAAGCAAGAGTTAGAACTGTAAGAAGGAGAGAAGGGAAAAGAAGGTTAAATGTCTATTCCAGGACTCAGGAAATGACGTTAAGCTCCCTGGGCAGTATTCTGAAAGTAAAGAAAATAGTTCCATTTTATGATGTGTTTGATTTGGACCATAGATTGGAGTTGCACTTGACTTTGTTGACCACCTCCACTTAGAAACATGAAGCTTTCCAAAGCATTTGTTCTATTAGTGTGTTTCATCTTTGCTTTCACTGTTAAGATGATATGCTACCATTAATTTATTTTTCTAGCTTTATGTGGCCAGTGATGGCATGACAGAGGCAGGGAGCAATGGAAAAATGGTCTCCCCTTTATCTTCTTAAATTTAAGGTGAGCACAGGGTCCCAGGCATCAGTGTACACTTGACCTCCAGCTTACATGCATGCATATACGTACCCAGGCACATTTTTTCCAGTTTCTTTAAAGTTTTTTTTTTTAAAAGGCATGCCTCCTTCAAACCAGTATCCTTTTGTAACAACTGCCTCACTCCTTTCTTTCCAGACAATTCCTGAGAAGAGTGGTCTGCCCTTACGAACACCACTCTTACCTCCTGTCTAACTTTGACTCACTGGAGTCTGGCTCTGCCCCCTCACTTGACTCACGCCTCATTTGCTAAGATCACCAGTGACTTGCTAACTGTCACATAAGGGGAACCTCTTCCAGCCTCTTTCCTGACTTCCTGACATCTCTCCATCTTTGCACTGTTGTTCCCCTGCAGCTCTCCCTCCCTTGGCTTCCTTGACGCCATTCAGGCATGATTCTGCTCTGTGAGCACTAAAGTGTAGTTACCTGTTTTTCCCCTCCTGTCTTCTCTTCTGCCCATCCTTTGGGGGTTCAGCCTTCTTCACTTCTCATCTGGGATCTCAGTACCGCCGTAACTTCAGATTCTATCTATCATTAGAACACTGAGCTCAAAGTTAGTATTTTCAAAACTGACCTCCTCTGCTTTTCCCAAGCCCTGTTCTTCTAAATTTCTATCTGATGAATGGTACCAGTGTTTTGTTTCATCATCTAAGCCCACAGACCAGATCATCATTCTGGTTCTTCTTTTATGCCATGTTCTTTTATGTTCTACCTTTTGTACACTCATAATCCCTCCTGAGACTTTCTCAGTAAAATTACCTATGAATTTGTTCTTCTCCTGCCACCTTGAGTAAATTTATGGTGCTCCCATGAACCTTGCACATACTTGTATTATCACACTACCAGATTGTATTTTAATTATGTTTGTTTCCCTCCTTCATAAGTAATTCCATGAGTTACTCACTGTTGTATACTCAACACTAACTCAATGAGCACATGATAGGCCCTCAATCTATTTGAACAAACAGCAAAGTGGAATTAATAGAGGCTGTAGGAAAAGAGAAGTGATAGCCACGTTCTTCAGACTTTCAGGGATGGTGGAAGTCGATGCTTGTGATCCCGGCCGTCAGCCCCCAGGACAGACACCTTTTACAGCTTGCTTTAAGCCCCCACTATTAGATTATTTCAGTTGCCTGAATATGCCTCTCTAGAAATATGCCTCATTGACTAAAGAGGATGAAGTTCGAGAAAGAACAGAACTCACCGTTTCTACCTCTGTAATAAATGAGCTTTCTGTTTAGCTCTGCATTCCTGATTTGCAATGTGAATACCAAGGAGACTTGTATCAACACCAGAGTAGTGGTGTCTCATGTTTGATGATAATTGAAACACTGAACATTTTAGAAAAGAGACAGACTTAGGCCAGGCACGGTGGCTCACGCCTGTAATCCCAGCACTTTGGGAGGCCGAGGTGGGCGAATCACCTGAGGTCAGGAGTTTGAGACCAGCCTCAACATGGAGAAACCCCATCTCTACTAAAAATACAAAATTAGCCAGGCGTGGTGGTGCATGCTTGTAATCCCAGCTACTCGGGAGGCTGAGGCAGGAGAATTGCTTGAACCTGGGAGGCGGAGGTTGCGGTGAGCTGAGATCGCGCCATTGCACTCCAGCCTGGGCAACAAGAGCAAAACTCTGTCTCAAAAAAAAAAGAGATAGACTTACTCTGAAGGAGCAAGAGGAGAGAAGTATGCTAGCGGTGGGGCAGCTGGGAAGAAAAGCTTTAGGCCGGGGAATTGCTCAGGAAGCGAGGCTTTGGGTACTCCGTGTATCCGCACTGTGCTCATTGACCCTGTCATCAACAGGACTTTGGTTCCAGGAGCTTCTCTGTGAATAGTCAAGGTACTCATAACCTGAAATTAACTACACATAGGCAGAGATCACCGTCATCTGCAATGGACGGTAACACCCACCTCAAAACAGAACGGCAGCTCTTCACTGAGCGTGAGGGTTGGAGGTTCATTCCTGATAATACAGGGGCCCCTCTCTCCTTGTGTTGCCAGTGGAAGTCCAGTCATAAACATTGCATTGGAAATAAATAGAAAGGCTTTAGTCCGTTAGGCACAATATAGTCCTTTAGATCTTCATTTTAGAATAGTCATTACTCTGGGGTGTGCTAGATTAAAGCCACAGCGCTTCCTAGTTCAGGAATACTGTCACTGTCATTTTCACCATGACACTGTGTCAAAGGGTGGTGGTAGAGTTGGTGGTGGTCATATGTGGCAGGTCTTCTGGTGCCTTTTTTTCCCCTAGATTGACTCAGGGTCACCAAAACAACTTAACATTCAGCCCAAATGACTTGTCAATAATAATTTCCACATAAACATATAAAAGATATTCTATGGTATATGGGTTTTTTTAAGTGCCCTTTTTTTTTTTTTTGTATTTTTTGTGACATTTCTTAACATCTACCAGGCATTCTGTGTGACATGTACATGCCAGGAGTGACAAATCCCCAAACTCTGCTATCCCCAGGATAGTAATAACAAGGGATAGCTAAAATGGCAGTCCCTACATTTTAGCTCGCAGGCTCATTAAATATAGATGGAGAGTGGCACACAGTGTGTGTAATGTGTGGGGCTGGCCCACAGGAACTGGTGTTTAGGTGTGGTGGGCAGTAAGAACTAAACCAGAGAAAGGGGCAGGAAAGCACAGGGTGTGCTGGGGGGACACTGAGTCCACCACTTTGCATGGACCTGCATGCCCATATAGACTAGGAGCAGTGGGAGAGATTGCTGGAAAGATGCGTGGGAGCCTGGTCGCACAGAGCCTTGGGTGGCAGGCAGGGGAGGCCGGCCTTTATCCAGGAATCAGAGGGAGCCGTCGGAGACAGCGAGTAACATGATGAGAGCCACATGCTGAGGCTTCCAGAAGGGATGTGCTGAAAATGTTACACTTAAAAGCTAAATTGAATATGAAGGAAAACTGGAAATAGGGTGATTGACCGTCTAGTCTTAAAAATTGCCTTTTATTGACAGATAAAATTCATCTAAAGCACAGCTACCTTCCTCCTGGATATAAATATCCTGCGTGAATCAAATCAAGAAGCAAAGAGTAATAGAACTGTTACTGTTCTAAGAGTAAGAGATAGGAACTAAGATGGTACAATAAACCCTCACTCTGTCACTTCTGAATCCCAGAACGCATACAACCCACCACAGCATGTAATTCTTCCCTTAAGATGCAGAGAAATAGGCCATCATCGGAGCGGCCACCCATGCAGCAACAAGTTGAAAGTAATATTGCCACTTGGAGATGTGTCTGTGGAGTCCTCAGCTGTGCCCACCTGCCGTGGGCTGCCCCTCACCTGCCTGGCGTAGTGCAAGCCACTCAGTCTGTGCCTCAACAGAATGACACTCAAAATTCTTGTCATGAATGGAGTACCTTTAAAGTCATCCTTTAAAACAACAACAACAACAAAACACCTTTCTCTAAAGTGAGTTTCAAGTAAACCTAATTCTTTTACCTTGACCTCACATAACGACACCCAGACTGCCCTCCCATCACAACAGAAAAAATCCCTGGCCTCATATTCTTGTTTCATCACTGACAACATCCCATCTCCTAAAAGTAAGAATCAGTTTGTTTCTCTCTCTCTTTCTCTCTTTCTCTCTCTCTCTCTTTCTCTCTCTCTCTCTCTCTTTCTCTCTCTTTCTCTCTCTTTCTCTCTCTTTCTCTCTCTTTCTCTCTCTCTCTCTCTCACACACACATTAGTTCTTTAACTCCCTTCAGGAGTCATGTGGCCACCCCAAAAGCTCTATGTATCTCAAATTCTGTCTTGAGCATCAACCATAAACACTCCCAGTTGGCCCTGGCTACCTCCTCACCAGGCCCTTTAGCTTAGAAATGCTTCTCTTCACTACTGCCCTCTCCTCACCATTGTGGGAAACCTATTAGCCCTTCAGGAGTCCCTAGTTATGAAGGTGGCAGAACCAGCTCTAAGTGACCTTGGGTACCTGGGGTTGATTATAAGTACAGGAAGAGGGGAGTTCCTTTAGGTCAAATTCAACTGCAAGTGGCTTCTTTTCTGAGTTTATAAACCCAAGTCAGCCAACTATTGTAAATTAAAATGCATATTGTAATTGACATCTGAGCATATTATAATTGACATCCCAGGTAAGTGTTTCCTAATGAAACGTCATATTTAGTGGCTAATTCTAAAATTTTGAAAGTGCTAAATTGAATCCAGCATTAACCATGTTTTCCTCATGTTCCACTCTAATCCAATATTGGGAAGTAACTAAGTATTTATTTTAAAATTTAAAAGTTAACTGACAGAGTCCTTATCATCTCACATTTTCCATGCGCCCTATTTCTATAAACATAAATAGAACCAAGCACATCTGTAATAAAGTGACAGCCATCCACCCTAAATTCTGTAGATATTCCCTAAGAAAGAAACACATCTGGCTACCGTGCAGTTCACTAACAAGACAGAAGGAAGATGAACCAAAGCCAGAAAGCGGGGTGGCCCAGCCTGAGCTCCGGCATCCTGGTTGGTTCTCAGCCTCTTAAGAAGACCCGCCTGGCTAAGGAGGGTGGATCACCTGAGGTCAGCAGTTCGAGACCAGCCTGGCCAGCATGGCGAAATCCCCTTTCTACTAAAAATACAAAATTAGCTGGGTGTGGTGGCGCATGCCTGTGATCCCAGCTACTCAGGAGGCTGAGGCAGCAGAATCACTTGAACCTGGGAGGCGGAGGTTTCAGCGAGCCAAGATCATGCCATTGCACGCCAGCCTAGGCAACAAGAGTGAAACTCCGTCTCCAAAAAAAAAAAGACCCCAGAATGGTACAAGGGTCTTTCCTGGGCCAGCCCAGCCAAGCATTCCTCTCACGTCATTATCCAAACCTCATTTCCTCCCGGGCATCCTTTCTGCAGTCATCCACCACCTTTTTAAAAGCTCACAAGGGGAAAGCCTGCGTCTATTGTGGAAGAAATCTGCTGCTCCGAATATTTTCTTTTAGTCTAAAGAGCTTCTCCAGATGAAACCGTTCCCTTTCACCAACCCACTGGGCCCCAGTAACCAGGGCTGTGGGTCCTGCAGGTAGGAGCAGTGATCCCCAGCCCCGGGAAGAAATGCAGTTGATAAGACTTTTTAAATTGCTTCCATTTCATTTAGAGTTGGGTTTACTGAGCCATGAGTCTTCTTAATGGCTGGTTTTCTCTGGCAAGTGAATCAGGCCAGGGATGTGAGGTAGAGGTCCCGGGTGTGGTGTAGATAGTAGGAGATGCAGTGTGATAACATGAACCCATTTCATTTCCGCTTAAGCATACTCAGTACCAAAGCTAATAGGAGCTTGCTGTTTCATTGTCTTATCCCAGAGCTGCTTGGCCAGAAAGGAATTGAAAGTGAAGGTGAAAAACTTGGTGGGAACATAGCCTAAAAGTAGACAAGGTATGCATTTCAAAGCATAGCATTTTTGACAGAGTCAGAATTGGCTCTGTTAATATTTTTACCTCTATAGCTTAGGGTAGACTAGCAGAGCCAGGTATAAACTGCCCCCTGCTGCCTGACACGTAGAAGTACATGAAAAATGTCACTTCATTAGTAATTATATTCTGAAATGCCTGCAAGGAATGGAAGGCAAATTAGGGGAATGGCAGGCAGTCTCAGAGAAGCCATGGACAGCACAGATCAGCTAGATCCTCTCCAGTGTGAAGACAAAGGAAATGTGAGAGAGCTTGAAGCAGCTCTTATAAAAAGTACTTTTTGGATGTAGAGAGCCGCTTCATTACTCCTTCTGCAACCTTGTCAGTGTGTGGACCGTGGTCCAGTAGCATCAGTATCACCTGGGAACTTGTTAGAAATGCAGATTCCCAGGCCCCACCCTGGGTCAACAGAATCAAAATCTGCATTTTAAACAAGATCCCTAGGTGATACACACTCATATTTACATTTGAGAAGCCCTTGCCTGGCTCAATGTCTCATACCTGTAATCCCAGCACTGTGGGAGGCCCAGGCAAGTAGATGCAAGGAGTTCAAGACCAGCCTGGCCAGCATGGTCAAACCCCGACTCTACTAAAAATACAAAACTTAGCCGGGCATGATGGCAGGCGCCTGTAATCCCAGCTACTCAGGAGGCTGAGGCAGGAGAATTGCTTGAACTCAGGAAGCGGAGGTTGCAGTGAGCCAAGATGGTGCCGCTGCACTCCGACATGGGCAACAGAGCAAGACTCAGTCTTGAAAAATAAAAAAAATAAATTAAAAAAATTAAAAAGTAGCCCTGGCCAGGAACGGTGGCTCATGCCTATAATCCCAACGCTTTGGGAGGCAGCCTGAGCAACATGGTGAAACTTCATCTCTACTAAAAATACAAAAAATTAGTCAGGTGTACTGGCGCACACCTGTGGTCCCAGCTCTCGGGAAGCTGAGGTGGGAGGATCACCTGAGCCCAGGAAGCAGAGGTTACAGTGAGCTGAGCTGAGATTGTGCCATTGCATTCCAACCTGGGCGACAGAGTGAGACTCCATCTCAAAAAAAAAAAAAAAAAATCCCTGAACATGACTTCAGAAGGAGCTTTAGCCCTGGACCAGGTCCAGGGTTCTCTAAGGTTTGGATCAAATTGAATTCAGCTTGAACAATAAAAAAAACACAACCTAATAGAAGAGATGAATCCTCAAGTTAAATTTGTGAATGCCTTATGTTCTTATTTTCTTAATACTTCCTCTTTATCCATCCTCACATGTCACTAGCTCTTTAACCATAGACACTTTAACTTGCGGTATTTCATATTACTTTCTATATTTCAGCAGCAGGCAGCATTTGCCAAGCAGTTTCTTTCAAAAATCATTCTGTCCCAGCAAGTGTGTGGCAGGCGTCTGATTTGCTCTCTGGCAGCCTCTGTGCTTCCCATCATTCTTGTTTACTTCAATCTTCTCTCTGCCATGCTTACACCCTGCTGTTACGGTTTAAGAGTGTGACTTGAGCAAGTCTGCAGGATTGAGCTGGCGCCCGGTGGCATTGTCAGTCTGTTGCTAACCTGGAGTGTTCTTTTCTGCGCCAGGTCAGAGAAGAATGCCGGCTCCTGAACGCCCCACCTGTTCCACCCCGAAGCGCAAAGCCTTTGTCCACCAGTCCCTCCATCCCTCCTCGCACAGTCAAGCCAGCGCGGCAACAGACTCGCTCTCCCAGCCCCACCTTGTCCTACTATTCTTCAGGGCTACACAACATGTAAGTCTTCCTGCCAGGTCCCACTGCACGCTTATCTTCTCATCCACCAGTTCATGGGTTCTTGAAAGCATTTTCACGGTAGCCCTAACAGGCAGGGTGGTGGGAGAGGAAATGGCTTTTTAATTTTTTAAATAATTTTACTGAGTGAGCATGATGGGGCCCCTGTTTGTTTTGAGCTAGAATGGAAGAGCCAATGTCTTGGGAAGAAAAGATGCCACACCAGTCTGAGAAATTCAGAGGTAAAGGCCAACTAGATTCTCCTAGAAACAACCCAGGGGCTGCCATCAGTTCTCACAAATCAGCATCTGGTTCTTTCCACTTTGACACGAGCAGACAGCACCTTCAAGCAGACAACACCTTCGACCAGGACCTAAAATGGAAAGGGTCCCATTGGCTATCTACTCTGAATTTCCATCCAGACAGGAGTCCCCTTTTGACCATCACTGTTGAGTGGTCATTTCCTTTTGTCTGGATACTTCCAGTGCTCTGAGATCATTCTTCTGCAACACAGCTCATTCCATTGTTGGCAAGTACCAATACTTAAAAAAAAAAACCCTTTATTATATTGAGTTGAAATCAACCTCTGTGTAACTTTCAATCATTTCTTAGGTCTAAAGAAACAAAAATAGGTCCATCCCATATCTCTTTGTCAACTCATGAAAATTCCGAGTCAGCTATGATAGAAGTCTTCTCTTCTCCAAAAGAAATATCCTTGCTTCCCTCTGCTGTTTCCCCGACATCACTGTCAGACCCCTCACCAGCCTGCTCACCCTCCTTTGAGCACACTCTAGTTTCATGTTGCTCTTAAAACCCCCCAGAGCCTAAGCCACCGCTCCACATGTGCTCATTACAGTTTAAAGTAGCTCTCTTTGCAGGTACTTTTTGTTCTCTGGACATTTAAATGTTCGCGCTAATGTTACTCGATTGTTCAGAAACTAAGACAAGGATAAGCATTTTATTTGAAGGATTTCCTCCTACCTCAGACTTTTGGGTAGAAATAGAGTCACGGGTGGTGTGATGCCATCATGTCACTGTAGCACAAGCATGGCAAGCATGCGCCACTCATTTACTATTCTCTCCTTCTACCCTCGCTCACTGCAGACATCATTCATCAATCATTGCACCTGTTGGTGCAGAGCCTACACGTGACTTAATAATTTTCCTCATCATAAAGACCCAGGCACCTATTAACAATTATTTTCTTACTAGCTGAAATATTTATTTTATCTCCACTGTAGCATTTTAAATCATTATGTACATATCTACAATTACCAATGTATTTTATTAAAGATTCTTTAAAAAAAAAAAGTGAAGTTAGCAGGAATTTTATTGAATTCAAAACTAACTGCGCTTTTCTACTCAGCAGTAACGTCTATAAATAACAAAAGCCTTGGGATTTGGCTTTTTTCTTTTAACTGATTTCTCCTTCTGTGTTTGCTTTTAAGCAGCGTCACTAAAACTGACACAAGTCCTTCTGAAAGCACTCCTGTTTCCTGCTATCCATGTAACCGAGTGAAAACTGATTCTGTGGACCTGAAATCCCCGTTTGGAAGTCCTTCTGCTGAAGCTGTGTCCTCTCGGCTCTCATGGCCTAACCATTATTCAGGAGCATCAGAAAGCCAGACCAGGAGTGACTTCCTGCTGGATCCAAGCAGGAGTTATAGTTACCCTAGACAAAAGACGCCAGGCACACCAAAGAGAAACTGCCCAGCACCTTTTGATTTTGATGGCTGTGAGCTCTTGGCCAGCCCCACTAGCCCAGTCACTGCAGAATTCAGTAGCAGCGTCTCTGGTTGTCCCAAGTCAGCCAGCTACTCTCTGGAGAGCACAGATGTGAAATCTCTTGCAGCTGGTGTGACAAAGCAGAGTACGTCATGCCCTGCCTTACCCCCCAGGGCTCCAAAACTGGTGGAAGAGAAGGTCGCCTCCGAAACATCTCCTTTGCCTCTGAAAATTGATGGTGCTGAGGAAGACCCCAAGTCTGGGTCACCAGATCTCTCGGAGGACCAGTATTTTAAAAAGGGCATGCAGGACATCTTCTCTGCCTCCTACCCTTTCTCATCTCCGCTCCATCTCCAGCTGGCCCCCAGATCCTGTGGCGACGGTTCCCCATGGCAGCCACCTGCTGACCTATCAGGACTCTCTATAGAGGAAGTGTCCAAGTCACTACGGTTCATTGGTTTGTCCGAAGATGTCATATCATTCTTTGTTACTGAAAAGATTGATGGGAACCTGCTTGTTCAGCTAACGGAAGAAATCCTCTCAGAGGATTTCAAATTGAGCAAACTGCAGGTGAAGAAGATAATGCAATTCATTAATGGCTGGAGGCCCAAAATATAGCCAAATAACCCCCGGCCAGCATGGAACAAAACTGATCAATGCGTGTGCTAGAAGGGGTGGGCTGGGACACAATTTCATGTTTTTGCACTAAAAACCTTCTCTGTAAATAGGGATAAGAGAAACTTACTATGCAGATTACGTTTTTGAATGGTGAACAGGCTATTTTGTACATCAATAAAAATGCTGTACAGAACACTTGGAGGTGTGCCTTGTACGTCACTCAACAAACACTCAGCAGCTGCTAAAAGAAAAAAAGGCATGTGCAGAGAAATCATTCTTACCCAAGTAGGTTTATGCGAGAAGGTATGATATTTATTACAAAATAGCCAAAGCTGAAAGACATAAAAATCTTTAAAAAAAAAAAAAAAAAACACTTTTGAACAACAAGTCCCTTCTTTCAGGAGGGTTGACTTTAGACAATTAACTATGTTCTGTGCTCTGTCATTCAGATTGCTTCTTGCTAATTGTTTTACTCTTGTGCCTGAAAATGTTAGTGATACGAATTGACACTTTAATGTTGTATGCTTGGTGGGGATCTTTTTATCACAAGGCATTTTCCAAGAGTCATGTGTTGATAAAGGGATATATGTTGTCCTTAGAAATCACACAAATCATGACCACAATAATTTATCTGTAACTGCTGCTAATTTTATTGAGCAGAGAAAAAAGAATATACATACATAAACCTGTATAGGTGCATACACAATACACCTGGATATGTTTTACACATAATTTTGATTCTGATATTTTAGATAACATCTGTTCACTTTTAAACAATCTGTTGAGGTTTTGGGACTGTTATCTACATTGATTCTCTTAGGAATAGTGGACAGAATGACTCCAAAGATTCTCAGAACCCTGTCTCTTGAAGCTCAATCTTATTTGGGTTCATCACTGAAAACTTAGAACAAATCAGTAAAGAGTCCTGTATTGAAGAATTAAGTTTGAGTTTAAGCCCACTTACTGCAGGGCTGGTTTTTGCATGTAATACTCCCATGATGTCTGGGGAAATGACAGTTTCTGTTGAATTATAATTCTCGGGCTTGAGGGTCTCCTTCCCCTGGTGTCTGATGGCGAGAGGTCTGAAGAGCATTTGTCAGAGTACATTAGGCGTTCTCAACCTACTTCATGCTTTACGAGAGCTCAGAAATCAGACGCACCAGCCTTTATTATTATATATGCTACATCTGTTGAATATTTTTAAAATACCAATAAGAGGACTTGCTTATTTCATAAACCACTTCTTCCCTCTCTTTCAAAGAAAATACATTATTACCATACTTTTAAATTAGTCTGAGAATTTTTGCTAAATATGATTAAGTATTCCAAAATATAATGGCGTCATTATTCTTGACTTTTTTAGAGAATATACATCTTAAGACTGTATTAGTTCTCGGAGCAAGGCATCATCTACTCCCCCGCACCCGAGAGTCTGGCCCCAGATTCCAGATGTGCGGACAGCCCATGACCGAGGTGCACACAGTGCCCTCTTAAATAGGAAGGTCAGCCAGTGAGGCGGCAGCATAACTTGCAGGATGGACTTATATCTTACCATCTCTTCCTGCTACCAAAATAAAAAAAATAAATTGAAAGACAAGACCCACCAGTCTAGTTTTGTAGACCTGTGAAACGTGTCTTTATTTCTTGGCATTAGAAGAAAGATATTTTTAATCCGTATCGTGGTTTAGAGTTGAAGTGAATTGATACCCAATTTTCCATCTTAGATCTAATTTTCCATCTTAGACCTCCTTTATCAAAAAAAAAGCATTTTTTTTCTCCTAACGTGTCTCCCAAAATGTAAATACTATAGGCAAAAAGAGTACCCTGTAAAATTCTCACACTGGAGCACCTCTTCAAAAGTCACAGATAATTCAATGAGGAAGTGCTGGTACTGCACTCACAGGACATGAGACCTGTGAAGCTTTCGTGTTTTGAAAGCATCCTTCTGTGTGAGGGGGACTGCCTCCCTTAGTAAAGTAAACCTCTCAGAACTTCTTTTTGAAATAAAAACAGACAAGATGCAGTTACTAAGCTGCAAGTTTTCATTGGCAAACCTAGCTGAATCCGTTTTAAAATACTTAGCACTCGGACACAATTCTCAAACTCAGGAAGAAGGAACAGGGTTGGTTTGGGTTTACTATAAAGGTTGCCTCACATAAACAACTGACTCCTTTTAGCGTTTTTTTTCTTTTTGTAAAAACTTTACACAAAATAGGGTTTTAAATTCTTTTTGCTTGTTTTGGACTTGGTGTATTTTTGTCAAGTTTATATTGATTGGCAATGCAGAGACTCCTTAAGGGCAGGGGCTGTGGCCTTTGATTCACTTATGCTACAGTCTAGTATCACTACAGTGCTGAGTAAAAGACACAGCCCCTGCCCTCTTGGAGATCATATTGTTTATATTTGAAATCTCAGTTGCTAAGAGTATGTATGTGTGGATAAGAAAGCCGTGAAGTCCTCTGGGCAGCTGGGTATATGGAGAATTACGTGTGTCCTGTCTTTAAAACGTCAGCCTCTATTAAGGGGTACAGAACACCCCAAGATCACTAAAACTTGGAATGTGTTGGAGGCAGAAAGTATCTCTCTCATTGCCTAGTGTTGTTGTTTTTTTGTTTTTTGTTTTTTGTTTTTTTTACTGACCTGGAATTCTTTTAATTGTAATAAATATCTTCTGTCACAAATAAATGCCACAAATAAATGAAATTGCCATTCCTAAGCTGAGCACCTGTCTGTGAAGGACCTTGGTGTCCTGACTGGACAGAGCATTCATAGCTCCAAGAGAATCATGACAAGATATGCAAAGCAGGGATAATAAGGAGAAAGCCCTTCCCTTTCGAGAAGCCCTTCCCTTTCACAGCCCTTCCCTGTGATTCTGCAGTGAAAAGTGATGCCCAGAGATCCACACACAGAACCCTTCTAACCAACCAGGTCAAGACTTATCATCTTATCTCCTCTGGCAGGTCCCCTGTAATCAAAAGAGAGGAAGTGTCTATCTAAACAAGACCCTTTTGGGTCCTTAGATTCATGGCAAAAATCATCATGGCCCCCATCAGAAAAGAAAATCAGCAATAAACCAAGCCAAGCAACTAAAATGTATAATGTGGACCTGACTCATGTTGGGAGGCAGAATTCAGACACTCACAGATCAATCTTGCAAGTTTTCTCTTCTTTAAGTTGAGCTGCTCAACTTTATGAACTGTGAAATTTACTTACATTCTTTCAACCCACATATATCATTGCAGTTTATGAAGTTGCAGTGAACTGCCCATTCAGCTAAATTGCAGTGTTTATTCTTGTCTCATGTCGAAATACAACAATCTTATGGGAAATATTATGACAGTCCATTCCAACTGTTTTCAGACACATGCATAAACAGTCTCTGCTCACATTCCACAGCCACCTGCATGTTATCCATACAGCTCCCTGAGAAGTCCAGGGATGGGAGGTGGGGTGTGGAAGGATGGAGGGTCCTTCATTTTCTAAACACTTTGTATAAGTCACTACTCATCGTGCCTAGCAAGTATAAGATTAACATTTTGAATAACAAACTGGAAAACAAATAATCCTTCCAAGAACCTAGCGAACTGTTCAAAGGAAATTTTAATTTCAGTCTACCAGAAAAGTTAAATCTGTTGTTGGACATAGGAGGCTTTCAGAAACATGCCTCTTATATCAATTTCCACTATCTTTCAAGTTACCTAAAGGCACCAGGCTGCTTGAGCAAGAAGAATAAAAGGCCTAGAGTGCAAATTATGTGAAGTAGAGTTTTTAGATTGTGGGATTGTAATAATATGGGATTCTCATGGTTACATCATGTTAAATCGCACTGTTCAGTCTTTAAAACTTGGTGTTTTAAAATTTGTCTCATTGTGATAGCCAGAAACAAGGAATAAACGTGATTTCAGTTTAAACTATATACAAATATCTTCTGTAATTTTGCTGCTCTAATTTTTAGGCTATAAATTTTGTAATAGAGCTTATCAGATTGCAAATTTCCTTTGTTTACAATCTCATGTAGTAGGGCTCAGATAATTTCTTAGCTATAAACCTTTTCTCCCACTCTCATATTAAGTTTCATTTAAAATATTTAAGCGAAGCCTAAAAATTGAAATCAGTTAAGAATTTGGAGAGTTTATCTTAAATGGAAATGGTGTATTCTTTTCAAAGAATTTTGTAACCATCTTTACAGTTTCTTTGCTTGGAAAACTTGGGTTGTTAACTACCAGTTAGCAATTGCATTACTTTCCAAAACGTTATCTAATGGGCCCAATGTGTACCTCAAGATAAACACAGTATGTTATGTCTAAAAATTTCCTTGTCTGTTGATTTAAATGGTTCTGAAATGTCTATAATAAAGAAATTTTCAAAGTTGCTTTTCTTGCAGTTGTTCCTCAGTGGTCAGACCTAGTGCATAGTTTTCTAAGGACTTGTTTCCCATCCTCACTTAGGAGTAGGGAATTTGGAGGGAGTCCTGATACTGCAAGCCCATTCTGTATTAATAAGAGATGGAAGACTGTGGCTATCGTGCATAGTCAGAAGATGCGGGTAACTAGGTAGCTTGATGGCATACAGAGAATCCAGGGCCTGTGTGGTCAGGAGATAGTGCAGAAGATGAAATAGATAAACTGGTGAGGAAAAAAAAAAAAACCCTGGTCCAAAGATAGTTGTCTCAACTGATCGTTCACGATCAGTTACAGATCAAACTCCTTGTTCTACTCTTTCCCACTCTCACTACTGCACTTGACTCTTAAAAAATAAAGTATACATTTGAATGAGGAAAAGAAAGATAATATAAATTTATATCTCTTTGGCTTACATACAGTTTAACTTATGTAACTAGCAAATAGCAGAGATGGCTGAGGCTATTAAAGAAAAATTGAGTGTTCAATATGCTGCAGCATCCACTGGGAAGTGTTACACAGAAGCTGGAGAATTGCAAGTGGAGTTTGGTTAAGAGAACTTTAACTGCACTCAAAATAGCATAAAACAGTTTCTCAATATTTTATGCCCCAAATCTTCCTGTCTTCTTTTACTAGACTAAAAGCATCCCCAAATCATTCATTCCATCTTACACTTAAGCCTTCAACCCTTCTTTCCTGTTTCACAGGCATAAACCTGTGACTAAACCCATACGTGTCCATTTTACTGGATTTCAGGAATGTGTGCTAGAAGAACCTATAGGCTTGACTTAGATTGACTGAAACTTCCCGAGATCTATCTCAGGATTTTTAGAGTATTTCATCAAGTAGTATACACTAGAACATTTGACTCCCAAAATTAGATATTGCAAAGTAAATTTGAGTTTAGAAATAAGTTGGGTTAGAATCAGATGTCCTTTGATTCCTTATATATCTGAAGTTAGAAAAAGCCAAATCATTGAAAACAATAAGTCCTGCTTCAATTCTTATTACACTGAAATGAATAAAAAGATGTGCCTGCTCAGCCCCTTCTTGCTTAGGTGATTCATGCACATCCTTCAGGATTTACCAAATGTCATCCCCAAGCTGATTAGATTTCACTCCTTTGCACTGATATAGCTCTCTGTGTGTATCTCTGTCCCCTGGAAAGCTATAAGCTCTTTAATATCAGGGCTTATGTCTTCATTGTTGTATCTTCAGAAGTAGGTGCTGTTTGAGCTTCTGTTGAATGACAGTGTGAAAATCACATTCCTGATGGTGGCCAGTCTTTGTGCCATCAAAGTCAAGACTGCAGCCACATGACAGTGTAACAAAGTAAGGTCAGATGAGTGATATCAATGAAACTTGTACTCATCATAAAATATCTGAGTGCCTAAAAATGGGTGAAATGTAAACTTGTCTAGAAATCCCAGGTTGAGTTTGTATCACTTCCCACTGAATAAATTTTTCTTAGTTTATTTATTCAATGACTTCCATTTTTAATGGCTAAAAAAAATGACTCGAAAGGTTGTGTTCCCATAGATTGGCTCAAATACTAGCTCTAAAAGACACAGGCAATTGAAAAGTAAGAGATATGGTTGAATGACCTCAGCTAAGAGTGGTCTCAGGGTCAGAGGCAGGGATGGGTAAAGATAAGAAACAGAGATCTGTGTGCTCAGAAACACAAGGCCAGGAGACATGGTGCTGAGCATGGAAAATACCATCTGTAGGCAGATCATAGAAGTTTAGAGACAGAAGGGACCTTGGAAAGGATCTGGTCCCTCCTCCTTATAGGAATGAAACCCATGGAGGGTGAGTGATGGGCCCCAGACCTCATATGGGTCATGAAAGAACCAAGGCTAGAAATAAAATCTCCCAGTTCCCTGTTTTGTATTCCTCCCATTACAACACTGTCTCCCATCTTCCTCAGCTTTCAACTTTCAAAAGTAACTTGTTTTTTTAGTGCATGGAACGCCCTACGCTGATCCTCCAACTTCTTTGTCTAAGACTAAAGAACAAGGCAGTCCTCAGTTGATACTCCTCAGTCAGTGTTAGGTGGAAATCAAGAGAAACCTACGTATGAAATGGAAGCTCTGGGTACATCTCCTACTCTTTGATAACACGGATCACTCAGTGGAGACGCTAAATGAGATGAATGGGACAGAAAATGTAAAAGATTCACAGATAGCACACACACATTTCATCCTGCTGTATATATCCAGGCTAGCTGCTAGGAAGAGTTTACAGGCTGTGGCACCTAGGAAGAGGAGCAGCTCTGTAGTACTAAATATGGCCACAGGGTGTGGAGCTTTTCCACCCAGCCAATGACTGTGAAAGGATCACCCCGATCAACTCTTAATGGAGTACAGTGGAGAGTCAGGGATTAGGAAGGAGTAAAATTTCAGTCCAACCATATTGGAGGTCTCTCTTTCCATCAGTCACTTTTCAACTTTCCTCAGTTAGCCAAAGGCATTGGAATCCTAGTTATAGAAATGAATAAACAGAAGTAGCTCAAGAAAGATAAAGGGCCAGGAGCGGTGGCTCATGCCTATGGTCCCAGCACTTTGGAAGGCTGAGGTGGGTGGATCATTTGAGGCCACTTGAGGAGTTTGAGACCAGCCTGGCCAGCATAGCAAAACCCCATCTCTACTAAAAATACAAAAATTAGTCAGACATGGTGATGGGCACCTATAATCCCAGCTACTCGGGAGGCTGAGGCACAAGAAAGAAAGATAAGGAATTTGAAGATGGGGCACTATGCATTTTTTCAACAGGTGTCCACTGGGGAAGAGAGTAGAAAACTGATCTGTCATATGCCTTGCCACTTCTTGGTTCTGAGTCTGGGATTTTTCTTTCTTTCTTTCCTTCCTTCCTTTCTTTCCTTTCTTGTCTTACTCTGTCACCCAAGTTGGAGTGCAGTGGTGCAATGATGGCTCACTACAGCCTCAACCTCCCTGGGCTCAAGTGATCCTCCCACCTCAGCCTCCTGAGTAGCTGGGACTACAGGTGTGTGCCACCATGCCCGGCTAATTTTTTAATTTTTTGTAGAGATGGGGTTTCACCATGTAGGCCAGGCTGGTCTCGAACTCCTGGGCTCAAACAGTCAGCCCGTCTCAGCCTCCCAAAGTGCTCGGATTACAGTTGTAGTCAGCATGCCAGGCCTGTCTCTGGAATTTTAAGAGTGAATAGCTTGAGTCAGAAGCTCTTGAGTAAAAAGAAGTTGTACTTAAAAAAAAAAAAATCCATTGGTTTGTTTTGAACAACAAAACCCTCAACCTGAAACTAGCTCTATCAACTAACATTATACTAAAACTTACTTGCAAGTTTGGATTGAGAAACCATATCTCAATCCTCCTCCTTGGCCTTCAGAGTCAAACCATGAACCCACCCAATTGGCCATGGAAGAAAGGACAAAGAAAAGATACATCCTAACTAAGAAAAAGAGAATCATCGATCTATAGTTTTTGCATAAATGTTTCTGCCTCATTCTATGTACCCTTTACTACTCTCAGGAACACAGTTATTGACAAGCTAAAGCAAGTCTGTTTTTCAATTCGCCTTTTAAGAAGAGGACTGATTTTTATAAATCCAGTAAACTACCAACAATTTCGTTTTTCATAGTTTAAGTTGCCATCTTGAAGCAGTGTAATTGCCTGTTAAAAGTTTTCATGGCTGGGTGTGGTAGCTCATGTCTCCCAAGCCCCAAAGGGATTACAGGCATGAGCCACCACGCCCAGCCATGAAATGTACTTTGAGAAGCCAAAGCAGGTGGATCACTTGAGCCCAGGAGCTTGAGACCAGCCTGGGCAACATGAGGAAACTCCATCTCTACCCCGAAAAATACAAAAATTAGCTGGGTGTGGTGATGTGCCTTGTAGTTGCAGCTACTCAGGAGGCTGAGGCGGGAGGATCACTTGACCCCAAGAGATCAAGGCTGCAGTGAACCTAGATTGCACCACTGCACTCTAGCCTGGGTGATAGAGTGAGACGCTGTCTCAAAAAAAAAAAAAAATTTTCATATAATCATGTTTTTATCACACATCAGTGATTCATGAGTAAGAGTCGTGGGGTAATGTGATTGTTCTGAGAGTAGACCACAGTTTTGTTTTGTTTTGTTTTTTTTCAGACAGAATCTCACTCTGTCACCAGGCTGGAGTGCAGTGGCATGATCTCGGCTCACTGCAACCTCTGCCTCCCAGGTTCAAGCAATTCTCCTGCCTCAGCCTCCCGAGTAGCTGGGACTACAGGCGCGCACCACCACGCCCAGCTAATTTTTGTTTTAGTAGAGACAGGATTTCACTGTGTTAGCCAGGGTGGTCTCGATCTCTTTACCTTGTGATCCACCCACCCCGGCCTCCCAAAATACTGGGAGGTCTGCTGTACAGTATTACAAAATACTGTAAAATGGTCTGTTCCACTGGCTTTATGTTGTTTTTTTAAAATCTTACCCCATCCTTCATGCTATGCCCTCAGTTTTGGTTTCTTTTCTATGTGGAGGCTCTATAGAATCATGCCAGTCCTGCATCTGTATCCTATTTGCCCCCGTCTGACGCTGGAAAAGTTTAGCCATGTAAATTATCATTTTCCCATTGAAGCAAATGCAATCTTGAGAGGACATGTGACTGACTTCCCATCCTTGAGGCAAATCACTCACAAACCCACTTAGTCTCAAAATCTGAGTCCTGGACAGGACTTCAACCTCCTCAGGCTGTGATGATCTCTTCCTGTATTTAGAGATCTCTATGGAAGTTTCTGTTCCTACACTGGACAGTTCTCAGTTCTCTCTTCTCTGCCTCATTTTGCAACTTAAATCGTTCACCTACTTTTATGGTATGTGAGTAATATTTCCATTTTTTTAGATGTTCACCTATTTCTCCATGGAGATAAATTGTGAATCAGGTCATTTTCTATCCTATTGTTTCTCAGGCCTAGAGAATGTTACTTTTCTTTCTAGTTTTCCTGTTAGATGAAAATAACACTCGAGTTCTTGTCACTGTGCTTCAGTTCTGTGTGCACCAGTTATCTGGAGCAAATTTGGGAGAAATATTATTTCCCTGCATTTAGTCATTCTGGATAATAGATGTGGACATTATTTGTTCTGGCAACAGGAAAAGGCAACCTGTAGAGACACCACTATGATAGCAACCTAGAGAGGACTATGATCCATGAATCAGTTAATCGCTGAGAGTCTGTTCTTTGGAAGGCTAAGATAACTAACTTATCTTTCACAGATAACTCACTGTAAAAGAAGAGTTTGAAATATGGAATGGGAGAAGGAAGGACATGCCCTCCTTATTCAGTTAACTATAGGTACCTCTCACTAGAATTCATGCTTGAGGGGGAAATGCTCTTATTTAACCCTTGCCAACTTCTTCGAGAGGAGTGTTGTTTTATTTTATTTAAATTTTTTGCCTTAGCATGTTGCCAATGTTGACCATTTTTGGAGCATCTGTCTTCTGTCTATTGGCTTTGTCCCCTCCTGACTGTCACCCAGTGTCAGGGCGTGACTTTGTTTTAGGAGGATTGAAAAGGAGAAGTCAGCAGTTGCTGCTGGAGGAGAATCTGACACACAGCAGGTGTATCCAGCACCCATTTCCAAACTGTGGATGATCCCATTACCAACTTATCTCCTGACCTCGCTCAGGTGTTCTCCCAACTTATTGTTCACAGAAAGAAAGGATCCTCTCTACCACTCTGCCTCTGTTCTAGGTTTCTGCTCATACCCTGGGACTTCTTGTATTTTTACTCAGACTTAGCCCAAATTTCACATTTCCTTGAATTCGCTTTTTTCTCTTTTATTCTATCTCCAGCTAGCTCATTGTGGTGGTTTAAAACATTCTGTAATCTGATTAGATCTGCTGGGGTAAACAGCATTGGAGAAATTCTGTCGGTCTCCTAGGCAGATGGAGGAAGGAAGGGCAGCTGGTGTGTGGTTGTATGGGTTCATTCATTGAAGTAATTTAGGGGAAGTGCCTAACATCGTTTCCAAACAGTAAAAATTTACTCTTCAGTAAATACCAGATCCACTGAATGCAGAAGACAGGTTAGAAGTTATTTTTAATATCAATAGATTGTTTATCCGCCAGCTCCCCATGCCCTGGTGTGCTCTTAAGAGACTTCCCCAGAATGTTTCAGGGAAGGCGTGTTTCATTTGCGCCTATGTTGACTAACACAGTTCTTCTCTGATTCTCAGCCCTGGCCATAGCACCCAGGCCTGCCATGGCCGCAGGCATTAGTCATCACTGCCAGGAGCTCCTGGACACAAGCTTTGGTTAGACAGCTAGTCCTGTGAACAGGCACCACCTGAGAGGTGCATAGGGGCATTTCCTGTCTCCACTGTGACTTCTTCTCCCCAGTACCACTATATCATCCATAGGAAATCACATGCATTATTTCATTTAATTTACACAGCAATACTAAGAGGTAGCTACTACTGTTGTTCCTTTTTTTTTTTTTTTTTTCTTGAGATGGAGTTTTGCTCTTGTCACCCAGGCTGGAGTGCAATGGTGCTATCTCAGTTCACTGCAACCTCCACCTCCTGGATTCAAGCGATTCTCCTGACTCAGCCTCCTGACTAGCTGGGATTACAGGCATGCATCACCGTGCCTGGCTAATTTTGTATTTTTAATAGAGATGGGATTTCTCCATGTTGGTCAGGCTGGTCTCAAACTCCCAATCTCAGGTGATCTGCCACCCTCAGCCTCCCAAAGTGCTGAAATTACAGGCGTGAGCCACCGCACCTGGCCTGTTGTTCCCATTTCTATAGATAGGAAAACTGCATCTAAAAAGGATAACCCACCGAAGATCACATAGCAAGTAAATGGCCAATCCCAGGTTGAAAGCCGTCTTTCTGACCCAGGGTCCTTGCTCTTATGAGGGGATATATACAACATGCTCCGAGAGCTCACAGTTGCAGGGTGGGAAACCTCACTGTGTCTTAGAGCTCAGAGAGGGCGTCCTGAAAGAAGTGGTGTCTGAATAGGAATCTGAAGGGATAAGACGGAATTAGGAAGATAAAGGAGAGGCAGGAGAAGGTGGCTGGTATTCAAGGGAATAATACAATACCATCATCCCTTAGTTCCAGGACCACTGGGGATACCAACATCTGAGTCCCTAGTATAAAACAATGTAGTATATTTGTATATAGCCTATGCACATCCACCTATATACTTTAAATTATCTTTAGATTACTTATAATACCTAATACAATGTAAATGTTATGTAAATAGTTCTTATCATATATTTTTATTTTTTTTTATTGAATTGTTATTTCGTGGAGTTTTTTCAGATGTTTTCCATCAGTGGTTGGTTGAATTTGTGGATGTGCAACCCACAGACATGGGGGACCAACTGTATTTGCAGAGTCCTAAAGATCCAAGAGAGCACACGTTGCTTACAGAAATTGTCCAGTAGGACTGGAAGGTAGCAAATAAAGAACACTGGTGAGAAATGAAGTGGCAGGAAGGAGCCTTTCCACAAAGATCAACTGCAAGGCAGATGTGGGAGTCTGTTATTTCATCCTGAAAGCATCAGAGAAACTTTGTCATTGAAAGTGGGATGATGTGACATGAACAGATAGGACTGCTGTGAATGCAAGGTGGAAAACAGACTGAAAGAAGGCAGACCTGGGTGCTGAGAGGTCAATCAGGAAGCCATAGGAATTCATGCAAGGGATGAGAGGAGCTGGGTGGAGCACCGCCTGTGGGGATGTAGAGAAATGGAACAAGTAGAGCAGTGTGTTTGAGGTGAAACTGAAAGGGTTTGGCAACTCATCAAACATGGCAGCTAGTGTTTATCTTTGAGGGCCAGTGCCTAAACCTCCCATAGCCCAAATGCCTGCGAGTCTCTCAAACTTTTTTCACTCCCCCTCCTAATACAATACGGTAAAGGAAAGTAAAAGATTAGTATTCTAATAGTATTTTAAGGGCTTCTAGGTATAAAAAGAAACAATAGAATATGAATTTTATGACAAACCATAGCACTTGCTGTGTCCCAACAAAATTCATATGTTGACAACTAATCACTGATGTGATGGTATTAGCAGGTAGGGCCTTTGGAAGATGATTTGGTCATGAGGGCAAAGCCCTAATGAATGTAATCAGTGTCCTTAGAAGGGACCCCAGAGAGCAAGCTAGCCCCTTCTGCCATGTGAGAACAAAGCAAGAGGTGCCATCTGTGAAGAAATATACCTTCACTAGACACCAAATCTGCTAGTGCCTTGATCTTGAACTTCCCAACCTCTAGAACTTAGAAATAAACTCGGGTATGGTATTTTGTTATAGCAGCTCAGATAGACCGAGAGTGCTCAAGCCAGAATCCCTGCCAGATCCTCTTTGCACAAAAGGATGAAACAGACGCTCTGTCACACAGACTCCATCCGCAGACAAGCTCAGTAAGGAGCTACCAAGAGTGTGGCCCTGAACCAGAGTATCCCTCTCTCCACCCAGCCACACTGGGTTCTGCAGCACCCAAATACTGCAAGCAGGGATTTCCTCAAAGTCAGAAGCTCTGACAACTGCCTGCCAGGAGCTTTAGAGGTTGCACTCAGTGGGTAGCAGTGGCTGGGTAGCAGAGGTTGTGCTGAGAGCACCTTCCGTGGCAGCAGCACAACAGGTGTCACAGCTAACAGCAATGAGGGAGGAGCAGGAGTGAGGATGGCGTCCAGGCTGTCCACTTGGGCAACTGGATAGAAAAGAAACAGAGAAGCAGCATGAAGGAGATGCTTCCTCAGCTTTGGGTGTGTTGCATTTCAGGCCATCCACCAATTAGGATCGTTTTTGGCCACACAGAACTAAAACCCAGCTACTATGGCTTTGTCAAGTAGGGGTGTGTTCTTTTGAATAACAAGAAGCTCCAAAAAGGCAAGTTACGACTTTTGCAGCTGCTCAAGTGGGTCATCCAGGAACCAGGACCCTTCAGCTCTCCTGCTGCACTACCCTAACCAGTGGCTTTAATCCTCACTGTCATCATCATATGGACCCAGTACATACAAGCATTTTTACTGACTTCCAAGAGAAAGAATGGTTGGAAGTGTCAAGAGGCAAAAACAATTCAGCGGCACAGTCTCGGCTCACTGCAACCTCTGCCTCCTGGGTTCAAGCGATTCTCCTGCCTCAGCCTCCAGAGTAGCTGGGATTACAGGTATACGCCACCATGCCTGACTAATTTTTGTATTTTTAGTAGAGATGGAGTTTCGCCATGTCGGCCAGGCTGGTCTCAAAATCCTGAGCTCAAGTGATTCCACCCCACTTGGCCTTCCAAAGTGCTGGGATTACAGGTGAATCTGTCCCTTTTTAACAAGGAAATATATTCCTCAGAAATGCCACCCATAGATATCCAATTGGGCAAAACTATGTCACATGACCACCCAGTTGCACAAGTTGCATTGCTGTGTTATTTCTAACCCTGAACTAATAGAGACTCTCTATGAGCAAGGAAGAAGAGGAGATCAGATATTGGACAGGCAACCAGCAGTGTCTGCCATGGGTTTGCTGTGAATATTCATTGCCTCCGTGTTGACTGTAGGAATGTAGGCCATCCTGGTGGGGATTCTTTTTTTATTTATTTTTTACTTTTTATTTCAGTAGGTTTTTTGGGGATCAGGTTGTGTTTGGCTACATGAATAAGTTCATTAGTGGTGATTTCTGAGACTTTAGTGCACCCAGCACTTGAACAGTATACGCTGTACCCAATGTGTAGTCTTTATCCCTCCCTGCCCCCGACCCTTTCTCCTGAGTCCCCAAAGTCCAATGTATCATTCTTATGCCTTTGCATCCTTATAGCTCAGCTCCCCCATATGAGCGAGAGCATATGATGTTTGGTTTTGCATTTCTGAGTTACTTCATTTAGAATAATAGTATCCAGGGCCGGGCACAGTGGCTCACACATGTAAACCCAGCAATTTGGGAGGCTGCGGTGGGTGGATCACCTGAGGTCAGGAGTTCAAGACCAGTCTGGCACCACAGTGAAACCCCGTGACTACTAAAAATACAAAAATTAGCCAGGCCTGGTGGCATATGCCTGTAGTCCACTTCCGCATCTTCCTCATTTTCTCTTGCCACTGCCATATAAGAAGTGCCTTTCACCTCCTGCCATGATTCTGAGGCCTCCCCAGCCACGTAGAGCTGTAAGTCCAATTAAACCTCTTTTTCTTCCCAGTCTCAGGTATGTCTTTATCAACAGCATGAAAATGGACTAATACAGTCAATTGGTACCAGTAGAGTGGGGCATTGCTGAAAAGATACCCGAAAATGTGGAAGCGACTTTGGAACTGGGTAACAGGCAGAGGTTGGAACAGTTTGGAGGGCTCAGAATAAGACAGGAACATGTGGGAAAGTTTGGAACTTCCTAGAAACTTGTTGAATGGCTTTGACCAAAAGCCTGATAGCGATATGGACAATAAGGTCCAGGCTGAGGTGGTCTCAGATGGAGATGAGGAACTTGTTGGGAACTGGAACAAAGCTGTCTTTTTTTATGTCTTAGCAAAGAGACTGGCAGCATTTTACCCCTGCCCTAGAGATTTGTGGAACTTTGAACTTGAGAGAAATGATTTTGGATATCTGGCAGAAGAAATTTCAAAGCAGCAAAGCATTCAAGAGGTAACTTGAGTGCTGTTAAAAGCATTCAGCTTTATAAGGGAAGCAGAGCATAAAAGTTTGGAAAATTTGCAGCCTGACAATGTGATAGAAAAGAAAAACCCAATTTTTGAGGAGAAATTCAAGCCAGCTGCAAAAATTTGCATAAGTAACAAGCACCAGAATGTTATTCCCAAAGACAATGGGGAAAATGTCTCCAGGGCATGTCAGAGGTCTTCAAGTCAGCCCCTCCCATCAGAGGCCAGGAGGCCTAGGAGAAAATGGTTTCGTGGGCCAGGCCCAGGGTCTCCGTTCTGTGTGCAGCCTAGGGACTTGATTGAATGAATTTTTTGACAAGGCCTATCCAGAGATTAGAGAAACTTTCCAGACAGCCAGAGCTGAGACCCAGGCACCCATGACAAATTTTAGTGAAGCTCAGGATCTACTTTTTGAGCACCATTTTGTCAAATTTATCTGGAGTTCTAGAATTTAAACTTATGCCAGTGAGTAGGAGCTAGTCATGTGACTACGATGAATGACCCCCGCCCCGACCCCCAAGCGTACAAGCAGCAACCACAAATCTACTTGGTCTTCCACATTGAAGGAAACATCTAAAAACAGGAACATAGTTTTCATAATTGGAGCTAGATCCTCTTAATTAGGAATTTCCTTTGAAATCTCTGGAAGTGGACAAGAATGATATATGGTATAAACAGACTTACCCATAAGACCAACTAAGCAACAAAAAATAATGAAGCTGATTTCTTTAGCCTTAGCTCCAGGCAAATATGCAGTTTTTAATTTATTTTTTCACTGTTCTACACTTTCTGCCTAAAACATATGACTCTTAATCACCACAACCTTCATGAATGGAATGCAACAAGGTATTAAACACCTTAGAGGGAAAAAAAAAAAATGTGTGGTATTCCACAAAGGGTAGTTAATGAGTCAATATACCTTTCTATATAGGATAATCCATGCCTAACTTTCTTTGACTTTAAAAAGCTTAAGCAGAGTCTTGGGAACAGTATCAAAGAAATAAAATTGCCTTTAAGAAGCAAGATCCAGGCTTTCATTTCTTTGAAAGAGGAAAGTTAAACCCAAAGGAAAAGCAGAAAACCATTAAAAATGACAAGTCTTATATATTAGCAGAAAGAGGGAAGGAAATTCTTTGTCATTGTTTGTCATGTAAATTGGCAAGATAATGAACCAAGAAGGACTGACCTTTTCACTGGAGGAAAGAGCTGGCATTTAGATTATTTTTCTGAGGTCAGGAACGGGGTCTTATTCGCCTTTCCATCTCCCTCACAGGAACCAGCACAGAAATTTGTCTGCAGTCTATGTGCGGTAATATCTATTGGTTATTTGATGGGTGAGTGGGTGGAGGAGTGCATGGGTTGGTTGGTGGATTTAAATTAAGCAACTTTCTCTCTTTTCTCCTCCAAGCCTATATAGCAACCTCTTTCTCCTGGTCTCCTGCCCATAATGCCTAGTCCCAGTGCCGTCATCAATGTTGTTTGAACCAGCGTGCCTGTCCTTGTATCAGTACTACAGGGCCATTCCCCTCTAGAAGGTGAATGGGTTTCCTCCAGAAGGCTTCTCCTTTTGCCACTGAACTGTAAACTCCTATGTCTCATTTATCACTGTCCTGTTCTCCCAAGGCTGTCCCACCTGCCCCTCAATCTGTCCCTCCCAATAAATATTTATGTCATTGGCTTGGTGAATTTAAGCAAATTGCACATTTAAATTCTGTTTTTGAAAACAAACTTTTCTTTAAGTAGTGTTTTTAAAAAGGAAGATAAATGTTTGCCAAAAGTGCTAAATGTCTTAAGATACCTGTATTTACCTATTTAAGAAATCATTTTTGTACTTAAAATTGAGGCTTACATTTAATTTTCAATCCAATGAAATAATCTGTCATAGCTTTAAGAAAAATACAAGGCACTGGCCGGGCACGGTGGCTCACGCCTGTAATCCCAGCACTTTGGGAGGCTGAGGCAGGCAGATCACGAGGTCAGGAGATCGAGACCATCCTGGCTAACACGGTGAAACCCTGTCTCTACTAAAATACAAAAAATGAGCCAGGCGTGGTGGCGGGTGCCTGTAGTCCCAGCTACTCGGGAGGCTGAGGCAGGAGAATGGTGTGAATCCAGGAGATGGAGCTTGCAGTGAGCCAAGATCACGCCACTGCACTCCAGCCTGGGCAACAGAGCAAGACTCCATCTCAAAAATGGGAAAAAAAAAAAAAAAAAAAACAAGGCACTCACTTTTCCTAGCTTTTTTTAGTTTTTCTTTTCTCATTCAAAATGATTTTTTTAAAAAGTATTCAACTTACTGAATATATAATTCTCTGTAAATTATAATGTGATTCACTCTGTAAATTTTGAAACATTTGCCTCTATTAGGTTTCTTTCTCTTCCTGTGTTAACAACCACATGCATTCTGCTAGATTTGCCTCAAAGCAGAGGGAACATCAGTATTGAAGACCTCTAATTCTCATAGACCATTTCACAGCAATCTTTTTACCAGTTCCTTCTTTAAGCTTTAAGAGAGCTCAGATCTAAAAACAATACACAGTATAGTGCCGTGTCTGAGATTTAGAGAAGACAGGTAAAGGTTAACAAAAATACAAAGAAAATTCAACTCATTCCATTTTACTGAAAACAATTTCCAAGTAGCTTATCTGTTATGAAGATAACTTCATCCAAGCATTTATTTAATAGTTAATTAGCAGCAGCTCTTAAAATATTTCTGCAGCTTAGAAAACACAGGGCCATCATCCTAGCTAATAATATCACACTGACGAGCAAAGACACAGTACCTACATTTTCAGCTGATGATGTGGCAAAGATCATGAAATTCTGCAAAACTCAATCTAAAGTGAGTTATAAATCGCACAAATACCAGCTAATGGATAATGAGATTCTATTCTAATGTTGATAATGTGCAATGTAAGTGTTTCCTGTTTCTTAAATAGGATATCTTTGACCATTTAAACAAGTCTTTATACCAAGCATCCACAGACATGAGTATATTAAAAAACCCATTTTGTGTATGTCGCTTGGAGGTAATGAGAAAGTGCTTTTCAATGGGACACGCATAAGAGGAGACATCAATGTCTTATTAATAGGTGAGAGCACGCTGAGTTAATAGTGCATTGATAACTTATTTTTATTGTCCCCTGCTCACCACGCTTGTGTGACTGGGTGATGTAATACTAGCAAGAAAACAAAAAGCCTAACCAGCACAATTACTGTGTCATCATTTTCTGGTATAAAAATGTGCTTGCCTTTTATTGGAAACATTTTTTTATCCTTGAGAACATCATTTGACCTTTTTCACAAATATCTTGTGTCCAATACATCAACCTCCTACCCTAAATTCCCCTTTTCTTCTCACTCCCACCCTTTTATCCAGCACCATGTCCAACTTTGATCTACTGAAAAATCCCAAAAAACACCCTGAAAAATCTGACTCTCTTTATTGTGTAAATCTCTCTCTAACCTTGGCTGTTCCCCATCTTTCCATTGTATCTTTTCAACAAAGGTTCAAACACCAAGTATAGCTTGAGCCAAGACTTCGGGGTGCTTTCATCTGTTTAAGAACTTGAAATGGGCAAATCTTTATCCACTACTAACTCTGTCCCTCTTGATGCCAACCACTCAGGGGGACACAAAAATACATGTGATACAATATCTGCCCTTTTGCCTAGTTGTGGGATGAGACAAATATATTTATTGAACATACATTTATTAAATTCTTACTCCATGTCAGATACCGCCAGCCATGGACAAAACAAAAAATGAGAGACACAAAGCTTGTCCTTAAGGGACTTATAGTAGAGAGCAAAGGAATAGACGTGGAAAGGAATTAGTGCCTCAAAGTGATCTAGGTGCTATGATCAAACATAAGCAAAATGTTGAGAGGGCACTAACAGAAAGTACCAGAAAGGGGATATTATTCAGAAGAGGAAGATATTATACAGGTGGGAAAGGAGGAGAAGTTTCCAAGAGTAGGATTTTAGCTTTCAACACCTCCTCTTGAATGCTCATTTCAAGAACTTGTTAGAAACTATTTGTAAAGAGGCTATAGTTACCAAAACAGTATGGTATTGGCCGGCACAGTGACTCACACCTGTAATCCCAGCACTTTGGGAGGTTGAGGAGTTCAAGACCAGCTTGGCCAACATGGAGAAACCCTATCTCTACTAAAAATACAAAAATTAGCCGGCCATGGTGGCGGGTGCCTGTAATCCCAGCTACTCAGGAGGCTAAGGCAGGAAAATGGCTTGAACCCGGGAGGCAGAGGTTTGCAGTGAGCCAAGATCATGCACTGCACTCCAGCCTGGGTGACAGAGCGAGACTCTGTCTCAAAACAAAAAACAAAACAAAACAAAACAAAACAGCATGGTATTGGTATAAAACAGAGCGAGACTCTGTCTTAAAACAAAACAAAACAGAACAAAAAACAAGAAACAAAACAAAAAAACCCAACATGGTATTGGTATAAAAATAGGCACGTAGATCAATGGAACAGAATAGAGAACCCATAAATAAAGTCAAATACTTACAACCAACTGATCTTCAACAAAGCATACGAAAACAAAATTTGGGGAAAGGACACCCTATTTGATAAATGGTGCTGGGAAAACTGGCAAGCCACGTGTAGAATAATGAAACTGAATCCTCATCTCTCACCTTACACAAAAATCAACTCAACATGGATCAGAGACTTAAATCTAAGACCTGAAACCATAAAAATTCTAGAAGATAACATCAGAAAAACTCTTCTGGACGTTGGCTTAGGCAAAGAATTCCTGACTGAGACCCCAAAAGCAAATGCAACAAAAACAAAAATAAATAAATGGGACCTAATTAAATAAAAAGCTTCTGCATAGCAAGAGTGATAGTCAGCAGAGTAAACAGACAACCCACAGAGTGGGAAACAATATTTGCAAACTGTGCATCCCACAAAGGACCAGTATCCAGATTCTACAAGGAACTCAAACAAATCAACAGGAAAAAACAATCCCATCCAAAAGGGGGCAAAGGACATGAAGAGACATTTCTCAAGAGATGATATACAAGCAGCCAACAAACATATGAAAAAAAAAATACTCAGCATCATTAATCATCAGGGAAATCCAAATTAAAACCACAATGAGATACCACCTTACTCCTGCAAGAATGGCCATAATTTAAAATTCAAAAAATAATAGTTGTTGGTGTGTCTGTGGTGATAAGGGAACACTTTTACACTGTTGGTGGGAATGTAAACTAGTACAACCACTATGGGAAACAGCATGATTCCTCAAAGAACTAAAAGTAGAACTACCATTTGATCCAGCAATTCCACTACTGGGTATCCACCCACAGGAAAATAAGTCATTACATGAAAAAGACACATGCACATGCATGTTTGTAGCAGCACAATTCACAACTGATGAGTGGATAAAGAGAATGTGGTGTATATACACCATGGATACTAGTCAGCCATAAAAAGGAATGAAATAATATCTTTTGTAGCAACTTGGATGGAGCTGGAGACCATTATTCTAGTGAAGTAACTCAGGAATGGAAAACCAAGTATCATATATTCTCAATTATAAGTGGGAGCTAAGCTATGAGGACGAAAAGGCCTAAAGGTAATATAATAGATTTTGGGGACTTGGTGTGGGGAGAGTGGGAGGGGGTGAGGGATAAAAGACTACATATTGAGTACAGTGTACACTGCTCATGTGACGGTTGCACTAAAATCTCAGAAATCACCACTAAATAACTTCTCCATGGAACCAAAAACCACCTGTGTCCCAAAGACTATTGAAATAAATAATAATAATAAAATAAAGCATTGTTGGAATAAAAGTAAAAAAAAAAAATTGAAAAGAATGTCTGTTTTCATCTTATTCCTCAGTATCTCCCACACTCATGCTGTAATTTATTTGGATTTTCCCTTAATTATCACCTTCAGGAGGTTTGATTGGACTTCCCAAAATACAGTAACTACCCAGGCACTCTCTCTTATGTACATGTATGTAATCCTTTTTCTAACACTTTCAAAATCTACTGTTTTGTTCTCTCTTGTCTCTCCAGTGCTTAGAATGGTACCTGTCACGTAGAAGGTGCTCAATGATGTTTTTGAATAGATGAATGGTAAATTTGCAGGATTTTCTCAAATCAGCTTTGTAGACAGGCCATTTTCCCTTTCTCAAACCTCTGTATTCCACACACTTTTCCTCCACCCTCATCAGCTTTGAATCAATAACCAGTATTGTTCCACAGAGAAATAAGTTTTACAGCTGAGAATGCTGATCACACCCTATTGCCCTTTCAAGGTGCTCGGGTGCCTTAGACAAAGGTCATAGTCAGAGCCAAAGCCTATGGCAACTAGGCAACTAGCTAAGTCTGCACAAATATCAAATTATAATATCAATTTTAAACAAAATGTAACCTATATAAGAAAATGAATTCTGGATTATACAAAACTGTTGTATTTTTGCTGTAAGTTTATTGTCTTTTAGTTCAGATTTCATGAGGATTTAGAATTTGGAGTGATGTGTTTTGCTTATTTCCCAATATTTTATGTCAAACAGAAGGACTGCCATTCTGAAAAGAGGGAAAATGGCACAATTATATTTGAAAATAAATATTATTTAGTCCTAACTAGCTGATAATTATAATAATACAAATGAGATATTATCTCTGCCATAAAGCTTCTTCTTAAAAAATAAAATATGCGGCCGGGCATGGTGGCTCACACCTGTACTCCCAGCACTTTGGGAGGCCGAGGCAGGTGGATTACCTGAGGTCAGGAGTTTGAGACCAGCCTGGCCAACATGGTGAAACCCTGTCTTTACTAAAAATACAAAAATTAGCTGGGCCTGGTGGTGCATGCCTGTAGTGCCGGCTACTTGGGAGGCTGAGGCAGGAGAATGGCTTAAGTCCTGGAAGTGGAGGTTGCAGTGAGCCGAGGTTGCACCACTGGGGGCGACGAAGTGAAACTCCGTCTCAAAAAAAAAAAAATAAAATAAAAAGAAAACATGTTTGTATTTATTTTTACCATGCCTTTGAATATGCTAATCTGTTCCACTCAATTTCACAAATATTTACTGAGTACTCCCAGGTAGTGGGAAGTGGGTTGGGGGTGCTGTTAGGTATGTAAAGATGAATAAGAACCTCAAGAATCCTGAAACCTAGTGTCTTACCATGAGTTCTAGAATAGTTTTATACTAACATCTCATATTTAAAGGAGAATTTGGTTGGGCGAGGTGGCTTACGCCTGTAATCCCAGCACTTTGGATGGCCGAGGTGGGTGGATCACTTGAGTTCAGGAGTTCAAGACCAGCCTGGGCAACATGGTGAAACCCCATCTCTACCAAAAATACAAAAAATTAGCTGGGCATGGTGGTGCACACCTGTGGTTCCAGCTACTTGGGGGGCTGAGGTGACAGGATCGCTTGAGCCTGGGAGGCAGAGGTTGCAGTGAGCTGAGATGACGCCACTGCACTCCAACCTGGGTGACAGAGTGAGGCCCTGTCTCAAAAATAAAAATAAATAAAAGAATATGCCTCTCTTCACTTTGTGTTTTCAATATTCAAAGTGGAAACGAAGTCAGAGAAAGCTACGCCGCAGTAGCAGAAGCCCATGCTAGTGGTGCAGAATCCCCCAGCCCCCAGAACTGCGCGGTTCTAGTTTTCCTGGTTGCCTTCTCCATGGGAAAATTAGGAGAGCATCTGTTGCTCTGAGCTCAAAAACAAAAACGTGCTCTGCTGCTCTAGGAGATAACATCCACAGAAGGCTGAAAATTAAAATAAACTAAACAGAGGACTGCAGATTGTTCAAATTAGCCCACATGAAAGCCAGGGGAATAGCCAGTCATTTAACTGTTAAATTAGACTGCGGCTGCAGCTGATTTGGGAGGACAGATGACTGAATGACAAGTGTTAATAAACCCGGGAAAAGGTGTAAAGTAAGCCACAGGGAAGCAAGGGAATGCAAAGCAGATGGACAATTGGATTTGAACAGAAGGAGAAAAATTAGATTTTTAGATTGAATCTTTTAAAAAGATAGCAATAACCTATATTTCCACAGACACACTCTTTTTCTTTCTGAAAGATTTGTAAGTCCTTCTTTTTCTGTTTACTGTCTAAAAGGAAGGGACAGGGGCTGCCAATAAAATGATACAGATAAGAAATACCTGAGTAAGAATGTTGGATGCTTTCCATAAACCTCCGAAAGCGTTGGGTCACTTGATATGTTGTTAACATACATAGGCATTCTATGAGATTCTAAACCCAAATACAGGCCAGTGAAATCAGTCAGTCAACTAACATAGTCTATTTCTAGTAGGTTGAGATACAAAAGAACTATTCATTCACTGCCATTTGAAAATGAATGATCTAGGTGACAAGTCTTGCCATTTTAAGAACCAAACCTTTTCCATGTGAAACTTGGTAAATTTTGAATTTTGAAATTTGAAATGGTGAATGCCACAAACCAAGTGGCTCACCATTCATACATTTGTTGAACAAATGTATGAATAAAACTTTTTGTTGAATGAATGTATTAATAAAATCTTCTTGAATAAATGAATGAATGAATGAATGAAATTGATTGTGCAATTGCATTCAGCAGTAGAGACTGAAAATAATTTCTTGGTGACATTGTAAACAGAAGTTATACTGCAGTCCCACCATATGAGAGCAAACTTGAGTGCTCAAATGTGAGCTGGGATGACAGTTTCACTTGGGTAGTTCTCACCTGGGGAATCAGACATAATGGAGCAAGTCTAGAATGTCAGTGAGATCGGCCCAGCAGGAGACTGCCAGTAATGGTCACTAGGGCCTACTGAGGGAACGCCACCTGAGGGGCCAATGATCAGACCTCACAATTTGTTAAAAGAGCAGTGCCAGGTTCCTTGGATGCGAGGTGAAATTTTGAGTTCTGCACATCATTAGTGAGTCTGATAGTTTTCCTCTAGGCAGGTTTCATGGACTCATATCTAAGTCTTAGGGAAACAGTGAAATGTAAAGGGAAAAGCAAAGAAATTACTCTTATATAAGCTTTCCATGCAACACTGGTAATACTGCTTTGAAGAAACGAGTTCTCTTCCGTTTGTCACAAAACTTAGCATCGTTTCAGGGAACATGGGACAGCTCCAGCATACCAGCTGCATCCAGCAGCACCCAGCTTCACCTAGGCTGCAGCCCTGGCCACCAACAGCGGCAGCACAAGCAGTAGTGACCCTCCACTGAAAAACACCCTCATGACAGCCACGTCCCCGGCACAATCACAGATTATCCACCACGACACAGCTGCACTGCCAGATCTGTGGGCACTGGCCCCGGGTGAGGATTAGGCTATTGTTAGCTATCAAGGCTGACTGAGCACGGTATGCCAGACTCTGGGCTAAACTCTGGCAACATAGTGACAAATAAGACACACTTGGTCTCTGCCCTTGTGGCACTTGCATTTTGGAAAGGTCTTGGCAGGTGTCTTAGTTTCCTAGGGCTGCTGTAACAAAATGCCACAAACTGGGTGGCTCACACAACAGGAATTTACTATCTCTCAGTTCTGGGGGCCAGAAGACCAAGATTAAGGTGTCAAGATTAAGTGTTGTTTCCTTCTGAGGGGGCTGTGAGAGAGAATCTGTTTCATGCCTCTCACCTATGGTGTTTGCTGCAGTCTTTGGTGTCCCTTGGCATGTAGAAGCGTCACCCTGATCTCTCCCTCATCTTCACATGATGTTCCCCTTGTATGCATGTCTGTGTCCCAATGCCCCCTTCTATAAGACGCCACTCATATTAGGGGCCCACCCTACTCTAGTATGACCTCATCTTAATTAATTACATCTACAAGGACTCTATTTCCAAGTAAGATCACATTCTGAGGTACTAGAGGCTAAGACTTCAGCATTTGAATTTGGGGAAACGCAATTATAGTGGAGAAAATATTTTTCTTTACCCTTCTGAGTTCTCAGCTGGGCCCCCTGTATCAAAAGACAGATTAACAAGAGAAAAACAAGCAGAAGTTTATGAACCTGTACATTTCAAACGTACATGAGAGAAAACTCAAGGACAGAGTAACCCTCAAAGAGGTGGCTTAGATCTCCAGCTTATATAGCATCTTCAACAAAGAATTAGTACATTTTTAGAAAAATGACAAGGCAAAAGGAAAGGATGTTAATTAAGCCTGTAAGTGCAGCAGTTGTGGGAAGCCAATGATATAGAAAATTCATGTTAAATAGAGGCTAAATAGTAAAGTTTGTTACGTAGATTCCTCTGGTGCCCTCCCCAGGCTGATAATGGCCTAACTGTGTCTCCAGTGACCAACCTTTGCCCTTCCTGGTAGACAGGGAAGGAGGGACACCTTTGTAAATTGATGTCCTGCTTTTAGACTAATAGCGGGGAGGGCACAGAGCTTTTCTTGTAGCTGATTCTTCTCAACTGCCTTTAGCTCAAAATAATCCTTATACCAAAGTGGCATATTTTGGGGTGGCATATTCTGCACCATTCACTATGCCACCCATAACAGCAGAGAAACACTGGTGGGAGCTGAGCCACAGAGGGTAATGGTGGATGCCACATGTAGCCGAGAGAACATGTTTTTGAGCCTGTGTGTGAAAACTGCTGAAATTCCAGAAACTATGATGGAGCCCTTGTGAGTGGTGGAAGGTCTCACAGAGCAGATGGAGGCAAAGGACAGAAGAATATTACTTAATACTCTAAAACCTCAATTTTACTGCCTAGGCTAAGGAAACATATGTTCATATGTTATTCTGTTTTCTTCCAGTTTTTCACGTATTTTTAAACGTTTAGCCATCTGAACGGTTTCAAATTCATTGTGTTATATAGAGTAAGCATACGTCTAATTAATTTTTCTCTCTCCTGATATCCACTTACCCCAATCACCTCTATTAAGCAGTGACTTGAGAATAATATGTAGTGAGTTTTTATTGTATTGCAGTTGTAAACCAAAAAGTTGTCTGACACAGATCTCAATCAATTTTGAGGTTTATTTTGCCAAGGCTGAGAATGTGCCTGGGAAAAAGAAACACAAGTCACAGTAGGATCTGCAGCTTGTGCTTTTTCCAATAAGGGTTTTGAGGACTTCAATATTTAAAGGAGAAAGAGCAGGCAGGAAAGGAAAGCGGAAAGAAAAAAGGGGGAGGATAGGTAATGAGGCAAGTGGTCCCATTCTTGTAAGGCTTTGATTAAGGCTCACTGAATCCACATTTTACATGTGAAAAGAGAGGAGTGGGGAAAGTCAATTATGCATTTGTTTCATGCTCAGTAGATCTACATTTTACATAAGTATGTGAAATTACAGCTATCTGTTTAGGAACAAACAGAAGGCAGTTTTTGCATGACCCAGTTCCCAAGCTTAACTTTTCACTTTAGCTTAGTGAGTTTGGGGTCCCAGGATTTTATTTTCCTTTCACACAGTTAAGAAAGCAACTCTAGCCCATTGCCCTATCATCAAATGATTATTCAAATCTATTATAAAACACATCTTAAGGTTTATAACACTCTGTAAAAGGATGCTTTTCTAGTGTTATTTTGGAGGAGCTAATGATACAGCAACACTGAACCATTCTAATAAAAGTTGAGAATTAGATCACCAAAAAAAAAAAAAGCAAGCAAGCAACTTGTCAGCCATATCCATTCAATCCTTCCCTTCTGCTTGAGACTCCCAAAAAATTTGCTACAAGAAATAGCAAATAAGAAAGTACTGGTTTGAGAGGACTGAGTTGGTGCCCAATACCTTGAGTGCAACCCTGTGATGAAGCTGAGCTGGAGCATGCAACTGGGCCTGCAAACTGAAGCCTGCTCCAAAATCCTGAGATAATACCATTCTCCAGCCAGATGCAAGATCCAACAACACACCGATCTGCACCTTTTGATGTGTGTGTAGAGAAGAGAGAAACCTGGCAGGCCCTAAGTCACTTAGCACCCAAGCTCATGAAAGCAGCTCAGACCTGGAGGCAGGGAGGCAGAGGCAAGCTGAGCGCCATAGCCTCTCTCTCCAGTTGTCATATTGCTTCTATTTTGCCTTACATTCATTTTCTAATATATGTACAATAGAATAGACTCCTCTGGTCAGTTTATCCTCTTTTAACCCAATGCTATACTGTTTTGGTTTTTATTACTTTCTAAAATGTTTCAAATTTGACAGAGCAATTTTACATAAATGTATACATATTTACTATTTCATGTCGAGTCCTTTAGTCCTCCAGGTGACTACCCAATTGTCAATTTCTATTTTCTATTCTGCTATAACTTCAACTGGTAATGCATCAATCATGCAAAAACCTATGTGTTATATTTAGTTAAGAATTACTGTCTTCTTTACTTACAGTTCTCAACTGGCAATAGCATATATCTGTCCATTTATTCTTGTCCTCTTTTATCTTTCATGTTAGGATTTTATGATTTCCTTAAATGTTTTGTGTCCTGAGTTAATTCTCAGTAATTCAATACTTGTACAAACAAAAAAAAGGAATCTTTTCTTAGCATTGTATATTTTAGCATTATGGCATTCACATGTACAAATAATAAATCTTGCAGATTTATTTCATATGTGCATTTTGGAGAACTTATTACCTCTGATAATTTTTGATAGATCCCTTTGAATTTTCCAATGACAGATTCATAAAATCTACAAAAAGGTAAAATATTTATTTCTTTTTTTCCTTTATTTGTAATTATTGTTTTCTTCTCAACTATCATTAGAATTTTTGAATAATTAGGGGTTTTTTTTTTCCATTTGGGTATATTCTTTCTGTCTACTAAGTCTCCCTTTAATACCAAATTAAGTAATTTTTTTATTTCTACAAGTCTTAACGTCTGCTGTTTTTAAGACCAAATGGGCCAGGCATGGTGGCATACACCTGTAGTCTCAACTTCTCTAGAGTTTTAGGCAGGAGGATCACCTGAGCCCAGTTCAAGGCCACAGTGCACTATGATTGTGCCTGGGAGTAGCCACTGCACTCCAGCCTGGGCAACATCGCAAGACTCTTTATCTCTTTAAAGAATCACTTGGAAGGAGCTATTTGTGATTAAGCATAAGAAATTCAAATGCTAAGTAGAGTAGCAGTCTTTCATTTCCTTTAATGAGTTAGGAAAACATCTCTAAAGAGTAACTATTTGGGGCATATCTCAGAAATCACTAACTTTGGGGGGCCATTAATTGCATTCTCTTTCCCTGAAGTTTTCAAGAATAGTGCAGTCTTGAGTGAGGGTTTGTGGGGGAAGCAAAAGGATGGGATTCTGATAGTCAGGGCCGATCACGTCTAGCAGAAGAGTACCTTGGAGAAAGTCACTCTCCCAGCTCTGATCCTAATGCCTATGGGTTTTTCGAATAGAAAAGAGGATAATCAATGAGTCTAGTTCCATGGGCAGCTGGTTAAGGGATGGAATCTCCCTTCTAGCATAACTGCTTTAAAAACACTATTTTATCCTTTTAAAAATTATTATTATTTTAAGATGGAGTTTTGCTCTTGTTGCCCAGGCTGGAGTGCAATGGTGCAATCTTGGCTCACTGCAACCTCCGACTCCTGGGTTCAAGCGATTGTCCTGCCTCAGCCTCCTGAGTAGCTGGGATTACAGATGCCCACCAGCACACCTGGCTAATTTTTTGTATTTTTAGCAGAGATGGGGTTTCGCCATGTTGGCCAGGCTGGTCTCGAACTCCTAACCTCAGGTGATCCACCCACCTCAGCCTCCCAAAGTGCTGGGATTACAGGAAAAAATTATTATTTTTTAAATCATTCAAGATTAGTTATTTGTAGCTGACACAAAATGCAGTGGCCTCTCAATCTTGAGTTCCCAAGGCCGTATTTCCATCCCCCTCCTGGCCACAGGGGTGAGTACTTGAGCCAAACTGAGCCAATCATGACACCTCACCCCTGGCCGCAAGAAATTGGCAAATAGATAATTCAGGGCAAGCAAAATCTTTCACCGCAATGCTCCAAAATGGAGCTGGAGGCAGAAAGAACCATGTCCTGTCTGTGGCAGAGCTGTTAGGACCTCAGTCTGGCACTGCCTACAGCCACATCCCCTGCCACAGAGAGAGAACTGGTTGGATAGAACAAAGCCAACACACAGAGAGAGGTGCAGGCGGGAGAACAGAGGACAAGAGGAAGTCCTGGTGGCATGCAAGTTTCTGATTCCTGTCATTCCTGGGGCCAGCTTGAGCCCCAGCCTTCCCAAGTTTCAAACTTGCAAGCCAGTAAGTCCCAATCTGCTTCAGCCAACTTGTAAATTTTTCTCTTATAACCCAAGGAGTCCTGAAGCTGTTCCTAGATTTTTTTCTCCCTTCTCTGGATTCCGTTGTGGTATCTATCACTAACCAACAGTGACTGCACTGTCTTTAAAGGCAGCTACAATTTCTCTCTCATTTCTTGTACAATCTGCGGCTGAATGCAGGGACTCTTGAGTTATGAGTCTCCCTTAGCCCCCCAGCTCCTCTCTCCCTAGTCAAATCCCAGCTCCAGCACTTATTAGCTGGAAGACATAAAAACCCAGTGTGACACCTGGAGAAAGTGGTCTGTTTCAGTGGACCCTATTTAACAGGAATTCCTTCTTTTTTGTGGGCTGCTTTGTAGGTTGGCAATCACATAGCTTATGAATGTCACTAATCTGGGGGCTCCCGGAGCATTATCTCAAGTACACATTCCCATTTGGTCATTCAGGGCCATCATTCTTCAGCTTCCCCTTCCTTCACTAATCCTTTGTATCCTACACTGTCATTATAAATGATCCAAAAAGCTAAAACCAGAAGAAAGAATAACACAGAGGCAGCACCTGCCAAAAGAAGACACAAATGGGAGGGAGATTCAGAGTAGAAAATGGATGTTTCTTGGGACTGTTGGAGCTTCCAAGGAGAGAAGTGTATTCTGTTTTTGTTTTTGTTTTTTTGATATTAACTATCTTCTTTTCTTCTTCTTCTTTTTTTTTAGAGATGGAGGTTTCACCATGTTGGCCAGGCTGGTCGTGAAGTCCTGGCCTCAAGTGATCCACCAGTCTCAGCCTCCCAAAATGCTAGGATTATAGGCATGAGCCACCATGGCCAGCCAATACTAACTATCTTTTTTATTTATTTTATTTTACTTTCTTTCTGTTTTTAGAGACAGTGTCTTGCTTGCTCAGGCTGGAGTGCAGTGGTGTGATCATAGCTCACCACGGCCTCTAACTCCTGGGCTCAAGGGAACCTCCCACCTCAGCCTCCTGAGTGGCTGCAGTCACAGGCACACGCCACCATGCCCAGCTATTTTTTTTTTTTAAAGATAGGGTCTCTGTATGTTGCCCAGGCTGGTCTCAAACTCTTGACCTCAAACAATCCTCCCGCCTTGGCCTCCCAAAGTGTTGGAATTACAAGCATAAGCCTTGGTGCCCAGCCAACTGCCTTTTTTATATTTACCGTAATATTGGCTTAGAAACTTTCAGAGGACTATGAGAATTAATTCATGAAATACTGCCAAACTGGAAACTGAGAATTTCCTCATGAGGAGGGTGCTGTCGTGGCTAAGGTTTACAGATAAGACAGTGTTTGTTACTGATGGTACAGGGGCTGCCTAATCAGCTGGTGCATTATCACCACCATCCTGACAATTCCACGTACTTATTACATGTGATCCTTTTCCAAGGCTCCATCTAAAATGAAATGTTTCACAATCCTAGCTGCTTTAAGGTGTACCAAATCACTGTCATTAAGGTTTATAACAACTGAGTCATCTGCCAGGAAGGGGAAACCTTTGCCCTAGAACTATTCATCCAGAGAAGATAAGTTCTTGAGGACCTGGGATGTTTTTTGTTTTGCTTTGTTATACGATGATCAGAAAAATAATGAAATATTAAATCTTTTTATTATGACCATTAGAGTAAGAACACAAGAAAAACCCAAAATAGGAATATTTGAAAATACTTGGAAAAGGAAAATTTAAAAGCCTAGATAGCTAACCCAGCACAGTATCTAAGTTATAGACACTTGAGGCAGTTATATAAAAGGATATAGAAATCAGATCCTTTAAAACAAATCCCCTCACAGAGTAGATGTTCTAATTGTAGTTATTGGAAAAATATGTTAAAAATGTAATCACTTAAAAAATTAAAAAGGGAAATGTTGTACTTCTCTCTTTCTCCTTCTCCTGTCTGTGTATACTTTCCTAGGCTCCTAGGAGATCTGTTCAGATACATACAACGTGTGGGTGGAACTGTAGCAGAAAGAGGACCTCAAGCTGTCTTTCTGGAAACTGCTATGGCCATCAGCTCCTGGGCAGAAGGGCTTACTGAATTTTGAAACCTGGAAATTAGCCTTAAGTCTTAGGGAGATCAAAAGCAGTTAAAAGCAGAGATGAGAAAAGGCCTTAGGTGAGAGGACCAATCCTTTTATTGGCAGGTCAAGTAAGTTCCCTAGGACAGTAGGCTGCTGAGTCTGAGGAATGGCTTTGTAGTCCCAGTCAAATTGCAAATCTGATTTTTACCTCCATTCTCACACTTACTGGTCTAATTTCCTTTCCATTCGTTTTGGTGGTAGAGCATTGATTTGATTGGGCTCTGCTTGGTCATTTACCACCTTAAAGATCTCCATGTAGGTTCTGTGCAAGTTGCACTTAAAGGGGAGACAGGTTGCACCCTCTCCGCCTCCTGAGGCATGATGGGACCCTCCTGGGGTGGCATGTGCTGCCTGGGGACTGCGCAGTGGCCTCACAGAAGAGGCATGACTTGATGGCCAGACTGACCAAATTCTGACCCCAGTATTTCTCCTCCGCCAAATGAAAATTAACAATGTCCCCTATCACAAAAGACTGTTTGGAGGATTAAATAAGATCGTATACAAAACACCTGACACAGAGGCTAGATCTGAGTACAGTGTCCCTTCCTCCAAAACCACATTATTCCCTCAGAGCAGGGAGTGATGATCTCTAAGATCCCAAAACTCATGCATATCCACCTTGAAGGGTCTGTTTCCACCTCCCAGGCAAGTCTGAAATAAAATCTCATGGCTATTTAAATGGCCAGTGATTAATTATATCTTTCCAAAACAGGTTTTCACAGGCATCTGAGAACACTGAAGAAATTTCTCATAATCGGCAGCTCTAAAGATGGCAAGCCCTTCATTTCTAATGTAAAATACATCTCACACTGGGGTTAATGTTATAGAAGCTTCCAATCTAATGACTCTAGCAGTCAGACTTGACTTCAATGGTGAAATGTGGTTTTGTGTTAAGACTGTAGATACCAAAGGATAATTGTCTTTCCTGCAGTCCACACACTTACTTAAGTATGATTACTGATACGGAAGATGATCTGAATCTGAATGGAGTCCTGTTTTTTCCAGGGCCTAACTAGTGATATCAGTAGAAATGCAGGAACTTTAAGGCCATTTTGAGCCCACAGATTAAATAATGTTCAATCTCTCCCTGGTATTTAAGAAAATAGATTAACTCATTAATTTCCCTGGGTGCCAATAGGCCCAAAAGAGAGAATGAGGGTATATGCTTCCCTGAGTATTCAACTACTAGAGGATAATTTTGCCTATGAAATGTGATGTGGCAAAATTCCATGCAAAATGTGGAACTTTAAATTTGAAATAACACACTATTAAATGCAGTCATAAAGTCTCTGTACAAAATTTAAAATAATGTGAAACATCCCAAATTAAAAACTCTTCAAGAATCTCATCATTTTAAAGCTAGTAGTCCACATGAATTGAAAATTAATTATGTTACAGCCACAAAGGAGTCCATTTTCCACAAATATCCATTGTCCCTTGTCAGTTAAAACTGGTAGAACCCAATGGCATCACAAACGTGCAATGATAGGCCTCACAAGTCTGTCTTGACAGCTTGCTGTCGTAAGGGGTATGGAACTATCAGAGGCTAGCAGGGAACCAAATCTGGAGATTAGCAAAGCCAATCCCCTCTTTCTATGGCACTGAGACCTTCCATAGAGGGACCTATTCTCTGCTTTGAAACAATACTGAAAATTCTTGAACTCCCACTTGGGAAGCAGTTAATTATTACCTTAGGACAAATTTATCTTAAATAATCACGGGGAACCATAGAAAAAGTAATCAAACGAAAGTCTCCTGCTACTTACTACCTGGTACTCCTGGTACCCATTGTAAGTACTGGGCCATGACCGACTGACATGGTTCCATTTCCCCTCTTACTTTAAAAATAACCGGATATGGGATGGGAGTTCTCCTATAATTGAAAAAGAGGAAACGTTTGCTACCAATTGTGCACGACTAAGTAAACTGTTATATGCCCCAGTCATAATCTTTAAAAACAACTATAAAGCAAAAATCCATATACTATCAAAAAACTTAAAGTCTGAAACTAACAGGTCACTAAAATTTGAACCAAATATAGCTACATGATGTTAGTAAATGTCATTTGACTAAAATGTATAGATACCTGATCATTGATTTGTCCTTATGATATATAATTATATTCCATATGAGTAATATGATTATGTTCCCATATAAGAAACTGAAGGTTTTTTTCTTCTGTTGACCCTAAAGTAAAATATAAAATTCTCAAAAATTTATCTTGATCTCAATTTGAGAATTTTTTTATTATGGAGCAGTAACAGTTTACCCATAACTTGGTAGTAGGTAACCACCCAAGAGAACCATAGAACTTGTGGCTCAAATGGCATGGCTCTACATAGAAAACAATGATGAGATCAACCTTCAAAGGGCTGACTTTTCTTAATCAGGATTTTGATTGTAAACCATCGTAAACACATACTGCAAGGAAAGGCACATATGCTATTGCTTTTGCTAATCAGACTCATATTAGTTTATTTTCACTCTGCTATAAAGAAATACCAGAGACTGGATAATTTATAAAAGAAGAAGTTTAATTGACTAGCAGTTCTGCATGGGTGGGGAGGCCTCAGGAAACTTACAATCATGATGGAAGGGGAAGCAGGCACGTCTTACATGGTAGCAGGAGAGAGAGGAGAAAGCAAAGCAGGAGGGGGAGGAGCCAAGATGGCCGAATAGGAACAGCTCTGGTCTACAGCTCCCAGCGTGAGCGACGCAGAAGACGGGTGATTTCTGCATTTCCATCTGAGGTACCGGGTTCATCTCACTAGGGAGTGCCAGACAGTGGGCACAGGACAGTGGGTGCGCGCACCATGTGCGAGCCAAAGCAGGGCGAGGCATTGCCTCACTCGGGAAGCACAAGGGGTCAGGGAGTTCCCTTTCCTAGTCAAAGAAAGGGGTGACAGACGGCACCTGGAAAATCAGGTCACTCCCACCCGAATACTGCGCTTTTCCAACGGGCTTAAAAAACGGCGCACCAGGAGATTATACCCCGCACCTGGCTCGGAGGGTCCTACACCCACGGAGTCTTGCTGATTGCTACCACAGCAGTCTGAGATCAAGCTGCAAGGCGGCAGCGAGGCTGGGGGAGGGGCACCCGCCATTGCCCAGGCTTGCTTAGGTAAACAAAGAAGGTGGGAAGCTCGAACTGGGTGGAGCCCACCACAGCTCAAGGAGGCCTGCCTGCCTCTGTAGGCTCCACTTCTGGGGGCAGGGCACAGGCAAACAAAAAGACAGCAGTAACCTCTGCAGACTTAAATGTCCCTGTCTGACAGCTTTGAAGAGAGCAGTGGTTCTCCCAGCACGCAGCTGGAGGTCTGAGAACGGGCAGACTGCCTCCTCAAGTGGGTCCCTGACCCATGACCCCCGAGTAGCCTAACTGGGAGGCACCCCCAAGCAGGGGCAGACTGACACGTCACAGGTGTCAGTACTCCAACAGACCTGCAGCTGAGGGTCCTGTCTGTTAGAAGGAAAACTGACAAACAGAAAGGACATCCACACTAAAAACCCATCTGTACATCACCATCATCAAAGACCAAAAGTAGATAAAACCACAAAGATGGGGAAAAAACAGAGCAGAAAAACTGCAACTCTAAAAAGCAGAGCGCCTCTCCTCCTCCAAAGGAATGCAGTTCCTCACCAGCAACGGAACAAAGCTGGACAGAGAATGACTTTGACGAGCTGAGAGAAGGCTTCAGATGATCAAATTACTCCGAGCTACGGGAGGACATTCAAACCAAAGGCAAAGAAGTTGAAAACTTTGAAAAAAAATTTAGAAGAATGTATAACTAGAGTAACCAATACAGAGAAGTGCTTAAAGGAGCTGATGGAGCTGAAAAGCAAGGCTCAAGAACTACGTGAAGAATGCAGAAGCCTCAGGAGCCGATGAGATCAACTGGAAGAAAGGGTATCAGCGATGGAAGATGAAATGAATGAAATGAAGCAAGAAGGGAAGTTTAGAGAAAAAAGAATAAAAATAAATGAGCAAATCCTCCAAGAAATATGGGACTATGTGAAAAGACCAAATCTACGTCTGATTGGTGTACCTGAAAGTGACGGGGAGAATGGAACCAAGTTGGAAAACACTCTGCAGGATATTATCCAGGAGAACTTCCCCAATCTAGCAAGACAGGCCAACATTCAGATTCAGGAAATACAGAGAACGCCACAAAGATACTCCTCGAGAAGAGCAACTCCAAGACACATAATTGTCAGATTCACCAAAGTTGAAATGAAGGAAAAAATGTTAAGGGCAGCCAGAGAGAAAGGTTGGGTTACCCTCAAAGGGAAGCCCATCAGACTAACAGCGGATCTCTCAGCAGAAACTCTACAAGCCAGAAGAGAGTGGGGGCCAATGTTCAACATTCTTAAAGAAAAGAATTTTCAACCCAGAATTTCATATCCAGCCAAACTAAGCTTCATAAGTGAAGGAGAAATAAAATACTTTACAGACAAGCAAATGCTGAGAGATTTTGTCACCACCAGGCCTGCCCTAAAAGAGCTCCTGAAGGAAGAGCTAAACATGGAAAGGAACAACCGGTACCAGCTGCTGCAAAATCATGCCAAAATGTAAAGACCATCGAGACTAGGAAGAAACTGCATCAACTAACGAGCAAAATAACCAGCTAACATCATAATGACAGGATCAAATTCACACATAACAATATTAACTTTAAATGTAAATAGACTAAATGCTCCAATTAAAAGACACAGACTGGCAAATTGGATAAAGAGTCAAGACCCATCAGTGTGCTGTATTCAGGAAACCCATCTCACGTGCAGAGACACACATAGGCTCAAAATAAAAGGATGGAGGAAGATCTACCAAGCAAATGGAAAACAAAAAAAGGCAGGGGTTGCAATCCTAGTCTCTGACAAAACAGACTTTAAACCAACAAAGATCAAAAGAGACAAAGAAGGCCATTACATAATGGTAAAGGGATCAATTCAACAAGAAGAGCTAACTACCCTAAATTTATATGCACCCAATACAGGAGAACCCAGATTCATAAAGCAAGTCCTGAGTGACCTACAAAGAGACTTAGACTCCCACAGAATAATAATGGGAGACTTTAACACCCCACTGTCAACATTAGACAGATCAACGAGACAGAAAGTCAACAAGGATACCTAGGAATTGAACTCAGCTCTGCACCAAGCGGACCTAATAGACATCTACCAAACTCTCCACCCCAAATCAACAGAATATACATTTTTTTCAGCACCACACCACACCTATTCCAAAATTGACCACATACTTGGAAGTAAAACTCTCCTCAGCAAATGTAAAAGAACACAAATTATAACAAACTATCTCTCAGACCACAGTGCAATCAAACTAGAACTCAGGATTAAGAATCTCACTCAAAACCACTCAACTACATGGAAACTGAACAACCTGCTCCTGAATGACTACTGGGTACATAACGAAATGAAGGCAGAAATAAAGATGTTCTTTGAAACCAACGAGAACAAAGACACAACATACCAGAATCTCTGGGATGCATTCAAAGCAGTGTGTGATGGAAATTTATAGCACTAAATGCCCACAAGAGAAAGCAGGAAAGATCCAGAATTGACACCCTAACATCACAATTAAAAGAACTAGAAAAGCAAGAGCAAACACATTCAAAAGCTAGCAGAACGCAAGAAGTAACTAAAATCAGAGCAGAACTGAAGGAAATAGAGACACAAAAAACCCTTCAAAAATTTAATGAATCCAGGAGCTTGTTTTTTGAAAGGATCAACAAAATTGATAAACCGCTAGCAAGATTAATAAAGAAAGAAAGAGAGAAGAATCAAATAGATGCAATAAAAAATGATAAAGGGGATATCACCACCGATCCCACAGAAATACAAACTACCATCAGAGAATACTACAAACACCTCTACGCAAATAAACTAGAAAATCTAGAAGAAATGGATAAATTCCTCGACACATACACTCTCCCAAGACTAAACCAGGGAGAAGTTGAATCTCTGAATAGACCAATAACAGGATCTGAAATTGTGGCAATAATCAATAGCTTACCAACCAAAAAGAGTCCAGGACCAGATGGATTCACAGCCGAATTCTACCAGAGGTACAAGGAGGAACTGGTACCATTCCTTCTGAAACTATTCCAATCAATAGAAAAAGAGGGAATCCTCCCTAACTCATTTTATGAGGCCAGCATCATCCTGATACCAAAGCCAGGCAGAGACACAACCAAAATATCCTTGATGAACTTGATGCAAAAATCCTCAATAAAATACTGGCAAACCGAATCCAGCAGCACATCAAAAAGCTTATCCACCATGATCAAGTGGGCTTCATCCCTGGGATGCAAGGCTGGTTCAATATACACAAATCAATAAATGTAATCCAGCATATAAACAGAACCAAAGGCAAAAACCACATGATTATCTCAGTAGATAAAACTGGCACAAGACAGGGATGCCCTCTCTCACCACTCCTATTCAACATAGTGTTGGAAGTTCTGGCCAGGGCAGTTAGGCAGGAGAAGGAAATAAAGGGTATTCAATTAGGAAAAGAGGAAGTCAAATTGTCCCTGTTTGCAGACGACATGATTGTATATCTAGAAAACCCCATTGTCTCAGCCCAAAATCTCCTTAAGCTGATAAGCAACTTCAGCAAAGTCTCAGGATACAAAATCAATGTACAAAAATCACAAGCATACTTATACACCAACAACAGACAAACAGAGAGCCAAATCATGAGTGAATTCCCATTCACAATTGCTTCAAAGAGAATAAAATACCTAGGAATCCAACTTACAAGGAATGTGAAGGACCTCTTCAAGGAGAACTACAAACCACTGCTCAAGGAAATAAAAGAGGATACAAACAAACGGAAGAACATTCCATGCTCATGGGTAGGAAGAATCAATATCGTGAAAATGGCCATACTGCCCAAGGTAATTTACAGATTCAATGCCATCCCCATCGAGCTACCAATGACTTTCTTCACAGAATTGGAAAAAGACTACTTTAAAGTTCATATGGAACCAAAAAAGAGCCCGCATCGCCAAGTCAATCCTAAGCCAAAAGAACAAAGCTGGAGGCATCACACTACCTGACTTCAAACTATACTACAAGGCTACAGTAACCAAAACAGCATGGTACTGGTACCAAAACAGAGATATAGATCAATGGAACAGAACAGAGCCCTCAGAAATAACACTGCATATCTACAACTATCTGATCTTTGACAAACCTGAGAAAAACAAGCAATGGGGATAGGATTCCCTATTTAATAAATGGTGCTGGGAAAACTGTCTAGCCATATGTAGAAAGCTGAAACTGGATCCCTTCCTTACACCTTATACAAAAATCAATTCAAGATGGATTAAAGACTTAAACGTTAGACCTAAAACCATAAAAACCCTAGAAGAAAACCTAGGCATTACCATTCAGGACATAGGCATGGGCAAGGACTTCATGTCTAAAACACCAAAAGCAATGGCAACCAAAGCCAAAATTGACAAATGGGATCTAATTAAACTAAAGAGCTTCTGCACAGCAAAAGAAACTGCCATCAAAGTGAACAGGCAACCTACAAAATGGGAGAAAATTTTTGCAACCTACTCATCTGACAAAGGGCTAATATCCAGAATCTACAATGAACTCAAACAATTTTACAAGAAACAAACAACCCCATCAAAAAGTGGGCAAAGGACATGAACAGACATTTCTCAAAAGAAGACATTTATGCAGCCAAAAAACACATGAAAAAATGCTCACCATCACTGGCCATCAGAGAAATGCAAATCAAAACCACAATGAGATGCCATCTCACACCAGTTAGAATGGCGATCATTAAAAAGTCAGGAAACAACAGGTGCTGGAGAGGATGTGGAGAAATAGGAACACTTTTACACTGTTGGTGGGACTGTAAACTAGTTCAACCATTGTGGAAGTCAGTGTGGCGATTCCTCAGGGATCTAGAACTAGAAATACCATTTGACCCAGCCATCCCATTACTGGATATATACCCAAAGGACTATAAATCATGCTGCTATAAAGACACATGCACACGTATGTTTATTGCGGCATTATTCACAATAGCAAAGACTTGGAACCAACCCAAATGTCCAACAATGATAGACTGGATTAAGAAAATGTGGCACATATACACGATGGAATACTATGCAGCCATAAAAATGATGAGTTCATGTCCTTTGTAGGGACATGAATGAAATTGGAAATCATCATTCTCAGTAAACTATCGCAAGAACAAAAAACCAAACACCGCATATTTTCACTCATAGGTGGGAATTGAACAGTGAGAACACATGGACACAGGAAGGGGAACATCACACTCTGGGGACTGTCGTGGGATGGGAGGAGGGGGGAGGGATAGCATTGGGAGATATACCTAATGCTAGATGACGAGTTAGTGGGTGCAGCGCACCAGCATGGCACATGTATACGTATGTACCTAACCTGCACATTGTGCACATGTACCCTAAAACTTAAAGTATAATAATAATAATAAAAAAAAGGAAACCAAAGCAGGAGAGCCCCTTATAAAGCCATCAGATCTCGTGAGAACTCACTCACTATGAGGAGGACAGCATGGGGAAAACCGCCACTGTAATCCATCACCTCCCACCCTCGACACATGGGGATTACAGGTCCCTTCCTCCACAAGTGAGGATTACAATTCAAGAAGAGATTTGGGTGGGGACCCAGAGCCAAACCATATCATCTATTGAAAAACTACTTTTATTCAGTTCCCCCTCTTCATCCTCCTTCTTCCTTTCCCCAGTTCACTGAGAATAATCTGTTTTTCTCTAATGTTCTTCCTCCTGCTTTTCTACCGCCCCCTGCTTTCTATCATCCCCTCATATTTCCTCTTCTAGCACTAGCCGTTCTTACTTACACAGAGCTTATGGTGTGCCAAACACTGTTCTAAACACTTTACATGTGTTATGTAATTTAATTCTTGCAACAACATTACAAGATGTGTATTTTTATTACTCATTATAGAGATGAGGGAATTAAGGCATAGAGACATTAAGTAACTTGTCTAAATGCACACAACTAGTTAGTGTGTGGCTGGGATTCAAACCCAAGCCATCTGGCTCCAGAGTCTCCACCTTCACCACCAGCATGTGGGCCACAATTATTCTTCTGTCACTAAAGTGACTTGCTACACCTTCCTTTTTTGGGGGTGACCACACTTCCAGGTTTGCCAGGGACAGCCAAAGTCTGCTGTCCACAGTCTTTTTTTTTTTTTTTTTTTTTTTTTTGGTGTGAAGTCTTGCTCTGAAGCCCAGGCTGTAGTGCAGTGGTGTGATCTTGGCTCACTGGAGCCTCCGTTTCCCAGGTTCAAGCAATTCTCCTGCCTCAGCCTCCCGAGTAGCTGGGACTACAGGCATGCACCACCATGCCTGGCTAATTTTTGTATTTTTAGTAGAGACAGGGTTTCGCCATGGTGGCCAGGCTGGTCTGAAACTCCTGACCTCAGGTGATCTGCCTGCTTTGGCCTCCCAAAGTGCTGGGATTACAGGCTTGAGCCACTGCACCCAGCCCACAGTCATTTTTGACATCACCTTTTTCACCCTCAAAATTGTTCCTGTTTAGGTAATAAAGTACATCACACTTTTAAAACTACCTACTTTTTATATCTACCATTTGTTGAATGTCTGCTACATACCAAAAAATCTGTGCTTATTATTTTATTTAACCTCATAGGAATTCCGTGGTGCAGTGATTATTGTTCCCATTTTATAGCTGAGGAAATTGAGGCTCAGAGAATTAGGAAGCCTCCCAAAATTGCATAACAGTAATTACTGGTCCAGGATTGAAATTCAGGTCTATCTGATGCAAAAGCTCATGGTCTTAACCACTACCCCCATATTTACCCTTTATGAAAGGTAAGAAGCCATGAAAAATCATCTGAAATGTCACTAGCCAGGTAAAGAAAGGTCTACTATTACTGCCTGCATAGAGTTCAACTAGGGCAGTTATTCTGAAAGGGTGGTTCACAGACCCTGCAACCTCTGAGATCCTTCCATGGGTCATTGAGATTCAAAATATTTTCCTATTACTACTAAGATGTTATTGGCCTCTTTCACTGTGTTTACATTTGAACTCCTAGTGCAAAAGTAATGGTGAGCCCATGGCAAGATACCACTTCACACCCACTAGGATGGTTACAACTTTTAAAAATAGAAAATAATATTGGAAAGAATATGGTGAATTTGGAACTCTCACACATTGATGGTACGAACGTAAAATGGTTCGGCTGTTATAGAAAATAATTTGATAATTCTTCAAAAAGTTAACACAAAATTACCATGTGGCCCAGCAATTCCATCAAACAACAATACACACATAACTTGGACAGCTTTGAAGAAGTTGATCAAATTTTTTGAAAAACAGCCACTATAACGTTCATGAAATATGAAATAGATAATTTGACTAGCCCTGTAACTATTTTAAAAAGTTGAATTCATAATTTTAAAACTCCCCCAAAAGAAATTCCAGGCCCAAATGGTTTTACTGAAAATTCTACTAAACATTTAAAGAATTAACACCAGTTCTACACAATCCCTTCCCTCTCCCCCAACAAAATAGAAGAGGAGCCAACATTTCCCAGTTCATTTTAAGAAGCTAGTAGTATCCAGATATCAAAACCAGATAAAGACAGTACTGAAAAAGAAAACCTGACCGGGTGCCGTGGCTCACACCTGTAATCCCAGCACTTTGGGTGACAGAGGCAAGTGGATCCCTTGAGGCCAGGAGTGCGAGACCAGGCTGGCCAATATGGTGAAACCCTGTCTCTACTAAAAATACAAAAATTAGCTGGGTGTGGTGGTGGGTGCCTGTTATCCCAGCTACTTGGGAGGCTGAGGCACAAGAATTGCTTGAACCTGGGAGGCAGAGGTTGCAGTAAGCCAAGATAATGCCACTGCACTCCAGCCTGGGTGACAAGAGTGAGACTCGTTCTCAAAAAGAAAAACAAAAAAGAAAACCCAACAGACCAATATCCCTTATGAATTTAGAGGCAAAAATATTTAACAAAATATAAGCAAATACAATTCAGCAATACATAAAAAGAATCATACACCATGACCAAGTGTGGCTTCTTCCAGGAAGTAAGATTGGTTCAATATTCAGAATCAATCAATGTAATCCACAGTATTAACCAGTTAAAGAATAAAAATCTCATGATTACATAGATTGGTACAGAAAAAGCATTGAAAACAATTCTACACTCATTTATGATTAAAAACTTCCAGAAAAATAGAAATAGAGAAAAACTTCCTCAACTTGAAAAAGAGAATCTATACAAATCCTACAGATAACATTATACCTAATAATGAAAGACTGAATGCTTTTCCAAGACTGAAAACTAGGCCAGAACGTCCACTTTCATCACTCTATTCAGTGTAGTTCTGGAAGTTCTAGTCAGTGCAACAGGCAAGAAAGGAAATAAAAGGCATACAGATTAGAAAAAATAAAATAAAACTGTCCCTATTTGTGAATAGCATGATCGTCTAAGTAAAAAAAAATCTCAAAGAATCTACAAAAAAAAAAAAACTCTCCTAGAATTAAGCTAGCTCAGGACACAAGTTCAATATATAAAAATCAATTACATTACTATATACTAGCAATAAACACATGGGCACCAAAATTTAAAATATGATAGCATTTATAATAATAGTTTCACTGCTGGGCGTGGTGGCTTGTACCTGTAATCCCAGCACTTTGGAAGGCAGAAGCGGTGGATCACCTGAGGTCAGAAGTTTGAGACCAGACTGGCCAACATGGTGAAACCCCCGTCTCTACAAAAATACAAAAATATTAGCCAGGTGTGGCGGCAGGCGCCTGTAATCCTAGCTACTCGGAAGGCTGAGGCAGCTACTCGGGAGGCTGAGGCCAATCCTAGCTACCTGGGAGGCAGAGGTTGCAGTGAGGCGAGATCGCACCGCTGCACTCCAGCCTGGGTGACAGAGCGAGACTCTATCTCTAAATAAATTAATTAATTAAAATAGTTTCTCCTAAAATGAGATACACACAGATGTAAATCTAACAGAGCATGCACGGGACTTGTATGCTGAAACCTAGACAATGCTGAAGAAAGAAATCAAAAAGGAACATAAGAAAGGGAGAGAGAAACTATGCTCATGGATTGGAAGACTCAACTTAGTAAAAAGGTGTCACTTCTCCCAAAATTGATATTCAGATTTAATTCAATTCTTGTCAAAATCTCAGCAAGAGCTTTTTTCAGATATAGACAAGATTATTCTAAAATTTATGTAGAAAGAAAAAGAAACTAGTATAACTAAAAGTTTTGAAGAAAAAATAATAAAGTGGGAGGAATCAGTCTACCCAATTTTAAAACTTACAACACAGCTATAGTATATGTGTAGTAATCAAGACTGTATGGCACTGGCAGAGAAAGATTATATAATCAAGACTATATAGTAATCAAAAGTCTATGGTGTTGGTAGAAGAGTAGATGCATAGATTAATGAAATAGAATAGAGAATCTAGAAATAGACCCACACAAATATGTTAAACAAAAATGCAAAAACAACCAATAGAGGAAAGATAGCTTTTCAACAAATAGTCCTGTAGCAATTGGACATCCATAAGCATTCCCCCCGAAAAAAAATGAGTCTTAACCTAAACCTCACACCTTATACAAAAATTAACTCAAACTATAATACTGACTTAAATGTAAAACATAAAATTATAAAACTTTTTTTAAGATATAGGAGAAAATCCTCAGGATGTAGGGCTAGGCAGAGGGTTCTTAGGCTTTACACCAAAAGTTCAATCCATTAAAAGGAAAAATTGATAAATTGGATTTCATCAAAATTTAAAACTTTCGCTCTGCTAAACACCTTGTTAAGAGAATAAAAAGATAAGCTACAGAGTGGGAAAATGTATTTCTAAATGACATATCTGACAAAGGAATAGTATATAGCATATGTAAAGAACTCTCAAAATACAATAATGTAAGAACAAAAAAGCTTGGAGCCAGGAGTGATGGCTCACACCTCTAATTCCAGCTACTCAAGAGGCTGAGGCTGAGAATCACTTGAACCCAGGAGGCGGACGTTGCAGTGAGCCAAGATTGCACCACTGCACTCTAACCTGGGCGACAGAGTGAGACTGCCTAAAAAACAAAACAAAACAAAAAAATCTGATTAGATGATTAGAGCATGAGCAAAAGACATGAAGAGATATTTCACTCAAGAGAATATGCAGATGGGAAATAAACACATGAAAATAGGTTCAATATTATTAGCTATTAGGAACTGCAAATGAAAACCATGATGCAATATCACCACATATTTATCAGAATGGCTAAAATAAAAAAATACTGACGATAAGTGAAAAAGATGCATCTAAAAAGGCTACATACCATATCATCCCAACTCTATGATATTTTAGAAAAGGCCAAACTATGATGACAGTAAGACTCAGTGGTTACCAGTGGTTGGTGGGGAGGAAGGATGAATGGGCAGAGTATAGAGGATTTTTAGGGAAGTGAAACTATTTTGTATGCTACTACCATGGTGGATACACGTTATTATACACTTTATAAATAGAACCTATAGATTTTACAACTCCAAGAATAAGCCTAATGTAAATGGTGGACTTTCAGTGATACTGATGTGTCAATGAAGGTTCATCAATTGTAACAAATGTACCACTCGGGTGCAGGATGTTGATAGCGGGAGAGGCTGTGTATCTGTGGAAACAGAGGTATATGTACTTTTGTTCAGTTTCATTGTGAATCTAAAACTGCTCTAAAAAATAAACTGTATTTTTAAAAAATCATGACAACACAAAGAACTGGAGAAAATGCAGAGAAACTGGATCATGCATCCATTGCTGGTGGGAAGGCAAAATGGTATAGTGCTCTGCAAATCATTTTGGTAGTTTCTTTAAAAACTAAACATGCAATATCCCAGAGAAATGAAGACTCAAAAGCTTGTACACAAACATTTATAACAGCTTTATTTGTAATAGTCAAAAAACTGGTAACAACCCAGATGTCCTTCAACAATGAATTATTCAACAAACTTTAGTCCATCCATATCATGGATAACACCAATAAAAAGCAACAAACTTCTCATGGGCATGATAACCTGGATGAATCTGCAAAGAATTAAGTTGAGAGGGCAGGGGGAAGCAAATTCCAAAATGTGCCACACTGAATTGTTCTATTAATAGAACGTTTTAAAAAAAACAAAATGATATAGAGAACATATTAATGGTTGCCAGAGAATAAACAGGAGGTGGGAGAAAAGGGAAATGGATGTGGCTCTATAAAGGCAACTTTAGGGATTCCTGTGGTGGTGGAAATGTTCTGTGTCTTGACTGTATCAATGTCAATATCCTGATTATGCTATTGTAGTATATATAGTTCTGCAAGATGTTGCCATTAGGGGAAACCGAGTGAAGGGCAGACAGATCTCTCTGAATTATTTCATATTACTGTATGTGACTACAATTATATCAAAATAAAATATGAATTTAAAAAATTGAGTAAAGTGAGCCTGATGCTACAAGAAAGACGGGATTTGTTGCCAACGATAAAATTTAATCTTTCAAACAAAAGTTAAAATTTTGGAAAATTTGTTTCTGCCACCAAGAGCATAACAATTTCCCAAGACTTAAAGACTTTAAAAATATATATATTTTTTTTAATTTGGGGAGTGGTTAGTCATTTATTTACTTATTTATTTCAACACAGAGTCTTGCTCTGTCCCCCGGCTGGAGTGCAGTGGTGCAATCACAGCTCACTGCAGCCTTGACCTCCTGGGCCCAAGCAATCCTCACACCTCAGCCTCCCAAGTAGCTGGGACCACAAGCATGTGCCAACATACCCAGATAATTTTTTTTATATGTAGTGATAGAGTCTCCCTATGTTGTCCAGGCTGGTCTCGAACTCCTGGACCCAAGTGATCCACCTGCCTCGGCCTCCCAAAAATGCTGGGGTTACAGGCATGAAAGACTTTAAAATGAGATCAGTAGTGCAATTAACTAATGTTGTTTTCATACTGCACAATGAAATGTGTCAAATGTTGTAAAAGCTGCAGAACTCAGTGAACCAATATTTTCTAAATGATCAATGCACAGTATTGCAATATGAGACATAGCTGAAAGACTCAAAATACAAGATAGACTAATGGATTTTACAGGACGGAATACAAAAGTTCATTGATATGGTTTCGGATTTTGATTGCAACTAACGTTTAAGAAGTTACCATTGTCAACTTTTAACAAAATTATTTCAAAAGAATATTCATATTTACCTGAGAAAGCTATTCAAATATGCCTCCTTTTTCCAAGTACATATTTGTGTGAGGTTAGATTTTCTTCACATCCTTCAAACAAATTAATATATCACAACAGAATAAATGCAGAAGCATCTGTGAAAACTCAGCTGTCTTCTATTGAGCTAGGCATTAGAGATTTTCCCAAAAAATGTAAACCAATGCCCCTCTCTTTGCTAAATATTCTCCTGTTTTGAAAAATATAGCGACTTTTCATATTTATGTTAGCATATAAGGGGCTTATTTTTTGTGATTAATAAATACATACTTTAAGTTTTTCCTGGTTTGAATTTCTAATAAACACTTATTTAAATCAATGAACTGCTCATAAGCAAAATAGATCCTCCGTAATCTATTTGAGATCCTCAGTAACCTATTTGAGATCCTCAGTAATTTTTAAAGTGTAAAGATTCCTGAGATCCAAAACTTTGAGACTTGCCACTCAAAGAGTGAAAGGTTTTCTTGCTGATTACAGTCGTATGCTCAAACAAATTCTAAACCAAGCTCATGTACCAAAGGGATTATATAAGAAAACAAGAGAGTAGCCAGTTTTGGAGAAGAATGTATATTGACAGAGAGTGGGGAGCTGTCTCATTACCCTTCCCAATGCTGGGAAAGGATGGCACTGAAACTGCTGTGATTCCGCATGGATGATCATTCCCATTGGGTGTTTCTAGCGGGTTTCTAAGGAATCACTTGTGAGGACACCACACTTGGCCCCCATATGGAAGGATCAGTAATTTGAAAAGTTATCTCTAACTGTTGCTCTCCCTTTTTTCTAGACAATATTATACTTCCAGAAGAGCCTGAATTGCTTTTCTCTCATTTAAAAGAAGGAAACACAAACAGCATTTCACCAATTTGACTTTGACCAAAATAGTGATTTATAGTATTTCCAGCTAATTTACAGAAAAATATCCACTTTTAGAAGAATGAGGTGGCTGTAATATCACTTAGGCGAAATCCATGATGAAGAATCCTTTTTAATTTCATTTGCTGGCCATATTGTCGAGTTAATCTTCAAAAAGCATGTTGCTAAAAGGGGAAAGAACAATTGATGATTTAATTTCTAAATTTAAAAACTGCTATTTAAATGAATCATAATAAAACGATCTGGTCTTTAAATGAAGTCCCCATCAGCAGTCTCCTGGCCTCCCTCCTAGCTGGCAATGGCTCCTGCTCCTGGTCTCCATTTAGAGCCCTGGCTTTTCAGGCCCACATTATTCAGATGCTAAAACATTAGGGTGAACACATACATTCGCCTCAGAAAAAAAGGTCATTCTGATTTAAGATCTAAACGACATCTGGGAGATCTGTTACCAGTGAATTAACTGTAGAAATGCCTAGCCTAAGATAATGTAAGTCAACTGCCTTGTCCTTAGGAATGTGTTTAAATGACCCAGAAACAAAACAGCTCTTGTAATATTATGGAGTGTGTGTGTGTGTGTGTGTGTGTGTGTGCATGTGTGTTTCCACTTACTGTCCTTACCATGTCCCTGATACTGTCATGGTTTCCCTGCTTTATTGACTTAGCTTCCTAGCTTCCTTCTTTCTCTTCTCTTTGGTTTTGTCATTTTTCTTTAACTCCTTCCAGTTTTTACTTGCTAAGCAAGTTTATACTTGCTTATAACAGCTGTTACACTACCCATTCATTGTCAGGGAAATATCCTGGCAATCCCATCCACCCAGTTAACTTGTCCCCTCCTGCCCTGCCACTCTTCCACCTTCCATGCACCAACTCCTGGCTCATCCCAATGGCCCAGGAGACCGAACTTGCAGGCACAGCTGCCATCAGGTTGACCTACCAGGCCAAGTATTCACTGATCTTTCCCTTTTATTTTGAGTCATAAAATAAGCTGAAAGTTGTCTTAAAACAAAACAACCTATTTATATTTTAAATACTTTTTCTAATAATTTTGTGAGGTAATTGATCTATTGCCTTATTATTAGCATTAAACATCTTCCTGATGTTGAGGAAATAGGACAACAGCCTACGATAATACAACGATTAGCTTTCAGTTCATTATCATTGTTCATGTTTTGACTGACTTGGCCAAAAAATAATAATATCTTGATACCAGGCTGTCCCCTTTAAAAACTCGTAGCTTTAAATATAGTATGTCTTGAATAATCGTTTTTCTTAAGAAAATGTACTGTTGCTTTAGCCAATTGCAGTATTTTTATTTTTGGAGATATTCTAATTGGGCATTTTTTCTGACTGGCTTCAGTAGCAATTTTCAGAGACTCCAATTGGAATGAAATAGAAATGGAAGAATTTTGGGGCTTCACTTTTAAGTAATGCTCAGATTTTATGCCACTTTCTCTGTGCTTCTTTGCGAGGAATATGAATCTGCATGTAAAACTCTGTACTCTACTGCTGGAGTATGTAGTGGATGCTAGGGAACTGCTGCTTTGTCCTGCCCTTTGAACGAAGGCTGTTATGCAAGAAATGCCCTCCCCCAAAGGCCGTTGCCTTGCCCAATTTTATGCCCCCTTTTTGAGGGCAGCCCCATTCCAGTGATGGGAGTACAAAGGCCTGGCCCCCTCCCTCGATTCAGGACATGCCTAAGAGGGAGTCATCTCCACTCCAGAGCTCCCTGAAGGATGGGCTGAGGCCTCAGCTGCAACCACATCACAGTCCAACCTCACCCTCTGCCCAGGCCAGCTCCCTCAGCCTATTATACGTGTTCCAGGAGCCCTCCCCAATAAACCTCCTGCGCACAAATATCCATCTCAGAGTCAGCTTCCCAAGGGACCCACTGGAAACAGGGTCATTTCAGGAGTCTATTAGCATTCTAGAGATTTTTTGAGGCAAGACTTTAAATCCTTTACTTGAAAACTTGCCTTAGAATTAGTTATTCCACATGAAGCCAGAATGAACTGGAACCTTCTTTAATGAAAAAACTTCCCCAAACATGCCTGCATCCCCTTCCTATGGCCTCAGCTCAGCACCACTACAAGACCTTTAGAACAAAAACACTTGCAGGCCACCTCTCCCCTTTACCAGGAAGGTTTGAACTTTCAGGCAAAATCAGTTGTGGCTTTCAGGTCACAGACCACCCCACACTCCAGGAAAAAAACCCACACACACAACTGTACACAATGTTGGATACAATTCCAGGAGGATAATGAACCTCCATAAATCCCAGTTTAAGAATCGTTGATTTACAGTGAAAGTAATAGGAACTTTTATAATCTGAAATCAGTTGTCCCAGCATAGGAAACAGAGAGAAGAAGGCGAGAACCAAAGTATATAAAAAATGTCCTAGTTCCTCTCCATAAGATTTCACCAATAGGTTGTGAATAATCAAACATCAGCCTCAACTTACATTTTGTGGAGTCAAATTTGGTCGATTTGAGCTCATCCTTTCACGATATTTCTTCCTGGTGCAATAGACACTGACAAGAGTGATGATCAGCATCAAGGCGAACACAGCAACAGTAGATGAAACAGCAATGACTATGGTGTCTCGGGTGGAGCCTCTCTTTTCACACCTTTCTCCCATGTACCACCAGTCTTCCCCTGACTGGCACCTGCACGTTGAGAGCATGACTCAGAGTTATGAGTTGATATCTAACTCCAGAAATCTCCACAGTTAAAGATGTGGATCACCTTTAGTCTATTTGATCACCAATAGGTCATTGCTATGTGAAACTATTTTACCCACTCTGGACTGGAGAGAGATTAGCACCTAGAGCACAGGTATAAGCAATGGAAAGAAAAAATGGAATTCCTCCTGATCTGATACTAAAACAGTATCTCCAAGTTAGGAAAGGCTGATAGCACAGATAGACAGAGAAAGTTTAGTTCTCAGTGTCCCATGCCTGCCACCCTCCAGATTCACATCTTGGCCAAGGGCTCCTCAGAACGTCAGTATCTTCATCGAGAAAATGGAGGCAGCTACACTTAAAATGACTGGACTGTTATGAGGACTTTTCAGACAATTAGAATATAGCGTTCTATTTTTTTCATAAAAAAATTGTGTTGGCTATCACAAAGATAGTTCTTGAGGTTATCCAAAGCCCCAAAAGGAGAATTAAAAAAAAAAATTCTATGAATGGCTGTGAGATGAGAATCAACTGATTTCATTCATAAGAACTATCAAGTAATTAATCCTACATTATGGAAATAAAATTTCTAACCAAAGAATGGAGAGATCTCTTCCAAATCATCCTTACCTGCACTCAGCTTTGCCGTCTCGAACAGTGCAGACACCATCATTTTTACAGGTGGTTTTTGAGCAGAGGTCTTGAACACTAGGGGCTGGTGTTAGCTGGATTTGTGTAGAGTTGAGGTGAGATATGTCTAGGAAGATGGGGAAGAGTGTGGATGGAAATCAGCTTATGTTTAACAATCATTTGATCTTTAATTTTCTTTTTCTTTTAATGTTTCTTTTTCCCTTTTTTCTTTCTTTTTTTTTTTTTTTTTTAGAGGTGAGATCTTGCAATGTTGCCCAGGCTGGTCTTTGCTTCCGGGCTCAGACAGCCTTTCCACTCCGGCCTCAGAGTCCTGGGATTATAGGCGTGAGCCATGATGCCAAGCCCAATCTTAAGTTTCAGAATAAACAATGATCAGATTTTAGGCTTGTGAGAAATTCAGGTATCCTTGAAGCACAGTCTAGCAACATTCATAGGCAGCGAGATAAGAACTAGGCAAAGGGAAACTAGGCCAGCCTACTGGGGCTCCAACTCAACCACATGCTGGCCTGGATTCTGGGAGCCCAGAAGGGTACAAGCCACTGATACCAACTTTCAAGAGACAGATAAGGAAACCAAAACTCAGAAATGTAAAGTGATTGAGGGCATTGCCCAAGGTCACAGGTCTCTGGCTTGGTAGAGCAAATTGGTGGAGATTTGGAGCAAGACACCAAGTGCCCTGACAACCAGTGTTACATTCTTTGCAGTATTTGTTATTGCTTCTGGTTGAAATCGCTATGGTCAAAGAGAACTGATGCATACTGATTTTTTTTCTCTGCTACATAAAATATTTTCTCTCTTAACAGAAGTTATTTCTGAATAATTTCTCCAAGAGGTATCATCTAGATTTACTCTAATGGACACTGGAGTCAAAATTTTGTGGGTTTTAATTGCACCACCTTTCATCACAAACAAGAATCTGATTTACTGAGATCCAAGTGGGTCTTTAATAGAAAATGAGTTAAAATCCTACCACATAAAAAATGGAAACCACCAGAATTGCTGCAAAATGTATTTATTGGCTGCCAGGTGTAAGAAATTTAACATTAATCTAACAAGAGATTAATGTCATTTCTGTCAAGATATATATATGCATATATGTATGCATGTATGTACATTTGAAACAGATAAGACGCAGACGTTTCCAGTCATTTAATTTCATGTGCTTGTGTGATATTTTTATTTCAGGAATCCTAGGGTATAATAGTTCTATTTCAACTTATTTCTTTTCTTTTTTTGAGACAGAGTCTCGCTCTTTGACCCAGGCTGGAGTGCAGTGGCGCGATCTTGGCTCACTGCAAGCTCCGCCTCCCGGGTTCACGCCATTCTCCTGCCTCAGCCTCCCGAGTAGCTGGGACTACAGGCACCCGCCACCACGCCCAGCTAATTTTTTATGTTTTTAGTAGAGATAGGGTTTCACCGTGTTAGCCAGGATGGTCTCTATCTCCTGACCTCGTGATCCACTCGCCTCGGTCTCCCAAAGCGCTGGGATTACAGGCATGAGCCACTGCGCCTGGCCTATTTTAACTTATTTCTAAAGAAATTTCCCAACCTAAAGGTTTCCGCTATAGCTTCATGTGGTGGTCATTAAATTCTTTATTCTGGAATCCTCACTGTTTCAAATTAAATTATTTTCATATTGTTAATAATTCATATTCCTCCCAAACCCCATTCATGCCCATTCCCCCCACATCTCTATATAATACATCTAAAAGTGGAATGCAGAAAAAAAAACAGAAAATAATCAGTGGCCACAACAAAAAAAACTAGTTTATATAAAACTATTTTTATTGACATACCTTCCACTGTCAGTAGGATATAAACATCATCTCCTTTTATAAAATCTCTGCTTTTCAGCCTTTCGTGGGTTATAAAGGCACTGGTTCCATAGCCCCCACCTCTTCTAAACTGAGTTCCATTAGGGAACAAAGCCACTGTTCCCACTTTGGAAGGCCTGTCCCAGAAATAGTTTCCATTATCTGAAAAAGCAATTTATATTAATGGAGTGTGTTTATCATCATCGTAGCTTTTGGTGGTAGGAAAGAACAGGCAATGTGAAACACGATTAGGCTGGAACTCAAAATAATTAAATGATGCTATTGACCTGTGATGTATTCCCTGGCAAATCACTGGGGCTTGTTCATTTATACTGTCCTAGAGGAAATGAAATTGCCTGGCAGGGAGGACCACACTCTAGAATAAGAGTGGAGAGGTACCAGAAGTTTCCTAGGTACCAGATATTCCTGGGAATATCATATCTTTACTTATTGGCCAGTATAGAAACCCTCCTATCTATTAGAATAATTTAGAATAGCCTTCAAGGCTACTAAGAGAGTCCTTTTACAAAGTTACAGATTGTCCAGTTAAAGCAATATGTTGCTGAGAGAGTTTTTAATATCAGCATAGAATGATTTATCTTATTAACTGAATTATTCACCTAACAGAGCAAAGTGCTTCAGAAGTAGGAGACAACAAGAAGCACTGCTTCTGGGAAAAGATAATGACCTACCCAGCCCTGAGCTGTTTTTAATGTCATTTAGGAAGAAACACTTTAGGAAAAAGTGAAGAAATTCTGAATGTCAAGTCCCTACAATTCCATTGGTGAATATTATTGTTTTCCTATGAGATTAAGTTGGATTTTTTTCTGTGTCGATTTGGTCCATGTTTTTCATATATAGAATTCACATTTGGCAAAATGATTCAGCTTGCCATAATTCCATTTTTTCCTTTACTCGGGTCTCAGAAGCAAAGAATTATTAAAATTAGTAGTGTGATCATTGCTTTCAGTGGGTTGCTTCTTTTTGAGATGGGAAAGATGGGGAATGATGTCATGATTAGCAAGTCCTCTGTAACTTTTTACTAAGAAATTATAATGCATTTTCATACCCTTCCCACCAACACTTGAATGCACCTGCTCAATACCTTCCTTCTGGTCAAAAACTACCCCCATTTCAAATGCTGAATTATTTTTGACAATCCCAGTGACGTGAACAAGGTAGCATGAGTTAGAAGAACCCAACATCTGAGGGCCTCTCCACCACAGGCCTTTCCACAGCTTCCACACTTGACCTGTACTAATTCTCATAGCAAATCTGTGGAATGATTACTACAGCCCTGGCTTTACAGCTGAGGACACTGGGGCCCTAAGAGATTATTTGCTCAAGATTACATAACTAATGAGAAGCAAACTTTGGACTTGAACTCAGGCATGTCAGACTCTAAAACCAACACTTCTTGCACAGAAGTGGAAATTTGAGAAGGGCCATCAATTCTTAGGAATACAGTCAGTATTTGTTGGAGTCCTTGCTGACATTTCTGATGAGCTCCTGTCTGACAGACTCAGTCCACAGTTCTTGAAACCTTTCCCCTAAATATCTGTTCTTAAGATTTGGGGCTCAAAATTCCCTAGTAACTAACTGTGCAATCCCTCATTCCCAAAATTATCCGTCCCTGCTAGAGCAATGATTGTTTATTAGCAATAAAGAAAATGAGTTACGAACCGGTGGTCATAAATGGGTCTGTAGTTATACTCCGCTGATTGGACATACGCTGTCGAATGTCAGGATTTTGATCCAAAAGTGTCATTGTGGCTTGTTGCCAAGGACATGGCCACTGTAATTGATCATCATTGGCTCCAGAGATCAAGTGGAAATATATCCCTGCATTAGTCACATGGGCTAGATTTAAGTAAATCTGAAAGGCATAACCTTTAGAAGAGTAAAATGGAGGGCTATACAGAGTTCCATTTGGGCTGCCAATGAACTGTTTGAAATTCCTTATATGCCAGATATGATGAGGGCACCGTGTTTCCGAAAGATTGATGTCATCAATAGACAGACCACCCAGTGATGCACCAGAGCCTTTGCGTCCTTCAAACACCACTCTAAACTTCTTGGTCACTTTCAATGTTACATGATAAAGTTGCCAGCTCCCAGTGGGTATTTCTGCAAAAGAGTCATTATTATTTCAAAGACAAAGAAGTTCAAATCATGTACATGTCAACATTAGATTTCTAGCCTTCTTAGACAAAGGGTCATCCAAAACCGATTTATTTCTACAGGTCAGAAGTATGGTTTTGCCAAAGCTCCAGCCTAGAATTATTTACTTCAAGGTGCCTCTGTGGGGTCACACTGTTCTCTGGAATAGCTGAATGTTTGTCTAGCTGTTTCTCAAATAGATCACCCTTTCCTAGAGATCGGTGAGTAAATAACAACATCTAGCTCATGAGTACTTCATGCCCTACCTATGAGTTACCTGCCATTCTCCATTAAAGGGCCAGCAAACCCAACACTTGTAACACTTCTACCCAAGATTCCTGTGATACTCAGGCAAAGCCTTCTTTAATATATTTATAGTTTGATTGGAATACTTCCCTCACATACAAAGTCTTCAATCAACTTTTTGGTAATATTAAACAAAATCCACCAAACCCTAGAAAGCCCACATCCTGCAATCTACTCTTTAGATCACTTCCCAGTAACTCAGCATTGTAAGTATTTATCTGATATTTGGTACCACCTCCTTTCTTTCCAACCTGCACTTCCTCCCCAACTATTAGCCCATACCCCTCGCTAGCAGCACATGATATGCCATTCTGTCTGATTTTCTTATATCACATACTCAAATAAGAAGCAGTATACTAAATAATCTGCAGAGGCCCCCAGATGAACAACAGCTGAGGAATTCATGTCAAACTAGTGGTTAACACAAAGTCTTAAAACAAAAATATGTTGGCACTTAATGTGAAACACAGCTACTTGAAAATAAGCTAGACATACCCAAATGACAGAAAATAAGCAAGCTTCTTAAGTGCCTTTTTGTGTTATTGTGTATCAATGACGAACCCACAGATTGCTAATAGAAAGGACCCCCCTTCCAATCCTGGACAATTATATATATTACAGATACATTATATCAATATTTGTATTAATTTAGATATTAATACATAAAATATAATATTTATAGTAACATATATGGCTTATATATAAGGCTTTTATATATGTAATATATAATATATTATATATAATTATTCTTTATATATTTTATATTGTTACATAAATAATATATATGTATAATGTGTGTATATGCTTAGTGAGATTAAGAACCTTACTGCTTACAGGTGTTCACAAAGAAAAATATCGCCTGTATTTCAGGTTGTTTCTCATTGTTAAAAACAGGAGGAAAATGGCATACTATATTGCATAATATGGATCCAATTGTGGAACAAATTGAATTACTCAATTCATTCAAGTCATGAGATGATTAGGTGGAATAGACAGTAATATATTTGCCAGCCCACAGCCCCTCCCTTTCTCAGTCACCCCCTTAACCATCTACTTGCATAGGTGGTCAACATGGCTCTCCTCTCTGACACATTATTGGTATGAAGGGTGGGTACCCATTTCCCACTCAGGAATTGCTCCAGAAGCTGTGTTTAACTTAAGACATAAGCATCCCAGTTCTTCACTGGGATTTATTTTTTAAGCTTTATATTAGAGGAAGAGTCCTTTTTCCAGACTGATAGCAAATTTGGTCAAATGTAAGCTGGGAAGTGAAACAACCAAAGTACCAGTCTTATAAAGAAAGCCATTCTGAGATAAAACAAGAGGTCCCCAGCAATGTTCAGAGACAGATCTATTAATAATTCCCCCTCAAGCCAGTGTCTCCCTCATCTGTCCTACAGGCTGTAACTAACCTTTAGCCAGGAGCCCGTCCTATTTTGCCTAAGCTAGTTCACATTGTATTTTTATGTATTTTATTTTTATTTTATTTTATTTTATTTTATTTATTTTTTCAGAGATGGAGTCTTGCTCTGTCGCGCAGGCTGGAGTGCAGTGGCGTGATCTCGGCTCAACTGCCACCCCCGCCTCCCGGGTTCAAGCAATTCTCCTGCCTCAGCTTCCCAAGTAGCTGGGACTATAGGCGTGTGCCACCACTCCCAGCTAATTTATGTATTTTTTCAGTAGAGACAAGGTTTCACTATATGTTGACCAGTCTGGTCTCGAACTCGTGACCTCAGGTGATCCGACCGCCTCGGCCTCCCAAAGTGCTGGGATTACAGGTGTAAGCCACTGCGCCCAGCCTTGTATTTTTATTATTTGCCAAGAACTGACCTCCATAGTGCCAGAGACTGATCTACAGTTTCTTAAGTGAGTGTTACATAACAGAGCACTCAGAAAGAATCTTCATTCTAGCTTCCTTTCCACAGCTTAAAACAAGAATCTAGTTCTTAGTTGAAGTGTAGTGACTCAGTAGCCCCTGCCCTATTGTAAATTGTTGCATTAACTAAATAAAAGACCTAAGATTGCCTCATTTTGAATCCAGACAATAAGGATGTTGACATTGTACCTTTTATTTCTTCCACAAGGGTTAAATTGCCATCCACATTGTCTGCAGAATACTCCCTGATATAGATGTTCAGTTGATCACTTTCACTGCCACTGTTATATAAGTAAAATTGCAGGCACTGAAATCCTCTTTTAGGGTACAGCGTTCTACTTTCCAGCACTGCTGTGGCCCCCACATTTACAGAGCTGCTATTGAAATGCATGAAGAAACCAGAACCTGTTAAAGAAAAGCAGAATTGAGAGAAAAACAGATACTGGGTATAGGAATGTGTGTTTGTTAATGGTGGTGCTAGATTCTTTACACGAGGCATAAGTAACATCCATATATAAATCGCCAGGGAGAAATGACAGAAGACTAAGCTACATATCTGGCACTTGCAAAAGCTAGCAGATTGACATAACAGTATAAAACTCAAACCTCTCTATTATTTATAAAACGTTTACTTACAATAGTAGTTTTCCGTGGGCACTAATCCTTGCTTATCTTCATGTGTTATGAGCTATAAAGATAAAGCAAGTTTAAGTATCAAATGCTAACTTTTTAAAAATCCACTGTAAGGCTGCAGGTCAAGCCCAAACAGCAGGGCTAAAAGGTAGATTCTACATGGGACACCTTTCAAGTGTCCAAAACCCTGGTCCAGCTCCAAGTGGGAAGAGCTACCATTGGAAAAAGATGCTACAGAGGGTTGTTCCCCCGCTGAGAATATGAAAAAGGAAAATGGAAATTAAGTCAAAACGAGGGTTTGAAACTTGGGTGGGTAGAGAGTTGTAGCATCTGTGTCTCCCAAGGGTAATTCAACGTGAACTTCTAGGTCTTTCTGGAGAGGTGAACACACACTGCGGACAGAGGTGAGAGTCCAACCAGGAAACCAGGGCCTTGGCTGACCTGCCCGCCCCCCCCCACCTTTTTTTTTTAAACACTTTCTAACTTCTTTGGCTTCAAACTGTCACAAAAAAAGAAGGAAGAAAAAAAGAAAAGGAAGAAAGAAATTCAACTTTCAGAAGATATTGTAACTACAGCAACCATCTGGGGAGATTCACATTTTAATATTTTTAAAATGATACTTGTAATGAAAAAATTGAGAATAACTGAACCTGATAATTTCAGAGGCACCTCCCACTTATCTGCTTTCATTATCTGCAATACTTAACCTTCTAAGCCATCTCTAAAGAAGGCACAGCTAGTAATTCTGGTTTGAGTGTATATATATTTTCTTTCTTTTTTTTTTTTTTTTTTTTTGAGACAACGTCTTACTCTGTTGTCCAGGCTGATACGCAATGGTATGATCTCAGCTCACTACAACCTCTGCCCCCCGGGTTCAAGTGATTCTCCTGCCTCAGTCACCCAACTAGCTGGGACTACAGACATGCGCCACCACACCCAGCTAATTTTTGCATTTTTAGTAGAGACAGGGTTTCACCATGTTGGCCCAGCTGGTCTCAAACTCCCAACCTCAGGTGATCCGCCCACCTTGGCCTCCCAAAGGCCGGGGATTACAGGCATGAGCCACTGCACCCGGCCCAATTTTCTTTACCTTATTTCAAGTATTCGCTTAGTTTCCACTGTATGCAGGGAACTGTGTTGGGCATTTAAATATGGTTCTAGGAGCAGGCGATTTATGAAAGAGACAACATTAGGGAACCTTTCCCTTACCACAGAAATTAGCTTTCAAAAACAGAAAAAAGTGAGAGCTACCTGGTCTGGATTCTTCTTCTTTTCCCCCTCCCTCCCTATCTACTTTCCTCTGGTCTGAGTAGGACCACTGTCCACTATCCAAATATGCATTTAAAAAGAAAAATAAAAGGAAAAGCACCTTTTTGCCATTAGAGGCCTCCAATTCCTGCCTAGATCATCTGAGCTATTAAGCAGTGGCCCTAAGTTCTGAAGTCTAGTTTTACATATTTGTTGCCAGAATAAGCAAATACGTAAAAATTTGGTCCTTGTAGCCAAATAACTACTTAAGGCAAAACAAAATGAAAATGGAAAAGGATACGCATCTGAAGAAAATTAAGTAAACTCTGCTTTTTAGATATTTTTGTAACAGGAGCATATAATCACATCCAGCTACAGTTCTGAAACAATAATTCGCAGCCTAGTGCTGTCCATTGGAAAGAGTCTCTTGTATTCTGCAAACTTCTAGGAAACAATAGTACTGCCCCTGAGATAAGAGGCCTTGCAGGAGGCCCAGTCTGGTACACTCTCCTATGGGAACGCACTGGTAGAGGCATCACAGAGCCCAGCTCTGACTTGTAGAAAGAAAAATAAACTCAGGAAGGAAAAGCAAAGATATTAACAACGTCTTTATCAGGTGCAAGGCCTACTTCTCAGTAGTAACCTAATGAATAATCATTAATAATTCTGATAGAAATTAGAGATAAAATCCCATTCTTTCATAGAGAAGTATGTGGCTGTAGCCACTGAGTATACAGTCTAGGAATATCTCACTCCTGTTACCTTGGCACTGGCCCATGTTGGAGTGATCACTCTCTGGCCCCCTGGGAACCTGTGAAACCCGTTGCCAGTCAGCATTATCTCCTGAACTTTGGATCATGCCACACACATTTTCCAGTTCAAAACTGCACGAGTCCATAAAACTCAAGGAAGAGGCTACAAAAAGCAAAAAACAATTATTGACACTCATACAACATGATAATCTAAGTAACAAAAACTGAACTTATCACAGTATTAGAAATGCCAGGTTGGTATTACAGGGAACACCTAGCTGATTCTGGATGATGGTAGCTTAAAGATCCCTCTTTATTTGCAGAACCCCTACAAAGAAGGTAATTAATTCTGTAGATCTGAATAAGCTCCCTGCCCGAAGTCTTTTTTTAAAAAAAATTATCTAATTTGTAGAAACCTGAGTCTATACTCCCCTAGTTATTCGAATCATTAAGCCATAATCCAGATTATTTGATCCCATTCATATTACAACTAGACATATCATTTTGGCTAAAAGGAAGTGTGAGTATCAATCTGACTGACGTTTGAATTAGTAACAGCTTTAAAAACTTGCCTGAGGCATATTCCTACAGGGCCCAATTTGTTTTTAGATCTCAACACCAGACGTGGTGAAAAGAAAAATGCTGCTTCCAAGTTGTAGATTGAGATCTGAGTGCTATTCTGTTTATTTCCTGAATATCAAACCTCTATAATCTCAGAAACCCCACCAATGCTTGACAAAATGGCACAGACCATCATTTTTTCCTACATAACAGAGGAAAATATAAGTCATTTCAAAGAACCTGTCACATACTGCAGTTATACAGTTGATTCAACTTTAGGAGATCAGAGTCACTGAAATCCATTCGTTGGCCGATCACATCCTCAAAGTCTGAGATTCTTGTGACAATTGTCGGCTCTGTTCCATTTTGGAATGCAGTTTTACTGTAGTGCATTACTGAAGTGTAATCATAGGGAACATTCAGGGAATCTGATATGTCGTCACTATAGGTGTTAAAATTGTGCTCTCTGCCTAAAGGATAAATAAAAAATCTTTACTTGATGTTCACAAAATTCAGCTTATCTTACTCCAAATACTGCTCACTTAGAAATGGAGAATATAATAAACTCAAGCAATTTTTGCTACAACTAACAACAGTTTCATTATTCCCATCTTACAATATAATATTCAAGCTTAGAACTGTGATACCAGCAGTCACACTGAACATATCTAAGGTTCTATTGCAGCCCATAGTTAGGACATTGGCATTTAGTCTAAGGCTGTAAAAATTGCTCGTGGAAAGGAGGATTCTAGAAAGTGCTGCTAACCAGCCTGGGCAACAAAGTGAGACCTCATCTCTAATAAATATTTTAAGGCCGGGCGTGGTGGCTCACGCCTGTAATCCCAACACTTTGGGAGGCCGAGGCAGGCGGATCATGAGGTCAGGAGTTCGAGACCAGCCTGACCAACATGGTGAAACCCTGTCTCTACTAAAAATACAAAAATCAGTCCATTGTGGTGGTGCGCACCTATAATCCCAGCTACTCAGGAGGCAGAGGCAGGAGAATTGCTTGAACCCAGGAGGCGGAGGTTGCAGTGAGCCAAGATTGCGCTACTGCACTCCAGCCTAGGTGACAGAATGAGACTCCATCTCAAATAAAATAAAATAAAATAAATATTTTAAAAATTAGTCAGGCATGGTGGTGCATGCCTGTAGTCCCAGCTACTCCGGAGGCTGAGGTGGGAGGATTGCCTGAGCCTGGGAAGTCGAGGCTGCAGTGAGCTGTGATCATGCCACTGCACTCCAGCCTGGGTGACAAAGTAAGACTCTGTCTCAAAAAAAAAAAAAAAAGTGTTGTTGAACCAGTCAGGGCATTGGCCAGCAATGATGGCAGGCTGAGGACGTCCACAGTAGATGGAGATGGAAGTAAGAAGGCTTTGAAGGGATGGTGAGATGAAACCTGGGAATGATAACTTTCTAGTTCTCCTACAAAGGAGTCATTAAAAAGCATTGACATGCAGTTATTGACTAACCATAATTCATGGTTACTGGAATAGGTGTAGATGTATTTAAAGCATAATGAACCAGCCTGGCCAACATGTTTAAACCCTGTCTCTACTAAAAATACAAAAATTAGCCGGGTGTGGTGGCAGGCGCCTATAATCCCAGTTACTCGGGAGGCTGAGGCAGGAGAATCACTTGAACCCAGGAGGTGGAGGTTGCAGTGAGCCAAGATCGCACCACTGCACTCCAGCCTGGGCAACAGAGCGAGATTCTGTCTCAAAATAAATAAATAAATAAATAAATAAAGCATAATGACTACAGTTAATAATAATGTATATTTCAAAATTGCTAAGAGAATAAATCTCAAATGTCTCACCATAGAAATGATAAGTGAGGTGATGGCTATGTTAAGTAGCTTGTTTTAGTCATTCCACATTGTGTACACATGTCAAAATATCACTGTACCACATAAGTATATACGATTATGATTTGTCAGTTTAAAATAATAATAAAAAACAAAAATGAATATATTTAGAGAAGACATTCAGGCCATTTAGCATTATACTAATGGGCAACTGATTCCAACTTGAAATGGAATGATTCTGTGGACACTTTAAGGTGGTTCTGATCTCCAAAACATAAAGATGTGTTATCAAATGTGAGCAGAAGTTTAGATCAAAAATAAGACTTTGGGAATCCTAAGGAGTGTGGCTGAGGATTAAAGCTAAACACTGCTGTTTCTCTAGAAATCTTTTAGTTTGCTGCTATGCCTGACCCCATTTGAGATAAGCAGAGTCGGGGGATAAAGAGCAAGAGCTGTGATTTCAAGAAGTGTGGTGTCAGGGGACCTTGTATAGGGCACTCCTCACAGTGCCTCAGACATAATAGCAATGTCCTTTCCTCTGTCTCGCCCCACACAGGCAGGACAGATGAGGAAGCTGAGTGTCACTGTGGAATGTGGAAAACATGAGCTCTAGTCAGACATGGTTATTAAGACTTTGTGACTTTGAACACAAAATCGCAAACAGTTCATGCTACTCAACTATTACTGAAAATTGTTCCATGAAACAATAAATCCAAATACTCTACAAGCTACTCTGCAAAAAGAAAAAAGAAGACCATGATCAAATCATTTTGGGAAATGCTCCTTTTCTTAGAGATTTACAATTCCTGTCAACCCAATAAACACTCAGAGCAGTATAGCAGGATAAGTAAGTCTAATTTCTTTTAACCTAGGTGTTACGCCTTGAATATGTCCCCTGAAAAGCATGTATTGGAAACCTAATCCCCAGTGCAACAGTGTTGGGAGGTGGGGCCTAATGAGAGGTAATTAGGGCATGGGCTCCGTCTCATAAATGGATTAATCCCATTGCTGCAGAAGTAGGTTTGCTACTGCAGGAGTGGATTCCTTGTAAAAGGACAGATTTGGTCCTGTTTTTTCTCTCTGACTCTCCCTTGCCCTCTGCCCTCTGCCATGGTATGTGACACAGCAAGAAGGCCCTCATCAAATGCCCACCCCTTGATTTTGGACTTTCCAGCCACCAGAACAATGAGGAATAAATTTCAGGTCTTTATAAATTACCCAGTCTGTGGTGTTTTGTTATAGCAGTGCAAGATGGACTAAGACTTGGGGATTTGCAAAACTAATTTGGCCACAGACTCCGTTCCACATAATACTCATGAACATATCGTGGGACTGAATATGCTTTAAGAACCACAAAACCAGTTTCCAGAGCATATCTAGCTCATATGGGTTCTGGAATACTAGTGCTCCAATAACTCAGAATGAGTTCAAGCTGAATGAATTAAGACCTCAAAACATCAAAGTTTTAAAATTATTAACAGTTGCCACAGATGACAAGAGAGGACACATGCTTAGAAATTCAGTTCTTAACTAAAAACATAGGAAAAAAAGAGAAATGTACCTGACAGAATTCTGTCCCACATTATCCGGACATAGTCATCCCGGTCAGAACGCGACTGCTCATGCCAGAATCCCAGAGCGTGGAGGAACTCGTGTTGAACTGTTGCTATTCGGTCACAGTTTGCCCCGATGGAAAGTTCTTGCTTCCCAACCCGCCTATTTCCTACTGAAGACCAGCAGCTTACAGGAGAGTTTACAAGAAAGGGGGAAGAGTATGTTACAATCTGAGGTCTCAGGGCAGAGTCGCCACTGCCTAGTCCACTTCATTACCCACTTCATTACCCACCTTTGCTCTTACATCTGAACACTGTGCGTTTCTCTCATAACCCAGGTGACATAGTTTGGACAATTGTCCCCACTCACATCTCATGTTGAACTGTAATTCCCAGTGCTGGAGGTGGGACCTCATGGGAGGTATTTGAGTCATGGGACGAACCACTCATGGCTTGGTGCTGTCTTCGCGATAGTGAGTTTTCATGAGATCTGGTCATTTAAAAGTGTGTGTCACCTCCCCCTCCCCACTCTTTCTCTGGCTCCTGCTTTTGCCATGCGACATGCCTGCTCCACCCTCACCTTCCACTATGATTATAAGCTTCCGGAGGCCTCCCCAAAAGCTGAGCAGATGTCAACACCATGCTTCCTATAAAGCCTGCAGAACTGAAAGCCAGTTAAACCTCTTTTCTGTATAAATTACCGAGTCTGGTATTTCTGTACAGCAATGCAAGAATGGCCTAATATACCAGGTATTGTATAATATTAAAAAACCTTACAGACCAGGTGATCTTCAAAGAACTTGCCCTAACACCACATATTACATAGGAGCAAATCATCCCCAAGGTGGTCTAGACCTGGTTTTTCTTGTGAATTTCAAAGTCTTTGAGCTCCTCCTTGTTACGCCTGTGCCCATTAACAAGGGTTTTACAGGGACAGCAACCACTCAGAATTGCTGAGCTCAAGACAAATAATACTGTCGCCTTCTTAACCCAAGAAATAAGAGTGGTTAGGTTAAAATAAGCTTAAGCACAGACATGGACACACATAAATACACATGTTTTTTACTTGAAAGGGATAAAGAGTATGTAAATTACAAACGGGCTGAAATTCACAAGGTTGTGGGTCTGATGGCATGCAATCCCATCCACTTTCCACTTTGTCTAAAGGCGGTTACATGTATGGGAATATAATTTCTATGTCTACAAAAACTAGATCCAGTTGTTTTTTACTCTCCAGCAACTAGCAAGAAAGTCCCCACCCCTTCCTAAAGGTCAGAGCCTAGGATGATTGCTGCAATGTAATGTCCCAGGCACTAGAGTTCTCCTTAGATGCCTTAGAAGACTAAGTCTGCAACTTACCCACTGCCCTTGAACACTGATATATAGTTTGTTTCTCCAGCCCAAGGCTTAAAGTCAATACATGTTTTAAGGCGATAACGTTCAAATGCATTGAGGATAACTCCCTTAGCATTCATTTCTGAAGGAAGAAAACAAACAAAAATAAGCTTATTAAAACAATCACCACTGAAAAATCTTCCATGGAAGCAGGCCACTGCAATATATTGCTTATCATGAGTTAGTCCCTTCATGAATGTTGAGTCTTTTATTTTTACAAAAATTAGAATTCAGTACCCATTGAATATCATATACAGTATCTGCTTATTCTTCAGATCCCTTATTTGGCCTCATATTTCTCTAGCACTCACTAATGGTGCATTACTAAACAATAAAAATGCATCTTTACCTCAGAGAACATATCCATTGGATCACAGGCAATCAAAATAAATAATCACCATCACATACTTCATCTGAGAAGCCATAATATGTATTTAAAGCCACACAGCTGGGCTTTTAATCTGAGGATCTTCAGATGGGAGAGTCTATGAACACCCTGAAATAGTATGCAAACTGTGTATGTGTGTGTGTGTGTGTGCATATCTACATATGCAAAGTGCATTTTCTAGAGAGAGCTTTCATGAGGTCTGCAAGTGAGTTCAGGGCCCAAAATAGGGGTAAGAGCCAATGCTCTGGATATAAGAGTGATATGGATATGGAGCTCAGAGAAGGCAGAGGTGTGGAAGAAACAACATGCAGGAAAAGAAACTTGTGAGTGACCAGGAGGAACGGGCTGTATCAGATGCACATGGAGAGGCATCACATGGGCCAGGTCCTAGTGACGTGAAAGATGGGAGCCTGCCAGGAGGTGGGAGACAGTATGGCAGAGGGGAAAGTGCTTGGACTTTGGAGCCAGACACACCTAAGTTCTTCCCTATCCTCACCACTCACTTTTGACATAAAATTTTTGCCAATTCAATCAACCTTTGGAGCTTTGGTGTTATTATCAGTTAAGTGAGGAAATAAAATCAACTTTGCAGGATATTGTGAGGATAGTAAGAGAAAGTAAAGGTGAAGTTCCAAGTAAAATTAGCATTTGTCAAATGTTCATTTCCTTTCTCCCTACTAGAGTAACCATTGCATAGACATTCAAGGAAGATTACTTGGTATGCCTCTGCTGAGGCAGGTCTAAGAAGATCAAGAACAGGATTCACATAGGGAAGACCCTAAAATCCGTAAGTTGTAAAAGGCACTAAGTTCAGACTTTTACAATACCACATAAGTAATACACTATCGTTATAAATAAGTTAAAAATTGATATGAATAAAAAGAAATTTAAAATCCTATCATACAGGAATAATCAATCACCCTTACCATACATTTTGCCTTTGAATACATATATAACATACATATGTTAATATTTCTATAAAAAATAAAGTCATCTACATAGCATTTTACCAACTATTTTTTCACTAAATATTATGTCATCAAAATCTTTTTTCATCATTATTGTTTTTATCATTTTAATGAATAGAGGATTACAAATTGGATCCATTGGACATTGGATCACAGGCAATCAAAATAAATTGCCACCACATACTTAATCTGAGAAGCTATAATATGTATTTAAAGCCTCACAGCTGGGCTTTTAATCCGAGGACGTTGAGATGGGAAGGTCTATGAACACCCTGAAATAGTATGCCGTGTGTGTGTGTGTGTGTGTGTGTGCGCGTGTGTGTGTGTATCTACGTATGGCTGTTAACGTTCAAAATGTTCTGTCCTATAAGTATCATATTTGGGTCATTATTTCAAATGTAATATTTCCTTCAAATAAGGTATGATAATACTGACCACCATATCACTGTTTTAAACAGAATATAAAAGAGCATACTAGTTTAGGCCATTTATCAAAACTTAATGAGGATAGTTTCTTGAATTAATAAATAAACACGTGAAAGCTTTATAAACACTGAGGCCCTTTACCAAGATAAGATCTTTGTTTTCCATATGCCTTTATTTACCGAGGGCCTTAGTTAACCTTGCGTTATAGATGCAGAAAGCTCCACTTGGAACCATGCCAGGCTTTGGAAAATGAGGCAAGTTGCTGGCAATCCTAGGAGTTCAGTAAGCAGCTGTTCAGGATTGTTTCCCCTTAGTAGCCCCTTCAGGTTTCTAGCACCTTCCCCTTCATTTCCATCCCCAACTCTTTACCCTCAGCCTCCCCCACTGCCTTTTCTCCCTTGGTGCTAAGGCAAGGAATTATAACTTAGGCCCTGGAAAGTATAAATGGCTGCTATGAGTATTACTCCTTTCAGGGAAGTTGCATCTACCAGCCAGGTAACATCTGAAGTTCAAGCTCAAAGACTACAACCCTGCTGGTACAATTTCACAGGTTGACCTACTAGAATCTGAGTAATAGGGCCTTCCAGAAATCAACCCTTCATAGGTATTTACTTTTGCTACCTGTAAGAGTGGCCTTGCTTAGTAATTTTCTTAGTCTGAGTCATTTGAAGATGGTATACATTTCTGAAACGTAAGGATACTTTTCTTAATTTGAACATAGAAAACAAGTTGAATTCTACAATATTAAACAAAAGTATTTTCTAAATAAGAAATAATCAAAATCACATAATTGAAAAAAATTGTTCTATAAAAATTTGAAGTTTGATTCTATTATAAAGACTATACAATATGAAAAAATGCAATAACATTAAGTGAAAAAATTAGAACAAAAGATTTAAGACATCATAGTTATAACTATGTAAAAATGTGCACAGTTTGGATGGTAGGATCTAGGCTGAATTTTTACCTAACATTTTTCATTTATATATATACATATGCTTATCAATTTATTTCAAAAATGTTATTACATATAATATGCCAGAGACTATGGTAATCCTCCAATTTGCAAGATGAAAAATAGCTCTTATCCTCAAGGCATTCATTATGTTGTTTATAATGTTGTTTAAAAAATAAATAAAGCTCATAAGGTTAGATGGCTTTGGTTAAATACATGGCAAAAAAAAAAAATAGCCTAAGATATATATAAAATTAAAGCTCCCTAATCTTTCATGGAACATACTTAGGAGAATAATTTTTTAAAAAAAAGAAATATAACTGGATGTGGTGGCTCACGCCTGTAATCCCAACACTTTGGGAGGCCGAGGTGGGTGGATTGCCTGGTGAAACCCCATCTCTACCAAAAATACAAAAAATTAGCTGGACATGGTGGCATGCATCTGTGGTCCCAGATACTTGGGAGGCTGAGGTGGGAGGATCATTTGAGCCTGGGAGGCAGAGGTTGAAGCCTGGGTGATAGAGTGAGAACTCGTCTCAAAAAAGAAAGAAGGAAGGAAGGAAGAAAGGAAGGAAGGAAGGAAAGGAAAAAAAGGAAGAATTAAAACAAAAGAAATTAAAAATTTTTTAATCAAAAGACTAAACCAAAAAACATGTATATTCAAAATCTTTCAGGTTCCTAATTCCAAAAGTCAATGAACATCTTTCTCTCCTCATGCTCCCTGTGCTCTTTATGGCTTCCAACCCCGCTAACTACTCCTGCCCTGGCTTTCCCTACCCTACTGTTAGTTTTTTATCTATGTTTCTGGCCAATTCCCCCTTCTCAATAACTTCCACTAGATCTTCCTTCTATACCAGTTCCAAAAAATGGCACTGAGTTTCATTCTCAACCATCTTCTTACTTATTCAACACCACCTTCCAGGATAAATCAATAAAATCCAGTTATCTATGGAGCACCTGCTCTATGCAAGGCACTGTGTGAAATGCTCATCCATACTCACGGCTTCAACCATCTCTTACATCCTAATAACTCCCAAACATTTCTCGACCTTGAATGACCAGGTCATATACCAATAATTTATTTGGTATCTCCACCACAGTGACTCTGATGCATTTCAAATTCTGCATGCCAAAAACTAATTTCCACCACACTTCTCTGTCTCACGCTCCTCAAGGTTAAATTCTCCATTCTTGTTGAAGACATTACCATGCCCTCAGCTACCCAGGACTGAATCCTGAGCACTAGAATCTCTTTCTCTACACCCACCTTCTTCTTGACCTCTTTCAGTCAATCACTAAATCTAACAAATGCATCCCAAATAGCTTTTAGATTTATGTTGGTTAGGAATCTCTTAATTCTTTCTCTGAATTTCCTCAGTAGTTTTCTAACTGGTCTCCCTACCTTCTTTTTACCCCACTAATGACACATCTTCTATACTTCAACCCAAGTGATTATTTTAAACTGCAATTTTAACAATCTCACTGCCACAATAATACTTTTGGTGGCCCCATGTTATTAGTATACACAACAAGTTCTTTAACACCAGGAAGACCCAAGTCCTTCCCCATTTGTGTTCCACCTACCTGCTCAACTTCCTAGCTCCCCACTCTCAATCTAAATTCCAGCTCAGCATTTTCTCCCTTCTTCAGGACTTAGCAGATCGTGATGCATCTGGCTAAAGCACCCTTCCCTTGCTATCAGAGGCCACACTAGCCCACGTGGTGCCTGTGTGCCAATTAGAAAGAGGCACTACCTCTGAGCAGGTGCTGCAGTTGCTGGCTGGCCAGATGGGTGAACAGCACTTTCACACAAAGAAACAAATGCCTCCTGGTGAACAGAAAGAATGTAAACCTGGTATCAGCTCCACTTGTTTCCTGGCCCAGCCACCTGAGAGCAGCCTCTTGAAGCAGCTCTACATCATTAATGGCATTCTTCATTCATTCCTCTCAGTCAAAAAGTCTTGGAGAATCTGAAAGCTGAGGTGGCATGGCAGCACCAGCTCCAGGAGGTCATGTCAGTTGTATGGTGTACAACTTACACAATCTTCATGGCAGTCCTGCTATATAGCGTCCTCTGCTTATAATGCATATGCTTTTCTATCCAGGTTGAGTTTAATGCCCCTCCAATGTGCTCCCATAGCTCTTTGAACACATCACTAATCATAATGTTTATTCCATTCTATCATAATTCACTTTTGATTTATGTGAGTCTCCACTGAAATGCATGATCTTTAAGAAAAATAGCAGGGTTTTCAAATACCATATGTTTTCCCATAAGTGGGAGCTAAATATTGCATAGACATGGATGTAAAGATGAGAACAAAAGACACTGGGGACTACAAGAGGGGAAAGGGAGGGAGAAAAGGGTTGAAGAAGCCACCTATTGGGTGCTATGCTCAACTCCTGGGTGATGGGTTCATTTGTACCCCTAACTTCAGCATCATGCAACACACCCATGTAACAAACCTGCACACATACCCACTGAATCTAAAATAAAAGTTGAAATTTTAAAAAACTATAACAGGCTGGGTGCAGTGGCTCATACCTGTAATCCCAGCACTTTGGGAAGCCAAGGCAGGCAGATCACTTGAGGCCAGGAATTCGAGACCAGCCTGTACGACATGGTGAAAGCCCGTCTCTACTAAAAATACAAAAATTAGCCAGGTGTGCTAGCACATGCCTGTAATCCCAGCTACTCGGGAAGCTGAGGCAGGAGAATCGCCAAAACCTGGGAGGTAGAAGTTGCAGTGAGCCGAGATTATGCCACTGCACTCCAGCCTGAGATTGTGCCACTGCATTCCAGAGCAAGACTCTGTCTCAAAACAAAAAAACAAAAAACAAAAATGAAAAATAAAATTAAAAATTAAAAAACTATAGCAGGGTTTTTACTCAAACTTTTCCCAAACAGCAATTTCTAAGCTAATGCTGGTCAGTGACATCATTGCCACTAGTCCATAGATTAAAATGAAGGCCATGTTTAGAGTTTTCCAACATATTTAAATTTCTTCTATAGAAAAGCTGTTCTTAGTTTTGGATTTGATTCTTCTGACATTTTAACATTTTAATACTACACTAATAACATTATTTACTGTATGAAAAGAGGATGATGAAAGCTCTTTTATCATGTTAGGTTGTTGTTTAAGTTCCTGACCTGGCAAAATAAAATGTTGATAAAACAATGCCAGTTCCTCAAATTTAGTTGGTTATTTTATGTATTTTCTCATATGTATAATTGATCATAGGGTAAACCACTGCTTTAAAATAAAGACTGGCTCCCTGTGAGCCCATCAATCAGGCCCTGCACCTGTTTAACCAAGTGTAGGGAGCAGTGCACGTGGAGATCTGAGCCTGCCTGCGCCTCCTTGCCCGCCTCCACTACATCATGGGCAAGTAAGCAGAGGCCCTGAGAAGCTAGCAGAAGGCAGTGCTGATGAGCGTGCGGGTGATGGGCATCGAGCACCCCAACACCATCCAGGAAAACATGCACCTGGCCCTGCACTGCTTCACCAGCAGGCAGCTGTCCCCGGCCCTCAGCCTGCTGCAGGGCGCCCACTACCTCACGCGCTGGTGCTTGGGGAAGACACCCCGAGGTGGCGTGCTGGACAACATCAGGCGGGTGCTGCACAGGGTGATGGAGTACGACCTGTCGCTGTGCTTCCTGGACAACGCGCTGGCCGTCTGCACCGAGTACCAAGGGCCCAAAGCTCTCAAGGTGGCCCTTGGCCACCACCTCGTCACCTCGGTCTATGAGAGCAAAGCTGAGTTTCCGGTCGGCCCTGCAGCACCAGAAGGAAGGGCTGGCTGCACACCCTCCGTAAGACCCAGCTGGGCGAGGACCAGGAGAAGACCAAGGAGAGCTCTGAGTACCTCAAGTGCCTGACCCAGCTGGCCGTGGCCCTGCGGTGCGCCATGCATGAGATCTACCGCAACGGCTCCAGCAATAACATCCCGCCCCTCAACTTCACAGCCCCCAGCATGGCCAGCGTCTTGGAGCAGTTCAAAGGCATCAGTGGCATCCTCTTCATTCCTCTCAGCCAAAAAGACTTGGAGAGTCTGAAAGCCGAGGTGGCGCAGTGACACCAGCTCCAGAAGGCCAGCAGAAACAGGGATAAGGCCAAGGAGCCCAAGGCCACCGAGCCCGAGCCAGCGGGGGCACCAGAGGACCTGGGTTCCCAGCCCCGGGCTGCCAATGACACTTCTTCCCCGAACTTGCAGGGATAGAGAGGGACAGGCAGACGGACAGTCAGTCAGTGGCCTCACTCACCAGGGATCCAGACTCTAGGAGAAAGGAGCATACCTGCCATGGGAAGAGGAAGCAAGGCCCTCTTCTTCCATGTTTCACCCTCACCGCACCCCCAGCATAGCATCCTCCTGGGACCCTGGCCTGGCCTGTCTGCTCTCCAAAAGATGTTTTTGCACTGGTTCAATGAATATATGATGCAGAGCCCCTCCCCCACAAAAGAAGACTGGCTACCTAATCGTTATGTCCCTAGCATAACAGAGTAGGCTCTCCATAAACGTTGGTTGAACTCATTGCTATGTTGGTCAAGAAACTGTAAATATTTCAGACAGAGTCATTTAGGTTACTTTCATTGTTCGTTTTGCTTATTTTTTTTCAAAGTAAATGTACATAGCCACACAAAGGAGCAAACCAAACAAAACCTTAAAGACCATATAAGCCCACCCTTTGAAACATTATAATCATATTTTTTGTCTATTTTTTCAGAAATAGACATTAGTTATGAATACTCCAAGGTGCATACTAACCCAAGCTATCTTCTAGAACATATGGAATGGTATGAGGCCATCTATACTTTTCTCCAATGATGGAATTTCTAATTTGTGCCTGTCAAAAATAAATGCAAAAGCGCTAGTTAAACAAATAAGGCAAACACTTAGGAAACCTGTAGTTAATCTCGAAATAAATGAAGTTTAAAGCTCTCCCAGTTCACACAAACAAATTGTGTGTGTGTGTGTGTGTGTGTGTGTGTGTAGCCCTACTTTTATCATAATATAACAGAGTTTCTAGGAAGAAATTACTAATTTCTATCATTAATTTTGTTAATACAGTTGAAGAAGGAATAATGCAAAAAATAACTGTTGGAAAACTGAACTACAAATATTGGTAGATTTATAGGTTAGTTTCCTACACTTAAAGATTAAAAATGTGCAAGAAAACAGTGATAGCAAGACCTTGATAATCTGGATCTCACAATATCAGAAAAAGTCACACATGAGCTGGGCCAAAGTTTTCAAAAATTTTTAAAGGATTTTAAACTGTATAATAGAAAATGAGTAATATTTTACTAATGTATTTACTCAGTCCACAAATTGAATATTGTCCTAGAGAATAGAGATTCCTTGGTAATAAAGGTCTCTGGCTTCATGGAGCTTATATCTAGTGCAGGAGAGAAAAAGTATGTAAAAAAAAAAAATGTTTAAGCAGGATGAATGCAATAGGGAGGAAATTAGAAAGAGAGATGAGAACAAGGGCACAGGGATGACGGAGTACATGAGATGGAGTGATCAGGACAGTCCTCTCTGAAGGGATGATATTTAAGGGGAAATAGGGATCGCAAGACAGAGCCATCATTGAAAGGGGTCCTGGGAAGGTGGTTTCAGGCAGAGGGAACATTAGTTGTTCTGGTTCTGAGGTGGGAATATGCCTGGGATGTTTTGAATATGTGTTGAGACCAGTAGCCTGATGAGTCTAAGAGAGAACAAGGATGAGATAAGAGGAGAGGAAAAGAGAGGAGAGGGGAGGGGAGAGGGGAGGACAGAAGCAGGAGCCAAGGCATGCTAGGCTTAGACGGCTGGGGCTAAATCTGGAGATGATTCTAAACCCATAGGCAACTATGGAAGAGTTTCAAGCCAGGAGGTGAAATGAAGTCACTGCCTGTTTGAAAAATGACTTTGCTGTGAGAGATAAGGACAAGTAACAGGGTGGAAAAGATTATAGGGGAACAATATCTGAAATAGAAAGACAAATTAGGAGGCTAATGGAAAAAGCCAGGCAAGAGATGATGGGGCCTGAATTAGAGTGATGGAGAAAAGTGGACGATTTGCAGTGTATGTTAGAGCTAGAAATGATAGAACATGCTGACGGGCTGGATGGGGAGTGAAGGAGAGAGGAGAAGCAAAGGTGACGCTCAAGGTTTTTATGTGTTCAGTTGAGTAGAGTCAGGTTGTGAGGATGACTTTATGAAGAGAGGAGAGTGGGGAGGAACAGTTTGGGGGGAAGGTCAGAGTTCACCTGATCAGAGGACACCTTAGGTTTGAGATGTCTTGTAGACATTCAAGTGGAGCTGTCAAATTAGTGCTTGGATAGACCAGTCTGGAGCTCAGGGAAAGGAGAGGACCAGAGATATGCCTTTGGATTCATTGGCATGGAGATGACATTTGAATCCCTGGACCAAGGTGAGATCAAGAGAGAGCACAGATAGAAGAGTAGGCTCAGGACTAAGCCTGGGACACTGCAGCTCTGTTTCCTGGGGGTGGGAGGACTGTGAGGGATGTTGGTGCTTATGATATAAGAAGTAAGGGAGTGACTTAGGACTGTGTTGGAAGGAAGAGCAGAATTTTACAGGAAAAGATCTGCTGGATAATTTCTAGGCCACATGGTGTACATATTTTAAACTATGCTAGCTCTTCTCAAATTGCCTTCTTTCTTTTTTTTCAAATTTATACACTCTCCAGTACAATAACATGTTCTAAACACATTCCTAAACAAGCATCCTAGTTTCTCTCTATCATCACCAAAAGGGATAGTAAGTAGTAAGTTTCTTAATATTTTTCAGTCTAGTGGGCAATAAACTATATCTTGTCTTTTGAAAAATAGTGCTTATTTCCATGCTGTGAGAGAACACTGAAAAAAACAGTGCTTTCATGATAGTGAACTTTTTAGTCCCCCTAATCTACCTGCAAGGTTCTTGTGTTTATCTGTGTGGCATGATGACTTAGATGAGGATCAGCACTCTTTATGAATAGGTTTGGGAGGGTCTTAACTTGGCAACATTATTTTTAGCTAAGGCCAGGGTAGAAGTCACAAAATCTATTCATTGTGGTAAAAAGCCTGATTCATTGAAGATGTTTACAAATTCAGTTTAATTTTGCCTCCACTAGATTGAATCTGTGAGGTCCTATTTTAAAATCAAATGTCATATTGCTCCAATAATGAAAATCAATCAAATCAATAAGACTAAGACATATGTAATGAGTTATGGTGGCTTGAACCACACAGAGATCTGAGTAATGAAAGATGAAGACACGATTATATGCATCTCTTTGAGTATAATATATTCATTGAACAAATGTGTCACCATGATTCTGCACCCTTAGAGATAGTCAGGCTTAACAAAATTCATGCTGTCTAATCTTTCTCAGTTACTCTGAATTTGGCTTGCAGTGGTTAATGGAAGATTCTTGCTTATACTGTTTCAACTCACCCTATCAAGTCTGATGTCACCCTCAAAAAGATCCAGTCCCAAACCTAAGAGTAAAGATAAAAATTCATGTTAGCAAATTGGATTCAAACTCTCTACTTAAGAGATTATGTAAAAAAAATCCACAAACCTTCATTGATATCAAATATGTCCTGGTCCATTCCGCCATCTACATCTTTGATTAAAACAACAACAAAAAAAATTGAACATTATGTTTATAAAAGGAGAAAACCTTTATCATTTATATAATCAGAACTAAGCAAGTTTCTTTTGGCCTCAGATAAGTGACTACTAGATTCAGACTCAACATACATTGATCGATTGATTGATTGATTGATTGATTAAGAATCTCCTATGAGCCAGGTTGGGCTCTAAAGAGCTTTTATGTATGTATTCTGTCCTATCGACATTCCTTGAATGTCAAATGACTTTGGGAATAAGAAATTGGTTGCTCCATATATTATTAAGCATAATTTGAAAGACTAGAAGACTAGATTAAATAGGAAACAAATGATTAAATTTGGTCAATCTAGCCCAATCTACTCATACATGTATATCACTTGCTAGTAGTATACCTTGGAACTTTCAAGCAAAATTCTTAAGTTAAACTTGAATTACTATTTTAAGTTGCAAAGGTGTATATAATATGGCCAAATCTCCGAGTATGCAAGTGAATACTGAGTAGACTGTTATTATTAGGTCCATCTGATTTGACACAAAATAACAAAAAACAATAATAGCAAGCATTTATGGGATGTCTATGTGTCAGTCACTGTGCTTGGCCTTTCCTATACCATCTATTTCTTTGCTGGGCATATGAACCCTGGAACATGGACAATAAAATGTCCCTCCATAAATCAAAAGAATCCAGTATTAGATCAAAGTTCAATGCAATTATGCATCAATTATGCATATGTAATTGTGTATGATGTTTAGCATTAAATATGTCCTAGGTTCTCTATAACCTAGAACAAAACTCAAAATAGACTCACCAAAGTTTTCTGGAGTTGGCTGGGAAATAAACACATAAACAAAACATATTATTATAATGCCCAGGAATGGTCTTCTTGGATGCAGTTTATATCTAACCATTTGTTGTTGGTTTGTTTTGTCATTAATATTATGGATTACTTCCTGACATGTATTTAGGATGGCTAAATTGAAGTTTAAGATGACTTTTTGACCAAAGGGTCTTCTCATTTCATATGGAAAATGAAACTGCCTGTTAAATCAATTTGAAGGTGAAGGAAACAGGAAACCAACTTCAAAAATTGGGGGGAAAAAAGGCAGAACATAAGACTCTAGCTCTCAAATAAGTGCTCACTTTACACACGATTTTCTAAAGCATTCATGGAGCAATGTTTGAAAAACCAAATAATTTATTCTCAATGTTGAAATAATACTGTAATTTATAACAATTCTTTAAAAAGAAATGTTATTCAAGACTCATTAATCAAGTTATTTTGCATTCATGTTTCTCCCAGAATAATTCTGCCTTCAAAGACAACACAAATATTTAAGAAAAACAATGGGTACATTTTGTGATTAATTTTTTTTCTGAAAATAGATTCTCCACAAATGGTCAATGAAACTCAGACTACATGTCCAAAGGGAAAAAAAAAAAAAAGCAACTAAGTAAACCTGAGAAATGTCTTAGTGTGATTGAATTAAAAAGCTCATAGGACTGTCTGGGTTATGTTACCGGTTCTACTAACTAAGGGTAATTCAGTTCACCTTCCAGGTACTCAGACTACCCATAAGATATGGTCAGTACCTGCTTTGCATGGGTATTGTGAGGGTTACAGTATATAATGTGAAAGAAGGCTCATTGTAAGCTATAATAAATTGTCACAAAAGTGTAAAGTACAATTTTATTCAAATACAGCTTACATATCTAAATACTAGAATCATTTGGAGCGTTTAACAAAATGTGGGAATGAACTGGATGGATGGTTACCATCATTTTTGACATTAACAAGTGCTTTGCATGTTTCACACTATAACCACACACAGGCATACACTCATAGAGGAATGCCAGTGCACCTACAGAATAAAATTATCAAGGATTTATTCCTAATTACACTTTAACATGTATTCATCTGTATCTCTTGTTTGCAATGCTCTAGTTCCTATTCATAGAATATCACCCCAATATAATAATTGTTATTTTAAAATAACAACTGAAGGTTTTCCACTAGCCATTTGAAACTTCATTTAAAACCTTGGGTTGGTTTGTGATACAAACTACCTGATAGAAAAGATTAGTCCAAACTGTGGAAGGATTAGTCTAAACTGATGAAGAAGCAGAAGAGAAATACCACGTTATAAAACTTTGTAAGTACTGACGGTGCCTGTGACACTCATTCATGTCTCAAGTTACTGTGCAGCAATCTGCATTTCATTCAGCAGTAAAAATGGAATGATTTTCAAAATATACATTTATAATCTCATCAAAAGAAAACTTGTTACAGAATGATGAAACTGAAAGGAAAACATAACTTTATATCAATGTCTCTACTCTGGTGTGGCTATTTGTCACTCCCTACACACTGCCCACCCTAATCTCCAAGAAGAAACACTCATTTGAGATCAACATTTCAAGATGTATAAAAAACAAAAAAAAACCAAACACTTGTTCTTTAACAATCAATATCAACTGCCCCAAAATTTTTAAATTATTTTCTATATACTGTTTCCTTACCAAGCCAGAAATCACGAGAAGAGCATCCAAGAACAGAAACCAAGACAGACTCCATAAATCCATGTTGTAGCTTCCAGTTGAAAGTAGCTAACTATGACATTCAGGGTTGAATTGACTTCTTTAAAGGCAAACATTATAATTTATAGCCTTTGATCTCAATGATCCATATTGCAGGTCAGCTTGATGCTGTAATAATACCTCCAATCAAGGGATGAAAGTCCAGTATTTTTAACACAGCTCTGTGGAGTTGGTTTGTTGGCTTTTTTTTTTTTTTCCTGTGTCAACAATTAAGTGCCTGGCTGAGACTTCTTAATGAATACATTCTCTAATGTATGTGTACTGGTCCCTAAGACTAGTAAACACCACTTAAGCAAAAAATACATATATCAAATTAATTTTTAATCTTGATCTTATGAAACTCCTCCTCTCATATAGCCCCATGCTGCTTTAATATATCCAGGTGTGTCCACTGCTTTTTATCATTCACTCATTTAATAAAAATTATTGAGTGCCTATAATTTATTGAGTTATAAAATCCATTAATGTGCTAGAAATCAGGCACACCGGTTATTCACATATAAAGTAGTAAGATAGCAATGTATCTCATCCCTAAAAATTCCCATCAGGCAAACACTGGTGGGACATGGGTCATAAAAGTAGGAATGGTCACTGATTTTCTAATAAAATAATGTTCCCAATCCATCTCTTAATTCTTTCTCACTTTTTCCTTCTTTTCTTGGGATAATTTCTCTTTAGAAACAACCTGTTCTCTCAGTTCCCATGGCTTCATATTCAACTTACTTATGATGCAGGATAGCATTTTTTGAATACTAATTTTTGGCCATGGTGGCTCACACGTGTAATCCCAGCAGTTTGGGAGGTCAAGGTGGGTGGACCACCTGAGGTCAGGAGTTCGAGCCCAACCTGGCCAACACAGTGAAACCCCATCTCTACTAGAAATACAAAAATTAGCCAGGTGTGGTGGTGCATGTCTGTAATCCCAGCTACTTGGGAGGCCGAGGCAGGAGAATTACTTGAACCTGGGAGGCGGAGGTTGCAGTGAGCCGAGATCACACCACTGCACTCCAACCTGGGCAACAGAATGACACTCCATCTCAAAAAAAAAAAAAAAAAAAAACCTAATTTTTTTCTAGTTTCCCCTTCCCCTCTCCAGCTTAGCCTTCACCCCATTTTGTGCTAATAGGAAGACTATCAAGAGACATGTAGCATAGACAAGGAGTTTGAGAGGTTGCTTCTTGAGTACAAGCCAGCCCTTCCCACCCTATGAGGGTAGGATGAGAATTAAATGGGAAAACTGAAAACTGTAGTTATGGTCAGTTCTTCACTTGATCCATGAGATCCCCTAGATATATTATAGGATCCAAAATCAAATGGTCCTGTTTCTTGGCTAGAGCTACAAGGAAGCAAAGGGACTCTACAGAAGAAGGCACATCTTGGGAACAGGAGAATAACTCCTGGGGCCAAGGGAAGCACAGAAGTATCAGAAAAAGCTGTCATGCCTGAAGAGCCATGTGGATAGGAATAAGGATGTCTCCATTGCAGGCTGCACAGAATCACAAATAAGGACCAGACAGAGGGACTGATATTTTAGAGGATGCCTGTGAGGATAGATGACATCAGGGATCATAAGGGACCCACCCAATGCATTGGGACTGTTAATTAAGGTTAGGCACAAGCCTAAAGGTAAAATGTGAATTCTGAATTAGCCGCAATTAAATTTTTGACATCTATGTGAATGGGAACCTAGAATATCAATTATTATAACAGACCAATGGAACAGAGTAGAGAACCCAGAGAAACCAGATGCCAAGAACTTACACTGGGGAAAGGATAATCTCTTAATAAATGGCGCTGAGAAACTGGATATCCATATACGGAAGAATAAAAATAGATCTCTGTCTTTCATCATATACAAAAATCAACTCAAAATGGATTAAAGATTTAAATGTGGCTGGGCACGGTGGCTCACACCTGGAATCCCAGCACTTTGGGAGGCCGAGGCAAGCGGATCACAAGGTCAGGAGTTCGCAACCAGCCTGGCCAACATGGTGAAACCCTGTCTCTACTACAAATACAAAAATAAGCTGGGCATGGTGGTGCACACCTGTAATCCCAGCTACTCTGGAGGCCGAGGCTGGAGAATTGCTGGAATCCAGGAGGCGGAGGTTGCAGTGAGCCGAGATCGCACCACTGCACTCCAGCCTGGGTGGCAGAGAAAGACTCTGTCTCAAAAAAAAAAAAACCCAACAAAGAAACAAACAAACAAAAAAAGATTTACATGTAAGACCTGAAACTATAAAACTACTCAAGGAAAACATTGTAGAAATGCCCTAGGATATTGGTCTGGGCAAAGATTTTTGGGGGGTAAGACCTCAAAGACACAAGTAACCAAAGCAAAAACAGACAAATGGGATTACATTAAGCTAAAAAGCTTCTACACAACAAAGGAAACACTCAACAAAGTGAGGAAACAACTCACAGAGTGGGAGAAAATGTTTGCAAACTATCCATCTGACAAGGGATTAATAACCAGGATATATAAAGAACTAAAACAACTCAATACCAAAAAAAACAAATAATCTGATTTTAAAATGAGCAAAAGACCTGAACAGATATTTCTCAAAAAAGACAAACAAATTGCCAATAGCTATATGAAGAAATGCTCAGCACCACTAATCATCAGGGAAATGCAGATCAAAACCACAATAAGATATCATCTTACCTGAGTTAGAATGGCTATTATAAAAGAAAAAAAATGAAAGATAACAAATTCTGGAAAGGTTGTGGAGAAACAGGAAGACTTGTACACTGTGAAAATGTAAAGTAGTAGAGATATTATGGAAAACAGTATAGAGGTTCCTCAAAAAACTAAAAATAGGACTCCCATATGATCCAGCAATTCCATTGCTGAGGATATATCCAAAAGAAGGGAAATCAGTAAATTGAAGAGATATCTGCACTCACACGTTTATTGCAGCACTATTTGTAATACCCAAGATATAGAATCAACCTAAGTATTTGTCAACATATAAATGGATAAAGAACATGTGGTCTATACACACAATAGAATATTACTCAGCCATAAAAAAGAAATCTGTCATTTTCAGCAACATGAATGGAACTGGAGGTCATTATAAGTGAAATAATCCAGGCACAGAAAAACAAATATCGAACGTTCTTACTCATATCTGGAAGCTAAAAAAAAATTTATCTCATGGAGGTAGAAAGTAGATTGGTAGTTACCAGAGGCTAGGAAGGGAAGGGAAGGGAGGAGGAGGAGATGAAAAGAAGTTGGTTAAGGGGTACAAAAGTACAGTTACATAAAATAAATGATTTAGTATTTGATAGTACAGTAGGTAAATTATAGCTAACAATTTATTATATATTTTTAAATAGCAAGAAAAGATTACTTGAAATGTTCCCAACACAAAGAAAAGATAAATGTTTGAGTTGATGGATACCCTAATCACCCTAATTTGATTATTATACATTGTATATAGGTATCAGATCATCATATGTACTCCCAAAATATAAACAATTATATATCAATAAAAATTTTAAAAGAAAAAGAAAAAAGTATGATTATAGAAAAATAAAGACAGGCTGGGTACAATGGCTCAAGTCTGTAATCTCAGCACTTTGGGAGGCCAAGGTGGGGCAGATCACCTGAGGTCAGGAGTTCAAGACCAACCTGGCCAACATGGTGAAACCCCGTCTCTATTAAAAATACAAAAATTAGCTGGGAGTGGTGGTGGGCACCTGTAATCCCGCTACTTGGGAGGCTGGGGCAGGAGAATTGCTTGAACCCGGGAGGCAGGGATTGCAGTGAGCTGAGATCACACCATTGTACTCGAGACTGGGCGAAAAGAGTGAAACTCTGTCTCAAAAAAAAAAAAAAAAAAAAAAAGGAAAGGAAAGACATTTATTAAGCACAGCTGTTTCTATGAGCCAAGATTTGTAACTGAAACACCTGACTGAATTCTCTGTGTTGCTACAAGCAGTTCGTATTTGAAGTTAGGAAAAGTGGAAGCAGGAAGAACAGGAAGCAATCATTCCCAGGATGTTGGAGTCTGTTTTGAACCCTAATTACAGGACATGGGCAGAGCCTCACTAGGAATCTCATGGAAGTCATTGAGGCATGGCTGAAATCCAATTTCCAAAAAATGTATTTTGCCTACAATAAATAGATATCTTTTACAGTTTGTTCTTTTCTAAGGTTGTCAATGAAGCTCTACTGCAGAAGCTACACTTGGCTGGTCTAACATACCTCCAGCTTTCATCACTTGTATCCTGCCCCTAGAAAGCCTTTACAAGCTTCATCATGGCATTAGGAATCTGATCTCAGGAACCTTTCTGCCTTTGGTCATTGGTCCACCTCTGGTGTTCATTTTTCCCCAGGCAATATCATCAACAGGAAACCCAATGCTGAGATGATAGGATTTATATACTGTTCTGAGATCCCCTGGCACCATCAGGAAAGCATATTTCTCTTAGGAATGTGATTCTTAAAAAGTTTTTGTAAGTTATGTCATAAGTTTCCCAATACTAGCTCTTTATGAAATCTTACAAACATTTGCCTAACAGATTAGAAAGTTATGTATTTATTTGAATTTCAATTAAATTAAATGGATTTAGGAAAAAGAAGAAAATGAAGATAGAGTAATTATAGAAGTCCCTGGGAAGTTGAGAACACAAATTCAATTGGAACTCAGCCAACTAAGGGGTGGAAGGGCTCATAAGACATCTTCCTAAGACATCTGCATTGCCTGGTATTGGACAGACTAAATCACATATTTCACACAGATCTTCCAAGTCACTCCCCCAAATTACCATCTTTTACCCCATTTTTCAAAATTGTAGTATGTTACTATATTAGTCAAGGTTTAGCAAAGAAACAGAACCAATAGGATGTATATATAGATAGATTGGATTGGCTCACATGATTGTGGAGGCTGGCAAGTCCAAAATCTGCAGGGTAGGCCAGCAGGCTAAAGACCCAGGCAGGAGTTGATGTTGCAGCTACAGTACCATGGCAGTTCGCTTCTTCTTCCTCTAAAGACCTAGAGGAAGAAAATGAAACTCTTCTCTCTCTTAAGGCTTTCAACTGATTGGGTGAGCCCCACCCACATCTGGATGGAGTAATCTAAACGTTAATTTCATCATTAGGAAAAAAATACCTTCGCAATTATGTTTAGACTGGTGTTTGACCAAACATCTGGGTAGCATAACCTAACTTAGTTGACACATAAAATTAACCATCACAGTTACTTTTTTTGCTTCTTTTCTTGTGTTTCCCAAGGATGGGATTGTGTGTACCCAACACTAACATGGTTTAAAAAGCCATTCATGGGATTTCCAGTTTCCAGTCTGGCATGTAAGAAGTCACCACTCTGCCCTAACAATAAGTGAAAATATGAACAAACTGAAAAATAACCAATTCTTCTTAGATTTATAAAAGTTGGGTTAGAGGACAAAATGCTGTTGCTAAAGTGGGAGAGACCAATAGGTGAATACCCAGAATCACAACAGAGCAGAATCTGCCGTAAGGAACCATCACTGGGTTAAGGAAACCTGAACTGTAACTGACAAGTTCCTGGAGGGTCAATGTGGACAAATCTGAGTGATAAAAACTCCAGGGGGACCTGTCATGGGGAAGGGGTGGAGGGTATGCTTTTCCAAGTTTTACCTCCAGGAGCCTCATCAAGTCTTCACAGTGAACATCAGAGAAAAATTCCCTCATGATTACATCAAAGGCAGGGGAAAGAAACTATTCTGAAAACCATAAAAGCACTATGTTCTTCTGCTTTAGGTTCTGATAAAACCTGCTGGAACTCACCTGACGGAAGGAAAACACCCAATTCTATCTGACTCTGCCCTTCCGTGTGGAGGAACTACCCAACTCCAGTCCACTCTAGCCATCCTGCCCCACCTATGGGGGTGAGGTGGGGAGGTCTGAGAAGCACATGTGGAGTTCACAGTCCAGAGGCACAGGCTTACTAAAACACTGAGATCTAATCATAAGAGTATAGAATGCTTCCCTTCCTCCCACGCCTTACCAACACATTAATAAAGACCTAGTTACAGCAATTCCTTTTACCTGGTACATTTTGTTCAGCTATCAAGAAAAAAATGCAAGGCATACTAAAAAGCACAAACACAGTTTGAAGAGACCGAGCAAGCAATAGAACAAGACTCAGATATGGCAGATATGTTGGAATTATCAGACCAGAAATTTAAAACAACTATGATTAATATGCTAAGGGCTCTAACAAATAAAGTAGACAGCATGCAAGAGGACATGGGTAATATAAGCAGAGAGATGGAAATTCTAAGAAAGACCCAAAAAGAAATGCTAGAAATAAAAAATGCTGTAACAGAAATGAAGAATCCCTTTGATAGATTTATTAGTAGACTGGACACAGCTGAAAGGAATCTCACAACTGGAGGATATCTCAATAGAAACCTCCAAAACTGAAAAGCAGAGAGGAAAAAAAAAAAGACTGAGGGAAAAAATCCAAAAGAGAATATCCAAGAACTGTGGGCCAACTGCAAAAGATGCAACATACACATAATGAGAATACCAGAGGAGAAGAAAAAGAGAAATGAACAGAAGAAATATGTGAATCAGTGACTCAGAATTTCCCCCAAATTAGTGTCAAACACCATAACACAGATCCAGGAAGCTCAGAGAATACCAAGCAGAATAAATGCCAAAAATCTATACCCAAACATATCATTTTCAAACAACAGAAAATCAAAGATAATGAAAAAAAATCCTGAAAGAAGACAGAGGAAAAAGAATATCTTACCTATATAGAAACAAAGATAAGAATTACATTAGAATTCTCAGAAATTATGCAAGCAAGAAGAGAGTGAAGAAATATTTAAAGTGTTCAGAAAGAGAGAGAGAAAAAAAACTAGCCAAGAATTCTTTACCTTAGGAAATTATCCTTCAAAAGTGAAGGAGAAATAAAGCCTTTTTTGAACAAACAAAACTTGGTGAAATTTTTTGCCACTACACCTGCTTTGCAAGAAATGTTAAAAGAAGTTCTTTAGAGAGGAAGAAAATTACACAGATCAGAAACTTAGATCTACATAAAGAAAGGAACAGCATGGGAGAAGGGATAAATGAAAGTAAGATAAAACCTTTTATTATACATATTTTTAATTGATCTAACAGATAACAGTTTGCTCAAAAAATGGTATAGCAATGTATTTGATTATGTATGCACATATATATGCTTATGTATGTTTATATATAAGTGAAACGAATAACAGCAATGATATAAGGATCAGAAGGAGGAACTGGGATTATTTTGTTATGATAAGGTGCTCACACTGCCCATGAAGTCATGTAGTCTCATTTATTTATTTATTTACTTATTTATTTATTTATTTATTTTTTTTTTGAGACAGAGTCTCTCTCTGTCGCCCAGGCTGGAGTGCAGTGGCGCGATCTCAGCTCTCTGCAAGCTCCGCCTCCCAGGTTCACGCCATTCTCCTGCCTCAGCCTCCCGAGTAGCTGGGACTACAGGCGCCCGCCACCACGCCCGGCTAATTTTTTGCATTTTTAGTAGAGGCGGGGTTTCACCGTGTTAGCCAGGATGGTCTCAATCTCCTGACCTCGTGATCTGCCCGCCTTGGCCTCCCAAAGTGCTGGGATTACAGGCGTGAGCCACCGCTCCCGGCCATATAGTCTCATTTAAAAGCAGACTTAGATTAGTTGTAAATGTATATTGCACACTGTAGGATGCCAATAAAAAAAAGTTTAAAAGGCAGTATAACTGATATGCTAAGAAATGAGAGAAGATCCAATCATATAAAATGCTCAACAAAAACCGCAAAAGGCAGAAAAGAGTGAAAGACAAAAATAGGAACACAGAAAAGGGCAACAAACAGAAAACAGTAACAAATATGGTAGATATTAATCCATATATAAAATAATCACTTAAAACATCAATGGCCTAAATGCACCAATTAAAAAACACAGATTGTCACAGTAGATCAAAAAACAAGACCCACCTATACATTGTCTATTAGAAATCACCTTTTTTTTTTCTTGAGACAGGTTCTTGTTCTGTGGCCCAGTCTGAAGTGCAGTGGCACTATCACGGCTCACTGCAGCCTCAAACTTTTGGGCTCAAGCGATCCTCCTGCCTCGGCCACCCAAGTAGCTGGGATTACAGGCATGCGCCACCACACCCAGCTAATTTTTTTTTTAAGTTTTTGTAGAGACAGGGTCTCACTATGTTGCCTAGGCTGGTCTCCAACTCCTGGGTTCATGCAATCCCCACCCTCAGCCTTGCGAAGTGCTGGGATTACAGGTATGAGGTACTGCATCTGGCCAAGAAACCCACTTTAAATATAAAGACACAAAAAGATTAAAAGCAAAGGGATGAAGCATGTCAAACCCAACTATGTATAAAAAGAACTATACACCACAAACAAGTGGGATTCATCCCAGATATGCAAGGCTGGTTCAACATTAAAAAAAAAACTCTTGAAACTTAACAATAAGAAAACAACAGCCAATTAAAATATGAGCCAAAGACCTTAACAGATACGTCACCAAAGAAGATATACAGGTGGTGAAGGAGCATATAAAAAGATGCCCTGCATCATATGTCATCTAGGAAATTAAAATCAAAACAGTGATGAGATAGCATTACAAATGGTGAGATACATTTGGCCATTAGAATGGCCAAAATCCAAAACACTGACAACACCAAATGCTGGTGAGGATGTGGAGCAACAAGCACTCTCACTTATTGCTGGTAGGAAAGCAAAATGGTACAGCCACTTTGGAAGACAGTTTGGCAGTATTTTACAAAACTAAACATAGCCTTATTATGCTCTGGTTTCTTGTCAGAGCATATAAATCTTTCACCTCTTAAATATATCCTTACCATATCATCCAGCATTTGCGTTCCTTGGTATTTACCCAAAGGAGTTGGAAACTTATGGCCACACAAAAACCTGCACATGAATGTTTATAGCAGCTTTATTCCTAATTGCCAAAACTTGGAAGTGACCAATATGTACTTCAGTAGGTGAGTGGATAAATAAACTGTGTTACCTCCAGACAATGGAATGTTATTCTGCCCTAAAAAGTAATGAGCTAGCAGGCTATGAAAAGCCATGGAGGAAACTGAAGTGTATGTTACTGAGTGAAAGAAGCCAATCTGAAAGGACTATGCACTGTGTGACTCCAACTATATGGCATTCTGGAAAGGGCTAAATTAAGAAAACAGTGACAAGTTCAGTGATTGCCAAGGGACAGAGAACAGGAAGGGATGAGTAGGCAGAGCATAAAGCATTTTTAAAAGAGTGAAGCTATTCTGTGCATTACAGTTGTGGATTCATGTCAGTATACATTTGTCAAAATAAAACATACAGCACCAACACTGAACCCTAATGTAAATTATGAACTCTGGGTGAGAACAATGTGTCAATGTAGGTTCATTAGTTGTAACAAATGTACCACGCTTGTTGGGGATGTTGATGTGGGGAAGCCATGCATGTGTGGGGGGAAGGATATATGAGATATTTCTGTACCCTCCAGCCAACTTTGCCATGAACCTAAAATAAGTAGTCTCTAAAAAATAAAGTCCAAGAAAAAAAATTAATCCAAGAAATAAAAACCATTCAATATTTTAACAAAAACACGTAAGCTGAGAGTATCAGGTGTACATGTTATAGGCCCTGATACAGGATCACCAAGATTCAATTAATCAAGTTTAACCACTAGCAGGTAGCATCTTCTGTGCACCCAACACTGTGCATCATCTTGCTTCTCCTCTACTGCATTGACTTTTTGTTTTGTTTTATAGTGTGTGCCTTCTGAGAAAACTACTAGAATAACAAACATTTTCCAAAGGATGTAAATGACACTACCTGCAGTGCAACAACAGAAAGAGGCCAAAAAGTAAACAGGGTCACACACTTACTACAAGACTACACTGTTGCCGTGGAGACTCCACTACAATGTGTTCCTGAAGTGGGAGGGGTCCATGGCATTGTTTAAGCATTCGCTGTACCTCGCAGTAGAAAACATCCTGCACAAAAGCAAAAAAAAAACTTGTCACACACCCATGGATAGATGGGTGGATGGAGAGCACATCTCCTGTGCTCAAGTTGACTTCAAAGAGAAATGTAGTTGAAAAAGCTGAAATAGCCTTTTAGGTAATTGTGGCTGTTCTGCTTAAGTACTACACCCAAACTCAACAAGCTGTAGTTTCTTAAACCACATCAGTGAACTTTTCATATTCTGTTATTTTTAAGTCCATTTCATATGCTGTTATATTCAAATCTATTGGTCTATCTTACATTTGAATGGATCCTTTACCTATGCATGATTTTCTAACATCATTCATCTTTTAGAAAATCTAGGCTCACTGAGTTATGCAGATCTTACAAATGTTGACACATTTAGTTATACCTTATCAGATAAATCACTTTGTTAATATCACCACCAATTTCATCAGAAAACTTTAGACGTATCTGGGAAACTGTCAAGTTCATAGTAGCAGATACAAGCTTTCCAAAATTCCAACTTTCTCTTGAAAGCTTAATTTTTTTCATTGCCAATAAATACCATCAATTGATTTTCTTGATGTTTTAGGCTCACTCCATTCACTTTCTTTTCTTTTCTTTTCTTTTTTTTTTTTTTCTTTTTTCTTTTTTTTGAGACGGAGTCTCCCTCTGTTGCCCAGGCTGGAGTGCAGTGGTGTGATCTCAGTTCACTGCAACCTCCGCCTCCCAGGTTCAAGCGATTCTCCTGCCTCAGCCTCCTGAGTAGCTGGGATTACAGGTGTGTGCCACCATGCCCGGCTAATCTTTGTACTTTTAGTAGGGACAGGGTTTCACTATGTTGGTCAGGCTGGTCTCAAACTCCCAACCTTGTGATCCGCCCGCCTCAGCCTCCCAAAGTGCTGGGATTACAGGCGTGAGCCACTGCACCTGGCCTCCATTCACTTTCGAGTACATTTCTGACAAATGCCTGATAACCAAAGTTTGTCTGTCAGTTGTTCTTCGAGTAAATATTCTGTGCCATGAAAAAGGCATCTTTTCCACAACTCAATCACACAAATGCTTTTCTTCCAAATGTGTACTTCACATTTTGTCATGCAGAATATTAAAAAGATGTGTACTCAAGGGTCTAGATTTAATAAAATTAATTTTTATAGCATCATCTGGACATTTTAAAGTGAGACTTTTGTTATTATTGTTTTTACTGTAAGTGCACAGTGATGAAAAATACAATGACTACCATTATCACTGGTTTTGCACCAAGGTACAGTTGTCAACGTAGTTTTTTTTTTTTTGAGACAAAAAGAGTCAGTATTATTGTAAAAATAGTTTAGACCTGTGGACTCTGAGAGAGTCTCAAGGACACTCAAGAGTCTATGGACCACACCTTGAAACTGTTGCCTCATGGTGATGGGAAGATAGAGCTGCACTAAAAAAGACTGGGGTTTGAACCCTTAGCTGAGAAGTTCAGCTTTGCATTAGCTAACTTTTTTTCTTCTGTATAGATGGGGTCTCCCTATATTGCCCAAGCTGGTCTTGAACTCCTGTGCTCAAGCAATCCTCCCACCTCGGCCTCCCAAAGTGCTGGGATTATAGGCCTCCCAAAGTGCCCAGCCTCAACTTTATTATGTATAAAATAGAAGTAATAAAAGGACAGGATTAGCATATTAAAAATTATATATGTAAAGTAAGTGCCTGAAAATTAGAACAAACACTACAATATGGACCAGAGACATGTATGTAAGGAAATTCATGCAAAAGGGAATTATTAGAGAAAACTAAAGTGTTCTTTAATTAACATATTCATGCATTCATTCAAAATATTTATGAAGAACCACATCCTGGCGTTGTGCTAGATACTGGGGACATAGAAACAATTGACATGATCCCTGCTTTTAAATAGTTTACAGGGGGCACAAGCATTTAAGTAGACTGTAAGGGCTTCGTCTGATCAGTTATAAGAAAGGTATCCACCAAGTGCTAAGGTCAAGCAGTGAAATACTTGCTCATAGTCTATGTCTGGACCTTGGAAGCCAATTTAAAAGGGAGGATGGACTCTTGGGTCAGTCCAAGTGGAGAAGAGAACAGAGAGACTAGTTTTGGCAAGGTTTACTGAGTCACCAAAGGGCCTGATGGGCTGAGAGGGAGAGAGGGAACTGCACCATTCTGAACTGCAAACTCTGCCCTTGGATGGGAAAGTGGGTCAAGGCGAGATTTTCACGTGTACTGGGTTTTCAGTTCCCCACCATGGTGGTGAGAAGAAGCTGCTTCCCCTACATATGCACTGTGGGAACCCTAGGATCTATGATAATACTCAGCTGTTCAATGACTGAGGACTTCTGCTTTGACAGCTGCTGCATGTGGTGGGCCTTGATTGTTGACTTTGCTCCATGTGGCCAGAAGGGCCAGGTGAGCATGGAGTGGGTGAGATGTGACTCATTGCAGGTTTTGGTTAGAGTAAAAGGGAAAGAAAAACATTTGCTTCCCAGTTCAAATGTCTTAATTTAAGCCACAGGTAAGTGTTTCCATGGAGTCAGCTACCAGATGAGAATTCTGAAGGGGTATGCCAGGGCCCAGAATACGAAAGAACACCACCATACGGACACAGAATATTAGGTTATCATTTTTTTATGACAAAACAGACAGGAAGTACAAGCTGCTGTTCTATCTTCATCTGAGAGAGGAAAGAAGAAAAACAAAGAGAAATAATGAACAAGCTTGGAAATCATGACTACACTTACATGTGGGATAGGCAATTTTACCATCAGTATTAGACATTTCAGATCTGAGGACCAGAAGCCAAGAATAACCACCAGTTTTCACAAATTGGCCCAAAAACTGCATAGTGCAATGACTTGATTTGCTTCAATTATGCTAGAAACATCTGAGGATGGCTTTATCATACACAATCCTTTGCACTAATGTAGATATTTCTCACTATGAGGTTATGAACAAGGGGAGAATTTGAAAAGGGGGGTAAGTTACACATTCATACCTTCATTGCGTGGGCTCATTACTAAATGGATGGATGGATGGATGGATGGATGGATGGATGGATGAGTGGATGAGTGAATGTGTGGATGGGTGGATGGATGGATGGATGAGTGGGTGGGTAGATGGGTGGATGGATGGATGGATGAGTGGATGGGTAGATGGGTGGATGGATGGGTGGGTAGATGGATGGATGGATGGATGGATGGATGGATGGATGGATGGATGGATGGATGGAAGGATGGATGGATATATGAGTGAATGGGTAGATGGATGGATGGATGAGTGGATGGGTAGATGGGTAGATGGGTGGATGGGTAGATAGGTGGGTGGATGGATGGATGGATGGATGGGAGGGTGGGTTAATGGGTGGTTTGCTGTGAAGTATGAACTTTAAAGTACATAAATTTTAGAATGAAATTAAAAGCTTCCAAGGTAGGGTGGCTCAGGAGAGCTTTCTGGGGGCCATTTGGTGAGAGAATAGAAAGCAGACTTGAGAGTCATAATCTCAGCCTAGAACAGGAGATTAGAAATCCTGTGAAAATTTCTAACACTCTATATCAGTGAAGCCACTTACTTTTTGTTCCACTTATACTGCATCAGGAGAATTCAAGACAGTGTCTTTGAGGGCTGAGAGATCCATAGACTCTGCTTCAGGATCTCTGAGGCTAGAGAGTCATGTGGTATCTATAATCCTCTTGCCATAATAATTCACTAACGTGGGGCATTCTTCACCTCCGTTGATCTTAATTTGGGGCCCACAGCCATGGATAGAAATCACAGGTTCTGAGACTGAGAAAGAAAAAAATAATTACTCTTTAATTTCATTAGCTTGTAATTAAAATGTGGCATTTCTCTCCATTGTGAAAATAGACATCTACATCCTTACCACCCTGAATCCACCCAACCTCGTCTGATTTCAAAAGCTAAAAAGGGTCAGTCCCAGTTAGTATTTGGATGAGAGCCAGCCTGGGAATATTGGGTGCTGTAGGCTTTAAAAATAGATAGATAGATGATAGATAGATAGATAGATAGATAGATAGATAGATAGATAGATAGATAGATAATAGATACATAGATACATAAATAGAAATTTTAAAAAGAAAATAGGCAAAAAGTCATAGTCATGGTATAAGTACCTATGACTTTGTCATCAATAGAAACATCAAATATTTTCATATCAGGTCACATTAAGGTCCTATATCTCAAAATATCATTTGTACTCATTGCTACTTTGAAATTACTATAGTTCTTAGGCCCACAGCTAGATCTTGTCATTTAATAGCTTAAAAAAAGAAACGTGTGTATTACTATATCACAAATTTATTCTTTTTCCTAACAGTATCTCAATAAGAATTGATTTCCTTTGTAATCCTATGTATATTTTATTTTGCACATTTAAAACATTATTCTGAGGAGGAATCCATGAGCTTCATTAGACTAACAAGTCCATGGCTCAAAAATGTTAGAATGGGAGCTGCCTCTTTCAATTGTCCCCGCTGTCCCTGCATAGACATTGCCCTGAATTCTCATGAAGGGATAGGCAGTTTTTTCATGACATTTCCAGGAAGCAGCCCAAACCATCAAGTCAGGGGACTGTCAGCAAGCTGTTTTATCCATTAGGAACCATAGAAACAGGGCCCAGGGCCAATGAGCTTGAACAATGCTGTCTACAAACATGCTTGAGACAGACCTAGGGGGAAAGATTATTTGCTCCTACCTAAAAATAAAGCTACAGATGTGAAATCAATAAATGTCTAATTAAACATTCTACCAAATATGTCAAACTCATCTGTCATTAAATTTAATATTCATAAATATTTTTGCATAAAAAAAGACATGTCAGATTTTCTCACTTTGCAAGAAGCCTTAAGTAAACATGATTATGAAGAAAGGCTATAAAAGATTAAAAGTTACTCATAGCCAAATATTTTCAGAGGTAGAATTATAAAAATATGCCCAATATTTTATGGGAAGAAGAATCTATTTATGTGATGTGGAATGTCTGCATTTTAATATGTTTGATGGGGTGTAAGGTGGGCTTCAAAACAAGATGGGAAGGGGGGTAAGTCTTCCTAGGTTGCAAAACCATGACGACTATAAGTTGTGACTTGTCCGCTTGGCTCCCGTGAGGAGCACAGTCTCAGAGTTCAGGACTTGGGAAGACTTCCAGCATTGACGTCCCTTTCCCCTTCCTCCCATGGGCTTCCCAATCCTCCCGCTGCCCTCTCTAAGCCCTCACTTTCAGCCTCACTGTCCTCTCCTGGGCATCTCACTCTCTGAGAAAAGTAAAGAAGACCCAGTTTAGTGAAAAAAGCCGGGCATGGTGGCTCGCTCCTGTAATCCCAGCACTTCGGGAGGCCGAGGTGGGAAGATCGCTTGAGCCCAGGAGTTCAAGACCTGTCTGGGGAACATAGCGAGATCCCATCTCTACATATCAAAAATTAAAAATTAAAAGAAATGAAGAAAAAAATTGAAAAATATTTGAAATTTGATACATTTATTTAAAGGCACCAAAGACAGGGAAAAATCAAAACGTTGATGTTCTTCCTCACGCTTACACTAAAATGTAAGATCTGTGCAAACAAAATTGTCCCAAAGCCTAGATTTGGAAAGAACTTCTTCCTGGGAAGAAATTAGCATCCTGATAAAACTCATAAGCCATTTTCTAAGGAGGTTTATTTGTTTGTTTGTTTGTTTTTTTGTTTGAGACCAAGTCTCACTCTTTTGCCTAGGCTGGAGTACAGTGGTGCGATCTCGGCTCACTGCAACCTCCGCCTCCCGGATTCAAGTGATTCTCCTGCCTCAGCATCCCAAGTAGCTGGGATTACAGGCACCCGCCACCACACTTAGCTATTTTTTCGTGTGTGTGTGTGTGTGTGTGTGTGTGTGTGTGGTTTTAGCAGAGACAGGGTTTCACCACGTTGGCCAGGCTGGTCTGGAACTCCTGACAGGTGATCCACCTGCCTCGGCCTCCCAAAGTGCTGGGATTATGGGTGTGAGCCACTGCGCCCAGCCCTGAGGAGGTTTAATAGGACTAAGATTTGTTCTGGGAATTTAGTTCCCTGCCCCCCGTGTTACTGTCAGCTGCTTTTGACCAACTTGTAAAATTTCTGTATTTAATCTAACAAGGATTATATAAATATTCTCTTTTTCTATAAAATACTCCTACTGAGCATAAATCTTTCAATTTGCCTCCCAAAGGCCTTTCCCTATTTATGCAACGTTGTCATCAGTTTTATCTGTTTATGATTAAATTGTCTGAGAAGTTTAGCATGTCTGTTGTTCTTGTTTTCAAATAAGGGGTTAGGCAATATGTTCTTTCGGAAATGTAAGTCTAAGCATGGTGGCTTCTGTACCGTTGAATTGCTTTATAAGCATATATTACATTTCTAGAAGAATTTCTTTAAAGAGTGTAGGCAAAGGAATTTGGTTTAATCACATTTCTCACATAGTTTTGTTAAGGTACAATACTATTACAATATAATATTTTAGAAGCTCATATTATGACCCTCATGCAAATATAAAATGTATGTATGTCAAAGATTGTATTCAATTAATCAAGAAAGAAACCAGTAAGATGTAAGAACCAGTTTAAGAGAAAATTTGAACAACAGTCATATATAGAGAGGCAATTAGGAATGCTGAAATGCATATGCTAATGGTTGTAAAACTTATTAATATTACGTAAGAAAATGAAATGTAGCATTTGGGGTTATCTTTCTACATGGCAGAAATCAATTATATCTCTACCAGACAAAAGCATTTGCGTTTCTGTTGACAAGAATTGTTTGCCATGACTACCAGTTTCCTGCAAGTTCAGTTCTGCCCTAGTCATTAGGAGACAATCAAAGGTACACATCCCTATAAAATCAGATAACATTCTCTGGACAGTGCACAGAACTCCACTGAAAGGTTACCGTGCATTCTGTTTAGCCAATTTTTAAGTCTTGGACAAATTTTCTTGATAATACATCATTTTATCAACAATTTTACCTTATCAAAAACCAACGCACAGAACAAATTAATGGTAAGGGCTACACAAATTATAGGTGAACAATTGCTAGCTCTTCCATTTTCCTCTTTCTGACTTTATAACAATAAAATGATACTTTATAAAATTATTTATAATTATAGTAGTTTCAATCTAAATCCCTTTTTTGTTTTGAAGAAGGAGAAATGTGAAAAAGGAGATTCTAGCACTCACTCGGAAAAGTAAGCATCTGAAAATAGTCAAGAAAATTTGAAAAAAAAATTGACTGATATAGCTAGGCACAGTGGCTCACATCTGTAATCCCAGTACTCTAGGAGGCCAAGGCAGGTGGATCACTTGAGGTCAGGATTTCGAGAGCAGCTTGGCCAACATGGTGAAACCCTGTCTCTACTAAAAATATAAAAATTAGCCAGGCATGGTGGTGTGTGCCTGTAATCTCAGCTACTCGAGAGGCTGAGGCACAAGAATCACTTGAACCTGGGAAGTGGAGGTTGCAGTGAACTGAGATCATGCCGCTGCACTCCAGCCTGGGCAACAGAGTGAGACTCAGGAAAAAAAAAAAAAAAAAGAAAAAAATTGAAAAAAAAGTCTCAAAAAAGAAAAAAAATTGACAGATGGGGTAGTGGATATTAGTAGCTATGCAGGAAAAAGGTGGAGAGGCTTGCCTTCCCTCACATTAGATATTAAAAGTCATTTGAAATTTATAATAATAAAAATAGTAACAACACAAGAATGGATATATTAATAGAATATTAAATAATATAAGGCCCCAAACGAGACCCAAATGTAAGAATCTACCACATGCTAGAGGTGACACTGAAAATCAGTAGAGAAATGATGGGTTGTCAACAGATGACATTGGGACATCTAGATCCTTCATTATTTCAAAAAAATTAAAAGACCAGGGTATTAAACCATCAACTGGAGTAAGCTGGATGGAGATGAGAGAAGAAATTCAGACATTTTAGACAGAGGGCACCCAGAGCAAAGGAATCACAGTAAAGAAAGAGTTGCTGCATGCATGAATGAAACTATGGATTCAGACAAAGAACCCAATCAATGCCCAGCAGAGAAATGTTGAGAGATGAGGGGGGCAGAGCGGTCAGGAGCCAGCCATGTCAGCTGAGGATGCCATTCGAAAGAGGCTTGAACTTGATCCTAAAAAAGATGGGAAGCCTCTGCAGTTTTTAAGTAGGAAACTCTCATGATCAGGTGTTCCTTTTAGGTTGATTACTCTGCTGCCTGTTTAGCAAATGGGTTCCAAAAGGTTAAGATAGTGATATGGTTTGGCTGTGCCACCACCCAAATCTCATTTTGAATTGTAGTTCCCATAATTCCCCACGTGCTGTGGGAGGGACCAGGTGGAGATAATTGAATCATGGGGGCAGTTTCCCCAATCCTGTTCTCATAATAGTCAGTGAGTTCTCGCAAGATCTGATGGTTATATAAGGGGCTTCCCCCTTCACTAGGTACTCATTTCTCTCTCCTGCTGCCGCGTGAGAAAGGACGTGTTTGCTTCCCTTTCTGCTATGATTGTAAGTTTCCTGAGGCCTCCCAAGCCCTCTGGAACTGTGAGTCAATTCAACTTATTTCCTTTATAAATTGCCCAGTCTCGGGCAGTTCTTTATAGCAGCATAAGAACAGACTAATATAGATGGGATGCAGAGACCATTTAGGATAGTTACATAAGAAGGAGGTTCCAGAAATATCTAGGAATAGGAGCCAGATTGTAAAAGTTTCAGGGAGGAATTGATGGAAAGAAGAGTGTTGTCAGCACTATCCTCACAATTTAGGATTTGGGGAGTGAGAGAAAGGAGAAAGGTAGGGTGGTAACTAAGGGAGCAGCAGGTTCTAACAAAGCTTAGACCTAGCCTTGGCATGCTGGCAGCAAAGTAGGAGCCAGTGGAGACGGGGGAGAGGAGAAGATGAGAGGGAGGCCTGGGGAGATTGGGGAGGAGTGGGGCAGGGAAGGGTTGGGGCACAGCCAAGACCCATCTATTTAACTTTACGAAAAGGAGAAAGGGGCTAACTTGGGGAATGGGCTAGTGTCATGCACTAAGCAGGCCTCATACTCAGCACTCATGTTCTTGGCTTTACCAGTTTTTGGAAACTGATTCTAAAAGGATAATATGCCTAATAAAAAGGGCAAATCAACTTATTGCTCTACAAAGTTCATAATCATCCATTTAACTTATTTCCTTTACCTGTTTTATGCCGGTGTTGTTCTCAATCCTGGGGATGAGGCAGTAAACTAAACAGATAAAGCCCCTACCCTCGTGGAGCTTACATTCCCATGGGAGAGAAGACAATTACCAATTACCACGGAACACAATTTCAGGGAGTCATAAGTGCGGTGAAGAAATAGAACTCAAGCAAAGTAGGTAGCAAGGCTGAGGATGGGAGCTATTTTATACGATGTGCTCAGAGGAGGAATCTCCAGTCAGATGACATTTTTCTTAGACCAGAAGAGCATAATTTAGTGAATGGTGGGCATAGTAATCAAAGTTCCAGGATTAGCCTCACGTCTACCTGAGACATGACTTCTATTCGTAAGTCCCTATTAAATGTTTCTTTCTGAGAAGGGAAAAAAAAAAAAAAAAAAAGGACTTTTCAGGATTAGCGATTCTGTAAAACACAACCTTCTAAGAAAATAAATAAATAAAAGAAATCTAGGCTAGTTATCAATTATACAGTGGCATTTCCCAACTAAAGATTTATTTGGGCCTCAAATCAACCTTCCCTTAATCCAAAATCTGACTTGTCTCATTATAAACTGTGACTTAACATTTATTTCTTGTTCTAAAATCAGAATTTTGGAGAACTGAAGGATACAGTTGGTATTATAATATTTCAATTTCTGATAAGTTTCCATGAAAAACAATGGGACAAACTAAGAAAAGCCTGAAACAAATGGCTGGGATGTCTAAAATGTTTTAAATCTCTTTGCAATTTAATTGTTGATCAAAGATGGTGCTGTGTGTCTTCAAGTGCCGAGCACTGACCTGGGCACCAAGGGTACAAGTTTTTTTTGTTTTTTTTGTTTTGTTTTGTTTTGTTTTATTATTATACTTTAAGTTCTAGGGTACATGTGCACAACGTGCAGGTTTGTTACATATGTATACATGTGCCATGTTGGTGTGCTGCACCCATTAACTCGTCATTTAGCATTAGGTATATCTCCTAATGCTATCCCTCCCCCCTCCCCCCACCCCATAACAGGCCCCGGTGTGTGATGTCCCCCTTCCTGTGTCCAAGTGTTCTCATTGTTCAATTCCCACCTATGAGTGAGAACATGCAATATTTGGTTTTTTGTCCTTGCGATAGTTTGCTGAGAACGATGGTTTCCAGCTTCATCCATGTCCCTACAAAGGACATGAACTCATCCTTTTTTATGGTTGCATAGTATTCCATGGTGTATATGTGCCACATTTTCTGAATCCAGTCTATCATTGTTGGACATTTGGGTTGGTTCCAAGTCTTTGCTATTGTGAATAGTGCCGCAATAAACATACGTGTGCATGTGTCTTTATAGCAGCATGATTTATAATCTTTTGGGTATATACCCAGTAATGGGATGGCTGGGTCAAATGGTATTTCTAGTTCTAGATCCCTGAGGAATCGCCACACTGTCTTCCACAATGGTTGAACTAGTTTACAGTCCCACCAACAGTGTAAAAGTGTTCCTTTTTCTCCACATCCTCTCCAGCACCTGTTGTTTCCTGACTTTTTAATGATTGCCATTCCAACAGGTGTGAGATTGTATCTCACTGTGGTTTTGATTTGCATTTCTCTGATGGCCAGTGATGATGAGCATTTTTTCATGTGTCTGTTGGATGCATAAATGTCGTCTTTTGAGAAGTGTCTGTTCATACCCTTCACCCATTTGTTGATGGGGTTGTTTGTTTTTTTCTTGTAAATTTGTTTGAGTTCTTTGTAGATTCTGGATATTAGCCTTTTGTCAGATGAGTAGATTGCAAAAATTTTCTCCCATTCTTTGGGTTGCCTGTTCACTCTGATGGTAGTTTCTTTTGCTGTGCAGAAGCTCTTTAGTTTAATTAGATCCCATTTGTCAATTTTGGCTTTTGTTACCATTGCTGTTGGTGTTTTAGACATGAAGTCCTTGCCCATGCCAGGGGTACAAGTTTTTAACAGCCCTGTCCTTTAAGATCCCACTGCCAGGCTGGGTGCGGGACACACATCTGTAATCCCAGCAATTTGGGAGGCCAAGGCATGGTGCATCACTTGAGGTCAGGAGTTCAAGATTAGCCTGGCCAACATGGCGAAACCCCATCTCCACTAAAAATATAAAAATTAGCTGGGTGTGGTGGCGCGCACCTGTAATCCCAGCTACTCTGGGGGCTGAGGCAGGGGAATTGCTTGAACCCTGGAGGCAGAGGTTGCAGTGAGCCGAGATCATAGCACTGCACTCTAGCATGGGTGACAGTGAGATTCTGTCTCAAAAACAAAAACCACCGCAAAAAATCAAGATCCCACTGCCAAAAGTCCAAAAGGGATGGCTGTTGGAAAATTGATTACATCAAGATGGCTACAACAGAACATGGCCAAAGTATTTGAGAATAAAACATCAGAGAAAGTAGCATCTCGGAGAAAATCTGCTGTAACTTTTCCAATTGCTCTGTAAAGAAGATACTTCTCAATCTCTTTCTTAATCATCCATTATGCTGAATTTGGCTCTATTGAATATTTCTTCATTTTAGAAACTCTTTATGTCCTATTTACCCTGAAACCTCTCTCCCTTTTTCTCGAATCTTGCTGAATTCAGCCAGATTGGCAAACATGCCATATTCTTTTTATGATCTCAGTAGCTAGCAAGATACCTGACATATGATAGGTACTCAACAAATATTTGCTGAACTAAACCAAACCAGGTCATGCCTTGACAAAGCTCCAAGAATTCTTACTCAGGTTCTTCCTCTGCCAGACCCTTGCCACATCCTCCCACACTACATTCATTCACTCAGTAAATATATGTGGAATGGCTATTAAGTGCCAAGATCTGTTCTGATAAGATAGAAATGTACAGAAAAGGCTTCTTTCCATACAAGAAACTAGGGAAGCGGAGTTAAAATAGCTACCTTGGTATTAAAAAAAAATTCTGGCTGAGCACAGTGGCTCATGCCTGTAATCCCAACACTTTGGGAGGCTGACATGGGTGGATCACTTGAGGCCAGGAGTTCGAAACCAGCCTGGCCAACATGGTGAAATCCCATCTCTACTAAAAATACAAAATTAGCCAGTGGCACACACCTGTAATCCCAGCTACTTGGGAGGCCGAGGCATGAGAATTGCTTGAACTGAGGAGGTGGGAGTTGCAGTGACCTGAGATGGCACTATTTGCACTCCAGCCTGGGTGAGAGAATGAGAGTCTGTCTCAAAAAATAAATAAATGTAATAAACAATTTTAATATATATAGAGGCTACCATAAAGGAGCTACTCTACATACTCATTTTTTGAGATCAAATTGACTTGATAAACTTAATTTTATGATTATATAAAAGGGCAAAAAAAAATCTGTTCTGAGAGCCAAGGATACAGCAAAACAGGCAAAAATCCCCGCCTTGATAGAATTTACATTTCAAAGTAGGACACAGATAACTAAAATATAGAGCATGGGAGAAGGTGCTAAGAGATGTGGGGGAAAAAATAGGTTTATTAGGATTTGACCAGAGAAACAAGACCATTAAGAGGTATTCACAGTGGTGGGCTGGAGCTGGCTAGTACTGGCCTGAGAGAGCTATCAGCATCTTCTCTCTTCTCCCCATTCAGTGATGTCACATTGGTGGCTTGAAATTGGCCATGGTAAGAATATTTATACCAGGAAAATTGGCAAATGCTACAAATTAGGGTTTTTTTTTTCTTTTTCCAGAAAGCTGGTTGTTAAACATTTATCTGCATACCATAAACATAAACATGTGTAATGGCTTATTATAAGGACTTATTATAGGGATTTGCCTATATGCAAATGTGGGGGCTGGTTAAACAGTCTATATGGAGGCTATTGCTTCTGTGTCAGGCACTAGTGCCTGAAATCAATAGGGCAGGTAGTCAAGAAAGGAAGATGGGCTGGGCGCGGTGGCTCACGCCTGTAATCCCAACACTTTGGGAGGCCGAGACGGGTGGATCACGAGGTCAGGAGATCGAGACCATCCCAGCTAACATGGTGAAACCCCGTCACTACTAAAAAATACAAAAAACTAGCCAGGCATAGTGGCGGGTGCCTGTAATCCCAGCTACTCGGGAGGCTGAGGCAGGAGAATGGCGTGAACCCGGGAGGTGGAGCTTGCAGTGAGCCGAGATCGCGCCACTGCACTCCAGCCTGGGCGACAGAGCGAGACTCCGTCTCCAAAAAAGAAAAGGAAGATGGTCATGAAGTAAGGGAAGCAAGATGGAACCTACACAGCTGAGCTGTAAACCAAGAGGATTAACTGGACTTCTTATGGATCTCTCACCGTCTCTAAGCCTCCATTTTGGTGATATGGAGGGTGGGAGGAGGGGTATTGAGGGAGAAGCTGGCCTCCTTCACCATGGAGCTAAACACATCCCTCACCTAACAGTCTGAAAAACTAAAGGAAGATCCAGCTAGAGCTAGAGGAGTTGTCAAGGGTCCAGCCACTGCCCTGTGCCAATCAGGCGAGCCAACAGGTAGCAACAATGCACTGAGCTGCACCAGTCTTCTCAGTGTAAAACAAGATGGTGGTTCCTTCAATTCTGCCTTCTAAGCATGTGAGACACATATCTGTGGCCCATGTGACTTCAGAGCCCTCCAGGGAAGAGAATCTGGGAATGATAACTCCAGCTCAGCTAAGTTAGCACAATACTCATCCACCATGGTTAAGAGAGGGAATAAAGAGTGTCGGGGGAAGGGTAGAAATATTCAATAGGATTGTCAGGGAAGGATTTAACAAGGAGGTGACATCTGAGTAATGATATGAAGGAAGTGAGGGAGCAAGCGCTGGGGATTTTTATGGGAAGAGAGTTCCAGCCATAGGAGATGGCAAATACAAGGCCCTGAGTTGTGGACACAACCAACATGTTCAAACAGCAGCAGGGATAACAGTGTGGCTGGAGGGAGCAAATGAAGAGAGTAGCAAGAGGGGAGGTCAATTTGTTTGAGTGCGGTAGAGAGAGGGAAGGGCTTGTAGGACATTCCAAGACTTTGGCTCCTACTCACTGTGGCATAAGGATCCACTGGATGATTTTCGAGCAGGGGAATAACAAGATCAAGTGAGTCTTAGCAGGATTATTCTGGCTGCTCTATTGGGAATACACTGAAAGATTGACAAATGCAGATTATGAGGTTATTGCAGAAATCCACAGGGGAACTGAGGACAGCTTAGACCAGGGGAGCCACAGTGGGGATGGTACAGAGAGGTCAGATCCCAGGAATATTTTGAAGGTGAAGTCCATGGAAATTTGAACTGGATGTGGAGTATCAAAGAAAAAGAGGAATCCAGGCCGGGCACGGTGGCTCACGCCTGTAATCTCAGCACTTTGGGAGGCCGAGGTGGGTGGATCACGAGGTCAGGAGATCGAGACCATCCTGGCTAACACAGTGAAACCCTGTCTCTACTAAAAATAGAAAAAATTAGCCTGGCGTGGTGGCGGGCACCTGTAGTCCCAGCTACTCAAGAGGCTGAGGCAGGAGAATGGTGTGAACCTGGGAGGCAGAGCTTGCTGTGAGCCAAGATTTTGCCACTGCACTCTAGCCTGGGTGACAGAGCGAGACTCTGTCTCAAAAAAAAAAAAGAGGAATCCAAGCTGAATCCAAGTTTTAGAGCTAAGCAACTATACCAATAAAGTTGCTATTAAATAAACCTGGAAAAGCATAAGGACAGCTAAGCTTGGATGGGATAGGAGGAGGTCAGGAGTTCAGTTTCGACAAACTAAGTTTGAATTTTCTCTTAGACACCAAATTGGAAATGACAGTTGGGTCTATGAAGAGGTAAGTACAGGCTAAAGATACCAATTTGGGAGTAACCGCATGCAATGAGAAATATTTAATGCCGCAAGATTGGATGAGATCACCAAGGCATGAACAGAGAAGAGAAGGTACAAGGACTGGTCTCCACTAAAAGTTCAGGGACATGAGGAGAAATAAGCAAAAGAAACTAAGGGACTGAGCAGAGAGGTAGGAGAAGAACCAAGAGCTTAGTAGCCTCTGACTCCAGTGACAGAAGAAGGAGGAGGTGATCAGCTGAGTCAGGATGCTGCAGACAGGTCAAATTAGACAAGAACTGAGAGCTGATTGTTGGATTTACCAAAATGGAGGTCTTTGGCTACCTTGTTAAGGACAATTTAGGCAGACTAGAAGCCATAAAAGCCATACCAGCATGAGTTCACATGAGAATGAAACAGAGAAGTTAGAGACGATGAGTACAGACAATTCTTTTGAGGTGTAAAAGGAAGGACAAAAATGGAACATGAGCTGGAAGGTAGAATGGGGTCAAGGGTTTTGGTTGTGGTTGTGGTCTTGGTTTTGTTCGAACTAGGAGAAATAATAGTATGTTTGTATACTGATAGGAATGATCCACAGAGAGGCTGGATTTTATGAAGGACAGAGGGAGAGGACAATTGCTGAAGCAATGTTATTTTAGGAAGTGAGAGAGGATGAGATCTGTTCCACTGTGGAGGGGTTGCACTCTGAGAAAAGTTACTTTCATCCATAGAAGACCAAGCACTTGACGTCAGCAGACCGAGGTGGATAGGTAGGTAGGTGTGTGGGTAGGGAGACTGTGGAAGTTCTCTTATTATTTCTAACCTCTCATTTATATATAAATGGGGTAAAAGTATCACCTGAATAGGGTTTTGGGAGAATTAAGTAAGTTAATACATATAAACACATAGGAGGGTTGTAGTGAATGTTAGCAACTATTAGATATTATTCCATGTTAGTCTGGGTGACCTAATTTGTTCTCATGGTTTCAGTGACCTCCTATCCTTAACCTTCACATTCAAAATCCAATTCCTGCTGGACGTATCTCAAAATCAACTCATTTAGAACCCAATTCACTTTGTTCCTCCTAGGGAAAATCTATCTCCTGCAAGCTTCTCTCTGTTAATGGCTCCTCCCACTACCTGGGCACATCAATAGGAACACCTGAGTTTTCTGGATCTTATCCTGTCCTTCATATTCACACCTAAGCCATATCAAGCGTGGCTCATTTTTCCTCCTCAACATTTTGGAAACCCCCTTCTCTCCTCCCCACCCATCATCCCTACCACATTATCCTTTCAGATTCTCAGCATCTCTCTCTTCTGGACTTTGGCCTCCTAACTGGCTCCTTCTGTCAACATGACCCCTTCTTCTGTATGTACAGAATGGTCTGTCCAAAATGCAAGACACCGTGTCACTTTCTGGGTTCAGCCCTTCAGTGGCAGCCTAGAAGCTGCAAGAGTAAATGCAATCTAGACAGCATGGCGTTGGAGGTCTTCCATCTATATTTATAACTTTGCCTAGTTGTAGATCTCCTGTCCCCTCCAACCTTGTACTCGATATGCCAATTATACCAAGTGTTTACAGCTTCCTTGCACAGTCCTCCCCAAAGCTACATCCCCAAACTGTTTTGTTTTGAGACAGAGTCTAACTCTGTCACCCAGGCTGGAGTGAAGTAGCGTGATCACAGCTCGCTGCAGCCTTGACCTCCTGGGCACAAGAGATCATCCTACCTTAGCCTCTCAAGTAGCTGGAACCACAGCTGTGCACTACCACGCCCAGCTAATTTTTAAATTTTTTTAAGAGATGCAGTTTCTCTGTGTTTCCCAGGCTGGTCTCAAACTCCTGAGCTCAAGGAATCCTCCCACTTCAGCCTCCCAAAGTGCTGGGATTACAGGCAGGAGCCACTGTGCCCACCCTCTCAAATTGCTTACTGCCTCCAAGCTAATGCTTAGTTATCCTTTAACTCTTGGCTTAAGCACCATCTCCTCCGGGAACTCTTCCTGACTTCCAGCTTGAGCCAAGTGCCCTTCCTCAGGGCTCTCACAACATCACATCCAAAACCCAGCACATGAGGGCTCCATGACTTAGTTGATATGTATTAGATGAACTACATTTAATTGATTAAACCATGTTAGATGACATCTTGAAGTCCTTTCCAGTACTATGATATTACAACAGATATTTCTGTTTTGGTAACAATTTTATTGAGATATGATACGCATACCATATAATTCACCCTTTTGAAGTATACAATGAAGACGGGCTTTTAGTATACTCACGGCATTAGCTGTCACCACAACAATTTTAGAGCATTTCATTGCCCCCCTCCCCAAATGCTTCTACCATTTAGCAGTCCCTCCCTCTTTCTTCACAGTCTCTCCAGCCCTGTGCAGCCCTAATCTACTGTCTGTCTCTATGGATTTGCTTATCATGGACATTTCATATAAATAGAATCATATAATATATGGTCTTTTGTGTCTAGTTTATTTCACTTAGCATAATGTTTTCAAGATCCAGCTATCTCATAGCATATATCAGTACCTCATTTTTTTGCCAGAGAATATTCCATTGTATGGATATGCCACATTTTATTTATCTCTTCATCAGTTGATGGACTTTCAGGTGGTTTTCAATGTTTGCGTATTGCAAATAATGCTATTATGAATATTCTCATACAAGTTTTTATGTGAATATATGCTTCATTTCTCTTGTCTATATACCTAAGAGTAGAATTACTGGGTCATATTGAAATTCCGTGTTTAGGCCATGCGCGATGGCTCACACCTGTAATCCCAGCACTTTGGGAGGCCCAGGCGGGTGGATCGAGACCATCCTGGCTAACATGGTGAAACCCTGTCTCTCCTAAAAATACAAAAAATTAGCTGGGCGTGGTAGTGGGCGCCGGTAGTCCCAGCTACTTGGGAGGCTGAGGCAGGAGAATGTCATGAACCTGGGAGGCGAAGCTTGCAGTGAGCCGAGATAGCACTGCCGCACTCCAGCCTAGGTGACAGAGTGAGACTCCGTCTTAAAAAAAAAAAAAAAAAAGAAAGAAATTCCATGTTTAAACTTTTGAGGAACTGCCAGACTACAGCAGGTATATTTTTCTGTTACCCAAATGAAACTGTGGATACCTGAGTGAAACTTAAGTTGCTTTTTAAGACCAGGCCTCACTATGTTGCCCAGGCTGGTCTCACCACAACTCCTGGCCTTGATCCTCCCACCTCAGCCTCCCCAGTGGCTGAGACCACAGGCATGCGCCACTGCACCCAGCCCATTTTTCTTTACAGAAGGTTTGTGCTGCAGTTGGCTGGTGATCCTGGTAGGGATGACTTTTCAGGTTAGCTGGTCCTCTGAAGGGCCACCGTGCATAGCAAACCACTGCCCAGCTGATTGCAAAGAGCCCCTTTCAAAAGCAAGCCCATGCCCTTGGCACTTTAGGTGGGGTTTGCTTCTAAATAAAGTCGTAGTCATTCTCCTCTTCATTCATCATCCACTCCCCAGCTATATCTTTAAAAATTAGTCTATTTATAAGAAATGTGGGCCATTATTTGTACTTTGTTCATAAAAAATATTTAAAGTGAAAATGAAAGATATTTCATGAGATTTGTTTTTGTCATTTTCTCAAATACTGTATATCTTTAAAATCTTTTCAACTAATACAAATTAATATATTTAAAATAGAATGTGGTTCTCAAATTTATTTTGTCATCCAATTATATGATAAACCTACTGGCTATCATATGTTTGAATATTTATATATGTACAATAGCTACAGGTTGTACTTTATGACTGTTTTTTGTTTTTTGTTTGTTTTGTTTTGTTTTGTTTTGAGACATGGTCTTGCTGTGTTACGCAAGCTGGAGTGCAGTGGCATAATCATGGCTCATTGCAGCTGTGATCTCCAGGGCTCAAGTGATCCTCCCACCTCAGCCTCCCCAGTAGCCAGAACTACAAACGCACCACTGTGCCTGGTAAATTTTTTTTTATTTTGATTTTTTTTTTTTTTTGTAGAGACAGTGTCTCACTATGTTGCCCAAACTGGTCTCAAACTCCTAATCTCAAGTGATCCTTCTGCCTTGGCCTCTCAAAGCACTGGGATTGCAGGTATGAGCCACTGTGCCCAGCTTGTCTGGATGACTTTTATAGAACAAAATAACATCTAAGTCTCTAATTATACCCATATCAATATATCCTGCATAACCTTTCAAAAGTTTAGCCTCCACCAGGTCATTACCCTGTTCAAAGGTCTGCAGTGCCTCTGGGGTAAAGGACAGACTCTCTGAGGACAGACTCCCAGGCGTCCTCATGATCTGGCCCCTCTGCATCTCAGTCTTATCTCCCTGTGCCACACCCTCCTGAACTGTTCTGGGCACCCTGTTCTACTCACCCTCACCTGAACACACCTTCCTGAGCCTCTGCCCCAAGAATGCTTCCCCCTCCTGTTATACAGTTATGATTCACCTTCCAAAGTCCAGGCCAATGCTAATCCCTTCTATGAAGCCTTCCTCCCTCCTCTGAGCATCTATAGCACTTATTTTTGCCATATGTTGTTGAAAGTGCATTTATAGATATGTTATCGTTTTCCAGTAAGTTATAAGTTCCTGGAGACAGGATGATACAACAGCCTTTGCCCTGTATCCATAGTTTTTACCCTACTGCTGGTCTGAAAAAAATATGATTTTACTAAAATATAATTTCGATTTGTTGGAAGTTTAACAAAAGCTACGTTTTAGGTAGTATCTATCTATATGGTTTATTGTAAATAACATTTCCTTTTAATTCAGTAATTTCCTACGTTCATGTGGTTCAGTGCTTAGCTTTTGGACTTCTTATTGGATAGGTTAAATTTATAACCAATCTTTATTAAATGACTCCTCTGGGCAAGGTATGGAAATATGATCATTCAGACAAGGCGTTGACTCTTACGTCATTTGCCTTCTAGAAATCCAAAGTTTCATGATTATGTTATAAAGGCTGCTGTTCAAATCACTAGAAGGACATGTAGACGTGGCGATAGTATGGGTCAAAATAAGGAAGGGGGCTGGGCATGGTGGCTCACACCTGTAATCCCAGCACTTTGAAAGGCTGAAGCAGGTGGATCACCTGAGGTCAGGGGTTCAAGACGAGCCTGGCCAACACGGTGAAACCCCGTCTCTACTAAAAATATTTTAAAAATTAGCCTGGCATGGTGGAGGGCACCTGTAATGCCAGCTACTCGGGAGGCTGAGGCAGGAGAATTGCTTAAACCTGGGAGGTGAAGGTTGCAGTGAGCTGAGATCACGCCACTGCACTCCAGCCTGGGCAACAGAGTGAGACTCTGTCTCAGAATAATAAAAATAAAAATACAAAAATTAGAGCCGGGCATGGTGGCTCGCACCTGCAATCCCAGCACTTTGGAAAGCCAAGGCGGGTGGATCACCTGAGGGCAGGAGTTCGAGATCAGACTGGCCAACATGGTGAAACCCCATCTCTACTAAAAATACAAAAATTAGCCAGGCGTGGTGGCACACGCCTGTAGTCCCAGCTGCTCGGGAGGCTGAGGCATGAGAATCACTTGAACCCGGGAAGTGGAGGTTGCAGTGAGCCAAGATTGAGCCACTGCACTCCAGCCTGGGCGATAGAGCGAGACTCAGTCTCAAAAAAAAAAAAAAAAAAAAAATTAGCTGGGTTTTGTGGCTCACGCTTGTAATCCCAGCTACGTGGTAGGCTGAGGCAGGAGAATGGCTTGAACATCGGAGGCGGAGGTTGCAGTGAGCGGAGATCACGCCATTGCACTCCAGCCTGGGCGACAGTGAGACTCTGTCTCAAAACAAACAAACAAACAAACAAAAAACAAAACAAAAACTAGGGAATGGGACCTTGAGTTTCATGGACCCCTGGGTACAGCAGGTTTGCTCTGAGAAGTGGCAGAGAGGTAGACATTCTCTTCTCCCTTTTGCCCCTTTATGATCCTCTACACTGTGTTGCAATATTCCTCTGCTACTGTGTCCACACCTTCCATTTTCCAAAATATGTATTCTGTTTCCCTTCAGTTCAGCAGACATATATTAAACACCCACTATTTCAAAGGCATAGTAGAAAGCACTGGTTTCCTGATTCATCAATTAATGCTACATATTATTATAAAGTATAATATAGATGTATATAGTCTATAATAATATATGGATTTCTATATGTATATTTTTGTAAGCAGAGTAGAGTAGCAACTTAGTGAGGTTCTAAAGTAAATATGTTACATGAACCCCAGTGAAAGTAAAAGTACTCTTAAGAAGTCCTGGCCAGGCGCGGTGGCTCACACCTGTAATCCCAGCACTTTGGAAGGCCAAGGCAGGCGGGCGGATCACCTGAGGTCAGGAGTTGAGACCAGCCTGGCAAACACGTGAAACCCTGTCTCTACCAAAAAAAAATTACAAAAATTAGCCGGGCATGGTAGCGCGCGCCTGTAATCCCAGCTACTCAGGAGGCTGAGGCAGGAGAATCACCTGAACCCGGGAAGCGGAGGTTGCAGTGAGCCGAGATCGTGCCAAACAGTCTGAGCAACAGAGCGAGACTCCGTCTCAAAAAAAAAAAAAGTTCTTAAACAGCCTATAAAAGCACGTCATAAAAGGTACGAAGGACATGAGGCCACCTCAGGAAACAGCCAGCTCCCGACTGCACAGGAGACTCATTCTGGGGTTAACACTTCTCAAGAGTGAAATTGATGAGTCTTTGCTGTGTATATGCATTTAAGTGTGTGTGCCTGTGCTTTTTTCTAGGGCAAACAAAATTATAAGGATGTGCGCACCAAATACAATAAATCACAGTCTCTTTCTCCTTTCCCGGTTCTAATTGCCCCAATAAACCCGCTCTCCACTCTCCAGCCTGCCACATTCCCCGCTGTTCGGTCTTTGAATGGTCGATGCGTAATGTCACGGTTCTAAGCTGCCACCTTGTGGCCATCCCACGTGTTTAAGGTGTTTTAAGCAGCCTCTTCAATGTGCCGCTTGCCTAGCTATACTTGTAATTTGATGCGGTTCCTTTTGCTTTCTGCGTTTTGTGCTTCCTTCCCCCAGAGCTGCTAGTTGTCCTGTCGTAGATTCACGAAACTGGATTACAATACTTGACATCATTCAGGATAACAAGTATACCAAGAGCTTAAAATTATGGCAGAGTTGCACATTGCTTTGAACTCTAGTAGACACCATTATATTTTTCTCCCAAAATACTTTGTAATATTTATTTTAAATCCCCAGTATCCGAAAAGCAACAACAAATTCCTTTCCCAAGCATTTATTGAGCACCTATTAGCCACTGCCTTTGGGAGTTCCCAGCCTCATGAGGCCACATGTGGGGCCATGTGGCAATTGCAAATAATGCAGGTGGACCGCTGTACAGGGGGGCCTGGGAAATCACTCTAGAATCTCTCTGAAGGGGTCAGCAATGCCTTCACAGAAGAGTCCAGGATGAAGCTTAAGCCTGCAGGTCAGAGGGCCAAGCTTGGAGACAGGTTAGACATCCCAGACAGAAGGAAAAGCAGCACTATTTTGGTGAGGAAGTGCACGCATCATTCTGGGACTTGATCCCCGGAGCTTTGCCAGCCCGAACAGCACTCCAGGTGCTTTGAAGAATGTATTTATGCCAGGCACAATGGCTCACACCTGCAATCCCAGTGCTTTGGGAGACCAAGGCAGGAAGATCACTTGCGCCCAGGAGTTTGAGACCAGCCTAGGCAGCATAGTAAGACCCTGTCTCTACTACAAATTTTAAAAATTGGCCAGGCATAGTTAGCACATTCCTGTAGTCTCAGCTACTTGGGAGGCTGAGGTGGGAGGATGGCTGGAGCCCAGGAGTTTGAGGCTGCCATGAGCTATGAATGAGCCGCTGCACTCCAGCCTGAGCAATAGAGTGGGACTCTGTTTCAATTTTTTTAAATAATGTATTTAAACATTCTTAAGAGAACTCCTCCCTTTTTACCCAAATAAAATATACTGAACCATAAGGGCTTTCTGAATCAGTTGGACCAACCAGTGCTATTACCCAATATTTGTGCTCTCTTCCCTTAATAGTTTTTCCATTTCACAATTACTTATTCTAAAGCAATACTAGGTCTTTTCACAGCCTGTTCACTCTTGAAACTGGACTGCAAACTGGCTGACACTGATGTCCCCAAGAAGCCACTGAAAAAATGGACTTTTGGTACCTAGTAGCAGAGGAAAGAGAGAGGAGAGGAAAGCTCTTGTTTTCTCTTGTCCCAACAGTACATGCCCACAAATTAGCTCAGAGATGGATAACTCATGGGCAGCAAGCCCTTAGGAGCCTTAGACACTATAAGGGGGCCACACCTTGTGACAAATGTTATCTGTATAGTAATAACATCCCACAAAAATAAGAAATATGGCTCAAATGTATCTAAAGGTTGGGTGATTAATAAATTAGAAATCTATTTAGAGTTGTTAGCGGATTCATAGGACTGTGTATTTCCCCAATCGTTAAAAATCAGCTACTCTGAGCCTTCCACAGAAGACAATTAAAAAATCGGCTACTCATCATGTAGAGAGGTCTGAGAAATATTATGAGGTTCAAAATTTTACCATGCTGGACAAGACAGGAAGCACTAGTTTAGTTTTGTAGAACACTTTTATCTAGTTAATGCCTACTCTTCCCTCAGATCTGGCTTTAACTGGCATCTTTTCTGTGACCTCCCTGACATAACCAAATTCTGCTATTATGTGCTCTCATAGCATCGTAGCACTTAACACAGTTGGAGTTTTAGAGTTGTGAGCCATATTTCTTATTTTTGTGGGATGTTATTACCATACAGATAACATTTGTCACAAGGTGTGGCCCCCTTATAGTGTCTAAGGCTCCTAAGGGTTTGTGAGTGTGGATATAGAATATCTCTCTCCCACTACTGTAAAACATCATACGGGCAGGCCTTATGTCTTCCTGATAAATACTGTCTGTCCAGGGTTCAGCACAGTTTCTAGCACACACTAATAACTCACTCAATGAATAAGTACAATAAGCTAAAAGTTCCTGTGTCCCAGTCCTAGGAGATAAATCCAGGGATGACATATCAAAGTAAACCATCTAAAGGTCTTGGTGGCTGGTAGCTATCTCTAGAGACCTAGACCCAGAAGTAGGTCTCCTAGGAGAGGAGACCCAGATATGTAGAGGAAGGGGAATGTGGAGCTCATAAATGTATCCTGCCTAACAGCCAAAGTCAGGGGCAATTCCACCTTTTATGGACAGTTCTCAGTGTTAGAGCATTAGATTGGCCGGGCGCGGTGGCTCACGCCGGTAATCTCAGCACTTTGGGAGGCCGAGGCGGGCGGATCACGAGGTCAGGAGATCGAGACCATCCTGGCTAACACGGTGAAACCCCGCCTCTACTAAAAATACAAAAAATTAGCCGGGCATGGTGGCGGGCACCTGTAGTCCCAGCTACTCAAGAGGCTGAGGTAGGAGAATGGTGTTAACCTGGGAGGCGGAGCTTGCAGTTAGCCGAGATTGCACCACTGCACCCCAGCCTGGGCGACAGGGAGAGACTCTGTCTCAAAAAAAAAAAAAAAAATAGGCCTTAGATTAGGAACTACATAGTGGGTTCAAGTTCTGGATCTACCTACCATCAACCTGGCATGTAACCTTGGATTAGACATCTAACCTCATCAACCATGAATCAGATTCTTAATCTGTAAAATGGGGATGATGTCTGCCCTATCTACATCATCATTGTGAAAAACAAGCAAAATGATGGACCCTAAAGTACAGTGAAATTATAGAGTATTCGAGAAATATAAGGGTGGCATTTTTTTCTAAATACAATAAGTCCTCAATGTCATCAATAGGTGCTTGGAAACTGCAACTTTAAGCAAAACAAAACCAATTTTACCATAGGCTAATTGGTATAAACAAGAGTTTAGTTTCTTGTGGCATTTTTCTGGTCGCAGAAACATCACCAAACTTCTAAATAAAGACACAAAACACTTCTAATATTAAACATTGAAATAAATGTGAGCTATATATACCTTTAAGAAATATTAATAAAAACAAGTAGCATAATTACCCAATTTTTGGTGAATCAGTGAGTGATGGGGGTTGCAATAGTGGTGGATTAAATCAAGGAATAAATGTTCGCAAAGCAAAAAATATCAGAGTACTTCCTACCACTATGCAGCTCAAAAACAATCACAAACATGGCAGGCTCAATAAGCGCTTTTGTCCTGCATCATTTATTTTCATGCATGTATTAGTGTGTTCTCACACTGCCATAAAGAACTGTCCGAGACTGGGCAATATATAAAGGAAAGAGGTTTACTTGACACACAGTTCTGCAGGGCTCTGGAGGCCTCAGGAAATTTACAATCATAGCAGAAGGGGAAGCAAACATGTCCTTCTGCACAGGGCGGCAGGAAGAAGTGCCAAACAAAGGGGGAGGCCCCTTACAAAACCATCAGATCTCATGAGAACTCACTCACTATCACGAGAACAGGATGGGAGAACTGCTCCCATGATTTAATTATCTCCACCTGGTCCTGTCCTTGACGCATGGGGATTATTACAATTCAAGGTCAGATTTAGGTGGGGACACAGCCACATAATATCAATGTATTTATATGATTTTCATATATTTTGTGAAGTTTTATTTTACCATCATATGTATTCATTCCTTTATTCATTTTCTAACCTACTTATTTCAGTTCAGGCTCACAGATGGCTGGATTTTCTTCCAGAAGCTCAGGGTGCGAGGTGGGAAATGACCCTGGAGAGAATGTAATTCCATTACAGGACACACTCACAGACACCCACATACTCACTCCAACTGGGACCATGTAGACACACCAGTTAACCTAATGTGTACAGCTTTGAGATTTGGGAGGAAACTGGAATATCCAAAGAAAACCCACTCAGACATGAGGAGGATGTACAAACCCCACACAGACAGTAGTCCCCATTGGGAATCAGTTTTTTCTTTCTTTCTTTCTTTCTTTTTTTTTTTTTTGAGACAGAGTCTCGCTCTGTCGCCCAGGCTGGAGTGCAATGGAGCGATCTCGGCTCACCACAACCTCCACCTCCCGGGTTCAAGGAATTCTCCTGCCTCAGCCTCCCAAGTAGCTGGGATTACAGGCATCTGCCACCACGCATGCCTAATTTTTGTATTTTTAGTAGACACGGGGTTTCCATGTTGGTCAGGCTGGTCTCAAACTCCTCAGGTGATCCACCGTCTTCGGCCTCCCAAAGTGCTGGAATTACAAGCAGTTTTTCCACATTACAATGAAACCATGTTGAACAAAGTCATGTTATTTGAGGCCCTGCTGTGCTGCTTTTTTATGATTCTCCTCTTCAGCTTCTCCTAATTTATAAAATATGATTTATCTTTTCTTTTTAAACCTTCAGTTTTTTCCCATTTCTTTTTTTTTTTTTTTTTTTTTGGCTGCACAATCACGGCTCACTGCAGCCTCAACCTCCTGGGCTCAAGCAATCCTCCCACTTTTGCCTCCCAAGTAGCTAGGACTACAGGTACACACCACCACACCTGGCTAATTTTTAAAAATTTTGTAGAGACAGGGCCTTGCCATGTTTCCCAGGCTGCTTAAGTTTCTATAGTTTTTCTGGATATTTGTCTATCTGTTAACTTTCATTGATTATGCATCCTAATAATTACCTAAAATAAACCCAATTTCTCAAAGGCCCCATAAAGACTATTTATCTTAATGTCCTAGTAGCTCAGTGGAACGAGAGCCAATATCATTTCTTCCTACTGTCACAAAGCAGATCAACAAACACTTATTGATTACCCCACTACATGTTAAATGTTAGTTAATATCAAATGAGCAATACAACATCACATTTTCAAAAATTTCACAGCCGGGAGACTTCTGGTTTCACAATGACAGTGTAGAGGTAAGCTGGTTTCACTCTCCCCCCATAGAATACCAAAAAGTATATATACGGCACTGAGATTTTCACCAGCAACAATCCAGAGCTCAGATCTGAGGATGAGACAGTTTTCAGGGCCTTAGAGAAATGGAAAACCTCTGAGCAGACAATAGGAGAAATGGATTTCTACATCTGTAATGACCCTCACCCCGATTCTGCCCAGTACCAAGTATGTGAAAAATCTCTCCCAAACTCAGTTTCTACAATAGAAAAAGTGAAACCGAGGTGGTCAACCAGCTTCCCCACTTTCTTGGGTTCCCTGGCAGGAACCCTGTCCTTGCTTTAACCTATGGGAAGCATTGTGACTGCCTGATGGCAGAAATATCCCTGAGAACAGGAAGAGACAAAGTGGGGAGACAGGACTACCATCTCCAGCCCTAGGACCTCTGCTCTGTAACCCAGCCAAAGGAGATGCTAAATCAGAGTGGCCGTTCAGCAGCACCACACTGTAGGAAGTAAGTCCCACAGGTCTCCTGGGCATGAACCTCTAGCCAGCCTTCTGACACAGTCAGGATAATCCCTTTGGGACCTTCTCCATTTAGGACCAGGAGCACTCTGAGCATTAACTAAAGCTGAGGCAAACCTGGGCTTAAGGTGTCACCTAAAGCTGAAAAGGAAGCAATGACCTGCAGGCAAAGATGTGCTAAGCAAATATATTCAATAAAAAAAACAAAACAAGACTGAGAAAACTGGGATAAATAATCATCCAATGCAAAGACCTAGACATCCACAAGAAACAGCATGGAACCATGACCTCTCCAAAAGGATAAAGCAAAAATCCAGTAACTGACCCTAACAAGACAGCAATTTGTGAGCTCTCTGACCAATGATTCAAAACAGTAGTTTAAGGAAACTCAGTGCTCTCCAAGATCACACAGAAAAGCATTTCAGAAATTTATCAGAGAAATTTAACAAAGAGATTGTAATTAAAAAATAGAAATCTTGGAATGGAGAAGTACATTTGCAGAACTAAAGAACCCTTTAAAGGCTCTCAAGAGCACAATGAATCAGAGGAAAGAATCAGCCCAAAGACTGGCTATTTGAAAATATGCAGTCAAAGAAGAAAAATGAAAAAGAATGAAAAGGAAAGAAGATCACCCACAAGATATAGAAAATTAGCTCAAAAGATCAAATCTAAGAATTATTGGCATTCAAGAGGGAGCCGAACATGAGCAAGGGGTAGAAAGATAAATAATAACAGAAGAGTCTCCAAAACTTGAGAAGGATAAATGTCCAGGTACAGGAAGGTCTTAGAACACCAAACAGATTTAACCTAAATAAGACTAACCCAAGGCATATAATAATGCAACTCTCAAAGGTCAAAAGCAAAGGATCTGAAAGCAGCAAGAGAAAAGAAGCAAATAACATATAAAGGAGCTCCAATTCATCTAGCAACAGACTTCTAACAGAAACCACAGAGGCCAGGAGGGAATGGAATGAAATTTTCAAAGTGCGCCAAGAAAAAAAAAAAAAACTATCATTCAAGTATAATATATACAACAAAATTTCTCATTTAAATATGAAGGAGAAATAAAGTCTTTTCTAGACAAACAAAAGCTGCCCGAATTTATCAACACCAGATCCATCTTGCAAGAAATGCTAAAGGAAGTTCCTCAATATGAAAGAAAAACAAAAACACACCAACATCCCAAAGAAAACATTTCAAGGCATAAAATCCATGTTAAAATTAAGTACACAAACAAACCCAGAATACTCTATTACTGTATTTGTGGGGTACAATCCACTCATAACTCTGTTATGAAGCCCAAAAAATAAATCTGTTAAAAACAATAATAGCTACAGCAACCTGTTAAGAGATAGGTAATATAAAAATATATAGTTTGAGACAACTAAATCAAAATGGAGGAGGGGATAGAGTTCAAGAAGTAGAATTTTTTTGCGTGTGCTTTTCTTGGCCTTTGTTTGCTTCTATTCTTTTATTTGGAATCAAAGATAAGTTATCAACTCTTTAAAATAACTTGTTATATGTATAAGATGTTTTCTGTAAGTCTCATGGTAACCACAGTACAAAAACCTATAATACAATTCCTAAAAATAAAATACAAAAAAATTAAAATATACTATCAGAGAGAATCCTTAGCCACAAAGGAATAAAATAAAGAAGGAAAAGTGGAAGGGAGGAGTCTCAAAACAATGAGAAAACAAGCAACAAAATGGCAGTAATAAGCCCCTATTTATCAATAATAACACTGAATGTAAATGGTCTAAATTCTCCAACTAAAAGGCATAGAGTGTCTGCATGGATAAAGAAACAAGACCCAACTATATAATGCCTTCAAGAAACCCACTTTACCTAGAAAGACACACACAGATTAAAAGTGAAAGGGCGGGAAAATATGTTTCAAGCAATTAGAAACCCAAAAAGAGCAGGAATAGCTATTCTTATATCAGATAAAATCAGATGAAATACTTATTTCAGACAAATCAATGACTATAAAAAAAGACAAAGAAGGTCATTATATAATGACAAAGGGATCAATTCAGCAAGAGGATATAACAAGTATAAATATCTATGCAACCAACACCAGAGCTCCAACTATATAAAGCAAACATTAATAGATCTAAAGGAAGGGCCAGGCATGGTGGCTCATGCCTGTAATCCCAGCACTTCGGGAAGCAGAGGTGGGAGGATTGCTTGAGGCCAGCAGTTCAAGGCCAGCCTGGGCTGGGCATGGTGGCTTGTCCCTGTAGTCCTAGCAAATTGGGAGGCTGAGGTGGGAGTATCACTTGAGCCTAGGAGTTTGAAGCTGCAGTTAGCTATGATCACACTACTGCACTTGGCCTGGGTGACAGAGTGAGACCCTGTCTCCAAAAAATAAAAAATAAGAAATAGATCTAAAGGGAGAGATAGACTGCAATGCAACAATAGTAGGGGATTTTAATACCCTAATCTCAGTAATGGACAGATCATCCAGATTATCTGCAAAGAAACAATGGAGTTAAACTGAACACTAGATCTAACAGGCCTAACTAATGTTTACAGAACATTTCACCCAACTGCTGCAGAATACACATTTTTTTCGTGAGCACATGGAACATTCTCCAGAATAAACCCTATCTTAGGCCACAAAACAAATTTTTTAAACATACAGATTTTATCACTGGGCATGGTGACTCCCACCTGTAATCCCAGCACTTTGGGAGGTTGAGGCAGGCAGATCACCTGAGGTTGGGAGTTCAAGACCAGCCTGACCAACACGGAGAAACCCCATTTCTACTAAAAATACAAAATGTTTATATTGTATATAAAAATTTATATTTCTATAAAATTTTATAAATTTTCTATAAAAATTTATATTTCTATAAAAATACAAGCTGGGCATGGTGGCACATGCCTGTAATCCCAGCTACTTAGGAGGCTGAGGCAAGAGAATCACTTGAACCTGGGAGGCGGAGGTTGCAGTGAGCTGAGATCGCACCATTGCACTCCAGCTTGGGCAACAAGAGTGAAACTCTGTCAAAAAAAAAAAAAAAAAATTTACCAAGTATCTCTTCTGACCACAATGGAATAAAACTAGAAATCAGTAACAAAAGGAACCTCAGAAAATACAGAAACACATGGAAATTAAACAACATGCTACTAAACAACCAATGGGTCAATGAAAAAATTAAGAAGGAAATCAAAAATTTTCTTGAAACAAATGAAAATGGAAATACAACATACCAAAATCTATGAGATATGGAAAAAGTAATACTAAGTACTAAGAGGTAAGATTACAGCAATAAATGCCTATATCAAAAAAGTATAAAGACTGCAAATAAATAACAATGCACCTCAAGGAACTAGAAAAGCAAGAGCAAACCAAACCCAAAATTAGTAGAAGAAATAACAAAGATCAGAGCAGAAATAAATGAAATTGAGACTAAAAGACAATACAAAAGATCAACAAAAGGGTTGTTTTTTGAAAAGATAAGCAAAATCAACAAACCTTTAGCTAGACTAAGAAAAAAGGAGAGAAGACCCAAATAAAATCAGAAACAAAAAAGAGACCTCAGAAATAGAATCATTAGAGACTATTATGAACTATATGCCAACAATTGAAAAGCCTAGAAGAAATGAATAAATTCCTGGACGCATACAACTTACCAAGGATGAACAAAGAAGAAATAGAAAACTTCAACAAACTAATAACGAGTAACAAGATCAAAGCTGTGATAAAAAGTTTCCCATCAAAGAAAAGCCCAGGAACTGATGACTTCACTGCTGAATTCTACCAAATATTTAAAGAACTAATACCAATCCTACTCAAGCCCTTCAAAATAACTGAAGAGCAGAGACTGCTTCCAAATACTCCACAATACAAGCATTACCCTGATATAAAAACCAGACAAGGACACAGCAAAAAAAAAAAAAAAGGAAATTATAGGCCAATATAATTGATGAACACAGATGCAAAAATCCTCAACAAAATATTAGTAAGCCAAATTCAATATTTAAGAGATGATTCACCATGATCAAGTGAGGTTCATCCCAGAGATGCAAGGATGGTTCAATGTATAGAAATCAATAAATCAAGGAAATGAATATGTCAAAGAGACATCTGCCCTCCCATGTTTATTGCAGCACTATTCACAATAGCCAAAAATATGGAATCAAAGTGCCCACCAACGGATGAATGAATAAAACGTGGTACATATACACAATGGAATAATATTCAGCCATAAAAAGAAATTAAATTATGTCATTTAGCAACATAGATAGAACTGAGGGGCCATTATGTTAAGTTAAATAAACCAAACACAGAAAGATGAATATTGCATGTTCTCTCTCGTATGTGGGAGCTTAAAAAGTGGATCTCATGAAGATAGAGAGTAGATTAATGATTACCAGAGGCCAGGAGAGGGAGATGGGAGGATGAAGGGGAAAAAATATAAGTGTATTTTATTACCACTAACCTGTATACTTAAAAATGGTAAAGATGGTAAATTATATATGTATATTTGGTCTAAATAAAAAATACATAAGTAAATAAAAGATATTAAACCAAAAAATAAAAATTGAAGGAAGTGCAAGTAAAAAGCAAACAAAAAATTTTCACAGTGGTTCTTAACTCTGGCTGTACATTAGAATCGTCTGAGCCCTGCCCCAAACTAAATCAAAATCTCTGGAGGTGGGACCTGGGATATAGTTGTTTTTCCAAAGATTCTTACGTGATTCTATTGAGCAGACAATGTTGCAGGTCTAGTTGGGAAAGAGACTTACACAAGTTGATGGTAATGCTGTGATAGAGGCATGAAAAAAGTGCTATTGAAATCATACATTCTGCTTGGGGCTGCAGTAGAATATGAGCTCAATGAGGGTAGAAGCCTTTGTCTGTTTTGTTTACTGATATGTCTCAAGCACAAGAGCCTTTATTTCTAGCACAGCCACTCAATTCATATTGTTGAGCTGTAGCTTTAAGAGTGAACAAATAGAATGTCAGCAAGGCAAGGTATGGGAAAGGCATTCACAGAAGAGGTACTTGGAAAATAAAAAAATTTAAAAAGTAAGTGCAGCACATATGGGAAAAATTTCAAATAGTTGACTAAAGCTAGATTATAATGTATAATCTCTAATGTATAGTGTATAATGGAGACTGGTGTAAAACTCCTTTTATTTCTATAAAAAGAAATTTGTTCTGTAGTGTGCAAAAATTGGTAAGGTACCAAAGAACAAAACGGTACACAACTTATAGTTTTCAAAAGTAACACTCAAGTTCTAAGGTTATCAAACATTTCTCTTTATGGACCTGGATTCCTATTAACAAGATGACTGCCTCCATTTCTGTAGTGGAAGAAAGTTGATGAGGTCAGTTTTCCTGTGTTTAAAACTCCACTAATAGTTTGATCAAAGATGCTAAACTGGTAGATAGGCCTGGCTTTTGTTACAGAAGCACAAGACACAGAGATTACATTAGAGAAGCAATATTGAAATATTGGGATTTACATACTGAAAATATGTAACATTGTTGGAAATAAGTATCTCCTAAGATAAAGGAAATTATAAAACTAGGTACACCTGAAAAGGATTCTGAATTTAATGTCTTAACAGATTGGAAAGGCAATTATTTAAAGAAAATTTCTTTTTGAAGGAAGACTCATGAATTAGTGAAAAAAAAGGTCATATTTCAACAAGTTCAGACTAAGGTAATATGATCCTTAAGCAAGAGATATTAAAAAGAAAAAGTTAGTAGAGAGGATATTCTAACGTTATTATAAATTGATCCCAATAAGGAAGGAAAGGGGGAAATATTTGAAGAAATTAAAGTAACTGCCATTCTAACAAGATGAAAAATCAGTCTATAAAAGAGACATGTATACAAGGATAAATAGCAGTGAATCATTTCAAGAAGGTTAGTACCCCAGATATCTAAGACTTGAAAAATTCTGAAGATTTTATATTTTAACCTTTTAGAGAAATTTTTGGAACAAGAGAAAAAAAGACTGATAGGTTTCTGTTAGGAGCAGAAGATACAATGTCATTCATTTACTCCAGTGGTTCTCAAACCTTGCCTGCATGAGAATCCCATGGAGGCCTTATGAAAACAAAGATTGCTGACCTCAGCTCCAGAACTTCTGTATTCAGAGGACTGAGATAGGACTTGGGAATCTGATTTTCTAACAAGTTCCCAAGTAATGCTGATGCTGCTGGGACAGGCACCATGCTCCAAGACTGACTTAGTGTGTGTCTTGGTTTGGGTTCCACAACAAGTAGACACTAAGACAAGGATACAAGTGTAAGTAATTTATTTTGGAGGTACAGAAAACACCTGTAGGGGGCTGAGCACACTGGCTCACGCCTATAATTCCAGCATTTTGGAAGGCCGAGGAGGGAGGATCACTTGAGGCCAGGAGTTCCAGACCAGCCTGGACAACATAATGAGGCCCCATCTCTCCAAAAAATTAAAAATTAAAAATTACTGAGTGTGGTGTTGTGCACCTGTGGTCCCAGAGACTCAGGATTGCTGGAGCCCAAGAAGTCGAGGCTGTGAGCCATGATCATGCCACTGCACTCCAGCCTGGGTGACAGAGCAAGACTGTGAGAGAGAGTGAGAGAAAGACTGAGAGAGGGAAAAAAAAAGGAAAGAAAGAAGGAAGAGAGAGAGAGAGAGAGAGGAAGGAAGGGAGGGAGGGAGGGAAAGAGAAAAAAACCTGTAATCCCAGCACTTTGGGAGGCCAAGGTGGGAGGATCACTTGAGCCCAGAAGTTGGAGACCAGCCCAGGCAATAAAGTGAGGCCCTGCCTCTACAAAAAAATACAAAAATTATCCAGACGTGCTGACAAGCACCTGTAGTCCCAGCTACTCAGGAAGCTGAGGTGAGAGGATCACTTGAGCCTGGGAAATTGAGGCTAGAGTGAGCTATGATCACGCCACTGTACTCCAGCCTGGCAACAGAGCAAGATCCTGTAAAAAACAAAAGAGAGAGAGAGAAAAAGAAACAAAGAAAGGAAGAAAGAAAAGAAAGAAAGAAAGAAAAAGGACAAACACCTGTAGAGGAGGGGAAAATGAGACAGGGAAACAGTAAAATACAGACCTCAGAGTTGTTCCACAAAAGGGGCCAGAGAGGTAGGATGTTTATACATCAACTTCCATTGGGCATTGATTGAGGGTTGATGGAGGGGAGTGTTGATAAAAGAGATTGGTTAATTCTCCAACACTTCCAAACTATGGACCTCCAGGGCGTTACAGGAAGGCCTCATCAGAGGTGGGGATATAGATTCTGGCAATTGACGATGCAGAATCACAGTTGATTCCTACTGTGTATTGGGCATTGCTATGCCTCCCCCACTGAGTAGTCCATTGCTGCTGTGTCCTCATGGAGCTTACATTCTGGGGGAGACTGGCAAGAAGTTATTTAATTTAATTGTAACTGGGTTAAATGCTAGGAAGCAGAACAGGTGCTATGGGAGGGTACAGCAGGACCAGAAGAGAGCTGGGTCATCAAGACTGCCTTGAGCAAGTAAGGTGAGAACTGAGCTTTCAGACAAACAGATTACAGCTAGATGGAGAAGGGAGGGTGAGGGTGGTGTTCTATGTTGAGAAAGCAGCATGTGTGGAGACCCTCTAGTGGGAACGGGCATAGCAACTTTGAGGAACAGAATCTATGGCTATTAGCGCCCGTGTCTCTAGTATGAAGAGTGATGATAAATGAGGCTGGGAATGTTATGTAAGATGCAGACCCTGTAGGTTTGTTGGCCAAGTTAAGAGCATTTGTTTCTTTTTCTCTTGAGAACAATGGAAATCATTGGATGATTTTAACCAAAACAATCGTAAGAAATTTGATGATATATACTAAAGAGAACACAAGCCTATTCAGGAATACTGATCGCAGTCCAGAAGTAGGGATGATATCTTTGGGTAGTGGAATGACAGTGAATAGGAAGAAAGACAAAAGAGACTTAAGAAATAAAATCAACAGGACTCGTTAATGAATTAGATGTGTAATATATGGAAAACAGAAGTGACAAGGATGACTCCTAGGCTTTTGGCTTCAGCAAGTGCTGAAACATACTACTGTTACTGAGTTTCAGAATATGAAGACCAGATGTGAAGAGAAGATAAGTTTGGTCTTAGCTGTTATGAGTTTGAGACACCTGTGTGATCATTGGTGCTGCTGAACAAATAGGTGGATATGCAGAGGACAGATGTGGATGAAAATTTGAGACTGGTTACCATAAAGATGGTAACTTGACGCTTGGATGAATGTGATCACTGATGCACAATGACGGATGAAAATGCTTGACCTTGAGATAAAGTAAAAGAGAAGAGACAGTACTGAGCCCTAAAGAACTCTGACATTTACATGCCAAATCTTAGGAGGTGAACCAGCAAAGAAGAAGTAGAGAGGAATGTGAGGAGAACCAGGAGAGAAGGATGCCACATTAGGCCAAGAGAAAGCCGTATTTCAACCCAATACTGAGTAGTACAGTAAAACAAGTACTAACTAGCTATGAGAACCCCGCCTAGGAAATAAGGGGCTTTTCAGCATTAAGGTTCTCAGGCTACAAACCTTAGTTTGCATCTTTTCTAAGGAAGAGTGGCATAACATAGTTAATAGTGAATTGAAGCTCAAGATACAGGAATAAAAGTAACTTTCTGCTTCAGATGAATTCATATCTCTAGGTCCAGATAAATTTCATCCTAGTATAAGGATGAGAGTGAAAACCTCATGACAATGACAAAAACTGCTGAAAACCTTCCTCATTAAATCTTCACATCCAACCTGTGGGTAGCCTGAAAAGAACAGAAGGGATACCTGTCTTCCAAGATCTATTCATGCTAAGAGTTGCCTGAACCAAACCCAAACCACAGCATACTCATACTTCGTCTCCTCTTTTCCTGCTCTGTGTCTGTTTCTGTTGACTTGTGTCTCCATCCCCCATCCAGTTCACTGTAGTTTCATCTTCCCTCTTGGCTCAGTGCATTTGAACTGGTCACACCATCACTGGCCTCTGGATTTATCTCAGGATTTTGTTTTCTGAACCTGGGCTCACAGACAACCCAAGATATACAGACCAGCCCTGCCACATACTCAGGGTGGATTGAATATCAAACTATGATGATGATGAAAATAGTCACTTTAAAATTCGTGACATTGGCCAGGCACGGTGGCTCACGCCTATAATCCCAGCACTTTGGGAGGCTGAGGCAGGTGGATCACCTGAGGTCAGGAGTTCGAGACCATCTTGACCAACATGGTGAAACCCTGTCTCTACTAAACACACACACACACACACACACACACACACAAATTAGCCGGGTGTGGTGGCAGGCACCTGTAATCCCAACTACTTGGGAGGCTGAGGTGAGAAGCACTTGAACCTGGGAGGTGGAGGTTGCAGTGAGCCGGGATCATGCCACTGCACTCCAGCCTGGGCAACAAGAGCAAAACTCCATCTCAAAATAAATAAATAAATAAGCAAACAAACCAACATTCAGACAGGTGCGGTGGCTCACGCCTGTAATCCCAGCACTTTGGGAGGCCAAGGTGGGCAGACCATCTGAGGTCAGGAGTTCAAGACCAGCCTGACCAACATGGTGAAACCCCGTCTCTTCTAAAATTACAAAAATTAGCCAGGCATGGTGGCACACACCTGTAATCCCAGCTACTTAGGAGGCTGAGGCAGGAGAATTGCCTGAGCCTGGAAGGTAGAGGTTGCAGTGAGCCAAGATCACACCACTGCACTCCAGCCTGGGTGACAGAGCGAGACTCTGTCTCAAAAAATAATAATAATAAATAAATACATTCTTTCCTATGTTATAAATTTCACAAGCTTCACATCAACTTGCTGCTGCTGCTTTTTTTTTTTTTTGAGATAGGGTCTTGCTCTGTCACCCAGACTGGAGTACAATGGTGTGATCTTGGCTCACTGCAGCCTCAACCTCCTGGGCTTAAGCAATCTTCTTCCCTAAGCCTCCTTGTGTAGCTGGGTTCATAGGCACTCGCCACCACACCCGGATAATTTTTGGGCTTCTTGTAGAGATGGAGTCTCACTTTGTTACCCAGGCTGGTCTCAAACTCCCAGGCTGAAGCTATCTGCTCACCCCGGCCTCCCAAAATGCTAGGATTACAAGCATGAGCCACTGCAGCTGGCCTCAACTTGCTTCCTTATCGTGATATTAGCTCATATTACAAAATAAGCAGCAGGGTATTTATGAGAAATATGAAAGAAATAAGGCTGCAAACAGAATCTTCACTTCAATTTAGACATATTTGTACTGAGGAGTCTCATACTCATGATATCATAGGCCCTTGATAAGCCCCAGCCAGTCAGTACTTAAGAAACCCTATCTGGATCAAACCGCTCCTGATTTTTTGTTGAAAGAGATACTTTTGTTAGAAATGTCCCCCAACATTCATGGCCCAAATAACAAGAGGAGGAAACAAAAACTTCCAGCTTTTTTGCAATAATACACCTATCACCAGTGAAACATATACAACATTTTACATGTGGTCACCTTTTAGTGATATATATGTTTAAACATTTTGTAGAGACAGAGTTTCACCGTGTTGCCCAGGCTGGTGTTGCCCAGGCTGGTCTCGAACTCCTGGATGCAAGCAATCCACTTGCCTCAGCCTCTCAAAGTACTGGGATTACAAGTGTGAGCCACTGCGCCGAGCCAACCTGTCTTTCTAAAGAAAAAGAATGCATGCTCTGGAAATTACCAGTGAGAATCATGTTGTTCGACAAAATTCTAGAGTATCTGACTTGTAAGCAATTAGAAAATGAAATAGTAATTAAAGGACTCAAGATGTATTCACTAAGTCAAATCAAACTAAATACATTTCACATTTTAACACATTTAATGGGCCAGAAGATTAAGAATTGTTATCATTGCAAACAATATGCTATGCAAGGGCTGGAGACTAGAACATTTAAGCATAAATATTAAAGTAATAGTTTAATAACTACACTCAAAGATTATTGATTAATAGATGAATGCCAGTCTAAAATAGCCTTTAATGATTTGTTCCTGGGCTCACCTTGGTCCTGTGCAATAAGGTGAAGGCCTTGCTTATTAGTCTGCACATGAATCTGGGAGTGGTAGCTAATATGTTGAGTGCCAAAATAAAAACTCAAAACATCTTATAGGTGAGACCCATGGCCAAAACTAAAAACAATGAAATTTAATAGTCTTTAAAGTAATGTCCTAAATTATGAAAAACATTTTAGGGATTATGATAGACATAAACTGCCTTCAGTGGTCATGTAGTCTTGAGCAATTTTGATTAAAATGTGGGTTCTAATACAATGCACATAATGGTACCAAATTATTTTGCTTTGATGGGAAAACAATTTAAAGCACTGGACTGCAATTAAGAAGCCAACAATTTAGGGCGTTGACAAAACTGAACTGAGGCCAGACAATGGAAACCAGGAAGAGAAGTGATCCTAAAACCAGGCCATGAGGAATGATCAAAGCAAATGAGGATGTTACCTTGAAATGAAGTAAAATTTTGCTGATATTGTAAGAGACTCATGCATTCAAAGTTACATTATAAAAGGACAGAATTTTATGTCATTTATTTTTGGTAAGACTAGACTATAGAATTATGAAGTCATTTTATGGCAATCACTTGGATGGAATGTTATCATGCTGTGTCCTGAATTGGTGGGTTCCTGGTCTCACTGACTTCAAGAATGAAGCTGCGGACCCTCGCAGTGAGTGTTAACAGCTCTTAAGGTGGCGCGTCTGGAGTTTGTTCTTTCTGATGTTCGGATGTGTTCGGAGTTTCTTCCTTCTGGTGGGTTCGTGGTCTTGCTGGCTTCTGGAGTGAAGCTGCAGACCTTCGCGGTGTTACAGCTCATAAAAGCAGTGTGGACCGAAAGAGTGAGCAGTAGCAAGATTTATTGCAAAGAACGAAAGAACAAAGCTTGCACATTGTGGAAAGGGACCCCAGCGGGTTGCCACTGCTGGCTCAGGCAGCCTGCTTTTATTCTCTTATCTGGCCCCACCCACATCCTGCTGATTGGTAGAGCCCAGTGGTCTGTTTTGACAGGGTGCTGATTGGTGCGTTTACAATCCCTGAGCTAGACACAAAGGTTCTCCATGTCCCCACTAGATTAGCCAGATACAGAGGGTCGACAGAAAGGTTCTCCAAGTCCCCACCAGAGTAGCTAGATACAGAGTGTCGATTGGTGCATTCACAAACCCTGAGATAGACACAGGGTGCTGATTGGTGTTTGCAAACCTTGAACTAGATACAGAGTGCCGATTGGTGTATTTACAATCCCTGAGCTAGACATAAAGGTTCTCCAAGGCCCCACCAGAGTAGCTAGATACAGAGTGTCGATTGGTGCATTCACAAACCCTGAGCTAGACACAGGGTGCTGATTGGTGTGTTTACAATCCCTGAGATAGACATAAAGGTTCTCCAGGTCCCCACCAGACTCAGGAGCCCAGCTGGCTTCACCCAGTGGATCCCGCAGGGGCCTGCAGGTGGAGCTGCCTGCCAGTCCCGCGCCATGCGCCCGCACTCCTCAGCCCTTGAGTGGTCGATGGGACTGGGTGCCGTGGAGCAGGGGGCAGGGCTCTTTGGGGAGGCTTGGGCCGCACAGGAGCCCACGGAGAGGGTGGGAGGCTCAGGCATGGCGGGCTGCAGGTCCCCAGCCCTGCCCTGTGGGAAGGCAGCCAAGGCCTGGCGAGAAATTGAGCACAGCAGCTGCTGGCCCAGGTGCTAAGCCCCTCACTGCCCGGGCCGGTGGGGCTGGTTGGCCGCTCCCAGCGCGGGGTCTGCCAAGCCCACGCCCACCCGGAACTCATGCTGGCCCGCAAGCACCGCGCACAGCCCCGGTTCCCGCCCACGCCTCTCCTTCCACACCTCCCCTCAAGCTGAGGGAGCCGGCTCCCGCCTTGGCCAGCCCAGAAAGGGGCTCCCACAGTGCAGCGGTGGGCTGAAGGGCTCCTCAAGTGCCGCCAAAGTGGGAGCCCAGGCAGAGGAGGCGCCCAGAGCGAGCAAGGGCTGTAAGGACTGCCAGCACACTGTCACCTCTCAATGCCACAGCCTGAAAACACTCTGTAAAAGCCTACTAGCTCAGAAAGTCCTCCTCTCAGCTCCATGGCACTAGTTCCACAGAATTAACTATTATTATTATTATTTTTTTTTTGGTGTTTTTTTGCTAAACTATCATCTCTGCTCCACTTAATCTTCTTCATAATCTGCTGCAGTTTGCTGCTTGTCAATTGAGGACATGGTTTACATTTCAAAAGACATAATTTAAGCTTCTTTCCTTAAAAAAGTACTTTTTAAAAAATGTTCACGCATTTTTTTCTTTTGAAATAAATCCAAACTTTAAGAAAATTTGCGGCTGGGCAGCCAGGCGTGGTGGCTCACGCCTGTAATCCCAGCACTTTGGCAGGCCGAGGCAGGCGGATCACGGGTCAGGAGACTGAGACCATCCTGGCTAACACGGTGAAACCCCGTCTCTACTAAAAATACAAAAAATTAGCCAGGCATGGTGGCGGGCACCTGTAGTCCCAGCTACTCGGGAGGCTGAGGCAGGAGAATGGCGCGAACCGGGAGGCAGAGCTTGCTGTGAGCGGAGATCGTGCCACTGCACTCCAGCCTGGGCGACAGAGCGAGACTCTGTCTCAAAAAAAAAAAAAAAAAGAAAATTTGCGGCTGGGCACAGTGGCTCACACTATAATCCCAACACTTTGGTATTACAGAAAAAAATAAAAATAAAAAAAACCCAGGATGCAATAAAGAAGCCAGTCAAAAGCTGTCAAAACCAAGATGGTGACCAAAGCAACCTCTGGCTATCCTCACTGCTCCTAATATGTTAATTATAATACATTAGCATACTAAAGGAAACTCCCATTAGTGCCATGACTGTTTATAAATGCCATGGCTACATCCAGAAGTTACCCTACATGCTCTAAAAGGGGGACAAACCCTCAGTTCCAGGAACTCCTCACCCCTTTCCTGGAAAATTCATGAATAATCCATCCCTTGCTTAGCATATAATCCAGAAATAACCATAAGTATAGCCAGTCAAGCAGCCCACACTGCTACTCTGCCTATGGGGTAGTCACCCTTTTATTCCTTTACTTTTAATAAACTTGCTTTCACTTTACTCTGTCAGCTCACTCTTGAATTCTTTCCTGTGCAAAGCAAAGAACCTACCTGGCCTTCTGGGCTAAGCCCCAGCTTTGTGGTTCACCCTGTGACAGAGTGATAAGACACATAGATCAATGGAACAGAACAGAGAACCCCAAAAGAAACTCACATATGTATGCTCAAATGATTTTTTACAAAGTTGCAACAGCAAACTCAATGCAGGATGGATAGTGTTTTCAACAAATGGTGCTGGATTAATAGGAGAAGGATAAGCAATAACAAGATAATGTCAGCCTAAACCATACCATTTATATAAACATCAACTCTAAATGGAGTAGATTTAAATGTAAAGCATAAAATTATAAAGAATTTTAGAAGAAAACAGAAAAAAATCTGCAGGACATAGGACTAGGTAAAGAATTTTTAGGTATGATACCAAAAGTATAATCCATAAAAGTTAAAATCAATAAATTGGATTTCATGAATATTAAAAACTTTGTTCTCTTAAAGTTTTTAATTTATCAAAAACTTATATATTTTCTCCCCATGTGTATCTGTTATTTCCTTCTTCCCTGTAAGATGAGAGATCCAGTATATGAGAGACCCAGTTTCTCCGCATCCTTGCCAGCATTTGGTATCATGAACATTTTTTCTATTTTAAACATTCAAATACATATATAATGACATTTCATTTGTGGTTTAAATTTTTATTCTGTAATAGATCATGGCATTTGACATCTTTTATATCCCTTATGTCCCTATAAGAATAAGGAAACAACAGATACAGATGGGGAGAAAATATGCAGTAGAAAAACAAATAATCCAGTTAGAAAATGGGCAAATGATAAGAAGATATAAAAGGACATTTCACTAAAGAGAGATGGCCAGTAACACACTAAAAGATGTCAAATACCATTAGCTATTACTGAATAAAAAATTAAACCACAATGAAATGTCATTATATATCTATTTGAATGGCTAAAATAGAAAAAAATACTTATAACCATGTGACTTGTGCCTGTAATCCCAGCTATTCCAGAGGCTGAGGCACGAGAATCACTTGTACCCAGGAGGTGGAGGTTGCAGTGAGCTGAGATCATGCCACCGCACTCCACCCTGGGTGACAGAGTAAGATGCTGTCTTAAAAAAAAAAACAAAAAAAACAAAAAAAAAACTAAAAAATAAAATTTTGACCCTTAAGTAGAAGTCTTTTTTAATATTCTGGATAACAAAAGGGGGAAGACACATAAAGTACATTTCCTGCATAAGGAGGTACAATGGTTGTCTCAAGGAAATATATTTGTGCAAATTATATTGAGTTATGACCTCAACCAACTTTTTTTTTCATGGCATGGCCACTTTTACTTAAAAGAGTGACTGGCAAAATATTTATATGTGGGTATTTGGAGGGAGAAAATCAGCATGTCACTTCAAGGTAACAACCATTTTTTGTCAAAGATAAAATTTGAGGTTTTAAGCAAAAATCAGAGTTTTGTAAGCTTCCTGGCTTCCCAATTTTTAAAGACTTGATGAGATCCATGGTGATATTAATATAATTGCTACAGTATAAAAAGTGAGTAAATATTTGATAGATCTCCATAACTCAGTGCACCATCTTTTGGACTGACCATCACATAATGCTATGCAATCATGTGCAGGTAAAAGGTCCATTCAAATACAGGACAGACCTATGGATTTTCCTGTTAAGTGTACAAAAAGTTTGATGTGGTTCGGATTACAACTAACTTTTAAGAATTTACTATTTGTTCGGGGGGCTGAGGCAGGAGAATTGCTTGAACCTGGGAGGTGGAGGTTGAGGTGGAGGTTTCAATGAGCTGAGATCGTGCCATTGCACTCCAGCCTGGGCAACAAGAGCGAAACTACATCTCAAAAAAAAAAAAAAAAGTTACTATTTGTTGTTTTTGTTTTGATGCAGTATGTAAGAATACCCAGCCAACTTTTTTTTTTTTTTTTGAAACTGAGTTTTGCTCTGTCACCCAGGCTGGAGTGTAGTGGCACAATCATGGCTCACTGCAACCTCAGCCTCCCTGGGCTTAGGAGAACCTGCCACTTCAGCCGCTGTGGGTAGCGGGGACGACAGGCACATGCCACCACACTCATTTAATTTTTGTATTTTTTTTTTTGTAGAGACAGGGTTTTATCACATTGCCCAGACTGGTCTCAAACTCCTGAGCTCAAGCCATCCGCTCACCTCGGCCTCCCAAAGTGCTGAGATTACAGGTATGAGCCACCTTACTGGAACTCAGTTATCTTTTTTAAAAGGCTATTAAAATATTCCTCCCTTTTCCAACAACATTATCTGTATGAGACTAGATTATCTTCATATCCTTTAAGCAAAATAACCCACAATAGGTTGAATGCTGATGCATATATGAACAATATGAACAATCTAGCTGTCTTCCATTAACCTAGATATTTGAGAGATCTGCTGAATATTTTTGCAAGTTATTTTCCATTACAAATGTTAATGATAATGTAATGAGCTTATTATTTTAAATGTTAATGTTTTCACTTTGTCAATTCCTTTTTTTTTTTTTTTAAGAGACAGGGTCTTATTGTGTTGCCCAGGCTGGTCTTGAACCCCTGGCCTCAAGGGATACTCTTACCTTGCCTCCTAAAGTGCTGAGATTACAGCCATTAGCCACTGGGCCTGGTCCACTTTATCAGTTTCCTATGTGATAAACATGTGATAAATACAGTCATGCATTGCTTGATGACAGGAATATGTTCTGAGAAACGTACCATTAGGTGATTTCCTCATTGCGTGAACATCACAGAGTATATTTACACAAACCTAGATGATATAAGCCTACTACATACCTGGGTTATATGGTGTGGCCTATTGCCCCTAGGCTACAGAACTGTATGGCATGTTACTATACTGAATACTGTAAGGAAATATAAAACAGTTTATCTAAACATAGAAAACATATCTAAACATAGAGAAGGTACAGTGAAAACACAGTATTATAATCTTAAGGGACCACCATTGTATATGTGGCCCATCAACAACCAAAATGTCGTTATGTGGCGCATGACTATATTCACAAAAACAAAACTGCTTTTGGGTTCTCAATAATTTCTAAGGGTAAAGGGCTCCTGAGGCAAGAAGTTTGAAAAGTGTGAGTCTAAGTAAACCTAAAATTACTTCATAAACACAGAAAATGCTGTTGTGATATATCAATTCTATCTGGAAACAGAAACAGTTGGTATAGAGTAGTATTCTCAACCATTACTCATAAAATTTTCAAAAAGCTCAGAAAAACTATTTTACACCCTTTGATACTACCAAATAACCTAATCATATGTAAGCTAGTCAAGTGATTTGCTAATGTTGCAAAATAATTTTTTTCCTAGAGACAATAGTTTCATTCTAATTATTAAAGAACCAAACACGTTAAAAAATGGGTGGGTTAAGTAAATTTCTCATCATACATCCTAGGTATACATTCGACTGAGAAGTATGATCATCAGCTGATTGTTCTTTATTATTATTTTTCTTTTTTTTTTTTTTTTTTTTTTTTGAGTCTTGCTCTTGTTGCCCAGGCTGGAGTACAACGGCGCAATTATTTTAAAAGATATGTTTTATTTAGAATTCCTCATGTGTGGGGTATTTGCACTTCTTGGAAACAAAAACAATGTCTCAGATCTTCCCACAAAAGTTGAGGCTAGCAAGCCAGGTATGACGCACACCTGCAGTCTCAGCTACTCATGAGGCTGAAGATCCCTTGAGACAAGGAGTTTAGGTTCAAGGGATCAAGGTGAGGCCAAAGCAGGAGGATCACTTGAACTCAGGAGTTTGAGACCCACCTGGGCAACATGGCGAAATCCTCTCTCTACAAAAAATACAAACAGTTGAGGCCAGCAAATAAAGACTAGTAACCCTTTAGACTCTATATCCTTAAGGGGGAAAAAAAATCCAGACTGTCTTGACAGGATTTTAGACTGAAGTAGGACCTGACAGATATAAATACAATAGGTTGACTTGTACTGGATACACAGTAACAATAAACGTAACATGCTCTGTTCCAAGCTCTTTGTAATATTAACTAATTCAATCCTCACAAACCATAGAGGTAAAAAGGGCTAAGAAATGTGTCCAAACTACACAAGTAGCAACCAGCAGAATCATCAAAAACAGGTTGTCTGGTCCAAGAAAGTAGGCTCAGTTGTTTTAAATGCTTGGTCTTCTGGCAAAGATCTACCCAACACCCTTCTGTATCTGCTGCAACCGCTTTTGTTTCTATTGGTGGCTTCAGATCCTATCCCAGAAAATATTGTCCTTAAATACTCATTAAAATCTCCTACTTCCCATGATTTGAGGGAGCCTAACAAAAAAATAAAATAGAAAAATAAAATTCTGTACCTACAAAAATGCCTTGAAAAGAAAACATCCAGGCCGAGGTAGGGCACGGTGGCTCACGCCTGTAATCTCAGTACTTTGGGAGTCTGAGGCGGGCGGATCACCTGAGGTCAGGAGTTTGAGACCAGCCTGGCCAAGATGGCGAAACCCTGTCTCTACTAAAATATAAAAATTAGCTGGGTGTGGTGGCGCATGCCTGTAATCCCAGCTACTCAGGAGGCTGAGGCAGGAGAATCGCTTGAACCTGGGAGGGGTTGAAGTGAGCCGAAGTCAGGCCGCCGCACTCCAGCCTGGGTGACAGAGCGAGACTCCATCCCCCCAAAAGATAAAAGAGCATCCAGGCCCTGCGCGGTGGCGCACACCTGTAATCCCAGCACTGTGGAAGGCCGAGGTGGGCTGATCACTTAGGGCCAGGAGTTTGAGACCAGCCTGGACAACGTGGTGAAACCCATCTCTACTAAAAGTATGAAAATTAGCCGAGCGTGGAGGCGCACGCCTGTAATCCTAGCTACTCAGGAGGCCGAGGCAGGAGAATCGTTTGAACCCGGGAGATGGAGGTTGCAGTAAGCAGAGATTGCACCACTGCACTCTAGCCTGGGTAAGAGTGAGACACTGTCTCAAAAAAAAAAGAGAACATCCCATACACAGCTCATGGAAAGTCAGGTAAGAGCAGCGGAAGGCCATTTGGCTAGACTCTTCACTTCCTTCCTCAGTTATGAGGGGAAGACCAGCCTGTTTTGTTTTTACCTACATTTGGCATCCCCAGGTACCAGCATACATAAAAGAATCACTTGTAATACATTTAACACAACTTTTACAAATACTAAAATGTAACTTTAGAAGACTAAGCTTTTCTGTTCTGGACAAAGGACAAGTCACTGCTGCTGTAAATGCAAGAAAAAAAAAACAGAAAAATCTCAATGTTATAAAAGCCAAATATAATATTTACTGTGTGCTTCCACTTAACACAAACCCATTTATGGTATTAGATGTAGTGATAATACTTAGTTGTGACCGGAAGTAGAAACAAAAATACTTAGGAGATTCTAGCAATTTTTTTTTCTTGACTTGAGCATGGATTACTTCAGGTTATTGTTCACTTTGTGCACTTTCAGTATCATGTGCCATTATTGCCCACTTACACTAATACGAAATCTCCCTCACATCCTATTTTCTTCCTCTCCATATCCTCCACCAAATGGCTGTGACTCATCTGCTTACCAGTCTTCCATATTTATTCCCCTGCCTTGCTCGTCTTAAATTCTGCAGGATGTCTTTCACTATTACAATCTTAAGAATTCCTGTTTTTTGGCTGGGCATGGTGGCTCACACCTGTAATCCCAGCACTTTGGGAGGCTGAGGTCAGGAGTTCAAGACCAGCCTGACCAACATAGTGAAACCCTGTCTCTACTAAATACAAAAAATTAGCTGGGCACAGTGGCGTGTGCCAGTAATCCCAGCTAAGACAGGAGAATCGCTTGAACCCGGGAGGCGGAGGTTGCAGTGAGCCTAGATCATGCCATTGCACTCCAGCCTGGGCAACGAGAGAACTCCGTCTCAAAAAAAAAAAAAAAAATCCTGTTTTTTTTGTTGAGACAGGATCTTGCTCTGTCATCCAGACTGGAGTGCAGTGGCACAGTAACGGCTCACTGAAGCCTCAACCTCCCCAGCTCAAGCCATCCTCCCACCTCAGCCTTCTGAGTAGTTGGGACTACAGGTGCACACCACCACACCCGGCCAATTTTTTGATTACTTGCAGAGATGGGGATATATGTTGCCCAGGCTGGGAGAATTCGTTATATAGGACATTGTACAATACAGTTTAAATTGTCAGTAAAGTACATAATGGAATACACCCATTTTACTCATATTGGGGGAAGAATGCAATGTCATCTCTCTCAATCCCAGGACTGGACCACTGCTATTGAAGCAGGGAGACAGGCTGTGACACCCATTTTCCTGAGATTCCTGTATCCCCCTTTAACTCACCCCCCTTCCCCATCATCTTTTTTCAAAACTGTACTGCACAGATAATTATGTTACACACTAAGTGATATCATGGAATGAGTGCTTCACCTATATGTCTGAGTTTTATAGTATCTGTATTTACATGTTTTCTGGGTCACACCTTTTCTACATAGTATGCTAAAAAGTCACGCTTCTACAAGGGGTTTGAGTAGCAGCTGTAAGGGGTTTCTGTAGAAGTTATGATGTATTGAAGATCATAATTAATACTTACCAAGCAACCCATACAAGGTATATGACATTGTATTTGGCAACATAGTCTCATAACCCTGGTATCTTACTTAAAAGTAGTATCTCCATATGAAAGTGTTTATTAAGCAAATAAGCTTTCTGCCTAGCTGCTAACAGGGCTTGAAAATCTTGCTCCGCAGACACTTCATAAAATTGCTTTATAAGGTGATTAACATTTGAAATGGATAAAAATAGGTTTATAAAGTTAAATCTGACATATAGCACCAGCATGTGGTAGCTTTTTCTTATCCACTTTTTTAAGTGCAAAATAATGGGTTATCTCCTACATGTCTTTCAGTGTGAATTATGAGAGTTAAAATAAATGTTTGCCTCCAGACAAATTTTAATTAGACACACAAGTAGGAGAAAACCACTTTTAATTGAAAAATAAAGCAATACATCTCAAATAAGACTCTGTTTTAACAACAAAACTGTAATTTGTTGAAATAGCTTTCCTAAGTGGTATTGTGAAATTTAGGTATTGGAGTATCAATACAATTCCCTCCTTTAATTCTGACTCAGCTATAAGTAATATTAAAAATAAAAACTTTTCCCCATAAATTTAATTTCCATAAATCTGTAAAGTCTATCCCTATTCCCAATTCACTGACAAAAAGAGGGGAAATTTTAAACAATCATTTTCATACTGAGAAATTCTCAGATAAAAGCAAATGAAGTATTTTCCTTATGAAAAAGCTGATATGTGAGACACACAAGACTATCAATGATATTTAACTCATTCACAAAACTTTAAAACACAATTCCATCAAGATGACCTCTACTACAATTTTCCTTTAAAGAAGTTCCCAAATCCCAGAATGGTTTAACTTGACATATTGGATGTATTAAACTTTGAAAGAAACTATGAAAGTTATTGCTTTAAACTGGAAAACACTATGGTCAAAAGTCTCTTAAAAAGGAGCTGTTTTTTAAATTACACCCATGTAACTGAGAGAAAATGCTCAAGCACACACATAGTAAACACCACTCTTTCTTTAAAATGACAGAACAAAGGCGTATGTTCATTAAGATGTATGGCTTTTCTTGTGGTTGTTACTACAATCCATAAATAAAGTCTTTACTGTTTGACTGAAAAAGGTTTTTACAAAACTCCACTTCCAAAATTAACATTTTTATTAAATCAAGTTAAAAAAATGTTCAGTGTAGAAAAGTCAACAAGGGTTTTAACAAAACCAAAATATACCTTTTTATACAATATATGTATATATTAGCAGCAAACTACTTCTGAGATTCTCTTTTATGTTCTTTTAGTTATTTTAAACAAAGCATAAACAATGTATATTAGTATGGAATGTCAGCAAATCCACTCTTAGTCCTTTATTCTGTGATTTGGGCCTTCTACAAAATACTTTGTGATTCTCACTAACGAATATTAAGAACATACCCAATTTTAACTAAAAAGTAGTGAAACAGTGGTTGGTAGAATCTTTCTCACTATATCACGGTCACACATTATATTTGAGAATAACAAATGAGCACCATATAAACAGGTAATTGTGTGTGTGTAAACTCAATTTTTAAGGTGTAATAGCAGCCAACTAGATAACTTAGCACTGTGACTATCACTTTTTAAAAATTTGGTGATATACAAAATTTTAAACAAATCAGATAAACACTTCAACCCCCTATTGCTTGTCCATTTAAAAAATCCTTAATAGAAATTCTATATATAACCTGACAAACTGCATACACACATATGTGTATATATACACACAAAAGTATGTGTATATATACATATACATCTTTAGCTTTGAATAAATTTCTAAACTGAGATGAAGCCAAACCTCTCATTTATATCTTCTAGAATACAATATCACCAACTGAAAGTTTCTAATAAGAGTTTCAACTTCTTAGTTAATCAGAAATACTGGCTACTGAAAATTCTGAGGCCAAAGAGCTGTTATTCAGCTTAGTATATTCTAGGCTTACAAATCAGTCAAAGACTGAAATTATCAAATGCCCATGAAAGAAAGAAATTTTTCTCTTTGTATTTCCTTCTAATAACAAAAAGAAAATATCTTTACAACAAGCTTTCACTTTTTAAAGAATTAAATTACAGAAATCTCACTAGTCTTCAAAAATAGTAAATGTTATATAAATACAATTTTCTTATAGTTGAATTTTTCAGCTAGAACCTGCATTTAAGAAATTTCCTTTGGATTATTCCATTTAGCACTTCAAGTTTCTATTCTGCAACTCTAATAACTGGCTCAGATTTGTTAGGTTATATCAATCACACTGTTCAAAATTTGCTACTGTGTGTTAAATGTGTACAATAATAAAGTAAATGGGAGGAATGCATCAAATTTCAAAAGCAACATAATAATGAAAAATTCAAAAATAATATTACAAAAAGATAAAGTACAACAGGGATTCTCTTTCACCGTTACATTAGTGAAACATCTTTTTTACACCTTTAAAGCTAATGTCATAACTTTCATTTTTTAACTTATCAAGATGATGAAGTTTTTAGAAGCCCTACGTTTATTTTCAATCAAAAACTAAAATGACTGAATTACTTTTATTAATATACACATCAAGTTACTGAAACGGTGACTTCATGTAGTTTCCCCCTTAAAGATGGCACTTGCAGGTACAAAGATGCAGAGATGTCTACAGCCTTCAGATGTTTACTTGAAAAGATTCTTCAACAGCAGTTTGATATTGGGTTTCTTCATCTAGCTGAAGATTCTAAAAACAGTAACATTCATGTCAACAGGAAAAACATACTCAACTACTCTAATACTTTGCCCAAAACATTAGACATCTTGATACACATTACACACACTCAGGACAGTTATGTACAACATATATAACAGTATCTTTTAAGATACAAGATTTGAATACCTGAACTTTAATAAGACATTGAGTTCAGTTGTAACTGTTCAAGAATAACAAACAGAGAAGATCATCACAGAACAAAATTTGAGTGTTATAATGCCTTATAAGTCATTCATAAAAAATGTGGTTAACTGGAAAGCTGGGTAAGCATGCGCCTGTAGTTGCAACTATTCAGGAGGCTGAGACAGAAGATAGTTTGAGCCTATGAGTTTGAGGTCAGCCTGGGCAACACAGGGAGACTGTCACTTTAAAAAATAAAAATAAAAAATGAAAAATACAACTGAAGTTAATCATAACACACAATCATAAATGTGTCATCTCTAGAAAATAATGCCAAATATCTGACAGTAAACTGATTTTAAGAAAACAAGCATTTATTGAATTATGAGTTGAGTAAGAAATTTTTTTGGGGGGCAGTTTGGCTCTGTCACTCAGGCTGGAGTGCAGTGGCACAATCTTGGCTCACTGCAACCTCCACCTCCTGGGCTCAAGCAATTCTTGTGCCTCAGCCTGCCAAGTAGCTGGGATTACAGATACATACCACCACACCCAGCTAATTTTTGTATCTTTAGTAGAGACAGGGTTTTGCCATGTTGGCCAGGCTGGTCTCGAACTGCTGACCTCAGGTGATCCACCCACCTCGGCCTCCCACAGTACTGGGATGACAGGCATGAGCCATCATGCCCAGATGAGTAATAAATTCTTAACCATAACATGAAGCCTACAGCTTATTCAATCGTTATAAAACTACTCCTTAATTTTAAAAATTATATTTGCTATCAATTTTATGCCCTATGAGTTTCGCTTTAAAATCAAGGCCTTTATTTGACAATCTGAAATAATTAGATCACCTACTTTTCTTTTCTTTTTTGAGACGGAGTCTCGCACTGTCACCCAGGCTGGAGTGCAGTGGCGTGATCTCCACGCACTGCAAGCTCTGCCTCCCGGGTTCATCCCATTCTCCTGCCTCAGCCTCCCGAGTAGCTGGGACTATAGGCACCTGCCAACACACCCGGCTAACTTTTTGTATTTTCAGTAAAGACGGGGTTTCACCGTGTTAGCCAGGATGGTCTCAATCTCCTGACCTTGTGATCCACCCACCTTGGCCTCCCAAAGTGCTGGGATTACAGGTGTGAGCCACCAAGCCCTGCCTAGATTACCTATTTTTCTATGGCAAGATAAAACAACTTGACAATTAGATCAAAAGTGGTTCACAAATTTTTGTATTTCCAAACACATTACATAGCAATCTTTCTTACAATGAGAATTTAATAATAATCTAGAATTACTTTATAAAATTGCTAAAGCAATAAAGCGCACCTAAATTTTACATATATTTGAATTTTTATTTTGAAATTGGCTAAATAATGCAAATTCTACAAAATTTAAAAACCATTTAACAAGAATGATGTAATCTCAACACTGGAAGGCAGACAAAAATGTATATTTTGTTCATGTCACTCTGCTTACCTAAACTGGAAAACAAATAGCCATTCTTTGTCAGGACTAATCTTAAATAAAGTTTTGATTAAACTGAAGTTGAATAAAATGCAATTTAATAATTAATAAAACAGGTTTTCACCTAATTTAAAAAGTATATCACACATTTAGAAGTACAAATTAATCCATTTTGCTTTATGAATTCATTTTTACATTATATAACTTCTCTTACACTCTTAGTCTCTTTGTAACCTGGCTTTGCCTGATAACTAAGCTCCCTCATTTTTAAAAACGTTGTGTCTTACATGCTAGATTTGAGAAATCTAAGATTTCTAGCATAATACAAGCAACTTATACTACATGAGAAATACATCCTCCATATGTTGTACCAATTTTACTTCTCTTGTAGGTACAATTTTCCCTTAAATCTTGACAGAGTTTTCATGTAAATCATCATTTTGTTAATCTGGGTGCTTGCTGTTACTCTATTAATTCTCTCTCTAGTACAGGAGGTAGAGAGTAAACTCAATTTTTACCTTACCATTTCTACAAGCTAAAGTTCACCAATATTATTAAAAACCTAAGAACTTGCTCTAAATCCATCCAGTAAGATACAACACAGTAAGATACAACAGCTTGCCACAAAATTTAAGTCGATTAAAAAAAAGTTATTTTAACTTTAATATTTAAACAGTACTTTCTTAATCTTGAAGAATTCACTTACCACAAATTCTCCATAATCAAATTGATGTCTCTGATTTAGATGACTAACGAAATTTCTGGTAATCTGGCTAGGATCTCCCCAAGGAAGAGACACACAAATAGGACATGTCTATAAGAAACAGATTGTTTTAAACAAAAAATAATAAAAACAATGAAATATTATACAATTGACAGTATTAAAATAACACAGGGATATGTTACCAAAAATATCCACGTGAGAAGCATTTTTAAAGGCCAAGTTCCATGACTAGATCATTTCCCAATCAATTACCTTAGATAAATGACATTAATCTAACACAGTAAGAGAGATCTTAGACATTCTATTCCTTAAATCTCTTATTACACAAATGTTTCAACAGAAAAACCACATCTAGCTTTTAATAATACCAACTGTAATGACAGTTATCACTAACTGGCTGCCTGCAACATATCCAATATATTATCTCATTTGATCCATACAATAACCATATAATTATTAGTTTTATTTCATTTGTAAGTAAAATAAAAATGAAGTAAACTGGAAAATTTACTTTAAATTGTATCCTTAGTTTTTCTTTTCTTTTCTTAAAACTAGAGACACAGTCTCACTGTTGTCCAGGCTGGGTCTCAAATTCCTGAGCTCAAGCAATCCTCCCGCCTTGGCCTCCCAAAATGCTGGGATTAAAGGCATGTGCCACCACACCCAGCCATATCCTTACGTTTAAATGAAGTACATCTTAAAAACTGAATGGATAAATAACTGAAATAACACACAAAAAACCTTCAGTAATTAAACTCTAGCCAAAGTTTATGATATATCGAATATTATGCAGAAATGAATAAAAATTTGGTAATCCAATATAAAACTAAGTAAAATCTTAAATATGAGCGAGATTTCCTGGAACATCTTTGGCACTGTATTTGTCTATTTAAGCATAACTGAACCCATTCTAATAAGCAAAGTAGGTAGTATGCCTTCTTAGGTGGTATGTGAGAGCTTAAGGTCATCCTCAATGGTTATTGAAGCATATTCTTGTTATTTTCTTTATTTTTAAATAGACAGGGTCTCACTATGTTGCCCAGGCTAGTCTCGAACTCCTGGGCTCAAGCAATCCTCCCCTCTCGGCCTCCCAAAGTGCTAAATTACAGGCATGAGCCACCGTGCCCGGTCCTGAAGCATATTCTTTCACAACTTTTCCTAGCATACTCACTAAAACAGCTTAGAAATATCTACAGTTCTTATTGATAACATTTTCCTTCCTATTCTCCTTTCTGAAGACAATTATTTATACATCAAAATGTTCAGCTGAAAGGGAAATCTCTCTCCCAGCTCAGTTTCTCCTGTTCCATTCACAGCTGAAATAACTTACCTATGAAACACTTCTAGGATCATTATATGTTGGAATTCTGAATTCTGCTCTATCTCCCTCATTATCAAAAAGCTCTCACCATTCTCTTACATACCCTCAAAATGTCAAAAAATGTGGAGGCATCAAATACAAAGTCTAAGTCTTTTCCTTCCTTGCTTTATGCATTCACATACTATATGCTGCAAGAAAACAATAAAAATACCTACTGACTTTATTCTTACTTACAGGTATTTTCACCTACAGCAATCTACCTGACTAGATCTACTTGTCTGCCATCTACAGAGCAAGTAACTGAGGCCTCAATAGACAGGTTGTGCTACTGCATAGGAATGAGTTCCCGGTTCATCTTTCATTACTTCACTCTTCTCCAGACTGTGCTATATTACCTCACACTATGCATCTCCCTTTTTATAATGAGAGTTACTGCAATTTTAAATATCTCATTTTGCTTCACAGTCATCAATCCTTTGTTGACAAAAATCTACCTTACTGATAATGCCCCAACCAAATATAAATCAACTACTTTCCCTTGCATACATGAAGTGAAATAAATAGAACAGCATGTTTTATACTAAGCAGAAGACTGTATCAAACATATGTACTTACCACAGGAACTATCTGAAATAGGTGATTACTGTTACAGTGATCCAGTAAACGCTGTCTGGTAAAATTTGATTCTTGACACAGGGGACACTTAAAAGTAGGATGACCAGAAGAACTATAAAACAATTTTAAGTGAAACATACTTAATTCAGAATAACACAAAAATAACGCTCTCCTATTTTTTGGGGAATCACTATACATTTTTTTAAAAAGTTATAATTATTAGACTATTCAAAGATTCTCTCATTTCGAACATATGTATTCAGGAAATGATGCATTACAGAGGTTCCCAACCTCAGTTTACAGTACTCTTAGTGTCCTCAATAAATTTTTTCATGGTGCCTCTAGGCCAAAACAAAAACAAAAACCTAGCTGACTCCATATATTATGTAGTTAGGTCCAAACTTAATTGTAGTTGTTTTTTGATGCCAATAGCTGTCACTGTATGTCCCTTGAAAATTTTTAATATTCTGTAGTATTCCACATTTTGCAAACCTTTTATCTAGGAACTTAAAACTTCTAAAAGACTTCCATCAATATCGTATCTCTAATAAATACCAGGCCCTAGGAATCCAACATCCAAAATTCAAAGGAAAAGAAAAAACAAAAGCACTGATCATGAGAATGAAATACTCAAAAACATTCTGAGGATCAAGCATCACTGAGTTTTAATACTTCTGAATTTCAGGAAGGGACAGTTCAACACAGACAACTTTACCTGAATCGTGTGTGGAAGAAACCTGACCACAGTGAAAGAGAATAACTAAACTCTTCTAACCTAATGTGATTCTTAAAAGCAGTAACTGCATTTTCTATTTCTAAACTGCTAACTTCAAACACTATGCCTAATGATGTAACTGATTTTTATTTTTTAAGTTTAATTTATGGCCAGGCACAGTGGCTCATGCCTGTAATCCCAGCACTTTGGGAGGCCAAGGCAGGTGGATTATCTGAGGTCAGGAGTTCGAGACCAGCCTGGCCAACATGGTGAAACCCTGTTTCTACTAAAAATACAAAAATTAGCCGGGCGTGGTGGCAGGCACCTGTAATACCAGATACTTGGGAGGCTGAGGCAGGAGAATCACTTGAACCTGAGAGGCGCAGGTTGCAGTAAGCCAAGATCACACCACTGCACTCCAGCCTGGGCAAACAAAGTGAGACTCCGTCTCAAAAAAAAAAAAAAAGTTTAATTTAAAAAGCTATTTGATAAGTGATAAATATAATATTACTTGCTAAAGTGGCAGGATTTTTCAAAAGCTTACCTTGTATTCTCTTGGTAAGTTTCTGTGTTATCAGATGTGGATGTTTCACTCCTATTGCTTAAGAAGCACAGGGGAAAAAGTTAATACCTCAAAGTAATGAAAACACACTAAAGGTTCATTATCTTGAACCATTAATGAAGAAGACTAGTTTGAATTTGTTTTAAAAGTCTGAACTTCAATACACCTTTTTCCTATTGGGTCCTTGAAAAAACAAAATTTGAACTTCAAATGGTTCTGAACTATGAAATAATTACAATATTAATTACTTTTAAATAAATTGACTGCTTACTAGATTCTTATTTATGTTCTTTAAAATTAACTTATGCACAGTTACAGAAGTATAGAGAATTTTGCAGAATTACCTTAAATCCCATTCCTCTACCTTTACCTAGACTAGTAAGGTTTTAAATGCTACGGTAGACTCAAGAATTTGTGAACTTTTTTACTTCAAACTAGGACATGGTATAAGGTTATGCCCTCCAAAGTGGAGTAATTTAAGAAAATATGTAAATGTTCATTATGTTTGTATTTTATTTCCAGAAAGGAAAGAAACCAGGCTTCACTAACATTTAATATACAGAACAACTTAACATCTCCACTTTTACCATATGCCAGAGAGTCATGTGTCACATGGAATATCAGAGGAATCCTGAGGGAAGAGTAAGTATTCCATACAGGGACTGTCACCTGTGTGCTACAGAATTTGATCAATGTGGTCAATTTTATTTATTTAGTTAGTTAGTTTTTGAGATGGAGTCTCAATCTGTCGCCCAGGCTGGAGTGCAGTGGTGCAATCTTGGCTCACTGCAACCTCTGCCTCCTGGGTTCGAGCAATTTTTCTGCCTCAGCCTCCCAAGTAGCTGGGATTACAGGCGTTAGCCACCATGACCGGCTAATTTTTGTATTTTTAGGAGAGATGGGGTTTCACCATGTTGGCCAGGCTGGTCTTGAACTCCTGAGCTCAGGTGATCCACCCACCTCAGCCTCCCAAACTGCTGGGATTACAGGTGTGAGCCACCGCGCCTGGCCCAATGTGGTCAATTTTATAAAAGCAATGTTTTTCAATAGTAGAAATCTTAACACAGTAATAAGATAAGTAGTGGCTAAGAAAAATTGTACAATACAGGTTGGTTCTATATCTCAATGCCAGAATTTAAAAAGTTGAACTTAAACTGGTTATTCATTTTTCCTTTATAAAAAGACAAGGAGTACTATATCATCTACTTAGCAGCTGATCTTTCTTTTCTGTTTACTTTCATAATAAATGTGTATACAACAATGTGTACACAGTGAAAAGGCACCATTCCAATGACACTCAGTTCACTTCTGTGAAGATAACAATGTTCTCTCTCCACACGTAGCCCAAGCGAGCAAGCAAACTTCACTGTTAAAATACATAACCCAGGCCGGGCACAGTGGCTCACACCTGTAATCCCAGCACTTTGGGAGGCTGAGGCGGGCGGATCACAAGGTCAGGAGTTCGAGATCAGCCTAGCCAACATGGTGAAACCCTGTCTCTACTAAAAATACAAAAATTAGCCAAGTGTGGTGACGGGCGCCTGTAATCCCAACTACTCAGGAGGCTGAGGCACAAGAATCGCTTGAAACCAGAAGGCGGAGGTTGCAGTGAGCTAAGATCATGCCACTGCACTCCAGCCTGGGCAACAAGAGCGAAACTCAGTCTGAAAAAAAAGTACATAACCTAAATAGAAGACTATTAAACTACTATTTGTACCTTTCTGGAACTAAAAACCTGCTCTTTAAAATAAAGTCAAATTATGGAGAGTGCACTTATTAAGGGAGTGTTACATGATTTTGTTACCAAAAACAGCATGTGTCACCAATTAAAGAAAAACAACTAATATCTATACATTTAAAATTGGCAGATGTTTCTAACCAGCTTAAAAAATCTTCCAAATTAATATAATCACTGGGTTTTGAATGTGCCCTTTAAAAATACTGTTAACAACTTCTAATAGGTTTATAGGACTATAATATCATTGGGGAGGATGAAAATTTCAGCAACAGTCCTTTTTATATTTAGAAAATAGGATTAAAACTTTTTTTTTTTTTTTTGAGATGGAGTTTCGCTCTTATTGCCCCGGCTGGAATGCAGTGGCGCGACTGCGGCTCACCACAACCTCCGCCTCCCAGGTTCAAGCGATTCTCCTGCCTCAGCCTCCTGAGAAGCTAGGATTACCGGCATGTACCACCACACCCGGCTCGTTTTGTATTTTTAGTAGAGATGGAGTTTCTCCATGTTGGTCAGGCTGGTCTCAAACTCCCAACCTCAGGTGATCTGCCCGCCTTGGCCTCCCAAAGTGCTGGGATTATAAGCGTGAGCCACCATACCCGGCCAGGATTGAAAAAATTTTTATTTTATCCTATGGCATACATCTTCCATTTGGATCTGCTTTTTTTTTTTTTTTGAGACAGTCTCGCTCTTGTCTCCCAGGCTGGAGTGCAGCAGCGCGATCGCGGCTAATTGCAAATTCCTCCTCCTGGGTTCAAGTGGTTCTCGTGCCTCAGCCTCCCGAGTAGCTGGGTCTATTGGCCATGCCACCATGCCTGGCTAATTTTTGTATTTGTAGTAGAGACAGGGTTTCACCATGTTGGCCCAGCTGGTCCTGACCTCAAGTGATCCACCCACCTTGGCCTCCCAAAGTACAGGGATTACAGGCATGAGCCACCGCACCCAGCCAGTACTAGCCAGTACTATGCAGTTTTAAATAAACACAAACACTGGGGGTACATACTCAATTCTTTCACTGATAGGGTAATGCAGTCACAAAACTTCTGATTTAAAGCATTTAATATCAAAGTTAATGCCCTTTTTAAACACGTTCTCCCTTCTATCTACCATTATAACTCTCAATTTTCCATTATTACTGTCATCATCATCATTCTAGTTCTTCCTAGTCATCCTTGTATCATGCCTGGGCTGTTGTATCATGCCTGCTCATTTAGCTCAGAATAGGTTCAACAATAGAAAATCAATTACTGACAGCAAATTATTATTTTTTTAAAAACTTATGATTTTATCAGATACAGAAACACCAATAAAATTCAATCTCCATAATAAAACAAAAACAAAAAATTACTTTCCCATAGTTATGTCTTGCTTTTTAATTTAATGTTCTATATCACACTTGGTTTACTGCATTCAATAGGATCTCTATCCAATGTTAAATAGTAAGCACAATGCTTTTAAAAAATACAAATGCCTAGACTCCAGATATCAGAATATCTGGAACTCTAGCCAGATGTATATATGTTTTTAATTTCATACATGATTCTGATTTGAGTAAAACTATTAATGGGAAAACCTTAAATTCAGGGTAATACTGACATGGAGCAGATAAACTGTAAAACTAAAAGATCTACGCTAAAAAACTATAGTAAATATTATACTTATTTGTAATATTATAGGTGTATTCCCACTAAAATCAGGAACAAGAAAAGGTGCCTGCTATTTAACACTGAATAGAAAACCTATTCAATGCAATAAATCAAGTATTATATAGAACATTAGGTTTAAAAGAAGCAGACAAAACTATGGGAGAACATAATGATTTTCTATATAATAAATCTAAAATAATCAACAGGTAGATTATAAGAACTGCCAGATTAGAACTATTACAACTAACAAATCATCAAAGCTGCTGAAAACAAGATTAACATACAAATCAATTTACTCTCTAGTAATAACTAATTAGATTATCAAACAGGAAAAAAAAGGGGCTCATTTTTATAGCAACAAAAACTATAAGGTTTTACTAGAAAAAGATATAAAACATTTACTCATGTTCTAAATGAACTTTTAATCCATTTCTTTTTAAATGAGAAAGAGGCTGGGGGCAGTGGCTCACTCCTGTAATCCCAGCACTTTGGGAGGCCAAGGCAGGCGGATCACCTGAGGCCAGGAGGCCGAGACCAGCTTGGCCAACATGGCGAAACTCTGTCTCTACCAAAAATACAAAAATTAGCCAGGCGTGGTGGCACATGCCTGTAGTCCCAGCTACTCGGGAGTCTGAGGCAGAAGAATCACTTGAACCCAGAGGCAGAGGTTGTAGTGAGCTGAGATCACGCCACTGCACTCCAGCCTGAGAGACAGAGTTAGACTCTGTCTCAAAAAAATAAAAATAATAAATAAAATAAAATAAAATGAGAAAGAGGCCAGGCACCACAGAGGCTCATGCCTGTGATCCCAACACTTTAGGAGGCCAAGGCGGGAGGACTGTTTGATCCCCGGAGTTTGAGACGGGCCTGGGAAACATAGCGAGACCCTGCCTCAATAAAATAAATAGTAAAATGAGAGAGGTCATATTTCTAGAGGAATGAACAATGGATCACCTCCTACTGTCTCCCCTCCCCCCAAGAAAAAATCAGGATGCAGAGATGTGTAGAACAGAAGTGGCATTATAAATCAGTAGACAAAGAACTGACTCCTCAATGAATGTTACCAAATGGTTTATCACATGGGGAAAATTTTTCCTACCTCACATTATACATCCCAAATAAATGTGAAAAGCTCAGCTTTTAAAGTTTAAGAAGAAAATATCTTTTATAACCTTCATGTAGAAAAAAATTTCTCAGGCACGATATAAAAAGAAAATTAAAGAATATGCATATACATGCAAATACTTTTCTATGTCAAAAGACACCATACAAAACCAGCCAAAGACTAAACAAAAATATCTGCAATGCATGTAATGAAGGATTATTATTATTATTATAATTTTCTTTTTTTTGAGACGGAGTCTCGCTCTGTTGCCCAGGCTGGAGTGTTAGTGGCACGATCCCGACTCACTGCAACCTCGGCCTCCTGGGTTCAAGGAATTCTCCTGCCTCAGCCTCCTGAGTAGCTGGGATTACAGGCGCGCACCACCACGCCCAGCTAATTTTTCTATTTTTGGGAGAGACAAGGTTTCACCATGTTGGCCAGGCTGGGCTCGAACTTCTGACCTAGTGATCCACCCACCTTGGCCTCCCAAAGTGCTGGAATTACAGGCGTGAGCCACCGCGCCCGGCATTATTATTATTTTTTGAGAAAGAGTCTTGCTTTGTCTCCCAGGCTGGAATGCAGTGGCCAGATCTCGGATCACTGCAACCTCTGCCTCCTGGGTTCAAGAAATTCTCCTGCCTCAGCCTCCTGAGTAGCTGGGACTACAGGTGTGTGCCACCACGCCTGGCTAATTTTTGTATTTTTAGTAGAGATGGGGTTTCACCATGTTGGCCAGGCTGGTCTTGAACTCCTGACTTCAGGTGATCTGCCCACCTTGGCCTCCCAAAGCTGGGACTACAGGCGTGAGCCACTGCGCCCAGCCATAACAAAGGATTACTATCCAGAATATATGAAGAATGCCTATAAACAAGAAAAAGAACATTTTAATACTATGCCAGATTTCTTCATAGCTATTTAGCCACTTAAAATATTGAACAATCTGGAGAGAAATTTATTAGGAAAAATAAAAGACTGCTGGTAATTTTCTTTTTTTAGTTTTTGTGAAGAGCTATATTTGAAATAAACTGTATGAGCCTACTGACATCCAGTTACTAACGTTTACAGAGTCAAGATTAGTAGGAACAGCCTGAAAACAGACCAAATGATTTCCAAGGAAGATAAAATTGAAATGTCTTCTGTATCTTAATGATTACATTCATCTTCCCTCCTCCTCCCCACTTCCTGTGGCTAAAGAAAACAAAAATATATAATCTTATGTTAGCAGCAGAATGTTGTTATAAAATAGGAATGGCCTTAGTAAAATCAGCACTGCTATCTAATTATTATGAGAAACTACCCCACACCAATGCAATAATTTTGCTAAAACATCCTCCAATATTTACTAATTTACAGTAAACAGTACTACTCTGAATGATATGAATGAAAGTGACACAGATTATTTTAGATGGCTCAACTGGAAGTTATAGCTTACAGTTAGATACATGGAAAAAATAATGTCTGTTTTACCAATTCCTGTATATTCATAACGTGGAGTGTGTCCAGCACTTCAGAACGTATAATAAACAGTATGAATTAGTGAAATGATCTATGGATTTATTTTGCAATTTTTTTTTTTCTACTTAGTTGCATGCAAATGCCACTTTAAGAATTTCCATAGCCATGCTCTATTCAGCTCTCTTCTTCAGGTTCTGGTATCTATTTCCTCCTCTCTCCTGCTTTCAGTAGACCCAGAGCACACCATTATTCCTTGTGGCTTCCTATACCCTACTTATATAGTGTACCTAACATACTACTCTTTGAAAATAGTCTCTTTACTAAATTCTCCTCAAATCGCATAATTAGAGCCCACTGTTTCCTGCTCAGACCGTGAATATACCACAGATCACATTTCTCCTACCATTAAAAAAAAAAAATTTCTGGCTGGGCGCGGGTGGTTCATGCCTGTAATCCCAACACTTTGGGAGGCCGAGGCAGGCGGATCACCTGAGGTCAGGAGTTCGAGACTCCTGTCCAACATGGTGAAACCCCATCTCTACAAAAAATACAAAAATTAGTTGGGCATGGTGGTGGGCACCTGTAATCCCAGCTACTCAGGAGGCTTAGGCAGGAGAATCACTTGAACCTGGGAGGTGGATGTTGCAGTGAGCTGAGATCGCACCACTGCACTCCAGCCTGGGCGACGAGCAAAACTCTGTCTACAAATAAATAAATTAAAAATAAAAATAAACATTTCTGGCCAGGCGTGGTGGCTCACACCTGTGATCCCAGCACTTTGGAAGGCCAAGGCAGGTGGATCACCGGAGGTCAGGAGTTCGAGACCAGCATGGGCAACAAATTGAGGACCCCATCTCAATGTGTTTAACACCAAAAACCACCCCCCACCCCAAAAAATCAAAAAATTAGATGGATGTGGTGGCATGCGCCCATGGTCCTGGCTACATGAGAGGCTGAGGCAGAAGGATTGCTTGAGCCCAGGAGGTCAAGGCTACAGTGAGCCATGTTCACGCCATTGCACTCCAGGCTGGATGACAGAGCAAGACCCTGTCTAAAAACAAAACAGAACAAACAAAATAAATTTAAAAATTAAAAAAAAAAAAAAAAAAGCTTTTCCTTCCTTTGCCAATTTTCTTACTGACTAAAAATCCATATACAAACTCAATTCTTCCATTGCAATCAGAACTCTGCAAAGGATATAGAAATAAATAAATAAATAAGACTAAAAAGCTCATTCTAGGTGAGGAGACAGGCTGAAATAAATAAATAAATACAATAAAGTTTAGAGATCTAATAGCATAAAGAACAGTTCTACCAAGAAGAAGAAATTCTAGAGCTCAGGAAGGATTTTATTGAGTAGCTAACACTTGGTCTAAGTCTTCAAGGAGAAGAAAAAAGTCAATCAGCTGGCAAAATGCAGGTTGGGATATTACTGGTAAAAGTGTGGAGGTGAGGGAGTGATGATGAGGATGATGAGGAAGAACTAACATTTTCCAAGCAAAGTACTATTCAAGTTTCTTTACCTGTATTAACTTATTTATTAACTTCAACTCAATGAGGACCTATCATCATCATCGCCTCTCATACCTTTCCTTAAACACATGAGACAACTGAGGCAGTTTCTTGACAATGTAATACAATTAGTAAGTGACATCTGAAATTTGAACCCAGCACTCCGGCTCCAAGCCTACATTTTTAACCACAGTCATACTGTTTTTCAAGAATGGCAAAGAGAGGGAACAAATAAATCAACATGGCTAAGGCATGTGATGCAATGATGGATAACCAGGAAAGAGGCTATAAAAAGAGAGGAAAGGGCCAGATCAGAAAGGGCTTTGGAATAAGAGTGTATGTGTGTGTGTGTGTGTGTGTGTGTGTGTGTTAGACGGAGTCTGACTCTGTCGCCCAGGCTAGAGTGCAGTGATGTGCTCTCGGCTCTGGAATAAGAGAGAGAGAGAGAGAGAGAGAGAGAGAGAGAGAGAGAGAGAGAGAGAGAGAGAGAGAGAGTGTGTGTGTGTGTGTGTGTGTGTGTGTGTGTGTGTGTGTGTGTGTGTGTGTGTGTGTGTGTGTGTTTGACGGAGTCTGACTCTGTCGCCCAGGCTAGAGTGCAGTGATGTGCTCTCGGCTCACTGCAACTTCCGTTTCCTAGGGTGAAGTGATTCTCCTGCCTAAGCCTCCCAAGTAGGTGGGACTATAGGCATGCGCCACCACGTCCAGCTAATTTTTGTATTTTTAGTACAGACAAGGTTTCACCATGATGGCCAGGCTGGTCTTGAACTCCTGACCTCAAGTGATCTGCCCACCTTGGCCTCCCAAAATGCTGGGATTACAGGTGTGAGCCACCGCACCCAGCCAGAATTTTGTCTTTTATACTTCATTAACATTACTTTGGCGATAGAATGTAAAACAGATTAGAGGATAACTACCAGCTAAAAGGCTATTGTCATAGTTCGAGTGAGAGATGATGAGGGCCTGAGCTAGGAAAGTGACAAGATAAAATAAAAGTACAGATGAGGAATATTGCTATTAGGAATCAAGTGTCTATGACCAAGTGGATCTAAGGAATAAGGGGGAGGAAGGCCTGTCTCCTGATAAGAAAATTTGGTCAATAAAAGCGTGATTACAATCATGTATACTAAGAACTTTACTAAAAGCTGGAGATATGCTCAACAAGACAAACACCATCCCCTCACTTAAGAACAATCTATTGGGTAAAAAAGCAGATAGGAAATTATAATAAAGTATAAGTACAACAATAAGAAAAACATAGAAATGAAGAAACCCAGAAGGGCTAAAAAAAAAAAACTATAAGAGCAACAACTTTCAAACAAATTTCCTTGACACTAACAAGTCAAGTAAAATGAGAACCTGAAAAGTTTTTTCAGACTAGGCAATCAGAAAATTACTGCAGATCTTTACCAGACAATCACTAAAGATTTTTACCAGAAATTTCAACTGAGTAGGGAAGACGCCTAATGTAGTATGATCAACATGAAGTGCTTAAGGGCGGTTAAGTTACTAAAAATTAGCAATATGTAAAATGAAAGGCTACTAAAATAAAATATTAGAGACTGCTTAACATACTGTCTCCTGGGAACCTTTCTATAATAGTGGCAATATTGTCTTTCCTTACACAGTTACGTATGTGCTTACTACTGAAGTTTTCAAAATTAACAATGCATTGTTTAGGGATACATGCATGGGTGATGATACATAAAGAAAATCAAAGGAATGAATAATCCAAATAAGAGAATAGTGGTTGCATCTAGGAGTGTACGGTTCAAATGGGCAGGAGCTCACATAGAGATCCTAAAGTTCTGAAAAATGTTCTTTCTTGACCTGGGTTAATAGGTAACTGGATGTTAATCATTATTTTTTTAAACCACAAGTGCATTTTGGCCATTTTTCCATGTAAAATACATTTCATAAAAATGTTTAATGTACATGAATCTGAGATAAGATACAAATCAATCCAAATCTAGTTGTTTAAAAGAAATGAGACTCAAATAGAACTGCACTGCACCTGGTTTCATTTTTACATGACATTTTAGAATAAAAATTTCAAACTCTAAGTCTATCCCTTAGATAGCAAAGAAAAAACAGGTTGTAGTTTGCAAATACATTACTGAAAAGAATTTTCTATAGTTTTTCAAATCATTTCAGTTGCAAAATCAGTAAGAGAAAAATCTCCAACTTATTTTTTACTCAAAAAAATGAAAATTCTTAGAATGATTTTAAATAACATAAGCTGAAGTTCATGAAGTCATCTCCCAGATGAGATCTTACGTGTGCCAAACAGATTTTAAGGCAAATGCTGTAGTTCTGATACTTGGCAATTCACTTTAAAAACACATGTGCACATACACACACACACATCCCCCCAAATACCTTATCATATAGTTCCCAAAACAATTTCCATTTCAATTATGAAAATTCTGTATTTAGGAATAAGTATTGCTTACCTGTTCCCTACTGAATCTTGAGAGATCTGAAAGTTTGGAATGATAGAAGAAACACCATATTCATCCTGATACTTCTTACAAGATTTGTAATGATGTCTCATGCGATAGAATTTAATCTGTAAATTATTAAAATGTGACTTTTAATTTAAAATAGAACTCGTAAGATTTGAAAGTGTAAAAAGAGGAAAAAAATAAAAGTAACTAAATACTCCATTTAAACAGTTGTATTTTTTTAAAGTAAATGATTTCATCCTTAAGTAGGAGTTAAGAATAGATAATACATTTCTGTTCATTAAATGTAGAGATGGAGAAGAGTCCATCTGTCCATAAATTCACTGCAAAAAACAGCAAATAACTTCACACTTGAAAAGACACTACCAGCAGTAGACAAAAAAATTAAAAGCACTAAGAGGATGCCAGATGCTGTTGGGCATGTCTTATTATTTAACTTCTGCAGCCTGGCAGAGTTAGAAAGCACTTTAAAAAAATTAAGTTCCTGGCTGGGTGCAGTGGCTGGCGCTTGTAATCCCAGCCTTTTGGGAGGCTAGGATGGGTGGACTGCTTGAGTTCAGGGGTTCAAGACCAGCCTGAGCAATATGGCAAAATCCCGTTTATACAAAAAATACAAAAATTAGCCAGGTGTAATCTCAGCTACCTGTGGGGCTGAGGCAGGAGGATTGCTTAGAGCCTGGGAAGTCAAAGCTGCAGGGAGCCGAGATTGTGCCACTGTACTCCAGCCTGGGTGACAAAGTGAGACCCTGTCTCAAAAAAAATTAAGTTGCCAGGAATACTTGGAACATTTTTCAGTTTCTCACTGAGAGGAATAGCCAGAATCTCTCGAGTGTGTTTTCCAGCTTCACGTCATTGCCCTGTCAGTTAAACACTTCCTTCAAAAAGATGTAAAAGCAGATCTGACTTGTGTGAATGCATGAAATAGCAACCAGCTTTGCTCACTGAATTCATTAGCTATTAGAAAAAATGTCGGTGATAAATCTATAGACACATGGATATACTCAAAGCCTAACCACCCCTCTCTATTTTATTCCTTCTCCAAATGATAGAATAAAATCCAGATTAGAGAATTAATGCTGGTTATTTGTTAACACCTGATTTTCCTACATGTTTCTTAAAATTAACCAAATATTTTGTGATTTCTTTCTTCTTTTTTTTTAGACAGCGTTTTGCTCTTGTTGCCCAGTTTGGAGTGCAATGGCGCAATCTCAGCTCGCCGCAACCTCTGCCGCCCAGGTTCAAACAATTCTGCCTCAGCCTCCCAAGTAGCTGGGATTATAGGCATGTGCCACCACACCTGGCTGATTTTTTATTTTTAGTAGAGACGGGGTTTCACCATGTTGGTCAGGCTGGTCTCGAACTCCTGACCTCAGGTCATCCACCCACCTTGGCCTCCCATAAGTGCTGGGATTACAGGCATGAGCCACCATGCCCGGCCCTTGTGATTTCTTAAATACATACATAAATACATAAGTAAAGTGAGGAGCTAGAGAGTTCCTTAACTACATAAATCCATGTGCCCAAACTAGTAACATTTCTATGTGCAAAGCTGCAATAATGATGCTACCATGAGAAAAACTTAAGGGGTGAATTTGTACCAGAATGGGGTTTAAATGAGCTAAATGCCAGCTTGCTAATTTAGTTACTTTAGTAAGTAATCAATGAGAAATTACTTTTAGAAAAATGCCATGCTAAGTATTACGAAATTCAGTGATTTTTTTTTTCAGTCTCATTTCTCAGTAAGTTTATAATCTAGTAAGATCTATGACCACAGCTTTTTTTGGCCTTTTCTATCCAATTCCCAGTCAAAATACCTTTCATCTTTTCAAAAAAAAAAAAAAAAAAAAAACACCAACCAAGAAAATTCAAATAAGAATTTCAGAGTAGAAACTTGGCTTCCAAAGAAGAGAGATGTCACATTTACTCTACCTGTTTTGCACAGCATCTGCAGCTACCAGAAAACTTCCTCATTATATTTTCAAGGTCTAAGGCCCGTTCAGGACATGCTCTCTCTCTTCTAGTCACATTTCCACGACATAGGGGACAATGTGCTCCGCTTTCTCTCATTGCAGTCAGGAAACATTTTCTACAGAAACTAAACCAAACATTGTGACACATTAATTACAAAAAAAATTACTCTCTTCATCTCTATAATTAAATACAAACAAGTGATTATAAATATGTATTCATATTAAATAAGTTAGGCTACTCATATGTACATAAATCTCAGAAGTTTAGTAACTGTATATGTATTTATCAGAGAGTAAGACTGATAACTGGACTAGATGGGAATATTTGAACAATTATACTCAAGTCTGCTTTACAACTTCTTAACATAATATAAGATGAATAAATATTAATGCTACATATTAATAATATTACTAGAGGAATCATGGTACAAAGGAAGAACTGGATCCTGGCTCTGCCATTTAGTAGCTGTGTAATCTTAGGCCAACAAATTAACCCACACTGGATCTCCATTTCCTCCCCTTACAAAATAAAAGGATGAATAACATAAGCTTTTGTCTCAAACTGATGTATATCGACATGTTGTTCCACAAGACGTAAACAGGTCTACTACAAAAGAGCACACAAATTGGTTTGGGAAGTTCTAGGATAAAGTTAATAGGTTTTACCCAAAGTTAGGTGTTACCCAAAGTTATCTGCGTGTTAACAGATATTTGGTTATTTGGTCCGGAAATAGGGAAATTTCCCAAACAGTGTGCAATGGAACATAATTTGAGAAATACTTAAGAATACTTCCGGCTTTGCCGGGCACGGTGGCTCACGCCTGTAATCCCAGCACTTTGGGAGGCTGAGGCGGGCGGATCACGTGGTCAGGAGATCAAGACCATTCTGGCTACCAAGGTGAAATCTAGTCTCTACTAAAAATATAAAAAATTAGGCCGGGCGCGGTGGCTCACGCCTGTAATCCCAGCACTTTGGGAGGCCGAGGCGGGCGGATCACGAGGTCAGGAGATCGAGACCATCCTGGCTAACACGGTGAAACCCCGTCTCTACTAAAAATACAAAAAATTAGCCGGGCGTGGTAGTGGGCGCCTGTAGTCCCAGCTACTCGGGAGGCTGAGGCAGGAGAATGGCGTGAACCCGGGAGGTGGAGCTTGCAGTGAGCCGAGATCGCGCCACTGCACTGCAGCCTGGGCGACAAAGCAAGACTCCGTCTCAAAAAAAAAAAAAAAAAAAAAAAAAAAAAAATTAGCCGGGCGTGGTGACAGGCGCCTGTAGTTCCAGCTACTCGGGAGGCTGAGGCAGGAGAATGGCATGAACCCAGGAGACGGAGGTTGCAGTGAGCCGAGATTGCACCACTGCACTCCAGCCTGGGCGACAGAGCGAGACTCCGTCTCAAAAAAAAAAAAAAGATTAAACATTTATAACCAACTTTCTAATTAGAATCAAACTAAAATCTTTTTATCTTCTCTAGCCCCACCAAATACCTTATTTGATCATTTTGCTTTCAAAAGAACCAGTTAAATTACAGACATATATATCTGGGATCTAGAATACATATACATTTAATCCAATCTCCTATAAATATATACGAATATTCCTCCTCTATACTAACAAAAGTTGAGAGGAAATGGTGCAGTAACAGATCACATAACCTGAGTTTCCTAACTATGCAGCACTTTTAAACAAGTCAGTTTTCCCCTCTAATATCAGTTTCCTCACTCATGAAATAATAAAAGTATCTACAACTGATTCGGCTGTTCAGAGGATTAAAATAGATAACAAGTATAAAATGCTTAACACACTATTTGTCATGGTCAGGAAAGTGCTCAATAAATAGTAGCTAATATCATTAAAGCAGCACTAGAAGTCATTACCAATTAACACCATAAACTAAAACATTAGGCAGGGTGTACTGGCTCATGCCTATAATCCCAGTGCTTTGGGAGGTCAAGGCAGGAGGACAGCTTGAGGCAAGGAGTTGAAGACCAGCCTGGGCAACATAGCAAGACCCTGTCTCTACAAAAATTAAAAATAAAAAAAATTAGCTGGGTATGGTAGCATGCACGTCCAGTCCCAGCTACTCAGGAGGCTGAGGCGAAGGATCACTTGAGCCCAGGAGGTTGAAGCTGTAGTGAGCTATGAAGGTGCCACTGCATTCCAGCCTGGGTGACAGAGCAATACTGTCTCTCAAAAAACAATAACAATTAAAAATATTTACCATAGCCAGAAACCAAAATAACGCAAAGTAAACAAGATGCCAGTTTTCACTTGCCAAACTAAAAACTAGTTTTATTTATTTTATTTTTTTTGAGACAGAGCCTCACTCTGTCGCCCAGGCTGGAGTACACTGGTGTGATCTTGGCTCACTGCAACCTCCGCCTCCAGGGCTCAAGTAATTTTCCTGCCTCAGCCTCCCCAGTAGGTGGGACTACAGGCAGGCACCACTGCAACGGCTAATTTCTGTACTTTTTGTAGAGATGGGATTTTGCCAGTTGCTCAGGCTAGTCTTGAACTCCTGAGTTCAAGTGATCCAGCCATCTCAGCCTCCCAAAGTGTTGGGATTACAGGCGTGAGCCATGGTGCCCAGCAAAACTAGTTTTAAAAATAGTAAAAGTAACCAAATCTGGGCACAGCAGCATGTACCTGTAGTCTTAGCCACTTGGGAGGCTGAGGTGGGAGGGTCTCTTGAGCCAATGAGTTCAAGGCCCGCCTGGGTAACACAGCATGACCCTGTCTCTAAAAACATAGTAATAATAAAACAATGGCCAGGCACAGTGGCTCACACCTGTAATCCTGCACTTTGAGAGGCTGAGCGGGGCAAATGGCTTAAGCTCACAAGACCAGCCTGGGCAACATGGTGAAACTCCATCTCTACTAGCCTGGCATGGTGGCACATGCCTGTAGTCCCAGCTACTCAGGAGGCTGAGGTGAGAGGATCACTTGAGCCTGTGAGGCGGAGGTTGCAGTGAGCTGAGATCGTGCCACTGCACTTCAGCCTGAGCAACAGAGTGAGACCTTGTTTCAAAAAAAAAAAAAAAGAAAGAAAAAGACAAAAATGAAAACGGTGGGAAATACCAAGTGTTAGGGAGGATATGAACCAACCTAAACTCACATTGGAGGCTATGGGAGTATAAACTTTTACAACCATTTAGAAAACTGGGTGGCAATATCCATTAGAGCCCATAAATTCCACTCTGAAGTATATACCCATCAAACCTATATACATAAAACCATGGGCAGTGGCTTATGCCTATAATCCCAGCACTTTGGGAGGCCAAGGCGGGAGGATTACTTGAGGCCAGCCTGGACAACATAGTGAGACTTTGCTCCTGTAAAAAAATTAAAAATAAAAATAAAAAATTAGCTGGGCACAGTGGTGCATGCCTGTAGTCCTAGCTACTTGAGAGACTAAGGCAGGAGGATTGCTTGAGCCCAGGGGGTCAAGGCTGCAGTGAGCTATGATCACTCCATTACCCTCCTGCCTGAGCAAGAGTGAGACCCTGCATCTATTTAAAAACCAAACAAAACAAAAATTACATATATAATCAGAAAAAATTTGCTAGAAAGTTCATAGCCACACTATTTATAATAGCCCCAAACTGAAAACTATACATAGGTCCGCCAACAGAAGAATGCATAACTAATTATGGTATATTCACAAAATGAAAATTACAATATGATGTATTGAGAATGAAAATGTTACAGCTATAAGCAACAATATGAACATAATGATATAATGTTGAGCTAAACAAGCCAGATATAAAAGAGTACAAACTGCATGATTCTATTTTTTAGAATGTACAAAAAGCAGTTAAACTATGTTAAAGGTCAGGATAATGGTATCCTGAAGGAGGTGGGATATGTTCCCTTAGAGAAGGGAACATTAGGGGAGTTTCTGGGATGCTAATAATCTGTTGCTTGACATAGGTGCTGAATGGTTGCTTGATATGGGTGTACTCAATTTGGGAAAATTCACTGAGCTGGATATCTGTGATAGGGACACGTTTCTGTATGCATTTTATACTTAAATAAAAAATATTTGGCCAGGCATGGTGGCTCACGCCTGTAATCCCAGCACCTTGAGGAGCCGAGGCGGGTGGATCACCTGAAGTCAGGAGGTCAAGACCAGCCTGGCCAACATGGCAAAACTCCATCTATACTAAAAATACAAAAATCAGCCAGGTGTGGTGGCAGGTGCCTGTAATCCCAGCTACTCAGGAGGCTAAGGCAGGAGAACCACTCGTACCTGGGAGGCAGAGCTTGCAGTGAGCCGAGATCGCGCCCCAATCTGGGCGACAGGGCGAGAATCCATCTCCAAAAAAAAAGTACCCTTTAAACAAGGGTAGTTATATTAAAACTGTTATAAAAATAACTAAATAAGGCCGGCGCAGTGGCTCACACCTGTAATCCCAGCACTTTGGGAGGCTGAGGCGGGTGGATCACAAGGTCAGGAGTTCGAGACTAGCCTGGCCAACATGGTGAAACCCCGTCTTGACTAATACAAAAAATTAGCCAGGCGTGGTGGCACGCGCCTGTAATCCTAGCTACTTGGGAGGCTGAGGTAGGAGAATCACTTGAACCTGGGAGGCAGAGGTTGCAGTGAGCCAAGATCGCGCCATTGCACTCCAGCCTGGGTGACAGGGTGAGACTCCATCTCAAAACAAACAAACAAAAAACTAAATTAAGATTATCTTCTAACTGGCCTTTAAAAAAAAAACTGCTAAAATTTAAAAAAGAACAAATTACTAGAAAAAAAGGAAAGTGGGCCAGGTGCAGTGGCTCACACCTGTAATCCCAGCATTTTGGGAGGCCGAGGAGGGCGGACTGCCTGAGCTCAGGAGTTCGAGACCAGCCTGGGCAACACAGTGGAACGCCGTCTCTACTAAAATACAAAAAAAAAATTAGCCGGGCGTGGCAGTGTGCACCTGTAGTCCCAGCTACTCGGGAGGCTGAGGCAGGAGAATTGCTTAAACCCGGGAGGCAGAGGTTGCAGGGAGCCGAGATCGCGCCACTGCACTCCAGCCTGGGTGACAGAGCAAGACTCCATCTCCAAAAAAAAAAAAAAAAGAAAGAAAAAAAGGAAAGTGAATTTAACCAGAGACAGTTAACACACAAGAGCCCTAATCCAGTGGCCCAATAGCCATAGGAGACAGAAAGAGAAAATTATTTTCAAAGAAACAAAAGGAGAAAGTGAGAGTGTGAGGGGAATTTCCAGAGCTAAAAAATATGTCAGCAGAATAGAGACAAGTGAAGGACCTGTACAATAAATTTAAGAGTCACAACCAGACAGATTACTGGAAAAACTTCAAATAATAATTTTTCAGCCGGATGCGGTGGCTCACGCCTGTAATCCCAGCACTTTGGGAGGCCAAGGCAGGCGGATCACGAGGTCAGGAAATCAAGACCATCCTGGCTCTAACACGGTGAAACCCTGTCTCTACTAAAAATACAAAAAATTAGCCAGGCATGGTGGCGGGCGCCTGTAGTCCCAGCTACTCACGAGGCTGAGGCAGGAGGATAGCGTGAACCCGGGAGGCGGAGCTCACCATGAACCGAGATCGCACAACTGCACTCCAGCCTAGGTGACAGAGCGAGACTCCATCTCAATAAACAAATAAATAAATTAATTAATTAAATTAAATAAAAAATAATTTTTCAACTTCTAGTATCTTCCAGAGAGGAAGTAAAAATAGATCACCTACTAAGGAAAGAGAATCAGATTAGCATCAAACTCATGAGCAATAACGAATGACAAAATAATAGAATGATGTGTTCAAAGTTCTGAGGAGAAATGATCTATAACCTAGAACTGCATCTTCTGGATATTAAATCATTTCGTATCACTTAAGGCATTTCTGATATAATGTAACATATGAAACACTGAAAACCTTGGCATTCTGCATACCCACACACTAAAACTTATTGGGCTTATGGAAAAAAATGGTTGGAATAGACCACTCGTGCAACCTTGTCGCCAGACTACTAACAAAACCCAAACAATCCAAATAAAAATACGAATGATTCTGAAAAGGTATGTAAAGTTCCTAATAAACACTTCACCCTAAAATTTTTTTAAAAGAAGAGAGGGATAAGTGGTTGAAGCTGTTAAATTATGGAAATAAATTTAAAATGCACAAGGGAAAGGAGAAACATGCAATAGGTATTCCAAGAGAGAACTCATAGCCAAACTGAACTAAGAAGAAGGAATGTTGGGCACCTTGTGTCATAGTGCTTAATTCTATGGTTTGTTATATTCAGCTATGTTTTAATGTGCTTTGCTTCAGCTACCATTTGTTGATGGACCAAAACAATTTTCAGGGGGAAAAAAGTCACATAGCTATCTGTTCTGATATAATCTGTTGCAGCAAGTAGAACAGACTACATTCAGTCCATCATTTGTCTTTAACCTTGCTGCTTGTGGTCTTCCGATATGGAAATTTTTTAACTTTTAGACATGGCCTTTTCCTAAAATTATGGTTTATGCTTTTGCAGTCTTAAGAACTCCCCACTTCAGGATCAGAGATAGTCCCCCACATTTCCTTCTAAAGTTTAAGCTTTGCTCATTAAAGTTTTCAATCCATCTGGAAATATTATCATGTATAGCACACAGCAGAGATTCTACATATAAAGCTACTGCCCAAATACTATCTTACTGATCAAAGCCACCTTTTCCTCATTCATTTGCAATGTCACTTCTATCAAAGATAAAAAGTTCCAAAACATGTGTGGAACTATTTCTGGACTCTGTAGTATATTCTAGTCATTTATCTACTGCTGAATGAACACCATACAATTTGGCCAGTGCGGTGGCTCATGCCTGTAATCCCAGCACTTTGGGAGGCCGAGGTGGGTGGATCAATTGAGGTCAGGAGTTCAAGACCAGCCTGGCCAACATGGTGAAACCCGTCTCTACTAAAAATACAAAAATTAGCCATGTATGGTGGCAGGTGCATGTAATCCCAGCTACTCAGGAGGCTGAGGCAGGAGAATCACTTAAACTCAGGAGGCGGAAGTTGCAGTGAGCCAAGATGGTGCCACTGCACTCCAGCCTGGGGGACAGAGGGAGACTCCGTCTCAAAAAAAGAAAAAAGCATATGATTTTTTAATTTTCATTTTGTATTTTTATATTTTTAATTTAATAATATTTTCACAGGAAAACCAAAGAAGCCAACCATACTATTTTAATTACTATTGTTTCATAATATCTCATTATATCTGATAGGGTTGTGCTATCTGTATGTTCTTCTTTTTCAAATATTTTCTTAGTTATTCATAGTCATTAGCTCTTTATTAGAATTTTTTAATCCATTTTTCAAGTTCTACCAAAAAATCATGTTGGGACTTCACCAGAACTGTATGTTTAGAACTGTGTGGAGAAAATTGATACCTTAAATTTATTAAATCTTTCTAACCATAAATGTCATGTTCTCTTACACTTTTCAATAAAGTTTTGTAATTTTCAAGAAGCTGTGTATATTTTTATTGTTTAGTCCAAATAACATTATAATTTTGTTGCTATTGTAAGTGACGTTTTTCTTCTATTAATTTTTTTATCTGATTACTGCTGGTATAAAGATATGTTGTTGATTTTTGTCTGTTCTTGCATCAAACCTCTCTGTACTCTTATTGTTTCTCTTGTTTTTAATCGACAAATTATGACAATTTTATCTCTTCCTTTTCCATCTCTGTGTATCTGATTTCTTCTTCTCTCACTGAATTGTCTAAAACCTGAAATACAATGTTAAATGTCAGGGGTGATGCAGACTTCTTTGACTAGTTCCTAACTAGAAAAGCACCTAAAGCTTACAACTAGGTATATTTGCTATAGATTTTAGGGAAGCCACCCTTAATGAGGATTTTTTTTTTTTTAAGTTTTAGGCCAGGTCTGGTGGCTCATGCATGTAATCTCAGCCCTTTGGGACGCCGAAGTGGGGGGATCGCTTGACCTCAGGAGTTCGAGACCAACCTGGCCAACATGGTGAAACCCTGTCTCTACTAAAATACAAAAATTCGCCAGGCATGGTGGCATATACCTGTAATCCCAACTATTTGGGAGGCTAAGTCACTAGAATTGCTTGAACCCAGAAGGCAGAGGTTGCAGTGAGCCAAGATCAGGCCACTGCACTCTGGCATGGGCGACAGAACTAGACTCTGCTTCAAAAAAAAAAAAAAAAAAAAGGTTTTTAGCCTATTCCTAATTTGCTATGAAGTTTTCTTTTTTTTTTTTTTTTTTTTTTTGAGACGGAGTCTTGCTCTGTTGCCCAGGCTGGAGTGCAGTGGCGTGATCTCAGCTCACTGCAAGCTCTGCCTCCAGGGTTCACACCATTCTCCTGCCTCAGCCTCCCGAGTAGCTGGGACTACAGGTGCCCGCCACCGCGCCCAGCTAATTTTTTTTTTTGTATTTTTAGTAGAGATGGGGTTTCACCATCTTAGCCAGGATGATCTCGATCTCCTGACCTCGTGATCCACCCGCCTCGGCCTCCCAAAGTGCTGGGATTACAGGCGTGAGCCACCACACCCGGCCCATGAAGTTTTCAAAAGCTCAACATGTACTCTTGTCTAAAAAAATTTTTTTAATGATAAAAAGGGATAATAAAAATATTTTGTGGAAAATTGCTGTTTATTGATTGTGTTCCTTGAAGAACAAACCTTTTTTTTTTTCTTGGTGCCTTGAATATCAGGTACACAAAAATGTTTAATCAAATGCTGAATGAGACCAGACACAGTGGCTCACACCTATAATCTCAACACTTTGGGAGGCTGAGGCAGGAGGATTATTTGAGCCTAGGAGTTCAAGACCAGCCTGGGCAACATAGTGAGATTTCCCCACCTCTACAAAAATTTTTAAAAATTAGTGAGGTATGGTGGTGTGCACCTGTAGTCTCAGCTACTTGCAAGGATGAGGCAGTAGGATTCCTTAACTCCAGGAGTTCAAAGCTACAGTGAACAATGATCACCCCACCCCACTGTACTCCAGCCTGGGCAACAGAGTTAAATTAAAACTAGTCTCTAACCAAAAAATGAAAAATAAACAAATGCTGAATGAATTTTTACTAAAAAAGGAGAAACAAAGCCAACAATTTCTATTCAGCATTTACTTTCAAAAATATTGACACACAACTAATAAATGCAATGGTCTGGATTCAAAAATATACATATACACACACACGTATATATATAGGCTATAAAGACAAAGCAAATATTTAAAAGCATAAAAATATAGAAAAGCAAAAAATCAATTTAGATCACAAAACTATTTTGTTAGAAAATCCCAAATTGGCCAGGCACGGTGGCTCACACCTGTAATCCCTACACTTTGTGAGGCCAAGGCAGGTGGATCACCTAAGGTCAGGAGTTCAAGACCAGCCTGGCCAACATGGTGAAACCCCGTCTCTACTGAAAATAAAAATTAGCTGGGCGTGGTGTTGCGCACCTGTAATCCCAGCTACTCGGGAGGCTGAGGCAGGAGAATCACTTGAACCTGGGAGATGGAGGTTTCAGTGAGCCGAGATAGTGCGACTGTACTCCAGCCTGGGCAACGGAACGAGACTATTTCTCAAAAAAAAAAGAAAATCCCAAATTAACCTCCAAAATTACATGTGATAAATCAGGTGACAAACTGTACAATACAAACTCTTCAAATATTAATTGCATTACTACAGACTAGTGATATTATTAAAAACATTCATATAAGAAACTAAAAAAAAGGGCCGGACACAGTGGCTCACGCCTGTAATCCCAGTACTTTGGGAGGCTGAGGCAGGTGGATCATGAGGTCAGGAGATTGAGACCATCCCGGCTAACATGGTGAAACCCCATCTCTACTACAAATACAAAAAATTAGCCGGGCGTGGCGGCGGGCGCCTGTAGTCCCAGCTACTCGGGAGGCTGAGGCAGGAGAATGGTGTGAACCTGGGAGGTGGAGCTTGCAGTGAGCCGACATCGCGCCACTGCACTCCAGCCTGGGTGACAGAACAAGACTCCGTCTCAAAAAAAAAAAAAAAAAAAAGAAACTAAAAAAAGGTCAGGTGTGGTGGCTCACACCTGTAATACCAGCACTTTGGGAAGCCCTGGCCAGAGCATCACTTGAGTCCAGGAGTTTGAGGCCAGCCTGGGTAACACAGCGAGACCTCCTCTCTACTGAAGAAAAAAAAAAAAAATCAGCCAGGCATGGTGGTGCACGCCTGTAGTCCCAGCTACTTGGGAGGCTGAGGTGGGAGGATCGCTTAAGCCTAGGAGGTTGAGGCTGCAGTAAGCCATGATTATGCCCCTGCACTCCAGCCTGGGCAACAGAGTTAGACCCTGTCTCAAACAAGCAAAAATGTAATATGGAAAAATGCATGCAGCCTTGCTAGCAACTAAAGAAATACATTTTAATGTGACTTCTAGACACCATTATGAACTGTATTAAAATAGCATAAAAATGCTTAAAAAAACAAAATTGGCAAAGATGATGGATTACAAATATACTTTTATAGTACTAATGGCATTTTGTAAATTAGCTCAATTTTTGGGAAAGCAACATGACATTTATGAAAATAGCAGTTACCACTTATTGAGTACATAATATGTGCTAGGTGCTAGGCTGGATCCCAGAAACTATCCATTCATGATCTTGAATTCTTAAAAAAAAATAAATTTTTCTTAATAAGTTCCTTCATTTTACAGATGAGGAAACTAAGCCTTAAAAAAATAAAATGTTAATAAACCTATAAGAGTGAGGCAGGCCAATCACTTGAGGTCAGGAGTTCAAGACCAATCTGGCCAACATGGTGAAACCCTGACTCTAATTTAAAAATATATATATACACAAAAATTAGCCAGGAGTGGTGGTGCACGCCTGTAATCCCAGCTACTCAGAAGACTGAGGTAGAAGAATGGCTTGAACCTAGGAGGCGGAGGTTACAGTGAGCCAAGATTGCATGTGCCACTGCACTCCAGCCTGGACAACAGAGCCAGACTCTGTCTTCAAAAAAAAAAAAAAAAGAAACCTATAAGAGGTTGAAGCCCAGAAGATGCTTCTGTCATTCAAATACAAAGCCCTGCATGTTCCCTCCTACCTCGGGACCTTTGTCCAGAATGTTTCTTCTCCCCAGAATGTTCTATGCACGAGCACAGCCCTCCACAAATTAATAGCTATATCTCTCTTAGATATCAGCAACAATATCACTTCCTCAAGAAAGGGTCATCGACACTCACCCACTAGATCTGGTCCCTCTCTTATACTCTCTCAAAACCTATACGTTTGTAATTACACCATTTTTCTGAGTGTTTATTTTAATTTAAATATGTCTCAGGCCAGGCGCAGTGGCTCAGGCCTGTGATCCCAGCACTCTGGGAGGCCAAGGCGAGCAGATCGCTTGAGCTCAGGCATTCGAGACCAGCCCGGCCAACATGGTGAAACCCAGTCTATACAAAAAATACAGCCGGGCGTGGTGGCTCACGCCTGTAATCCCAACACTTTGGGAGGCCGAGGTGGGTGGATCACCTGAGGTCGGGAGTTCGAGACCAGCCTGACCAACATGGTGAAACCCCCGTTTCTATTAAAAATACAAAATTAGATGGGCCTGGTGGCACATGCCTTTAATCCCAGCTACTTGGGAGGCTGAGGCAGGAAAATCGCTTAAACCCGGGAGACGGAGGTTGCAGTGAGCCGAGATCGCGCCATTGCACTCCAGCCTGGCCAACAAGAGCAAAACTCCATCTCAAAAAAAAAAAAAAGTTAGTTGGGTGTGGTGGTGGCACATGCCTGTAGTCCCAGCTACTGGGGAGGCTAAAGGGGGATTACTTGAGCCCAGGGAGGTCAAGGCTGCAGTGAGCCATGATCATGCCACTGTACTCTAGCCTGGGCAACAGAGCAACAGAGAAAGACCCTGTCTCAAATATATATATAAAATAATAAAATAAAATAGAGGTATTCAGGTCTTTTATGTCCAATTTTACTGTTCCTTCCTCTGTACAACCAAAGATTTTTTTTATATATATATCTCAATCACTAACACCCAGCTCCAAGAGGGCAGGGATCCTATCTATTTGCTCTTTACAATATCCCTGGCACCTAACAGTGCTAGGCACCTATTAGGCAGTCCTAATATTTGCTAAAGCAATGAATGCCAATTTACCTTAATTTAAAAAGTATTAAATCCCTTAACCAAAAGATATAATTGACAGTTCTCAAATCAAAACCTTGAGCACTTTGCATGAACAAGACACTTCACTAGAGCTGCAACTATTCTTGTGTGATGTATCAGAAATATTTGTTTGTATCTACCCTTTGACCCAGCAATTCCATTTGTCAGAATTTAGCTGGCAGGAAAAACTCTCATATGTGAAACGATATATTAGTAGGCTTAAGTAAGTAACAGGAGATCTTGGATGCTTCCTTTATAAAGCTTGCAGCCTAACCAGTGAAACTGACATTGGTCAAATTATCTGATTCCAAAAATGTTATGATTACAAACTGTGATAACAGGTACAAAGAATGGCCGGGTGCAGTGGCTCACACCTGTAATCCCAGCACTTTGGGAGGCCGAGGCGGGGCAGATCATTTGGGGTCAGGAGTTGGAGACCAGCCTGACCAACATGGTGCAACACCATCTCTACTAAAAATACAAAAAAATTAGCCGGGTATAGTGGTGCATGCCTGTAGTTCCAGCTACACGGGAGATTGAGGCAGGAGAATCTCTTGAACCCAATGGGTGGAGGTTGCATTGAGCCAAGACTGCACCACTGCACTCCAGCCTGGGCAACAGAGCGAGATTTTGTCTAAAAATAAAATAAAATAGAGATATTCAGGTCTTTTATCTCCAATTTTACTGTTCCTTCCTCTGTACAACCAAGCATGTTTCTTCCGACATAAAACGAATTATTCTCATCTCACTTTGGGCTGGAATGGATCAAAGTGCTAGACAGAACTTATTTCAAAACAAAGCAGAAGTAGGAAGGAAAAAGGTACAAATCAAGAATTACTAAAACTAATTTTCATGTTCCTGAAAAGGCCCGTATCTTCAGAACAGGGCATTACCCTATAACCAAAAAAGGTCTCTTTACATTTCTCTCAACTTTAAACTAGCAGATGCTAGACGAATTTCCGTTACGCATTCTCCCAACAAAAGGCTAATCAACAACACTGGGAGAGGAAAAACAATATTCCCACTCATCATGCTCCCAATTTCAGTATAAATTAAATAATTTAAAATCTGGCACTTAGTCTATCTATTTTCCGAGTCGATAATCGAGATCATTCCCCAAAAAAACTTCAAAAAAAAAAAAAAAATCAAAGGTTGTAAACTAGTCCTCAAGATTTAAAATTAAGTAAATCTTTTTCTTTTTTTCTGAAACAGAGTCTCACTCTGTCACCCGGGCTGGAGTGCAGTGGCACCATCTCAGCTCACTGCAAGCTCCATCTCCCGGGTTCATGCCATTCTCCTGCCTCAGCCTCCCGAACAGCTGGGATTACAGGCGCCTGCCGCCACACCCGGCTAATTTTTTTGTATTTTTAGTAGAGACAGGGTTTCACTGTGTTAGCCAGGATGGTCTCGATCTCCTGACCTTGTGATCCGCCTGCCTCGGCCTCCCAAAGTGCTGGGATGACAGGCGTGAGCCACCGCGCCCAGCCTCAACCTTTTATTATATAATTAAATAGCACAGATTTTAGGAAAGAAGAAAATTATTTTAAAGTATATACTTAGAGCATAACTACTCAAGTAACAAGATACCAATAAAGCTGTTAAAATTACAAAGCCAGGTGCTGTGGCACTCACCTGTAGTCCCCGCTACTCAGGAGGCTCAGGTGGGAGAACTGCTTGAGACCAGGAGTTTGAGACCAGCCTGAGCAACATAGCAAGACCCCATCTCTAAAAAAATTTAAACTATAAGAAATATATTGTGGGCGCAGTGGCTCACACCTGTAATCCTAGCACTTTGGGAGGCCGAGGCAAGCGGATCACTTGAGGTCAGGAGTTCAAAACCAGCCCGGAGTTCAAAACCACCTTGGCCAAAACCATGTCTCTACTAAAAATACAAAAAATTAGCAGGGCGTGATGGTGCACGCCTGTAATCCCAACTACTTGGGAGGCTGAGGGAGTAGAATCGCTTGAACCAGGGAGGTGGAGGTTGCAGTAAGCCAAGACCGTACCACTGCAATCCAGCCTGGGCAACACAGTGAGACTGTCTCAAAACAAACAAACAAACAAACAAACAAAAATATATATACATACACACACACACACATATACACACATATATACACATATACACACACACACACACACAAATACACATATATACACACACATATACATACACATATATACATATATATAGCCCGAGCAACAGAGTGAGACCCTGTTTCTAAATTAATTAATTAGGCCAAGGATAGTGGCTCATGCCTATAATCCCAGCACTTTAGGAGGCCAAGGCGGACAGATCACTTGAGCTCAGGGGTTCAAGACCAGCCTGGCCAATATGGTGAAACCTCATCTCTACTAAAAATACAAAAAAACAAAAAACAAAAATTAGCCGGGCATGGTGGTGCATGCCTGTAGTCCAGCTACTTGTTGTGCCTGTAGTCCCAGCTACTCAGGAGGACGAGGCAGGAGAATCGCTTAAATCCAGGAGGTGGAGGTTACAGTGAGCCAAGATCCCACCACTGCACTCCAGCCTGGGCAACAGAGAGAGACTCGGTCTCAAAAATAAATAATTAATTTAAAATTGTTTGAAAATTAAGGATTAAAAAAAGTAAATATGAACTAAAAACTCAGGAACTAGATGTTCAAGCTGGTCAAATAGGAAATTACACAAATTTGTGCTTAACAAGAAGTAGAAGTTCATTTTAAAAGATGCCTCCTTACAGAGAGGCCTAAAAGCAAAAACAGATTAGATTTCCATTTTTAAGAGTTTAGCAAAGAATCAAACTTGTTATATGTAATTTTTATTGCAATAGTAGCTTACTTCTGCCATGTATAAGAATTATTTCCTTGACTGTTCAAAACAAGGAAGAACAGAGGTTTCCAAGAGCCTTTGAAGATTACAGAATAAAACACCAAAAAAGATAAACACCTTACTCCTACGCCAGTCTGTACTTTCTTCTGAAGCCTTGCTTTGACTATCTGCTCAACTTTCATATTAATTTGTCTTAACATGTTTTTAAAAATATTACATCTGCCAGGTGTGGAGGCTCTTGCCTGTAATCCCAGCACTTTGGGAGGCTGAGGCAGGAGGACGGTTTGCACCCAGGAGTTAGAGACTAGGTTGGGCAACAAAGCAAGACCCATCTCTACAAAAATTTTTTTTTTAATAGCCAGGCATTGTGGTGAGTGCCTGTAGTCCCAGCTAGCTACTTGGGAGGTTGAGGTGGGAAGATTTCTTGAGCCTGGGAGGTCGAGGCTGCAGTAAGCTATGATCATGCCACTGCACTCCTCGCAACAGAGCGAGACCCTATTTCAAAAAAAACAAAAACAAAAACAAAATTACATCTGACCACTCTAAGGCATCTGAAAATGCTGACTGCTTCCTTAACAATCATTTGCAGATGATCTGAATCCTCAGTTTCCACTCTCACTTTATTCCTGGTTTTCTTCCTATCCTTCTGTTCGTTCCTTGTCTGGCTGCAATTTTCTCCACTCAATATTTAAGTAAGTATTCTCCAACACTTTGCTCTATCTAGGTGCTCTTCAATCTTTCCATTTATATACCTCACTCGGTGACCACGTTGACACCCACAGCTTTAGCTCCATGTATTCCAGATCTACATATGATATACACACTTAACTACTGAACACAGTCATCAAATCTTACACACTGTCCTTAAAATGTCAGGAGTCTCTCTGCTCCATTCCTACTATCATTTCCTTAGTTCAGGTTCTAATCATTTCTCTCCCTGACACATCAATGAATGACCTCTTCACTAGTCTCACCACTACCAAGCTGAAAACCCTGCTATGAAGGTAAACTTTCTAAAAATGAAATGTGACCACGCTGCTCCCCTGCCAAAAATTCTTTACTAGGTCTAGTATTATTCATTAGGTTACTTAATTATTTAATAGGTTTTCAGGAAAACGCTCAAATTACCTTACACAGTAAGTTCCTGCCAATAACGCTAAGCTCCATCTCCACTACGCTGTCTTTGGCTCCAGCCAAACTTCAAAGTCCAGCTCACATTCATCCTCTGTACCCTCCTTGACTCTGGCATTCCCCACAAACACTGAAGACAAACGCTGACCTAAGGCATTACTTCATCTAGGAAATTATCCCTATCCTTTAGGCTAATTTAGATACCTGCTCTAGATGCTCACATAAAATCTCTTCTGTATCAATCACACTCATTTATAGGTCTCTCCAGCGGACTATTAAGTCTCCAGAGAAACAGTACTTAGTAGTCCCTGCACCAGACAAAGAGCATTCAACAACTGCAGTTTCAGGGAATGAATGGGGATTAAACGGGAGTTTATATTTTAGTAATGTTATTCTAATGATAATGAACTTGCTCCTTTTACTAGGATAGTCAGTAGTCAAATCCTTTCCTGTAATTGAAATGGCAATTAAAATTTTTCATTTTCTAACTGATCCACAGTAACCCAAAGCCCTTATCACTTCAACTCTCTATTCGTGAATCAAAAATTGATTTTGCAGCCAAATATAAATTTCTTTAAAGGCATAGGTCTGTCCTTTGTGAAGAAGGTAGAGCAAATGACATAGATAACTATGTTAATTAAAAAACAGGTCAGGCGCCATGCCCCACGCCTGTAATCCCAGCACTTTTGGAGGCCAAGGCAGGAGAATGACTTCAGCCCAGGAGTTCAAGATCTGACTGGGCAACGTAGTGAGGCCCTGTCTCTATAAAAAAGAAAACAAAATTAGTCAGGCATGGAGGCATGCTCCTGTAGTCCCAGCAACTTGAGAGGCTGAGGCAGGAGGGTTGCTCGAACGGGGGAGGTCAAGGCTGCAATGAAACATGATCACACCACTGCACTCCACCCTGGACAACAGAATAAGACCATGTCTCAAAAAAATAATGATAATTTTTAAAATTTCTCTCCAATTCCCCCACTAAACTCCTTCCAACTGATTAAAATCCTGTTCCTCCATTACCACCTCTTCCAAATTAAATTTTTTCTCCCTCTGCCTATTCTTTTAATTCATTGTTCAGGCAGAACTGTCTATGTACAATAAGTTGATTTGAGAAAGGTCCTGAATTAAAAACAATCATCTCCAACATTTTCCACAGTCTTGAGGTCAAATCAAATTATAAACCTTGATTTAAAATGTCCCACAAGGGAAGCGGACTAGAGCAATCTACACGGAATTTTGGGGAGTGCTAAAAACTACAATGAGGCCCATTAGGTCAATGACCCAAAGGATAATTAGAATGATTCTATCCAAAAAAGACCTGCTTTATATATATATATATATATTTATTTATTTATATATTTATATATATATTTATATGTTTTATATATATTTATATATATTTATATATATTTTTATATATTTTTATATATATTTATATATATTTATATATATTTATATATATTTATATATTTATATATATATTTATATATATATTTATATATATTTATATATTTATATATATATTTATATATATATTTATATATATTTTTTTATATATTTATATATTTATATATATTTATATATATTTATATATATATTTATATATATATTTATATATATATATTTATATATATTTATATATTTATATATTTATATATATTTATATATTTATATATATTTATATATATATTTATATATATTTATATATATTTATATATATATTTATATATATATTTATATATATTTATATATATTTATATATATTTATATATATATTTATATATATATATTTATATATATTTATATATATATAGTTAGCAGCTATTACAACTTCCTCTCACCTTGCTCTCCTCCCTCCCTTTTATCTACCCACTGCCAACACAGCACTTAAATTTTTTTAAAATATTGGAAAGGGACCAAGTTATGCTAGATTAAAGGTGGAAGATCTATATTGTGCCCTAGACACCTCCAAACGTTTTTTTGTTCATGTCAGATGGGTAATGTGCTGACCCTGTAACAAGGTTTGAGGATGGCATATCTCACACATGCCTGTGAACACTCAATCATCACACTATGAACCACAAAAGGATTCCTCAAAACATTTCCCTAAGAATCTGCATTTGTTGCACAAAATAACAAGATGTCATTCATCTCCCTTAAAGAGCAAAAGCGTAACTGGCATAATTTCTATCACGAAAATCCACACACTCTTGGCTCACACAACCAGCACAAAATAGAAATAAAGTAGACAGTGCAGTTAAGATTGGGGAAAAAATGAGAAGAGTTGGTATCAAGAAAACAACCACAGTAAGGGCATTTGCAATTAAGAACCAAAAATTCACTCCATCCTTTACAAAATTATAGAACCTCACCTCAAAAAAAAAAAAGAAAAAAAAGTCAAAGGAGAATGAAATACATTTAGAAGGTTGGTCAATTCTTTTCAGTTATTTGCAAACACACGTAACTTTCAAGCCTGAGTGTGTTTTTTAAAAATAAAGATTTCCGGGCGGGGCGCGGTGGCTCACGCCTTTAATCCCAGCACTTTGGGAGGCCGAGGCGGGCGGATCACGAGGTCAGGAGATCGAGACCACCCTTGCTAACACGGTGAAACCCCGTCTCTACTAAAAAAAAATACAATAAATAAATAAATAAAGATTTCCAGGCCCCACCTGCCCGAACATTCTTCTGTTAAGTTTGAAATGGAGCCTGGGAATTGGTATGTTTACTTAAAAAGTTCCCCGGGGACTCTGATCATCAGTCAGGTCTGTCAGAAGGGCTATGCACCTTCTCAACAAGGGCTCTTTCCAACCCTTACTCACACCCTAGCCGTCCATAAAATTTTATCAAAGTTCTTGTAAATATGCCTGCCAATCAAACGCATGCGTTATCTCACCCAACCCCTTTGTGTTCTCCCCCACCCTGGGTAGCATCTCAATTTCGGCTCATTCCTCACAACAGAAGTCTTCCTTTCTCCTCTCCACCCTTGTATTAACCAAGTAATAAGCAGAAAGGTAAAACAAAGGGGAACGCTCATTTCAATGCCCGAAAATCCTCTCAGTTTTAAGAGACCAGAGAAGAAAACTCATTCTAGATCCCTCTAACACATAGTGGACTGGAAACGAAACAAAACGCTCTCGAGGGTGTTCTGTGAAGCAGGGTTGAGGGGAAGTTACAGAAGAGCTCTTGGACCGAGGGGACGGACCAAGGTTCTGAAAGAGGAAACTTGAAAGCAGGGCAGGTCGCGGGGCGAGCGGGCCCGCGCGAGCACCGCCGGCCGCTTTTGACACTCGACACCCCAGCCTTCACCCGGGTTGCTAAGAAACAAAAAGGCTCCAAGATCCCTGCAATTCTTCCCGGGCCTGGCGGAGACGACAGGGGCCTCCGGGGCCTCCGGGGCCTGAAGACGCCGCAGGGAACGGCCTGGCCACTGCCCCGGGGGCGCGAAAGCCAGGGAGAGCGGGAGAGCGGGAGCTCGGGCTGAGGGGGCTGGACGCGGGGAGCGGGCCCCGAGGCTGAGGAAGAGGCCGCCCCGGGACTCTGAGGGGCGGGGAACGGGACCTCGCGGGGCAGCGACGCTCGGGCAGGCCGCGGCGGGCTCGGTTCCCGCCAGGCGGCAGCCCGGGGTCCCGGGCCGGAGGCCGGGCCTAAGCGACAACCCGGCTCCGCGCGGGGGAGGGGGCGTCTACTCACACGTGCTGACAGGCCGTGGTCCGCACGGGCGTTTTGAGCACCTCCTGACAGACGGGGCAGTAGAAATCATCTTCGGTGTAGGACGTGGCCGCAGAGAGGTCCTCGGCCATGGCGGGGGATGGGGGAACAAGGCGATGGCGACAGCGGCAGCGGCCGAGGTGACGGTGGCGGCCCGGGACCCGACTCCCTACACGAACCCGGAGGGGGGAGGGGGATCGCATCAGGATACAGCGCGCGCCAGGAAGGGGGCGGGGCCCTGGGTAGGGCGGGGCCGAACGCAGAGACGCTACTGCCGCACGCGCCAGACAAGAGGCGACCCCTCCCACGGCTCCTCCCACAAGGGCTGGATGGGGGACGGTGTTAGGCGGGAGGCTGGGCTCGCAGCGTACCGTGGGCCCGCCCCGCTCGCCCCTCACCCCGCCCCAGGTCGCGGCCTCACGCTCTAGGCCACGCCCTCACCGGGCTCCAGGCGCGGGCTCGCGCCCCGCCCTCAGCCCCCGTCTTCGCCCAAGGCATCCCTTTTCACTGCTTTTCCGCCTCTACTCACCCCGACCCCCGAGCCCCGAATGCCCAGCCCGTGTCCGCGGCTTCCTCCCCGCCCCGCTTCCCGGCACCCCGGCCCCTCCACGCTTCCGCCGGGGAGACTCTCACCTAGGAGCCCCGAAGCCGCGCTGTGGAAGGAGCTGCTTTTCCTTCACGTGTTCGTAGAGACGCGGCCCAGCGCTTTCCTCGGGCTTCCTGTCCGGCCGCCGCTATCTTCGCAGCCGAGGCCCCGGGGCAAATGGAGGGCGGCGTGCGCTGTGCTCATCGGCCCCAAACGGGGCCGGAGCCGAGACTCATGGTGCAGGGAGATTCGCCCGCCGCCGCCAGCAGCTCTGTCTTGGCATTGCGCTGCCTGCAGCCTACCCGGCCGTCACCGAACGCGGGAGCGCCGGGGATCTGGGCGGAGGAGCCAGGAGAGGCGGGGAGGCACGGGGTGTGAAGTGCGGCCTCTATAGCAACCGGTGCACGGCGCCTTCCGCGGGTTGTGACGTAAGCAGCTGGGCGCCCGCGGTGACACCTGCGCCTCCCCGCCCCGCCTCGCTAGGCCCGGGACCCCAGTTACCTCTCCTGTCAAATACATTGGGCCTTTCAGGAAGTTTTCGTCAATGTTCAAGATTTAGTCTTTACTCTTTGCCCTACCAGAATGTTTTGATCTTGTCAAGATGTGTTATAAACAAATATTTGTTACGGGATTTTAATCTTTTGGGGGCAGGATTAAAGTTTCCTTGAGAGGATGTCCACTTTCTCCTTTAACAGCATGACCGATGCTTAAATACGGTCGCAGATGCAGTCTTCTACTACACCTTTGGGTTGATTTTTGATTTTTTCTTTTTTTTTTTTTTTAGCTTTGAAGAGAAATGCCGTAGAAGCATGGACGTGGCTTTTCACCAAGGTTATTCACTAATTTAAGTGGTTTTTTTTAAATTTAATTTTATTTTATTTTATTTTTTGAGACAGGTACTCACTCTGTCTCCCAGGCCGGAGTGCAGTGGCGCGATCTCGGGTCACTGCAAACTCTGCCTCCCGGTTTCACGCGATTCTCCCCCGAGCCTCCCGTGTAGCTGGGACCACAGGCGTGTGCCACCACACCCGCTAATTTTTGTATTTTTATTAGAGACAGTGTTGTACCATGCTGGCCAGGCTGGTCTTGAACTGACCTCAAGTGATCCACACGCCTGGGACTCCCAAAGTGCTGGAATTACAAGCATGAGCCACTATGCCCTGCTTGTTTTTTGTTTGTTTGTTTTTGTTTGTTTTTTGATGAGCCCTTAATTTCCAGATATATCTGTACAATTGATAATCTATAAGATGGTCCAACCTGCGTAGCAGAGTGAGACTCCGTCTCAAAAAAAAAAAAAAAAAGAAAGAAAAAAGGCCGGGCGCGGTGGCTCACACCTGTAATCCCAGCACTTTGGTAGGCGAAGGCGGGTGGATCACTTGAGGTCAGGAGTTCAAGACCAGCCTGGCCAACATGATGAAATCCCATCTCTACTAAAAATACAAAAATTAACCAGACATGGTGGTGGGAGCCTGTAATCCCAGGTACTCGGGAGGCTGAGGCACGAGAATCGCTTGAACCCGGGAGGCAGAGGTTGCAGTGAGCCGCGATCGCGCCGCTGCACTCCAGCCCTGGCGACAGAGTGAGACTGTCTCAAAAAAAAGAAGAAAAAAAAAAGGATAAATCGATAAGATGGGATCACAATGACGTGAAAGAAGCTAAGGAAAATCTGGAACATTATACAGCATCTACAATTAGCTTCAGAGAAAAGAAAGGTTTTATTACCATCCTTTGTTAAAACCCTCCCCCATGGTCTAAATGAATAAACAGAAGCCATTTAAGGGACTGTTTAAATCAATTCTGCCATTTATTGTCTATGTTGACATTGGCATTGTTAGGTGTTATGCAGATGTCATGAACTTTGCTCTCAACCTGTTTACATTATTACATATCTATCAGAATGAGAGAGAAAAAATGGTATTTGCCAAAGTATTAAATTTTGCATTAAACGATGGCTATAATGAGGATAGGAAATGGAATGATTAGAAATATATGGATTTAACAGAAAACTTTATGGAGGAAATGGGTTTTAATGTACATCTCAAACGCATTGATTCCTAGAATAATAATAATTTGTCCAATGAATAGCTAATTCCCTCTACCAAACTATATTTTGTATTTTTGTTGCTTTTCCTCCTTAGCAGCAAGCGCAGTGGAAGCAAGACAAGAAAGCTAATACTAGCTTCAGATTTCCTGGAAGGAGGAAGAGCACGTGACGAGAGGGGCAGCTAATAGCAGTAGTTCAGGTGCTTTTCACATTCACTTATAAAATGGTTCTTTGAGTTCAAATTTTTAACAGCCCAGAGAAGAAAACTCACTTTTTTTCTTTTTTCTTTTGAGACAGAATCTCACTCTGTCACCCAGGCTGGGGTGCAGTGGAATGATCTCAGCTCACTGCAACCTGCGCCTTCCAGGTTGAAGCAACTCTCCTGCCTCAGCCTCCCAAGTAGCTGAGATTACAGGCATGCACCACCATGCCAAACTAATTTTTGCATTTTTAGTAGAGACAGGGTTTTGCCATGTTGGCCAGGCTAGTCTTGAACTCCTGGCCTCCAGCGATCCACCCACCTTGGCCTCCCAAAGTGCTAGAATTACAGGCCTGAGCCACTGTGCCTGGCCTACATTTTACTTTTTTGATAATTCCACTCATTTCATTCATTCTGACCATTTAGGAAGTAAGGTGTATTTTCTGTATAATAGTGTTTCCCATTATTCATTGGGAATATCTAACCATAACATTAATTTTGTGACCCTAATTTTATTTGCTTCATTCTTTCTCTGCAACGGCAGCTTTACTTATGTCTAATCCAAACATATTTGTATCACTCCCCCATATATTCTAATAAGTCATTCGGTATACACGTAAGCATATAGCTGGCAATATGTGGAAATCCAGCAAAAACTTGGACATAAGAAAAATATAGATACCCTTGGAAAGTTAAGCTTAAAAAAATAAGTTGCAATTACCAATGACACAATCTTCTTTCTTGGCAACATTTCTGGTGAAAAGCTACTTGATATTTTTATAAGAATGTCATAGATTTACTCAAAATACATTCAGCTGCGTAAATAAAATGTCCTCAGCCTTTGGTCATTAGAAGGGAAAACCCTAGATGTTAGACCGATTTGGTAAACTGTGCTGCAATAATTTAAACAGTTCCTTTAAGTTTAGGTTAAACCAGTCAGTCCCTCTCAGTGGGCTTCCCTCAAAATGGCATTTGGGAGAAGGGAAGGGAGGATGATGGGTAGCTGACATGAACTCAAGGCACCATAGGGGAATCTGGGTCCTGAAATCTGCAAGTTCTCTTTTGCATTTTTGCTGGATTTTCTTTAGCCAGACTAATTTTCGCTGCTCCTTGAGATGCAATGTGTCCTGGGTGTTCTCTTGCTGAAACTTGCTGATGAAGATTGCTCGGACCTGTCTCTCAGCTGGGCCAAGGCCCTGAGATATGTCCTAGCTTCACCAACACTGTAAAACCTTCTGATTTCTGCCACGATCACCTTCCAATTCCTTAACCCTCAACATGGCAGGCTCCTTAGCAGGCTCTCTGGCTCTCAACACAACTACTGTCTACGACATCCTTTGTGGTTCTCCCTCTGGTTCTGAACAGCCTGTAAGGCCATGTGCTTCCAGGGCACGCACTCCAACCCATCTAACCCACCTTTCCCCCCCAGAATGAAGCCCCTGCTTTGTTTCTTCTCCTACAGTCTCTTGGATTAGAAGGAATGGACTTTTCCCCTTGCCACTTCTTGCTGATTGGGTGCTCTAAAACTCTCCAGTCAAGGCCAGGCGTGGTGGATCATGCTCCTAATCCCAGCACTCTGGGAGGCCGAGGTGGGCGGATCACTTGAGGTCAGGAGTTCGTGACCAGCCTGGACAACATGGCGAAACCTGTCTCTACTAAAATACAAAAATTAACCGGGCATGGTATGCATGCCTATAGTCCCAGCTACTCCAGAGGCTGAGGCAGAAGAGTGGCTTGAACCCAGGAGGCAGAAGTTGCAGTGAGCTGAGATGGCACCACTGCTCTCCAGCCTGGGTGACAGAGCAGGACTCTGTCTCAAAAAATAAAAAATCAAAATAAATAAATAAAACTCTCCAGTCAAGTTCGATGGACCTTGATATGCAAAAGAGAAAAATAAAATAATTTAGGATACTGATTTCTTGACAAGGCCTGGCTTTATCTTACTACAAACCCTCAAAATCCTGTTTTGCTGGTAAAAGTGATTGCCTTTGAAGAAGTGAACTGGGAAGCTGGAGGATGGAACAGGAGAGAGGCTCATGTTTCACTCTCTACCCTTTGGTATCTTTGTAAATTGCTACCATGTGCAGTGTTGACACTCAGCTGGTTTGTACCAGTACCATTTTCCTAGTCTTTTTCAGCCTTGTCCATCCTGACTGGTGAGTAGTCTGTCCTGAATGACCAGTACCAATTTGGTTCCAGTTGCTAAATATTTTTATTTTAGCAAATATTAGCTAAATATTACTCTTGACTATGTACATACACAACTGTTCCATGAAAGGGCTATATATGCAAAGTGACTCTCAAATGCAGAAGAAGCCAAAAATCCAAAGAAGAGGCAAACAAATCCAGTTTGCTGGTAGCAGGTGATTTACTGGGGAACTTGTGGATGGAAGTGTGGTCTTGGGCAGCAGCAAGACAGGTGGATCTTCATACTGTTATCCTGCAGACCATAAGGAAAGGGTATACATAATGTGCAGGAAAATTAAAGTTCACCCCTGAGGGAAAGACAAGAATACTATGTGCATTACAGCCTATAATTTGCTTAAGGGCAGGATTTATGATTAAGACCATGCTCTTTTTACACAAGGAATCATAAAGAAGAACTCTTAGGGGCATTCCTGGAACTGGGGTTAATCAGAAGTCAACCTAGCATGTTAACATCCATGATGGAGTTCTTTAACCTCCACAATAACCAATTGTGTAGGGAAAACTCTAACCATATTTTACCTTTACTCTCACAGCACCACAACAATCAACACAGAAGAAGACTTCTGTGAACAAATATGTGGGGGGTTTTCCCCACGCACCAAGCAGCAGACAGCAAATGGGTGTCCTCTAATTCAGTTCCTACCTACCCAGAGACAGTGTCAGATCCCACAGGTTGGGGGCCCAGTTCCCAAGACTGGCTTCCATACCCCCAGACACCACTTACAAGTCTGGGCCTCCAGAACTTCTGACCAACCAGCTTCAAGTTGCGGTTCCCACAGCCCACTCTTTGGGTTTCATTAATTTGCTGGAGCAGTGCACAGAACTCAGAGAAACATGATTACTGGTGTATTATAAAGGATATTGCTCCAGCAAATTAATGAAACCGAAAGAGTGGGTTCTGGGAACCGCAACTTGAAGCTGAAGCAGCACACAGAACTCAGAGAAACACGATTACTGGTATATTATAAAGGATATTGCAAAAGATACAGATGACGAGACGCATAGGGTAAGGTATGGGGGAAGAGGTGCAGAGCTTCCAAGCCTTCCCTGGATTGGCCGTTTCCTCTTACCAGTGGTTTAAGCATGAGTGTGTATGTGACTCGGTTATGACCAAAAGGCTGTGAAGGGAATTATTATGAGGGGCATCGGCAAGCACTTTTCTTTGATGATCAAAGACAAGGCCAGGCATGGTGGCTCATTCCTGTAATTCCAGCACTTTGGGAGGCTGAGGTACGAGGATAGCTTGAGGTCAGGAATTTGAGACCAGCCTGGACAACATAGTGGGACCCTGTCTCTATAAAAAAATTTTAGAGGCCAGGCATGGTGGCTCATACCTGAAATCCCAACACTTTGGGAGGCCGAGGCAGGCAGATCACCTGAGGTCGGGAGTTCGAGACCAGCCTGACAAACACAGAGAAACCCTGCCTCTACTAAAAATACAAAATTAGCTGGGTGTGGTGGCAGGAGCCTGTAATCCCAGCTACTTAGGAGGCTGAGGCAGGAGAATCACTTGAACCTGGGAGGCAGAGGTTGCGATGCGCTGAGATCATGCCATTGCACTCCAGCCTGGGCAACAAGAGCAAAACTCCATCTTAAAAAAAAAAATTAGAAATTAGCATGGTGTGGTGGCTCACACGTGTAATCCCAGCTACTCGGGAGACTGAGTTAGGAGGACTGGTCGAGCCTGGGAGGTCAAGGCTGCAGTGAGCCATGATCACTCCACTGCACTCCAGCCTGAGCAACAGAGAACCTGTCTCAAAAAAAAAAAAAACAAAAAAACACAAATATCTAGGTGCAGTGGTGTGCACCTATAGTCCCAGCTATTTGAGAGGCTGAGGCAGGAGGATTGCTTGAGCCCAGGAGTCCTACCTAAGCAACACAGCAAGAGCTTGTCTCTTAAAAAAAAAAAAAAAAAAAGACAAATCTACTCCCCCATCTAGATGTTTCTTTGTCTATATGTGCTACGTGGAACTGCAAGCAGGATGAAACCATGCAAAGAGCCAGCCGTGAAAAGATAAGCCAATGTGCTGAAGGTGGTAAAGCTGAAAGATGGAAAGAATATATAGGTTCTTGAAATATTAATATTTGAATTATTCAATTACTCTAGTCAACCCTGAAACTGCCCTGCCTCCTATCTGTTAATCAAGATTAATTAAACACCTTTAAGTTTGAGCCATTCTCAGTGGGTTCTTTGGTTATTTGTAGTTGGAAGTATCTGACCTAGGCATTTGCCTTTCCGCATCTCTTTCCCTGTTCTGCTCTTGTTGTTCTGCTCTTGTTGTTGGAGCTGACTCTTATAAACTGTTTCCCAGTTTCCCTTACCAGCTGACTTCTGGCTATATTCAGCCAATACGAGGCACCAATGAGAGATCAGGAAGGAAGGAAGGACGAAACCAAGTTACTTCTCTCTTTTTTTTTTTTTTTTTTCTGATAAGGCATTTCACTCTTGTTGCCCAACCTGGAGTACAATGGTGCAGTCTCGGCTCACTGCAACCTCCACCCCCAGGTTCAAGCGATTCTCCTGCCTCAGCCTCCCAAGTAGCTGAGATTACAGGCGCCCGCCGCCACACCCGGCTAATTTTTTGTATTTTTAGTAGAAATGGGCTTTCACCATGTTGGTCAGGATGGTCTCAAACTCTAGACCTCAGGTGATCCTCCCACCTTGGCCTCCTAAAGTGCTGGGATTACAGGTGTGAGCCACCTCACCCAGCTTGCTCGCTCGCTCTCTCTCTCTCTGTCTCTCTCTCTCTCTCTCTCCCTCCCTCTGCTTCTGGCAGTGGTTTCATTTCTTCTGCCGTTTTGGTTTCTGTGAAGCTGCACTTTCTTTGGTCCTGCTTCCTGCTGGGCAGGCCCTTCCTTTTCTCAATGCCTTGTGTATTTGCTTCACTGTCACACTTGGCCTTTCTGCTCTTTTAATGTCTTTGTAATTAGTTTCCCATATTAATCATCCTCTACTGAACCACCCTTGCAAGCTCCGCTTTCCTGATTGGCCCCTGTCCCAGTTTCCTAGCTGAATCAACAGTTCAGAAGGAGAGGAGAGGCAAGTGACAAAGAAATGCCGCAAAGTGGTTCTTCCTTCCCAAAGACAAGGAACGGGGTTACTTTTCGTTGTAAGCTTAAATTCTCTCCTCACACCTCTGCAAAGTAGCTGAAATGGAAGTTCAAAAGTGAGATTAAATTAACTATAGAAAATGAAGGAATTTATCTTTTGAATTCACCCCAGTTGGAGACAGTTACATTTCAACTTCTTCATAAATGTCATTATGAACATGAATTTTCATGACATTTAATTTCATATCATCCATATTTTATGTATTATTATACAGCTTCCATTTTTAACAATGTTCATATGAGTAGCCCCGGTGACCCTGTTTATCCTGTGGAATCTGGCCTCTATGTTACAGTTGATTAGGATAGAGGTGAATATAATCCCAGCTTGTGATAGCCACACTCTGTCTCCCAAAACTGTGGAACTGAGATTCTGATATTCTAGTCAGTCTCTATCAAATCCCTTAATTTGGAAGGCATGTTAACACAGGAGCTGTGGGGCAGCCACCTTCTCCCTTGCCCAAACACACAAATCAGTCAGTAGAAAGAGAGCAAACCAACAATGAAACAGATATTCGGAATGCAGCCAAAGTCACTTCACTGAATTAGCTATGCTGTCCTAGGAAGCAGAGCCCTAGAATAGACCAGTAATGATGAATAGATTTCAACAAATCAACTCACATTTCAACTTTTCTTTGACACTGTTCTTGTTTTTTCTTTTGTTTGTTTGTTTGGAGACATAGTCTTGCTCTATCCCACAGGCGGGAATGCAGTGGCACTATCTCGGCTCACTGCAACCTCCGTCTCCTGGGTTCAAGCGATTCCCCTGCCTCAGCCTCCCAAGTAGCTGCGATTACAGGCATGCGCCACCAAGCCTGGCTAATTTTTGTATTTTTGTAGAGATGGGGTTTCAGCAAGTCGGCTAGGCTGGTCTCAAACTCCTGACCTCAGGTGATCCACCTGCCTCGGCCTCCCAAAGTGCTGGGATTACAGGGGTAAGCCACCGCGCCTGGTCAGTTGTTTTTTAATCTTTGAGAGAAACATTTAAATTTGAAGCTAAAAGATCTTTCTCCATTTCTCTCTCGCTCTTCTCTCCCTTTCTCCCTTTCTTTTTCTTACCTTTTCTCCCTCCCTCCTTCCTTTTTTTCCCTTTTTGTTTTTCCTTTACTCCACATTTTTTTTTTCGAGACAGGGTCTTGCTCTGTTGCCCGGGCTGTAGTACAGTGGCACAATCATAGCTCACTGCAGCTTCAAACTCCCAGGCTCAGTTAATCCTCCTGCCTCTGCCTCCTGAGTAGTGAGAACCATAGGCACACACCACCACACTCAGCTAATTTTTGTAGAGATGGGGTTTGGCCATGTTACCCAGGCTGGTTTCAAACTCCTGAGCTCAAGCAATCTGCCTACCTAGGCCTCCCAAAGTGCTGGGATTACAGGCATGAGCCACCGCACCTGACCTACTCCACATTTATTAACATCCTCTGGGCATTGTTCTGCCCCGGCTTCCTCGCCAGGACAGAGGCAACTATAACAAGATTAGTTCCAGTATCACACTGGAGGCAAAAGCCTGACACCAGTTTTAAAAAGCAAACAAAGCCTACATTTTAGGGAAACAGAAGAACCCTCCAGCCCACATATAAGCCCTTCTTTCTATACATGAAGTTCAATAATTCCAGCCTTACCCCTTAATATATAGGCATTTATTATTTTCTTGAAAGGAGGTAATCCAAAGTCCCTTCTAGCAGCAATGTCACAATGTCATGAGACCACTATTTTTCCAGTTCAGTATTGCCAAGTGATTTACCTTTCCCTTTACTTGGGTCTTAATCTGGTCCAATTTTGAGATCTCATGATACTGCATCCTTAGACCAAATAAGAAATGTAATTCCTATCAACCACCTGTTATATACCACAATGGAGAGCAAAAACAACTACAATGAAAACTTCCATTTAGAACATGGAAAAAGGGGAAGAAACACAGGACATGTACCATCTGTTGCTGGACAGAATTAATAAAGCAAAGCAGAGAACCACAGCATCTCATGGGCATCATTTGGTTGACTTTGCAACAGTGAGAGCTCTATTGCCAACAAATCTAGCTTCTCTGATATTGCGTTCTGGGATCATTTCTATTGTCAAGGGAGCATCTGAAAGGGCATTAGAGGAGACTACCCTGTTTGGGGAGAGAGGATGGGTGTATCTCACAATTCACTTTTTGTTAAAGGTATTGGAGTCCACAAATGCCCTGAGGACCTTGGGGTCTCCAAGGAACTGGGACATTGGTTTCAATGAATCACAGTCCTGTTATACGAATTGTGTTTTTCCAGTGCTATAATTCTAATAAAAACTTAAGTCACCTGTCCATCATTTTCATTATAGGGGAAATTCCTAAAAGCAAACACCAAAAATGTCAGGTCAGCAGGGCTGCTAAATTGAAGAGCCAAGGCTGGCCTACACACATAGAGTTTCCGTTCCTTAGCAGCAACTCTGGGGGCGATGTATATCCCAGTACACTCTGTTTGACAAACTTTGTATCAGGACAGCGTGAAGACGACTACCTGGGCTGGCAGAGAGGTCTTCTCTATTCCCTAAAATATTGCCTGGTGATCTGAATTCACAGCATCCTGAATCTACGCTCCCAGGTTGCAGATCTCAAACTTGGCCCAAATAAACTCTCTACTTATATTTAAACAGACATATAATATAAATACAAATATAATATATATGATGTGTGTCCATGTATATATATATGTGTGTGTGTGTGTTTGTGTGTGTATATACATATACCAGTCCAATGTATTTTGTACAGGTAGTGACATCTTATTTGATTTGCCAGGAGAGAAGCCAGTGTGAGGTTTTGATTTCCTATTTGATTTGCCAGGAGGGAAGCCAGTGTAATGTACTGAATACCAGTCCAATGTATTTTGTACTGATAGTGACATCCTATTTGATTTGCCAGGAGGGAAGCCAGTGTGAGGTTCTCTAATGTAGCTCAGGGAGCCAAGATTCCCCAAACCCTCCATTCCATTCATTCCTTCCCACTCCGGTTGCCAGGATCTCAAACTTTCCCACTCAGCATTTCAAACTTACATACAGAAAAGGAAGTGAATCAAAGAACTTGACTCCTGTACCTCAGTCCATCAAATGATTACTTTCTTCATTTGGACCTCCACATTCTCAATTCCCAACTTCCTTTTTTCTACTCACATCCGGAAAAATCTCCATGGAAGAATGTAAATTTCTGGTTGTACCTTATTGAAAGTACTCAGGAAAAATCAACACAATCTGATTTATCAGTCTGGGTCTAATCATGAGAGAGAAACCACACAATAATTTGAACAGAGAAAGTTTAATATTAAAAATTTTAAATTATAATAGATTTTATAGGTTGAATTGTATCCTTTTCTCTCCCCAATTCCTATGTTTAAGTTCTAACCCCAGTACCTTAGAATGTGACTCTTTTTGGAGGTATGGCTTTTAAAAAGTAATTAAGTTAAAATGGGGGTGATACTATAACTGGTAACTCAATAAATATCTAAGAGACAGTACAATCACTGCAAATGGTGGGGGAAACAAGCAAACAATGTTCTGTGCTTTAAGCTTCATCCAAAGTCTGGAGAGAGACCAGTGGGTGAAAAAAATAGCAACAGAGAGTAAAGTTGTTGTCTCTATATTTAAATACTTCATTTTTGAAACCCCAAGAGCTTTGCCAGTAAGATGACATTTCTTCTTTCCTAAATTTCACTGACAATTATAATTTCCTAAACTGGGTGTCATAGAACTATATATACACCATGGTATTTGCTTAAAATTTTTTGTTTGTTGTTTATTTCTTTGTGTTTAAAAACACAAAACATGAAATTTACCATTCTGACCTTTTTTTTTTTTTCAGACGGAGTCTCACTCTGTTGCCTAGGATGGAGTCCAGTGGCGAGATCTTGGCTCACTGCAACCTCTGCCTCCCGGATGCAAGCGATTCTCCTGCCTCAGCTTCCTGAGTAGCTGGGATTATAGGCTTACAGGCCTGCGCCATCACACCCGGTTAATGATCGTATTTTTAGTAGAGACGGGGTTTCACCATGTTGGGTCAGGCTAGTTTCAAACTCCTGACCTCGTGATCCGCCTGCCTCAGCCTCCCAAAGTGCTCGGATTACAGGCGTAAGCCACCGCGCCCAGCCCATTCTGACCCTATTTTTTTTGCCTTTTTGAGACGGAGTCTCGCACAGTCCCCCAGGCTAGAGTGCAGTGGCGCCATCTTGGCTCACCGCAAGCTCCGCCTACCGGGTTCACGCCATTCTCCCGAGTAGCTGGGACTACAGGCGTCCGCCATCACGCCCAGCTAATTTTTTGTATTTTTAGTAGAGACGAGGTTTCATGACTTTTAAGTGTATAAGACAGTAGCGTTATCTATAGTCACCTTGTTACGCAACAGATCTCTAAAACTTTTTATCTTGCAGAACTGAAACTCCATACCCATGAACAACTCCCCTTTTCTACTTTCAACTACCATTCTAAGAGTTTGATCACTTTATTAAGTTTTTTAAATTAGAAAGTTACAGTTTCTCTCTTTAAGGTAGTTTTAAAACCAGGATGCCTCAAGGCCAAAATTTCTGGAGGACACATCCTTGAAATACTGTCAAAGGACAGTATGATTTTGTTATAAGACTTTGACCTTCTTGCATACATTAGTAAGAGTGTTTCAAAGGCACAAAGTGAAATACCCTTAGAGGTATATCAAAACATAGTGGATAGGCCGGGTGTGGTGGCTCACACTTGTAATCCTAGCATTTTGAGAGGCCGAGGTGGGCAGATCACCTGAGGTCAGGAGTTTGAGACCAGCTCGGCCAACATGGTGAAACCCTGTCTCTACTAAAAATACAAAAATTAGCTGGGTGTGGTGGCGCGTGCCTGTAATCCCAGCTACCAGGGAGTCAGAGGCAGGAGAATCGCTTGATCCCAGGAGGCGGAGGTTGTAGTGAGCCGAGATTGCACCACTGCACTCCAGCCTGGGCGACAGAGCGGGACTCCATCTCAAAACAAAACAAAACAAAAACAAAAACATAGTGGATATAAGAGCTAAACATTTTCTTCATTTTACGTGATTACCTAGGTTAGTCCATTTTATTTGGTTACCTAGGTTGACTCTGTAGCAGATTACTACACTGTAACATCTAGAGCCAATTAAACTCAGCAACTATAATATATACAGTTGTCCTTCAGAATTAGCACTATAGCTTTAAAATGAACACAAAATAATACCGCTTCTCCTATAAGAGCTATATCACTGGACTAAACCTTTACTTTAGAACTCTGTCCAGGAGAGAAGTTGTCTGGTAGTTTGGTTCACTTGATGGGCATATCTCTAAAGAGAAGGAATGCATCTGACTTGAAGACATTATTCATTAAGAACATCTTGTGTAAGCATATCAAACTACAATTTATTCACTAACTTATTTCTCAGATGTTTATGGAGTGCCTACAGAGATGCATGACACTGTTGCTAAGTTCCAGAAACAATAATGCACAAATTTAGACACAGGGCTGCTTTCTTCATTATAATTTTGCTCCCCATGTAGGCTTTATTGCTAAGAAAATACACTGAAAAGCTAACATGAATAGTCTCATCCATTTTTTAGCCATTCATTCATCCAGTCAATGAACATGTTGTTAAGGACTGAATGTTTGTGTCTTCCAAAATTCATATGTTGAAGCTCTAACCCACCATTTGATAGTATTTGAAGATGGGGCATTTGGATGGTAATTAGGATTAGTTGAGGTCAGGAGAGTGGAACCCTCAGAGGAGATTAATCCCCTTATAAGAGACTCCAGAGATCTTCTCTCTCTCTTTCTCTCCCTCCCCACCATGTAAGGACGCAGTGAGAAGTCAGCTGTCCAAAAATCTGTTACTGAAGTCACCCAGTCAATGGTATTTTTTTATTGTAGCCTGAACAGATTGACACATGAATTGAATTTCTAGTAAAGCCCTGTGATTACAAAGATAAATCCCAACCTTTGCCCTCAAGGAACTCCCCATCTCATGGATCTCAGATATATAAACAAAGAAATATAATGTGATAACTGTAGCAATAGATGTATGGTCAAGGGATACTGGTGATATAAAAGATGGTGTGACTGACTGTACTTGGGTGGGTCAAGGAAGTCTTTTCAGAAAAATAATGAAATTTATTTCAGGCTGAGGAAAAAGTGTGCAAAATCACAGAGGCATAAAACAACATGATGTGTTGGGGATGGAAGGACTAGGGCAACAATAAAATATTTCCTAAAACCTTAGAAACAGTGAAAAGGATTGCTCTATGAGAATTAAATTAAAACTAACTAAAGCAAAGTTTAAATATAGTAATTTAAAGATACACATTTCTTCCCAAGCTGACTTGACAGTAAACTGAATGATGTATTTTTTTCTTTTCTTTTTTTTTTAGAGATTTGGTCTCACTCTGTTGCCCAGGATGGAGTGCAATGGCATGATCATAGCTCATTGCAGCGTTGAACTCCTGGGCTTATACAGTCCTCATGCCTCAGCCTCCCAAGTAGCTGGGACTACTACAGGCACATGCCACCGTGCCCAGCTATGAATGATGTATTCACCAATCTTTATTATTATTATTTTTAAGCTATATCCTACAGGAAGGATATTCACCTATCTAATGACAGTGACAATCAAAAAGTGTCACTATTTAACCGTTTTTAGACTTTATTACGTCCCACTCCTTTTTTTGTCATTATGAATGGTGTTGCAATAAATTTCATCCTGCATATAGATTCCATTTTGGATTAGAGTGCCAGGAAATATTTCCAGATGTAGAATTACTGGGCCAAGAGGTAAGATATTACTATCAACTTGCTTTGAAATGTGTAAGTTATACCGCTATCACCAGCACAATATGCCAGTTTCACCATATCATCTTTTCATGGGGGATTATTAATTGAGAAATTTTGCTAATAGACTGAATCAAAAAATATTTATTGGAGGCTGGGCCTGGTAGCTCACGCCTGTAATCTCAGCACTTTGGGAGGCTGAGGTGGGAGGGTCACTTGAGCCCAGGAGTTTGCAGCCAGCTTAGGCAACATAGTGAGACCCTGTCTCTACAAAAAATTTTAAAAATTAGCTAGATGTGGTGGTATGTGCCTATAGTCCCAGCTACTCAGGAGGCTGAGGTAGGAGGATCACTTGGACCTGGGAGGTCAAGGCTGCAGTGAGCCATGTCACACCACTGCACTCCAGCCTGGGTGAGAGGGTGAAACCATGTCTCTAAAAAAAAAAAAAATTATTAGAGGTTACACTATGCCAGACATTATGCTAAGAGAGAAAAATGGTACATGATTAGAGTGGTCAAGTTAATGTCTTTGATTACTGGTAATATTAGGATTTTTTTCTTCTTTCAAAAATGGGGTTTTACGGCCCGGCGAGGTGGCTCACACCTGTAATCCCAGCAATTTGGGAGGCCGAGGTGGGCGGATCACTTGAGGTCAGGAGTTCGAGACCAGCCAGGCCAACAAGGTGAAACACTGCCTCTGCTAAAATACAAAAATTAGCTGAGCGTAGTGATACATGCCTGTAATCCCAGCTACTCAGGAGGCTGAGGCAGGAGAATCGCTTGAACCCAGGAGGCAGAGGTTGCATTGAGCTGAGATCACACCACTGCACTCTAGCCTGGGCGACAGAGCAAGACTCCGTCTTAAGTGTTGGGATTACATGTCTCAAAAAAAAAAAAAAAAAAAAATGGGGAGAGGTGTTGCTATGTCGCCCAGGCTGGAGTGCAGTGGCTATTCACAGGCACTATCATAGTGCACTATAGCCTCAAATTCCTGAACTCCTGGGCCAAGCAATCCTTCTACTTCATGCTGGATGTTTTATATGTGTGTTATCATCACACACTGATGATGTATATGTGTATATATCATCAGTAGGTCTCATGATAGATTAGACAGCTGAAATATTTACTAAGTACTTGACACGTGCCATTGTTTTAGATTTTGGAGAATTTAGTGGTGAATACTTGCAATCAAAAATGTATATTCTAGAGAGAGGAAATAACCAATAAAAATGAAAATAAATGTATAAGATAACTTCTCATTCTAGTACAGTGATGGAAACATTACAATAAAACAATAGACAGATTTGGTGGAGGAGTGACTTTGGCTGGAATTACAAGGTAATTCCTTTATGAGAAGATGACATTTGAGCTGACAGTTGAATGATTTAGAAGGCAGTCATGTCAAACTCCCAGCGAAGAGCTTTTCAAACAGAAGGAATAGAAAGTACCAAGATGCAGGACCCACTGTAAGTTTGGTGTGTTTAATAAACCTAACAGTGTGGCCGAAGTATAAGGATCAAGGGAGAGAGTGGAGTGAGATGAAGTTGGAGAGGTGGGCAGGGACCAGGTTGTGAAGGGCTTTGAAGGGCATGGAAAGGCCTTTAGAATTTATTCTCATAATAATGGAGGCCGAGCGTGTTGGCTCACACCTGTAATCACACCTGTAATCTCAACCCTTTGAGAAGCCAAAGCAAGAGAATGGCTGGAGTCCAAGAGTTAGAGACCAACCTGGGCAACATAGTGAGACCTCCATTTCTACAAAAATTTTACAAATTAGCCCAGCATGGTAGTGCATGTCTATGATCCCAGCTACTAGGGAGGGTGAGGTGGGAGGATGGCTCGAGCCCAAAAGGTCGAGGTTGCAGTGAGCTGTAATCATACCACTGCACTCAGCCTGGAAGACAGAGTGAGACCCTGTTTCAAAAAAAAAAACAAAAAAAAGAAAAAAAACCTCTTTCCACCATCTTTCCACGTCACCACAATGGTGCGCATAAATGTCCTAGCTGATGCTGTCAAGAGCATCAACAATGCCAAAAAGAGAGGCAAACACCAGGTTCTTATTGGGCCATGCTCCAAAGTCATCATCCGGTTTCTAACTGTGATAATGAAGCATAGTTACATTGGTGAGTCTGAAATCATTGATGATCAGAGGTGGGAAGATTGTGAACCTCACAGGCAGGCTAAACAAGTGTGGAGTGATTAGCCCCAGATTTGATGTGCAACTCAAAGATCTAGAAAAATGGCAGAATAATCTGCTCCCATCCTGCCAGTTTGGTTTCATTGTACTGACAACCTCAGCTGGCATCATGGACCATGAAGAAGCAAGACGAAAACACACAGGAGGGAAAATCCTAGGATTCTTTTCTGGAGATGTAATATATATTTACAAATAAAATGACTCATGGACATACACACACAAACAACAACAAAGAAAACAATGGAGGCCCTGGGAGCATTTTAAGCAGTGAAAAGGTGGCATGGTACAATCAGATTGATGCTTTTAAAGATCTCTCCAACTGCTGTATGAGGAATGGACCTTTTTTTTTTTTTTTTTTTTTGAGATGGAGTTTAGCTCTTGTTGCCCAGGCTAGAGTGCAATGGCACGATTTCGGCTCACTGCAACCTCCGCCTCCCAGGTTCAAGCAATATTCCTGCCTCAGCCTCCTGAGTAGCTGGGATTACAGGCATGCACCACCAAGCCCAGCTAATTTTGTATTTTCAGTAGAGTTGGGATTTCTCCATGTTGGTCAGGCTGGTCTTGAACTCCCGACCTCAGGTGATCCACCCATCTTGGCCTCCCAAAGTGCTGGGATTACAGGCATGAGCCACTGTGCCTGGCCAATTTTTTGTATTTTTAGTAGAGACGGGGTTTCATCATGTTGGCCAGGCTGGTCTCGAACTCCTGACCTCAGATGATTCACCCACCTCAGCCTCCCAAAATGCAGGGATTACAGGCGTGAGCCACCACGACTGGCTGAGAAATGGACAATTTCTTAAATGTGGGCACGGAGTCCAATTAGATAGCTCTAGGGATCCAGGCAAGAGACGCTGATGGAGAGTAGAATAAAAATGGAGGTGGTGAGAAATGGGCAGGTTGGCATACATATCAATGACTTCCTGATGAATCCATGATAATTTCAGAGATTCTATACATCTGGAGAGGGCCCAGGAAAGTGCAATTATAACAAGTATCCCAAGTGGTTCTGATGGCAGCACACAAGGAGTATACTGAGAAAATACTGTTGTAAGGGACAGAGAACGTATTTGGCATTTTTGTTAATAAATAAGAAAGAACAATTCAGAAAAAGAAATCACTATCTTATGTCTGAGAAACTGACAGTTCTTTCATTTGGTAAAATAATCCCAAACTTTAAGTAAAATTAACGAAAATATTACCATGGCAGGGCCAGGTGTGGTGGCTCACGCCTGTAATCCCAGCACTTTGGGAGGCCAAGGCAGGCGGATCATCTGAGGTCAGGAGTTCGAGACCAGCCTGACCAATATGGTGAAACTCCGTCTCTACTAAAAATACAAAAATTAGCTGGGCATGGTGGTGCATGCCTGTAGTCCCAGCTACTCAGGAGACTGAGACAGGAGAATTGCTTGAACCTGGGAAGTGGAGGTTGCAGTGAGCTGAGATCGTGCCACTGCACTCCAGCCTGGGTAACAGAGCAAGACTCCATCTCAAAAAAAAAGAAAAGAAAAAGAAAATACTACCATGGCAAAAATGAACATGACTTCATGTTTTAGAAAGCTAGTCTCATTTTGACTTTTCACCCCTCCTTTCCACACATATTTTTAATGTCTTTACCCTGTGTACTTCCTGTCTTCTTTGTCAACTCTGCCTGGCTTGTACCTTCATGGTTGGTATTACTATTATGCCTCAGTATCCAGTTGTCTTCTACATGAGAAGACTGGATTTCCTCAATGCCTTGACATTACATATGGCCATGTGACTTGCATTGGCAAATAATGAACAGAAATTACCTGTGTAGCCAACTCAGCAGCCTGTTGTGAGGGGTGATATAGGAACACACAGTGATATACAAATGCCATGAGATGAAAGTACCCTGGAATTCTGAAGCTGGAGAACAGCTTCCCTGGAGAAGAGCCAGGAACCACAGTAGACTTTGGGTGAGCACTGGGATTTGGGACTTGTAATTGTACCATAATCCAGTTCACCTAGATCAATACTACTCCCTGTGATTCTCCTTCGTTGGGCTTCTTACATGGCTATTTTGGTGGCAATGATTAGCCTTAAGATCCATGCGTTGTCTTTGCTGAAATCTTTAGGATTAAAATACCACATGATTTTCTAGTAATAATACAAAAACATAACTATTAGCTTCAAGGATCTCAGACATGAGTGTCCCTCTTTAATACTGTCTTATTTCAATAAAGATAATCTAAATGATGAAGGTAAATCTTCTCAACTGATCTGGGTTCCCTCAATCATCTAGAACGTCACTCAGCAAACATGCATCAGAGGTTTCGTCAGTAACACTTGTGTTCTGTCCTGTATGTGTTCTTGCAAAAAATCAAAAAATTAATATGCTCATGACATATGGGTACGCATGACAGCTACAGCCATTCAAAACTTAGTATGGATTTAGCGGGGGGAAGAATCTATCTACATCTTACCTTTTAAATTTCAGTGAAGCCTCTTGCTAGCAGAACAAATAATAATTCCATAGTGCTCAGTATTATGTTGACCAAATCAGAGTTTCTAAGCCTAGGCACTATTGCCACTTTGCGCAGGATAATTCTTTGTTGCGAGGGGCTGTCTTGTGCACTGTAGAATGCTGAACAGCATCCCTGACCTGTATCTAGATCTCAGGCCACTAGCACACCCGAGCCCTGTTAGGACAACCCAAAATGTATCTAGACATTGCCAATGTCTGCTGGGAGACAAAATTACCCCCAGTTGAGAACTACTGGCCTAAATGAATGTACACCTTTGTGACAGATGTTGCTCAATGATGAAAATGTAAAAAGCATTATTAAATTTGAGTTAAAAAGTAACCAAGATTAATGTTTAAGAATAGACACAGTAGATATTTTAATAAAAACAATGGTCCTGCCATTTTTTATTTATCATAGCAATACATACTTACAGAAGAAAAAGAATCATACATTTTAAATTCTGATCATTACACTATTTTTTTGTAGTTGAATAATAAAAGAATGAATCTCTTAGTGACTTTTTAAAATACCTTCAATGTTTGAAAAATGCAAATTATGATATGATAAACATTCAATAACTGGAGTAAGTTCACTTCCAAATGAAAGACACTTGGCACCCAGTAACAGTAATGAAATTAAACATCACTGAAGACAGTAAGGAGGTCTGCCTGGAACCATATCTTTAGTGTAGATTCACAATCAATCCAATCTTTCAACCTACATTTTAATAATTTAGCTTTAGAAGAATAACATGTGAATCAGTTTTTCTCTAATAAGGCCTTGAAAAAGTTGTATCCTGAAGCACTATAAAGAGAGTGAAACTTTTTTGTTGGTAATCAACCGCTTCAAATATTGGTTTTTATCAACAAATTATAAATACCTTTTCATAAAAGGCCAAAGGCACAGTAAAACAATGAGTATTTGTACTTTACCATTTTAGAGCTCAAAATAATTCAGAACACAAAATAATTCAGGTGACCAGCACCTAATCTGTCCTGTAGGTGGCAAAATTATCATAAGAGGAATCCAGGCACATGAGTCAGAATTGCTGCACTGAGGTTAATAGTGACAGATGACTTAAAGCTTTATCCGACATACAATTTTTAACTTTTTCAAGTTTTATAGATTCAAAGTGCCTTTTGTATTGCTCTGAATTAACAAGTTTGTCTGCATGGTCAACACCAATGCTTAAAAATATGTTTTCATTTCTCAGGCTCTGGACTTTCAGTCTGATGATCATTTCTCTTTTTATGATTATTCCTGAAAAATTCCTCTCCTTTTTCTCGTTTCCCAACAGATTTTGCTTTATTTCTATTTATATTTAATTATTTATGTTTTTGGAGACAGGGTCTTGCTCTGTTGCCCAGGCTGGAGTGCAGTAGCATGATCATAGCTCACTGCAGTGTTGACCTCCTGGGCTCAAGTGATCCTCCAACCTCAGCCTCCTTAGTAGCTGAAACTAAAGGTGTGCATCATGCCCAGCTTTTTGTTTGTTTGTTTGTTTTTGTTTTTGTTTAAATAGAAAGAGTCTCACTATATTGCCCAGGCTGGTCTTGAACTCCTGGGCTCATGAGACCCTCCACCTCAGCCTCCCAAAGTGCTGGGATTATAGGTGTGAGCCACTGTAACCAGCCAGGTTTTGCTTTATTGTATGATCCATCTAAATTGAAGAAAGAGAGGTTGTGGAACTAAAAATCAGTTGTTACTTTTTAGCAGCTGTGAAAAGCAAACTTAAAATCAATATCTAAAAGGGAGGATATGAGGCTCACTATATTTCATTCAGCTTTACATTTTCCCAATTATTTGTACTGGATAAAAGAACTGTAGCAAGACCTTTAAGGAGTTACAGTAACTTATAGAAAATTTTGGGCACCGTGGTTATGACTATGCTTATATGTAAGGAACAAAGAAGTTTATAAATGATTACAATTAAAAAGCTAACTCTAGTCAAGTAACGTTTTATCCTCAGGAGTTGATATTACTTATTTTCATGGCTTCTTTGCATCCTTACAAGATGGAGATACTAATCTATGCCCTGGATTCATAATTAAAGAGTCAGATATGAGAAACAGTCAGAGCCATCAAATAAAAACTGGGGGCAATTGCCTGGCGTGGTGGCACACACCTGTAATCCCAGTACTTTAGGAGGCCAACACAGGTGGATCACTTGAGGTCAGGAGTTCAAAACCAGCCTGGCCAACATGGCAAAACCCATCTCTACTAAAAATACAACAATTAGCCGGGTGTGGTGGTGCCCACTTGTAATCCCAGCTACTCGAGAGGCTGAGGCAGGAGAATCCCTTGAACCCGGGAGGCGGAGGTTGCAGTGAGCCAAGATCACACCACTGCACTCCAGCCTGGGCAACAGAGCAAGATTCCTCCTCAAAACAAAACAAAACAAAACAAAACTGGGGGCAAGTGTTAAATATATAGTTGAAGAACTAAGAATAAATGGGGGATAAAAGGAAGAAAGTACAGTATGCTATACCAGTATGTTCTGAAAATGTTGACATAGTATAACTATTTTAAAAATTGGGATGTCGGGCGCAGTGGCTCACACCTGTAATCCCAGCACTTTGGGAGGCCGAGGCAGGCGGATCACCTGAGGTCGAGAGTTTGAGGCCAGCCTGACCAATGTGGAGAAATCCTGACTTTACTAAAAATACAAAATTAGCAGGGCGTGGTGGTGCATGCCTATAATCCCAGCTACTCGGGAAGCTGAGGCAGGAGAATTGCTTGAATCCAGGAGGCAGAGGTTGCAGTGAGCCGAGATCGCGCCATTGCACTCCAGCCTGGGCAACAAGAGCGCGAGACTCCATCTCAAAAAAAAAAAAAAAAAAAAAATTGGGAAAGAATGAGAAAAGCAAATGAAAACTTTTTAATTGTTTCAATTGCCATATTATTTGTGGTTGTATTTCTATTGTTATTCTGAGACAGCTGTAAGTGTAAGATAAATAAAAGAAATGAGTAATTGTGAGATGTTCTAATTCTATCGTGCCCTGTGTTCTTGAAAACCAGGACTTTCAGTACAGAAGAAGAGAGGTACAGTTCTAACAGAAAGGTTAGATAAAAACCCTGTAGGCCGGGCACAGTGGCTCACGCCTATAATCCCAGCACTTTGGAAGGCTGAGGTGGGCGGATCACAAGGTAAGGAGTTTGAGACCAGCCTGGCTATTACGGTGAAACCCTGTCTCTACTAAAAATACAAAAATTAGCTGGGCACGGTGGCTCATGCCTGTAATCCCAGCATTTTGGGAGGCCAAGGCTGGTGGATCACTTGAGTTCAGGAGTTCAAGACCAGCCTGACCATTATGGTGAAACCCCCTCTCTACTAAAAATACAAAAATTAGCCGGGCATGGTGGCATGCACCTGTAGTCCCAGCTACTTGGGAGGCTGAAACAGGAGAACTGCTTGAACCCGGGAGATGGAGGTTGCAGTGAGTCGAGATCGTGCCACTGTACTCCAGCCTGGGCAACAGAGTGCAACTCTGAAAAAAAGAGAAAGAAAAAGAAAGAGAGAGAGAGAGAGAAAGAGAAGAAGGAGGAAGGAAAGAAAGACACCGTGATTTACAGTCTTGCCAAACGACTGAACCTAAGTCTTCTCAAATTCAATGCGCCTGAACCTGCACTGTGTGCTAATATCGAGAGGACAGGGCAATGTGCTGAACCGTGCCATGAGTGTGCAATCAGCAAAATACAAAGTATGGGAAACTCTATAGGTCCTAGGATCAGGTTCTTCACCAGGTAAATTTTAAGGAACTGGAAAGAAGGAGGAACTTCTAGATTAAAAAAGAGATGTAAAATAAAATATACATTTAATAACAACTTTAAATTGATAATATTAAAATATAGATATATGCATTTAGGTGTGGCAGCAGTAATCAAATGCAACAAAGTGATTACTATTTAAATCAGTCTAGCAGTTACTTTTGTGGGGTTGTAATTGTGACAGGACACAAAAAGGACACGTGGGGTGACTGGCTGAGTCCTAAAAGAGTATTTCCTTATAATAAGGCATTCAGCTATAAATTTTGTGTCTGGTTTTCAGTACTTTTATTTCATAATTTTTAAAATGTTACAATCAAAAAAGATATCAAAGCCCTTAGGGTTTTCTACTAAAAAGTCTGGATGTGAATACTTATACTGTAAGTATCATCTGATGGTTTTTAAGAAATTGCTTATATTATAGAAATATTTCTAAATAAGCTATAAATATTTGAAAAATATTGAATTCTTATGTATGCAGTTATAAAAAGTCAAAGAATTAAGTATACTTTTCTAACACAAAATTTGTGTTGTTACAGTATTATGTAAGACACTTTGGTTAAATGGATTTTTTTTTTTTTTGAGATGGAGTCTAGCTCTGTTACCCAGGCTGGAGTGTACTGGCGCGATCTCAGCTCACTGTAACCTCTGCCTCCCGGGTTCAAGTGATTCTTCTGCCTCAGCCTCCCAAGTAGCTGGTATTACAGGTGCCCGCCAACACGTCCAGCTAATTTTTGTATTTTTAGTAGAGACGGAGTTTCACGGAGACCAGTGTTGACCAGGCTGGTCTCGAACTCCTGACCTTGTGATCCGCCTGCTTCAGCCTCCCAAAGTGCTGGGATTACAAGCGTAAGCCACCGTGTCTGGCCTAAATGGACTTTCTTGACTTCCAAAATTTTCCTTTCCAACTCCCATACAAGATTATTAACGTTAACCTATTAAAGATTAGAACAAGAGCATTGGAGCAGATTTCTTATTTCTTTGAATATCTGCACTTTGTTTCACTCTCCATTTTTTTTTACACAGAACAAAGATTAGTTATCGTGCCTAACCATGATGGTAGTTATTAATATGTAGCATTATACACAGAGTATTATCTAATTTGCAAACCGAGATCCTCCACCTACTTGCCTACCACGTGTCTTGTCTTTTCCATGTAACAATGACTGATGTAGATAATTTTTTTTGTTGTTAGATGTGTAAGAATCTCAAGGATGTAAAACAGATTTAAACCATTAAAATTAAAGCAGTTTTTAAATGCACTATAACAATAAACATGGACAAACACATAACTGTGTTGTACATTTTTGCCCATCAATCATTGACAACTTCCCTCCAATTTGTTCAAGCAGCATCTTAAATGGTGCAGTTCAGTGGTCCCTTTTCCCTTCGTTTTAGTAAAATTATGTGGTGTTCGAGTGATTCACATATTCAAGAAGTGACCGGTCTAAGACTCTTCGGATAAGAGCTTCCTCAATTATATTAAAATCCTACAATAAAGAAAAATAATTAGAAATATTCAGAGTCAATAGTACTTCAGAAACTAGAGGATGAGGGTCAATGCAACACCCTCATTTTGTAGGGAACTAAAGTTAGGAGACTTGTCCAAGGTTCCACAAAGCCTGTCATAGAACCCAGGACTTTTGCTTTGGGGCTAATGAATTTTCTACTTCACTTTGTTGTCTATCGATTAACTAGTTACTGTCATAATAAATAGTCTTGATTTGAAATTTGAAGTTTTTATCTGATATAATGAGAAGTTTTTAGTCACCATTACAAATCCTGGTCAGAGTGCTATGTTCCACATAAACCTGTAAAATGGAGCAAAGTTCAGGCTCCCCCACAGGCTTCACCAATGCCAGCAGTACCACTGAATGGCTATTTCTGAAGAAAATGTTAAAACAAAACTTTCTCCTTGCCTCTTATGTGTCAAAGTGGAATTTAAAATTCTATGTCAGCACATTCTATAAGTAAAACAAAAACCATTAAGAACCCTATCCTCTGCAATCCCTCTCCTCTTCCGCAATAACAAAAGGTGAAATCTCTATTCAAAGTCCATTCTGCAATATAAAAACAAAACAAAAAAAACCCCCACAAAATCCAAAGGAAAGTCATAAAGCACAGCAGAGCACAAGGTTTGGTCTTGATACTGGCTTGTTCTTAGATAATTCGGTTAACCTTTGAGCTTCAGATATTTCAGTTAAATGAAGATAAAAATACAGTATTCACGGAAGTTGCTACAAGGAATAAAATGTGATATATACATAGAGTGCTTAGCTTAGTATATAGTAGCTCAGGAAGCAAAAAATCAAAACAAAGAACACTACTTCAAGTTCACTTCCCTACCCAAGAATATGGCTGTGAGTGGCTGGAAAGTATTCTTATCAAAGTGGCTTCATCCTGCCTAGCTCTGGATCATGCTTTGTCTGAAAGATCTTGAGAACAGACTGAGCATGATTAGACAGAACAGCCATAGAATCGACCTGGCTTTTAGAACACCTCATAGAGCTAAGGTAAAGAGAAACCTCTTGAGACGGAGTCTCGCTCTGTCACCCAGGCTGGAGTGCAGTGGCGTGATCACGGTTCACTGCAAGCTCCGCCTCCCGAGTTCACGCCATTCTCCTGCCTCAGCCTCCAGAGTAGCTGGGACCACAGGCGCCCGCCACCATGCCCAACTAATTTTCTTGTATTTTTAGTAGAGACAGGGTTTCACCGTGTTAGCCAGGATGGTCACGATCTCCTGACCTCGTGATCCGCCCATCTCGGCCTCCCAAAGTGCTGGGATTACAGGTGTGAGCCACCACGCCCGGCCAAGAGAAACCTCTTTGTATTACCAGAGAGAACACATAGACCAGAACCAAGTTCTGTTGAGGCCTGTGTGCCACATGGGCCACAAAAGACATGCTTAGAGATATGGAGCTGAGAATTTAAAGCCTCTGTCATGTTCCTTGTTCAGTGCCTCAAGTGGTCCTAACAATTCTACTCCCATCCCATCTCCAATTTGCCTAACATCTGCACCTGAACTGTGCAAAGCACTTCATATACATTATCTCATTTAATCCTAAGAAGAATTTTGGGAGTAGGTGCTTTTAATCTCTTCCCTTAACCAGTGCACAAACTGAGTTTCCGAGGTTAAATACCTTCTGCAAGGTCGCACATATATGGCAGAGCTATTGCTTAAAACTAGTTTAGAACCTGAGCTCCTTGTATCCAACCTGGATAATAATAATTGGCAGATTGAAAGCATGGAGAAAATTCTCAAATGACAATCTTCAATCGTTATTAAATTTTATCTTGAAATTGCATTTCATTTTTTTTTTTTTTTTGAGACAAAGTCTCACTCTGTTGCCCAGGCTGGAGTGGAGTGGTGCGATCTCAGCTCACTGAAACCTCTGCCTCCTGGGTTCAAGCGATTCTCCTGCCTCAGCCTACCGAGTAGCTGGGACTACAGTCGTGTACCACCATGCCTGGCTAATTTTTTTATTTTTAGTATTTTTAATAGAGATAGGATTTCACCATGTTGGCCAGGCTGGTCTTGAACTCCTGACCTCAAGTGATTCACCCACCTCGGCCTCCCAAAGTGTTGGGATTATAGGCGTGAGCCACTGCACCAGGCCAAAACATTCTATTTTCATGATTTCTTACTTAATGCTAATACTCAACACTATAGCTATATACACATTTTTTCCTCTATAATTTTATTCACTTGGATCAGAAAGGTAAGCTTAACAAGACAGCATAAAAACATAATGTAAAAATAAGAAAATATACTTACTATGAAATCATCATAAAACAAAGTGTGACTAACTTGCAGATGTCTTATTAAACTGCCACTGAAGCTGCTTGGATTCTCATCGGGTATTAAACGGCAAAGTGGACAGAACTGGAAACAAACAAGACCAGGGGTTCAAGAAAGAATTTAAAATCGTTATTAGTGTCAGAATTAAAAACAACGGCTGGGCGCGGTGGCTTACGCCTGTAATCCCAGTACTTTGGGAGGCAGAGGCGGCCAGATCACCAGGTCAAGAGATGGAGACCATCCTGGACAACATGGTGAAACGCAGTCTCTACTAAAAATACAAAAATTAGCTGGGCGTGGTGGTACACGCCTATAGTCCCAGCTACTTGGGAGACTGAGGCAGGAGAATTGCTTGAACCCGGAGGCAGAGGTTGCAGTGAGCCAAGATCACACCACTGCCCTCCAGCCTGGCGACAGAGCAAGACTCCGACACACAAAAAAACAAAACAAGACGGGGTGCAGTGGCTCACACCTATAATCCCAACACTTTGGGAGGCTGAGGCGGGTGGATCACGAGGTCAGGAGTTCAAGACCAGCCAGGCCAAGATGGTGAAACCCTGTCTCTACTAAAAATACAAAAATTAGCTGGGCACAGTGGCAGGTGCCTGTAATCCCAGCTACTCAGGAGGCTGAGGCAGGAGAATCACTTTAATCTGGGAGGCAGAGGTTTCAGTGAGCCGAGATCTTGCCATTGCACACCAGCCTGGGCAACAAGAGCAAAACTCTGTCTCAAAAAACAAGACAAAACAAAACAAACAATAACAACAAAAAACAACAACAGGTAACCATTCAAAAATAAACTGTCATCTTTATTCATCCATTAGCCATACCTCAGTATTATGTTATAAAATTGCATAAACATGAAAGCAACATTAAGCAAATAAAATTACATGTCTTCATATGCATTTCTTGCTCATATGCATACATAACAATATAACTATTTGTTTCATATTCATCAATTTATTATTTAAACAATATTACAATTAATACATGTACCATAATTTACTTAATTAGTTTGCCTACCTCTTGGAATACTTCTTTGTATATGGATATTTTACTATCACAAATGAGAATAACTATAGTGTTTACCTTTTAGGGGATTAGTTCCTTAGGAGAAATGACCAGAAATGGCAATTACCAGGTCAACAATTATGAACGTTGGCCAGGAGCGGTGGCTCACTCCTGTAATCCCAGCACTTTGAGAGGAGGCCAAGGCAGGTAGATTACTTGAGGCCCAGAGTTCAAGACCAGCATGGCCAACATGGTGAAACCCTGTCTCTACTAAAAATACAAAAATGTGTCAGACGTGGTGGTGCACACCTGCCTGCTATCCCACCTACTTGGCAGGCTGAGGCAGGAGAATTGCTTGAAAAAAGATTTCACTAGGTTTTGCCTGTACTCATATTTTTCAGTGTGTGTGTGTGTGATACAGTTTGGAAACTTGTCCCCACCCAAATCTCATGTTGAAATGTAATCCCTGGGTGTGGAGACAAAAAAATTAGCCAGGTATGGTGGCAGGCACCTGTAATCCCAGCTACTCAGGCAGCCGAGGCACCAGCTCTGTCTCAAAAAAGAAAAAGAAAAAGATTTCACCAGGTTTTTCCTGTACTCATATTTTTCAGTGTGTGTGTGTGAGATATAATTTGGAAATTTGTCCCCGCCCAAATCTCATGTGGAAGTGTAATCCCTGGGCGCCGTGGCTCATGCCTGTCATCCCAGCACTTTGGGAGGTGGATCACTTGAGGTAGGAGTTCATGACCAGCCTGGCTAACATGGCAAAACCCGTGTCTACTAAAAAGACAAAAAAATTAGCCAGGCGTGGTGGTGCACACCTGTAGTCCTGGCTACTCCAGAGGCTGAGGCAGCAGAATGGCTTGAACCCAGGAGGCGGAGGTTGCAGTAAGCCAAGATCACACCACTGCACTCCAGCCTGGATGACAGAGTGAGACCCTGTCTCAAAAAGAAAAAAAAAAAGGACTTGAGGGATTAAAAAAAAAAAAGATACAGACCATTCTGTCACTACAAAGGAATGTCAGTGCGTTGCTATCCTTTATTTCCTTCTCTCTCCCTAACCTCTGCTCTGTTCCCCATATTATTATTATTACTATTTCGAGAAACTTATATAAATAGAACTATACAGTATTTAACCTTTTGAGATTGGCTTTTCCCATTGAGCATGACTTTGAGATTCATCTAAGTTGCTGGGTGTATCCATAGCTCCCTCCTTATTACTGAGTAGTATTTCATGTATGGATGTCCCACAGTCTGCTTATCCATTTATTTTGTAAAGGGCATTTGGGTTGTTTCCAGTTTTTGGTTGTTAAGATAAAGCTCCAAGAAATATTTGTGTACAAATGTTTGCATAAACATAAGTTTTCATTTCTCTAGGATAAATTTTCAGGAGTGTGATTGCCTGGTTATATGATAAGTATATGTTTAACTTTGTAAAATATTGCCAAACTGTTTTCCAGAGTGGCTGTACTATTTTACATTCCCACCAGCAATGTATGAATTTTCAGTTTTTCTTTATTTTCCCCAACATTTGGTATTGTCCAAATTTTTTTATTTTAGCCATTTTGTTAAATGTGTACTGGTATCTCACCATGGTTTTAATTTGCACTTTTATGATGGCTAATATAAATAACTCTTTTAACATATATTACTTTATCACATTTTAACAAAGGTTCACTTTTTTAAAATTATACTTATTCATGTATTCTTTTTTTTTTTTTTTTTTTGAAATGGAGTTTTGCTCTTGTTGCCCAGGCTGGAGTGCAATGGCATGGTCTTGGCTCACTGCAACCTCCGCCTCCTGGGTTCAAGCAACTTTCCTGCCTCAGCCTCCCAAGTAGCTGGGATTACAGGCGCCCACCACCATGCCCAGCTAATTTTTGTATTTTTAGTAAAGACAGGGTTTCACCATTTTGGCCAGGCTGGTCACGAACTCCTGACCTCAGGTGATCTACCCACCTCTGCCTCCCAAAGTGCTGGGATTACAAGCATGAGCCACCCCGCCCGGCCCATGTATTCATTTTTTAAAGTATGAGATGCAGACTTATTACTGAGTGCCAAGTATGTGTTGTTAGGTAGTAAATTAGGTAGTACTCTCATTTGATCCTCACAACAACTCAGTGAATTAATTGCTATCCTTATTTTGTTGATGAGCCCAATTTCAGAGAGAAAAAAAATAGCTTGAATTTACTCAGCTGTATCAGATCTGGAATCAATGTCGCTGATCCTCCAATGTTCTTTTCACATTCTAACAGTGTCCAATTTATCAACTTGGGTGATAATGTTTTTCTTTATTTAAATGAGGTCTTTATATATTTCTTTTCTTTCTTATTGTTTTATGAGGATCTCAGTTTCAATATGCTCAATTTCTATAATTAAACGTCTATTTCTGAATTTTGCTCAACTTCGCTAATTTTTACATCTTATTTTTAGTAAAATTACATCCTTTTAATTAATTATTATTGAATTATAATCATTTACAATTTCCTAATGTTCTTGGTTAATTGGCACTACTGGTCATTCCAAGACAGCATTTAATTTTCCCTGATGCCACTATGTATAATGAGAACAGAGCTGAGACCAAGAAATATTTCAACAAAAGAGCACTATTAATATTTGTAGTGTGGGAGAAGGAACTTTCTTATAGAAACTTGTTCATCCAACACTCTTTATTATGCCCCTACTACGTGCTCTGCACTTAGAATATAGAGATCAGTAGGATACTTTGAAGTTAGATACTTTGGGTTCAAATCCTAGCACCAGCAGTGTGATCTTGAGCATGTAAGTTTCCCCTTCCGTGAAATGGAGATAATAACACCTGCCTTGTAGAGTAGCTGTAATATTTACAGATAATGTCTTCAGTGTGCCAGGTAAACATCAAACATTCAATAAATGCCACATATTTACTACTATTTGATCCCTGTCCTTGAAGAGTTGGGGCTCCCTGAGGGAAGAAACTACCATGTGTCTAGTTGATCCCTACATTCTTAGTACCCAGAAAATAGTTTCCGATTTCATCTCAGCCTCTCGCTGATTTTCTGTGTCTCAGAGCTGTTAGATTTAAAATAATACACCATTTACTATTATAAAGCTCAGTCATTATATTAGCTCAGTCTTTAGCTGCCATTATTATCACTTAAGCAGATACTTTCAATAGTGTATCAAGTGCCATACTCAAGATGTGAACAGACAACTGTTCAAGATCTGTAAAGGGAATTACTAATTTTGCCCAAGGGTTCGGAAAGGCTCCAGCAGAGCTGCTGGTAACTGAAGTGGGTCTTGAAGAATGAGCCAGCCAGGCCAGCAGGGAGGAGCATCACAGCAGAGGAATCAACGTGGGAAAAGGCAGTAAATCCTAAAAGAAAAAGTCCTGCTTAGGGCAATGGAAAAACCTCGGTGTAACTGAAGGTAGGGCAAGTTGGGGAAGTGGTATGGGATGAGTTTGGAATGATAAGTTGGAACTAGCTCTGCTCCATATTTATTCAAGCACCTGACATGGTTTTGGTAGACTTGATGCAAGGAGTCAGAGGTACAGAGATGTCTGTTACCTTGATCCCTACCAATAAGGAGCTGATTAGAGTCTAGTGGAGAAGACAAATACAGAAAACCTGGAATTTTAGGCCAGGCACGGTGGCTCACGCCTGTAATCCCAGCACTTTGGGAGGCCGAGGTGGGCGGATCATGAGGTCAGGAGATCGACACCATCCTGGCTAACACGGTTGAAACCCTGTCTCTACTAAAAATACAAAAAATTAGCCGGGTGTGGTGGCGGGCGCCTGTAGTCCCAGCTACTTGGGAGGCTGAGGCAGGAGAATGGCGTGAACCCAGGAGGCGGAGCTTGCAGTGAGCTGAGATCGCACCACTGCACTCCAGCCTGGGCGCCAGAGCAAGACTGTCTCAAAAAAAAAAAACTGGAATTTTAAGCAAACAAGATTTTGTTTTGTTTTGTTTTTGAAACGGGATCTCACTTTGTTGACCAGGCTGGCCTTGAACTCTCAGATTCCAGAGATTCTCCTGCCTCAACCTCCTGAGTAGCTAGGATTACAGGTGCAAGCCATTGTTAGTCTGACGTTAATAGGCAACTAGCGGAGTCTTCAGTCTCTGGTCAACATAAAATTTAATTGTGTGACTAAAGACACATCTGTCAAAACGACATTGCAAAACAATGGGCTGAAGTCGGTACTAGTGGAAAAACTTCTTTTGTTTCTTAAATTGGGAGATTAAACCTGAGGGAAGAGAGGGTAAGAATAGGAAGGAGAAAGAAATGGTAGGTGAGAGACAGACTGAAGATTACCTAAGTATTGACTTATACTCAATGTTGTCCATTTCCTAACATCAGCTCATACTTTCTTACTTGTCTCTACTCAATGCTCCCAGGCTATACTACTTATATTAAGAGCCAACAACTATACAGTGTACATTCAAAATATGCTGGCTTCATCTCTGTATGGGCTTTTTCTGATGGTGAATGCAATGGGCGAATAATAGCTACCATATTAGAAGCTACTACCAACTTCAAAGAATTGAAAACTGTTTCTAAGATTAGCCTCCCACTTACTAGACATGGTGATATTATCATGTTCTTATGCTCCCACCAACCCACCCGCAACAATGACAGGTTTTTAGTGGATAAGCTTACAGCCCATTCACTGTGCAGGCCAGTGTGTCAGGGACCGGACATCTGCCTGTCCTGATTTGTGACCTGGCAGCTTAGAAGAGCTTCACCTCATCCTACTGTTGCCTTCAGTTGATCCCCTTAGCCCTGTGGTTTCTATTTCCTGGCCTTGAGCATGTTGACTCCAAATAGGCCCTTTCTATGCAATGAATCTTCATTTATTGTTCTTTCTTTTCAAGAAACCACAAAGCCAAAAATAACCAAAATCATTGAGTAGATTTTCTCTACCTTTGTTTTACAAATGACCAAATTGAGGACCAAAGAAATCCTCTTGCTAGGAAAAGGGGAAAGATCTCCTGACCAAAGCTGCTTTAATAGGATTGAAACAAAACAACACTTGATGTGGGTGGAAACAGATGTTTCTTTCCATTTTTGATCAGATGAGGAAGATTCTTTTGAAAGGATAATTATTCCTCTAAATCCTTAGGATATAGATTATTCAATGCTGGTCAAGATAGTATCAAATTAAAAAAAATAGTCAAAATCAAATCAAAATGGATTAAAAACTTGAATCTAAGACCTCAAACTATGAAACTACTAAAAGAAAACATTGGAGAAACTCTACAGGACATTGATCTGGGCAAAGATTTCTGGAGTAATACCCCACAAACACAGGCAACCAACGCAAAAATGGACAAATGGAATCACATCCAAAAGCTTCAGCACAGCAAAGGAAACAATCAATAAAGTTAAGAGACAACCCACAGAATGGGAGAAAATATTTGCAAACTCCTCATCTGACAAGGGATTAATAACCAGAATATATAAGGAGTGCAAACAACTCTACAGGAAAAGAAATTAGTAATCCAATTTAAAAACAGGCAAACGATTTAAACAGACATTTCTCAAAAGAAGACATATAAATGGCAAATAGGCATATGAAAAAGTGCTCAGCATCACTGATCATCAGAGAAATGCAAATCAAAACTACAGTGAGATATCATCTCACCGCAGGTAAAATGGTTTTCATCCAAAAGTCACACAATAACAGATGCTGACGAGGATGTGGAGAAAAGGGAAACTTCATACATGGGTGGTGGGAATGTAAATTAGTACAACTACTACGGAGAAGAATTTAGAGGTTCCTCAAAAAACTGAAAATCAAACTATCATATGATCCAGCCATCCTACTCCCAGGTATATTCCCCAAAGAAAGGAAATCAGTATATTCAAGAAATATCTGCACTCCCATTTTTATTGCAGTACTATTCAGAATAGTCAAGATTTGGAAACAACCTAAGTGTCCAGCAACAGACAAGTGGGTAAAGAAAGCATGGTACATATGGAGTACCATTTAGTCATAAAAACGAATGAGATTTTGTCATTTGCAACAACATGGATGGAACTGGAAGACATTATGTTAAGTGAAATAAGCCTAGCACAGAAAGACAAACTTCACATGTCCTCATTTATTTGTGGGAGCTAAAAATTAAACCAATTGAACTCATGGAGATAGAGGGTAGAATGATGGTTACCAGAGGCTGGGAAGGGTAGTGGGGATTGGGGGAAGTGGGCATGGTTAATGGGTACACAAATATAGTTAGATAGAATGTACAAGATTTAGCATTTCATAGCACAACAGGGCGATTAAAGTCAACAATAATGTATTGTACATTTAAGAGTATAGGCCAGGCACAGGGGCTCACGCCTGAAATCCCAGCACTTTGGGAGGCCAAGGTGGGTGGATCACCTGAGGTCAGGAGTTTGAGACCAGCCTAACCAACATGGTGAAACCCTGTCTCTACTAAAAATACAAAAATTAGCTGGGCATGGTCACATGATCCTGTAGTCCCAGCCACTTGGGAGGCTGAGGCAGGAGAATCCCTTGAACCTGAGAGGCGGAGGTCACAGTGAGCCAAGATCACACCACCGCACTCTAGCCTGGGCGACAGAACGAGACTCCCTCTCAAAAAAAAAAAGAGTATAATTGGATTGTTTGTAACACAAAGAAAGGATAAATGCTTAAGGTGATGGGTATGCCATTTACCCTGATGTGATTATTACACGCTGCATGCCTGTATCAAAGTATTTCATGTGCCCCATAAATATATACACCTACTATGCATCCACAAAAATTGAAAGTACATATATGGTCATACTTCTCACTTGCCCTTTAATTTTTTTTTTTTTTTAGAGATGGGGTCTCACTCTGTCACCCAGGCTGGAGTGCAATGGTATGATCATGGCTCACTGTAACCACAGACTCCTGGCTTTAAGTGACCCTCCCACTTTGGCCTCATAAAATGCTGGGACTACTGGCATAAGCCACGGTGCCTGGCCACTTCAGCGCTTTAAAGGAAGCAATGGTTCTCAGCGTGGGGTCCTCAGACCAGCAGCATTGCCACCATCTGGTAACTTGTTAGAAATGCAAATTTTCAGGCCCTAGCTCAGACCTATTTTATCAGACACTCTAGGGGCAGAGGCCAGCAATCTATGTTTAAACAGGTCTTGTAGATGATTCTCATGCATGATAAAGTTTGAGAACCACTGCCTTAAAGACAATATAATTTCTTTCAGAGAAAGAAGATAAAATAGTAGGCGAACAAATGAGAAATTCTAAATCTAATACCTAGGCTGTAATGGAGAACACCTTTCTTAACTCCAGTACCTATAAAAAAAAACAGTCATTTGGACCAGGCCCGGTAGCTCACGCCTGTAATCCCAGCATTTTGGGAGGCCGAGGTGGGCAGATCACCTGAGGTAAGGAGTTTGAGGCCAGCCCGACCAACATGGAGAAACTCCGTCTCTACTAAAAATATAAAAATTAGCCAGGTGTGGAGGCATGCCCCTATAATCCCAGCTACTCGGGAGGCTGAGGCAGGAGAATCGCTTAAACCCGGGAGGCAGAGGTTGCAGTGAGCCAAGATCGCGCCACTACCCTCCAGCCTAGGCAACAACAGCAAAACTCCGTCTCAGAAAAAAATAAATAAATAAAAAAGTCATTTGGGGTTCTATTTTACTGAGAATCATAATTAGGCCAGAAATATGACTCAATCATAAAAAAGCTAGTACAGTGCTGTATGGATAACGTTCAATTATCTAGAATAATGGTTGTTTCCTCTGTTCTGCATTCACTGACCATTCTTGGAGTTCTGTGTTCTATTTTAAGTGCTGGGTAAGGAAAACATCAATAAACTGCAATAGACACAGAAGGGAAATTAAGATGTTGAAAGGTGTAGAAACAAAATCCTTGTAATAACTGGGTTACCATTCTGGAAAACTTCAAGGACTCACACAGTAAGTTACTTATCACCTTGAGAGGGAGGCTACATTAGATCACCTCTGAGGACCCTTTTCCCTACCACTGTGTAAAAATCTTTATTAGCTCAATACTATAAACAGCCCGAGTATAATGTAGAAATAGAAATGCTGCTGTATGTCTATTATGTATAAGCTTGAGGAAGAGAGGTAAGGAAGAAGGTTTGTAATTTTTTGCTGTGTAAAAAAATCATTGTTGGCATAAAGCCAAGGGCATTGAGTTTCTTTTGCACCTGTTCTCATTCTCCTACTGTAATCCATGAGAATTAGAAAAACTTCCCACTCCTTTTGCTCTTTTTTTAAAAATTTTTTTTGAGATGGAGTTTTGCTCTTATCTTTTTTATTGTTTAATGTTATCTTTTTTTCTAAAATTGTCTTTTTTTTTTTTTTTTTCGAGACGGAGTTTTGCTCTTTTTGCCCAGGCTAGAGCGCAACGGCGTGATCTCGGCTCACTGCAACGCAATCTCTGCCTCCTGGGTTCAAGTGATTCTCCTGCCTCAGCCTCCCGAGTAGCTGGGATTACAGGCATGGGCCACCATGCCCAGCTAATTTTGTATTTTTAGTAGACATGGGGGGTGGTTTCTCTATGTTGGTCAGGCTGGTCTCGAACTCCTGACCTCAGGTGATCTGCCCGCCTCAGCCTCCCAAAGTGCTGGGATTACAGTCGGGAGCCACCACGCCAGGCCAGTCCTTTTCCTCTTTATTCATGTGAGTCATTTTCTCAGAGCTTTGTAGGGCAATTTTAGAACAGTCTAGATTTACGAGTAATCAGTACCTGAAGTCTGTTCACTTTACAGAAAGTCTACGAAATCTCTCCTTATTCCTACGTGAGCCACTTACTTTCATTTTCAGGAATACTGAAGAGAGTAAGAATCCTTGCAAATTCCAGGAAAAAAAAAGTCCTATATGATGTTAAAAAAAAAAAGTGTCTTTTATAAAGGCAGCCAGAAATAATAATGGATTTCTTAAGTTTCTTAAAATTAGGGTTTAAATTTCTTTTTTTTTTTTTTTTTTTTTTTTTTTTGGAGATGGAGTTTCACTCTTGTTACCCAGGCTGGAGTGCAATGGCATGATCTCGGCTCACTGCAACCTCCGCCTCCCAGGTTCAAGCGATTCTCCTGCCTCAGCCTCCCGAGAAGCTGGGATTACAGGTATGCGCCACCACACCCGGCTAATTTTGTATTTTTAGTAGAGACAGATTTCTCCATGTTGGTCAGGCTGGTCTCAAACTACCCACCTCAGGTGATCCGCCCACCTTGGCCTCCCAAAGTGCTGAGATTACAGGCATGAGCCACCACACCTGGCCTAAATGTTCTCTTAATAATCCCCACAATCTCCAAGTGTCAAGGGAGAGACCAGGTGTAGGTAACTGAATCATGGGGGCAGTTTCCCCCATGCTGTTCTCATAAAAATGAGTTCTCACAAGATCTGATGGTCTTATAAGTGTGTGGTAGTTCCTCCTGCGTTCATTCTCTCTCCTGCTTGTGAAAAAGGTGCCTTGCTTCCCATTTGCCTTCTGCCATAATTCCTGAGGCCACCCCAGCCATGTGCAACTGTGAGTCAATTAAACCTCCTTCCTTTCTAAATTACCCAGTCTTGGGCAGTTCTTTATAGCAGTGTGAGAATGAATACAGGGAGCAAGATGTTGGAACAGGAAAAACTAAATAAGAATAACTTGGTCTAATTTCTTTTTTTTTTTTTAGAGACATGGTCTCCTTTTGTTGCCCAGGCTGGAGTGCAGCGGTGCCATCATAGCTCACTGCAGCCTCAAACTCCTGGGCTTAAGGGATCCTCCCACCTCAGCCTCCCTAGTAGCTGGGATTACAGGTGTGCACCACCAGGTCCAGCTAATTTTGTTGTTGTTGTTGTTGTAGAGACAGGGTCTTGCTCTGTTGCCCAGGCTGGCCTTGAACTCATGGGGTCAAACAATTCCCCCAGCTCGGCCTCCCAAAGTGCTGGGATTACAGGTGTAAGCCACTGCAGCTGGCCTAAATTCTTGCTATGTTAGCTTGCATAGGATTTGGCACATAATAGAAGCTCAAATTCAATTTTTCATATCTAAAGTAGGAATAAAATATATACTTTGCAGATTAGATAATATATATTTTATTCAAATTTTCTTCTTTCTTGGAATAAAGGATCCTAGGGCAAGAACAAATCATATCTTATTTCCTTATGCCTAGACCTAGCATAACTTGACACACAGTAGACAACTCATGAATAAAGAATTCCTTTTTGGGAAAAAGATTTCTAGTACTTTTCTTTCTCTTCTGATGGATTTTTGCTAGCTTTTTGTTTTTTCCAAATGTCTTCTACTTCACATCAGTTCCTATAACAGAGCACTTGGGCAGGTCAGAAATGGGAGAAGAATAGTTGATACACAGAATCAGATGAGAATTCTTTTTCAATGATATAACCTTCCTTCCCTAAATTCTGATACAACCACATTTTCTCCCCAGAGGAGTTCTCACCACTCTCATGCATCACTATTACTTATGGAAAAATAAGAATGATTTTGTTCAGTATTATATTTTTTAGATGTGATGGGACAGAGAAAATATTAGGAATCACCAATGTAAGGGCTTCTGAGAATACATAAAATGTACAGGGCAGATGCGGTGGCTCATGCCGGTAATCGCGGCACTTTGGGAGGCCACAGCGGGAGGAACACCTGAGGTCAGGAGTTCGAGACCAACTTGGTCAACATGATGAAACCACGTTTCTACTAAAAATACAAAAATTAGCCGGCATGGTGGCGCACGCCTGTAATCCCAGCTACTTGGGAGGCTGAGGCAGGAGAATCGTTTGAACCCAGGAGGTGGAGGTTGCTCCGAGCCGAGACCACGCCATTGCACTCCAGCCTGGGCGACAAGAGTGAAACTCTGTCTCAAAAAAAAAAAGTACAAATATCTTCACAGGATCATATGAGCTTTGATCATCAGGATCATAGGTGAGAGCATCTAACATAGGTCTATTAGGATACATTTCCTAAAGTTTCTCACACCAAACACCAAAGCCACAGAAATGGAGTTGATACTGCTTCATGGATACATGGAGTCAAATATCCTGTCTCCCCCCTAGTCTTTCTGAACCGGTCCTTACCAGGGTTTTCAATAAGACACCCCTCCCTTATCCCATTAAGAATAAAGGCAATATTACTGACAGATCATAACCAACAGGGTAGTCGGCTTTCCAGTTCTCCTATTTTTTTTTTTTAAGACAGGGTTTTACTCCCATCACCCAGGCTGGAGTGCAATGATGCGATCTCTGCTCACTGCAGCCTCTACCTCCCGCGCTCAAGCAATCCTCCTGCCTCCTAGAGGCACACACCAATGTGCCTGGCTAATTTTTAAAATTTTTTTCTAGAGATGGGATTTCACCATGTTGGCCAGGCTGGTCTCGAACTCCTGACCTCCTGACCACAAGTGACCTGCCTGCTTTAGCCTTCCAAAGTGCTGGGATTACAGGTGTGAGCCACTATGCCTGAAGAGTTGGCCTAAAGTTGATAGTTTTTCCCCATTTTTGTATTGTTATAGGGAATCCCTAAAATAATATCATACTCAGTGCAGGTCTGACAGCCCTCACTGTGAATGACATATATGTTCTTTTTTTTTTGTTTAAGACAGAGTTTCACTCTTGTTGCCCAGGCTGGAGTGCAATGGCACAATCTCGGCTCACTACAACCTCCACCTCCCGAGTTCAAGCGATTCTCCTGCCTCAGTCTCCCGAGTAGCTGGGATTACAGGTATGTACCACCATGCCCAGCTAATTTTGTATTTTTAGTAGAAACGGGGTTTCTCCATGTTGGTCAGGCTGGTCTCGAACTCCCGACCTCAGGTGATCTCCCTGCCTCGGCCTCCCGAAGGGCTGGGATTACAGGCATGAGCCACCACGCCCAGCCAATGACATCTATTTTCTACTATAAAACTTGAATTCCATTTCTAAAGTCTGTGCATGACTGATTTAATATTTAATAGAAAATAAGTGTGTCAGAACTTAATTTTTTTCTGGTACCCTTTTCTTAAGTTCTAATAGCATATATGCAAGAACACCATATTTTACTGTTGAGGGATTTCAGTTGCCAAGTACTATGTATGCAATCTAATATCAATGATCCTTAGTGAACAGCATGTTCTATCAAGTTCTCCTGAAGTCAGAAGATGACTCTAGGAGTACAAGTGTAAAAGAGCTGGACGACAGTGCACTCATGTTACAGCCATTCCAAGATGCAAAGGATTCGATCCTTCAGAATATCTATGATAATGGACACTCTGCTCTATCTGTAGCTTAGATTAACCTCCACAGCAACTCAGCTGATTATAGAACACTTTCCATGTGATGACAAGTGCCATTTGAGGAGGTAATTAAAGGTTACTCAATCCAATACCCAAAGAAGAAAAAAGGAACATGCACTGAAAATATTCACAGGCAACTATGTAATTAAAATCAAGGTACAAGACTGCATACCTAATTTTTTTTTTTTTTTTGAGATGGAGTCTTGCTCTGTCACCCAGGCTAGAGTGCAGTGGCACGATCTTGACTCACTGCAACCTCCACCTCCCAGGTTCAAACGATTCTCCTGCCTCAGCCTCCTGAGCAGCCGGGACTACAGACGCGCGCCACCGTGCCTGGCTAATTTTTGTATATTTAGTAGAGATGGGGTTTCACCATATTGGCCAGGCTTGTCTTGAACTCCTGACCTTGTGATCTGCCCACCTCAGCCTCCCAAAGTGCTGGGATTACAGGCACGAGCCACCACACCCGGCCACTGAAAGCAAATCTATCGGAGATTTTTTTTTCCTTCCAGAATTATTACCACATAGATCTCCACTGTCGCATCAAGTCACAGATATTCTAAGTACTCACGGAAATTAACTGCTATGGAGAGGGGTAGCCCAGGATGTAATCATCACAGTTTACACTTCAAACCAAAAGTCCTGTCCCTTCCTTAAGGAATGAGCCCCCAGGGTAACATTGAAAATATAGAACTCCGGCTAGACGTGGTGGCTCACGCCTGTAATCCCAGCACTCTGGGAGGCTGCGGCGGGCAGATCACAAGGTCAGGAGATCGAGACCATCCTGGCCAATATGGTGAAACCCCATCTCTACTAAAAATGCAAAAATTAGCTGGGTGCAGTGGTGCATGCCTGTAATCCCAGCTACTCGGGAGGCTGAGGCAGGAGAATTGCTTGAACCAGGGAGTCAGAGGTTGCAGTGAGATCACGCCGCTACACTCCAGCCTGGCAACAGAGCAAGACTCCATCTCAAAAAAAAAAAAAAAAGAAAGAAAGAAAATATAGAACTCCCTGGAACCCCTGAATCAGGGTGAATGGAATCATGCCTTTTTTTTTTTTTTTTTAAGACAGAGTCTTGCTCTTGTCGCCCAGGCTGGAGTGCAATGGCATGATTTTGGCTCACTACAAACTCCGCTTCCTGGGTTCAAGCGATTCCTGCCTCAGCCTCCTGAGTAGCCAAGATTACAGGCTCCTGCCAACATGCCCAGCTAATTTTTGCATTTTTAGTAGAGACGGGGTTTTGCCATGTTGGCCAGGCTAGTCTCGAACTCCTGACCTCAGGTGATCCACCTGCCTTGGCCTCCCAAAGTGCTGGGATTACACGTGTGAGCCACCGCGCCCAGCCTGTCTTTCTTTACTATCTTTTTTCCACATCACTACATCCTGCTATGTTCTAGGCACTCTGCAAAGAACTGGGCATGCAGTGTTAAACGAAAGACTTAGGTCCCATGACTCCATAAGCCTAATAAATTAGAGGGAGAGACAGACATGAAATGAATATGCAATTATAAGTTGTGGTAAATACTGAAAAGTAGAGGGGAGAAAAGCAAAAGCTGAAATTAATGAGTATCAGGGAGGGCTTCCTTGAGGAAGTAAAATTTAAGCTAAGCTCCAAAGGATGAGTAAGAGCCAACCAGTGAAAGAAAGAGAACTTTGAGGCCGGGCACGGTGGCTCATGCCTGTAATCCCAGCACTTTGCGGGGCCGAGGAGAGCAGATCGCTTGAGCTCACAAGTTCGAGACTCAGCCTGGGCAACATGATGATGAAACACCGTCTCTTCAAAAAAAAAAAAAAAAAAAAAGCACTCTAGACAGAGAGACTAGCTGGAGGCAAGGTTCTTGCTAAAACATCTTCCCTTTACAGAATAAAATACATTTCTCTCAAAAGTGGACTCATTAATGTTATCTATATTTAAGGAAAAAGAAAAAAAGTGGTCTCATAATTCAGTCTAAAGCATGCTGTTTGTGTCACCTGCTTCCTTTGAGTCTAATATTCCAGAGATGGAATTATTTTAAAAAAATAAATGACCGAGCTTAGTGGCTCATGCCTGTAAACTCAATGCTTTCAGAAGCCAAGGTGGGAGGATAGCTTGAAGCCAGGAATTTGAGACCAGCCTGGGCAACATAGCAAGATCTCATCTTTACCAAAAATAAAAAATAAAAAAATAATAATTAAAGAATTATCCAGTTGTGATGGTGCACACCTGTAGTTCCAGCTACTCAGGAAGCTGAGGTAAGGATCACTTGAGCCCAGGAGTTCAAGGTTACAGTGAGCTATTACTGCACCACTGCAGTCCGGCCTGGGTGATAGAGCGAGACCCTGTCTCCAAATTTTAAAAAATGGCAGAAAATAACAATATAATTACTGCTTGACAAAAAGGAGCTATTGGCTCTTAAGGATGCATATAAGAAAAGTCAAAATCCCCTGATGTTTTTAACAAACATTTTATCATTCTTGAGCAGCTCAGAAAGAAAAGATGGTTATCTTGTGGTTTGATCTCTGAGTTATCTAATTATTTTTGGAAGTCAGAAGAATCATTTACCCAGGAAATCTCTAACTGCCAGGAAACCTCTTATGTGAGGTAAGTCAGATGATGTCACTGATCTTATCTGCTTGCAAAACCTGTAATCCAGTCCTTTAAAGCAATAATTCCTGGTTAACTTCCACACCCATCCAGAATCAGCATTGGACCCAGCCCTCCTTGCCCAGGACTTCCCTCAGTGTGTTTTCACCCTCATGTCCCCATTAGGGATCCCTAAGCACGTGAACCCCAGCTATACCACATATCTGTCCCCTGCCTTTTCCTAACCATGGGGTAAATCATGACTTCTAGTGGCTCTAGATCCTTCAGAGTGACATCTCTTGAGCTTCTGCTCAAGAGTGAAACACTAACACAGGACACCTGAAGGTCTTGTGTTCCAATTACCACCGCTAGACAGCCCTAGGGTATTACAGAACCTTGGATTTCTGAACAATCTGCTCCTGCTTCAAGGCCATGATAGCATCCTGGTCTTTGTGGTGAGATTTTACCACTTCACTTCCCCATCCTCCTCCTCCCCGCCACCCCCCCGACTCACACCACCACCCCATGTGGGTTCTCTAACTGTGAGAGGACATCACTTCCTCTAAGAAATCTTCTCTAGGCCTGATTTTATAGAATGGAAAAAGTGTGGTGAACCTCCACTATCACCACCACCCTCTTCTATTAATGGAGTGATCACCAGGAGACAGAGTGCTTACTTTATTATATGCCTGATTCATTTACTACTTGTGAAAAAGGCATCAATGTCATCACCATCCCCATTTTACAAATGATGAAACAGTGACAGAGAGAATTTAATAGACTTCCTGGGATTAGAACCAAGCCTATCCCCTTTAAAGCCTAGGATTTAACTACAAAATCCCACAGGCAATCTGATTCCACCATTCCTAGTTTGTTTCCCTGCTTAGGTCAGCTGTCTTCAATGACCCTGAAGACCTGTAAAATCATGGAGGACCTAGCTTCATGGGCCAGCTTCGGTTTGGGCCAAACTGAGCAGCATGTGGACTGGATTTCTGCTGGAGCAGGTACACAGTACCACGGAACTGACCAGTACACGGCCTGCCCCAGATTGCTGCTTAGATGCAGCCTAGGACCACAGTCCAGAGGGCCTGGCATTCTTCCAGCCAAAGCAGCACCCTGGGTACTAATGGTCAGGGTTCAACCTTCTTCACAGAGTTGCTAGGAGACAAGAAAATACTTATAACTCAGTAAACTCAGTGATAGTAGTCACTATCATTCCATCCTTATGCTTTCTTCTAACTTCCTCTAGCTCCCCAGGGACCTATTGTGAAACAACTCCCTAGCCCAGTTCCTCCTACAGAGCAACTTGAGCAGGAAAAGCCCGTGACCGCCTCTGCTCCCTCAACACCTAACAAGCTTCTACTTAGCCATTCCAATTGCCAACTCCCTAAGCCATTAAAATCAATAACAAATATCTCTGCATGCTTTCCTCTTGAACTTGCTATAGACCACAGGGGTTTCCCACACAGCCCTGGAGCTAGATCACTGTATTCAAATTCTGTCTTTGTTACTTACCAGCTGTGTGACCTTGTATGATTGACTTAACCTCTCTGAGCCTCAGTTTATCATTTTTAAAATGGGGATAATCATCAAGCCTATCTCATAGGATTGCTGTGAGGATTTTCTCTCTTTTTTTTTGAGACAGGTTTTTTTGTTTTTTTTGTTTGTTTGTTTTTTGAGATAGTTTTGCTTTTGTTGCCCATGCTGGAGTGCAATGGCGTGATCTCAGCTCACTGCAACCTCCGTCTCCCAGGTTCAAGTGATTCTCCTGCCTCAGCCTCCCGAGTAGCTGGGATTACAGGTGCCCCCCACCACATCCGGCTAATTTTTTTTTTTTTTTTTTTTTTTGTATTTTTAGTAGAGACAGGGTTTCACCATGCTGGTCGGGCTGGTCTTGAACTCCTGACCTTAGGTGATCCATCCACCTCAGCCTCCCAAAGTGCTGGGATTATAGGCATGAGCCACTGCACCCGGCCTGAGACAGGTTCTTGTTTTATCACCCAGGCTGGAGTGCAGTGGCACGATCTCAGTTCACTTCAACCTCTGTCCTTCCAGGCTCAAGCAATCCTCCCACCTCAGCCTCCCGAGTAGCTGGGACTGAAGGCGCATGCCACCATGCCTTGCTAATTTTTGTATTTTTAGTAGTAGAGACGGGGTTTCACCGTGTTGGCCAGGCTGGTCTCGAACTCTTGGCCTCAAGTAATCTGCCCACTTGGCCTCCCAAAGTCCTGGATTACAGGTGTAAGCCACTGTACCTGGCTGTATCTTTCTCTTTATTCTCTATCATCTTTATTTCTATCCATTGTCTATCTACCTACCTGTTTAATATACTTATGTTTTAATTTCATCCACTTTCTGAAAGGATTTTATGGAAAAAAACCTAAAACTAAAAAACCCCTAAAAACTCATATGAGAAAACAACACACACACATTTGTGTATATATTACATAAAACTACATACTACATAAAACAATCTTCAAAGTATCATTTTATATTTGTTGAGCCAGGGTAAATTAAAAATAAATGTTCCCAATTATGGTCAGATTAAGGTAAAAGTGGTTTACTCATATATTGCTGACACAAATATAAATTGACACAGACTTTTTGGAAAGCATTTTAAAAGTACATTTCAAGAGCTAATAAAAAGTCTGCATTATTAATTGCAGAAATAATAATGTAAGGAATTTCCTCTTAGAAAAATTGCAATATAAGGAAAAGTTTAAGCATACAAGAATATGAACTCAAATTCTAAAAACTGGTTAACAATCCAGGCCAGGCGCGGTGGCTCACGCCTGTAATCCCAGCCTTTGGGAGGCCGACGTGGGCGAACCACGAGGTCAGAAGATCGAGACCGTCCTGGCCAACATGGTGAAACTCTGTCTCTATTAAAAAAATACAAAAAATTAGCCGGGCATGGTGGCGCACGCCTGTAGCCCCAGCTACTCAGGAGGCTGAGGCAGGGGAATGGCTTGAACCTGGGAGGCGGAGGTTGCAGTGAGCCAAGATCACGCCACTGCACTCCAGCCTGGCGACAGAGCATGTCTAAAAACAACAACAACAACAACAACAAATTAGGCAGGTGTAGTGACACGTGCCCGCAGTCCCATCTATTTGAGGGGCTGAGGCAGGAGGATCGCTTGAACCTGGGAGGTCAAGGTTGCAGTGAGCCGAGATGGCGCCACTGTACTATGGCCTGTCTCAAAAAAATAAAAATAAAATAGCTTAAGTAAACAATGATGTATCCACTCTGCCTTACCTCACAACTATACAAAAATGAAAATTATAAAAGCCACTCTACAAAGAAGAACTAAAACGCCAAGGCTGAAAAGAAAAAAGCATCATTCACAATGAATATAGGAAATAATGAGCAATATGTACATTTACCATACAAACATATGGATAAATATTAACCATGAATAAAACGACACATTAATGAAGATGAATGACTACTTTTTGTTTCTAGTGTAGTGTCATAATAACACTATTTGCATTTTTTTTTTTTTTTTTTTTTTTTTTTTTTTGAGACAGAGTCTCGCTCTGTCGCCCAGGCTGGAGTGCAGTGGCACAATCTTGGCTCACTGCAAGCTCCGCCTCCCGGGTTCACACCATTCTCCTGCCTCAGCCTCCTGAGTAGCTGGGACTACAGGCGCCCACCAACATGTCTGGCTAATTTTTTTATTTTTTTAGTAGAGACAGGGTTTCACCGTGTTAGCCAGGATGGTCTCAATCTCCTGACCTCGTGATCCGCCTGCCTCAGCCTCCCAAAATGCTGGGATTACAGGTGTGAGCCACCACGCCCAGCCTTATTTGCATTATTTTTAAATGTTCTAAACATGGCTATAACCATAGTTAGTGTACTAAACTTAGATCTCTCTTTTTCTTTCTTTCTTTTTTTTTTTTTTTTGAGACAGTCTTGCTCTGTTGCCCAGGCTGGAGTACAGTGGCTCCATCTCGGCTCACTGCAACCTCTGCCTCCCAGGTTCAAGCGATTCTTCTGCCTCAGCCTCCCTAGTAGCTGGGATTACACATGCCCGCCAATGTACCCAGCTAGTTTTTGTATTTTTAGTAGAGATGGGGTTTCACCATATTGGCCCAGCTGGTAAATTTAGATCTTAACTTTGCATTTTGGATCATTTTAGTTGATTATGCCCATGATTACCTGTTAGAGATAATGTGTAATTTCATAAATGAGTGATTACACATTAGTCATTCTTATCAGTTTCAACTGAACACTTTCACACATTGTAAACGGTCACAGAGTTACCATAACCTTAACTTAAATCATTATCCTTTATAAGGTATCTATAAATATAAATCTATTAAATGGCTTTGCTAATGTGTCCTGAATTCAGACATTGCTGTAATACATGTAACAAAAATCCTTACCACAGGCCTCCGTTCCGATCTGTGATGAGTAATACAGTGATCCAGCAAGCTGTCTTCATCCAGTTCCCTCTGACAAAAGGGACATACACACCTGGAAATAGCACAGAATACAAATAATATTAAAATGGTTGGCAACTAGATAGTAGTCACTTTTTTTTTCTTTTTTTTTTTGAGACAAGAGTCTTGCTCTGTGGCCCAGGCTGGAGTGCAGTGGCATGATCTCAGCTCAATGCAACCTCCCCACCTCCCGGGTTCAAGGGATCCTCTTGCCTCAGCCTCCCAAGTGGCAGGGATTACAAGCCCCCACCACCACACCAGGCTAATCTTTGTATTTTTAGTAGAGATGGGGTTTCACCATGTTGGCCAGGATGGTCTCGAACTCCTGACTTAAGGTGATCCACCCACCTCGGCCTCCCAAAGTGCTGGGATTACAGGCGTGAGCCACTGCACCTGGTCACGTATCTGAATTTGGACTAGCCACATTTCAAGTGCCCAGTGGACACATCTTGGACAGCACGGATAAGTGACAAATATTCCTAAGTGTACATAAGGATTTAATAAGGTAGCTGCAGGTCACTTTTCTTTTTCTGTCTTTCTTTTTTTTTTTTTTTTATTTGGAGAGGGAGTCTCGCTCTGTTACCCAGGCTGGAGTGCAGTGGTACAATCTTGGCTCACCGCAACCTCCACTTCCTGGGCTCAAATGATCCTCCTGTCTCAGCCTCCCAAGTAGCTCAGACCACAGGCACATGCCACCATGCTAATTTTTTGTATTTTTAATAGAGTTAGGAGTTTCACCATGTTGCCCAAGCTGGTCTCAAACTCCTGAGCTCAAGCAATCCACCTGCCTTGACCTCCCGAAGTGCTGAGATTACAGGTGTGAGCCACCTCACCCGGACTGCAGGTCACTTTTCCTTCTTCACTGGAAACTAACAATATAGGCTGATGCACATAGTTATATGCTAGTGAAGTTGGAAAACAAATAACACCCCATCTAAATGTTATGTGAATTCGGAAAGGGAGGAAGAAAAAGGTAATCCAAGGACAGCTGGGTGCTGCACAACTCAGTTTCTCAGTTAATGCATGCTCAGATTGCACTTCTCTCCTAAAGAGAAGTGCAGTGAGCTGGGATCGCACCATTGCACTCCAGCCTGGGCAACAGGCGTGAAACTCTATCTCAAAAAAAATAAAAAAATTCAGATTTGCTGGATGTATAAGATACACACTGAATTTTGAGGGCTTAATGTAAAAAGAAAAAAGAATGTAAAATATCTTGATAATTTTTATACTGATTACACATTCAGATGATAATATTTTGGCAATATTAGGTTAGATAAAATATATTGAAAGGTAATTTAAACTTTATCTTCTTATTTGTTTAAATGTCGCTACTAGAAAATTTTGAATTACATGTGATTAACATTATATTTCTAGGCCGGGAGCAGTGGCTCAGGCCTGTAATCCCAGCACTTTGGGAGGCCGAGACGGGTGGATCACGAGGTCAGGAGTTCAAGACCAGCCTGGCCAAGATGCTGAAACCCTGTCTCTACTAAAAACACAAAAATTAGCCAGGCATGGTGGCACACGCCTGTAATCCCAGCTACTCAGGAGGCTGAGGCAGGAGAATCGCTTGAACCCGGGCAGCAGAGGTTGCAGTGAGCCAAGATTGCGCCGCTGCACTCCAGCCTGGGTGACAGAGCAAGACTCCATCTCAAAAAGAAAAGAAAAGAAAAGAAAAGAAAAGAAAAGAAAAGAAAAGAAAAAAAAACCATTATATTTCTACTGGACAACACTGCCTTAAGTTCTTAGGGACAATACGGAGTCTTGGAGTTGTTTGCTCACTTTCTGTTACAGATGTAACTTCCTGTCCCCCAAAGCTTGTACTCTGGACAAACTCTATGTGTAAGAATTTTTAAAATTTGAATTATGTGGTAAATTCTTCTGTAAAGCAAAGATTTTTATCATAAATCAAAATACTAATATATCTTGTAAAATAATCAACAACCCTCTCCATTTTCTATTATTTTCATTCTTTACTATTTAATTCTAATGAGTAAAAGAAATTGGGATTCAAATTAGCTTTCATATATTTTTAAATTTTCATAAAAGCCATCAACCTTGCAATCAAACCCATACACTTTCTCAACCCATTGGTAATCCTTCCTTCCTATTGGTCATTGTGGTCAATCTAACAGGATCCATACTCTGTTTATAGCTAAAATACTCATTTGAAATTTATAAAGTCAGGGTATAAAGCTAATCCTATAATAATAGGTACTTTTGCAAGGTGATCTCTAGTAAAACAAAAAGAATGAGGTGATTGTTTAGACTTTTAGGTTTAGAAATGTAAGCTATATTTTGAGTATATTTTCTAAAAATGAACAGAGCTAACATTTTTCTCCGGGAGAGAGAAATTATACAGAATACCAATATTGGATACATGAATCCATAGGCAGATTAATGGCTGGAAAGCCATCAGTCTTTGCTAGAGAGCACAGATCACTTTATTTGGTTAGTAGGGGCAGATTACAAACTTTATAATTACTCTGATGCAGCTAAATTACCTTTCTCATCAGGAGAATAATGACTTAGATGTGTTTCTTTTTTTTTTTGAGACAGAGTCTCGCTCTGTCACCCAGGCTGGAGTGCAGTGGCCAGATCTCAGCTCACTGCAACCTCTGCCTCCCAGATTCAAGTGATTCTCGTGCCTCAGCCTCGAGAATAGCTGGGATTACAGGTGTGCGCCACCACGCCCAGCTAATTTTTGTATTTTTAGTAGAGATGGGGTTTCGCCATGTTGCCCAGGCTGCTCTTGAACTCCTGACCTCAAGTGATCTGCCCGTCTCAGCCTCCCAAAATGCTGGGATTGCAGGTGTGCGCCACCACACCCCACGAATGTTTCTTTCTCTCTCTTTTTTTAAAGAATAAAATACTATCAATATCCTCCATTACATCTGTCAGCTACCTCCATCTTTCCCCTACCCCCATACGAGATTACCCATCAAAAAGGCAAAGGATTCAGGATGCCTGCCCAGCCTGTTCTCTTGTATACTGAGATGCTGCTGTCTATATTCTAAAGAGAAACAAGCAAAATGATAAGGAATGAGCTGGTGAAATGAGCAGTGGTGACAGAAGATGGATAATCCCAAACACAATCTACTTCCGGAATCTATTAGAAAACAAAGCCTAGCAGAAATGTAACAGTTCTGCATTCTATTTTTGGATCTGTATTAACACAAACTTGTTTGAGGAAGTTGCCCCAATCTCTCCAGTCTGTGGTTGGTTACCCCTGGAAATTTTTAAAGTAGAGAGTGCAAAATTCCTTAACAATGATTGCTATCAACAAATGATTACCAGTACCAGGTATTATAGTTAAGAACATAGACATAAATATGTAAATATTTTCATAAGAATGTTAAAGTTTCCAGCCCATTAAATTCTTTATAAACATGATCAATTTTAGCATTAAACTATATTGTATTGAAACAAACCTTGCTGCTGTCTCCTCGAGTTCTTGTAGTGGTCCATACTTATCTATGTACTTCTGACAAGTCCGAATATGTGCCCTCATTTCACTGAGGCAAACCTACATAAAAACAAATTCAAAATAAACTCACTGTTAAAAAAGGGCTCAATGAAAGCTTATGCGATCCAGCCTTTTAACTTTCAAGTAAGGTCATACTGTGGGATCAACTGACTAAATAGATGCATTCGTAACACCAGTACCACCAAAAATTAAGGCATTATCAAGAATACTACTATTTTTCAAATTCTCCAATACTTAGAAGACCCAACTGTAAAGTTCTTGAATTTGGTTCTTCTAAAAAGCATATACATTTTTTAAAGTAGATAGATGTGTGGTAACTCAAACTTACTTCTTTTGCATGCCATTACCTAAACAGGTTTTAGAGAGAAGGAAGCAAGGGAAAAAAATGGGTGAAGAAAAAGAGCACAAGAGAGAAGAAACAATCTAAGATGGAAAAAGAGACAGAAAAAAGAAATGGAGAGATAAGAAGAATAAATGGATACATTTTAGAGGTGCCCATAGTAAGTTAAATGAAACACTGTGCCTTAGGGAAAGATATAAATACCATGGTTTTATAACACACCCAACAGTATTACATGAATTCACAATACACAGTATACTTAATGGTCCCATTAAGAGCAAACATAAAAGACAGCTCTTGCAGTCCATTTTTATCAATGCAGAATAAAGAGCCCTTGTTCTTTCACATATACATTCAGAGAGCCTAACCATGAGGGATCTGTTGCTAACATAACACATCCTATTAAATGTTTCATTAGAAACTCTGATAAGATCTTGTGCTAAAGGAAGCTCTGTACAGCTGTGGTAAGGTGGCCGACCCACTCTGCTTCATTTTGCCCAAGCTACGGAAGTTAAACCTCAAACATGAAATCTGCCATGTCAAGGAAACAGTTATAATTGTTTAACAAAGGGCAAAAACAAAAGCAAGTGAAAAGTAAGAACAAAACCCTGGCTTTACAAATATCCACCTAAAAGATATAAAAACTAGGATTGATCTGCATAAGCTGTCTTAAACAGATGTATTTTACGATCTGTAACATCCAACTTTGCACATTAGCGTTCTCTCATGTCTTTATGACTTTTGCTAGTAAAAATTTCTATTTGTATTCTTTGTTCAACAAAGATAAGCGTTAGTCATAAAAATTAACAAGCCGTGGACTATCTACTGACAAATGAATTGATCAATTCATAGTCTAGACACAAAATTATCTGAGACATTATAAAAAATGGCAGAAGAAATGCAATTCATTGTGCCTGTTCTAATGGTGCTTACAATCTAACAGAAGAAAAAAGGATGTTAGACAAGTAGATAAGAAATTGTTTGATATAGGGGCTGGGCGTGGTAGCTCACGCCTGTAATCCCAGCACTTTGGGAGGCTGAAGTGGGTGGATTACCTGAGGTCAGGAGTTTGAGACCAGTCTGACCAATATGGAAACCCCCTCTCTATTAAAAATACAAAAATTAGCCGGGTGTGGTGGTGTGCACCTATAGTCCCAGCTACTTGGGAGGCTGAGACAGGAGAATTGCTTGAACCCAGGAGGCGAAGGTTGCAGTGACCTGAGATGGTGCCACTGCACTACAGCCTGGGCGACAGAGCAAGACTCTGTCTCAAAAAAAAAAAAAAAGAAAGAAAGAAATTGTTTGATATAGGGAACTGGAAAACTAAGACCAGGCCTCAAGGAATGGAGATCTGGCCGGGACTCTGAAGAACACAGAGAGTGCAAAATGGGAGAGGGCAAAATGTGCGTAGAATGGGGAGCATTCCTAGAAAGAGGGATAACACAGAAAGGAAAAGACAGAATATAAGAAGTATCTCAAAGCTGGGCGCAGTGACTCACACTTGTAATCCTAGCACTTTGGCAGGCCGAGGTGGATGGATCACCTGTGGTCAGAAGTTCAAGACCAGCCTGGCCAACATGGTGAAACCCCGTCTCTACTAAAATACAAAAATTAGCCGGGCATAGTGGTGCATGCCTGTAGTCCCAGCTACTCGGGAGGCTGAGGCACGAGAATCTCTTGAACCTGGAAAGTGGAGGTTGCAGTGAGCCAAGATCATACACCACTGCACTCCATCCTGGGCAACAGAGTGAGACTCCATCTCAAAAAAAAGTATCTCAAAGAAAAAAATCAAAATCTTTGTGATTAATCAGATAATGGGGGAGGGGGAGGTGGTGAAAAAAGGATTTCCACACAAGTTAATTGAGAGAATCCTCTTGTTTCTGACAGACACCAAGGTGGAATCAAGAATTGGATGATTAAACAATATAATGAGTTTGATTTTGTGTATGAATTTTATGTGAAGACAAAGTAAAAATAAGCAATAATCTATTATTAAGAATGTAAAAAGCTATTGATTTTGAGCATTTACTATATTCCAGACACTGTGTTAAAAGCCAATCATCAGTTATATATATCACATATATATTTATCATTTACCTTTAAAACCACCCTCTAACATGAACATGAACATGATCCTCTCCCCAGCTCCTCTTTTTTGTTGAGAGAGTCTTGCTATGTTGCCCAGGCTGGAGTGCAGTGGTACGATCATAGTTTACTGCAGCCTTGATCTCCTGGGCTCAAGCTCTCTTCCTGCTCAGCCTCTGGAGTATCTAGGACTACAGGCATATACCACTATGCCCTAGCTAATTTTTTTGATTTTTAGTAGAGACAAGGTCTCTTCCCAGGTTGGTCTTGAACTCCTGAGCTCAAGCAATCCTCCCGCCTCGGGCTCCCAAAGTGCTGGGATTACAGGCATGAGCCACTGCGCCTGGCCTCCAAACCATTTTCTATGTGTATGTTAGAGTGATATCTTAAAGATACAAGCCTGGGCTGGGCACGGTGGCTCATGCCTGTAATCCCAGCACTTTGGGAGTCTGAGGCGGGCAGATCGGCTGAGGTCAGGAGTTCAAGACCAGACTGGCCAACATGGTGAAACTGTGTCTCTACTAAAAATACAAAAGTTAGACAAGCGTGGTGTCGGGCCCCTGTAATCCCAGCTACTCGGGAGGCTGAGGCATGAGAATCGCTTGAACCCAGGAGGTGGAGGCTGCAGTGAGCTGAGATCGCACCACTGCACGCCAGCCTGGGCAACAGAGTGCGACTGTCTCAAATAAAAATAAAAATAAAGATATAAGCCCGATCTTGGCACTCCAAAACTTACTCTCTTTCTCTGGCTTACTATTGCATTTAAGATAAAATCTAGAATCTTCTACATAACCTTCAAGACCTCACATGATCTGGGGAAGCTGATATAGTACCTAAGTTGAAAACTGCAACAGGCAAGGTGTGCTTGATAGAGACAAATACTGCAAAGTCCAGATCAATACAGGTGGAAATATGTCACTGAGTCTGATAATAAAGCTATTCATTAGTGGTCTGCAATAGAGTAGCAGAACTGGAGGACGTATCATAGAGGATCACTGGAGTAATGGGAAGAAGGGAAAATGGAGGTGGTCAATGAAAGCATTTGTTTGACAAATTAGGGGTGATGGTAGACGTTCAGGGTTTTCTGCAGATGATATACGTACATATATGAAATTGGAGGCTGGGTGAGATGGCTCACGCCTGTAATCCCATCATTTTGGAGGCCAAGGTGGGCAGATCACTTGCAGCCAGGAGTTTGAGAACAGTCTGGCCAACATAGCAAAACCCTCTCTCTACTAAAAAGACCAAAAATTAGCCAGGCATTGTGGCACATGCCTGTAGTCCCAGTTACTCGGGAGGCTGAGGCATGAGAATCACTTGAACCTGAGAGGCGGAGCCTGCAGTGGGCCGAGATGGCGCCACTACACTCCAGCCTGGGAGACAGAGCAAGACTCTGTCTCAAAAAAAAAAAAAAAAAAAAAAGATGGCATGGACCCAAAGAGTGAGTGGTAGCAAGGTTTCTTGCGAAGACCAAAAGGACAAAGCTCCCACAACATGGAAGGGGACCCGAGCCTGTTGCCACTGCTAGCTGCCGTGGCCAGCTTTTATTCCCGTATCGTCCCCTCCCATGTTCCGTTTCTGTTCTATCAGAGTGCACTTTTTCCAATCCTCCCTGCGATTGGCTACTTTCAGAATCCTGCTGATTGGTGCGTTTTACAGAGTGCTGATTGGTGCACTTTACAGAGCGCTGATTGGTGCGTTTTACAGAGCACTGATTGGTGCATTTTACAGAGCGCTAATTGCTGTGTTTTACAATCCTCTTGTAAGACAGGAAGGTTTCCAAGTCCCCACTCTACCGGGCAAGTCCAGCTGGCCTCACATCTCACCAGCATTTTGGGAGGCCGAGGCAGGCGGGTAACGAGGTCAGGAGATTGAGACCATCCTGGCTAACACAGTGAAACCGTGTCTCTACTAAAAATACAAAAAATTAGCCAGGCGTGATGGCACGTGCCTGTAGAGCCAGCTACTCTAGAGCTGCGGGCAGGAGAATCACTTGAACCCGGGAGGCGGAGGTTGCAGTAAGCCGAGATCGCACCACTGCACTCCAACCTGGATGAAAGAGCGAGAACCCATCTCAAAAAAAAGAAAACAAAAGGTGCATACCGCGGGGTCAGAAGCAGAGGTGAAATGATAACTTTCGCAGGGACTTAAGCTGGTAACCATGAACATAAGTGGGGTCACATACATACCAGGGTGTCACACTCAGCGCAGTTCTTATACTCTGATTTCATTCTTTTGGCTACATCAGTTGCTGGAACTCCTTCTGAAGGAAGATACGCCCGGCAATAAGGACAGGTCCACTTGTTGTTCTTTAGACTGGTAGCAATACAGGAACGGCAGAATCTACCCCAAACAGACCAAAAATACATCACTTTCCTTGAAAGCTATAAGGAGCCACCACCATGTATTCATTTGTGTAAACTGTAATTTAATGACACCTTGTACCCCATGAGCCATGCTACCAAATTACAGGTCCACTTGCACCCTGCACTTCCTGAGAATTGCTTACCTTCCCAGCAAGACTTTTTTAGAATCACACATTCTTACCACATGCACTTTCACACATTTCAAGAAAAGTAAGAATTCAAAGTGGGTGAAATAGCTTTCCTATACGCTAAGTTTAAACGATACTTTAAAGAATGTCTAAATTGGATTTTACCTCAAATTTCTTGAGAAAATATGTCTTTCTTCTGTGGGGTTTTGTGTGTCACATAAGAAAATAGCAGGAAGTCAAGGAAGTAAAAATACCAGACACATTATAATTCCCTATAAAACCATTTTCTCATTCCCTCCCTTCCTCCCTCCCCTCCCCTCTCCCTTCCCTCCCTCTCCTCTCCCCTCCCTCCTTCCCTCCCTCCCTTCTTCCTTCCTTCCTTCCTTCCTGGTCAAGAAATATGTTCTCTGGTTTATTTAAAGGTGCTCATTATAAAATCTTAACATAATCAACATTTCCAGAAAATTCTGACCTATTTATAGGAGTTGTTGAAGGCTCCATAAACATAGAAATAAAAATGAGCATTTAGGTAATTTATACACATCAGCATGACCTGATGTCTCTTAAACTACTCAGCACATAATATCTATTTGGGAGTATTAATACATGTCCAAAGGTAGGCTTTTTAAATTTTAAGTATACTGTACATACTGGAAAGTTCTTATAAGCATATACTTGAATGAAATTTCAAAACTGAACACATCCATATAACCAGTACCTATAACAAAAACAGCATGGCCAGCCCCTAAAATTTCCCCTCTTGTTTCCTTCTCTTTTTTTTTTTTTTTTTTTTTTTTTGAGATGGAGTCTTGCTCTTGTCGCCCAGGCTGGAGTGCAATGGCACGATCTCAGCTCACTGCAGCCTCCACCTCCTGGGTTCAAGCAATTCTCCTGACTCAGCCTCCCAAGTAGCTGGGATTACTGGCACCCACCACGCCTGGCCAATTTTTTGTGTTTTTAGTAGAGACGGGGTTTCACCATGTTGGTCAGGCTGGTCTCGAACTCCTGACCTCAGGTGATCCACCTGCCTCAGCCTCCCAAAGTGCTGGGATTACAGGCGTGAGCCACTGTGCCCGGCCTCCAGACACAATTCTATCCCCTCCAAAGTAATCATTGACTTTTTAAAATGTATTTTAACATATAAAAATTATACTTTTCAAACATTGTACCAGCCTATAGACTGCAGCTTTCTCATCCCTGCTTACCATCCTTGGTGGTGGTAATCATTGACTTCTAATAACAAAGATCAGTTTTGCCTGTTTCTGTACTTCCTATAAATGGAACCCTCTGGTATGTATTCTTGGTCTTCTTTAGCTCAATATTATGGTCAAAAGATTCATTATATTGTTGTATATAGTTGAGATTGTCCATTCTAATTTTGTGAAGTCTATTGTATGAATACACCCAAATTTATTTAGCCTTCTGTTGTTAATGGGCATCTGGGTAGTATTTAAATACTTGCTGATGATAAACTTTAGTGATGGGCAGGCACAGCTATTTTCCAAACAATTCTTCTTCCTCTTTTCCTCTTTAACTCCTAATTGTATTAGTCATTACCGATTTTTTTCCTCTTTATTTTTTTCTTATTATGTTTGAATTTGGCTTGGATCATGACTGATTCGTAACAGTATTCTCTTCTGCATCTGTTATCAAATTACTGTAAGCACACAGACGATGCTCACTTGTGCAGTGATTGAGACATCTACTTGTTGTTTATACCTGTCCAGCATCCATTCCTCCTTTTTCTTGCAATAGCATCCTGCTCTTGCTCTGCAGGAACAATACCTCTTATATTACATATAGTCTCAGTGGGACCTCAATCGAGGTGCCTACCAACTCCTGCTGAAGGCGTGAGCACCTGGCAAGCCAAGTCAAGTATAGACCATGTCTCTGGAAGTTGAACACTGCACACAGTGACATAATGACTGATTCAGTAGCAACCAGATGGAACTTTTCTCCCTTTACGTAGAGCTCCATATCTGCCTTGGTTCCTACCCTTTCCTTCTAGCTATTTTTGTTATTGTATGGTAATTTTTTTTTTTTTTTTTTTTTTTTGAGATGGAGTTTCGCTCTGTTGCCCAGGCACAATCTCGGCTCACTGCAACCTCCGTCTCTCAGGTTCAAGCAATTCTCCTGCCTCAGCCTCCCGAGTAGCTGGGATTGCGGGTGTGCACCACCATGCCCGGCTAATTTTTTTTTACTTCTAGTAGAGACTGTTTCGCCATGTTGGCCAGGCTGGTCTTGAACTCCTGACCTCAAGTGATCTGCCCGCCTCAGCCTCCCAAAATGCTGGGATTACAGGCATGAGCCACTGTGCCCAGCCAGTAATTTTTTATGTCTAATTTCAAGCTTGATACACTGGTTCTCTACAAAAGTTTTTAAAAACACTTCCATATACCTTAATTCATTTAACCTTAATAAACTCCCAAGAAAGATCATTATTTCCATTTATAGATAAGGAAACCAAGGCACATACAGGGTAAGTTGCTTCTGCAAGATCACATAAAGGAACAGGGTGAAGAAGCAGCAAGAACAACCCCCAGACCGACTATAACCTATGCGCTGTTGCATCCCTTACCCAGGGCTTATGTCCCGCTGCAGCTGCCGCCCTGCTCAAGAGAAAGACTGAGCGGGATGCTAAGGAGATAACGCCAAGGTGAAGGATGAACCACAGAGAAGATCCGCGAGGTTGTCTGTTAAACTTGCTTCTCCAAAGCCAAGTCTAAGGAGACTGTTGCAAAGAAGGGAGAGAAGGTACCCAAAGAGAAAAACGGAAGAACTGATGCTGGCAAGGAGGGGAATAACCCTGCAGAGAATGCAGATGCCTAAACAGACCAGGCACAGGAAGCCAAGGTGCTGGAGGTGCCAGGTGAAGTGTGTGCATTTGTGATAACTATGTACTTGTGGTGACTGTACAGTTTGAAATACTATTTTTTATCAAGTTTTATAAAAATGCAGAATTTGGTTTTCTTTTTTTTTTTTTTTAAAGGTATGTTGTTAGCACACAGAACACTTCATTGTTGTTTTCTGGGGATGGGATATCAGTCACTGTCACTAATAGAACGTCTAGAAGCTGGATTGATGTGGGGAAAACACCTTTCCCTTCTAGTTTTTTGTTTGTTTGTTTGACATGAAATTTCACTCTTGTTGCCCAGGCTGGAGTGCAATGGCAAGATCTTGACTCACCGCGACCTCCACCTCCCAGGTTCAAACGATTCTCCTGCTTCAGCCTCTTGAGTAGCTGGGATTACAGGCATGCGCCACCACGCCCAGCTAATTTTGTATTTTAGTAGAGACGGGTTTTCTCCATGTTGGTCAGGCTGATCTCGAACTCTCGACCTCAGGTGATCCGCACTCCTCGGCCTCCCAAAGTGCTGGGATTACAGGCATGAGCCACTGTGCCCAGACTTTTTTTTTTTTAGGCAGAGTCTTGCTTTGTTGCCCAGGCTGGAGTGCAATGGCATGATCTCAGCTCATTGCAACCTCCACCTCCTGAGTTCAAACAATTCTGCCTCAGCCTCCCAAGCAGCTGGGATTACATGCATGTGCCACCATGTTCGGCAAATGTTTGTGTTTTTAGTACTAGAGGAGGGGTTTCACCATGTTGGCCAGGCTGGTGTTCCCTTCTAGTTTTGAGAGGCTTCCTCTTGGCTCCCAGGAGAAGGGATTCCCTGACTTTGACAAACACAGACACCTTGGCACAACAGCCTTGTGGTATGGAAAAACAAATTTGTTCCTATGTCCTCTTCTCCCTTTCCATCTTCAGCATAAACTTAACTCCGTTAAACCCAGACACCTGCTGGGGCCTGGCCCCCAATAATTGGTTACCAGCATGTCAGGCAATCTGGACTTTCCAGTTATGCCACTGAGATGGGGCTCCTCAAAAGAGCAGTGGTTCAATTTCTACATTGTGTATCGTCAGACAAATTCTGCCATTTTCATTTCACTCCCTGAAAGTTAGGGTCGGCTCATGTTAAACAACATGCTAAATGTGAAATGTCAACCCTCACCCTAAACTTTCTTGTTCAGAGTATCAAATGAATACTCCATTGGGTTTTTTCGTTTTGTTTTGGGTTTTTTTGTTTTTTTGGTTTTTTTGCCAGAAGTCTTGCTCTGTCGCCCAGGCTGCAATGGTGCAATCTCGGCTCACTGCAACTTCTGCCTCCCAGGTTCCAGTGATTCTCCTGCCTCAGCCTCCCAAGTAGCTGGGATTATACAGGCGTGAGCCACCAAGCCCGGCCCTCCACTGAGTTTTAAAGTGGCTTTATGTTTTTTGGTAGTCCATTGAAGAAGCGAATTTGAAAGTTGTTGTATACTGTTAAGGATTGTCTGCCCACGTCCTGCCTGAAATACTGTGACTGTTTATGGAAAGTATCTTTAATAAAGCTGGATAAAGTTTGGCTTGGGGGGAAAAAATCACATAAATAGAAAGTGCTTGAGCTTGGTCAGGCACGGTGGCTCACGCCTGTAATCCCAGCACTTTGGGAGGTAGGTGGCTCACCTGAGGTCAGGAGTTCGAGACCAGCCTGGCCAACACAGAGTGAAGCCCTGTCTCTACTAAAAAAAAAAATACAGCCAGGCATGGTGGCTTCTGCCTGTAAACCTAACACTTTGGGAGGCTGAGGCAGGTGGATCGCTTGAGGTCAGGGGTTCGAGACCAGCCTGGCCAACATGGTGAAACTCCATCTCTACTAAAAATACCAAAAATTGGCCAGGCATGGTGGTGGGTGCCTGTAATCCCAGCTACTCGGGAGGCTGAGGTGGGAGAATTACTGGAACCCGGGAGGCGGAGGTTGCAGTGAGCCGAGATCGTGCCACTGCATTCCAGCCTGGGTGACAGAGGAAGACTCCGTCTCAAAACAAAACAAAACAAAAATACAAAAATTAGCTGGGTGTGGTGGTGCATGCCTGTAGTCTCAGCTACTTGGGAAGCTGAGGCAGGAGAATCACTTGAACCCAGGAGGCAGAGGTTGCAGTGAGCTGAGATCGCGCCACTGCACTCCAGCCTGGGCGACAGCAAGACTCCATCTCTCTCAAAAAAAAAAAAAAGAAAATGCTTGAACTTGGTTGGTCTTAAGCTGGGGTTTTCTGACCCAAATTTCAGTAACCTTTTATTCCACCACCACAGCTACCCCAGTTGGAAAGATCAATATTTTAAGATCAAGAAATCTAAGTTCTCTGCTATACATATTTTACTTCTTTCTATCTCAGCTAATTATAAGTTCTAAGGTACAATCTGACCTTGGATGTCTCTGAGTCTCTAAGAATTGGTTCTCAAAGTGTAGTCTTGAATGAAATTTATGACAAATGGTTCAAATGCTCAACCCACAATTAACATTTCTAATACAACACTTATGGTTCTGACATGAATTATTTGCTTACATTATTTAGAGGCAAGCAGATAACATTTTGTTTTTTTGGTCAACTAGCAGTTTTCCCTTTTTTTTTTTTTCTCTCACAATTTGAGTTGTATGCCAATGCAAGCAGAATACAAATACTGGTGCCGAGCCCTATGGGGGACACTTGTATACATTATCCCCTATTATTGTAGGCTCCTACAATAATTCATAAAATGCTACTGTACTTTCTCCTCATTTTATTGATGGCAAACTAAGGTTCAGAGTAGTGTAGCAATGTGCCAAGTTTATGCAGCCACAGACAGTAGTGCTCTGATCCTTAAACAGTTTGGGTAGGGCCTCAAATTTTGTAGTCTTTTCAAGAAACCTCAGTTCTTCCCAGTAACAAGCAGAAGTCACAAATATAAGACCATGAATGTGCCTGTATAACCAGGAGGCCTGATATAATGAATGTGTCCCCCCAAAGTTCAAGCATGAAAACTTGGCTCCTCTTGTGGTGGTATTGAGAGGTGGAACCTTCAGGAGGCATTTAGGTCATAAGGGCTCCACTGTGATGAATGGATGAATGCCGTTATCACAGGAGTGGGCTATGAGGCAGGAGGATCACTTGAGCCCAGGAGTTTGAGTCCAGCTTGGGCAACATAGTGAGAACCCCATCTCTAAAAAATAAAATAATAAAATAATAAGCGAGCTCTCTCACGTGCATTTTCCCACTCTGCCAACTTCTTTCTACCTTTCCACCAGGGGATGACCCTAGCCAGGTCCCAGCACCACGCTCTTGGACTTCCTAGCCTCCAGAACTGTGAGCTGAAAAAATTCTTTTCTTTATCTATTACCCAGTCTGTAGTATTTGATAAATACCCATTCCCATCATGGCGTGAACTAGTGTTTCTGGTTTACTTTAGAATGCCCTTGGCGGAGAGGAAAGGTCCATTCAGTTGGTTGGGGGCCTTAGAATTTTATTTTTGGTTTACTGTGGGATTGCAAATGTCCTGTAAGAATGAAAGCCACTCATGCATATTTCTGGATCAATTTAAAACTCATCAGGAAGACTCTCAGACTCTACTTAGGAAACCACCAATTTGATGTACGCTTTACTGCTCATACTTGACCACAAATTGAACGTTTCAATCCATTTACCTGAAAGTATTTCAGAATTATCCTAAACAGAGTTTCATTTTCTAAAAATTAGGTACATTCACTGCCGGGTGGGGTGGCTCACGCCTGTAATCCCAGCACTTTGGGAGGGAGAGGCGGACGGATCACCTGAGGTCTGGAGTTCGAGATCAGCCTGGCCAACATGGTGAAACCCTGTCTCTACTAAAAATACAAAATTAGTTGGGTGTGGCGGCATGCGCCAGTAGTCCCAGCTACTCAGGAGGCTGAGGCAGGAGAATCGCTTGAACCAGGAGGTGGAGGTTGCAGTGAGCCAAGATCGCACCACCGCACTCCAGCCTGGGTGACAGAGCGAGACTGGCTCAAAAAATTAAATTAAATAATAAAAAATAAAAATAAAAATTAGGTACATTCTATGACTTAGAGCAGTTGTATCTGAGGTCAATGGAGACTTGGCTCTTTCTTATGGTGTGCTCCAGTTCATTTAGCTCTCTTCAGCCCATTCTCAACCTCTAGACGCTTTTTAGATAACTCAGTCTCCAGCCCTGATCTCTTTCCCCCAGTCTATTCCTCCAGAGCCTTTGGATATTTCCATTTGGATATCTGCCTATCAGACTGCTGTACATTCAGCAGGCCCATTCATGAGTGCACTCACTTCCTCCTGTGCCAGTCTCTCTGACCCTGTTTATTCACCAGCCTTAAAGCCCAGTGGTTGGCTTTGATATCTTTCTCCCTTGCATCTACTGTTTTCAATCTGACAACAAATGTCTTTGAGTATTTCCTTTGAATGTAAATCATTTTTTTTTTTTGAGGCAGGGTCTCATTCTGTCACCCAAACTGAAGTGCAGTGGTGCAATCACTGCTCACAGCAGCCTCCCGAGCTCAAGTGATCCTCCCACCTCAGCCTCCCGAGTAGCTGGGACTACAGGCATGCCCCACCATGCCCAGCATTTTTTTTTTTTTTTCCGTACAGACGAGGTCTCACTTTGTTGCCCAGGCTGGTCTCAAACTCTGGGGTTCAAGCAGTTCCACCTCAGCCTCCCAAAGTGCTGAGATTACAGGCATGAACCACCACACCCAGCCTCCAGACTCCTTTTAAGTTCCATTTATACAGCTCCAAGTTATCTACTGGCTCTCAACCCAGCTTTCTAATAGAAGATAAGGCAGAAGTGAGAAGGCTCTTCCCTCAAATCTATTTTTTACAACTGATACAGCAATATGAATAAAGTTCACTTAAAATTATAAAACATTAAAGTGAAACTTCTTAAATTAAAGTCCACCAAAGGAAAAAGAACTAAGCTGAAAGTGAGGCTATATGAGACATCTTAGAAATGTCATAGATCAACTTTTCATGGCACAGTGTTCTTCCAAAAGAAATACAGAGATAAGAAATAATATCTGTTCCTGGGGTTTTGCTTATGGAATGACTGAAGGAAAGAGAAACCATGTTTTGAGCCTTTACTATGGGATACTTTTACATTTTAAATATTCATAAAAATGGCACTACTCACCCCATTTTACAAATGAAGAAACAGAGATTCAAAGAGATTAAGCAACTTAGTGGTAAAGAAAATTGGCTGGGCAGGGTGGCTTAACCTGTAATCCCACCATTTTGGGAGGCTGAGGTGGGCAGATCACTTGAGGCCAGGAGTTTGAGACCAGTCTGGCCAACATAGCAAAACCCCATCTCTACTAAAAAATACAAAAATTAGCCGGGCGTGTTGGCACACACCTGTAGTCCCAGCTACTCAGGAGGTAGAGGTTACAGTGAGCTGAGATCACGCCACAGCACCCCAGCCGGAATAACAGAGCGAGACCCCATCTCAAAAAAAAAAAAAAAAGGAAACAAAATATTTTACCCCCAAAAATAATTATTTGACATACTTTGAGATGGCTATTGAGATGGCCTGCAGAAAGGAAAAACCCTGAAAAGCTGCATGTTGTGGGGGAAAGAAAAGTCTACATTGGTAGAGAAAGTCTACATTGGTGAAATAAATAGGCAGGCTTTCTCTGAGGTCTCCCCTGCCCAATCTAGGAGATTAACCAAGAGTCTGAAACGTTTGAAGGTCTAACAAGAAAACTTATCATGGACCACTACCTATTCTTTTTTTTTTTTTTTTTTTTTTTTTTTTTTAAGACAGAGTCTCGCTCTGTTGCCCAGGCTGGAGTGCCGTGGTGCAATCTCGGCTCACTGCAAGCTCTGCCTCCCTAGTTCACACCATTCTCCTGCCTCAGCCTCCTGAGTAGCTGGGACTACAGGCACCCGCCACCATGCCCGGCTAATTTTTTGTATTTTTAGTAGAGACGGGGTTTCACCATGTTAGCCAGGATGGTCTCGATCTCCTGACCTCATGATCCGCCCGCCTCAGCCTCCCAAAGTGCTGGGATTACAGGTGTGAGCCACCGCGCCCGGCCGACTATTACCTATTCTTTCTGAGAGCTTCTCTCTGTGAAGTTTCATCTGTATAACAAGAACAGCTTTGCCCCTTATCTTTTTTTTTCCCTCTTATAACCTGTCTTGCCATCTTGCAATCCCCCATTCTTCTGTAACCTCAAGTATAAAAGCATCAAGCATCTGGCCCTTTCTTTCAGTTTTCATATTTTGTATGACTCCCACGCCCATATGCACATTAATAAATGTGTATGCTTTTATCCCATTAATCTGTTATCTGCCTGTTTTATAGACTCAAAGTATTGAATCTTTAGGAGAAAAATTTAAGCTTCACTACATTTTTGGTGTTGTGATCAGGATGTAAGTCATTTTGTTCATTCTAGAGCCAGTGAATGGGATCTTGGAACAACGGATGAAAAGCCAGCAAAGAAAGGTAAACTCATTTTTTTTTAACCAAGTCAGTTCTCCTCTCCGATCTCTGCCTATAGTGCCTGGTCAAATGTGGATGGTATGAGTCTCTGTGTTTTACCCTTTCTAAATTTGGATCAACAGAGAAAAACATATAAATTAGTTCTTGTATTGGTTTCAATCGCTTTTAAAATAAATGAATGGCTATATTTAAAAGAAAACTTTTTAGAGCTCACATCTTAAATAGCTACCTTATTGGTACCTATGAAAAGATACAAAAGGAATACAGGTTTAGAAACTCCCTCGGCAAGATTTTTGAAAAGTAGAAATCAGATTTAAAACAAAGTTAAAATCCTTTGTACTCAAATTGCATGCTTTAGATTCCTTATGAAATTTGTTAAATTAAAAAAAAAAAAAAAAAGACTCCATCCTGTAGTCTAGTGGTAAGGATTCTGCACTTTCACCATTGCAGCCTGGATTCAATTCCCTTTGAGGGAACAAGTCCCCAGGAGATGTAAATCCTTTAACTCAGAAAGGAAAAATAAAAGAAATACTTGGAAAAAATTAGTTTGAATTGTTTTGAATTTATATTTGTATGACTTCTTAACCTTTGGGGTACCCATTCATTTTGTAAGCCTCTCATCCAGCTGTTGTTTTCCTCTGTCTTAAACCCTAGAGAATATGGCCAGACAAAAATGTGGGTTGTATCCCATTTGCGGCTGGCAAAACCTTGCTTTCTTTAAGCTGTTGTAGGGAATGATCTGGATTTTGAAAGGGTTGCAACTTTTGCTCCCTCTTAGGAAACCTTGGTTGAAGCCATCAAGAGCTTCTTGGTTTCAGTCTCAAATGTTCTTATTTGTTTTGATTTTGAGTTATTTCCTTTGGTTAAAACGTTGGTTTATATTTAGAGTGTGATAGTAACTTTTTCCCCATTAATCTGCTTCCTCTGAGGGGCCAGAGAGACATACCTCCTGCTACGGCTGGGAACCAAACAGGTGAGGAGAGGTGGGTACCCCCTAAAGAGGGGGTGCTGGGAGGGTCTGGGGAAAAAGAAGCACGAAATGCCACAGCTACCATTCTCTCTGCTCCCACAAAAGACTGGGTGCTCAGGCTGGGGACAGTGGCTCACACCTGTAATCCCAGCACTCTGGGAGGCTGAGGCAGGCAGATCACCTGAGGTCAGGAGTTTGAGAGCAACATGGTGAAACCTCTTCTCTACTAAAAATACAAAAATTAGGTGGGTGTGGTGGCACACCCTCGTAGTCCCAGCTACTCGGGATGCTGAGACAGGAGAATTGCTTGAACCCGGGAGGCAGAGGTTGCGGTGAGCCCAGATCGGGCCACTGCACTCTAGCCTGGACGACAGAGCAAGACTACATCTCAAAAAAAAAAAAAAAAAAAAAAAAAGACCGGGTGCTCAGAGGACAAAATGTTTGCTGCTTGCATATTTAAAAGGATTTTTTAGGCTGAGGCACGAGAATCGCTTGAACCCGGGAGGCGGAGGTTGCAGTGAGCCGAGATTGCGCTGTTGCACTCCAGCATGGGCAACAGAGCAAGACTCCATCTCAAAAAAAAAAAAAAAAAAAAGTTTTTTTTTAAGAAAGATGGCTCTGTGGTCAAAAGCCAGCTTAATTAATAGCTGATATTCTCTGTTCTCTTTCAAATCCTGTTTCTCCCTTGGGAACTTCTTAGTCAACTAGACCTTTTTTTGTTCCTCAGACTCCTACTAACTAAAACTGTATTAGCCTTTTGAAAGCTTAAAATCTCCCCAAATTGGCTCCTCTAAGACTTGTTCTTCCATTTCCTTCCCCTTCTGCCCCTCCTCCTTTTTGCCATTTTTGATACCACATGAAGAGGCCTAGAGGGGACTTCTGTGAACCCTGAGACCCCTTGAGGAACACACACACACACGCATACACAAACACAAAAGCCACCAATCGCCCCTCTTTGGGGGTCCTCTGTCTTCTTTTTTTTTTTTTTTTTTGAGACAGAGTTTCACTCTTGTCACCCAGGCTAGAGTGCAGTGGCGCCATCTCGGCTATTGCAACCTCCATCTCCTGGGTTCAAGTGATTCTCCTGCCTCAGCCTCCTGAGTTGCTGGAATTACAGGTGCCTGCCACCACCCCTGGCTAATTTTCTTGTATTTTTAGAGAAACGGGGTTTCTCCATGTTGGGCAGGCTGGTCTCGAACTCCTGACCTCAGGTGATCCCCCCACCTCAGCCTCCCAAAATGCTGGGATTACAGGCGTGAGCCACCACGCCTGGCCATTGGGGGTCCTCTGTCTTCTCACTGAGCCACAGAAGCCATGGGCAGGGTCCATCCTCTCATGTCTAAAGTTCTGCTGTCCTGCATTAAACTTCCTAATCTCTCTGGCTTTTGGATACTGGTGTGTGCATGTGATATATGTTGTATCTACATGTATATATATGTTTACACATGGGTTTGTATAGTCTGTAGTACCAAACTGACTTCTAAATAAATGAGTACTCACAAATTAACTATCCCAAATGTTTTTCAAAGTTCATATGCCTTTAGTAATCTTTGGTAAATCAAGCTAGGTTTTTTTGTTTGTTTGTTTTTGTTTTTTTGAGAACGACTCTCGATCTGTCACCCAGGCTGGAGTGCAGTGGTGCGATCTCAGCTCACTGCAACCTCTGCTTCCTAGGTTCAAGCGATTCTCCCACCTCAGCCTCCATGTGCGCCACCATGCCCGGCTAATTTTTTAGTATTTTCAGTAGGGACAAGGTTTCGCCATGTTGACCAGGCTGGTTTCCAACTCCTGGGCTCAAGTAATCCGCCTGCCTTGGCCTCCGAAAGTGCTGGGATTATAGGTGTGAGCCACTGTGCCCAGCAATAAAGCTAGTTTTAAATTGTTGGTTGGCTGGGTGTGGTGGCTCATGCCTGTAATCCCAGCTCTTTGAGAGGCTAAGGCAGGAGGATCACTTGAGCCTAGGAATTCAAGATTGGCCTGGGCAACATAGGCAGACCCTGTCTCTATAAAAAAATAAAATTTTAGCAGGGTGTGGTGGGGCATGCCTGTTGTTCCAGATACTCAGGAGGTTGAGGTAGGAGGATTGCTTGAGCCCAGGAATTTGAGGTTGCAGTAGGCTATGATCACATCACTGAGTAGTTTGTTCTTAGATCATATCTCTAAAAACAAACAAATAAAACTACTAGAAATAAGACAAACAATTCTTCAGGCAGAATATACAAAAAAAGCAAGATATGTTTTTGGAGAGAAAGGTTGTGAGAATGGCATGAGGCCGGGTGTGGTGGTGCACGCCTGTAATCCCAGCTACTCAGGAGGCTGAGGCAGGAGAATCGCTTGAACCTGGGAGGCAGAGGTTGCAATGAGCCAAGATCATGCCACTGCACTCCAGCCTGGGTGACACAGTGAGACTCCATCTTAAAAAAAAAAAAAGAATGGCATGAAGTGTGATTTTTTTGTTAATGGAAAACTAATTGTGTCTAGTTTAGAAGTTATTTGAAGCTTGTTTCAAATTGAAAGAATAAAAAAGATATAGATAAAACTAAATGAATATAGAAAGTTGGAAATAGAAGAAAAATCATAAGAGGTTATAAAAGATATGTAAATCTTGTGTGGTCAAAGCTGACTGAAATTGGATAGACTTGTTTATTAGGTTTTATTTAAATTTATTATTGATATACTGATTCAAAAGTAAAATATGGTTTTCTCTTTTGAACAAGACTTTTATGTAGTAGAGATGGGGTCTCGCTATGTTGCCCAGGCTAGTCACAAACTGCTGGTCTCAAGCCATCCTCCTGCATCGGCCTTCCAAAGTCCTGGGATTACAGGCATGAGCCACTGCACCTGGCCAAGCATACTTTTGTGAGCAAAATAATTTACCTTTTTCTCTTTGGATTCACAAACCGGGTTTTGAGTATTCCTATTTCATGGCAATATAGTTACATGCATAAGTTCAGTAACAGTCTGAACAGGACATAATTGGAGACAGTGGTTATTTTAGCAAGGCTTTAACTGGAATGTCATACTTAGATACATGATCAAACTGTTTTGAGGGACTGAAATTGACATTAAAAAGCCAACAGACTTAGAAAAAGATTGGCCTGGTACCCTGTGTATATGGTTCCCTTACAAAATCCTGACCTTGCGGTATGTAAAGAATTGTCACTTTCTTGGCTGGGTGCAGTGGCTCACTCCTGTAATTCCAGCACTTTGGGAGGCCGAGGCAGGCAAATCACCTGAGCTCAGGGGTTCAAGACCAGCCTGGGTAAAATGGCGAAACCCTGCCTCTACAAAAAATACAAAAACTAGCCAGGTGTGGTGGTGCATGTCTGTAATCCCAGCTACTAGAGTGGCTGAGGTGGGACAGTCACTTGAACCTGGGAGGCGGAGGTTGCAGCGAGCTGAGATCACGCCACTGCCCTCCAGCCTAGGTGACAGAGCGAGACTCCGTCTCAAAATAAACAAATAAGTAAAAAATAGCCAGGCATGGTGGCAGGCACTTATAGTCCCAGCTACGTGAGAGGCTGAGGCAGGAGGATTGCTGAGCCCAGGAGGTAGAGGCTGCAGTGAGCCATGATTGCACCACTACACTGCAGCCTGGGTGGCAGAGTGAGATCTCACCGCTAAAAATAAATAAATAAATAATAAAAATAAATAAAGGAAATGTTTAATGTTTTAAAAATTAAGCTTTAAATGGGGGACTAAAGGAAACTGAAAATATTTCACCCCAAAATGTACTTCTTTGATATATTCCCACAGGAATAACCCTGAAAGGCTGCCTTTTGTGGAGGAGACTTGTATCTGTAGAGAAAATCTACACTGGTGAAATAAACAACCAGGCTTTCTTGGAGGCACCCCCTTATCTGTACCTAGGAAATTATTAACTGAAAGTCTGACACCTATGAAGGTCTGACAGAGCAACTTAACACAGGCTCATGCCTATTCTTTCTAGGAGCTGCTATCTATGACGTTTCATCTGCATAACTAGACCATCTTTGCCCCAGCCCCTTCTTTCTTTCTCCCTCCCATAACCATGTTCCAAGCCCCTATTCTGCTGTAACCTCAAAATGGCATAAAAGCATCAAGCATCTGGCCCTTTCTCTCAGTTTTCATATTTTGTATGACTCCCATGCCCATATGCTCATTAATACATTTGTAAGATTTTCCCCCCTTGTTAATCTATTAGCAGTTTGTTTCATAGACTCAGATGATCAAAACTTTAGGGGAAAAAATCAAATTCAAATTTCCCTAAAGTGGTCACACAGCTGGCTAGTGGCAGAGGTGAATTTCAAATCCAGCTCTCTGTAAGGGCCAGTTACTACTGCATCACAATACATCTTATAAAGTGCTCTTACATATTCATTCAAGGTACTGTTGTTATTATTAAACTTGTTTGACTTGAAATAGGTTTACAAACAAAAATCAGCATAAACCACCTAGTTCAACATGTCTGAAAATGTAGCTTCAATATGGGATAATAAAATACAGAAGGTTCATTTGCATTTATTCATTTTCCAACTTAATTTCAATGGAAAAGAGTAATTTATTTAGAATGTACAAATGGTATTAACGCTCACAATCTCTACTGCAGAAAGGACTCTGGTTAACATTTATAAAGTGGAAGGGGACCAAGTAAGTTTGCCAAAAGGAGGAATATGGAAATTCTGCCCACAGCCAGAACAATGGACATAGATTTGTCAAAACAAAGAACAGTAAAGAGAGGAAAGGCAATTTGTTCAGCCCTTGTAATGCTATTTTATGACTATTTTTCCAGTTGCTAGTTTCCTATTCACTTTAACAAAGAAAAAGATTAAACAAAAAATTTAACATTTAGCAAATTTATATTATCCTTTAGTAGAAGGAAAAATATTGTAAATGGTAAATTATAATATTCAAAGTCCAAACCGGGAAAACAATCTCCAGTCAGATCATTGAATAGCAAAGCGGTCTGTTCCAAAAAGAATCTTCAAAACGCCCACTGTTTATGTTTTGCACAACTTTAAAGTTCTAATGCTAATAATGATTCAATTTAAATGGAGATATCTTTAGGCTGTTATTGCCCTAAAATAATCAATATATTTTATGACTCACACAGCCCATCTTGGCTTCCAGACTGGCCTGTGGATATTATGTTAATAAGCTACATCTGGACAGCTGAGCAACAACATCAGTAATAGAAAGGAGGGTAAATTTAAGCCTTGAGTTTTAAGAACAAAGCTGAAACAACAGGCCTTGAAAATACAGTTACGGCCGGGCGCCATGGCTCACGCCTGTAATCCCAGCACTTTGGGAGGCCGAGGCGGGCAGATCACGAGGTCAGGAGATCAAGACCATCCTGGCTAACACGGTGAAACCCCGTCTCTACTAAATATACAAAAAAATTAGCCGGGCGTGGTGGCGGCGCCTGCAGTCCCAGCTACTCGGAAGGCTGAGGCAGGAGAATGGCGTGAACCCGGGAGGCGGAGCTTGCAGTGAGCCAAGATCGTGCCACTGCACTCCAGCCTGGGCAACACAGCAAGACTCCATCTCAAAAAAAAAAAGAAAAGAAAAGAAAACACAGCTACAAAATAATGCCCAAAGCACTCTTTATTTATACATTGTGCAGGCTGCACACTTTTGTCCCTGGCTCACAGACGGGCAGTAGTGAAAACTGCTTTTCAGATACAAGGCTATAGGTATTAAGGATCACCTAAGTCCTTTCAAAACTTTCTTTTTTTTCTTTCTTTTTTTTGAGACTGAGTTTTGCTCTGTTGCCCGCTCTAGAGTGCAATGATGCCATCTCAGCTCACTGCAACCTCTGCCTCCCAGGTTCAAGCAGTTCTCCTGCCTCAGCCTCCCAGGTAGCTGGGATTACAGGCAAGGGTCACCACACCTGGCTAATTTTTGTATTTTTAGTAGAGACGAGGTTTCACCGTGTCGGCCAGGCTGGTCTCGAACTCCTGACCTCAGGTGATCCATCCACCTCGGCTTCCCAAAGTGCTAGGATTACAGGTGTGAGCCACCACGCCCGGCCTCAAAACTTTTGACTGCAAGTGCACAACATGTTTTTAAGGACTACCTAAATCCTTTCAAAAGTGGTCCTCAAAAACATGTTGTGCACTTGCATTCATAATAACGCTATTTCTTTCTTCCTGCTAAGCCAAATGCTGGTACAAGCCACTGTGGTATCATCACACAGGGCTTCATCATACTATAGTCACCCTTCAAAGGACATTAAGTAGACTTCTGCTCCTGATCTGTGCAGACACAACACACACACGTATCCACGAAAAAAATTCAAAGCAAAGAGAGAAGGCTGGCTGCAGTGGCTCACACCTTTAATCCCAGCACTTTGGGAGGCCGAGGTGGGCGGATCAATTGAGGTCAGGAGTTCAAGACCAGCCTGGCCAACATGGTGAAACCCCATCTCTACTCAAAATTCAAAAACTAGCCGGGTGTGGTGGTGGGCGCCTGTAATCCCAGCAACTCGGGAGGCTGAGGCAGGAGAATCACTTGAGCCTGGGAGACGGAGGTTGCAGTGGGCGGAGGTTGCAGTGAGCCGAGATAGCACCACCGCACTCCAGCCTGGGCGACAGAGCCAGACTACGTCTCTCTCTCTCTCTCAAACACACACACACACACACACACACACACACACACACACACACACACAGAGTAAACAGCACAAATTCACAGATCCAACTCCACCAGTTATTCAAACACACATTAAGGATGTGCCAATTTTATATAGGGACTTTGTTTTTCAATTCTTCTTAGAAACGACCACGGCTTTGCACCAACTGCGAGTTTTAGCTAAGTACTATGCGGTTTTGAGAAAGTTATTTTACTCTGTAATTTCCGCCGGTTTGGAGAGACCGTGCGTAAAGCAGGTAGCCTGCCACCTTCTGTTACGTTGTGGCTGGGTTTTGAAGGAGTACATTCAGGGGCTTGCGGCTAACGTCCAAGCCCCACCCTAGCAGGTTGTTATACTCTAACGACTGTGGAAAGTCACTCGGAAGCTCCAGTTTGACTTGCCCTTTGAGGGGCTGGGTGTCTGTGTTGGGAAAGGGTAGCAGGGGTGGGGGTGGAAAGACACTTTGCACAGATCCTTGTTTGCTTAAGACGAGCCTCTGTGGGCATTCTGGGAACACGTGCACAGCTCCAGCAAAACAAAACGGACCCGGGTTTCTGGGGCAGAGGGAAGCGCAGCCCGTTCTACCGTGTTCAGCGGGGTAACTGCGCTTTGCGGGAGCCCCTGCCTTGTAGCTGGAGCTCGTTTCCTTTCGGTGCCTGGGCGAACGCTAGTTCTCCAGCCAAGAGCACCCTCCCCAGTTGGCGAGCCCTGGCTCTGGGCGGGACCCGTGCCTGGATCCCCTTCTCTGGAGTTCCGCACCTGGGCTTCGGGAGCTGAAAGCGCAAGGGGGCTACAGGGCCCGCTTGTTTCTTTTTTCTCCTCCCGAAATCCTGTGTCACCTTCCGACCCGCGTTTTCCCCGTGGTCCTGCATCCGACGGGTCCAGGTTTCTCCCTGCAGCAATTTCCTAAGACGCTGTCTTCCGTCCCCCTCCTTCCCCACACCATGCCCTCAGCTTCCCCACATCGCCCTCCTTAGGGGTGGGCGCAAACCGAGCTCCCCTGGAACTTACACGTGGCCACAGCGGGTCCGGACAGGCTGGTGTAACACCTCAAGGCACACGGCGCAGTCGAAGGACGTGACGGGCAACTCCGGGTCCCTCCTGCGCTCCAGGGCCCGCGCGGTGGCAGAGGCGGGCGCCGATTTGCCGCTGTCGGTGCTCAGCACGGAGCCCATCGCTGTGCCTCTCGCCCAGACAGCTGCCAAGCACTCAGTGCCTGCCGCAGGGTTGTTTTGTTGCCGTGCGGTGGAGGAAGGAAGTCCCGGCCCAGCTGCGATCGCCGCCTCCCAGCTCGCGCAGCCCAGAAGCCACCTCCGCCGCTGCGCCCAACCCTGGTCTAGGGCAGGGCGAGCGCGCGGCCGCGGGGCTGAGATCTTCGGCAAGCCGCCTAGGTTAAGGCGCGGAGGCGGAGGCGGCAGCCGCCCCGTGCTCTGTCTTGTGGTGTTGGGAGGATTGAAACCTGAAACCTCAACTGCAGAGAAGAGGACTTAAGGCAGCAGTAAACCTTCCAAGCTATCACACACAGCTGCTTTCCCCACTGTCAGAAGTTAAGTGCGGGCGTGGCCATGCTTAATGATAATCAGAGAACAGCCGCTTTTAAGGTGAAGTGGAGGACCATCCTCCACTGTTGTCATCACAATAAGCTGCAAAAATGACCTATGACCTATGATTGGGCGTCTCCTAAGACGGTACTATCGCTACTCTGTCATCCAATCAATAGTCCATTAATGGAGAGATAGCCTGGGTAGTGGAAAGAGTACTGGAGATTAGGATTCCAATCCTACCTCTCCTGCAGAGATTCTAGTGCTAAACCCTGCCATCTCCAGTTTCCTCTGCGGCTCAGGATTTCCTCTGTTGTTTGTACGCTCCCCACCCCGCCCTTTAAACGTGATCAGCCAGGCGCGGTGGCCCACGCCTGTAATTCCAACACTTTGGGAGGCCGAGGCGGGCTTGAAACTCCTGCTTGAGGGCAGGAGTTCGAGACCAGCCTGGCCAACATGGTGAAACCCCGTTGCTGCTAATAATACAAAAATTAGCCGGGCGTTAATTCACACTTTTTACGAAGACTTATTTAGTGCCCACTGCACGCCAGACTCGGTTCTAGTGATGAAGACACAATTGTCAACAAGCAAACAAAATCCCAGTTCTCACAGAACTTACTTTCAAAAACAAAAACAAAACTTTATTTTGAGATAATTATAGATTCACATACAGTTGTAAGAATAGTACATAGTATATAATACACATATACAATAATATATAATATAACGCATGGGATATAATAACGCATATAATACATGTACGTATTTAACAGGCCATAAACTTCACCCAGTTTACCCCAGGCTTTACTTTTAATTAGGAGATATAGGCCGGGTACCGTGGCTCATGCCTGTAATTTCAGCACTTTGGGAGGCTGAGGTGGGAGGATCACTTGAGCACGGGAGCCAAGATCACACTACTGCACTCCGTCCTGTGCGACAGAGTGAGACCATGTCTCAAAAAACAAACCAAGCCGGGGCAGTGGCTCACGCCTGTAATCCCAGCATTTTGGGAGGCAAGAAGGACAGATCACCTGAGGTCAGGAGTTTGAGACCAGCCTGGCCAACATGGTGAAACCCTGTCTCTACTAAAAATACAAAACTTAGCTGGGTGTGAGCTACTTGGGAGGCTGAGGCACAAGAATCGCTTGAACCCGAAAGGTGGAGGCTGCAGTGGGCCGAGATCATGCCACTGCACTCCAGCCTGGGCAACAGAGGGAGACCCTGTCTCAAAAAACCAAAACAGGCCGGGTGCAGTGGCTCACGCCTGAAATCCCAGCACTTTGGGAGGCCGAGGCAGGTGGATCACGAGGTCAGGAGTTCAAGACCAGCCTGGCCAACATAGTGAAACCCCATCTCTACTAGAAATACAACATTTCTTTAGTAAAAATTTTTGTACTAAAAATACAAAAATTAGCCAGGTGTGGTGGCACATGCGTGTAGTCCCAGCTACTTGGGAGGCTGAGGCAGGAGAACCACTTGCACCCAAGAGGTGGAGTTTGCAGTGAGCCGAGACCATGCCACTACACTCCAGCGTGGGTAACAGAGCGAGACTCTGTCTCAAAAACAAACAAACAACAAACAAAAGGAAGATATATGTAATCAATCCATAAACAAATGAACAATATCATTTCAGATAATCAGAGCCATGAAGAAGATAAAACAGTAAATGACAATGAGGAGAAGAATAAGCTCAGAGAAGAATTTTTGGATGAAGTGACATTTGAGCAGAGCCATGAATAATGAAAAGAAGTGAGCCATTCAAAGATTTAGGAAAAAGCGTGGACTGGGAACAGTGAATGAGGCAGAACCAAAGAGAGGAAAGACCTATGGAGCTGGAGCATGGGTGGTGGGGGGCAGGCGGTGGGGGGGAAATAAGATGAAAAGGTAGTTATTCCCATCTTCAAAAGGAAAACAAAAACCTCCCTTTCATCCCACTTATGCCTCAACTCCTGCCCCATATCCGCTTCAAGGCCAAATCTCTTGATCTGATCCTCTACATTTTGTCATCATTTCTTAATTATTAACTTCTTATTCAGTCCAGTCTGGGTTCTGAACCAACCTCTCCACCTCCATCTGTCCAAAAACTGCTTTATTATCAGTGTCACTGGTGACGTTCATGTAACTAATTCCAATACATTCTTTTCAGCTCTTTTTTTTGCTTGACCCCTCAACTATGTTTGTCAGTGCTGACCATCCCCTCCTTCTGGAAACACTCTGACTTTCCTTCTTTCTTTCTGGCTATTGTTTCTTCTCCCTTGCCAGAGTCTCCTTCTCCACTGGCTCTGGGCTGGAGATCCTAGGATTCTGTCTCAGGACCTTTTCCCTTCTCCTCTTTCTCTCAAAAATCACACAGGTTCTGTCACTATTTCGGTTCCAAAAACTTTCACATCTTTATCTCTACCCCAGGCCATTCAAATGCCCAATAGCCTAATAGCTTACATGACTGACCATTTGACATAAACACCCTCAGCCCAATGTCTCCAATAATGAACTCGTTATAGTAGCCGCCTCCTCCAGTGGTTGATCTCTCTTTTAGCAAATGGCACTATGATCCACTTTATAGCTCAGTCTAGACACCGGGAAGATATCCTTGATTTCTTCCTCTTCCTCATTCACATTGAATCAATCATAATCACAATCCTACCTCCAATATGTATCTCAGTAGTTCTTTTTTTTCTGAGATGAAGTCTCTCTCTGTCGCCCAGGCTGGAGGTGTACAGTGGCGCAATCTCAGCTCACTGCAACCTCTGCCTCCTGGGTTCAAGTGATTCTCCTGCCTCAGCCTCCCGAGTAGCTGGGATTGCAGGTGTGTGCCACCACGCCAGGCTAATTTTATTGTATTTTTAGTAGAGACGGAGTTTCACCGTGCTGGCCAGGCTAGTCTTGAACTCCTGACCTCATGATCCGCCTGCCTTGGCCTCCCAAAGTGCTGGGATTACAGGCATGAGCCACCATGCTCATTTTCTTCTATTTCCATAGCCACCGCTTATTTTAAGTCACTGCATTCTCTTGTGTGACTTAATGGCAGTAGTTCCTAACTGCTCTACCTGCATCCATCATTGCCTCTCTCCAGTTTATTATCCACATGGCAACTAAAGTGATCTTTTGAAAAGCAAACATCTTGTGTCACCCCATGCACAAAATCCTTTAATAGCTCTCCTAATCCTTAGGATTAAATTTCAAATCCTTAATATTATCAAAAATTCCTGCAAGACTTACTTTTGATGGCAGGAATCAGAAATTCAACTAAAAGTGCCTCATTCAGTAAGGATATTTATTATCATCCAGCTCAGTGGCTTACACCTGTAATCCCAGCACTTTGGGAGGCAGAGGCAGGCTGATCATGAGGTCAGGAGTTTGAGACCAGCCTGGCCAACGTGATGAAACTCTGTCTCTAATAAAAATACAAAAATTAGCTGGGCATGGTGGCACACACTTGTAAGCCCAGCTACTCAGGAGGCTGAGGCAGGAGACTCGCTTGAACCCAGGAGGTAGAGGTTGCAGTGAGCCAAGATCATGTCACTGCACTCTAGCCTGGGGCAACAGAGCAAGACTCTGTCTCAAAAAAAAAAAAAAGGTATTTATTATCGAATATGGCAAACTAGTCCAGGTGTTAACAGTTCCAGAGATGTCTCAGCAGCTCAATTATGTCCTCACAGCCTCAGCCCCTTGCCATCCTCAGCATGTCTCCCTTATGGCTGAAACAGTCACTTCTATACACAACATCCAAAAACAAAAAGAAAAGGGTAAGATTTCCCCCTTGTAGCTCTCTCTTCTTTTACATGGGAGAAAAATGCTTCCTAGAGGCCTTCCTCTGCAGACTTCCCTTCCTATCTAATTAGTCAAAATTGGGCACCATTGCCATCCTAAATCAGTCACTAGCAAAAGAGAATGGCTTAAACTCATTATTTATTCCACAGGACTTGGCACCTCAGCTCTCTGAAACAACATAAATAGGGTTCTTATACCAAGAAAGGAGATGAGACAATTGGATGGACCAACAGTAAGGTTTCCCAAAGTAACTATTTGGGGGTCTTAGCTGCTTTCACTCTCCTCCCTATTTTTCAGGCTTCTAAATTTCTCTACTTATTTCAATCCTTGAGCGTGTTAAGCTCTCTCTGACTCAAGGCCTTTATCCATGCTTTTATTTTTCTCTTGGACTTAACACTTCCTACCCAACATTCTGCCATTCATAACTCAACTTTCTCAAATTTTTGTGTTTTTGTTTTTGTCTTTGTTTTCCCTGAGATGGAGTCTCGCTCTGTCCTCCAGGCTGGAGTGCAGTGCCACGATGTCAGCTCACTGCAACCTCTGCCTCCTGGGTTCCAGCAGTCCTCCTGCCTCAGCCTCCTGAGTAGCTAGGATTACAGGTGTGAGCCACCACGCCCGACTAATTTTTGTAGTTTTAGTAGAGATGGGGCTTCACCATGTTGGCCAGGATGGTCTTTCTCTTTTGACCTCATGATCCACCCACCTCAGCCTCCCAAAGTGCTGGGATTATAGGCATGAGCCACCACCCCTGGCCAAATTTTGGGTCTTAGTTTAGAAATCTTTCTTTTATTTCTTTCTTTTTTTTTTTTTTTTTTTTTTGAGATAGGGTCTTGCTCTGCTGTCCAGGTTGGAGTGCAGTGGTGCCATCATGGCTCACTGCTGCAGCCTCAACCTCATGGGCTCAAACAGTCCTCCCACCTCAGTCCCATGAGTAGCTGGGACCACAGTCATGTGTCACCACACTCAGCCAACTTTTGTATTTTTTGTGGAGACCGTGTCCCGATATGCTGCCCAAGCTGATCATGAACTCCTGAGCTCAAGCAATTCTCCTGCCTTGGTCTCTCAAGGTACTGGGATTATAGGCATGAGCCACAATGCCTGGCCTTGGAAACCTTTCCAAATCACATTCATCTCATACTATCGTCTTAGTTTTTCATGGCCTGTTATATTTGCCTTCCTATGTGGCTACTCTGAGGGCTAGAGTACCTGGCATGTGAGAGGTGACAAATATATTCATATTTATACATGTCTTTCAATAATTATCTCACAAGGTGAATATTATTATTCCCATTTTATATGCTCAGATTATTTAACTTAGCAAAAGTCACATAGGAAATAAGTTGTAGAACCAGATTTTAATTCTAGATTATCTTTTATTTTAAAAAATCTATGCATTTTTTCACTAAGGCTCTGCTGTAGAGATGAGATGCATAAAAATTCTTAGAAAATAATAAAACAGTATTAAACAAAATGAGGCAGGCAAATGGGATATGGAAGGATAAAAGCATCGGATATAATAAGACTCTTTCGTAGAAACGGGGTCTCGCCAGGCACCGTGGCTCATGCCTGTAATCCCAACACTTTGAAAGGCCAGGGCGGGCAGTTCACCTGAGGTGAGGAGTTCGAGACCAGCCTGGCCAACATGGTGAAAACCCGTCCCTACTAATAATACAAAAAAATTAGCCAGGCATGGTGGTGCATGCCTGTAATCCCAGCTACTCGGGAGGCTAAGGCAGGAGAATCGCTTGAACCTGAGAGGCGGAGGTTGCAGTGAGCCGAGATCATGCCACTTCACTGCAGCCTGGGTGACAGAATGAGATTCCGTCTCAAAGAAAAGAAAAAAAGAAACAGGGTCTTGCCATGTTGCCTAGGCTGGTCTCAAACTCCTGGAGGCAAGCAATCTCTCCTTGGCCTTTCAAAGTGCTGGGATTGTAGGCGTGAGCCATCACAACAGGCCAATAAGACTCCTAATAAATCTTTTTCTTTCTCTCTTTTATTTTTTCTTTCTTTCTTTCTTTCTTTCTTTCTTTCTTTCTTTCTTTCTTTCTTTCTTTCTTTCTTTCCTTCTTTCTTTCTTTCTCTCTTTCTTTCTTTCTTTCTCTTTTTTTCTTTCTTTTTTTGGAGACAGGGTCTTTCTCTGCGATTCAGGCTGGAGTGCAGTGGCGCAATCTTGGCTCACTGCAATCTCCATTTCCCAGGCTCAAGTGATCCTCCCATCTCAGCCTCCCAGGTAGCTGGAACTACAGGCATACACCAACATGCCCAGCTAATTTTTTGTATTTTTTGTAGAGATGGGGTTTCACCATGTTGCCCAGGCTGGTCAATCTTTAAACTTATAGATGACAAGGGTGATGATGATAACAGTGATGGTGATAGTGTCAGCCTGAGAATAAATTCACAATTCAGTTTCTAATCCCTGAAGTATATCAAAAGTATAGATTAGTACAAAGAAAATTTGAAAGGCCTATAATCAACATCCTGTCACCGAGAAGACTAATGTATCTCTCAACCAACCCAAAGGAAAGCAAAGCTACAGCTCTTTAAAACATCTAGAAAAATATGTACTTCACTTATTTATTTCCACAGAAGGGATGAAAAGAAATTAGTTTATAATTTGAAGTGGGGTTGAAGAAATGAGAAAAACATTCCTATATTCTTTGTAGTTCATTTATTAACAAAACCATTAGGAAACCCGAATGTTCATCATAGAGAAATGTTTTTGTAAAGTATGATAAATTCACTCAATGAATAGATAAAACAATGTTAAAAATGTTTGGCCCACCATTTTTAGGTCCATTAGAAAGTATTTCATAAAATAAAAAAAGTACGTAGACAAGATAACATATGGATATTTATTGTAGTGTTGTTTGTTATAGCAAAATATTAGAAACATTTTATTTTTGAGGCATTTTATTTATTTATTCATTTTTGTATTTATTTTATTTTGAGACAGTGTCTCATTCTGTCATCCAGTCTGGAAAGCAGTGGCTCACACATCACTGCAGCCTTGGCCTCCTGGGCTCAAGCGATCCTCCTACTTCAGCCTCTTGAGTAGCTGGGACAATGGGCACATGCCACCATGCTCAGGTAATTTAAAAATTTGAAATTTTTTGTAGAGACACAGTCTTGCTATGTTGCACAGGCTGGTTTTGAACTCCTGGGTTCAAGTCATCCTCCTGCCTTCACCTCACAAAGCACTTGGATGACACTCATGAGCCACTGCAGCCAGCTAGAAACATTTTAAATATCCACCAATAGGTGACTGGTTAAATAAATTATGGCATCTCCAGATTGCTGTGAGCTGAGATTGCGCCACTGCACTCCAGCCTGGCAACAGAGCGAGACTCTGTCTCAAAAATAAATAAATAGATAAATAAATAAAGCCATCTCCATACAATGGAATACTATGCAGCCATTAAAAAGCAAGGCAGCTTTATAACTGCCCTAGAGAAACCCCTCTGAGATGTATTATTAAGTGAAAAAAGCGAAGTACACAACTGCATTTATTGTGCACTATCATTGATTTTTTGAGAGACTATACATGCGCACACACATAGGTATAAGTGTTTATGTGTATGTATAACATATGTAGATGCACAATATGTATATATACTGTTTATGCATATTGATTTTTTGAAAAGATACATAAGAAATGAATAACTGTGGTTGTTGCTAAGGAGGGGAACTGGTTCCTGGGGAACAGAAATGAAAGAAAGACTTTTACTGTAGGATCTTTTGTGCATCTTGAAATTTATACTGTTTGTATGCAGTGCCAAGTTAAATATTAATAAATAAAAATTAATAATTTCAACCAGGCATAGTGGTATGTGCCTGTAATCCCAGCTACTCAGCTGGCTAAGGTGAGAGTGTTACTGAACTGAAACTGCCTTTGCAGAATTATGACTGAGACAGCAAAAGAGATCTAACTTAATTGACTCCATCTTGCTTCTAACCTCCAAGCTGTCCTTGTTCATTCCCTGGGCATAGGCTGAACTAACTTTGGGAAAAACTTAGTTTATAGTTTAAAACAAAGACAGTAACAGCCCATTCCCAAAGCAGACCTCCTTGCCTGGGGACTAGACTGCCTTTGTAGCACTAACATTAGCCACAAGTTTAGAAACTATGGTTTAGGAGTCATGCAGCTAGAGGCTACAAGATTCTGACCCTCCCTAAACTGCTCCTAAGATGAGTGCTTAAGACATTTTGCAGACTCTACACTTGATGGATCAGTTGGCACCACCCAGATCAATAAACTGGCTCATCTCATCTTGCAGCCCCACCCAGGAACTGACTCAGTGCAAGAAGACAGCTTCAACTTGCTATGATTTCGTCTCTGACCAATCAGCATTCCTGGCTCACTGGCCTCCCCTCTCCGCCATCAAATTGTCCTTAAAAATTCTGCTCCCCAGGGAGACTGATTTGAGTGATAATAAAACTCTGGTCTCCCATACAGCTGGCTCTGCATGAATTACTCTTTCTCTGTTGCAAATCCCCTGTCCTGATGAATAGGCTCTGTCTAGGCAGAGGGCAGGGTGAACCCTTTGGGCAGTTACAAAACCAGGCCTGTTTTGCCCACACCACAGTAAGCCAACCATGAACATAATGAGTTTTGTAGCGGAGAAAGAATTTATTTATGTGGGCTGCCAAGCAAGGAGATGGGAGAACGGGTCTCACATCCGCCTCCCCAAAGATGGAGTTTAGGGACATTTATGGGCTAGAAGAGCAGGGTGGTCTAAGGTGTGGGGAAAGATAATTAGGCATAAGGAAAAGTGAGGTAATCAGTGTTCTGTAAAAGTGTAGTCTAGATTTTTGGTTCTTCATAGGATACATGTTCAAAAAATGGCAGCATTGGCCGGGCAAGTGGCTCAGGCCTGTAATCCCAGCACTTTGGGAGGCTGAGGTGGGAGGATGACTTGAGCCCAGGAGTTTGAGGCTGCAGTGAGCTATGATCGCAACACTGTACTCCAGCCTGGGTGATCCTGTCTCTGTAAAAAAGAGAAAGAAAAGAAAAGAAAAGAAAGAAAGAAAGAAAGAAAGAAAGAAAGAAAGAAAGAAAGAAAGAAAGAAAGAGAGAAAGAAAGAAATCAAGAGAAAGGGAGGGAGGGAGGGAGAGAAGGAAGGAGGGAGGAAGAGAGGAAAGAAGGAAGGAAGGAAGGAAGGAAGGAGGGAAAGAAGAAAGAGAAAGAAAGAAGGAAAGAAAGAAAGAGAGAAAGAGAGAAACATGGCAGCATTAGCATGATCTGAGGTGGAGCTCTCAGCCCTCTGATGTCAAAGGTCACCCATCAGACATGCGCGCAGGCCCAGTTGAAGGATCAGTGGTCCCACCTGGTTTGAGCTGAACCAAAGCTGATTCTATGTTCCTGAAAAACAACTTAGGCAACTATTACCTTTGTGACCCATACATCAGAGATGTTATTTATAGTAAGGCTGAAGGGGCCCTTTCTTTACGGAAGAAAAAAAAAAAAAACAGCTAAAAGCAAGTGACATCAGTGTCAGGTTTGCCCTCAGCTTTAGGAGAATTGCTTGAGCCCAGGAGTTTGAGACCAGCCTGAGCAAAATAGCAGGACTCCATCTCAAAAAAAAAAAAAAAAAAAAAAAAAAACATAGAGGGGTTGGGGAAAAGGGGAGAGAGAGAGCATTAGGACAAATACCTAATGCATGCGGGGCTTAAAATCTAGATGACGGGTTCATAGGTGCAGCAAACCACCACGGCACATGTGTACCTATGTAAAAAACCTGCACATTTAGCACACGCATCCCAGAACTTAAAGTAAAATAAAATAAAATAAACATAATAATAACTTTTTTTTTCTTTGAGATGGAGTCTCGTTCTGTCACCAGGCTGGAGTGCAATGGTGCAATCTCAGCTCACGGCAACCTGCACTTCCCAGGTTCAAGCGATTCTCCTGCCTCAGCCTCCTGAGTAGCTGGGACTACAGGTGCGTGCCACCATGCCCAGCTGATTTTTGTATTTTTAGTAGAGACAGGGTTTCACCGTGTTGGCCAGGATGGTCTCGATTCCTTGACCTCGTGATCCACTCGCCTCAGCCTCCCAAAGTGCTGGGATTACAGGCCTGAGCCACCACGCCCGGCCTAATAATAACTTTTAACATACATGTACCCTTTAACTCAACATTTCTACTTCTTGAACTAATGTGTAGGCAAATGTGCACAAGGAGGTTTGAACAGAAATGTTGTTCTTTTTTTTTTTCTTTTTTGAGACAGAATCTCACTATGTTGCTCAGGCTGGAGTGCAGTGGCATGATCTCGGCTCACTGCAACCTCCACCTCCCAGATTCAAGTGATTCTCCTGTCTCAGCCTCCCGAGTACCTGGGATCACAGGTGCCCGTCACCAAGCCTGGCTTATTTTTTTTGTATTTTTAGTAGAGACGGGGTTTCACCATGTTGGTCAGGGTGGTCTCGAACTCCCGACCTTAGGTGATCCAGCCCCTCCTCAGCCTCCCAAAGTGCTGGAATTACAGGCGTGAGCCACTGGCCCCAGCCTGTTGTTCTCGGAAACACTGTCTATAGTACCAAAAATATGCAAGCAACAAAATTTCTATTTATTAGAGGGATAATTAAATATATTACAGTGTAATATATTTAAAAGATAAATATTAAATGCAGCAGTTAAAAAGAACTTTTTGGGGGGGCAATGGGGACAGGCTCTCGCTCTGTCATCCAGTCTGGAGTGCAGTGGCTCACTGTTTCTGCAGCTTCAACCTCCTGGGCTCAAACAATCCTCCCACCTCAGCCTTCAGAGTAGCTGGGACTAGAGGTGCCTGTCACCACGCCTGGCTAAGTTTTTTATTTTTAGTAGAGACGAGGTCTCATTATGTTGCCTAGGCTGGTCTCAATCTCCTGGGCTCAAGCTATCCTCTTGTCCCAGCCTCCCAAAGTGCTGGGAATACAGGCATGAGCCACAGCGCTTAGCCTAACAAACAAAACTTTTGATAGCACTTAACTATGTATCAGGTATTATTCCAAGTGTTTTATATGTGTTCACTCATTTAATCATCATCATAACTCTATGAAATAGGTAACTAATATTATCTTCCTGCTTTTTACAGAGAAACAGAGGTACAGACAGTCTAAAAACTTGCCTCAGATTACATTTATGATTAAAAAAAACAGCTGAGTTGAAGCCAGGAATTCTGACTCTAAATGTCAATGAACCTAACCCTTACGCAATATTGACCTTCTTCTATTTTTTCCAAGACATTGTTAACTAAAAAGAGATGTTATTGAAGAACACAAAAATCAGGCCAGTCGTGGTGGTTCACACCTGTAATCCCAGCACTTTGGGAGGCTGAGGCTGGCAGTTCACCTGAGGTCAGGAGTTCGAGACAAACCTGGCCAACATGGTGAAACCCTGTCTCTACTACAACTATAAAAAGTAGCCGGGCATGGTGGCAGGAACCTGTGATCCCAGCTACTAGGGAGGCTGAGGCAGGAGAATTGCTTGAACCTAGGAGGCGGAGGTTGCAGTGAGCTGAGATTGTGCCACGGCACTCCAGTCTGGGCGACAGAGCCAGACTCCATCTTAAACAAACAAACAAACAAACAAACAAACAAACAAACTGTGGACAGCAGGCTTTGCTTGTTCCTGGCAAACCTGGAAGTGTGTCCCTTTTATAATTCTTTATATTCTTAACCTTAACATTAAATTACAGGTTAATTTGGAAAGAACTGCCATATCTACAGTGCTGAGTCCATAAATAAGGTATATCTCTCTATTTAAGTGCTCTTTCAAATTCTTCAGCTTTTTGTTTGTTTTGTTTTGAGATAGGGTCTCACTCCTGCCCCCCAGGCTGGAGTGCAGTGGCGCAATCTTGACTCACTGCAACCTCCGCCTCCTGGGCTCAAGCTGTTCTCCTGCCTCAGCCTCCCGAGTAGCTGGGATTACAGGCACCTGCCACCACACACAGCTAATTTTTGCATTTTTAGTAGAGACAGATTTCACCATGTTGGCCAGGTTGGTCTTGAACTCCTGACCTCAGGTGATCTGCCAGCCTTGGCCTCCCAAAGTGCTGGGATTACAGGAGTAAGCCATCGTGCATGGCTACATATACTTCTTATGGAGAAAAAAGATTCTATATTCCTCACTGAGGGAAGTCAATGCCCACACACTCAAGGCCACAGCTTTCTCTTGCTGAGTGTCCTTGGCAAGTTTTTTCTTTAGTCTTAGTTTCCCCATCTGAAAAAACACAGTGTTTACCTACAGAATTGTTGTGAGAGGTTAAAAGCAATAGCAAGTAAATCCTTGAGTCATTGCCTGGTAGGTGGTGTTAAGTATCAGTTCTCTCTCTCTCTGACTTCAATCATTCTGAAAATATTCAATAAAAGCCTAATTTGTATTAAGCACCTCATTAGACATTGGGGGGCACAGTCCAGAGCAAGGCTCAATGGAGTGAACAGCTATTGTTTTCAGCTGCCAAGCATCTCTTCACCTTCTTCTGTAACAACACCATACACCCTTCCTTTGGGGGAATTTTTCCTTCATCAAGCCAATATCCAACGGATAGCATTTTGATTGATTACTATGAACTGTCTCACGTGTCCCTGTGAAGAGAACACCAAACAGGCTTTGTGTGAGCAACAAGGTTTTGGGATAGGTGGTGGAATTAAGAGCAATGTTTTGGGGGCAGGGGGTGGATCTCACAAAGTACATTCTCAAGGGTGGAGAGAATTACAAAGAACCTTCTTAAGGGTGGGGGAGATTATAAAGTACATTGATCAGCTAGGGTGGGGCAGAAACAAATCACAATGGTGGAATGTCGTCAGTTAAGGCTATTTTCACTTCTTTTGTGGATCTTCAGTTGCTTTAGGCCATCTGGATGTATACATGTAGGTCACTGAGGATATGATGGCTTAGCTTGGGCTCAGAGGCCTGACATTCCTGTCTTCTTCTATTAATAAGAAAAATAAAACAAAATAGTGGTAAAGTGTTGGGGGGGGCAAAAATTTTGGGGGGTGGTATGGAGAGATAATGGGCAATGTTTCTCAGGGCTGCTTCGAGTGGGATTAGGGGCAGCGTGGGAACCTAGAGTGGGAGAGATTAAGCTGAAGGAAGAATTTGTAGTAAGTGGTGATATTGTGGGGTTGTTAGAAGGAGCATTTGTCGTATGGAATTATTGGTGACGGCCTGGATGCAGTTTTGTATGAATTGAGAAACTAAATGGAAGACACAAGATCCAAATAAAAGAAGGAGAAAAACAGGTATTAAAGGACTAAGAATTGGGAGGACCTAGGACATCTAATCAGAGAGTATCCAAGGGGGTCCAAGGGGGTTTAGCGTAATTACTTGCTTGGTTGGCAAGTTTTTAAGCTCTATCTTTGAGGTTTTTTTTAATGTTGTCATATACCAGGACAGATTGATTTAGGGAAAAACAACACTCTTCATTTAAAAATATACAGAGTCCTCCTTTTTCAGCAATGAGTAAATTGAGACCTCGGCAATTTTGGAGGAAATGCAAAGCCAGCAATTGTTTGTTAAAGAAGGATTAGAAATGGCTAGGAGACAGAGAGTGAGATTGATAGTGTGGTGGAGATAGCTGGGGAGAGGTAGCGGGTGGCATAAGAATGGGAACGAGGATAAGACTGAGTATAAAAGTAAAGAACAGGACTTCATCAGGGTGAAAGTGTTGGAGTGTGTCCTGTCAGCAAAGATCATCTATCCACTCAAAGAGGGAGTCAAGAGTGGAGGATTGGGAATAGATATTCATGATGGAAAGGAAATGAGAGGTTTTAAGAGGCAGGCTAACAGCTTGTAACCTACATGGAAGAGGTCATGAAATGATGACAGAATAGAATGGGCCTGTGAGGCTGGAAGGAGATATTTTCCTTTGTCCAAGAACCATTTGCCTTGTGTGGGAAGAGATTGATAGGTGGAAACTTCAGTAAGAGAGTAAATAGGAGTGACCAATGAGAAGGAGAAAAACTGGCCATGAGGGACAGAAGTTGGAATGCTAGCTGCTTCTTTAGCTACCTTATCAGCATAAGTGTTGCCCTGAGTGATGGGATCTGATGCCTTTTGATGGCCCTTGCAGTGAATGACTCCAGCTTCCTTTGGAAGTAGAGCAGCTTTGAGAAGAGTTTTTATTAAAGAAGTGTTAATGATGGAGAAGGACTCTTGCATAGTGAGGAAATTTCTTTCTGCCCATGTAACAGCATGGTGGTGCAGGATATGGGAGGCATATTTAGAGTCAGTATAAATATTGACGCATAGTCCCTTTGCAAGAGTGAGGGCCCAGGTTAAGGCAATGAGTTCGGCTTGCTGAGAGGTACTGGAGGAGGGCAGAGTGGTAGCCTCAATGATAGATGTGGAAGATACTATAGCATAACCTGCCTTTGCTGGTGAGTGGCGATTAGGGCTGGTGGAACTGCCATCAATAAACCAAGTGTGATCAGGGTAAGGAACAGGAAAGAAGGAAATATGGGGAAATGGAGTGAATGTCAGATGGATCAGAGAGATACAGTCATAGGGGTCAGGTGTGGTATCCAGAATAATGTGGGAGGCCGGATTGAAGTCCGGGCCAGTAATAATGGTAATTGTGGGAGACTCAACAAAGACTGAGTATAGCTGAAGGAGCTGGGGGGCAGAAAGCATATGTATCAAACGTGAGGAGGACAATAGATTTTGAAAGTTATGGGAACTGTAGAGAGTAAGTGGAGCATAGCTTGTGATTTTGAGAGCCTCTAAAAGTATTAAAGCAGTTGCAGCCGCTGCATGCAGACGTGAGGGCTATGCTAAAACAGTAAGGTCAAGTTGTTTGGACAGAAAGGCTACAGGGTGCAGTCCCGGCTCTTGTGTAAGAATTCTGGCCACACAGCCCTGTACTTTGGCTGTGTGTAATGAAAAGGGTTGGGATGAGTTAGGGAGAGCTAGTGTGGGAGCAGCTTTTAGGGCTGTTTTTTAAGGAATGGAAAGGGGAGTGGGGAACGGATTTAGGATTTATGGGGTCAGCTAGGTTTATCTAGAACAGAATGGGTTGTGGAGGGAGGTATTGAGGATAGGAGAGTATATTGGTTTGGCACCACAGGGTGGATAGGCAAGATAATTTGGTTGATAAGGCACAGATCTGAACTAACCTGTAAGACTTGTCTGGTCTTTGGACAGGTAAAATGGTGGAATTGTAAGGAGTTTATAGGCTTTAAAAGGCCATGCTGTAACAGGCAAGTGATAGCAGGCTTTAATCCTCTTAAAGCATGCTGCGGGATGGGATATTGGCATTGATCGGGGTAAGGGTGACTAGGTTTTAATGGGATGCTAAGGGGTGCATCATCCGTCACCAAGGAGGGAGTAGAGGTGTCCTATACTTGTGGGTTAAGGTGGGGAGATACAAGGAGAGGATGTGAAGGAGGCTTTGAACTGGGGGAAAAGGTGGCAATGAGGTGTGGCTGTAGCCCAGGAATAGTCAGGGAAGCAGATAATTTTGTTAAAATGTCTCGACCTAATAAGGGAGCTGGGCAGGTGGGGATAACTAAAAAGGAGTGCATTAAAGAATGCAGTCCAAGTTGGCACCAGAGTTGGGGAATTTTAAGAGGTTTAGAAGCCTGGCCGTCAATACCCACAACAGTTATGGAGGCAAGGGAAACGGGCCCTTGAAAAGAAGGTAATGTGGAGTGGGTAGCCTCCATATTGATTAAGAAGGGTATGGACTTACCCTCCACTGTGAGAGTTACCCAAAGCATCTGTGATGGTCTGGGGGCTTCCAAGGCAATCGGGCAGCGTCAGTCTTCAGCCACTAAGCCGAGAAGATCTGGGAAGGAGTCAGTCAGAGAGCCTTGGGCCAGAGTTCCAGGGGCTCTGGAAGTGGCTGCCAGGTGAGTTGAACAGTCCGATTCCCAGTGGGGTCCCGCACAGATGGGACACAGCTTAGGAGGAATCCCAGGCTGGGGGCATTCCTTGGCCCAGTGGCCAGATTTCCAGCACTTGAAGCAAGATCCTGGGTGAATTGGCCCTGGAGGAACGCCTGACCACTGCAGTTCAGACGTTTTGAAGTTCCTGTGTGCTGGAGATGTGGCTGGGGTTTCTCTCACAGTGGAGGCAAGTAATTGCAACTCAGAAATAGTTGAAACTTGGCTGCCTCTACTCTATTATTGTACACCTAGAAGGCGAGGCTAATTAGGTCCTGTTGCGGGGTTTGAGGGCTAGAATCTAATTTTTGAAGCTTTTTTCTAAAGTCAGGAGCTGACTGGGTGATAAAATGCATATTAAGAATAAGGCGGCCTTCTGGCCCCTCTGGGTCTAGGGTGGTAAAGCGTCTAAGGGTTGCCGCTAAGCGGGCCATGAACTGGGCTGGGTTTTCATCTTTACCTTGGGTAGTTTCTTTAAGTTTGTCATAATTAACAGCTTTGTAAGCTGCCTTTTTAAGCCCTTCAACTAGGCAGGAAACCATGTAATCTCGCCTAGCTATACCTGGGGAATTTGCCTGATAGTTCCTTTGAGGATCTTCTCAGGGAACTGTTCTAATGCCTTCCTGGAGGTGTGGCTCATGAAGCCGGCAGTTATCAGCATGAGATTGGGCTAGAGAAAAAACTCTTTCCCGTTCATCTGGGGAGAGGCTAGAAGTTAGGATGACATTTAAGTAACTCCAGGTTAAACTGTAGGACAGAGTTAGATATTGGAATTCCTGTATATATTTAGTGGGGTCTGATGAGAAAGAGCCTAAACGCTGACTAATCTGAGAGAGGTCTGAGAGAGAAAAAGGCACATGTACCCTGACTATGCCTTCAGCTCCAGCCACCTCTACAAGAGGAAATCGTTGGGCACGTGGGGGAGGGCTAGTTCCAAAACGAAACTGTAAGCTAGGCCTGGGTGTTGGGAGGGGAGGTGATAGAAGGATTATAGGGTTGGGGAGCAGAGGCTGAGGAAGAACCGGGACCTGGCAGCAGCCTGGGGAGAAGGGGAGAGGTCAGATGAGTCCATAGAAAAGGATTCAAAGGACTCAGAGCTTGGGGTGGAGACTGAAGGAACAGACAGGAGAGAAAGAAGAAAGATTTGGGATGAGTCGCATTGGGAGCAGAGACTAGGGAGGGACCGACATGTAAAAGAATGCCTGGACATCAGGCACCTCAGACCGTTTGCCCATTTTTTGACAAAAATTATCTAGATCTTGTAGGATAGACAAATTGAAAGTGCCATTCTCTGGCCACTCGGAACTACTGTCAAGTTTGTATTGGGGCCAAGTGGTATTGCAGAAGAAAATAAGATGCTTAGATTTTAGGCCAGGCGAGAGTTGAAGAGGTTTTAAGTTCTTGCGAACACAGGCTAAGGGAGAAGAAGGAGGAATGGAGGGTGGAAGGTTGCCCATAGTGAAGGAGGCAAGTTTAAAGACAAGGGTAGAGACACGGAGAAGGGGGCGGGTGAGCAGCCCTGGGCTGCAATGTGGGTGAGCAGCCAAAGCAGACGTCCCTGCAATTGATTTGCCACCAAGGGAATGTGGGTGAATGATGAAGGCAGGCATCCCTGCAGTGATCAGACACCAATGAAATGCAGGTGAATAATCAGGCAGGCATCCCCGCAGTGATTAAACACCAAGAGAAGACTGTCTTCCCAAGTCTGTGACCAGCACCGGAGTTTTGGGTCCACAGATAAAATGTGTCTCTTTTGTCTCTACTAGAGAGGAAAAAGAACTGGAATTGGAAGGACAGGGAGATTGAAGGGTAGCGAGAGAGGAAGACTGAAGGGTAGCGAGAGAGGCTGGAGAAGAGAGAAAAGACCACTTTCCCGATTTGAAATTGGTGAGATATTCCTTGGGTTGGTTGGTCTGAGGACCCGAGGTCATAGGTGGATCTCCTCACGGAGTGAGGGCGAGGATGGGGTACCGGTCTCCTGAACGAGTCCCCCTGTCCTGGGTTTTGGCACCAAATGTCTCACATGTCCATGTGAAGAGACCACCAAACAGGCTTTGTGTGAGCAACAAGGCTGTTTATTTTACCTGGGTGCAGGCTGGCTGAGTCCAAAAAGAGAGTCAGCAAAGGGTGGTGAGATTATCATTAGTTCTTATAGGTTTTGGGATAGGTGGTGGAATTAAGAGCAATGTTTTGGGGGCAGGGGGTGGATCTCACAAAGTACATTCTCAAGGGTGGGGAGAATTACAAAGAACCTTCTTAAGGGTGGGAGAGATTATAAAGAATCTTCTTAAGGGTGGGGGAGATTACAAAGTACGTTGATCAGTTAAGGTGGGGCAGAAACAAATCACAATAGTGGAATGTCATCAGTTAAGGCTATTTTCACTTCTTTTGTGGATCTTCAGTTGCTTCAGGCTATCTGGATGTATATGTGCAGGTCACTGGGGATATGATGGCTTAGCTTGGGCTCAGAGGCCTGACACGAACCACACACAATGTTAAATGTAATGTATGTGTATGTATGCATGTGTATGTTTCAGTGATATAACAATGACTTGTTGAGGCTGCCACTGATAGTCTCCACTTTTTGTCCTTCATGGCCCTCCTCTGACATGGGTAGGAGTTCCTATTGCTGTGACCTGCAGCTTCCCCAGTGTCTGCCCTTCGTAAACATAGTTAAAATACTTCTTTTTTATCTCTTAGCTATGCAGCATCTCACCAATACTTCTTTCTTCAGATTTGAGTTCTGTTGCCTGCAACCAAACTAACCGACACATTTATCCTGTCCTCAAGACTTTCATGGCCTATTATGTGATATGTATAGAAAAATAGCCCTTGAGGCCGGGCGCGGAGGCTCACGCCTATAATTCTAGCACTTTGGGAGGCCAAGATGGGTAGATTGCCTGAGGTCAGGAGTTTGAGACCAGCCTGGCCAAAATGGTGAAACACTGTCTCTACTAAAAATACAAATATTAGCCAGGTGTGGTGGCAGGTGCCTGTAATCCCAGCTACTCGGGAGGCTGAGGCAGGAGAATTGCTTGAACCTGGGAGGTGGAGGTTGCAGTGAGCCGAGATTGTGCTACGGCACTTCAGCCTGGGTGACAGAGCCTAGATCACGCCATTGCACTCCAGCCTTGGCAACAGAACAAGACTCCGTCTCCAAAAAAAAAAGAGAAAAGAAAGGAAGGGAGGGAGGGAGCGAGGGCATTCCAGATAGAGGGGACCTGGTCAGCCCAGACAAGGAGACCAGAAGCAGCAAGCTCTGTTTGCAGAGACTGCAAACAGTTCCTTGTTGCTGGAATTTTAAGCACACAGCACGCAGTGGGGAGAGAATAAAACTGGAGACCTAGGCAGAGAAGTCATTAAAGCTGTATTTGACAGGTTAAAAACTTTCAACTTGCTTCTGTGGCTTTGTGGAGCCAATTAAGGGTTTAGGTAGAAGAGGGAAAGAGCCATACCTACAATTTTGACAAGTCATTCAGTTTAAGTCAAGGGTTCTCAAACTTTATCTTGCATCAATCACCTGAGGAGCTTGTTAAAATGGCCCCATTCTGAGATATTTCAATTCATTGGGTTGGGGTGAGCTGCAAAAGCCACATTTTTTAGCAGTCCCTGGCTGATTCTGAAGGGGTCAGCAGACCATTCTTTGAGATATACAGTCCTACATGATGGACCACAGCAGACTCTGCAGGTTACTTTGACAGCAGGAGGGACGTCAGGTGGCAGGAGGGATGGAGTTACTCACATTTATTCTAGTGTCTTCTGCCCACAACTCTGCCTCCTCACTACTGGATGACATTACACTGGTTAAATATCCTGGCACTGAAACATAGATATTTCTACAGTTAATAAGATAATTTAAAAAAATTCTTTTTTTTTTTTTTTTTGAGACGGAGTCTCGCTCTGTCGCCCAGGCTGGAGTGCAGTGGCGCGATCTCGGCTCACTGCAAGCTCCGCCTCCCGGGTTCACACTATTCTCCTGCCTCAGCCTCCCGAGTAGCTGGGACTACAGGTGCCCGCCACTGCGCCCGGCTAATTTTTTTGTATTTTTAGTGGAGATGGGGTTTCACCGTGGTCTCGATCTCCTGACCTCGTGATCCGCCCACCTCGGCCTCCCAGAGTGCTGGGATTACAGGCGTGAGCCACCGCACCCGGCCTAAAAAAAATTCTTATCTATAAACCTACTGAGAGTAATAAAGCTTCACAGTATTCTACAGAAATACAAACATCTGAGATATGAATTTGAAAAGCACACCTCCTAAATCCGAAGCAACATTTGATGGTAAAACAAGGCACCATCTCTTAAAGCCAGAAGGACATAATCACAAATAAAATTCTGCTGAATGAAGGATTTATGAGTTCACCCAGGTAAGACAGCCAAGAACCTGAATCTTCTGCCTTGATTTTGGCACAATTGGATTTTCAAACTTGCATATTGCCCTCAGTTTTTCTGCTAGCCAATCTCATTGCTATTTGTTGCTAGGCCCCCCAGATAGCATATTGGGGGCAGCTGTCTTCTTGACATTCTGACCATTGCAGCTTACTTCGACTGTGGGCAGTCACATTACAGCATACCTTCAAAGCATGCTGTCTTCTTCCAGGAATAACTCAGTGAATATTTCAGCAGCTGTCAGTTGGCAACAAAACTGGGTAATGTTTGCCAGGCGTGGTGGCTCATACCTGTAATCCCAGCACTTTGGGAGGCTGAGGCGGGCGGATCACCTGAGGTTGGGAGTTCGAGACCAGCCTGACCAACAGGCAGAAACCCTGTCTCTACTGAAAATACGGAATTAGCCAGGCGTGGTGGTGTATGCCCTGTAATCCCAGCTACTCGGGAAGCTGAGACAGGAGAATCGCTTGAACCTGGGAAGGGGAGGTTGTGGTGAGCCGAGATTGTGCCATTGCACTCCAGCCTGGGCAACAAGAGCGAGACTCAAAAAACAAAACAAAACAAAAAAACTGGGTAATGTTTGAATCAACTCCACATTTGGGGTGTTCTAGCTCAACATGCATGAAATCATGGCATATTTAGAATGGGAAAAGTCAAAAAGGGCATCTGACCCAATTCTCTAATTTTGCAGAGAAGCAAACTGACTCTCAATGAAGTGAAAGCATATTGTATCTGGAATATTACATCCTTCAACTTTCCAGATCAACATATTTGAAATAAAAATTAAGTCATTAAGTACAGTACTTAGAAAGCACTAGCCTATTTAGAAGGGATGTAACTTATTTGGTAAGGTAAAACCACAGATGGTAAAAACATTTAAAAAAAAAACTATTTAAATAGTAGTTTAAAACAAAATTAGCCTGGGCGTGTTGGCTCACGCCTGTAATCCCAACATTTTGGGAAGCTGAGGTGGGAAGATCGCTTGAGCCCGGGAGTTTGAGAACAGCCTGGGTAACAGAGTGAGACCCTGTTTGTACAAAATGTTTTTTTAAAAATTAGTTGGGGCTAAGTTTGCATCATGAGGCTGCATTGAGCCCTGCTCATGCCACCCTACTCCAGCCTGGGTGACAAAGCGAGACCCTGTCTCAAAATAAATAAATAAATAAATAAATAAATAAATAAAACAAAATTAGAAGCAATATAGCAAAGCAGTCCATGGGTGATTAATTGCAGGCAATTATAAGATCTTTTTGTAATTTTTTTTTTTTTGAGACAGAGTCTCGTTCTGTCTCCAGGCTGGAGTGCAGTGGCACAACCTCAGCTCACTGCAACCTCTGCCTCCCAGATTCAAGCGATTTTCCAGCCTCAGCCTCCCGAGTAGCTGGGACTAGAGATGCACACCACCACGCCCAGCTAATTTTTGTATTTTTAGTAGAGACAGAGTTTCACCATGTTGGCCAGGATGGTCTCGATCTCTTGACCTTGTGATCCGCCCACCTTGGTCCTCCAAAGTGCTGGGATTACAGGCGTGAGCCACCGTGCCCGGCCTTTTTGTAATTTTTTAATTTTTTACTGCACAACACCAACAATTATATCAATAGTTTTCTATTGGACATTCTTCTATTACCTACACAACTAACCATCTTTTGTCATTTTGTCACAGAAGAATGTCAATGCTTCGGACTTTACTTTCTTTCTTTCTTTCTTTCTTTTTTTTTTTGAGATGAAGTCTTGCTCTGTCGCCCAGGCTAGAGTGCAGTGGTGCCATCTTGGCTCACTGTAATCTCTGCCTCCGGGGTTCAAGCTATTCCCCCGGCCTCAGCCTCCCGAGTAGCTGGGATTACAGGTGCCCGCAACTATGCCCACCTACAGACTTTACTTTCAGGTAATGTGATTGCTTCCTGTGCTGACACTATAAGTAAATAATGGGTTAATTCTACCCTAAACATAAGTCTTGTCGGAATAAAAACTCAACAAAAATTTTAAACTGAACTACAGGGCTTGTGGCACACATAAGACCTAACTCGGAAGTGATTTTTTTTTATACAGCATAGCAGTGCCCTTTTTCTAGCTTGTCTCTGTGTTATCGAAGTGAATAAATGAAGAAAAAAAACTAAAACAAAAGATTCTAAGTCAGCAGTTGCAGAGGTAAGAGAAGAATCATTGTTTCCTTCACTTTAAGGCCCCTGGAGAGTCCTCCCTCAGGAAGTACGGTGGAAAAATCAATGCCAGATGGCGCTCAAGGAGATGCTGCTAATGGTTTGCTATTGTTAAACCCTCTGTGGAGAAAATTCCCTCACAGTTAATCAATACAGTAATGCAGCTCTACAGACTTTCTATCTCAGGAACCACTGACCTCCATCATAGGTGACCACCCGGCTCAGCGTCACCCCACAGGCCCCAGCAAAAACTATATCTTATGGTACCAATAATTTATAACTTGGTTCAGACGAAGCAGCAGAAATATCCCCCCCTTTCCACCTTTTATTTGTTTTTAAATGGTATTTTAACCAATTAAGGAAAATTTATAAATAATACCAGCTACTACTTGTAAGGCACTCATTATGTACCAGTATGGTGCTGAGCATATTACATCGACTCACTCATTGCATCCTTGACTTTTGGACAGGTATTATCTTCATTTACAGTTAAATAAATGGCACAAGGCTATGCAGCTTGTAGGTGGTGCAGCTGGAATGCAGATGGGGTGGTGGGGGGTGAGTGTGACAACAAAGTTTTAGTTTTTTATCTGCTGCATTATGTTTTCTTTTCTTTTCTTTTTTTTTTTTTTTGAGACGGTGTCTTGCTCTGTCGCCCAGGCTGGAGTGCAGTGGTTCCATCTCGGCTCACTGCAACCTCCACCTCCCAGGTTCAAGCGATTCTCCTGTCTCAGCCTCCCCCATAGCTGGGATTATAGGCGCACTCTACCACGTCTGGCTAATTTTTGTATATTTTTATTTTGAGATGGAGTTTCACTCTTGTTGCCCAGGCTGGAGTGCAATGGCGTGATCTTGGCTAGCGGCAACCTCTGCCTCCCGGATTAAAGCGATTCTCCTGCCTCAGCCTCCTGAGCAGCTGGGATTACAACCATGCACCACCATGCCCAGCTAATTTTGTATTTTTAGTAGAGACAGGGTTTCTACATGTTGATCAGGCTGGCCTCGAGCTCCCGACCTCAGGTGATCCGCCCACCTCAGCCTCCCAAAGTGCTGGGATTACAGGCGTGAGCCACCAGGACTAGCCAATTTTTGTATTTTTAGTACAGATGATGTTTCACTGTGTTGGCCAGGCTGGCCTCAAACTCCTGACCTCAAGCAATCTGCCCGCCTCGGCCTCCCAAAGTGCTGGGACTACAGACGTGAGCCACCACGTCCAGCCTGCATTATGTTTTCTGTTCTAAAATACAAAATTTAAAAGAATAACCTCATAAATAATCTCATAACTTTGATAAATGCTTTCGTTTTCTCATATTCCCTTTCATTGTTGTTCAAGTGTATGTTGCTAAGAACTTCTTTTCTCTTTATTGTTCTCCACTCCTGCTCTATCCGTTTGGTACAGCAATAGTACCCACTTTCCTAGAAGTGGCCTTCAACCCGACACCCCTTTATCAGCCACCAACCACTGGTCATTAGTTCAAGCATGGCTACCTCACCCAAGCTGGGCTAAGTTTGTTCTGTGGGAATTTCAAAATTCAGACAGAGAGATTTCAAAAGTTAGAGAGGAAGGGAGGAAGAGAGGGAGAGAAAATAAATCAGTCTCTTTGCATTAGCTGTAACACAGAAAATTCAAAAGCTGTGTGTAGTTATGTTCTTAATTGTGGACTGAAGAACAAACAAAGCCTTTTTGGCAGTAAGAAAAAGGTACTGCAAAAAGATGAAGAAAAAGGACTCTTGAATTCCTTACAGTTGGCTTATTCCAGAGGCCAGGCTGTGACTCTGTCCTTGGATTCCATGAAATGTCCCAATTTTCCAAAAAAGTTCTCTCTTTTGCTTAAGTTAGCTACAATTTACTCTTGTTACTTGCAATCAAAAGCATCCAAATTAATACTTTTTTAAATGCTGTAAACATTTTCTCAATGGTCTGGAGGGGAAAGGGTTGGAGTGAAGTCTGAAGATGCTCCTTCTCTCCGCCAAAAGGGGAGATAGTCCAAGTCATGCTGACTTAAATAGTGAGGAGACTTAGTGGTTCAGGAAGCTACGAGTCCGGAGGAAGTGCAGGTTTCTGGGATGACTTAATCCAGGGACTCTAGCACCATTTCCCTACTGTTCTTCTGATTTGCCTCCTCCATGTCCACCTCATCCTTGGGCAAGTGGTGAGATAACTGCTGCCTATGAATGCAAGGAAACTTTTCCAGTGTTCCCCAGCACATTTTCATTGGGCTGAATTCTTTTTTCTTTTTCTTTTTTTCTTTTTCTTTTTTGAGACAGTGTCTCACTCTGTCATCCAGGCTGGAGGGCAGTGCTGTGATTTTGGCTCACTGCAACCTCTGCCTCCTAGGTTCAAGCAGTTCTCCTGCCTCACCCTCCCAAGTAGCTGGGATTATAGGCATCTGCCACCATGCCTGGCTAATGTTTGTATTTTCAGTACAGACAGGGTTTCACTATGTTGACCAGGTTGGTCTTGAACTCCAGACCTCAGGTGATTCACCAGCCTTGGCCTCCCAAAGTGCTGGGATTTCAGGTGTGAGCCACCATGCCCAGTCTGGTCCTGATTCTTGTAGCAATTCCTGTGACCAGGGTACAGTCATGTGCTGAGGTTAGGCCCTGAACTAGCATCTGGTAAGCAGGATGGAGATGCATCAGGGTCACTTTCCGGAAGGATGTAGCTGCCACTCTAGGGCCTGGCAGAATAGATGACGGAGATTCTACCACAATGTCACCTTGGGCTCAGCCAGGGGTTTGTTATCTGCCTTATACATGCCCCTTCCCCTTCCTTACTGAGAAGCAATACATATGGTATGAATAGGGCAGGCTGTGAAGGCAGAGTGCCTGAGATTTTTCAGATTCTTGGCTTTCCTCTGGGTCTTTTTCCGGTTCTCAGCAGCAGCTGCCCCTGTCCCATTCTTCGTTTAAAGGAGACACTGGAGTCTTTGGTCTGTGTTAAGGAGACTGTGCTCCCCGTAACCTCTACATGGCCAATGACTGCCCCTTCCGAGACAGCCCAAGAAGCTAGGGGTGAGCCGGGGAACGCCTAGAGTCGGTGATGCTGTTGGCCATGGGCAAGCTGAGCCCACTGCCACATTTTATCTGGTCTGCACCTGCTTCTTACAGCAACTTGATATTTTTCTTGGCCTTGAATTTCTCTGTAGTGGTGCTGGGTGCAAGGTGTTGGCATGTCATGAATACTATCTAAGTGTCTCCAAGATACTAAAGAGTGCAGTACTCTGCAAACAGATTGCCTAGGCTTGGATCCTAGATTTGGCACTTACCAGCATGTGAACTTGGACAGCTTAACTGAACCTTTCCGTGCCACATTCTTTCATCCATAAAACAAAATTAATAATAGCATGTACCACATAGGGCAGTGAGAATTAAGTGAGTTAATATATGTAAAGCATTTTGAAGAGTGGTTGGCTCATAATAAGTCCTAAGTATTTCCTAACACATTATTACTATTATTGTTATTATTATTTTTATTTTTATTTTTGAGATGGAGTTTTGCTCTTGTTGCCCAGGCTGGAGGGCAATGGCATGATCTTGGCTCACCACAACCCCCGCCTCCCAGGTTCAAGCGATTCTTCTGCCTCAGCCTCCCGAGTAGCTGGGATTACAGGCATGCGCCACCACGCCTGGCTAATTTTGTATTTTTAGTAGAGATGAGGTTTCTCCATGTTGGTCAGGCTGATCTCAAACTCCTGACCTCAGGTGATCCACCTGCCTTGGTCTCCCAAAGTGCTGGGATTACAGACATAAGCCACCGCACCCTGCTTCCTAACATTATTATCATTATTATGTATTATCTTAGGTTGCATTCCTAGGAAATAGACTTTTTTTTTTCTTAGATGGAGTCTCGCTCTGTCTCCAGACTAGAGTTGCAGTGGCGTGATCTTGGCTCACTGCAACCTCTGCCTCCCGGGTTCAAGTGATTCTCCTGCCTCAGCCTCCAGAGTAGCTGGGACTACAGGCGTGTGCCACCACATCCAGCTAATTTTTTTATGTTTAGTAGAGACGGGGTTTCATCGTGTTGGCCAGGATGGTCTCTGTCTCTTGACCTCATGATCCACCCGCCTCAGCCTCCCAAAGTGCTGGAATTACAGGCATGGGCTACTGCACCTGGCCTGAGATAGACTTTTTAATATTAACTTTTTTTAAAATTAGAGACAGGATCTTGCTATTTTGCCCAGACTGGAGTGCATTGGTGTGATCACAGCTCACTGAGCCTCAAACTCTTGGGCTAAAATGATCCTCCTGCCTCAGCCTCCTGGGTAGCTGGGATGACACCTAGTTAGACCCTGAGATAGGGATTTGGGTGTAGTAAGGTTATTGGGTAGTACTTTTGGGATCAACCACTGTGAATAAGAGAAAGAAGCAGGATTGGGCAGAGAGAGGCGTTGAACAGTGATGCAGATGCCACAGAGGCCTCAGCCTATCCCCAGGGGAGAGGTGCAGCAGGGATGACACTTGAGGCCTTTGTACCACTCATCATTCCACACTTCTGTTTCCCTATTTCCCTGAGAGTATGTTGGGTGTAGGCTTTCCCTGAGGACAGGTATAATTTGGAGACATGACAATTCCTAGAGTGGGACTTGGCTGTGGGCCATTAGCCGACTTCCCTCCTGGCAGTTGGCAGGAATGAGTGCTTTGGTCATAACCCCGCTTATATGAGACGCATTCACCTAGAAGTCAACCCAAAGACCCATCTAATTGTGATACCAGCACCAAGCTGAGCAATCTGGGCATTGTGTTGTCATGTTTATCAGTCCTGGCTATAGCTTCTCAGAATGATAACTTACCTCCCAACACCCCAGTACTCAAAGAACAAGATTACTGTTAAAAAGTTGGAAAATAGGCCAGGCACTGTGGGACGTGCCTGTAATCCCTGCACTTTGAGAGACTGAGGTGGGTGGATCATTTGAGGTCAGGAGTTTGAGACCGCCTGGCCAACATGGTGAAAACTCATCCCTGCTAAAAATAAAAAAAGTTAGCCAGGCATGGTGGCATGCACCTGTAATCCCAGCTACTCAGGAGGCTGAGGCAGGAGAATTGCTTGAGCCTGGGAGGCAGAGGTTGCAGCGAGCTGAGATCACGCCACTGCACTCCAGCCTGGGTGAGAGAGTGAGACTCTGTCTTAGAAAAAAAGTTAGAAAATAAGAGACTGGGCAACAATACACACTGTCCACTGTTCCAGAACACATACCACATCCTGTTGGACAGGAATAGCAAGAGCTCTGTGACATGCACAGGGTTGAGGCCCTTGATTAACCACACTGGCAGTCTCAGGCAGTACCCCTGAGAAGATTGCCCTTTCTATTCCCCTTATTGAGCCCTAGTTCTGTCTTCTAGAACGTTTTCTTTTATCCCATGTCCTTGTCCATATTTGAACATCAGCATAGATCCTCTTCTAACAGCAATATCTACTAAGCAACTTCTTCCCTGATGACAGACTTTCCAGGTCATGGAGATTACCTGAGAACTGAATGGTCATAAGATGTTCAAAATGACACTTTCTTTTTTTTTTTTTTGAGACGGAGTTTCGATATTGTTGCCCAGGCTGGAGTGCAATGGCACAATCTCGGCTCACTGCAACCTCCACCTCCCGGATTCAAGCGATTCTCCTGCTTCAGCCTCCCGAGTAGCTGGGATTACAGGCATGTGCCACCACACCCAGCTAATTTTGTTTTTTAGTAGAGACGGAGTTTCTCCATGTTGGTCAGGCTGGTCTCGAACTCCCGACCTCAGGTGATTCGCCTGCCTCAGCCTCCCAAAGTGCTGGGATTACAGGAGTCAGCCACTGCTCCTGGCCCAAAGTGACACTTTCAAAAAGTCCTAACAAATTTATCTTATTAATCTGAATCAGGTTATATACAGTCTCAAAATAAGAATGGTCTAAATAATTTAGGCCTGGGATCCTGAAGTAATAATTGGGGAATGGAATGGGTTTATCTAATTGGGGCACATCCCTATAACTGTTCCCTGTTTCTCAATAATTTGGCTTTAAAAATAGTAAATGAAGTAATGGATATTGAAGAATCATCTATACATTGCTCCATTAGTGACTCAACTGGATTGACTGGTTTGATGGGCAAGATATATAAAGCATGGACAAATTTGGAAAATTTTGCCGTATAATCTCCTCCAATTGTACTCAAGAATCCGAAACTGTTCTTTCAGCCAAAACAATTGCTAAAGAGACATAATTTATTCTAGAATATAGTTTAGAGATAAATGTGTAACAAGTGATTATTAGTGGCCAAGAGAGGCAATTAGCAAATTAATTTATTTGGTTTTACTTATTTTTTTTTATAATGGTGGCTTATTGTTCATTTTACATTAGATGGTATGATTTTGCAATCATTACTGTCAAAGGATAAGTAAAAATGCCAAAAAATCAATAAAAATGCATAATGTCCATGGTTAAATAAAATAGGGTGTTGTGTCTGTTTCCCCAATTAGGAACTTGATCTCATTCAGCTTTATAAATCTGACAATTTATCACAAGGTCTTAACCATACTGGAAACATGACCAAAGGCCGGACGCGGTGGCTCACGCCTGTAATCCCAACACGTTGGGAGGCCAAAGCAGACGGATCACTTGAGGCCAGGAATTTGAGACCAGCTTGGCCAACATGGTGAAAAACCATCCCTACTAAAAATGCAAAAAAATTAGTCCGGCATGGTGGCGCGTGCCTGAAATCCCAACTACTTGGAAGACTGAGGCATGAGAATCTCTTGAACTCGCGAGGCGGAGGTTGCAGTGAGCTGAGATCATGCCACTCCACTCCAGCCTGGGTAACAGAGTGAGATCCTGTCTCAAAAACAAACAAACAAACAAAAAACAAACAAACAAACAAAAAAAACACCACACACACAAACAAACATGAACAAAGATTGTTAAACGGCAAACGGAAGTTCCTGGTAACTAGTTGTTCACCATTATTCCACATTTACTAATATTTTTAAAATGAACTCTTCAGGATGAAACTTTTTCTCATCTATCTATAAATCTAGCATAAACTGCAGAAATATAGTGAGTTCTTGAGAAATGAAATTACTAGGCTGGGCGCGGTGGCTCACGCCTGTAATCCCAGCCCTTTGGGAGGCCGAGGCGGGCGGATCACGCGGTCAGGAGATCGAGACCATCCTGGCTAACATGGCGAAACCGCGTCTCTACCAAAAATACACACACACAAAAAAATTAGCCGGGCGCAGTGGCAGGCACCTGTAGTCCCAGCTACTCGGGAGGCTGAGGCAGGAGAATGGCGTGAACCCGGGAGGCAGAGCTTGCAGTGAGCCGAGATCTCGCCACTGCACTTCAGCCTGGGTGACAGAGCGAGACTCTGTCTCAAAAAAAAAAAAAAAAAGAAGAAATGAAATTACCAATATTAATGGCAACATCACCTCATTAGCAAAATAAGACTTCCAAATTAGTTGAAAGTGGTTGAAAACAATTTGCTTTTCTAAAATGTATAAATATATATCATTTGTATTTATGTAGTGAAAATTATTCTTTTTGGGAAAAGTGAAAATGAGTAAATTTTCCAATGCTTTATCTGTCTATAGAAGACATGCACACATATTAATAATCATCTTTCAGGGTCAGGCGCAGTGGCTCATGCCTGTAATCCCAGCACTTTGGGAGGTTGAGGTGGGAGGATCACTTGAGGTCAGGAGTTCGAGACCAGCCTGGACAATGGGGTGAAACCCCGTCCACTAAAACTACAAAAATTAGTCCAGTGTTGTGGTGCATGCCTGTAGTACCAGCTACTCAGGAGGCTGAGGCATGAGAATCATTTGAACCTGGGAGGCAGAGGTCGCAGTGAGCTGAGATCTTACCATTACACTCCAGCCTGGGTGACAGAGCAAGACTCCATCTCAAAAAAAAAAAAAAAGGCCACGCACGGTGGCTCACGCCTGTAATCCCAGCACTTTGGGAGGCCAAGGCTGGAGGATCATGAGGTCAGGAGTTCGAGACCAGCCTGACCAACATGGTGAAACCCCGTCTCTACTAAAAATACAAAAATTAGCTGGACGTGGTGGCACACGCCTGTAATCACAGCTACTCAGGAGGGTAAAGCAGGAGAATCGCTTGAACCTGGGAGGCGGAGGTTGCAGTGAGCCGAGATTACGCCAGTGGACTCCAACCTGAGTGACAGAGCAAGACTCCATCTCAAAACAAAAATAATAATCAAATAATAAATAAATAAATAAAGCTTCAATGAACATCCTGGTAGTCAAATCTTGCACATTTCCTTAATTTTTGCTTTAGGATCATAATTGCTAATTTAATCTGCTTTACATGTTTCTTAATAACAAGGAAATGATTTCATATGCCCTCAAGGACTGAATAGTTTTCAGAATTTGGAAGAGCAATTTGATAAAAATAGAAAATATTAACAATCATACCAGCTTAATTACCAGCTACAACAATTCAAGGAAGAACTGTCCAGTGGCTTAGGACAACTATTTTCCTGGCTACATTAGTTTTGTTTAGAAACTGTTCACCATCAAGCAAACGATGTGGTTTTGGAACAATTTTTAGGTGTTTTTATTGCTTGGCTTAAAATACGTAATTAAGCCATTTGAGTCTTTAAAAAAGTACAACTGAATAAGAATGAAATGAACTCCTTTAATTTTACTATTTTCACCTGTTTAAATAATGCAAACATTTAAACAGAAGTAGTGTTTGTCTAAGAGCACATTCCAGGGAAACCAATAATGGGAGCTCTAATGAGGGCAAAGAAAGGACATAAGGAAGTTTCTGAAGCAGAGCTGGCTGTTTGAGTTATTAGGACCACAGAAAAACTCCCAGCTGAAATCTGGAAATTAGGAAGGGTACTACATCCTCAACATTTATATCAGTTTTGCTTTGTTTCTTCTGCTAGTGTCTTGCCTGTCAACCAGAATCTAAACCTGGTTTGCCAGAGGCAAATCTCAAGCCAATTCTCTACCCCTTATTCCAGTCTTCTTTCTTTTTCAGAGACTGAGTCTTCTCATCACAACCCTTATCAATAGGTGTTTTTTTGTTTTGTTTAGTTTTGTTTTGTTTTTTGAGACGGAGTCTCTCTCTTGTTGCCCAGGCTGGAGTGCAATGGCACAATCTCGGCTCATGGCAAGCTCCACCTCCCGGGTTCAAGTGATTATCTTGCCTCAGCCTCCCAAGTAGCTGGGATTACAGGCATGCACCATCAAGCCTGGCTAGTTTTGTATTTTTTAGTAGAGACGGGGTTTCTCCATGTTGGCCAGGCTGGTCTCGAACTCCCGACCTCAGGTGATCTGCCCGCCTCAGCCTCCCAAAGTGCTGGGATTACAGGCATGAGCCACCACGCCCGGCACCGATAGGTGACTTCTAATGGATCTCCCAGTCATGATCACTACGTTGAGTGACTTACAAATTAGGTCTCTACCTAAAATAATATTAATAGCTATTATTTTTATATATATGTACTACACACTACACTAAAATTTTTAATTATTAGGATTTATTCTCCCAGTCACCCTGGGTTACTATAATCTGCAAGTAACATAAACCTGACTCAAATTCACTTAAACAATAAGAAATTGTATTGGCTCAGCTGGGCATGGTGGCTCATGCCTGTAATCCCAGTACTTTGGAAGGCTGAGGCAAGCAGATCACATGAGGTCGTGAGTTTGAGACCAGCCTGACCAACATGGAGAAACTCCGTCTCTACTAAAAATACAAAATTAGCCAGGCGTGGTGGCCCATGCCTGTAATCCCAGCTATTCGGGAGGCTGAGGCAGAAGAAATCGCTTGAACCTGGGAGGCGGAGGCTGCAGTGAGCCAAGATTGTGCCATTGCACTCCAGCCTAGGCAACAAGAGTGAAACTCCATCTCAAAAAAAAAAAGAAAGAAATTATATTGGCCCAAATAACAGGAAGTGCCATAATATTGCGCTATTGACTTCAGGTATGATTTGATCAGGGTTCTCTCTCCATTTCCCTGAAATTCTGCCCAATTTATACATCAGCTTTGTTCTCAAGTTGGTTTGTTCTTGGTGGGGTAGAATGGGTACTGGTAGCAGTTGGCACTATTTCTGTGTTTTTTGATATATGAAGTAAAAAAGAGACCATGGTTTCCCTTAGAAGAGCAAGAGCAAGGGAAAACTTACCTACTTACCTAGCAGCCCCCATTAAGCCCTTTTTTTTTTTTTTTTTTTTTTTTTTGAGACAGAGTTTCGTTCTTGTTGCCCAGGCTGGAGGTTAATGGCACGATTTTGGCTCACTGCCACCTCCGCCTCCTGAGTTCGTGATTCTCCTCTCTCAGCCTCCCGAGTAGCTGGGATTACAGGCATGCGCCACCATGCCTGTCTAATTTTGTATTTTTAGTAGAGATGGGGTTTCTCCATGTTGATCAGGCTGGTCTCGAGCTCCTGACCTCAGGTCATCTGCCTGCATCAGCCTCCCAAAGTGCTGGGATTACAGGCGTGAGCTTCCATGTCGGGTCCATTAAGTCCTTTTTATTAGCCAGCTCAGGTTGACATAACAAAATACAGAAATTTATTTTCTTACAGTTCTGGAGGCTGGAAGTCCAAGAGCAGGGTGCCACCCTGGTAAGGTGAGGTGAGGACTCTCTTTCTGGCTTGGAAATGGCCATCTTCCCATTGTGTCCTCACATGGCAGAGAGGGAGAGAGCAAGCAAGTTCTCTGGTGTCTCTTTTCACAAGGACATTAATCCCATCATGAAGGCCCCACCCTCATGACCTCTTCCAAACCTAATTTCCTCCCAAAGGCTCTATCTTCGGATACCATCACATTGGGAGTTAGAGCTTCAACATAGGAATTTTGGGACGACACAGTTCGGTCCATTGTATTCTTCTGCATATTTCATTAGCCATCCCTGGACCAATCATTAGCAAGGAGAATGGGATTATCATGATGGCTTTAGATGGATCAACTGAGGTGGAAAGGATTTGGGGGAGTCAACCACAAAGTCTAATATAAAGTAGGTATATTTCATAATTTAGGAAACTGAATCTGAAAGATGTTGAGTGACCAGCTGAATGTCATACATATAATAAGTGGGAAAGCCAAGATCTAAACTCAACTGACTCTAAAGCTCTTATATGACATGACACTAGCATTTCTTATTTTCCTTTCTAGTTTGCAGGTTATCTGTACCTTCTAGTTTTAGCCTATATTCTCTTTTGACATCAGAAACCTTGCCCTTGCCCTTTCAACCTGAATGGGTACAACCTAGGACCCTGAGCTCCATGCCCTATCTTTGGCTCCACGCATAGAGGGCCAAGCTCAAACATAAATAGTTCCCCACAACTCTTTGCACTGCTATTTAAGGCCTTTCACAAACTACTCCTTCCTTAACTTTTTAGGTGGAATGCCACCCTTTCACTTTCCTGAAATTTCTACTCCTATCAAATAGGGCTATTTGGAGAACTCCAAATATACCTTCCATTATTAGACTTACCTGAGCTTGTTCAACCTGACTGGAAGCCTCTGGTTTCCTTTCTTTTTCTTTCCCCTCCCCCCCTTCAGAAAAAATAGAAACTTTGAAGTAACATACATATGGGTCTGAACCTCTATGCTTTTTACTGGCTGGGTGACCTAGGAAAAGTTGCTTAAACTCTCAGCGTCTCAGTTCCCTCCTTTGTAGACTATGGATATCAATGCCTATTTCATAGGATTGTTCTAAGAAATAATAATCCATATGTGAAAATGTTTGGTAAATAGTAAGTACTTAATAAATGGGAAGTCCTTCAAGACCTAATGTCCCGGCTGGGCATGGTGGCTTACACCTGTAATCCCAGCACTTTGGGAGGCTGAGGCAGGTGGATCACCTGAGCTCAGGAGTTCAAGACCAGCTTGACCAACATGGTGAAACCCCGTCTGTATTAAAAATACAAAAATTAGCTGGGTGTGGTGGCAAGTGCCTGTAATTCCAGCTACTCTGGAGGCTGAGGCAGGAGAATCGCTTGAGTCCGGGAGGCAGAGGTTGCAGTGAGCCAAGGTCATGCCACTGCACTCCAGCCTGGGTGAGAGAGTGAGACTCTGTCTCGAAAAAAAAAGACTTGATGTCCCGTTTCCTGTGAAATATTTTTTTATCTTCCTAATCTGAAGCGGTTACTCTTTCTCTTTGAACTCTCATAAACATTACAGCTAACACAACTGGTTTGACTATTAACCAGGCATGAGTTTTTGATAACTCTTCTGTTGCTCTCTTGGACTACTATTTAAATCTTTTATAATTATTTAACTTTCCAATTAGTTTATAAGCAACTTGCAACCTCTGCATGATGTAGCCGACTGTCTTGTCCATATATTTGGAAAGAACACCCTGTGCAAAACATTCTCTTCTTCAGGGATAAATAGTAGTGATTCTCAATGATGAGTCTGATAACAGAAACACCAATATAGGAAGACTATCTCCCCCTGCATTTTGGAGGATTGCAGGTGCCATTGTTAATAAGGACAAAGACCGTCATTGCTTTCTGCATAGGATATGGGTAGTACTGTCTCTGAGATTTCTAGTAACTACAAGGATAGCCTGCTTTTCCTATCCAAGGTGGGCCATAGTTCCCACCTGGATTCTTTCTTGACCCAGTTTATAAAGCTGGCTTTTGCCTTGGTTCCTGTTGCAAAGTTATTTTTCTGGGATTCTTCCAAATATTCCATGCGGAAAATGACATATAATTTATTGTCCTAAGTAGGAGCCCGTTGAGGACAAAAAAGCATGTTATTTATCATTATATCAAGACAGCAGGTTCATACGGTACTGCCAGGCCCACTCTCCATACTTCTTCTGGCTTGAGAGCTTTGCCTTGCATTTGCCTACTCTCTCCTTGGGGCCTGAGAGCCTGTCCCCAAAACCCAGGCTGGTTGGTGAGTGGAAGTCACCACCAAGCCACAGATGTGCCAGACACTAATGGCCTTACCTGAGGACATTGTTCTTTGCTCTCCTGGCTGGACTTCCATTGTCAGTTGAGTCAGACTCTCCCGCCCCCTTCCTATGTGAGCCAGGGCCAAGTCCCAAAATTAGTGCCTGTTTTACTCTGAGAAAATAGTCACACTTCCTGCAATAGGGCAAGCGCTGCTGTTAATCCAATCATCTGGTTAAAGTACAAGTAGTTCTCAAAAAAGGGCACATAGGCACAGGGTGTTTTGCACTTATAGGGCTCTGTTGTTACACCTTGCTGTAATCTACAGCACTCCCAGCCTTGCACGAAGTAGGTCATTGGGTCAGAATGCTGGGGAGTTCCAGCACATTGTAGTGCTGCCTTGGCTGTGATTCCAGCTGCCTTCCTCCCATCCCGTCTTTTCTCTTGAGGGTCTTTTCAGTCTCTTGGCCAACTCACGGACTTGGGTTTCTCTGACTCCTACTTTTAGGCACTTGCCACAAAAATACTTTCCAAAACATCTCTGCCTGTCATTATAATTTCCCCCTTATTTAAAAACACTAGCCAGGAGCAGTGGCTCATGTCTGTAATCCCAGTAGTTTGGGAGGCCAAGGTGGGCAGATCACCTGAGGTCAGGAGTTCAAGACCAGCCTGGCCAACATGGTGAAACCCTGTCTCTACTAAAAATACAAAAATTAGCCAGATTTGGTGGCAGGCACCTGTAATGCCAGCTACTGGGGAGGTTGAGGCAGGAGAATGGCTTGAGGCTGGGGAGGCTGGGAGGCAGAGGTTGCAGTGAGCAGAGATTGCACCCTGCACTCCAGCCTGGGCAACTGAGCGAGACTCCGTCTCAAAAACAAAACAAACAAACAAAAAAACTTCCCTGGAGTGAGTTCAATCGCCTTTTCCTGGTCTGTACATTTCTCTGGTGACCTCCCCATTTCTGGAAACTCAAGTAAATTCAATTCAACAAGCATTTATTGAGGCCTACTTTGTACACAGTATTATACTAGGTGCTGGTGATACCAAGAAGAATAAGACATAGTCCTGGCCTTCAAAACACTCAAAACCTTGTGGGAGGCTGGGCATGGTGTCTCCTGCCTATAATCCCAGCACTTTGGGAGGCCGAGGAGGGCAGATCACCTGAGGTCAGGAGTTCGAGACCAGCCTGACCAACATGGAGAAATCCCATCTCTACTAAAAAAAAAATACAAAAAATTAGCTGGGCATGGTGGCGCATGCCTGTAATTGCAGCTACTCGGGAGGCTGAGGCAGGAGAATCACTTGAACCTAGGAGGCGGAGGTTGCGGTGAGCCGAGATTGCGCCATTGCACTCCAGCCTGGGCAGCAAGAGCAAAACTCCGTCTCAAAAAAAAAAAAAAGAAAATATTAGCCGGGCATGGTGGCACACACCTGTAGTCCCAGCTACTCGGCAGGCTGAGGCAGGAGAATCACCTCAACTCGGGAGGCGGAGGTTGCAGTGAGCCGAGATCGCACCACTGCACTGCAGCCTGGGCAATAGAGTGAGACTCCATCTCAAAAAAAAGAAAAAGTTTGTAATATTTTATGAAACCTTTGTCTTAGTTTTACCTTTAGAAGTATGTGTGAACTGGTTTATGATATGAAATCACAGTTTAAAAACAAAAAAAAGAACAACCATTGTCCCCAAGTATAGTCCCTTGGAAAATAAGTCCTCAAAATCAAAGTAGGGAGTGTATGGGTCAAAAAAGTTTGGAAAGTCTAAGAACCAATTTGCCTTTTTGAGATTCAAAACTCATATTAGTATGTTAAAGGCCTTATAAAGTCTCACCGTGAAGAAATCTGTGTAACTCCACTTTTTCCAATGATTGGCTGCAGAACTTTTTGCTGTATTCCAAGGATTACATCTATTCACATGCCCCAGTACAGATGTCGAGAGAAGCCACTATCATCTGTGCCATCACAGTCTCTGAATTCTACTGGCAAATTATAATCTCTGAGAGAGCTAATTTTTGTCCCTGAATTTTAACTACTGCAGTCTAACCCAGATTGTTAGCAAGAGGGGACAATGGTGCATGTGTGTAGAGAAGTATAGACCATTGACAGTAAGGAAATAACAGCACCTGTGGATTTGCTCAGTTTTAGTCTGGTGTTTAGAATTAAATTGCTCCACTATGTCTTGCTTTTGCTCTCTCATTTAAATCCCAGAGTTTCTTCCAAGTCTGTGGCTAAGACTTCTTCTCAAGCTTCCTCCAATCTCAGCATGCTAATCTGGAGTCAGAGTGCAAGATCCCAGGGTCTTCCTTTGACGATACTTCCTGCAGCTCCACTAGTGTTACATCAAGAAGACTGAAGTCCAAAGTCCTGGCCAGGTGCAGTGGCTCATGCCTGTAACCCCAGCATTTTGGGAGGCCGAGGCTGGTGGATGACTTGAGCCCAGGGGTTCAATACCAGCCTGGGCAACAGGGGGAGGATACCTTGTCTCTACAAAAACACAAAAATTACTCAGGCTGCACTCCATCTTGGGCAACAGTCACTCTCGTGTGTGCACGCACGCACACACACACACCAGTCCAAAATCCTAACATCTGGGAATGACACAGTAACCATCTAGCCTGAGATATTATAACCCTGGGAAGTTAGTGAACTCCTCTGCGTCTGCAGTTCCTATATCTAAAATAAGGAAGTTGGACATAGATTTTGGAGATCCTCTCCTGCATCAGTATTTGGGCTTTTATCTGATGTTCTTGAAACTTCTTTCCTCATTCTCTTGGCTTTCCTCTCTTCCCCCTTTCTTTATTTACTTTCTAAAGTTTTTTTTTTTTTTTTTTTTTTTTTTTTTGAGGATCTGCTTTTTACCAAGCATTGTATCAATTGCTGGAGATACAACAGTGAGCAAATTATTTTTACATTCTGTTCCCAGTAACCACCTGTTTGGACAAAATGGTGATTCCTTTAGATCAGGCCATTCTTTTACATGATCACTATCATTATCACAGAAAACATTTCCTCATTTCAGAGAAACACGTAATCTGCTCAAAAAAATAAATCTATGCCAGGCACAGTGGCTCATGCCTATAATCCCAACACTTTGGGAGGCCAAGGTGGGTGGATCATTTGAGGTCAGGAGTTCAAGACCAGCCTGGCCAACATGGCAAAACCCTATCTCTAGTAAAAAAAACAAAAATTAGCTGGGCATGGTGGTGGGCACCTGTAATCCCAGCTACTCAGAAGGCTGAGGCAGGAGAGTTGCTTGAACCCGGGAGGTGGAGGTTGCAGTGAGCCGAGATCACACCACTGCACTCTAGCCTGGGCAACAGAGCAAGACTCCATCTCAAAATAAATAAAAGAATAAATAAACAAATATATGACTCATATTGACATTAGAAAACAGATCATGCCAGCTTCCTGTTATGGATGCTTCCTCCGATAACATTCTCCTTTCCCTCTTGGAGAAAAAGCATGACATCATTTATTGCTGCCAATATCCAACAATAGCTGGTCAACATTCACTATGTATTCATGCTTGGAGTAGGTCTTATCCAGTGGAATTCTGTTCAGGCAAGAATCACTTCTGAGCTGGCAGATTGCTTTAAAGTTGAGTTAAATGAAAGTAGTAAGTGGGAGCTAAACACAGAATACACATGGACACAAAAAATGGAACTACAGACACTGGGGCCTGCTTTAGGGCAGAGAGTGGGAGAAGGGTGAGGACTGAAAAAGTGCCTATCAGATAGCATGCTTATTACCTGGGTGATGAAATAATCTGTACTCCAAACCCCTGAGACATGCAATGTACCCATATAACTAATGTGCATATGTACCCTTGACACTAAAATGAAAGTTAAAATAAATAAAAAAGAAAGTGGCTACTGATGCTAATGAAATTGATCCTTGAAAAAGGTGAAGTATCCATGTGAAGCCAGTATATCAAATATACTGAGAAGGTGGATACAAAATTAAAGGTCCTATAAAACTTTAGCGTCATATTCTGCAAGTTTGCTTTATTTATTTATTTATTTTTTTTGAGACAGAGTCTCACTCTGTCACCCAGGCTGGAGTGCAGTGGCATGATCTCAGCTCACTGCAGCCTCTGCCTCCTGAGTTCAAGCGATTCTCCTGCCTCAGCCTCCCGATGTTGGAAACAGTGAGTTCCTCTTCAAAGGTTCTGCTTGTCCTCTATTTTCAGAGCCTAATTTCCTTGCCTCCTTGCCGCTAGTTATGGTAAACAATTTTCAGCTGTTCCCAATCTGTAACCCACATCCATTCCCAATCTGTAATCCACATCTGTTCCCAATCTGTAACCCACAGCCATTCCCAATCTGTAACAACCCACACCTGTTCCTTATTTGGCACCCTTAGTTCCGAAACTGCTCTTTCCTCTGCTGTAGCTCCCACCCCTGTTCCATTTTGAAGTAGCCAAATGGGATCAGCTTAGATTGTGCGGTCCCACCCCAGCCAATGCAGACTGGACACAGTAGTGGGGACTGACTGTGTTAGGGATAAAAACCCATTCCCTTCTTTGTTTGGTGTATTCTTGCAGTGACCAGAAGAACAAGCAGCGCTTCTGCAGAGGTAAATTTGCCTTGCTGAGAAATCCTTTATTTGAGTGCTCATTTTCTTTGTGACTCTGAGCTCTTATTTCCCGGGCTCGTCTGGGATTCCCATTCTCCTCTGGGAAAGGGTCTTCAGTCCCCTCCCATGAGGAGAAGCATCCCACTGCCTTGTTGTGGTGGCCTCAGGGTAAGGAATTGGGCCCTACCCGGTGTGATGAATAAACCTGGACACTCAGCAACGTGGGCAGAAAGGATCTTCACATACTGCAGCAACCAGGTAACTCTGTGCACAGACCAAGGTAAGAAACGTCGTGGGGGGCGACAAAGTATTTCCTTGGTGGTCGGGATAAAGGCAAGAAATCTCCAGTAAGAGGGGGTTGAGCCTTTAGAGAAAGGAAAGGCAAGAAATCTCCAATAAGGGGGGTTGAGCCTTTAGAGAAAGGAAAGGCAAGAAATCTCCAGTAAGGGGGGTTGAGCCTTTAGAGAAAGGAAAGGTAAGAAATCTCTAGGATGAGGGATTGGGCCTCAGGTCAAATCTCCAGGATGGGAAACCCCAAGTCTTCTTTATCCCCTAAAAACTACAGGAAGTAAGTCAGAAACCAACTCCTCAGAAAAGAATAGGGTCCCTACCTCCAAACAGTCCACCAGAGTATGGGATCCTGTAGACCACCTTCCCCTGCTTAATGCCCCTGATCCTAACCTCCCTCCCCCTCAGACAGCCACTGCTGCCCCAGATCCTTCCCTTACTCACGTTGTTCCTCCTCCTTATGACCCTGACTTTTGGGAACTATCATTCCATGAGCCTGCTCCTAAGTACCCTTCCCTAAAAGGATTTCAACGTGAGGTAGAGCAATGTAAAAAGGATATTCAGAACTTCCCTTTCCCCTCTACCTCTAGGGAATCAGTTCCAACATTCTTCCCCTTAGGAGAGGTGCCCATAGGAGGGGGAGCCATTGGCTTTGTGAATGTCCCTTTAACCAGCTCAGAAGTTTGAAATTTGAAAAAAAAAGTCAAGCCACTGTTAGATGACCCTTATGGAGTGGCAGATAAAATTGACCAATTTTTAGGACTCCAATTATATACTTGGGCTGAATTAATGTCCATCATGGGCATCCTCTTTTCAGGGGAAGAAAGGAGAATAATCTGTAGAGCTGCTATGGTAATTTGGGAACATGAACATTCTCACATCAAAATGTTCCCGCCGCAGACCAAAAATTCTCCGCCTAAGACCCCCAGTGGGACAATAACAATGCAGCTCACTGGGAAAATATGAAGATCCCCTTGGGCAGGGAATGCTAAAGACAAAAGACAGAGAATTGAAAAGACCGTCCCATGAACGAACTCCTTAGGGAAGCTCAGAAAGTATACGTAAGCAAAAACAAAAAGCAGGTATTATGTTATCCACTTTCCAGCAGGGGGCTCCAAAGGATAAGGCCCACTGAAATTACTCTCCATTGGCCTCCTTAACCATTTCGGATAAAAAGGCTTACAGGTTTCAAAGGGAAAACTCCAATTTGTAGAGCCTGAAGTTAAATACTTAGGGCACTTAATAAGTAAGTACAAACGAAGGATAGGACCTGAGCGAGTTGAAGGAATTGTATCCCTAACTTTGCCTAAAACTAAGCAGGAACTCCTAGAAAAGCCATTTTACCTCTTTGTTAATGTAAACAAGGGGGTAGCTTTAGGGGTACTTACCCAAGAACATGGGGGCCACCGGCAACCTGTAGCCTTTCTATCAAAGGTTTTAGACCCTGTAACCTGTGGATGGCCCGAATGTGTTCAATCTATTGCAGCCACTGCTTTGTTAACTGAAGAAAGCAGAAAGCTAATTTTTGGGGGAATTTTGGTTGTAAGCACACTCCATCAAGTTAGAGCTATTTTAAACCAGAAAGCAGGAAGGTGGCTCACTGACTCAAGGATTTTAGCGTATGAAGCTATCCTATTAGAAAGAGATGATTTAACACTAACCACTGATAACTCACTTAACTCAGCAGGTTTTCTAACAGGAAATCCAAATCTAAAAGGACCTGAGCATCAGTGTTTAGATTTAATTGATTATCACACAAAAGTCAGGCCCAATTTAAGAGAGACCCCTTTCAAAACAGGACAGCATTTATTTATAGATGGCCCTTCCTGGGTAATTGAAGGAAAGAGACATAATGGGTATTCAGTAGTTGATGGGGAAGCTCTTGCAGAAATATAGTCAGGAAGATTGGCTAATAATTCGTCCACCCAAACTTGTGAATTGTTTGCATTAAATCAGGCTTTGAAACACTTGCAAAACCAGGAAGGGACTATTTATACTGATTCCAAGTATGCCTTGGAGGTGGGGTAGCTCACACCTGTGGAAAATTTGGACTGAACGAGGTCTCAATAGCAAAGGCCAAGACCTTGTCCACAAGCAATTAATCACTCAAGTATTAGATAACCTCCAGCTGCCAGAAGAGACAGCTATTGTCCATATCCCAGGACACCAAAAAGGTCTTTCTTTTGAAAGTCGAGGGAATAACCTTGCAGATCAAATAGCCAAACAAGCTGCTATTTCCTCTGAAACACCCGTTTTTCACCTAATCCCTTGTCTTCCTCCCCTGACCAGTCCCCATATTCTCTTCCACTGAAAGGGAGAAATCAACGAAAATAGGTGCCAAAGAAAATTCAGAAGGGAAATGGGTGCTACCAGACCAAAGATAAATGTTATCCAAACCCCTCATGAGAGAAGTCTTATCTCACTTGCATCAAAACGGGACCTCAAGCTATGTGTGATGCAGTTCTCAGGGTTTATGGATGTATAAGAATTTATACTCTGGCAAGACAAGTTACAGATAGTTGCCTAATATGCAAAAAGACTAATAAGTAGACCCTTAGAAAACCACCCCTTGGTGAAGAAGTCCAGGATTAAGACCATTCCAAAGTGTCCAAGTTGATTACACTGAAATGCCCTCAATCATTCGCCTAAAGTACTTATTAGTGATAGTAGATCACCTTACTCACTGGGTGGAAGCTATTCCCTTTTCAAGTGCAACTTAATAATGTAGTCAAAGCATTGATTGAAAATATTATACCCAGGTATGGACTAACAGAAAATATTGATTCAGATAATGGGACTTATTTCACTGTGCATGTCATTAAGAAATTAACCCAAGCACTAGACATAACGTGGGAATACCATACTCCCTGGCACCCACCTTCATTGAGGAAAAGTGGAGAAAATAAAGAGTCACTTAACCAAATTAGTCTTAAAAGACTCGGTTGCCATGGACTAGATGCCTACTCATTGCCTTGTTAAGAATCTGAACTGCCCCTCAGAAAGATGTTGGTTTATCTCCTTATGAGATGCTCTATGGGCTGCCCTATTTACACTCCACTGCTGACATTCCTATGTTTGAAACAAAAGATCAGTTTCTCAGAAATTATATACTTGGTCTATCTTCCACTTTCTCTTCTCTCAGAACTAAAGGTCTTTTAGCACAGGTGCCACCCTTAGAGTTCCCAGCACACCAGCATCAGCCTGGGGGTTATGGCCTCATCAAAAGTTGGAAAGAAGGAAAACTAGAACCAGCTTGGGAAGCACCCTACCTAGTGCTTGTAACCACTGAGACTGCAGTCCAAACAGCAGAAAGAGGATGGACTCATCATACCCAAGTCAAGAAGGTGTCACCACTTCCAGAGTCATGGGCCATTGTTCCGGAGGAGAGTCCTGCCAAACTAAAGCTGATAACAATTTAACCCTCCTATACTTCCTTTATCCCTTCCATACCCAATGACCACTTGGATGGTCTTCCATTCGACAGGGCATGAGGTTTATGGTAGCTCTCTTCCAAGACCCCACAGCCTGGGGTAATGAATTCTGCTGATCTCTTTCTCTGCTACTCCCTAAAGTCTGACACCCTGTGGGTCAGCCTCCGAGGGCCATCCAGCCTCTGTCTCCTGATGCCAATTTTACCTCCTGTCTCTCATGACAGGAGGAAAACGTAGCATTCCTTGGAGACGTAATGGGATGCAGTGAGCTTAACCCCTTCCAAGAGCTTACCAACCAGTCTGTCCTGTCCTTATTCCATCCCTAATAACATAGCCCCCAATGGAACAATTACAAAGGCATTACAAGGCCTTACCTCTTGCAATTGTTATAGGTGTACTTATTCTTGTAGGATGCTGCATCATACCCTGTATTCATGGATTGGTGCAGAGACTTATAGAAACAGCTCTCACCAAAACCTTTAATTCTCCCCCACCTTACTCAGATAAACTCCTACTTTTAGAAAACCAAGCAGAACAGCAGAGTCAAGACATGTTAAAGAGTTTGAAGAGGAAGAATTATGAAAATCAAGAGGGGGAAGTAGTAGGAAACATTGAGTTCCTTTTCAAAGATCCATTGTCCTCTATTTTCAAAGCCTATCTTCCTTGCCTCCTTGCCCCTAGTTATGGCAAAAAATTTCCAGCCATTCCCAATCCGTAACCCACATCCATTCCCAATCTGTAACCCACATCCGTTCCCAGTCTGTAACAATCCACATCTGTGCATTATTTGGCACCCTTAGTTCCGAAACTGCTCTTCCCACCACTGTAGCTCCCACCCCTGCTCCATTTTGATGTAGCCAATCGGAATCAGCTTAGGTTGTGCAGTCCAACCCCAGCCAATGGGGACTGGACACAGTAGTAGGGACTGACTGTGTTAGGGATAAAAACCCATTCCCTTCTTTGTTCAGTGTGCTCTTGCAGTGACAAGAATGAGCAGCACCCTTCTGCAGAAGCAAATTTGCCTTGCTGAGAAATCCTTTATTTGAATGCTCATTTTCTTTACAACTCTGAGCTCTTATTTCCAACACTGAGTAGCTGGGATTACTGGCATGTGCCACCATGTCCAGTGAATTTTTGTATTTTTAGTAGAGATGGGGTTTCACAATGATGGCAAGGCTGGTCTTGAACTCCTGACCTCAAGCAATCTCCCCACCTTGGCCTCCCAAAGTGCTGGGATTACAGGCATAAGCCACCAAGCCCAGCCTGTTTGTTTAAGACACAGTGTCTTACTCTATCACTCAGGCTGTGGTACAGTGGCACATTATAGCTCATTGCAGCCTCAAACTCCTGGGCCCAAGAAACTTCCCATCTCAGTCTCATGAGTAGCTAGGACTATGGATGCAAGCCATCACAACTGGTTAATTTAAATTTTTTTTTTTTTTGGCAGAGACAGGATCTCACTATGTTGCCCATCCTGGCAGTGGACTTTGGGCCTCAAGTGATCCTCTTGTCTCAGCTTTCCAAAGCACTGGGGTTCCAGGTTTGAGCCACAGTGCCTGGCCTTGTTCTGCAAGTTTTCTTAAAAACAAAAATAGGCCGGGTGCAGTGGCTCATGCCTGTAATCCCAGCACTTTGGGAGGCTGAGGCAGGTGCATCACAATGTTAGGAGTTCGAGATCAGCCTGGCCAATATGGTGAAACCCTGTCTCTACTAAAAATACAAACATTAGCCGCATGTGGTGGCAGCTGCCTGTAGTCCCAATCACTTGGGAGACTGAGGCAGAAGAATCGCTTGAACCCGGGAGGCAGAGGTTGCAGTGAGCCAAGATTGTGCCACCGCACTCTAGCCTGGGCGACAGAACGAGATTCCATCTCAAAAAATAAATAATATAGAAAAGCTGGCATGTTTTGTTTGGTTAGATTTTTGGTTTTTTATTTTATTTACTTTTTTTTTTTTTTTTTGAGATGGAGTCTCATTCTGTTGCCAGGCTGGAGTGTAGTGGCACAATCTCGGCTCACTGCAACCTCCACCTCCTGGGTTCAAGGGATTCTCCTGTCTCAGCCTCCAGAGTAGGTGGGACTACAGGCGTGTGCCACCATGCCCAGCTCATTTTTTTGTATTTTTAGTGGAGATGGGGTTTCACCATGTTGGCCAGGATGGTCTAGACCTCTTGACTTCGTGATTTGCCTCGGACTCCCAAAGTGCTGGTATTACAGGCATGAGACACCGTGCCCAGTCTCTTTTCTTTATTCTTTCTTTTGGTCTCACTCTGTTGGCCAGGCTAGAGTGCAGTGGCATGATTATACCTCACTGCAGCCTCGACTTCCTGGGCTCAAGCACTCCTCCCACCTCAGCCTCCTGAGTAGCTGGAACTACAGGTGCATGCCACCATGCCTGACTAATTTTTAATTTTTTTGTAGAGAAGGGGGTCTTGCTATGTTGCTCAGGCTGGTCTTGATTCCTGGGCTCATGTGATTCTCCCACACTGGCCTCCTAAAGTGCTGGGATTACAGGCATGAGCCACCATTCCCAGCCTTGCTTTTCGTTTAACAACATTCAGAAATACTTTTGGATTGCCAGCTACATACATTCCAATAGCTGTAAAACTTTTTTTCTTTAATTTTCTATTTGTTAAATGACATTATAAGAAGTATACTGTCAAGATGGTAGAAGAGAACGTTGCATTGTACTTCACATTGGTCAGATCTCATCTGGAACTGCGTGTTCAATTCTATGCATTGCATTTTTAGGGCAACACAGGCAAATAAAAATATTCTTATAGAAGAGAGGGGGAAAATGGAGAGGGAGTTTAAAATCATACACAAACAAACATGCTAAAGAAGGTGTTTATTTTGGGCCAGGCACGGTGGCTCATCCCTGCAATCCCAGCACTTTGGGAGGCCAAGGCGGGTGGACCATGAGGTCAGGAGTTCAAGACCAGCCTGGCTAAGATAGTGAAACCTCATCTCTACTAGAAATATAAAAATTAGCTGGGCGTAGTGGCAGGCACCTGTAATCCCAGCTACTCGGGAGGCTGAGGCAGAGAATTGCTTGAACCCGGGAGGAAGAGGTTTCAGTGAGCCGAGATCGCACCACTGCATTCCAGCCTGGGCAACAGAACGAGACTCCGTCCCCGCCCTCCACCCCCCACCCCCCAAAAAAAAGGTGCGTAAGAGAAAGGCAGATGATCAGGGCACACAAAAGCTAGCTAGCTCTCTTCAACTATGTCCAAAGAGACAGCATTCTCTTTATATATCGCAATGGAAAGTAAAACCCAGAAAAAGGCTAGAAGTCATGAGGAGTCATGTTTCAACTCAATCTAAGACCTAGATTAGGTCTTTGCTTTGGTATTCAATGAATTCTGGATTATCAGCAGTAAACAGGCTTAGACTAGACTACCACATTGCTGGAATGTTGTAACTTTTTTTGAGACAGAGTCTCACTCTGTCGCCTAGGCTGGAATGCAGTAGCACAATCTCAGCTCACTGCAACCTTTGCCTCCTGGGTTCAAGCGATTCTCCCACCTCAGCCTCTCAAGTAGCTGGGACTACAGGTGCCCACCACCACACTGGCTAATTTTTGTAATTTTAGTAGAGACAGGGTTTCACCATATTGGCCAGGCTGGTCTCGAACTCCTGACCTCAAGTGATCCACCCACCTCAGCCTCCCAAAGTGCTGGGATTACACGGGTGAGCCACCGGGCCTGGCATGTAGCTTTTAATTCTATTTTGAATATTAGATTTTATGTTCTTTCTTGATCTTTAGTCAATGTGAAACTCAGAATCTGATGAAAACTTAGGCCACAATTTGTAATTCTACAATACATTTGAAAAGCTTTAGCTTATATAAGTTGACATAAACCTAGGTATTTTCTTTGAAACCCTGTTACTCACTGCTCTTAACTAATTGCAAGTTGTGCCTGATCTCATTCGTATTTCTGATGTATATTTCCAAGGATAAATACTATAAAATATCTCATGACCTTAAGGACACAGTTCAGAGATATGGATTACTTACAGAGCCAGAAATATAGCTTTTCAGCTTTTTAAAAATGGAAACTTCAAGTGTATTTTTTTTTTTTTAATAGATTGAGTTCAACCTGTCCTGCAATTTTCTGGAAGAAAACCTGCTATCAGTTTTCAGAGAATCATCCTGGGAAGTGCTCTCTGACTTTCAGAAGGAGGATTGAAATCATATCCTATGTATATCGCATCCAGTGGATGGGCAGAGTGCCTCTAGAAAGTATTACTCATGGATGCACTGCTCTGAGTGAGGGATGAGTGTGAGGGTCATAGGATCCAGGCAATGCATACGTGGGGGTGGGGCAGGGAGGAGAGAAGTAGGAGGATGCAGATCAGCAGGAGAGGGGGAGGACTGGCAGGTGTCACAGAAAGTGGTGGTTAGAACCTTTAGCAGAGCAGCTGAGATTGTGCAAAGATGCATGCAAGGAGACTGTGGAAAAAGCAAGTGTCTTTCCCTTTCCGGAAGGACACTTAGATGGATGAAAGGAGAATTGTATAATGAGATTTCAATCTATTGATGTTGAAAATGGAGACACTTAACGATTCTGATGATGGTAATAATACTACTTTTTGTCTCAATGCTATCTTATATTTTTCAAAATTCTTTTACATTTTTTATGGGACCAAACATAACATTGTAGAAATGTTAATATTTTCTTGAATTTTTTGAAGCCCCAAACCTGCTTGCTCACTGCCAAATTCAGAGTATCAAATGTCATTAAAGGTCAGTGAATTCAGTGGGTGTCCGTGATGTTGTCTGCATTTTACTCCTGCAATAACTAATACAAAGATCATGTTCCCAACCTCACATTCTAGCCTACTGTGTAGTTTGGAAAGCTAGAGTTTGTAATTCTGTGGTGCAGAATATTGTCCAAAGAGAGTTTGGTCAGGACACTCACTCAAATGCTTAAAAGCATGAAGGGTCTAGGATGCATTTTATATATTTATTCTGGTTTATTCTAATAAACTTTATGTTAATGTAGTTTTAGGTCTTGTGCCAGTGATTCCTCAAACTAAAGCAGAAATGTTGAGTATTATTTTTGAAATTAATAACTAAAAGCCTTTGGCCGGGTGCAGTGGCTCACGCCTGTAATCCCAGATGGCAGGATGGCACCACTGCACTCCAGCCTGGGCGACAGAGTGAGACTCCGTCTCAGATGGAGTTTTGCTCTTGTCACCCAGGCTGGAGTGCAATGGCACAGTCTTGGCTCACTGCAATCTCCACCTCCCAGGTTCAAGCGATTCCCCTGCCTCAGCCTCCTGAGTAGCTGGGACTACAGGCGCCCGCCACCAGGCCCAGCTAATTTTTGTATTTTTAGTAGAGACGGGGTTCCACCATGTTGGTCAGGCTTGTCTCAAACTCCTGACCTTGTGATCCACCCACCTCGGCTTCCCAAAGTGCTGGGATTACAGGCGTGAGCCTCTGCGCCCGGCCCAAAAATATTCATATAGAAGAGTGGGAAAATGGAGAGGGAGTTTAAAATCATACATAAAGGAATGTGCTAAAGAAGGTGTGTATTTTTGGACAAGAGAAGGTCAGATTATCAGAGCATGCAAAAGCTGGCCAGCTGTCTTCAACTATATCCAAAGAAACAGCATTCTCATTATATATCAACAATGAATATATATTAATGGCCACAAATGAATAGTCTTATAACTTAAAGTCTTTCTCTGAAAATTCCAACTCTATTATTTCTCAAATACATATTAAGAATTATATTCAGACCCACTTAACAAGTATTTATTGAGGACACAGCCAAAATACCAGTTATGACATTATGAAGCATTGTGGCAATGGAAGGGATATAGTATACAATGGATAAGAGTATGGAGTTGGCCAGGTGCTGTGGCTCACACTTGTAATCCCAATACTCTGAAAGGCTGAGGTGGGCAGGTTGCTTGAGTCCCTGAGTTTGAGACCAGCCTGGGCAACATGGCGAAACCCTGTCTCTACTAAAAAATACAATAGCTGGGTGTGGTGGTGTGTGCCTGTATTCCCAGCTACTTGGAAGGCTGAGGTGGGAGCATCGTGTGAGCCCGGAATGTCGAGGCTGCAGTGAGCTGAAATTGTGCCACTGTACTCCAGCCTGGGAGACAGGGTGAGACCCTATCTAAAAAAAAAAAAAAAAAAAAAAGTAACAGTAGGGAGTCAAGCCATACTGTTTACATTCTAAGTCTGCCACTTACTACATGGGATTTCTGAGGGAAGTCAATTAATTTTGTGCCTTTGTTTCCTCAGTTGTGAATAATAAGATCTACCTCTGAGAATTGTTGTGAAGTTTCAATGAATCAATACATGTAGAACACTTTGATGTTGCTTGGATTTAGGTAAACACTATGTAAATGGTAGCTATCATTATTCAAGGATGTCTACTCGGAGCTCTAAGAATTAAGCAAAAGTCCTCTTTTTTTTTTTTTTTGAGACAGAGTTTTTGCCCACTCCAGGCTGGAGTGCAATGGTGCAATCTCCACTGCAACCTCTGCTTCCTGGGTTAAGCAATTCTCCTGCCTCAGCCTCCCAAGTAGCTGGGATTATAGGTGCATGCCACCACACCCAGCTAATTTTTGTATTTTTAGTAGAAACGAGGTTTCACCACGTTGGCCAGGCTGGTCTCGAACTCCAGACCTCAGGTGATCCACCTGCCTCGGCCTCCCAAAGTGCTAGGATTACAGGTGTGAGCCACCACACCCCACCAGTTTTCTTAACTTACCACAGAGTTTGAAGAACAGGAAAAGAATTTTAGAACCTTAGACCTTTATAGAAAGTATGCTTCTTACTGTTTTCAGTATTTTATTTTATTTTTTTTTATTTATTACTTTTTTCAGTCAGTGGAAAGACATTTAATATGAGATTAAACAAACAAGATTATCAGCCAGGTGCAGTGGCTTACATCTGTAATCCCAGCACTTTGGGAGGCCAAGGCAGGTGGATCGCAAGGTCAGGAGTTCAAGACCAGCCTAGCCAACACGGTGAAACCCTGTCTCTACTAAAAATACGAAGAATAGCTGGGCGTGGTGGCGGGTGCCTGTAATCCCAGCTACTCGGATGGATGAGGCAGGAGAATCATTTAAACCCGGGAGGGAGAGTTTGCAGTGAGCCGAGATTGTGCCATTGCACTCCAGCCTGGGCAACAGGGTGAGACTCTGTCTCAGAAAAAAAAGAAACAAGATTATCAAGAAAAAGCATTTGTTTCCTCCTGGCTACCAGAGTCAACTCCCCATTGGATATGCAGCAGGACAACCCTTTGCTGCCAGACCCGCTTTGAGGAGGAAGCAGACAAGACCTGCCTCTGCCCACCTTCTGCCCAGATGTACAGAATGAAACCCACAGAGCAGCAAAGGGCCTTAGAGACCCCTGAACCAGAGCAGCCAAGGGGCTAAAAGTCCCTTTATAACCAAACTCAATCCAGACCAAGGACAATTTGCCTGGGCTGCCAAAGGCTCAGTACCGAGGATAGATTCAAGCTCTGCGGGGGCCACCGCTCCCTAAGCCTGGGGACACCCATCCCACCTGTCACCCATTGCTGCTGCTCTGGCAAAGGGTGAGAAGCACTTCCATTACTCACAGCCATGGTAGGAGCCCGGGGACACCTGGCCTTACCATACTCCTGCTCCGAGTGGCTGGTGGAGAGGTTGGGCTGGCTGGAGCCTCGCCCAAGGTGATCTGGTTGCTGCCCATGCCAGTGGCAACCTGGGCCATGTGCTCTTTGGTTTTGAGAGCCTGGGCCCTCTCAGCCTTCAGTCATTCCTCATCTTTGAGGAGGGCCACCAGTTGCTTTGACTTCTCATGCACATTGATGCCCTGGTCCTTGCCATCTTGGTCAATGTACTGGAAGTCCTTCAGGGTCTGGATGGCAAAGATGATCTCACGGCACTGCTGGGCCATGCTCTCGAAGCCTGTCTTGATGAGGTAGTCCAGCAGCAGCAGCTCCTTGTACACATGCTGCCAGTTCTTGCTATGGTCATTGAGCCGCTTCCACATCATGCTCATGATCTCAGAGAAGGCCACCATGTTGTAGGTCAGGTCCACAATCTTGGTCATCAGAGAGCTGGATGGGCCCCATGGGTCATTGGAGGTGGCCTCCCGGACTTTGATTTCTGCCTCTGAGTAATTTTTCACAATGTTTTTCATCTGCTATCTGATAGATAAAGTCGTCATTTTTCTTTGTTACATATTTAAAGCCCTTCAAAGAGAGAAACTTTCCTGTCCTTGGTAAGTGCACACCCAGTGAAGGTTCAGTTTCCATAATCAAGCTGGAGCAAGAACCCTGAACGGTCATTTCCTCCTTTGGAGGCTCAGATCCAAAAAGCTAGAAGCCATGACTAGGCTACAGTGAGGTCCATGTTTGTTACATGAGGCTCCGGTCCACAAGTTTGGTAACCTCCATCTGCTTCATCACCATTGAACACCTAGCACTTAGCACTGTGCCCGACACAGAAATGAAGACTAAAATCCTTGGAATCTCCACAATGATGTCTTTTTGCCTGTGAATGATTGACTGAGGGCTGGCAGCCCCTAGGCAGCTTCAGGATGGGGTTGGTCACCAGAAAGGCCAAGGCAGGATCAGTCCCGGGAGGGGACTGAAGGTTAAGTTTATCACCAATGGCCAATCATTTAGTCAATTGTGTCTCCATAATGAAGCCTCCAGAAAAACATAAAAGGACAGGTTCAGGAAGCTTCTGGATGGCTGAACACAGGAAGGTTCTTGAAGGGTGGCACCTAGGTATGGCATGGAAGCTCTGCACTCCTCCCATACCTGGTCTATGCATCTCTTCATCTGTATCCTTTGCAATATCCTCTGCTCCTCCGGGCTGGCGTGGGTGTGCCGCCAGCGCTGGGGAGGTGGGAACTACCAGAGTCCACGGAGCCACGGCCGCCACGTCTGCCTCTGTTTTCAGAATTTTAATTAATGGACAAAAGTAAATATAATATTTAGATATGTATCATCTTTTTTTAAAAAAATAGAGAATTTAGATATACGTAGATTAAGGGACTTGCCCAGGGAATGAGTAAGGAAGACTGGCATAGGGATTCCGTCTTCTGATAGTCTGATTATCTCTAGAGCATTGCTTACACAGGTAAACCATAATCTTCAAGCAAAAGTAAATAAATACCCAGAGCTTATTTTGGGTTACATATATTATTAATACTTTTGTTCCCTTTGGTGTCTTTATAAACATAGTTTTAAATGGAAAGTGATTGATATGGTGTGGATGTGTTCCAACCCAAATATCATCTTGAATTAGAGTTTGCATCATTGCCACATGTGTGGGAGGGACCAGGTGGAGATAAATGACCCATGGGGATGGTTTTCCCCCATCCTGTTCTCATGATTGTCAGTTCTCATGAGATCTGATGGTTTTATAAGTGGCTTCCTTCTTCTTCTTCTCCTTTCTGCTGCCATGTACAGAAGGAAATGTTTGCTTCCCCTTCCACCATGATTTTAAGTTTCCTGAGGCCTCCCCAGCCCTGTGGAACTGTGAGTCAATTAAACTTCTTTCCTTTATAGATTACCCAGTCTAGGGTATGTCTTTATTAGCAGTGTGAGAATGGACTAATACAGTGAGTTAAAGTGCAAGGTGAATTTATCTTAGTGAATTGAGTCATTTTACCTCTCATTTGCCTTTCCGTGCCAGCAACTTTAAGAGAGGATCCACACCCAGGCAAGGTAGAATAATTAAACTGGGAAAAGGAAACCATGTAATTCAAGCCAAATGACCTGTTTTGGCCTGAACTATCCAATAACTATGACTAAATTGGTTTTTTTTTTTTTTGGGGATTTTTTTTTTTTTTTGAGTGGAAGTCTCGCTGTCCCTCAGGCTGCAGTGCAGTGGTGCCATCTCAGCTCACTGCAACCTCTGCCTCCTGGGTTCAAGCAATTCTCCTGCCTCAGCCTCCTGAGAGTAAGCTGGGATTACAGGCATGTGCCACCATGCCTGGTTAATTTTTTTTTTTTTTTTTTTTGAGACAGAGTTTTGCTCTTGTTGCCCAGGCTGGAGTGCAATGGTGCAATCTCAGCTCACTGCAACCTCTGCCTCCTGGGTTCAAGCAATTCTCCTGCCTCAGCCTCCCAAGTAGCTGGGATTACAGGCATGTGCCACCACTCCTGGCTAATTTTGTATTTTCAGTAGATGGGGTTTCTCCATGTTGGTCAGGCTAGTCTCAAACTCCCAATCTCGGGTGATCCCCCCGCCTTGGCCTCCTAAAGTGCTGGGATTACAGGTGTGAACCACCACGCCTGGCCTTATTTTTTTGAGACGGAGACTCAATCTGTTGCCCAGCCTGGAGTGCAGTGGTGCAATCTCAGCTCACTTGCAACCTCCGCATCCCAGGTTCAAACGATTCTCCTGCCTCAGCCTCCCAAGTAGCTGGGACTACAGGTGCCCGCCACACGTCCAGCTAATTTTTGTATTTTTAGTAGACATGGGGTTTCACCATATTGGCCAGGCTGGTCTCGAACTCCTGACCTTGTGATCTGTCCATGTTGGCCTCCCAAAGTGCTGGGATTACAGGCGTGAGCCACCACGTCCAGGCTAATTTTTGTGTTTTTTAGTAGAGACAGGGTTTCACCATGTTGGCCAGGCTGGTCTGAAACTCCTGACCTCAAGTGATCCGCCCACCTTGGTCTCCCAAAGTGCTGGGATTACAGGCGTGAGCCACCACACCTGGCCTTTTTTGTTTTATTTTTAAATGTACTTATTTTTGAAACTAGAGGACCAGCAATAAAAGTGGATAAAGAAAGAACTAAATTATCCAAACTACCTCAGTTGGCTACCCAGGGAGAATCAGTGTTGATCTTTCTTTCTTTCTTTCTTTCTTTATCATCAGTCTGATGTAGCTTTTATTGAGTAAAGGAAAAAGGGAATTCAGCCACATGATACAGACGTTCCAACTGATCAGAGTGCACAAAGACCCTTCCTGTCTGCTTGATGGGAACCACACCAGCACATGGGGCATGCGGAAGCCACTGCTGCAAGGAGGTGGTTCCCACTCTCACACACATGAACAGCTCCTGGTCAGTCCCAAGAGGCAAGCGCAGAGGGCACAGTGGCTCTCACAGAGCTACTTTACAAATAAACTGTGTGCCTTCCTCAGGAGTCTCTTACAACACTTTTTAAAAAGATCTGGGCCAGGGGTGGCTCATGCCTGTAATCCCAGAACTTTGGGAGACCGAGGCGGGAGGATCATGAGGTCAGGAGATCGAGACCATCTTGGCTAACATGGTGAAACCCCGTCTCTACTAAAAATACAAAAAATTAGCTGGGTGTGGTGGCGGGCGCCTGTAGTCCCAGCTACTCGGGAGGCTGAGGCAGGAGAATGGCATGAACCTGGGAGGCGGAGCTTGCAGTGAGCCAAGATCACGCCACTGCACTCCAGCCTGGGCGACAGAGTGAGACTCCGTCTCAAAAAAAAAAAAGGGCCAGCTGGCAGTGCCATGAGGCTCATGGAATGTCCTGGTCTGTGGAATCGTGGAGGGTGACAGGAGCAGCATCATCATCATCAGGCATTGTATGACGAGGATGACACACTGCCACCGTGGCCTGTCCAGTTGGTGTGGATAAACTGCCCTGGTTTGGCCAAGAGTTCATAGGTGTGAGCCCCGAAGGAATCCCGCTGAGCCTGGATGAGGTTGGCTGGAAGCATCTCGTGTCTGTACTTGTCATAGAAGGAGAGGGCAGTGACAAAACAGGGCATGGGAATGCCAGCCTGGACCCCAGTGCTGACTGCCCACCACCAAGAGTCCTGGTGGTTTTCAACAGCTGACTTAAGAAGTCGTCCAGTAGGAGGTTCTGAGGTTCTGGGTTTCGATCAAACGCATCCTTTATCTTTCCTAGGAATACACTTCTAATAATGCAGCCCCCTCTCCACATCAGGGCAATGTCACCATAATTGAGGGTCCAGCCAAACTCGGTGGCTCCCTGCCTTAGCAGCATAAAGCCTTGAGCATAAGAGACGATCTTGGAAGTGTAGAGGGACATTCTGAATATCCTCCAGGAATGATTTCTTATCACCATCAAACTGGAACTTTTGGGGACCCTTCAGCTTTTTGCTAGCTTGAATTCTCCCATCCTTCAGAGATGGCAGGCACCGAGCAAAGACAGCTTCTCCAATGAGGGTGACGGGTATGCCGTACTCCAGGGCAGAAATGGTGGTCCACTTCCCCATGCCCTTCTGCCCTGCACTGTCCCTGATCTTTGGCAGCAAGTGTTTGCCATCAGCACCTTGGAACTTGAGAATATTGGCTGTGATTTCAATCAGGAATGAGTCTAGCTCTGTCTTATTCCAATCCTCAAAGGCCTGGGCCATCTTGTCTTGTGCCATGCCCAGCACGTCTTTCATCAGGTGGTATGCCTCACAGATCAGCTGCATGTCCCCATACTCTGTCCCGTTGTGCGCCATCTTCACAAAGTGGCCTGCTCCCTCATCTCCCACCCAGTCACAGCAGGATTCCTACTTTTGCAGCAACGCCTTGGAAGATGGTCTTGATGTGGGGCCATGCTTCTTTGTTCCCTCCTGACGTGAGCAATGAGCCATACTAGGCCCCTTCCTCTCCACCACTGACTCCGTTCCCCACAGATAAAATTCCCTTGGCCTTGAGGTCTTGGCACTCTCTTGTGGTGTCCCTATATTCAGAATTTCCTCCATCAATGATGATGTCACCAATGTCCAACAATGGTACCAGTTTTTTGATGAAATAATCCACAGCTTGCCCAGCCTTCACCAGGAGGATGATCAGCTGGGGCTTCTTCAGCTTGGAGACCATCTCTTTCAGGGACTGGGCACCCACCACTTTGGTTCCCTTTGCCTCATTGGCCAAGAAATCATCCACTTTGGAGACAGTCCTATTAAAAGCACAAACCACAAAGTCATAGTCTTTCATGGTCAGAATTAAGTTCTGGCCCATGACTGCCAATCCGATCAGCACGATGTCAGCTTGGGCCATGGCAGTGGACAGAGTAGAACCGAAGAGCGGCGAGGCATGGAGGAAGAGTCTGATCTTTAAAACTGATAATAGGAAGTGCTGTGAAGGCATTTTACCCAAAAATAAGAACCCTAGGCCGAGTGTGATGACTCATGCCTGTAATTCCAGCACGATGGGAGGCTGAGGTGGGAGGAGTGCTTGAACCCAGAGGTTTGAAACCAGGCCACACAACATAAGGAGACCCTGTGTCTCAAAAAAAAAAAAAAAAAAAAGAAAGAAAAAGAAAAGAAAAGAAAAGAAAAAAAAGAAAGAAAGAAGAAAAATTAGCTGGGTATGGTGGTGCCTGTGTAGTTCCAGCTACTTGGGAGGGTAAGGTGGATAAGGTGGGAGGATCACTTGAGCCTGGGAAGTTTAGGCTGCAATAAGCTGTGATTGTGCCACTGCACTCCAGGCTGGGTGGCAGAGCGAGACCCTGTTTCAAAAAAAAAAAAAAAGAACCCTAGCTCCTGTCATTTCATGTGATAGCACAACTTCTATCTAAATTCAGCTTTTATATTTTAAGAGTATTGACATTATTAAAAATAAATAAAGAGGCCAGGCACGGAGGCTCACGCCTGTAATCCCAGCACTTTGGGAGGCCAAGGTGGGTCAATGGCTTGAGCCCAGGGGTTCAAGACCAGCCTGGGCAACATGGTGACACCCCATCTCTACAGAAAATACAAAAATTAACCGGGCGTGGCAGTGGATACCTGTGGTCCTTGATACTTAGCTACTCGGGGGGCTAAGGCAGTAGAATAGATTGAGCCTGGGAGGTAGAGGTTGTAGTGAGCTGAGATTGTGCCATTGCCCTCCAGCCTGAGTGACAAGAGTGAAACTCTGTCTCAAAACAAACAAAACAAAACAAAACCCTGTCTCAAAAAAGAAAAAATATTTCCATGAAGAAACCCCAGTTTCAGTGCTAAAAATTTTTAAATATTCAGGAAATAAATAACATCAATCATATATAAACTCTTTCAAAAAAAGAGGAGAAAAGAACAACTCCTCATTTTTAGAGATAGGGTCTCCGTCTGTTGCCTAGACTGGTCTCAAACTCCTAAGCTCAAGTGATCCTCCTGTCTTGACCTCCCAAAGTGCTGGGTTACAAGAGTGAGCCACTGAGCTCAACCCCAATTTGTTTTTTGTTCTTTCTTTCTTTTTTGTTTTTTTTTTTAGACGGAGTTTTGCTCTTGTTGTCCAGGCTGGAGTGCAATGGTGCAATCTAGGCTCACCGCAACCTCTGCCTCCTGGGTTCAAGCGATTCTCCTGACTCAGCCTCCTAAGTAGCTGGGATTACAGGTGCCTGCCACCACGCCTGGCTAATTTTTTTTTTTATTTTTAGTAGAAACGGGGTTTCACCATGTTGGCCAGGCTGGTCTTGAACTCCTGACCTCAGGTGATCCACCTGCCTCGGCCTTCCAAAGTGCTGGGATTACAGGCATGAGCCACCGCACCCAGCTGTTTTTTCTTTTCTTGAAACAGAATCTCATTATCTTGCCCAAGGTAGGGTGCAGTAGTGTGAACACAGCTCACTGGAGCCTTGACCTCCTGGGCTCAAGCCATCATCCTGCCTCAACCTCCTGAGAAGCTGGGACCACAGACGTGCACCACCAGGCCTGGCTAATTTTTTAAATTTTTTTGTAGAGACTAGGTCTTGCCATGTTGCCCAGGCTGGTCTAAAACTCCTGGGCTCAAGCAGGAGTCTAAAACTCCTGGGCTCACCTCGGTCTTCCAAAGGGCTAGGATTACACACGTGAGCCACTGCACCTGGCTACTCAATTTGTTTTATGTGGCCATAATAACCACAAACTAGACAAATATATTACAAAATTAAATAAATAAAATAATATGCTAATATCCCTCATAAATTATATAATATGCTAATATCCCTCATACTCAAAAATTATTTACAAAATATTAGTAAATTTAATCCAACAACATATTAAAGGATTATATATATAAATATATATATACACATATATATACACACACACATATATATATGAAACCACCCCCACAGGATTGACAAGAATTGCATGTAGGGTTCTGGACAGATATGTAGTCATAACTAAGTATTAATCAGGCTGTACTTTGGCCCACTTCCTTGTTGCTAAAAGTCAGGTAGCACCAGGTACTGACCATTTGCATTCCCATTATTCCTATAGATAGGATTTCTGAAGTTAGGGTTGTAAGACTGTTTAAGAATTGATTTGCTTTAACCTGAGGAAGGAAATTCAAAGAAAAAAAGAAATAAATAAAAGAATTGATTTGCATCCCCTTTGTTCCTATAGGCAGGTTCTCTGACATTGGAATCATAAGACTTTTGTTTAAGAATCACTTGTAGGCTGGGCACAGTGGCTCATGCCTGTAATTCCAGCACTTTGAGAAGGTGAGGCAAGCGGATCACGAGGTCAGGAGATTGAGACCACCCTGACCAACATGGTGAAACCCCATCTCTACTAAATACGAACATTTAGCAAGGTGTGGTGGCACATGCCTGTGTAATCCCAGCTACTTGGGAGGCTGAGGCAGGAGAATCACTTGAACCCAGGAGGCAGAAGTTGTAGTGAACTGAGATTGTGCCACTGTACTTCAGTCTGGGCAACAAGAGTGAAACTCCATCTCAAAAACAACAACAAGTCACTTGCTAGGCGCAGCGACTCATGCCTGTTATCCCAGCACTTTGGGAGGCCAAGGTGGGTGGATCACCTGAGGTCAGGAGTTTGAGACCAGCCTGACCAACATGACGAAACCGCCCCCCCCCCCCCCCCCCCCACTAAAAATACAAAATTAGCCAGGCATGGTGGCAGGTGCCTGTAATCCCGACTAATTGGGAGGCTGAGGTTTCAGTGAGCCTAGATGGCGCCATTGCACTACAGCCTGGGCAACAAGAGCAAAACTCCATCTAAAAAAAGAATCACTTAACACCTTAAGCGATGGCTCACTCCCATAAGCCCAGCACTTTGGGAGGCCCAGGCGGGGCAGATCACCTGAGGTCAGGAGTTCAAGACCAGCCTAGCCAACATGGTGAAATCCTGGTCTCTACTAAAAATACAGAAATTAGCCAGGCGTGGTGGCACATGCCTGTAATCACAGCTACTCGGCAGGCTGAGGCACCAGAATCCCTTGAATCCAGGAGGTGAAGGTTGCAGTGAGCCAAGACTGTCCCACTGAACTCCAGCCTGAGTGACAGAGTGAAACTCTGTCTACAAAATAAATAAATAACTTCAGATGTTTTTCACACCCTGACTTCCAGCAAGTAGTTTGAAGACCCCCACAGAGAAATGTGATCAGCATGAGAATACATCTTCATTTCTTTGTCCCTTGACTTCATCCTGCATTCTTTTTTCTATTGATTAGTTTTTATTTTTGTGGGTACATAAGTGTATATATTTATGGGGTACATGAAATGTTTTGATACTGACATGCAATGTGAAATAAGCACATCATGAAGAATGGGGTATCCATTCCCTCAAACAAACCAATTATACTATTTTATTTATTTATTTAGAGATGAAGTCTCGCTCTGTCACCTAGGCTGCAATGAAGTGGCACCATCTCGGCTCACTGCAACCTCAGCCCCCCGGGTTCAAGCGCATTCTCCTGCCTCAGGCTCCCAAGTAGCTGGGATTACAGGCACTTGCCACCACATCTGGCTAATTTTTTATATTTTTGGTAGAGACAGGGTTTCACCATGTTGGCCAGGCTGGTCTCGAACTCCTGACCTCAGGTGATCCACCCATGTAAGCCTCCCAAAGTGCTAGGATTACAGGCATTAGCCACCGTGCCCAGGCTACACTCTTTAGTTTAAAATGTACAGTTATTGGCCGGCGCGGTGGCTCATGCCTGTAATCCCAGCACTTTGGGAGGCAGAGGCTGGCGGATCACCTGATGTCAGGAGTTTGAGACCAGCCTGCCCAACATGGAGAAACCCCCATCTGTAATAAAAATACAAAAAGCCGGGCTGGGCACAGTGGCTCACACCTGTAATCCCAGCACTTTGGGAGGCTGAGGTGGATGGATCACTTGAGGTCGGGAGTTCAAGACCAGCCTGACCAACATGGAGAAACTCCGCCTCTACTAAAAATACAAAATTAGCTGGGTGTGGTGGTGCATGCCTGTAATCCCAGCTACTCGGGAGGCTAAGGCAGGAGAATCGCTTGAACCCGGGAGGCGGAGGTTGCAGTGAGCCAAAATCGCACTATTGAACTCCAGCCTGGGCAACAAGAGCGAAACTCTGTCTCAAAAAAAAAAAAAAAAAAAAATAGCGGGAATAATATCTGGTTGGTGTTGATCTCTAGGAAGAAGATAATTTTTTTTTTGAAGAAAAGAATGACAGACTCAGAGCTTCACATGTAAGTGAATACAAGAAATCTAGTCCCAACTTTCTAAGCTTAAAGATAAAGAATGCTAGACTCAGGCCAGGAGCAGTGGCTCACACCTGTAATCCTAGCACTTTGGGTGGCTGAGGCAGGCAGAGTGCCTGAGCTCAGGAGGTTGAGACCAGCCTGGCCAACATGGTGAAACCTGTCTCTACTAAAAATACAAAAATTAGCCGGCGGGGCATGTGCCTATAATCCCAGCTACTGGGGAGGCTGAGGCAGGAGAATCGCTTGAACCCAGGAGGTGAAGGTTGCAGTGAGCCGAGATCACGCCATTGTACTCCAGCCTGGGCGACAAGAGCAAAACTCCATCTCAAAAAAAAAAAAAAGTATATTAAACTATATACTGGTGTAGCATACAGTTGATAGGATTCTTCCATTTGAGGAGAGAAACGAACAGTTTTTTCACTCACGTCCGTGTGAAGAGACCACCAAACAGGCTTTGTGTGAGCAATAAAGCTGTTTATTTCACCTGGGTGCAGGTGGGCTGAGTCCGAAAAGAGAGTCAGCAAAGGGTGGTGGATTATCATTGGTTCTTACAGGTTTTGGGATAGGCGGTGAAGTTAAGAGCAATGCTTTGCGGGCAGGGGTGGATCTCACATCGTACATTCTCAAGGGTGGGGAGAATTACAAAGAACCCTCTTAAGGGTGGGGGAGATTACAAAGTACATTGATCAGGTAGGGTGGGGCAGAAACGAATCACAATGGTGGAATGTCATCAGTTAAGGCTATTTTTACTTCTTTTGTAGATCTTCAGTTACTTGAGGCCATCTGGATGCATTCGTGCAAGTCACAGGGGATGCGATGGCTTGGCTTGGGCTCAGAGGCCTGACAAGTTTCATCTTCAGTACTGGGAAAAGACGTCCTTAATTGCTTGTGCTTTTGTTATTAATTTGTCCAGCAAGCTTCCTCACTTTTAGTGACAGACCCTGTCCTCTTGGCCTTGAAGGCTGGCACATGACCAAACCTGGGTAATCATAGGTTCTCACTTTTACTGGACATGATAAATTGTCCAAAGGGCATGTGATGCAAGCAGCTCCCAATGCCAGATGATTCAGAGACACAGACAAGTAATGTGATATCCTAGACCCCAGGGAAATACCTCTTGCTGGGTACCTCATTCCTGATAAAGTGTGGTGGAGATCACTATTATCCCACATTCTACTCCTCTTCCTTTACCAACAGAATACTTGCGCCTATGTTTTCCAGTCTATTTTTGAGATAGGTGTGTCCATGAGACTCAATGGGGCCAGTGGGATTGACTGAAGTTATTGAATGGCATTTCTATGATTTGACTTTTTAAATTTAAATTTTTTTTTTTTTTTTTTTTGGAGACGGAGTCTCACTCTGTCGCCCAGGCTGGAGTACAGTAGCACAATCTCGGCTCACTGCAACCTCCACCTCCCGGGTTCAAGCAATTCTCCTGCCTCAGCCTCCCAAGTAGCTGGGACTACCGGCACCTGCCACCAAGCCTGGCTAATTTTTTTGTATTTTTTAGTAGAGATGGGGTTTCACTGTGTTGCCCAGGCTGGTTTTGAACTCCTGAGCTCAGGCAATCTGCCTGCCTCGGCCTCCCAAAGTGCTAGGATTACAGGTGTCAGCTACCATGCCCAGCTATGATTTGACTTTAAACCATTAGACATGTACTTTTTCATTCTCTTTTCCTTATTCCTGCAGGCCAGAAAGCAGATGGGGCAGTGACTCAGCTTTAATCCTGTAGAAGCAGATAACATCTTAGACGATGGTAGACCAATAAGCTAGAAAGATTTGTTCCTTATTGATTTTTGTCTCCAACTCCTCTAGAAAATACTTTATGATCATTCCCAAGTCCTTATAGTTTTGCAAACAAGAAGTAGGTGCAGAATCAAGAGAATATTCTATCTGTGCCTTTTTCATCTCTCTTAGGAATGGCCTTGGAGGATATTGACTAAGGGATATCCTCCTAGCAAGCAGGACTGGAAGTAGATCAGTTTGACCACAAGATTCATTCCACTGACTGGAGAATGAATTTTTGCTGTCCTTGTCCAGTGGCCATTGTAAATTGTCTTTCCTTTAAAATACGGTATTAAAAGATTGTCTTGTGTTCTTCCATTGTTGACTGGGGTTGTTTTAATTTTTTTTATTTTTAAGATCTGGATTGAGATGAAATGGGGTTGTTTTTATTTAAAATTTAGTCATTTGAAATAGGACCATGAAGACCTGACCAAGAAGAACACACATCCTCAAGAGATCCCTTGCTTTGGAACTGCGCGTGGTGACTTTTTTTTTTTTTTTTTTTTTTGAGACAGTCTCGCTCTGTTGCCCATGCTGGAGTGCAATGGTGTGATCTGGGCTCACTGCAACCTCTGCTTTCCGGGTTCAAGTGATTCTCCTGCCTCAGCTTCCTAAGTAGCTGGGATTACAGGTGCACACCACCATGTCCAGCTAATTTTTGTATTTTTAGTAGAGACAGGGTTTCGCCATGTTGGTCAGGCTGGTCTCCAACTCCTGACCTCATGATCCACCTGCCTCGGCTTCCCAAAGTGCTGGGATTACAGGCATGAGCCACCGAGCCCGGCCTAATTTTTGTATTTTTAGTCAGATGGGGCTTCATCATGTTGGTCTGGTCTCGAATTCCTGACATCGTGATCTGCCCACCTTGGCCTCCCAAAATGCTGGGATTACAGGCATGAGCCACCGAGCCCAGCCTAATTTTTGTATTTTTAGTAGAGACGTAGACGTATTTTTAGTAGGGATGGGGTTTCACCATGTTGGTCAGTCTGGTCTCAAATTCCTGACCTTGTGATCTGCCTGCCTCGGCCTCCCAAAGTGTTGGGATTACAGGGGTGAGCCACTGTGCCTGGCTGGATGTGATTTTTTGCTTGTTTTCCTTTGGATGCAGGATAAGCCTATTTTCAGTTTTAAAGGGGATAATTACTAGTTAGCAGCATTCTTGGAATCATATATATGAGAAGAAGGGTATGTGTGAATGCTGAGAAGCCAATGGGTAGTTTGTGGTATATGATGGGTATTGTTTTTGTTTAGCCAGTAAACTTTCCCATTCCCATTTTACTCATCATAGTTTCTATCTCCCTGCCTACAGGAATGGAAATATGACCTATGCCTGGCTAGTAATATCGCCCATTTACCTGGAAATCGATTGGTTCAGGGTGTCAACAAAAAGAGTCAAACTGTGTAAGATATTTGAAGAGGTTTATTATGAGCCAAATATGAGTGACCATGGCCCATGACACAGCCCTCAGGAAGTCCTGAGAGCATGTGCCCAAGGTGGTCAGACACAGCTTGGTTTTATACATTTTAGACAAGCATGAGACATCAATCAAATACATTTAAGAAATACATTGGTTTGGTCCAGAAAGGCAGAACAACTCAAAGCAGGGGGCTTCCAGGCTATAGGTGAATTTAAACATTTTCTGGTTGACAATTGGTTGAGTTTGTCTAAAGATCTGGGATAGCTAGAAAGGGAATGTTTAGGTTATGATAAAGATTGTGGAGACCAAAGTTCTTTTGAAGTCTTATAGTGGCTGCCCTTAGAGACAATAGGTGACAAATGTTTCCTATTTAGATTCTAGTTAATCTCTTTAAGATTGGGAGGGTCTGGAAGAAAAAGATCTAGCTATGTTAATAGAGATTCTTCCCCTCCCCTCCCCCAGACGGGGTCTCACTCTGTCGCCAGGCTGGAGTTCAGTGGCGGGATATTGGCTCACTGTAACCTCTGCCTCTTGGGTTCAAGTGATTCTCCTGCCTCAGCCTCCTGAGTAGCTGGGACTACAGGCATGCGCCACCATGCCCAGCTAATTTTTGTATTTTTAGTAGAGATGGAGTTTCACCATGTTGGCCAGGAGTTAATAGAGATTCTTAACAGATGCAAGTTTTCCCCCACAAAGAAGAGCTTCGCAGAGCCATTTCAAAGTATGGCAAAGAAAAATGTTTTGGGGTAAAATATTTTGATTTTCTTCTTTGTCTCGTAATGTTATGTCACAGTCAGGTTGGAAAGTAAATTATGATATATAGGGTTAAATAAAACCCATCTGATGATAATTTAGGATTTGTAGGGCATGACTCCTAGACTCCTTAGGAATTTAGACAAGATAAAAAAAAAATCAGAGGTTAGTCCTCAAGGGAAAGGCATGTGATACAAGCAGGGAAAATCAGAGGCATTCCCTGGGATTGATATATTGATCCTTTCCAGGACCCCTGGAGGTTCACTGAAAATCACTGACATGAGGCAGGTTGAGTAACAGGAGAAAAGGCATACACGTTTATTATTTATTTATTCATTTGAGACAAGGTCTCGCTCTGTTGCCCAGATTGGAGTGAAGTGGTGCGAATATGGCTCACTGCAACCTCAACCTCCTGGGCTCAAGCGATTCTCCCACCTCAGCCCCCCAAGGTGCTGGGACTATAGGTGTGCACAACCACACCCAGGTAATTTTTTTTTTTTTTTTTTGGTAGAGACAGCATCTCGCTATGTTGTCCAGGCTGGTCTTGAACTCTTGGGCTCATGTGAAGCCCTTGCCTCAGCCTCCCAAAACTCTGGGACTACAGCCATGAGTCACTGCCTGGCCAACATACAAATGTATTTAACATGCGTACGTGGGAGCCTTCAGAATGACCACTCAACCCCTCAGTTACAGAAACTTATATACCATCTCTTTTTTTTTTTTTTTTAAATAGAGATAGGGTCTGGCTCTGTTGCTCAGGCTGGAGTACAGTATCAGGCTCACACCTCACTGTAGCCTTGAACTCCTGAGCAAGTGTTTCTCTTGCCCAAGCCTCCTGAGTAGCTAGGACAACAGGCAAGAACCACCACACCAGCTAATTATATACCATCTTGAGGCTACAGAAAGAATGGGAGCATTAGATCCTTGCAAAACAGGTTATGGGAGTGAGGACAAGAATTCTGTTGAGGGGCAATAAATGATTACTGGGGAGAAGGACTGGATCAGGAAACAGAAATTAATGTGTAAAGAGTTCTTTTTGAAATGCAAATGATCCTTGGAGACAGTCATTATACTTGTGAAAGAGTCTGTTCAGCTGTGGGTACATCTTGGTCTTATTTTCTGCAATAGATGAGATTACAGGGAGGGGGAGAAAAAAATAATAGTTTTCCTTGGTAGGTCTGGATCTTAGGTAAATAAAGAACTTCAACTTCAATGGGGGAGGGTGGGTCAAACAGATCTTGCAGCTTCTTCAGTTCAGCAGGTCAAAACACCTTATTTTGAGATACTGGTTTCTAAGGACTAAACTCAGATTTTTTTTATTTTGCCCAAATTCCTATCTGAGTGGTCTGGGGAGTCATGCTCTACAAATCATAAATTCTCAACAGATAGGTTTTATTTAACCTTATATATTGCAACTTACTTTCCAGCTTTACTCTGGCATAACATTACAAGACAAAGAAGAAAATCAAAATGTTTTACCCCAAAACGTTTCTTTGCCATACTTTGAAATGGCCCTGCAAAGCTGTTAGTTGTGGGGGAAAATTTGCATCTATAAAGAATCTCTGGCCTGGCCCGGTGGCTAATGCCTGTAATCCCAGCACTTTGGGAGGCTGAGGCGGGTGGATCACAAGGTCAGGTGTTTGAGACCATCCTGGCCAACATGGTGAAACCTCGTCTCTACTAAAAATTAAAAAAATGGCTGAGTGTGGTGGCTCACGCCTGTAATCCTAGCACTTTGGGAGGCCGAGGCAGGCAGATTGCCCGAGCTCAGGAGTTCGAGACCAGCCTGGGCAACACGGTGAAACCCTGTCTCTACTAAAATACAAAAGAAATTAACCGGGCATTGTGGCGTGCGCCTGTAGTCCCAGCTACTCGGGAGGCTGAGGTAGGAGAACTGCTTGAACCTGGGAGGCGGAGGTTGCAATGAGCCAAGATTTCGCCACTGCACTCCAGCCTGGGCGACAGAGTGAAACTCCGTCTCAAAAAAAAATAAATAAAAATAAAAAAAATTAGCCGGGCATGGTGGCACATGCCCGTAGTCCCAGCTACTTGGGAGGCTAAGGCAGGAGAATCACTTGAACCCAGGAGGCAGAGGTTGCAGTGAATCAAGGTCGCACCACTGCACTCCAGCCTGGGTGACAGAGTGAGATTCTGTCCAAAAAAAAAAAAAAAATCTCTATTAACATAGCTAGTTCTTTCTCTTCCAGACTGTCCCAATCCTAAAGAGATTAATTAAGATCTGAATAGGAAATATTTGTTGTTTACTGTCTCTAAGGGCAGCCACTATAAGACTTAAAAAGAACTTTGACCTCCACAATCTTTATCTTTTTTTTTCTTTTTCTTTTTTTTTTGAGACGGGGTCTCGCTCTGTCGCCCAGGCTGGAGTGCAGTGGCACGATCTCGGCTCACTGCAACCTCAGCCTCCTGGGTTCAAGCGAATATCCTGCTTCAGCTTCCTGAGTAGCTGGGATTACAGGCATACACCACCATGCCCGGCTGGCTGATTTTTGTATTTTTAGTAGAGATGGGGTTTCAACATGCTGGCCAGGCTGGTCTCGAACTCCTGACCTGGTGATCCACCCACCTCAGCCTCCCAAAGTGCTGGGATTACAGGCGTGCGCCACTGCGTCCAGCCACAATTTTTATCTTAAATTGAACATTCCCTTTCTGTTTTTTGTGTTTTGAGATGGAGTCTTGCTCTGTCGCCCAGGGTGGAGTGCAGTGGTGCGATCTAAGCGGATGAATCCCAGTTAGACCAACTCAACCAATTATCAACCAGAAGGTGTTTGGTAACCCAACCCCCCGCCCCACTTTGAGTTGTCCCATCTTTCTGGATCAAACTGTAGCAGGACAAGCCGCAGACAAAACCCCTCAGACACCTAGTTAAAGAAGGAAGGGCTTTTTTCGGCCGGGAGCTTCAGCAAGACTCACATCTCCAAAAACTGAGCTCCCAGAGTAAGCAATTCCTGTCCCTTTTAAGGGTTTACAACTCTAAGGGGGTCCGCGTGAGAGGGTTGTGATCAACTGAGCAAGCAGGGGGTACCTGACTGGGGGCTGAATGCTCTGGTAATCAGAACGGAACAGAACAGGACAGGGATTTTCAAAATGCTTTTCCATACAATGTCTGGAATCTATAGATAACATAACCAGTTAGGTCAGGGGTCGATCTTTAACCAGGTCCGGCACCAGGCTGTGTGCCGGTGGATTTTGTTATGCCTAGACCGTCAGTTCCTTAAAGAAGACCACCAGAGTCCAGAGTCAAAGCCAAGCGGCAAGGATCTTTACTACAAGTTCAAACCTGGTCCTTCCATTCCACAGCATACAAGAGGGCCCTGAACAATGCGAGTGTTTGCTTTTTATAGCCTGAAAGTTACAGGGGAACAAAGGAATTCTTTTGGTTCCCGCTCTTTCAGTAAAACTTTGAACAGCTGTCCTCTTATCGGAGACTTTCCTGGTGGTGTTTGTACTGGGCTCAGGAAGTTTGAGAGCTATATGGCGATATGTGGTGGGATGGGAGGATGGGATGTGTTTGTACTGGGCTTGTTTGTTTTAAGCCCAGGGCTGAGGAATGTGCCCGGCTCCTTTCATTCCCCCCCTTTCTTTTCAGGTATTTTTTTAGAGCCAATCTTGGGTCTTATAAGTCTGATTCTGTTTCAGCGTTTACAGGTTGGTATTGGGCTCTGAGGACTATGAGTTGTACAGTATTAAACTTTTCTTTAACGAACCACAAAATTCTGTTAACAACACAAGGTCCTACGGTAAGCAGAAATAGTAGACTCAGCAGGGGTCTAAGGAAGGGGGCTAACAGAGAAAACATAGATGAGTTCTACCATTGGTCTGCATCTGAAGCAAACTGCCGTGTTCTTACTTCTGTGCTTAACTTGCGTAACTGTTGGACCTGGTCTTCCACGAGCCTTGATTCATTTATGTAGAAACAACAGTCTTCTTTTAGAAACATACACGTTCCTTCTTTTTCAGCAGTGAGTAGGTCTAAGGCCTTCCGGTTCTGCAAGGTTACCTGTGCTAGGGACGTGAGCTGCCGCTGGAGGGAGGCAAGGGACTCAGCTGACTCTTCTATAGCAACAGCAAATTGTTGGTACAGCTTGTTACTTTCTATGAGGGTGTGACTTAGGGCTCCCCCAGCCAGTCCGGCCGCCATGAAGGATGCGGTGAGGGAGATTCCTGCAATGAGGGGGAGAAATATGGCTTGTGCAGGTCTCGGTCTAGGGTCTGGGTGAATAACAGCACTAGTCCAGCTACCGGTATACCTTAGGAACTCGCCGGCAGTAAGTAGAGTTAACTGGGGAACTAATGTGACAGGAAGACACAGTAGGTTGGTAACAGAGGGGCTTGATAGGTTTTTAGATAGTGTTCTATTATACCAGAAGAATATGCCTGACGGAGCCTTTAAGGTGATATTAGGGGGTGTTGCAGTGATGTTGCAGAGGCTGGAATTAGTTCTTGAGAAACAGTAGGGAAACTTTTCTTGACTGGGGTTTAGGTATAGTGGCACGTTAGGGATAGGGGCATATGAGAGGTTTCGGTGGTTGTTAGCTTGGGCAGAGATGGAGGATCCTCATGGCAGGGGGACAGTGGTTAGCGGTGGACGCCTTAGAGTGGCACACAGAAAGCAGCCAGACAGGCTGTGAAGTCTTGTAGGGTTGGCAAGTTCTAATCTTTCTTGCAATAATTTTAACCAGGAAAAAGGACGTAAATCTTGTGTCAGGTGGTTTTCTTGTCGCTGGATATTTCTATGGACCAGGGGCCGTACCTGCACTAGACCTCGCCACAGACAGAGGTGACTGCTAGGCCATGTGGAGGCGGAGGAGTAGTATACAGCCCTGTGTTGAGGCATGGTCCAGCGGGAGTTCTAGGGGTCTTTAACTATCTATGTATATGAAAGGTCTTTATCTCGTCTGCGATGGAAGGGCCATCTGGGATCTATCTGTTCTTCTCCACCTCACTTCACCTCCACCTCACTGGCGCTACTTAATTAGCGCCAGTCTTTATAGTCAATTTAGTTAAGGTCTCTTTTAAGGTCCGATTCATCCTTTCTACCTGTCCTGAACTCTGGGGCCTGTAAGCGCAATGTAGTTTCTAATTTGCCCTAAGGATGGAAGCCAAGTCCTGACTTACTTTAGTGACGAAAGCAGGCCTATTATCTGACCTTATCTGGATGGGGAAGCCATACCTGGGAAGGATATCTTCCAGAATTTTCTTTGCTACGACCTGAGCAGTTTCTCTTTTGGTTGGGAATGCTTCAGTCCACCTTGAAAAAGTATCTACAAAGACAAGTAAGTACTGGTACCTGTACTTTCCTGGCTTTATTTCAGTAAAATCTACTTCCTAGTAGATACCGGGCCTGGTTCCCCTGAGCCTTGTTCTTGTTGCAGCTTGAGATTGGGGGTATGCGTTGTTAAGCTGGCAGACTTTGCAACTTGTCACAATACTGCTGGCTGTCTTAGCTATATGTCTGATTTTGAGCTTGGAGCGTCTGATCAGGTCTATCATCCGCCGGGCCTTTAGGTGGGTGGTTCGGTGGATGTTTTCTAACACCTGTTGTCCTAATTTTTCTGGTAGGATGGTTTGGTCATTAGTATCAGTCCACCACCTATTCTGGATTTGTTTCAGGGGAAGTTTGTCAATCTACTGGAGATCTTGTTCTGAATATTCAGGGAAATATGGCAAGTCCCAGGGGCCCGGGTCAGGGAGCTGGAGTGCAAGGAGTTGGCTGGGAGCCTTCGCCACATTCCTTGCAGTTTGGTCTGCCAGAAAGTTGCCTTGAGCAGTTGGAGTAGTTAGTTTCTGATGCCCTGGGCAATGTACAATGGCTAATTTTTCTGGCCTCCATAGGGCTGTTAGCAGGGCTAGGATCTTTTGCTTGTTTTTTATCTCTTTTCCTTCAGCCGTCAGTAACCTTCGCTCCTTGTAAATGGCCCTATGTATATGCGCCATTGCAAAAGCATATCGGCTGTCTGTATATACTGTCAGCTTTTTCCTCGCCTTTAAGGTAAGAGCTTGGGTGAGCGCTATCAGTTTGGCCTTCTGGGCCGATGTCCCCGGGGGCAGGGGTTCCGCCCAGATTACCTCAGTCTCTGAAGTTACTGCCGCTCCAGCGTACCACTGGCCTTGATGCATGAAGCTGCTCCTATCAGTGAACCAGACGAGGTCGGCGTCAGGAAGTGGGCGGTCCTGCAGGTCTTCTTGAACTCCGTGCACTTGAGCTAGTATCTTGGTGCAGTCATGGAGTGGGGCGTCCAAGTCTGGGTTGGGCAGCAGCGAGGCAGGGTTTAAGGTCGTTGGGGGCAGGAAAATTATCCTGAGAGGATTTAGTAGTAGTCCTTGGTAGTGGGTGAGCCGGGCGTTACTCATCCATCGATTAGGTGGCTGTTTGAGTACACCTTCGATGGCATGTGGAGTAACGACCCGCAATTCTTGCCTTATGACAAGTTTATCAGCATCTTGCACCATGAGAGCCGTGGCCGCAATCATTCGGAGACAAGGGGGCCACCTGGCAGCCACTGGGTCTAACTTCTTTGACAGGTAGGCAACTGGCCTCCGCCAGGGGCCTAAGTTCTGAGTTATTACCGCCTTGGCGACACCTTTATTCTCATCCACGTATAAGTGGAAGGGCTTGGTAACATCAGGTAGTCCTAGTGCAGGCGCGGAGAGTAGGGCAGTTTTAATCTGTTGGAAGGCCAACTCGGCTTCGCATGTCCAATTAAATGGCTATTGCCCCTGTGTTGCCTGATACAAGGGTTTAGCCAGTTCTGCGAACTTAGGTATCCATAGTCTGCAAAATCCTGCCGACCTTAGGAATTCTCTTACTTGTCGGGTGGATTGTGGCCTGGGGATCTGCAGAACAGTTTGTTTCCGGGCATCTGTTAGCCAGCGCTGCCTTCCTTTAAGCAGGTACTCTAGATATGTTACTTCTGGCTTACAGATTTGAGCTTTCTTTGCCGAGGCTCGGTAGCCTAGATTTCCTAGAGCTTGTAAGAGACCTTTGGTCCTTTGGATGCAAGCTTCTTGGGTCTCAGCAGCAATTAGGAGGTCATCAACATACTGTAGTAAAATTATTTCAGGGTGTTTACGTTGGTACTCACCTAGGTCTTCATGGAGGGCCTCATCGAACAGGGTAGGAGAGTTTTTGAATCCTTGCGGCAGCCTGGTCCATGTCAGTTGGCCACTTATGCCTTTATCGGGGTCATTCTACTCGAAGGCGAAGAGCTTTTGGCTCTGAGGGGCTAAAGGCAAACTGAAGAAAGCATCTTTCAAATCTAAAACAGTGTACCATTGATGTTTAGGGTTTAAGGTACTTAGAAGGGTATACAGGTTAGGCACAGTTGGATGTATGTCCACAACTTTCTTGTTGATTTCTTTTAAGTCTTGCACAGGTCTGTATTCTTCACTATTAGGTTTTCGTACTGGCAACAATGGAGTATTCCAGGGTGAGTGACATGGGCGAAGGACCTCTTGGTCAAGGAGCCGGCGGATAAGCGGGGCAATTCCTTTCTTGGCCTCTAGGGGCATCGGGTATTGGCGTACCTGCACGGGGTCTGTCCTAGGCTTAAGTTCAATAAATAAGGCAGGACGGTGTTTTGCTAGACCTAAGCCTTTCGTTTCTGCCCACGCTTCTGGATATTGCTGGAGCCAGGTTGCTATGTCCTTGTCAGGGGCCGCTTTCTCCTGGTGGAGCCGGTACTCATCTTCTAGGTTTATAGTCAGGACGGACACGGGTCGATTGTGGGAGTTGGTCACGACGGGCCCCTCAGGGAGGAAGTGGATCTGTGCTCCTATTTTAGTTAGCAGGTCTCTCCTCAATAGGGGACAGGGGCTCTCAGGGATGACTAGGAAAGAATGGGTTACATTCTTGGCTCCGAGGTTTACTGTTCTTTGTGTTGTCCATGGGTATTTCTTAACTCCTGTGGCCTCTTGTACTCACGAGGATTTGGAGGATAATTTCCTATTAGTTTTAACTAAGACCGAGTGCTGTGCTCCTGTATCGACTAAGAACTGGACTGGGGACCTCTCCACTTGCAAAGTTACCTTAGGTTTGGGGAGGGGGTCCGAACCCTGTCTTCCTTAGTCTTCGTCTTGAGTCACTAGTACGGGTGTAGACCTAGGGGGTCCGGGTCCTTGTCCTCGTGGTTTCTTTTTGGGGCAGTCTCTTACTTAGTGGCCAGCCCCCTTACAGTAGGCACATTGGTCTTTGCTCAGATTATCATGCTGGGGGGGCCGCCTCGGTTGGGTGTACTCTGGCTGTAGATGCTCTTTCTGTACCACTGCTGCCAGGACCTTGGTCATTTTTTCAGTGGCCTTAAATTGCTTTTCTTCTGGAGTATCTCTGTTATTGTAAACCCGCTGGGCTATCTGAAGGAGGTCCTGAATCCGCTTTCTTTCCAAGTCTTCTAATTTCTGGAGTTTTCTCTTAATATCTGGGGCTGCCTGATTTACGAAAGACATTACAACAGCTGCCTGACTTCTTGGAGCCTCTGGATCTATGGGGGTATACTGTCTAAAAGCTTCTATTAATCTTTCTAAGTAGGTAGCTGGGCTCTCTGTCTTCCTCTGCAGAATAGAATATACTTTAGCCAAATTAGTGGGCTTGCGAGCAGCTGCCCGGAGACCTGCCATTAGAGTCTGGCGATAAAGGTGTAGCCATCCCCTACCTTCTGCCGTGTTGTAGTCCTACGCCAGCCTGGTCAGAGGAAAGGTTGCGTTTATGAGGTCGGGGTTGGCAGTCGGTTGACTGTCGTCCTCCGGGACCAGCTTTCTAGCTTCTATCTGTATTCTCTCTCGCTCCTCCGTGGTGAACAAGATTCGGAGGAGCTGCTGACATTTATCCTAAGTGGGCTGGTGGGTGAACATGACACTATCTAGTAAAGCCAGTAAATCTTTGGGGTTGTCTGAAAACCGAGCACTCTGAGTCTTCCAGTTATACAGATCACTGGTGGAGAATGGCCAGTACTGGAGCCTGGGGATTCCTGTGTCATCTGGGGGTCTTATTTCCTGAAGGGGTAAAGCCACCATGGAGTCAGGCGGCTGAGGGGGGCTAGTCCGCGAAGTGTGCCTTCGCGTCCGCCCTGCCGGCCTTTCAAAGTTACTTTCCTTTTCAGCGGGCACGTGTGTGCCGGCCGCCTCCTGTCCGCCTGCTCCTTCCCGCAGCTCAGCCAGGGGGGCTGGGGCCTGGGGCCTGGAGGGGTATGGATGGGGTTCTGTGAACAGTGGGTCCTCGCTGTCAGGTAGAACAGGATGGGGGGGGCAGTTGGTTGCTTGGATTTTAGTGGTCGAGCAACCAGTGCCTTATAGGGTTCAGAGGCTAATTGGAAAGGGGACAGCCAAGGAGGCGGGTTCTCAACAAGGTCCTGCCATATGAGGATATATGGGATTTGATCTAAGTGGCCTGCACGCCTAGGTAGGAAAATCTTGGACTTTACTCTAGTGATGACAGCAAGTCGGAAGGTCCTTTCGGGCGGCCACCTCACATCAAAGGCAGGCCATTCGGAGCGACACAGAGTAATTAGCTTTCCTTTCCTGATTTCTGTACTAAGATCATGGCCCCTTGCTCTAACTTCTTTGAAATTACTCGTAAGGAGAGATAGAGGAGTGCTCTGGGTATTACTTATCTTGTAATAATTTGTAGTCTCTTCCTGTAAAGGAATGTGGGTTTGAATCCTTGTAAAGGAAATCTGATCTGACTTATTAATGATATCTAATCACAGGCGCACTTTGGCAGCCCGGGTCAGAGTTAGTTGCCTGGATCGCGATCACGCTGGGGCAGCCTATATCAGAGACAGCTGCTGCCCGCCAAACCGGGGCAGCTCAGATTGCAAGCGCGCACCAGAAGCCCGGGTCAGAGTTAGCTGCCTGGATCGCAATCGCGCGGGGACAGCCCAGATCAGAGACAGCTGCTGCCCGCCAAACCGGGGCAGCTCAGATTGCAAGCACGCACCGGAAGCTCGGGTCAGAGTTAGCTGCCTGGATCGCGATCGCGCTGGGGCAGCCCAGATCAGAGACAGCTGCTGCCTGCCAAACCGGGGCAGCTCAGATTGCAATATAGATCAGATGAGAGCCAGGGGACGTCTCCCACCGGTCTCCGCTGGCCGTCCTATAGCACGTCCGCCAGGACTGTGCCAGCTCCAGTTTCAGACCTCGTGAGTCACAGATTCAGATTCAGAACAGACACAGACAGACAAACGGAGACGAGTCAGCTCACTTATCAGTAGATCGATCCTAGCAGATCCGTTGACCAGAGGTCTGGTAGGCTTGGGGAATCCCGGACAAGCCCCCAGATGTTATGCCTAGACCGTTAGTTCCTTAAAGAAGACCACCAGAGTCCAGAGTCAAAGCCAAGCGGCAAGGATCTTTACTACAAGTTCGAACATGGTCCTTCCATTACACAGCATACAAGAGGGCCCTGAACAATGCGAGTGTTTGCTTTTTATAGCCTGAAAGTTACAGAGGAACAAAAGAATTCTTTTAGTTCCCGCTCTTTCAGTAAAACTTTGAACGGCTGTCCTCTTATCGGAGGCTTTCCTGGTAGTGTTTCTACTAGGCTCAGGAAGTTTGAGAGATATATGGCGATATGTGGTAGGATAGGAGGATAGGATGTGTTTGTACTGGGCTTGTTTGTTTTAAGCCCAAGGCTGAAGAATGTGCCCGGCTCCTTTCAATTTCATTTCTGCCTTTTAGTTTTTACTTCTTCTTTCTTTGGAGGCAGAAGTTGGGCATAAGACAATATGAGGGGTGGTCTCCTCCCTTAAAACCAGTGTATTTCTTAAATGTATTTGACTAATGTCTCAAGCCTCCTTAAAATGTATAAAACCAAGCTGTGCCCGACCACCTTGGGCACATGTTCTCAGGACCTCATTGTCACTCATATTTGGCTCAGAATAAATATCCTCAAATATTTTACAGAATTCGACTCTTTTTGTCGACATTCTGAGCCTCAACAATATGATCTGGGGATGTGGGCAAACCCTATCATGTAGACAGAGGCTTCCTGAAAAACGAAGCCTAACAGAATTAGAAATTAGAGATAGAGGGACTTGCTGGTAACAAATCCTGGCCTTTGGTCCTTGAAGCCATTATTTTTGCAGCTCTTCTTTCTTTCCTGTGACCTTTATCCCATCTCTACCTGTAGTTACATGAGCCATTAAATTCTCTAGTTTGCTGAAGTTAGTATAGATTTAATTTGCCTTTTTTGTTTTTGAGATGGAGTCTTGCTGTATTGCCCAGGCTGGAGTGATCTTGGCTCACTGCAACCTCCACCTCCCAGGTTCAAGCGATTCTCAGCCTCCCAAGTAGCTTAGACTACAGGTACATGCCACTATGCCTGGCCAATTTTTGTATTTTTGGTAGGGACAGGTTTCACCATGTTGGCCAGGCTGGTCTCGAACTCCTGACCTCAGATGATTTGCCTGCCTCGGCCTCCAAAAGTGCTGGGATTACAGGCATGAGCCACTGTGTGCCTGGCCTAATTTGCTTTGTTTTGACATTGAAAGAATCCTGACTAAAAGGTCTGCTACTATGGTCACAGTAAATATTGTCGACAAAAAGTATCAAACTCTTTAAAACATTTAAAGAGGATTATTCTTTTTTTTTTTTTTTTTTTTTTTAGACAAACTCTCACTCTGTTGCCCAAACTGGAGTGCAATGGCATGATCTTGGCTCACTGCAACCCCCACCTCCCAGGTTCAAGTGATTCTCCCACCTCAGCCTCCTGAGTAGGGGACTACAGGCACACGCCACCATGCCTGGCTAAAATTTTGGTATTTTTAGTACAGACCGGGTTTCACTATGTTGGCTAGGCTGGTCTTGAACTCCTGACCTTGTGATCTGCCCACCTTGGCCTCCCAAAGTGCTGGGATTACAGGTGTGAGCCACCGTGCCTGGCCCTGAAGAGGTTTATTCTATACAAAATATGAGTGACCAAGGCCTGAGGCATAGTCCCAAGAGGTACCGAGAATATGTGCCCAAGACTGTTGGGTTACAGCTTGGTTTTAATACAACTTAGGGAGACATAACACACCAATCAATACATTTGGGGTATACATTGGTTTGGTCGGGGAAGGTGGGACAACTTGAAGAGGGTTTGGCGGAGGGCTTATAGGTCATAGGTGGATTAAAAGATTTCCTGATTGGCAATTGGTTGAAAGAGTGAAGTTACTATTTAAAGACCTGGAATAAACAGAAAGGAATGCCTGGATTAAGATAAGGGGTGGTGGACACTAAGGTTCTTATTATGTAGATGAAGTCTCCTAGGTGGCCATCCTTAGAGACAATAGATGGCAAATGTTTCCTATTCTGACCTGTAAAAGGGGCTAGACTCTCAGCTAATCTCTTCAGAATTGGGAGGGCCTGGAAGGGGGAAACATCTAATTATGTTGTTAGAGATTCTTTTTTTTTTTTTTTTTTGAGATGGAGTTTTTTGCTCTTCTTGCCCAGGCTGGAGTGCAATGTTGCAATCTTGGCTCACTGCAATCTCTGCCTCCTGGGTTCAGGCGATTCTCCCGTCTCACCCTCCAGAGTAGCTGGGATTACAGGAGCCAACCACTACGGCCTGCTAAATTTTTAGTAGAGACGGGGCTTCGCCATGTTGGCCGGGCTGACCTCAGGTGATCCACATGCCTCGGCCTCCCAAAGTGCTGGGATTGCAGGTGTGAGCCACTGCACCCAGCTAATAGAGATTCTTAACAGATGCAATTACCTCTCTCTCCAGAAAATAGCTTTGCAGGGACATTTCAAAATATGGCAAAGAAATATATTTTGAGGTAAAATACTTTGATTTCCTTTATCTGTCATGTGATGTTATGCCAGAGTCAAGTTGGAAAGTAAGCCATATTATATAAGTTTACATAAAACCCATCTGATAACTTTTTTTTTTTTTTTTGAGACGGAGTCTTGTTCTGTTGCCCAGGCTGGAGTGCAGTGGCACGATATTGGCTCACTGCAACCTCCACCTCCTGGGTTCATGTGATTCTCCTGCCTCAGCCTCCTGAGGAGCTGGGATTACAGGCACACACCACCACGCCCGGCTAATTTTTTGTGTATTTTTGGTAGACAGGGTTTCACTATGTTGGCCAGACTGGTCTCAAACTCCTGACCTCGTGATCCACCCACCTCAGCCTCCCAAAGTGCTGGGATTACAGGCGTGAGCCACCGCGCCTCACCCATTTGATAACATTTTATGTTCTGTAGGGTGTGACTCCACAGGCCCCTTAGATAGGAATTTGAGGAAGAGGGGAAAAACGTCAGAGTTAAGTCCTCAGTATCATCTCCTCTAAGGTGTTTCCACAGTTCAAACAGTACCTTGTCAAAAGAAAGAAGAGACCAGGATAGACTATGAAAGAAGTAGATTTACACAGTGAAGTTACTCACTGGAAACACTGTGTATGGGTGTGGTATTAGATTGTGAAGTCAGGCTGGGTGTGGTGATTCACACCTGCAATCCCAGCATTTTGGGAGGCTGAGGCAGAAGGATCACCAGAGCCCAGAGTTTGAGGCCAGCCTGGGCAATACAGTGAGCCCTCATCTCTATATATTAAAAAAAAAAAAACCCAACTGCAAAGTCAATGCATAAGACAAAAATCCATTTAGGCTCAGCCATAAAAAGGAATGAAGTAATGATTCATGTTACAACATGGATGAACCTTTAAAATATATTGATGAGTGAAGTAATATGTGTACAAAGGCCACATATTGTATAATTTCACTTATATGAAATGTCCAGAATAGGTAAATCTACACAGACAGAAAGTAGATTAGTGATTGCCAGGAGTTGGAGGGCATGGCAGGGTGCAGAATGATAAAAGCCTGTACAAGGCTTCTTTTTGGGATGAACATGTTCTGGAATTAGATAGTAGTAATGGTTGCACAACTTTTGGAATAAACTGAAAACCAATGAATTGTACACTTATCTGAAGGGGTAAATATTATGGCATGTGAATTATATCTCAGAAAAATCTATTTTGGCTAAATTACCATTGAAAGTCCTTTTCAAAGAGTCTAATTCAGCTGTTTTTACTTTCAGCATAAAAATAAATGGCCTTTGAAACTTTTTAGAGTACTAGATAAATAGTATGTTTGCATTTAGGAGTCCTGTTATAAAAAATGTATCTTATAACTTGAGTCACACTAAATTATGTGAGATTCTCACATTATAAAGGGTAAGGAAGTGAATCAGAAGCATTGAAAAGGGATTGTGTGTATCCCTAGGGATTTAATAATAATTTCCAGACGTAGTTTTAAGGAAATGAATTTCCAGACCCTTAACTTGCACATGTTATCTCTTGCAAAAGGAAATTAAATTTTGGGACCCCAAACTGATTTAGCCAAAGGGAAAAGTCAAGCTGGGACTGGTCATGCAAATCTGCCTCCCCCTTTTGGTTCCTAAATAAGATTGCTGCAAGATGAAAAGCTACATCTCTCCCCCATATTTTGCCCACAAGGAAATTCTTAGTGTGCTGTTAAAACTTCATGGCAATGCAAATTGATAGCTTATCTTTACAGGTGGCCACCCCAGCCCGCCAGACACAAATGCATATCTGATTGTTCCCCTACCCCATTTTGTCTGTTATCTTATGAAAAATGCAGACTCCCACATTCTTCCTCTGCCCATTTTATGTCATCTTATGTAAAAAATGCAGATTCACTGAGCCAGACAAAGGCAAGAATTACTATTTTCTCCTACCGCCCCCTTACATGAAAACAGTGTGCTTCTCAATATCCCGCCCTTTCCCCTTTAAATTTGGAGCACTCAAAATCATCTTCGAAGAAAGGCATAGACCTGTTTCCTGGGCTCGTCCTTAACTTTGGCAAATAAATCTCCTAAAGTGATGGACACTCTTATAAATTAATCTGTAGCCAAGGCATGTCATCAATATGTCCTACTGTGCCTTCCTACCTCCCATTTATCAACTTACATGAGAAGCACACATCTTACTTGTCATAAATTATTACCATAGTGAAAACCTGAGGGTGTCAAGAAGTCGAAAAATTTGAGACATTGACGTTGGGGAAGACTCCTTTAATTAAAGCACCATAAAATCATGATAGAATGATACATTTTTCCTTGCCTTATATTTTTGGCATGCAAAACAGAAGGAGCTCAAACAATTGAGTGACACATTAGTAAAATTCCTTTCATTCATTTCTACTTACAAGGCACACACCATTGACCTCACCCCGTCCCCCACCTTTAAAACAATATTTGACCCGCGCCCCCCCACCTTTAAAGCAATCTTTGAAAAGTCAGGAATGAAAGCCGGTTCAGGACAGTACACAGTACACAAATACTGGCTTCCCCTACCTCCACCACCAGCAAGTAAACATCCTAGCACAGTGTAAAAAGGAAGAGGCTGAGGACGAACCACGCGGACATTTGCAGGCACACCCTTTCCCTGCGACCAACAAAAATGCAGTAGCGCAATTACACTCGAAGGAATTGCAGCACTCACAACAGCACACATTCTGTTCAATGGTTGAGTCCACATAAAGTGACAGTCCGTTTCTAAAAGCATGGCTGTATTTAAAGGACACATGGTCTGTTCAGGTCCGCTTCAGCGAAACCCCAAGCACTTCCGAGAGATCCACTCCCTCTCTCCGAGCAGGTGCCACTAGCTGCTCCGCCGGCGAGCGTAGGAAGCAGCGCGACCAACCAAATCGGTTGCCCACAACAGCCAGGGAGAGAGCCTTAGGGACGTCAAAAAGGCCAAACTGCGTGGGAAGCGAGCGTGCGCCTCCATCACCACGACAGCACCCGTCTCGAGGCTCCACCTGCCGCCAGTAGGTCGCTCTCAGCTCTGCTCTGCTAAGGGCGAGCTTGAGAACCCGGCCTACAGTTGTGCACCTCCCCGCGCCCCCGCCCCCGCCCCCGCCCCCGCCCCCGCCCCGCCCCCGCCCACCGCACTTGTAGCCCCGCCCCTCCCAGGGAGCTTCCGTCAGAATACTTCCGGCTCCAGCCTCCCAACCGGCCTCCGTCGCTTTTCACTTCCCTCTCCTCAGCTCTCTTCCCTTGCCCCTACCGTCTCCTTTAACAGTCACGTGAGGGACGCGCGCGGGGGCAGCTGGGAGTAGTACTGCCGGTTGGTCAGGGTTCGGCCTCAACATGGCGGTTCCGGCCGGGCAGTGACCAAGGTTTTGCCGTCCGAAGGACTAAGTGGTGACTGTCGGCGTCTCCACCTATCGGGGTGGAATGCGAGCACGCGGGGACGAGCGCTGAGAAGCGGCGGTGACGGGAAGGGGGGGTCAGTGGATTGTGCCCCAGAAACCGAAGCGGCGGCGTCTGTTCCTTCTACTTGTTTCTAGGCTCCAGTGCGTTCGGGGCCCCGCCCGGCCGGGCCAGGCCGGCGGGCGGCGGCGGTAGCTGCTGCAGCCGCAGGATAACCTCGCAGGGTGGGCCGGAGGGCGGGCGCCGCCGCTGCCTGTGCCGCGGCGATGGCCCAGTGTGTACAATCAGTGCAGGAGCTAATCCCGGACTCCTTCGTCCCCTGTGTCGCTGCGCTGTGCAGCGACGAAGCCGAGCGGCTCACTCGTCTCAATCACCTCAGCTTCGCGGAGCTGCTTAAGCCCTTCTCCCGCCTCACTTCCGAGGGTATGTGGTATCCTCCCTTTTCCAGTGGGCTCCCGCAAAGCCGTGGTCGGGAGAAGGAAGTTGCGGGCGGGCAGGGAAGAGAAGGGCAGTGTTTACGTCCTGGAGCCGGTACCGTGGCGTCTGGGGCTGTGGCCCCGCGGTGCTCCGGGGGCGGCTGGAGGAGGGACCGTGAGGTTGTCAAGACAGCGCAGTCCTAAGCTCCAGTTTCTCTGGGCACTTCCTTTCTTCCTCGGACAACCTAGGTCATTAAGTAATTGGTGCAAAGATAAACGTGAGTCTTCGAGAACGGCATTGAGACTGTTCTCCACGGCCATAGCGAAGGAATTAGGCACTTGCAAAGCAGCTAAGGTAGGAAAATGCTGCCTCTTAGACCGACAGGGTCTGAGTAAGGAAGACCTGTCATCCTCCCTTGGATGTTAAACTGGACTTTCAAAGTAGTTGTGGATGTTATTACATTCTTGTAGCGTTGAGGGTCATCTCTGTCTGAACTACCGTGTAGCTGTTTTACTAATATATTCTTCGCTATACGGTATTTTGCTTAATCTCTCAAGAAAATTAAAAGTATTATAAGAAGAATAAAACTCGAAGCAGCTTTTTGCCCTAAGGAAGAGGAAGCAAGCCCAAGTTGTGGTTAATTTAACCTGGATATTTGGAGTTATCTATAGTTATAGGGATGGAAATGTCTTTTGTTAATGAATGTCTTGTTAAGAAGCTACCCGTTTTCTCCAGTTTTGGATTTTTTTATTAGGAGAAAATAATGTGGTAAAGCTTCAAGCATGTTTTAGCCAATATCTTGCAAACAACAAAGTCCAAGTAAAGTTTTTTTTGTTAAGGTCGGTAAGAACTGAAGGTTTTCATAATAAGCCTGTGTCAGGCAAACGACTGTGATGTTTGTTAGCTTAATATGACTTATCCACAAAAAAAATCAGTGCTGTACCATTTTTGCGCTACCATGTTTTTTGGGAGAATAGTTCCATTATAAATTAGCTTTTGTTTTTAGCGGAGAGAGGGAGCTGTCCAAAAAAACAAAGTTTGGAAACTTTTGGATTTTCTTTAGCCTGTATCGTAGCCATCAGTCTCAGTTCCTTCAGTGTTGGACTTAACAAGAGCAACAAAATGCCCTACGTTTTTTTATTTTTTTGTTTTTTATTTATTTATTTATTTTGAGATGGAGTTTCGCTCTTGTTGCCCAGCCTGGAGTGCAGTGGCGCGATCTCAGCCCACCGCCACCTCCGCCTCCCAGGTTCAAGCGATTCTCCTGCCTCAGCCTTCTGAGTAGCTGAGATTACAGGCATGCGCCACCATACTGGGATAATTTTTGTATTTTTAGTAGAGACGGGATTTCTCCGTGTTGGTCAGGTTGGTCTCGAACTCCCGACCTCAGGTTATCTGCCCGCCTCGGCCTCGCAAAGTGCTGGGATTATAGGCGTGAGCCACCGCGCCCGGCCTTGAATTCCTAAAAAAACACAAACACTTGAGCTAGTTTTACTTTTATATGTGTACTCTTTCCTACTTTCTTAATAAATAATAATAATGCTAATACCTGATACTTGTTTTGTGTAACTTTTCTTTTTTAGTCCTCATTGAATCCTGTTATTGCAATTTGAAATTTGAGGACCTTGAAGCATAGAAGTGTTAATTTGTTCACAGTTTTGCGTCTGGGAAAGATTTGAAACAGGCAGTGTGACTCAAGACATTGTGTTCTTAATCATCTTATCTCCTGACAGTATTTAGAATTATGTATTTACACCATAGAGCAGTGCTGTCTAATTGAAATATAATGTGAGTCACAGGTATAATTAAAAAATTTTTGGCGCGGTGGCTCACGCTTGTAATCCCAGCTCTTTGGGAGGCCGAGGCGGGTGGATCACGAGGTCAGGAGTTCGAGACCATCCTGGCCAACATGGTGAAACCCCGTTTCTACTAAAAATACAAAAATTAGCTGGGCGTGGTGGTGGCCGCCTGTAGTCCCAGCTACTCTTGAAGCTGAGGCAGGAGAATCACTTGAACCCGGGAGGCACAGTGAGACTCCATCTCAAAACCAACCAAACAGACAACAACAACAAAAAATGTTAGTAGCCACGTTAAAAAAGTAAAAAGAAACAAGTGAAATTAGTTTTTTTGTTTTTTGTTTTTTGGAGATGGAGTCTTGCCCTGTTGCCCAGGCTGGGAGTGCAGTGGCGCGATCTTGGCTCACTACAACCTCTGCCTCCCAGGTTCAAGCGATTTTCCTGCCTCAGCCTCCCTAGTAGCTGGGATTACAGGTGCTCACGGCTTATTTTTGTATTTTTAGTAGAGACAGGGTTTCACCATGTTGGCCAGGCTGGTCTCGAACTCCTGACCTCGTGGTCCGCCCGCCTCGGCCTCCCAAAGTGCTGGGATTACAGGCGTGAGCCACCGTGCCCGGCCGAAATTAGTTTTAATACTATATTTTACTTAACTCAGTATTTCCAAAATGTTACTATTTCAATGTGTAATCAATGTGAAAAATATTCATGAGATATTTTACATTCTTTTTTATTGCTTAGTCTTTGAAATTTGGTGTGCCTTTTATACTTAACATCTCAATTTGTACTAGTCACATTTCAAGTACTCAGTAGCCATATGCAGCTGTTGCCTACTGTATTGGACAGTGCTGTGATAGAGGCTCATTGTCAGTACACTTCTGATTTCCTTCAGGAGACTGGGGAAGATTAGGGAAGGAGTTTTTTTGTTTGTTTGTTTTTTGTTTTGAGACAAGGTCTTGCTCTGTTACCCACGCTGGGAGGGCTGGAGTGCAATTGTATCACCATAGCTCCCTCACCCACTGCAGCCTCAACCTCCCAGGTTCTAGCTATCCTCTTGTCTCAGCCTCCCAAGTAGCTGGGACTACAGGCACATGCCATCATGCCTGGCTAATTTTTAAATTTTTTGTAGAGATGGGGTTTCTCCTCGTTGCCCAGGCTCGTCTCAAACCACTGCGTCCAGCCTAGTGAAGGAATTTAATGAGTTGGACGTTAGTGGATAGGTAGACAGTTGGTAGAAAGCAAGAGGGCAGTCATTCCCTATGAAGGAGTGGTCTGAGATTATAATGGTATGGGCAAAAGGTCTAAATTATGACTGAATGGTTGGGAAACAGGGAGGAAACTCTTACTGGGGTACAGAGTAGTAAGAGGATGCTTAGATAAAGGGAGGACCTTGAATTCTAGGAAAGGGATTTGCGATTTTATGTCTAATGGTAAATGGTAGTAGATTCTTGAGGGTCTGAAACATTTGGACATTAATGAGTTGAAAGTTTTGGAGATTAGTCAGTTGTGTGGTTTATAAGGATAGATATAAGTAGATACAAGTTTTACATTTCAAGATGAACATGGACTATGATAGTAGCATTAGAAATTTGGCAAAGAGGACTTAATTTTTCTTGGTTTTAGTTTTTTGCTGGTATAAATACATTTTAGAATTCTTTACCATCTAGAACAGGCTACTGTTTGTTTCAAGTGTGGGGATTCTTCAAAGACAGCTTTTTTTTTTTTTTTTTTTTGAGACAGAGCCTTGCTCTGTCACCAGGCTGGAGTGCAGTGGCGAGATAGATCTTGGCTCACTGCAAGCTCCGCCTCCCGGGTTCAAGTGATTCTCCTGCCTCAGCCTCCCGAGTAGCTGGGACTACAGGCTCGTGCCACCATGCTCAGCTAATTTTTCTATTTTTGGTAGAGATGGGGTTTCACCATGTTGGCCAGGATCGTCTCTATCTCTTGACCTCATGATCTGCCCGCCTTGGCCTCACAAAGTGCTGGGATTACAGGCATGAGCCACTGAGCCAGGCAACAGCTTTTCTTTAGCAAGTGAGGCATGAGAATATAATTTCAGGCAATGTAATTTAAGAATACAACTGACTAAAACCAGCTAACATTTCCTTAGAGGGAGAAAAAAAATGTTAAAAAAGAAGACTCAATTTCTGGCCTGTAGGTATGCCTTTACTTAGGGTAGAACTTTGCCTTGACTACTGAGTTATCAAGGAGTGTCAAGTACAGTGCCAAGTATTGTCAGGAGACTTATTTTTAGATTTTAGTAGAAAACACTTGGTTTAAAGCTATACCAAAGAGAGGGTTGATAGAAGAGATTTGAGTACTATTTGTGTGTAGGGCCTTCAAAATACAGTTTAGACTTGATGTATTACACAACGGAGAGCCATTTTAGGTTCCTTAGAGACATTTTAAAACCTGAAGAGTATTAAATTATGTTAAAATTAAATTATATTAAAATATATAATTAAATTTATTATATGTATTTTCTGTGATTGTTATGCTTGATGTATGTTTGAGAGTTAATGTAGTCACTGTTTGACACAAATTTTGAGATCCTAATACTCAAAGAATTTCCACTGGCCATGTTTCAAAGAGTCGTGGTATTAATATTAATTAATCAAGCAAACAACAAAAAATTAAAATTAAGTCTTGTTTTTGCTTAGTGATAGTTCTTTGATAGTTCTAAACAATGTTGCAATATATCATTTAGATGTTCTGTAAGTTTTAAGAAAATTTCACTTAAACACTAACTTGGAAGTATGTGGGTTATATATTATTTTATTTTGAAATTAAGGTTACTAAAGGGATTAAAAAGTAGGCCAGGTGCGGTGTCTTAGGCCTGTAGTCTCAGCACTTTGGGAGGCTGAGTTGGATGATAACCTGAGGTCAGGAGTTTGAGACCAGCGTGGCTAACGTGGCGAAACCCCATCTCTACTGAAAGTACAAAATTAGCCTGGTGTGGTGGTGGGCGCTTGTAGTCCCAGCTGCTCGGGAGGCTGAGGCAGGAGAATCACTTGAACTCGAGAGGTGAAGGTTGCAGTGAGCCAAGATTTTGCCACTGCACTCCAGCCTGGGCGACAGAGCGAGACTCTGTCTCAAAAAAACAACAAAAAAAAGTAGACTAGGATATAACTTTTGAAGGCTATTTAATATCTCCAGTTTTCTTAAATTTCTTTTTCTTTTCTTTCTGAATTCTTGAAAAACATTGTGTGATCCTTGTGCAGGAGCTATGCTAATCTTCTCTGTATCATTCCAATTTTAGTATATGTGCTGCTGAAGTGAGCAGTTTTTTTTTTGAGACAGAGCCTCACTCTGTTGCCCAGGCTGGTCTCGAACTCCGTGGCTCACTATAGCCTCAACCTTCTGGGCTCAAAATATCCTCCCTCATCAGCCTCACCAGTAGCTGGGGTTATGGGCGTGTACCACCACACCTGGCTAATTTTTGTAGTTTTTGTAGAAATGGGGTTTTGCCATGCTGCCCAGCTGGTCTCAAACTCATGGACTCAAGCAATTTACCCGCTTTGGATTCCCAAAGGGCTTTGATTACAGGCGCGAGCCACTGCGACCGGCCTTAAATTTCTTTCCTTTTCCTTTATTTTTATTTTTTGAGACGGAGTCTCGCTCTGTCACCCAGGCTGGAGTGCAGTGGTGCATCTCAGCTCACTGCAAGCTGCGCCTCCTGGGTTCACTCCATTCTCCTGCCTCAGACTCCTGAGTAGCTGGGACTATAGGCGCCCACCACCACACCTGGCTAATTTTTTGTGTTTTTTTAGTAGAGACGGGATTTCACCATGTTAGCCAGGATGGTCTTGATCTCCTGACCTCGTGATCCACCCGCCTTGGCCACCCAAAGTGTTGGGATTACAGGCGTGAGCCACCGTGCCTGGCTCCTTTTTTTTTTAAAAGACGGAGTCTTGCTCTGTCACCCAGACTTCAGTGCCGTCGCACAATCTCAGCTCACTGCAACCTCCGCCTCCCAGGTTCAAGCAATTCTCCTGCCTCAGCCTCCTAAGTAGCTGGCATTACAGGCACGGGCCACCACTCCTGGCTAATTTTTGTGTTGTTAGTAGAGATAGGGTTTTGCTATGTTGGCCAGGCTAGTCTCGAACTCCCAACCTCAAGTGATCCACCCGCCTTCGGCCTCCCAAAGTGCTGGATTACAGGCATGAGCCACTGCGTCTGGCCTCTTAAATTTCTTTTAGTTGGAAATATTTCATCAATCTTAACTACCATGTTTATATAATGAAGTAATTAATCTCCAAGGTGTGGAAGTACCAAACTTTGAATAAAATTCAAGTCAGTTTTTCAAAATTTGTTTTCATTTTGTTTTATTAATTTTTCGAGACAGGGTCTCACTTTGTCACCTAGGCTGGATACAGGGGGCATGATCATGGTTCACTGCAGCCTCGACCTCCTGGGCTCAAGCTATCATTCCACATTGGCCTCCTGGGTAGCTGGGATTACAGGTTTGCACCACACATTTGGCTAATTAAAAAAAAAAATTTTTTTTGTAGAGATGGGGTTTTGCTGTGTTTCCCGGGCTGTTCTTGAACTCTTGGACTCGAGCGATCTGCCAGCCTCGGCCTCCCAAAGTGCCTAGATTACAGGCTTGAGCCACTACACCCAGCCAGAGGGTTTTTTAATATGGTAAAGTTTTATATGTATAAAGTATACAAGATCCTCCTACCTTAGCCTCCTGAGTAGCACACAGGTGTGTGCCATCACACCCAGCTAATTAAAAAAATTTTTTATAGAGATGGGGTCTTGTGCCAGGTGTGGTGGCTCACGCCTGTAATCCCAGCACTTTGGGAGGCCGAGGTGGGTGGATCATGAGGTCAAGAGTTTGAGACCAGTGTGGCCAACATGGCGAAACCTCGTCTCTACTAAAAAAATACAAAAAGTTAGCCGGGTGTGGTGGCGGGCGCCTGTAATCCCAGCTACTCGGGAGGCTGAGGCAGGGGAATTGCTTGAACCTGGGAGGCGGAGGTTGCAGTGAGTTGAAATCATGCAGTTGCACTCCAGCCTGGGTGACGGAGCGAGACTCTGTCTCAAAAAAAAAAAAAAAAAAAAGAAGTGGGGTCTCTCTCCCTCTGTTGTCCAGGTTGGTCTTGAATTCCTGGGTGCAAGTGATCCTCCTGCTTTAGCCTCCTAAAATGCTGAGATTACAGGCTTGAGGCACTCACTGGGTGCAGTGGCTCAAGCCTATAATCGCAGGCTTGTTCATAAAGCCTGCTTTTTTTTTTTTTTTTTTTTTTTTTTTGAGATGGAGTTTCGCTCTTGTTGCCCAGGCTGGAGTGCAATGGCGCGATCTTGGCTCACTGCAACCTCCACCTCCCAGGTTCAAGCAGTTCTGCCTCAGCCTGCCGAGTAGCTGGCTTGAGCCACTGGGTGCAGCGGCTCCAGCCTGTAATTGCAGACTTATTTACAAAGCCTGTTTTTGTTTTTTTTTTTTTTGGTTGGTTGGTTGGTTTGTTTTTGAGGTGGAGTTTCGCTCTTGTTGCCCAGGCTGGAGTGCAGTGGTGCAATCTCAGCTCACTGCAACCTCCGCTTCCAAGGTTCAAGCAATTCTGCCTCAGCCTCCCTGGTAGCTGGGATTACAGGCATGCGCCACCACGCCTGGCTAATTTTGTATTTTTAGTAGAGACGGGGTTTCTCTATGTTGGTCAGGCTGGTTTTGAACTCCCAACCTCAGGTGATCCACCCGCCAAGGCCTCTCAAAGTGTTGGGATTACAGGCATGAGCCATCGCGCCCGGCCTAGCCTGTTTTCTTTGTACAGTTTTATATGCTGGGTAAAAGCATAAAAGATGTCATTATTTTCAAAATACATTTTATTTATTTATTTATTTATTTATTTATTTATTTATTTATTTATTTATGAGACGGAGCCTCTCTCTGTTGCCCAGCAGGCTGGAGTGCAGTAGTGTGATCTCAGCTCTCGTTGCCCAGGCTGGAGTACAATGGTGTGGTCTCGGCTCAGTGCAACCTCTGCCTCCCGGGTTCAAGCGATTCTCCTGCCTCAGCCTCCAGAGTAGCTGGGATTACAGGCACGTGCCACCATGCCTGGCTAATTTTGTATTTTTAGTAGAGACGGGGTTTCACCACGTTGGCCAGGCTGGTCTTGAACTCCTGACCTCTGGTGATCCGCCCGCCTCGACCTACCAAAGTGCTGGGATTACAGGTGTGAGCCACTGCGCCCAGCTATGAAGCAACTTTAAGGAAAATACTTGTCCAATATGTTCCTAAGGATATCAGAAATGCACCATAGTTTTTTTTTTTTTTTTTTTGGTTTCTCTGCTGCATAATTAGACCGACTGGGAAGTTTAGGGAGAGAGGCTGGTATGTTTATTTAAGTTAGAAAACATAACAGTTATAGAAGAATGCAGATAATACAAGAAACATCCACCTCCCCACTACCCAGAACTAACAAATATTAACCCTCCATCATATTTGCTTTTTATCTTTTCTTTTAAAAAAAAAAATCAAACATTATAGGACAGACTTCCCAGGTTGAAGTTTTCTTTCTACCTTATCTTAGTCTCTTTTCTTTCCTTCCTTTTATAGGCAACCACTATCATAGAATTTGCATGTACCATTTTTTTTTTTTTTTGAAAGGGAGTCTCTGTCGCCCAGGCTGGAGTGCAGTGGTGTGATCTTGGCTCACTGCAACTTCTGCCTCCTGGTTTCAAGTGATTCTCTTGCCTCAGCCTTCCAAATAGCTGGGAATACAGGCGCTTGCCCCCACGCCTGGCTAATTTTTGTATTTTAGTAGAGATGGGAGTTTCACCTTGTTGGCCAGGCTGGTCTCGAACTCCTGACCTCAAGTGTTCCGCCCGCTTCAGCCTCCCAAAAGTGCTGGGATTACAACAGTGAGACACCATGCCCGGCTGCATGTATACTTTTTGTGTATCTATATTTATATTTACAATATAAATACACATTTGTACCACGTACAGTATTTTAAAAACGTTTTTGAGTCATTTTTTTAGTAAAAAATATTAGAAATCAGTAGAACACATAGGAAATGTAGAAAAGTTTGTATGCATATAACTTTATTTAAAATATAGGCAGGCCTTGATTTTGGTATAAGGCATTTTCCATTGAGAAGAATGTGTCATTCTTTATTTGTAGGTCCCCAGACCACTTTCCCAAAGTTGCCTCTTATTTGTATGTGATGATAACCCATGGTGCAGTTGAAGTAGGTGATGTTGTATCTGCTGCTGCTGCTATACCGCCGTCATTATGCATTGTTGAGCATGGTGCTCAGTGCTTTGCAATTACTGTCTACCAATAGTTCACCTAAATCCCTAAAATGACCCGTGAAGTAGATAGCAATCACATGTGCAGATGAGGAATTTGAAGCACAGAAGGGTTAAGTTGTTCAGGGTAGCCCAGATGATAAGTAATGGGTTGGGATTTAAATTAAGGTCCAACTCCAAAAGCTGGGTCCTCAATCGTTATAATGGACTCCTTTTTTTTTCTTTTTTTTTTTTGAGACAGAGTCTCGCTCTGTTGCCCAGGCTGGAGTGCAGTGGCGCGATCTCAGCTCACTGCAAGCTCCGCCTGCCGGGTTCACACCATTCTCCTGCTTCAGCCTCCCAAGTAGCTGGGACTATAGGTGCCCAACACCACGCCCGGCTAATTTTTTATGTTTTTAGTAGAGACAGGGTTTCACCGTGTTAGCCAGGATGGTCTCGATCTCCTGACCTCGTGATCTGCCCGCCTTGGCCTCCCAAAGTGCTGGGATTACAGGTGTGAGCCACTGCGCCCGGCTTTTTTTTTTTTTTTTTTTTTTGAGACGGAGTCTCACTCTGTCGCCCAGGCTGGAATGCAGTGGCGCAATCTTGGCTCACTGCAACCCTTCGCCTTGGCTCACTGCAGCCTCCGCATTCAAGTGATTCTCCTGCCTCAGCATCCCCAGCAGCTGGGATTACAGGCGCCCGCCACCATGCCTGGCTACTTTTTGTATTTTTAGTAGAGACGAGGGTTCACTATGTTGGCCAGGCTGGTCTCGAACTCCTGACCTCAGGTGATCCACCCACCTCGACCTACCAAAGTGCTGGGATTACAGGCGTGAGCCACTGTGCCCAGCCCTGTAATGGACTGCTTTTAATGCTACTGTGGAACATTTTGTCTGATTATGTGAAAAAATATGCTCACATTTTGTTCTGTGGACTGTGGACACTGTCTTCTTGCTATAATTGCCTCAGAACCTATTCCCTGTCCTGAAGCTCTGAACTACTTACTGGTTATAAATTGTATAGGCTGAAACAAGGACTATAGGACGGTGGAGGCAGGAAGTATTAGGGTGGTAAAGGGATCTGGACATTGTTTTTTTGTTGTTCTTGTTTTTTTTTTTTTTGAGACCAAGTCTCACTCTGTCACCCAAGCTAGAGTGCAGCAGTGCAATCTCGGCTCACTGCAACCTCCGCCTCCCGGGTTCAAGCAATTCTCCTGCCTCAGCCTCCTGAGTAGCTGGGATTACAGGTGCCCGCCACCATACCCAGCTAATTTTTTGTATTTTTACTAGAGACAAGGTTTTGCCATGTTGGCCAGGCTTGTCTCCAACTCCTGACTTCAAGCTGTCTGTCTCGGCCTCCCAAAGTGCTGTGATTATAGGCGTGAGCCACCGCGCCTGGCCAGAGTTTTTTTTTTAAGTAGACTCTATTTTTAAGACCAGTTTTAGATTAATGGCAAATTTGAGCAGAAAGTACAGAGTTTCTACATACCTCTTGGCCCTGCACATGCACAGCCTCCACCACAGCATCGTGCACTGGAGTGGGCATTGATTTTTATGAGAGTGAAAAAGAGGCTAAGAATGCAGGCCGACTAGGGAAAGAAGAAGGAAGCCCAAGTGCAACATTTTAACTCCCCTTTCTTTTTCCTTTTACTGTTTCTAGTGTTAATACCACAGACCTTACGCTGCCTTGGACCAGCTTTAGTGTGAGGTGAGAATTAGGGAAGTGGTATGGATAGTAGTTGGTTTCTGGCAACTCCAAACATAGGAAAGGAGAGGACCTACAGTAGGAAAGCTGAGCAGTAGTGAGAGGGGAAGGAATCCTGCGGTTAATAAACTGTCTAGCTAGCCCTTTTGGTATATGAGGGAATGTTGTCAACCATTTATATTTCTGGAAGAACGTTCCACTTGGAATTGCTGGCTTCTGCTTTGTACATCCTTTTTGTTTGTAAACCATCAGCCCAATTTTGGGTTATTATGCATTGTATAGAATTAATTTCAAGTTTTTTTCTTTTTTTTCTTTAAAGTTCACATGAGAGATCCTAATAATCAACTTCACGTAATTAAAAATTTGAAGATAGCAGTAAGCAACATTGTCACCCAGCCACCTCAGCCTGGAGCCATCCGGAAGCTTTTGAATGATGTTGTTTCTGGCAGTCAGCCTGCAGAAGGATTAGTAGCTAATGTGATTACAGCAGGAGATTATGACCTTAACATCAGTGGTATGTAACAAGGTTTATTGTTATTTTTTGAGTGAAATTTCGTTTTGTTAGAAAAAGCGATTCTATGACTTGGGAGATGATCAACATGTATTTAAGAGCTTACTAAGTGCTAGGGCCTGAGAATACAATGTTGAAAACAGTCCTAGGAGCTTTGCCTATTTATTATTTTAGGACCTAAAGTAGTATATAGAACATATGCATAATAAATATTTGTTGAATGAAAGAACTAACAGTAAATTAAAAAAATTCTTTTGTGACATAAGTAATATTATAATTAAATAAGCATTAAGTTTATTGTATTTTTATCTTGCTTGGTGTTAAGTGGAGGAAATGTTTATAAAATGCGTAAATATGTAATCTGTTGTGAGTACGTCTTTAACTTGAATGGTAAATGTTTTCATAACAAGCTTGGTAGGTAAAATCATATATGTACATATGTATTTTATTTTTTAAATTAAATTTTTATAGAGATAGGGAGTCTCATTATGTTCCCCAGGCTGGTGTTAAACTCCTGACCTCAAGTGATCCTCCTGCTTAGCTTCCCAAGTGCTGGGATTACAGGTGTGAGCCACTGTTCCCAGCCTGAAATTATATATTAACATGTAAAGTGAATTAGAAGTATTTGGTCTAACTGTTTTCCAATATTAAAAAGTCTTAATTGACATGGGGTAGATATTTTAGAGGGAAAATATTCAAAGTACATCATCAAATTAACATACTTCAGCAGTCTAATAAAGTAATCTTTTTAGGCCAGGATAGTTTATAATCTAATACTTTAATACTTCCTAATTTCATATTTAAAGATTTTCCTAAGCAGCCAGGCGTGGTGGCTTACCCCTGTAATCCCAGCACTTTGGGAGGCCAAGGCAGGCGGATCACTTGAGGTCAGGAGTTCAAGACCAGCCTGACCAACATAGTGAAACCCCGTCTCTACTAAAAATACAAAAATTAGCTGGGTGTGGTGGCAGGTGCCTGTAATCCCAGCTACTTGGGAGGCCAAGGCAGAAGAATCGCTTGAACCCGGAGGCAGAGGTTGCAGTGAGCCAAGATGGCACCATGGCACTCCAGCCTGGGCAACAGAGCGAGACTGTTTAAAAAAAAAAAAAAGTTTTTCCTAAACATATGCAGAGAATTTGAAACAGGCATATGTTAGGTCACCAAGTTAGTTGTTTGCTCTTGTATAGTTAAAAATATTTGTAGAATTATTTCGTTTAAGTGTTCTGTATTTTTTTCTTTTTTCTTTGCCTTTAGTTTTAATTCCAGCAAGATGAGTCAACTTGATAATTTTAAGTTGAGAATATTATGGTTATCTTTACCAGTCAAAAACATCTGAATTTCTTAACAGTTCCTAGCATGTTTTCAATATGAAGCAAAAATTTGGGTATTTCTTGGAGAAAGGAATAGAATTTGAACTGTTATTTTTCTCCCATCAGTGTTGTAGTGTGAAGGGCAATGAATCAAATGCCAGAGTGTCCAAGTTTTTATACTACCATAGTCATTAGTTAATTAGATAACCTGAATAAATCACTTAGTGTTTCTTTTTCTTTTTATTTATAGTATTTTTTGTGACAGGGTCTCATTCTGTTGACCAGGCTGGAGTGCATTGGTGCTATCACAGTTCACTGTAGCCTCAACCTCCCTGGGCTCAGGTGATCCTCTCACCTCAGCCTACCAACTATGCCAGGCTAATATGTTTTTTTAAAAGAGACAAGGTCTCTCTCTGTCACACAGGCTGGAGTGTAGTGGTGTAATCATTGCTCATTGCAGCCTTGAACTCCTGGACTTATGCAATCTTCTCACCTCAGCCTCCCAAGTAATTAGGACTATAGCTGCACACCACCATGCTTGGCTAATTTTTAAATTTTTTTGTAGAGACAGGGTCTCACTATGTTCAAGTGATCCTCTCACCCTGGCCTCTCAAAGTGTTGAGATTACAGGCATGACCCACTATGCCCAGCCAAGTCACTTAGTGTTTCTGAGACTCTGTTTCCACCTCTGAAAACAGGAGTTTGGCTGGATTCTTTTCTTTTTTTTTTCTTTTTTTTTTTTTTTCACTTTTTTTGAGACAGAGTCTTACTCTGTCACCCAGGCTGGAGTGTGGTGGCATGATCTTGGCTCACTGAAACCTCCACCTCCCGGGTTCGAGAGATTCTCCTGCCTCAGCCTCCCGAGTATCTGGGATTACAGGTGCCCACCACCACGCCCAGCTAATTTTTTGTATTTTTAGAGGTGATGGAGTTTCATCATGTTGGCCAGGCTGGTTTCGAACTCCTGACCTCAACTGATCCACCTGCCTCAGCCTCCCAAAGTGCTGGGATTACAGGCGTGAGCCACCACTCCTGGCCTGGCTGGATTCTTTCTTAAGGCCTCTCGTAGACCTTTATATGTGATTCTGTTTTGCAGGATCTTAACAAGTTTGTTAGTCATGCAACAAATATTTATTGATTTCTGCTATGTGCTTTGTATTGAGATACAGCGATGAACAACACATGCTTTAAAGTTTATAATCTGGTAGGGAGACAAATGTGTTAATCAGTAATCATAGTAAGGTCTAATTTAATTTATAATACGTTAATATCACAATACATTGTAATAGAGCTGTGGCATATCTGGTATGCCAAAAGTGCTAAAGGGGCACAGAGAGGGATTACCTATCATTTAAAAAACAAAAATATCTTTTTGTCTTATATTTATTTCTTTTATTTTTTTTTCTTATTTTTAAGAGATAGGGTCTTACTCTATCACCCTGTTTAAGGCTGGTGTGCAGTGGTATGATCATAACCCACTGTAACCTTGAATTCTTGAGCTCAAGGGGTCATCCCATCTCAGCCTCCTGAGTAGGTGGGACTATAGGTGTGTACTATGCTTGGTTAATTAAAATTTGTGTGTGTGTGTGTGTGTGTGTGTAGAGATAAGGTCTCACTGTGTTTATTAGCAGGCTGGTCTTGAACTTCTGGCCTCAAGCGATCCTCCTACCTTGGCCTCCCAAAGTGCTGGGATTACAGTTGTGAGCCACTGTGCCTGGCCTATGTATTTTTTATTTTATTTAATATTAATTTAATTTAATTTTATTTTATTTTATTTTATTTATTTATTTATTTTTTGAGACGGAGTCTTGCTTTGTCGCCCAGGCTGGAGTGTAGTGGCACGATCTTGGCTCACTGCAACCTCTTCCTCCTGGGTTCACACGATTCTTCTGCCTCAGCCTCCTGAGTTTCTGGGACTACAGGTGTGCACCACCACACCCGGCTAATTTTTGTATTTTTAATAAGAGATGGGGTTTCACCATGTTGGCCACGTTTGTCTAAAACTCCTGACCTCAAGTGATCTGCCTGCTTTGGCCTCCCAGAGTGCTGGGATTACAAGCATGAGTGACCAGGTCCACTCATTTGCTATGTTGCCTAGGCTGGTCTCAAACCCCTGGCCTCAAGCAGCCACCTCTCAAAGTGCTGAGATGACAGGAATGAGTTCAGATGCTGACCAAAAGTATCTTTTTCATACTGCAAATATTTTGCTAACCTCCAAAGCCCATATACCTGTTACTTTTAATTTATTAAGGCCAGGCATAGTCGCTCAGGCCTCTAATCCCAGCGCTTTGGGAAGCTAAGGTGGGAGGATCACTTGAGGCCAGGAGTTCAAGACCAGTCTGGGTAACATATTGCGGCCCCATCTGAAGAAAATTTTTTTAAAAAAATTAGCTGGTGGCTGGGCATGGTGGCTCACGCCTGTAATCCCAGCACTTTGGGAGGCTGAGACGGGTGGATCACTTGAGGGCAGGAGTTCCAGACCAGCCTGGCCAACACAGTGAAACCCTGTCTCTACTAAAAATACAAAAATTAGCCAGCAGCGGGCACCTGTAGTCCCAGCTACTTGGAAGGCTGTGGCAGGAGAATCGCTTGAACCTGGGAGGCAGAGGCTGCAGTCATCCGAGATCACGCCACTGAACTCCAGCCTGGGCAACAGAGTGAGTCTCAAAAAAAAAAAATTAGTTGGGTGTGGTGGTGTATACCTGTAGTCCCAGCTACTCAGGAGGCTGAGGTGAGAAGATTGCTTGAGCCTGCGAGGTCAAGGGTGCAAAAAGCTGTGATTGCGCAACTGCACTCCAGCCTGGGTGACAGAGCAAGACCCTGCCTCAAAAGAAAAATAAATTTCTCAAAATGATATGTGTACATAGACAAAATGATAAAAAGACTTAAAGGAAAAAACAACAGTGATCTGTACCTTGCCCCACCAATTTCTGTAGTCTTTTCCTCGGGTATTGATTATGTGCTTCTAAGTAATATTTTTATATGGCTGTCTATGGCGTAATAAGTTTTAAATTTAAATAAATTTTATTTATTGACTTCTCATTATCATTGATAAGGATTTGGCTTAATTACTCTCCATCCTTTCCACTCCATCTCATAGTTTTTGGTTAATATTCACTGCTTATAATATGACTAAATGTCATTCACTTCTTCACTGCTTAGCCAATTATTGGGGTTTCTGATACAGTATTTTGTGTTTTCAGGAGTTAGTAATTGTCTTTTTAAAAACATCTTGTGGTGGCTCACGCCTGTAATCCCAGCACTTTGGGAGGCTGAATCACCTGAGGTCAGGAGTTCGAGACCAGCCTGACTAAAATGGTGAAACCCTGTTTCTACTAAAAATACAGAAAATCAGCTGGGCGTGGTGGCACGCTCCTGTAATCCCAGCTGCTTGAACCTGGGAGGCGGAGGTTGCAGTAAGCCGAGATCCCACCATTGCACTCCAGCTTGGACAACAAGAGCGAAACTCTGTCTCAAAAAAAAAAACCAAAACAAAACATCTTGCTCAGTTCTTTGTGTCTGTTGCTAGTTTCTCAGACTTCTTCAACTGTATTTTCTACTCGAGAGATTAATTTGTCAAATAACCCATTTATCAATAGCTCTTTCAAGAAATCTCTATTGTTACTGCATATATTCTCATTAAGGATGATATTCCTATGTGGTAAAAATTGGTCCTTGGGGGACAAAAAAATCTTAGCTATTACAGTGGTCTGTGGCTCTCCAAAGGGTCTCCACGCATAAATAGATACACAATACAATTGTGGTGTTATTTTAAAAAATACTTTAATCGGGGGAAAGGATTGATTAGAAAAAAGCTGTAAAACACAGAGAATATAATGAAATAAAAGCTGGGAAATGGTGTTCAGTTTTATGTCGGACTGGTTGCTGTCGGAGGCCCACTCCACAGCTGTCATCCTGAGGATTTCCTTCCCTTCACTCCTATGTAGTATTTCATTTATATATATTTTCTGCGTATTTCCTTAGTATGGTGAAGGACATCTCTAGTAGCTTCCTGAGAAAGGATGCATGGAAAATAAAATTTTTGAGGAATGAATGTTGGAAAATGTTCTTATTTTATATACTTGATTGATGGTTTGACTGTGCACATTGTTAGTTATAAATCATTTCCCTCAGAATTGATCCACTTTCTTTTAGCTTCAAGCATTGCTCCTAAAAAAGCTAGAAGCCATTATATGTATTACCCCCAGCCCTCCAGCTGTTAGAAGTTTTTGAAGGTCTTCATCCCTGCTATTTTGAAATTTCACGTTGGGGTTTATAACTCCTTTTTCACTTATTTTACTGAGTAGCTTCTTTTGACAGTCTGGTTATGCACTTTTTAGCCCTGAGAAACTATCTTGTATTCTTTCTTTGTTAATTTCTCCCTTATTGTTCTCTCTGTTCTTTCTGAAACTACTGTTAGTTGGATGTAGAACTTCCTGAGTTGATCCTCTAATGTTCTTTTTTTCTAAAATTGTCTATCTCTGTCTTTTTATTTTTCTGGGTGTGAATATCCTTGACTTTATCTTCTGATCTTTCTATTGAAGTTTTAATGTTTGGTGTCTTTTTGGGGTTTTTTTGGAGCTATTTTCTTCTCTAGATTTTCCTTTATTGTGACATGCTATTAAGGTTTTATGTTATAGTGTCTTAACTCTGAAGATAGTAATAAATTGTTGTTGGCTGTTTGTTTTTTTAAGTTTTCTTCTATCCTGTGCCTTTTTTTTTTCATTCGTATTATTTTTATTTGTTTTGATTTTTTTCATGTTGGACACTTACCTCAACTGTTTGGTTAGACCAGGCATTATTTTCTATTTCAAATTGAGGCATTAAAACCCTGACTGAGTATAAGAAAGCTTATCAGTTAGTAGACTTCTTTATTGGGTGGTAAGGCTAAGAATAGGTTTAAGGGTTGCCCAATTTTTATTACTTATAGTTTTTTTCTTTGAGGCCATTTAGTTTATCCAGAGAAGGATTCTGAAATCTGCTCTCTGGCTGTGTCCTGGGCCTTTTTTTTCTATTAAAGTGGTTTGGCAGATCATTTATAGGAACAACATAGTTATGATTTGGTTGTGGGAAATTGTTTTATCTAATTATATTACTTGCATTCTCAGATCCCTGCCAACATCTCCTCATATGGGAGGATTGATTGCTATTTGCATTTAAAAGCAGGTGGAGGCAATTACTATAGCTTAACTCTTCAGGCGGATTTTTTTTTTTTTTTTTTTTGAGATGGAGTTTCGCTCTTGTTGCCCAGGCTGGAGTGCAGTGGTGCGATCTTGGCTCACTGCAACCTCCACGTCCCGGGTTCAAGCGATTCTCCTGCTTCAGGCAGATTTAAAAAAATTAGTATTATTAATTGTATATTTAGTGGAGACAGAGTTTCATGATGTTGGCCAGGCTGGTCTTGAACTCCTGGACTCAAGTGATCCACCTGCCTTGGCCTCCCAAAGTGCTGGGATTACAGGTGTGAGCCACCACTCCTGGCCATTTTTTTTTTTTTCGGTGGGGAGGGATGGAGTCTTGCTCTTTCGCCCAGGCTGGAGTGCACTGGCACGATCTTGGCTCACTGCAACCTCTGCCTCCTAGTTCAAGCAGTTCTCCCTACCTCAGCCTCCCAAGTAGCTGGGATTACAGGCGCCCACCACGACGCCCAACTAATTTTTGTATTTTTGTTTTTTTGAGACGGATTCTTGCTCTTGTTGCCCAGGCTGGAGTGCAATGGCGCGACCTCGGCTCACTGCAACCTCTACCTCCCAAGTTCAAGCAATTCTCCTGCCTCAGCCTCCCAAGTAGCTGGGATTACAGGCACCCGCCACCACGCCTGGCTAATTTTTTGTATTTTTAGTAGAGATGAGGTTTCACCACGTTGGCCAGGCTGGTCTCAAACTCCTGACATCAGGTGATCCACCCACCTCAGCCTCCTAAAGTGCTGGGATTATAGGCATGAGCCACCACGCCTGGCTAATTTTTGTATTTTTTTAGTAGAGGCAGAGTTTTGCCATGTTGGCCAGGCTTGTCTTGAACTCCTGACCTCAGGTTATCCTCCTGCCTTGGCCTCCCAAAGTGCTGGGATTACAGGCATGAGCCACCACACCCGGCCTTATTATTTTTAGAACTAGAGATAGGGTCTCACTAAGTTGCCCAGAGTGGTCTCGAACTCCTGGGCTTAAGTAGGATAAACTACACACCAGAAGAAAACAGTTTTTTTTTTTTAGCTTCTTTCCCTTTTACTGAAAGGCACCTCCTTTCAGCTTTATTTTTATGTTGGCCATGAAGACTGAGAATGAGATATGATGAAGTACTACGTTAATTTTAGTAAAATTTCATTATAACAGAATAATACTCTTTGGAGATCATAGAAAAGTGATTTTATCCATTTTAATAAGGTATTAATTCTTATATATTCAGATGTATGCTTCTAATTTTCACCATTAATGTGAGTCAGCATACTTTTCATTCATTCTGTTAAAGAAATAGATGTTAGATATTTACCTCATAAGCTTAACAGTGCCGTGTTTTCTTCAGATCGGTCATTTAAAGCTGCTATTCCTTGGTACAGTAATTGGAAAGACACATTGATGGAGTTGAAAGTGTTTGTTATATACAGGGATTTCTTGTGATGGTTTCAGTTTTATAGATTTTTCTCACCTACTTCGTTTCTATTGTCTTTTTTTCCCACCTAGGTACTGTTTTGTATTTGTCCCAATTGACATGTCTAATTTTTCTAAAATGTGGAAGGTCTAATGTATCTATTTTTTTCAACTTTTGTTATCTATTTTATCATCCATTATCCTGTTTACTCTTACAGCATTATCTGTTAAATCCAAGCGTAGTCTTTGAATGGTATATTTTGGGCTGCATCTTATTTTAAAAGGAAGGAAGACCGTATTACCCTTCCTTACCAAAACAGTACATTCTGCATGTTTTTGTTTGGTTTTGAGGCAGGGTCTCATTATGTCACCCATGCTGGAGTTCAGTGGCTCTGTCTTGGCTTACTGCAACCTCTGCCTCCTGGGCTCAAGCGATCCTCCTACCTCAGCCTCCCGAGTAGCGGGGACTACAGGTGTGGGCTACCATGCCCGGTTAATTTTGCATTTTTTGTAGAGATGAGGTTTTCTCATGTTGCCCAGGCTGGTCTCGAACTCCTGGGCTCAAGTGATCAGCCTGCCTCGGCCTCCCAAAGTGCTGGGATTACAGGCGTGAGCCACTGAACATGGCCAGAAAACTTTAGTAGGAAAACATGGTTGCTATTTCAATTCCAAAGAAAGAACATGTAGAGATGGAAAGGGATATGAGGAAAATAGTGATTTTTATCCCAAGATAAGTCCAAGAAAATTTTTTGTTTTTTGTTTGTTCGTTTTGAGACAGGGTCTTGCTCTGTCGCTGCCCAGGCTGGAGTGCAGTGGCACCATCTTGGCTCACTGCAGCTTTGACCTCCTGGGTTCAAGCGATCTTCCCACCTCAGCCTCTCGAGTAGCCAGCGCTACAGCCTCATGTCCCACTCCCGACTAATTTTTGTACTTTTTGTAGAGACAGGGTTTGCTATGTTTCCCAGGCTGGTCTCCAACTCCTGGGCTCAAGTGATCCCTCCACCTCAGCCTCCCAAAGTGCTGGGATTACAGGCATGAGCCACCACGCCCAGCCACAAGCTACCAGTTACTACTAGTATTTAGAAAGTTATTTCAATTTAAGAGTATGTCTGTGTATGTCTGTATGTGTATGTATTTTGCTTTGTAATTTATTTTTAATTATGTATACATTCACATAGTTTCAAACTCAAAACTATATAAAGCAAGATACAGAGAAGGCTTGTCCTCTATTCATGTCCCTTCTTTTTTTTCCCCTCAAACACATAGACCTTACTTTACTTAAAACACAATAAAAATCTAATTACAGTTACTCTTTTAGTACTTTTATGATGAACTTTAAGAAAAAATGACAGTTTTGGGTTACATTCTTCTTTTGTCTTAAAGAGGCAGAAGCACTCATGTAATATAGTTTTCAAAAGATGTTTTGCATAATTAGGGGGAACAACTGATAAATTTGATTTTATTCAATTTTCAGGCAATAAGAAAGTGACATAAACATATTGAATTTCCCCTTCATTTCTTCCTCTAAATATACATATAATTGGATAACCTCATCCTAAGAGTAGAACCCAGATACAAGAAAATCGAAGCGTAATAAATGAAATATTTAATTACATTCGTTTTCCAGAAGGTGAGATGAGAAAGCTACATTATACATTGCAGAAAGCTCTGAGGCTGACAATGTGGATTAGAGGCTTTTCTGACCAAATCAAATCTCAAAGATAACTTTTTTTTTTTTTTTTTTTTTTTGAGACGGAGTCTCGCTCTGTCATCCAGGCTGGAGTAGTACAATGGTGCGATCTCGGCTCACTGCAACCTCCACCTCCCGAGTTCAAGTGATTCTCTTGCCTCAGCCTCCGAGTAGCTGGGATTACAGGCATGCGTCACCCCGCCCACCCAGATAATTTTGTATTTTTAGTAGAGACAGGGTTTCTCCATGTTGGTCAGGCTGGTCTGGAACTCCCCACCTCAGGTAATCCGCCTGCCTCGGCCTCCCAAAGTGTTGGGATTACAGGCGTGAGCCACTGTGCCTGACCTAAAGATCTCTTTATTCACAGCACTTGGTCGATCCCTCTCCTTTCTTATCTCCCTTCTTTCTCTTCTCTCTTGTATAGATAATTAAATGTAGTAGATTTATTCTATTACTTCTCTTTGAAACTATAAGCAAATATAGGTATGGCTCTTCATATTTTCCTTTTCTTGCACAAAAATGCATACTTTTCTGCTGTCACTTTTTTCACTTAATGTATCTGGAAGAGCACTTCATTGTAATATGTAGAGATTTTTCCCCTTTCTTCTACAGCTGCTAATGTATCTTTTTAATGGTTAGGCCATAATTTATTTAACTACACCTCAAGAGAATGCTGGGACTAAAGACGTGCACCACCATGCCCAGCTAATTTTTTTTTTTTTTTTCTTTTTTGAGACAGAGTGTCGCTCTAACATGTTGCCCAGGCTGGAGTGCAGTGGCGTGATCTCGGCTCACTGCAACCTCTGTCTCCTGGGTTCAAGCGATTGTCCTGCCTCAGTCTCCCTAGTAGCTGGGATTACAGGTGGATGCCACGATGCCCAGCTAATTTTTGCATTTTTAGTAGAGACAGGGTTCTACCATGTTGGTCAAGGCTGATTTCGAACTCCTGACGTCAGGTGATCCGCCTGCCTCGGCCTCCCAAAGTGTTGGGATTACAGGTGTGAGCCACTGCGCCTGGCCATTTTTTTGTATTTTTTTTTAGTAGAGATGGGGTTTCACCATGTTGCCTAGCTAGTCTCAAATTCCTGAGCTCAATCGATCTGCCTGCCTCAGCCTCCCAAAGTGCTAGGATTACAGGCATGAGCCACTGCCTCAGTCCTAGTTCCTGTTTTATAAGAATGAACATGAAGCAGCTGGTATTGCATGAACATGAAATTGTTACAGTAGTAACTCTTCTAATTAGACTATGTAGGATATATGGGTCATTCTCATGAGACATCTGTTGTCCATCATGAACTGTTGTTCATCAGTTTTCTCCTGATGAGCGCGTGTGTTTTCTAGTCTTTCAGTGTCATTACAGATAGTGTTGCTAAGAAGAGCTATTTTGGAAGATCTGCTTTGTTCAGAACTTTCCACCTCCACCATGAAACAAACCCAATTTCATATGACTATAATTTATCTGTCATTTGTTTAATTCAGGAAACATTGAAGCAACAAAGTAAATAGAAAAAATAATTTTAAAAGGTGGAGATAGTAATTTCCTTGTATATGTGGAGATCCCTTTCTATTTAACGATAATTTTCATTATGTATTTCTTATTTTCTTATCATTGGTACTACATATGCATTAAATTTCCAGGTAGACTTACTTTGACTGAATTGGGGAGAAGGGTAGGTGTTCGTGGTGGGTGGCAAGATTAGTTTCCTATTTGTGTGTTTCATTTATTCTCCAATTTTTGCCTTTTTTTAAATGTAGATTGTAATGTTTTCTGGGAATGTTTTCCTCTTTTATTTTTATTTTATTTTATATTTTTTGAGACAGGGTCTCACTCCTGTCGCCCAGGCTGGAGTGCAGTGGCACGTTCTCATCTAACTGCAGCCTTGACTTCCTGGGCTCAGGTGATCCTCCCACCTCAGCCTCTCGAGTAGCTGGGACTACAGGCATGCATCACAATACCTGGCTAATTTTTTGTATTTCTTTTAGTAGAGATGGGGTTTTGCCATGTATCCCAGGCTGGTCTCAAACTCCTGGGCTCAAGCACTCCACTCACCTCAGCCTCCCAAAGTGTTAGGATTATTATTATTATTATATTTACTTATTTATTTATTTATTTATTTTGAGACTGAGTCTTACTCTATTGCCCAGGCTGGAGTACAGTGACGCCATATCAGCTCACAGCAACCTCCACCTCCTGGGTTCAAGTGATTCTCCTGCCTCAGCCCCCTGAATAGCTGGGATTGCATGAGGGCGCCACCATGCCTGGCTAATTTTTGTAGTTTTAGTAGAGATGGGGTTTCACCATGTTGGCTAGGCTGGCCTCGAACTCCTGACCTTAAGTGATCCGCCTGCCTTGACCTCCCAAAGTGCTGGGACTACAGGCGTGAGCCATCGCACCCAGCCTCCAAAGTGTTAGGATTATAGGTGTGAAACACCATGCCCTGCCCATTTCCTCTTTTATAACGATGAACATGAAATCGTGATAGTAGTTGCTCTCCTAATCAGACTATATGTAATATATGGGTCATTCTCATGAGGCATTTGCTGGTGTTAAAATATCTGTATATTTGGCACCAGGTTAGAATGCTATTTGGTTAAGATGAATGGCTTTGTCCTCAGCCCTTCCAGTTGTTTAATATAGTATTATAATATAAGCAGAAAGAATATATTTGCTGTTTTCAGTGGTTAAGATGAAAGCAAAAGGAATGTAAGATTTGATATATCAGCATAAATCAGCATTGGAATGGAGTCCTTTTAGTAAAACTGTGATATAATCTGCTTAAAACCTAGTGAAACCACTAAGTTTTACGTAAGTTCAAATAAAAAGAATAATTGTGATACAAAATACTTGATGTGGAACAAGAGAGAGTTGACTTTTTAAGAATCACATTATATACATTTATACAAACAATGAAAATACACTTCTTTATATTTGGTTGTAAGGTAAAGGTACTTCGAAATTTCATTTAAGAGGCTTTGTTACTGTCATATTCAAGTAATCAAATTACAAAGTAAGATTTATCAACCATACCACCATTTACATTTTGAACTAGATAATTCTTTATTGTGGGGGCTGTCTTGTCTTGTCTTGTCTTGTGAGATGTTTTGCATTATTCCTGACCTCTTTGATGCCAGTAGCATAAGCCACCTACCCCAGAACTGATAACGAAAAATATCTTGAGATGTTGCCAGATGTTTCCTAGGGGTCAAAATCATGCTCAGTTGAGAACCTCTGTGCTAAGTGTTACTTCTGAAAAAGATCTACTTATGGCAGTGTGACTAGTGGCAGGGTCACAGAACTTGAGTTCTAAAGAAATAATCTTTTTACTCATGTAGGTAATATTTAGAGCATTAATAGGTAAGTAGGTTGTGGGAACACTAGGTTTGGGAATAATTCAATTTTATTTTTGCAAATATATATACTCTCATGAATATATGAATATATTCTTGTGTGAATATATGAATATATTCTTGTGTGAATATATGAATATATTCTTGTGTGAATATATGAATATATTCTTGTGTGAATATATTCTTGTGAATGGCTTAAAAGGTGTGTGTACATATATACTCAGTTTATTATTATTATTATTATTTTGAGACGGAGTCTCATTCTGTCACCCAGGCTGGAGTGCAGTGGTGTGATTTCAGCTCACTTCAACCCCCACCTCCCGGGTTCAAGCAATTCTACTGCCTCCTGAGTAGCTGGGATTACAGTCACGTGCCACCATGCCCGGCTAATTTTTGTATTTTTAGTAGAGACATGAGGTTTCGCCATGTTGACCAGGCTGGTCTCGAACTCCTGACCTCACGTGATCCACCCACCTTGGCCTCCCAAAGTGCTGGGATTACAGGCCTGAGCCACCGTGCCAGGCCCTATACACATTTTATATATACACACATGTACATCTGAAAGCACAGGTGAAAAATGCTTGTTTACTGTTAGAAATTTTTTTTATACCTTTTAGGAATATGGACTTGAAATTTTGTCTGTTGTAAACTGATTCTATTGAATAATTTTAACTGTTTTGTATATTGTTAATTTTAGCCACTACTCCATGGTTTGAGTCTTACAGAGAAACCTTTCTTCAGTCGATGCCAGCATCGGATCATGAATTTCTGAACCACTATTTAGCATGTATCCTTTGACATTTATGTTCTCCTGAAATCAAATATTATGGAAGTTATTAATCTCAGAAATAGTTAATGAAGGCAAAATTGTTGAAGATACAGAGAATAGATAAATTATTTTTTATAGATTGACAATACACGGAGTCTTATTTTGTTAAATGGCCTCCTAGATACAGGACTGCTATAACAATTTTTTAATCAATTTAGTTTTTGATTATAAAATAAGACTACAGAGGGCTTGCTTATTTTTCTTTAGCCCCCTAGCTTGAATATTTCATGCTTAATAACTTTTTTAGCAATTTTAGAAAGAAAATGTAAACAATGTTAACTGCTTTTGCTGATTGCCTCAGAATTGACTGCTTATCCTAAGACTCATGAAAAATAATTTTGGATATTTTTAGTAATTTTTTAATGGGTATTCTTTTTTGATGATTGTGGCTTAGTTTTCTTAATGTGGTTACTGACGAAAGTTAAGAGGTAGGATGAAATTTGTAACTGCAGTGAGATAGAATGGAGAGAAGCAAGATGCAGCAGAATTCATTTCTGTTGAAGTTGTACAGTTGTCCATTTTTATTTTTATGAGTTTCCTTGTTATATATATATTAATGGCCCAAAAAACTGTCAACAAAAAAAATCTGTTAGAATTATCTGGAGTATTGAATTATTTGGAGTGTTGGAGAAATTATTTTATGCTTGCAATTAAAACCAATGAAATTGGATTTTTTTTTTTTTTTTGCTGTGAAAATACCGCTGGGCACGGTGGCTCATGCCTATAATCCTAGCACTTTGGGAGGCTGAGGCGGGCGGATTACCTGAGGTCAGGAGTTCAAGACCAGCCTGGCCAACATGGTGAAACCCCGTCTTTACAAAAAATATAAAAAATTAGCTGGGTGCAGTGGCTTGCGCCTATAATCCCAGCTACTCCGGAGGCTGAGGCAGGAGAATCACTTGAACCTGGGAGGCGGAGGTTGCGTTGAGTCGAGATCACGCCACTGCTCTCCAGCCTGGGCTACAGAGTGAGACTTTATCTCAGAAAAAAAAAACAAAACAAAACTCCTGTTTATCTCAGTAGGACAGTATTTATCATTGAGTAATAAGCGATAATTACCTTAATAATATGGTTTACAAGGTATGTTGGTAGCGTCATCTAGTGAAGCTGAACCTGTGGAACAGTTTTCAAAGTTGTCACAAGAACAGCATCGAATTCAGCACAACAGTGATTATTCCTACCCCAAGTGGTTTATACCAAATACACTTAAATACTATGTACTTTTACATGATGTAAGTGCAGGAGATGAACAGAGGTAAGTTTTTATTTTAATTTTAAATTTTTTCCAGTTAAATGATTTAACATTAATTTGGAGATAGCTTATTTACGTTTTGGATTTATTTTTGATACAAGAATGTAAAAGTTTAATGTGAATTTTATTAATAAAGCATTTAACTTTATGTTTTATCCTGGCGTTATATTCAACAGTCAAGTTATTTTATGTTAGATTTCTTTTTTTTTTTTTTTTTTGGAGACGAGGTCTTGCCCTGTCACCCAGGCTGGAGTGCAGTGGCACGATCTCGGCTCACTGCAACCTCCGCCTCCTGGGTTCAAGCAATTCTCCTGCCTCAGCCTCCTGAGTAGCTGGAATTACAGGTGCCCGCCACCATGCCTAGCTATTTTTTTTTTTTTTTTTTCTGAGACGGAGTCTCACTCTGTTGCCCAGGCTGGAGTGCAGTGGCACGATCTCAGCTCACTGCAAGCTCCGCTTCCTGGGTTCATGCCATTCTCCTGCCTCAGCCTCCTGAGTAGCTGGGTCTCGATCTCCTGACCTCGTGATCCGCCTGCCTGGGCCTCCCAAAGTGCTGGGATTACAGGCGTGAGCCACCGTGCCTGGCTTAATTTTTGTATTTTTAGTAGAGATAGGGTTTCACCATATTGTCCAGGCTGGTCTTGAACTCTTGACCTCAGTAATCTGCCCACCTCGGCCTCCCAAGGTGCTGGGATTACAGGCGGGAGCCACTGCGCCTGCCCCCCCCCCCTTTTTTTTTGATGGGGTTTCACTTTGTCACCCAGGCTGTAGTGCAGTGGCACCATCTTGGCTCACTGCAGCCTCTGTGCTTCCTGAGTTCCAGCGATTCTCCTGCCTCAGCCTCCCGGGTAGCTGGGTTTACAGGCACATGACACCACGCCCGGCTAATTTTTGTATTTTTAGTAGAGATAGGGTTTCACCACGTAGGCCAGGCTGCTCTGGAACTCAGGTAATCTGCCCACCTTGGCCTCCCAAAGTGGTAGGATTACAGGCGTGAGCCACCTCGCCTGGCCTTATGTTAGATTTCATATGCTTACCCAAACTTTCTTTTTAATGTAAAATTGTTATACAGTCTGTACAAAAACACTTGTCATTTCACAACTGTAGATCATAGCTGTTATTTCTGGTTTTATATAAAATTATTTCTCTTTCTTTGTTCTTTTCTGCTTCCCAGTTTTCCTCTCACTTTTCATGGCCTGACTTGCTTACAGGCACTTTTTCCACTGTCCACTCTCTTGTGACTTCATATTTATAGCCTTGATATTTTTCATAGCCTTAGAAATATTCAAACATTTTTTAATGTTCCCTTTAATATTCATGATTTGCTGTTTGCAGTAGTCCTTTTGTATTCGGGATATGTGAATAGATTGTCTTTAAAAATAAAATAAATTCTTGAAAAATAGGATAAACACAGTAATTTTACTTGCATGGCTTTGGAGCTTATTTTGGCTTTTGGTGCAAGGTGTGGAGCAGATTAATGTTTTGTCTGAAACTATTCTGATGCCTTAGTGCCACTGAGGAAATGTAGTTTAATAATCATTACCCGCCTTGTCCTGAGCATGGACCACCATCTTTTTATTAAATTTTCCTCTGTAGATCCAGTTAATTACTCTGAAGATTACTAATCTTTAGGATATTTTGAAATGTCTGTAGCCCGTTGGATAAGGTGTACTACTATATTAATAGAAAAAATTTGAAATGACTATTAGAATTAGTTTCTGTCAGTTCAATTTGGAGTGTGTCTTCCGTATTGAATGGTTGTAATTAGGATATTTAAGGTAGTAATTCAAGTATCAGATGAATGGTTCTTAGGTTTAGCAGTATCATTAGTAACGTGAGCAGGAGTTTGCTTTATTGTCCTTCAGTGTGTGTACACACACATGCATCTGCATTTATACAAATTTTCTATAACTATTTTACTTATCCAGCCATAATTTTTTAGTGCGTAATATTATTTTGTTGTTTGCTAGGCTTGTTGCTTACATAGTATTAGTATTTGCATTTGAAGGTGGTTAGTTTTCCAGGTTTTTTTTTTTTTTCTTGTTTTTCCTCTTTTTTTTTTTTGAGATGGGGGTCTCACTCTGTTGCCTAGGCTAGAGTGCAGTGCCTGGGCTCGAGCAGTCTTCCCACCTCAGCCTCCTGGGCAGCTGGGACCACAGGTGTGTGCCACCATTTTTGGTTAATTTTAATTTTGATAGAGATAGGGTTTCCCTATGTTGCTTGGGATGGTCTCTAACTCCTGACTTGAAGTGATCTTCCCACATTGGCCTTCCAAAGTGCTGGGATTATGGCCACCATGCTGGGTCAAAACGCTTGTTTTGTTTCCTGTAGTTCCCCCCCAATCTAGTTTGACCACCAGAGCTCTCTCTTTGAATAACGTAGAGGAGTATCTTGCAGAATTTTATTCCACGGAACACACTTTGGTAACTGCTTTAAGGTGGTATCTAAGCTAGCTAAATTTCAATTGCTATCATGATTTTTGTTTTAGCTTTTAGGTTATTCTGTCCTAATTTTCTAGAAGGGTAATTCTTATGTCCTCTTTTATATTTTTCCAGTCTAAATATGCCTTTTTGGGGGATTATTTTAATGTTATTTTTGTACTACTTTAGTCTCTATTATTGCCTAAGGCCTGCTCCTCTTTTACTTCAGATTTTTTTCCATTTTCTGTTTTAGAGCTGAATCAATTTATGAAGAAATGAAACAGAAATATGGAACTCAGGGTTGCTATTTACTTAAAATTAATTCTCGAACATCTAATCGAGCATCAGATGAACAGATACCAGATCCTTGGAGTCAGTATCTCCAGAAAAATAGTATTCAAAACCAGGTATATGTAAAAAATAAATGAAGCAAACCACAAAAACTATACTTCAGTTTTTACGTTTTGGTTTAACTAGTATAATTATTCATATTAATTGTGTGGAATCTGGTCAGTTTTGATCTGTCAGAGGTGAGCTCTTAGGTCAGTGGTTTAAAAGCTGTTTTTAACTAACTACAGTAATCCCTTATGTGCACTCTTTTCAGGTGTGTACTATCAGTGTGAATTAATCATTTTCTTTTTTTTTTTTTTTTTTTTTTTTTGAGACAGAGTCTTGCTCTGTCGCCCAGGCTGGAGTGCAGTGGTGTGATCTCAGCTCACTGCAACCTCCGCCTCTCAGGTTTAAGTGATTCCCCTGCCTCGGCCTCCCAAGTACATGGGATTACAGGCACATGCCACCATGCCAGGCAAATTTTTGTATTTTTGGTAGAGGTGAGGTTTCACCATATTGGCCAGGCTAGTCTTGAACTCCTGACCTCAAGTGATCTGCCCACCTTAACTTCCCAAAGTGTTAGGGTTACAGGTGTGAGCCACTGCGCCTGGACTGATCTCTTTCTTAAAAGATTAAAAGTGAATTACACGTTAAGAATTGAATTAGATAGGCTAGACGTGCAGAATGGAATTTCTGACTTGTCTGTTTAATTCATTATGAATGCCTACAGTCAATTCTTTATTATCTACATGCTCTGGGGTTGCTCCCTACATTTTTCTTTTTCTTTTCTTTTTTTTTTGAAACAGAGTCTCGCTCTGTCGCCAAGGCTGGAGTGCAGTGGCACAATCTCAGCTCACTGCAGCCTCCACCTCCTGGGTTCAAGCGATTCTCCTGTCTCAGCCTCCTGAGTAACTGGGATTACAGGCGTCCACCACCTACCACCATGCCTGGCTAATTTTTTTTTTGGAGACAGTCTCGCTCTGTTGCCCAGGCTGGGGTGCAATGGCGCGATCTTGGCTCACTGCAACCCTCCACTTCCCATGTTCAAGCAGTTCTCCTCTCTCAGCCTCCCAAGTAGGTGGGACTACAGGCGCACACCACCACGCCCAGCTAATTTTTGTATTTTTAGTAGAGAGAGGGTTTCACCATATTGGTCAGGCTGGTCTCGAACTCTTGACCTCAGGTGATCTGTCCGCCTCAGACTCCAAAAGTGCTAGGATTATAGGCATGAGCCATCATGCCCAGCCTCTTTCGTACCTTTTTAACATGCTTTTATAGCCACCTTCAGGAACTCATACTTTTTAGGTGGGTGGGCATTTCCCTCCAACTTTCCGTTGATTTCCCTTCTTTATGTACTCTCAGGAGTTACTGTTTTTTAATTACTCCTTTCTTAACCTCGAGTTCTAGAAAAAGATTGATTGTCCTATTGGCTTAAGTTGATGGGCGTTTGATGTTTTGTCAGACTTCTAAGGTACAATAGTATGCCGCTTGGTAGTAGTCAAATGCCAAGTTCCTATGCTTAGTTCAGATAATCAAGAGTCACTGTTTTTTGTTTAGAAGAATTTTTTTTTTTTTTTTTTTTTTGAGACAGGGTCTCACTCTGTTGCCCAGGCCTTGGTCTCCCAAAGTGCTGGGATTACAGGTGTGAGCCATCATGCTGGCCTAGAAGAAATTCTTTTTTTTTTTTTTTTTTTTTTTTTGAGACGGAGTCTTACTCTATTGCCCAGGCCGGAGTGCAGTGGCATGATCTCGGCTCACTGCAACGTCTGCCTCCCAGATTCAAATTATTCTCATGCCTCAGCTTCCCGAGTAGCTGGGATTACAGGCTCCCGCCACCACGCCTGGCTAATTTTTGTATTTTTAGTAGAGATGGGGTTTCACCACGTTGTCCAGACTGGTCTCGAACTCCTGACCTCAAGTTATCCCCCTGCCTCAGCCTCCCAAAGTGCTGGGGCTACAGGCATGAGCCACCACACCCGGCCAGAAATTTTTTTTTTTTTTTGAGACGGAGTCTCACTCTGTTGCCCAGGCTGGAGTGCAGTGGCGAGATCTCGGCTCACTGCAACCTCCACCTCCTGGGTTCAAGCGATTCATTTTTAGTCGAGACGGGGTTTCACCCTGTTGGCTAGGCTGGTCTTGAACTCCTGACCTCAAGTGATCCGCACGCCTCAGCCTCCCAGAGTGTTGATATTACAGGCGTAAGCCACAGCGCCTGGCCTAGAAATTCTTAAGTAAATGGAAAATATATTTATATTGTTCAATTAAACTATATTATGCACTCTTTGTGTGACATTTAAAAAATCAGTTATAAAGCTTATGTAATTTTTGATCTTCTGATATAAGTATTGTTTAATCTGTTTATTTGCTTTATTTTTCTGTCTCATAAATGGAATCTTTAAATCTAGATGTAGTGCTATCATGGTATTTTACTGACTTTAGTATTGAGGTGATTACTGACGTTCTTTAAGATAATGCTGGGGAAAAGCAAAGAAGTACCAGTTGGATGTGAAGGAACTTTATTTTTAAAAATGGTCTTTTAGGGGCCATTCTAAGAATAAGAACAGTACTGAAAAAAATTCACTTTAGAGTTCAGTCACCTAAGGTTGTGAAGGGGAACATAAAGAAGATTGTGCAGTATGAGAATTTTTAACAGAAGGCAGAAATATCAGAAATCTATGCCTTAGCATCCTAGAAGCTCAAAGTTGGAGAATAGTTTGGAGGTTTTACATCCAATGCTTGATCTAATGCTTTAATTTCTTTTAAACTTACGAATGACTGCGTCTATTGACAGTACTCACTATATTCTTATTAAGTGACCTATTGCATGTCTGATCACCCAAAAATTCTCTCATTTTGCTTAAGGATCAATAAAAAATTCTTGACCTTTGCTTGTACGCTTGATCCTTTGGGAGTGACTATGTTAGTTTTCCATTAAGACAACTTTCAAAATATAGAAGGATAATTCTCATGTCCTCTTTTATATTTTTCCAGTCTAAATATGCCTAGTTTCTGCAACTCTTTCTCAAGGAGTGGCTTCAGACTTTCTTGTCCTGGTCACTTCTTGAGTTCTAGTTTATGTAAATTCCCTCAAAGCGTGACACTCAGAATAATACGTCGTATTTACTGGTCTTGTAGAGTAGTCTGGGTACTTTTAGTTTAAGTGTTTTTTTGTTAACTGAGAAACCAGTTCCTTTGCACAAATAAACGTTGCGTTAGATATTTTTCTATAACACTTCAGTATATTCAGAATTCACTCCAACCTGCTTACACTGTGATCCAAAGAATTACATATCTGTGCCTCTCTTCTTTCCCCGTCTGACTCTAGTAGTCCATCTCTCTTGCCATTATTCCTTACTTAAGATGCATAAGCATATGTATGTGCTTATATGAACACTCGTGTATATACATATCATATATAAGTAGATATCCTGAGAGATAATTTGAATTAAGAAGAATTAGGATAGTAGCTTGAGTGTGAAAGGGGATTTAAGAATATAGTAGGTGTGAGTTGGAGTGATAGAATAAGATCCATGGAAGAAGTTATGAATTTGGAGGATGAGAAAATGCTCGCTGTAGCAAATAAATGAGGCCAACAGTTAGCAGAGTAACCATAGTTGTTGATGGATTTGATAGTATATTAAGTATGATTAAGTATAACTGCTAATGCTTTTTAAATTTTATTTTGATAGGAATCATATGAAGATGGCCCTTGTACTATAACTTCAAATAAGAATTCTGATAATAACTTGCTTTCATTGGATGGATTAGATAACGAAGTCAAAGGTCTTGATATATTTTCTCTAAGTTTCTCTTTTGATTGAAAATATGCACTGTTGTCAGATCATGCTAACCTTTATAGATAAAAGATGGGGGAAAATTTTCATAATACAGAAAGATATTGGGCAGGTTAGTTTTTCTTCTGAAGATTTTACTGAGCCACTTGAATTTGATTGTTTTTGACACTTAAAAATTTGTTTTATATGAGTAGTGTATAGATTTCTTTTAAAATATTTTGTAGAAAGCAAGGGAAGATGTGATGCACAGCATTAATTATTTAAAAATTTACATGATTTTGACAGCTTTATTTCTGACTTTAAATTACGATTTTTGTAATGATAACACATTTTTTTTGTTATATTTTTTCTTATGGCTTTGTTGTACTATTTAAAAGTCATTCTTTATATTATTTAAAATAAAGTATTTTTCTCCATTTCCTGGTTTATACCAATTTTCAAATTACTAATACAGGTACCAAAACAAATATTAACTCAAGCTCATTAATTTTGGGGCTGGGGGATGTTACTGCTGTTTTATCTTAGACATTTACCTATACTGAAAGTTAAAGGATTTTAACATTCTGCTTTTTTTTTTTTCTTTAGCAGTATGGTAGTATTAGCACTGTTTTCTGTTGCATTCTGAGAGTAAAAGAAATAATCTCTTTTTCAGTAGATGGCTTACCAAATAACTTTAGAGCTCACCCACTTCAGTTGGAACAATCCAGTGACCCTTCTAACAGTATTGATGGCCCAGATCATCTAAGATCTGCTTCATCGTTACATGAAACAAAGAAAGGAAATACTGGAATAATTCATGGTGCATGTTTAACACTTACTGATCATGATAGAATTCGACAGTTTATACAAGAGTTCACATTTCGGGGCCTTTTGCCACATATAGAGAAAACAATTAGGCAATTAAACGATCAGGTAAGGTTTGATTTTTTGGATTAGTATTTTAAAAATTTAAGTAAATAGTAAATTTAAGAATTATTAAACGTATTTGAAGTTTTGTTTTATTTTCGTTTTAAGATAGGCCAATATTAAGACTTCCCAAAATTACTATCAATGATGAAATTCTGTTCAACTCTAGAATAGGCTTATTCATTTTCACTAGGATTTTGCCAGCATATTGGATAGTTTTCTTTAAATCAGTTTTATTAAAATGAACATTTGCTATTAAAGCTTTTTAGTTAAAATTTTTTTATGTAAAGGAAAAATATTAAATTCTTTATGTTTGTCAACATATTTAATCTCTTTTTTAAAGCTAATATCAAGAAAAGGTTTGAGTCGATCTCTATTTTCTGCAACTAAAAAATGGTTTAGTGGCAGTAAAGTTCCAGAAAAGAACATTAATGACCTGAAAAATACATCTGGCTTGCTGTGAGTAAAGTGTTATCATTTTTGTTTTTCCTCTGTTTAACTCTCTGACTAGTGTTTGATTGTATATCCTGCAGAAGATAACTATCTCTTTAATTTCTTAGTTTCTTATTGGTGAAAATTCAGGTGGATAAGAAGAGTGACTCAAGTAAATCATATTAATTTTTTAAAAACTAAGTAATTGGACATCTAAAAACAAATGGGAAAGTCACTTTTGGTCTGTTTCCTTATTTGTAAAACAATGAAGTTAGACTAGGTATTCATTAGTAACCATTCTATATCTAAAATGTAATGGCCTGATGATTCTAAGACAAGGGACACATTTAATTTTGCTTTACACAAAAAACCATTTTAAGGAAAAAATACAATTAATCCATTTTGGATTTTAATCTTTCTCCTGGTTGTATATAAATGTGAGTCACTTGGAATTAACCATTTACTTCATTATTTGACCATGGAGAAAATGTTTGCCTGTCATTGAGACATTTTCAGGGCTATAAATAATAAAACAAGGAACTTTCTGTTTCCAGGTATTTTTGAGAACTGATACTCTTGTTGGAGGTAGAATTTCTTTAAAACAGCATTAGTTTTCTTCATATTCTAGAAAAACATGGCAGCTTGTTAATGTATTTTATAATTTTAATGGTTTGGGGGGTAATAAATTATAAATTATTTTCTTTTGTATTTACAGGTATCCGCCGGAAGCACCAGAACTTCAAATCAGGAAAATGGCTGACTTATGTTTTTTGGTGCAGCATTATGATTTGGCTTACAGTTGCTATCATACTGCAAAGAAAGATTTTCTTAATGATCAAGCAATGCTTTATGCAGCTGGTGCCTTGGTTGGTATTCTGTGGTATTATAATTCCTTAATTCTGCTACCATAAATTATTTAGAAATTTCTCTTGGTGGCACACAGAATCCTTAGGGATAAAGTTGTACTCAAAGAGCATATAGTACTTTATAGATTGTTAATTCCTTAATGCTGAGTTGATGGATTTCCCTCAGACTAGTTGATTAGCTGGGTATGGTGGCACATGCCTGTAGTCCCAGCTGCTTGGGAGGCTGAGGCAGTAGAATTGCTTGAGCCCAAGTGTTTGAGACCAGACTGAGCAACATAGTAAGATTGCATCTTTAAAAATAAATTGAAAAAACTTATTTCTTAAAAACAAAACCCAAAAAACTAGGTAATTAAAAAATGGTCATGTATTAGGGTTTCTTTCTTTATTAGTACTTTCCAACTTTTGCATCAGCTTTCAGAATTGTATTTCATTTTCTAATATATTTAAAATACAAAAATTTTTTTAGAAGTTTTTTTAAACCTTGACAAACATTTTTAAGTTGCTTGCTGTATGACTTCATACATCAAGAACATGTACTTTGGTGTGAGACACTCTCTCATCTTAGGCAAGTTATTGAATATCTCTAAGCTACAGTTTTCTGACCTGTAAAATATGCGAATCCTAATGGTATAGGATCAGATAAAGTATAAGGCATGCACTTAGCATAATGCCGTATATATAATAAGCTGTCAGTAATATCAGTTGTGTTAGTTTTGTAATTGATTGCAAAGCCAGGTATTTCCAAAGAATTTGCTATACTTGTTGCCTAAAACCTTTTAATGTTTTTGAAAAGTTACCACAAATATATGTGTAATCTGCTTTATGTGTTCAGAAAAGAGTAAAATTAGCACTGTTACTTTTTATTTAATCTTTTAAAAGACATGTAAGCTTATAAACAAAAGTGAAGAAAAAACTTTATAAGAATAATTCATTGGTAATTGTGTAGATACTTTTTTTTAGCTAGAAAATATTCACAGGCTGACAGATACTTGTTTAATAACTGGCATTTGTTTTGCGTTTATTTTAATACTGTGCATATATATAATATGTAACTTAAAAATGGAAGCCAGAATAGCAAAATTATATTACTATTGCTTTCTGGTTCTCTAATTTTTTAATGAAAAAAGTCAGCCCACTTTTTTTTTTTTTTTTTTTCTGGAGACAGAGTTTCAGCTCACGGCAACCTCCACCTCCTGGGTTCAAGATTCTTGTGCTTAAGTCTCCTGAGTAGCTGGGATTACAGGCATGCCCGACCATACCCATCTAATTTTTTTTTTTTTTTCGTATTTTTAGTATAAACGGGGTTTCGCTGTGTTGCCCAGGCTGGTCTCGAATTCCTGACCTCAGGCGATGGACTGTGCCCGGCCAACCAAGTTTTTAAAAACCTTTCATAGAAATGGAAAATATGCTATGTTCATGAGAAGTGTTTGAAAATATAAGTGAATTTTCCTTGGCTAAATATTCTCTGATTGCTCATTATAGTCATCCAATTTAAGCTAATATGAAATCATAAATACTTCATGTTATTATTAATACCTTATAACCTAGGTATGCATTTGTAATGAGAAATTTTTATTTAATGTACCTGCAAGTAGAATGTTTGATAAAAACTACATTTAAGCCATTCAACTGGAAGTATTAGTAGCTATTTGAGAGAAAATAATATAGCACTGGAAAATAAAGGCATATTTACTCTTAGATGATATATGTGCACCTGAAAATCACTTAGCCTTTAAAAGCTACCCTAAAAATAATGGGCTTCTGAGAAAAGTTAGACTGGGATAGTCTTTTTGAAACCTATTCATCTTTGTAACCAGAGCACAAACAAAAACATTAAATGGTACCTTGGAAGATTACCTAAATAATCTAGATAGGCAGCTTAGCATGGCTGAGGATACCTCAGGGAATAAGTAATTTTTTTATAGAGATGGGGATGAGCAAGAAGAGTTCCCAACCAGTGGAGCTGCCATGAAGCTGATCATAGAAGAAAGTACAGCCTGCCCTGAGCCCAGAGCTGTGCAAGGCTGGTGGTGTACTTCTCTGGAGACACAGTCCACATGCACCAAAGTGTAGGCATTCAGTTTTTAGCAGCTGAAAGAGCGCCTTTCTGTGCAGCAGCTGAGCTCAGGGCTTTTTCCTTTCCTACTGAAGGATATAAGTTTATAATACTGCTATTTTTGATTCCCTTGCCTAAGAAAAATTATGTATGAATAAATAAAAATTTAATTTGAACTGATATCACTTCCCTTACCATTCACATGCTAACTAATTGATAAGATAAAAATGTGTTGGAGTAGAATAGACTAGATCGTATACCTTTTTAGATGAAAATTATAGAAGATATTTAGTCATAGTAACTACAAAGGCAAAATAAATATCACAGCAAAACCAGTAATAGGAATGCTTGCAGACTTTTTTCTTTTTTTGAGATGGAATCTCACTCTGTTGCCCAGGCTGGAGTGCAGTGGCTTGATCTCAGCTCACTGCATCCTCCACCTCCTGGGTTCAAGTGATCCTCCTGCCTCAGCCTCCCAAGTAGCTGGGATTACAAGCATGTGCCACCACCGCCAGCTGATTTTTGAATTTTTAGTAGAGATGGGGTTTCACCAAGTTGGCCAGGCTGATCTCGAGCTCCTGACCTCAAGGGATCTGCTTGCCTCAGCCTCCCAAAGTGCTAGAATTACAGGCGTGATCCACTGGGCCTGGCCAAGAAAACATGTTTTAGAGCTGTACGATATTTTGTCACATGGATATTATGTATTTTTATTTAGCTTCAATGAATTTTAGAGCAGATACTGCTGAGTGCTGAGGATACAGAGGCATTCTAAAATAGATATCGTTCATACTGTCATTCATGGAACTATCAGGTTAAAGGCTTTAATCATATTTCAGTTCTCAAATCATTATTTGTTTTTTCTTCTATTTTAAAAAATGTTGCAGAGAAGTACATTTGTTTGTCTTAAAAGTGAATTATGGCTTTCCCATCCTGCTGTTCTCCCCTCTCAGCCTCCCGAGTAGCTGACATTACAGGCATGTACTACCACACCTGGCTAATTTTGTGTTTTTAGTAGAGACAGGGTTTCTCCATGTTGGTCAGGCTGGTCTCGAACTCCAGACTTCAGGTGATCCACCCACCTCGGTTTCTCAAAGTGTTGGGATTACAGGCGTGAGCCATTTTCATTAAAACTTAGGTTCTTTTTTCTTTTTCTTTTTTTGGAGGCAAGGTCTTGCTCTGTTGCCCAGGCTGGAGTGCAGTAGTGCGATGACAGTTTATGCAGCCTCCACCTCCTGGGCTCAACTGATCCTCCTACCTCAACCCCCCACAGTAGCTGGGACTACAGGCATGCGCCACCACATGTGGCTAATTTTTATATTTTTTGTAGAGATGGCATTTTGCCATGTTGTCCAGGATTGTCTTGAACTCCTGAGCTCAAGCATTCTTCCTGCCTTGGCCTCCCAAAGTGCTGGGGTTACAGGCATGTGGCACTGTGCTTAATCTTCATTTCTAAATCCTTTAACCACCATTGTATATTATTTGAATTATTAACTAAAGTCCTAGTTATTGCCAGTAGAATGAGTTTTTTTTTTTTTGATACAGATCTCAGTATGTTGCCCAGGCTGGTCTTGAATTCCTGGGCTCAAGCACTCCTCCTGCCTCAGCCTCCCAAAGTGCTGGGATTACAGGTGTGAGCCACTGTGCCCATCCAGAATGAGGTTTTAAAATGAAATATGATCTAGGAAATTGACAGTAATAATAGGCTTAAGAAAAATGGTCTTTGCACTGTCTATGAGATAGTGGGTATAAACTAGAGTTTGTAATTGGCAGAATATATTGGTAAGGCAAGCCGTTGTGAGCTCTGATTTTATATTGTTGCCAATAAATTGGAAAGAGATGTACTTTATTTCTTCTCTTTGTGATCCATCATTGGTCTGTTCTCTACTTATTGAAGGTTAGGGAAGAACAGGGAGGAGGGTGATAGTAGAAATCATAAGCTAGGCTAATCTGGTAGTATATATACACCATAACGCAAAGTGTTTACTAGGTTTTTTTGAAAATTTCATTTAAATATTGAATGGAAGACTTCAGATATTAACTAGAGAATTTTAAGATTGAAAGCTTATATAAATGTATTAATTATATTACTGTCGTAGATAATTCTTCTGAAAGTACAACACTAAATCATTCTTGTCGTAGCCTCTGCTCTTTTTCCACCAGCAAATACTTGGAAATTCCTTCTTGGAGCATTGTGGGCCAAAGCTTCTCTCTGGGTGGAAAATTGTTGCCACTTCCAGTGTCACAGGGAAAACACACACACACACACACACACACACACACACACACACACACGGAAATTCCTTCTTGGTGCATTGTGGGGGCACGCGCGCACACACACACACACACACACACACACACACACACACACACACACACGGAAATTCCTTCTTGGAGCATTGTGGGCCAAAGCTGCTCTCTGGGTGGAAAATTGTTGCCACTTCCAGTGTCACAGGGAAAAAACACACACACACATACACTTGGAAATTCCTTCTTGGAGCATTGTGGGCCAAAGCTTCTCTCTGGGTGGAAAATTGTTGCCACTTCCAGTGTCACAGGGAAAACACACACACACACACACACACACAATCAAAAAGCAGGACACTGGAGAGGAGTAGGGGCTATTTTCTTTTTTTTTTTTTTTTGAGATGAGTCTCGCTGTCACCCAGGCTGGAGTGCAGTGGCACGATCTCGGCTCACTGCAGGCTCCGTTCCCCGGGGTTCACGCCATTCTCCTGCCTCAGCCTCCCGAGTAGCTGGGACTACAGGCGCCCGCCACCTCGCCCAGCTAATTTTTTGTATTTTTAGTAGAGATGGGGTTTCACTGTGTTAGCCAGGATGGTCTCGATATCCTGACATCGTGATCCGCCTGCCTCGGCCTCCCAAAGTGCTGGATTACAGGCGTGAGCCACCGCGCCTGGCCAGTAGGGGCTATTTTCAAACAGAAAGCCCGGCAAATGGGTTAGAGGAGAAAAACCCAGCTGTGTAAAGTGGAGACTGACTCCCCCATCTCCAGTGGCAACCTAACATGCTGGTTATGTTGGGCCTGGCCAACCTTTTTTCCCTTTGTCTCTATAACAGATGATACCACAACCAAAACTGTGTTACATCTCAGCATATCAGAGGCCCATGGAGTAAACATAAATGGAAATACCTTTCAAGCTAGTTGGAAAAATAGATGGCTTAGATAAACTGACTATTCAACCTCCCACTTAAAGCTGTTAGGCAGAATATCTGGGAGAACACTGGGGGTAAGATGCTGCTTAACAGAAATAACCTCTTGCTGTGACCCAAGAGGTTGCTCGGACCAGTGTAGGGTCAGCATATTTTGTTGTTGTTGTTGTTATTGTTTGTTTGTTTTTTGAGACCAAATCTCACTCTGTCACCCAGGCCAGAGTGCAGTGGCACTATCTCGCTTCAATGCAACCCCCGCTTCCCGGGTTCAAGCGATTCTCCTGCTTCAGCCTCCTGAGTAGCTAGGATTACAGGCACCTGCCACCACTTCTGGCTGTTGAGGGTGTTCAGGAATTTTTGTATTTTTATTAGAGACAGTGTTTCACCATGTTCACAAGGCTGGTCTCCAACTCCTGATGTCAAGTGATCCGTCCGCCTCAGCCTCCCAAAGTGCTGGGATTACAGGCATGCGTCACCACACCCGGCCAGTTCAGCATATTTTTGATGGGAAAAGATAACTGTCAAATACTACAGTGACAAAGAGGAAGGGGAAACATGAGTAGCTATAGAAAACAGAAGATTAAAAAATCTGGACAAAATAAAAGTGATGGACAACACACCTAACCACTAGGCCTGACCAAACATTCACCCATAAGCACATTGTATATACGTGCACCCACTGACACTGCCACACAACATTCACGTAGACGCCCAAAGGAGGACAAATCCAAATGTCTGCTCTGGAATTTCCATGGCAAATCTGAGTTTAGGCAAAAGTGAAGACCTCCCTGGGGTCTAAACAAATCTTAGGAGGCAGTCTTTGCTCCCCATGTAGCCCGTGGTGCCCTTATATTTGCCTGAGCCTTTCATAATTGTCTGGACACCAGAATTCATTCTTCATTTTCCTGGAGTTTAACTGCTAAATCTTATCTGATCTAACTTTACCTGTAATGGAAGCATCTCCCTTTTGATCTCTGTATTCCCCATGTTCTTTCAGGAAAAACACATCCCAAAACAGTGGTCATTGAGGGTGTTCAGAAATTGGAAAGTAGAAAGAGAAATAATATAAATACAATAAAGAAATGCCTGTTACTCTCATGATTTCTCTGAGACCAGGTGGCCAAGGATCCACTAGTCTTTAAGGATGTTTTAAAGGCCTTAATTGAAGGTACTGCAGTCTTTGCTCACAAGAGCCAAGTAAGACAGTGCTACTTGGAGGTTTCTATAAGACTCTTACTCATTACTTACTTGAATTCTAGGTGCTCTTTTGACCTCTCTGACTTCAGTCCTTCCAGAGTCGGATCACCCATGTTCTCTGAAGAGTGACTGGGCTACAAATGTGTTTTTCAAGTCTGCATTAGGCTATGAAGTTTATACATGTGTATCCAGTTAAAAAAAAAAAACCAGCAAATTTCATTCCAACTTTTAGTTTCCCATCTAAACTGTAAGACTGTTTCTTCTTTTGAAATATGTAAACTATGTCTTTTATTTTAGGAAATGGCAGCAGTGTCTGCTTTTCTTCAACCAGGAGCACCTAGGCCATATCCTGCTCATTACATGGATACAGCAATTCAGACATACAGAGATATCTGCAAGTAGGTGACTATATAAGAATTATGTTGTATCCAGTTAAAGGTCAGTTTGTTCTTTTTTTTTTCTTTTTTCCCATTCCTAAACTCCCAAATCAAGTTAATATAGTCGGAGACAAGTTGAGGTGATTTTTAAAAAGTTAGTGTTTTATTATACCTTTTTCTTTTCTATTTTGTTTGGATTGGTGGTTAGGAATGTGTTATGTAATGTTGAGATTATATGTTACATTGAAGGTAATTTGTATTGTGGGGACATTTCTAACTTTAAACTGCTATCAAGTTAGGAATTAGTCATTTTGCATTTTCTTTGTTAAATAGGCAAAACACAAATAGTTAAACAATATTGTATTCATAGTGCTTTCTGTTGGAACCCTATAAAAGTGAGAACTCACCACCTATAAGGAGACTATGAGCTGGTCCCCAGTGGTCAGGGGAGATTTCATGGGATATTTGATGGATAGATCTTGAAAGAAAGGTGGTTAGGACTTGATAACCATGAAGACGTATCAGGAATTGTGATTGGCAGGCATAATGTTTTAGATGTGCATTATTGGCTAAAGAGAAGAAAGCCCTGGCTAGGTTGGAAGGTTTCTGTATAGGGAAAGTACTGAATGATAAATTTGGAAAGGAGGTTTGAGATAAATCTGTGTGAGGAACCTTTACTGTCATGTATTATTTTTATTTTTGTTTCTGGTTTTTTTTGAGACGGAGTCTTGCTCTGTCGCCCAGGTGGGAGTGCAGTGGCGCAATCTTGGCTCACTGTAACCTCTTCTTCCTGGGTTTGAGTGATTCTCCTGTCTCAGCCTTTGGAGTAGCTGGGATTACAGGTGCGCGCCACCATGCCTGGCTATTTTGTATTTTTAGTAGAGACGGTTTCACCATGTTTGCCAGGCTGGTCTCGAATGCTTGACCTCAAGAGATCCACCCACCTCGGCCTCCCAAAGTGCTGGTATTACAGGCATGAGCCACCATGCCCAGCCCTGTTTTTTTTTTTTTTTTTTTTTTTGAGACAGTCTCACATTGTCACCCGGCTGGAATGCAATGGTGTGATCTCAGCTCATTGCTACCTCCACCTCCTAGGTTCAAGTGATTCTCCTGTCTCGGCCTCCCAAGTAGGTGGGATTACAGGCATCCGCCACCATGCCCAGCTAATTTTTTGTATTTTTAGTAGAGAAGGTGTTTCACTGTTTTGGCCAGGCTGGTCTCAAACTTTTGACCTCATGATCCGCCCACCTTGGCCTCCCAAAATCCTGGGATTACAGGTGTGAGCCACCGCGCCAGGCCCATGTATTATTTTTATTAAGCTGCAGTGGAGACTTACGTAGTAGTAAATGGAAAATTACCGAATATTTGAGTAGAGAGTTGACGTAATAAAAGTTATTTTTCGGAAAGATTAATCCGACTTATCTGTTGTTTCAGAATAGACGCACTGGAAGGCAGATATAGAGGCAGTTTTGACCCCTATAAAACCCCTATAATGTTGAAGTAAAAGTAGTCATCGTAATGGTAACATGGTTAGAACAGAACAACATCATTAATAAGATAATAATAAACATTTTTTGAGTGTTCAGCATTCGCCACCATGCCAAAGAAATCTATATGCTCATTTAGTCTTAACAACAAACCTCTGAAATCGTGCATGCTATTGTTATCCTCATTTTACAGATGAGGAAACTGAAGTAATTGACCATATGGGATAAATGGTTTAGGAATCAAACATAAATAAGTAAAATAAGTGTTAAGATTTAAGGGAGTTTATAAAATTTACTGAAGACAAATCTTTAAGAACTGAACCTGTTATATAAGTAGTTGCTAGTATATAGGAGTCTTTTGTGTTCATCAAAACAGTCTTAGGTATTCATAAATATCTAACCTCCAAGAAAAGGTGTGATTTGTAGAAAGTTTATGACAAGTCAGTATAGTAATTTTTGAATTTTTGAAAGGAGTAAATTGTGTTTCTAAAATAAATACTATTCATCGTTTAGAATGGGTTTCCAAAGTAAGTTCAAGTTAGCAAGCTTTAGTTATATTAATAATTTTAAAGCCAAGTGATATTTTTGATTCTATAAGGATTAGAAAGTAAAAAGAAAAACTTTTGCTGCTGTTTGCCAGCAATAGGATTCCATCTTGTAACTTCATAGTAAGAATGTTTTCATTTGTTTTTATTCTTTTCTAAAATGGATAATCTAATTCTAGATTACTGATATAGTAGTCCACAAAATCAACTGATTGTGTTTTTACAAAAAAAAACTAAAATTGGATCAGGAATCAATCAGACAACACTGGCTGTAAGCCATCTCCAGCAGAAATATCCTAATGGTACTACCAGGGGGAAAATACCTAAATATTTCTCAAAGTAGCCAGCAAAATGAAACACAGTCAGAATTTGCATAGGGAAGGAGAAAGAAATAATGTGTGACATGTTTATATTTTTCTGTTCAAAGCAGACTTTGTTAAATAGGTTCTGGAACCAGTTCTAGCTTTTTTGCATGCAGGAGATATGACTTTGCATTGTATTCTTACTGCCAAATTACATGATAATGAAAAGTTTTGATGAGTTATAAGAAGTCTTTGAAGATTTTTTTAAAAAACCTTTTTGGTAGGTGCAAAACAAGGACATAGACTTCTTTTCTTCTTTTTACAGTCAGCCCTATGTATCTGCAGGTTCTGCATCTGCAGATTCAACTAATTGCAGATTAAAAATATTTGGGAAAAAACCAACAATAAATAATAACAATACAAAAATTTAAAATACAAATAAAAAATAAGGTGTAACAATGATATACATAGTATTTACATTGTAGTAGGTATTATAAGTAATATAGAGATTATTTAAATTATATAAGAGGATGTGTATGGGTTAATAGGCAAATGCTATGCAATTTTATATAAGGAACTTGATAAACCTTGGATTTTAGTATCCTGGAGGGTCCTGGAACCATCTCCCTGCAACTATCCTCTAAAACTGTAATTGGAATCTTTTGCTGAACACATTTACTTTGATGTGCTAAGGTATTATTGTGCTGATTTTATCTTCTTGTCCTTTTTTCTATAGGAATATGGTGTTGGCTGAAAGATGTGTGTTGCTTAGTGCTGAACTTTTAAAAAGCCAAAGCAAATATTCAGAGGCTGCAGCTCTCCTAATACGGTTGACCAGTGAGGTACTGAAACTGTGTAGTATTTGCTTTAATTAGCATTGTTCTTTTTTTTTAAAAAGATGTATCTTTTTTCTTGAAAGGCTTTACAAAACATAAAATTAGCCAGGGAAATCTGTCTTTGGGAATTTACAACATGGCTATTTTAGTTTTTTGTTGAGTTAATTTTAAATGTAATTTTTTATAAATTAAATTTATTTACGTATTTTAAGCCTACATTTCATTATTAACTACAGACATGTATTGAGCATACTCTGTGACTTATTACGTTTTGTCCTTTGAATAAGAATATTGAAAACAATATGCATGTGCATTGTTCCTAATATAAAATGATATTTTATTTTTTATTATTCATATTTTGTTATCCGAGTCTGCTTGCTAGGGAGATAAAGCTAATTTTAAAAGATTAATCACTGAGGAATTTTTAGTTTTACTTTCAACTAGCATGAACTTTTTAAGAAAATCATCTTAAACATTTAAAAAACCTATATTGTGAATATTTTAAAAGAGAAAAATGTAATTCATGTATAGTTGTTGAAGATTTTACAACAAATATTATTGAGTTACATTGACTGCAGGCTTGTAAAGAATGGTAGTAATTCCTTTATAAGTACTGTTAATAACACATTTTTTAGATGAATACTGAAGAACGAAGGAACAAAATCAAACACCTCCTTTGTTTGCTCCTTAAATTTTAAATTATCCTAGAATTTTAATCCTTGGACCAATGCACTTTTTAACTCTTTACGTTTTGGGGATGATCTTGTTCACAGCCATGCTTTTCACTTTCAAATCTGTCTTCAACCCTGACCTTTCCTTGAGCTTTAGATTTGTATGGCCAACTGTCTTTAAGATTTATCTACTTGTGGCCAGGCATGATGGCTCATGCCTGTAATCCTAGCACTCTGGGAGGCCGAGGCGGGCAGATCACCTGAGGTCAGGAGTTTGAGACCAGCCTGGCCAACATAGTGTGATCCTGTCTCTACTAAAAATACAAAAATTAACCAGGCATGGTGGTGCACACCTGTAATCTCAGCTACTCAGGAGGCTGAGGCAGGAGAATTGCTTGAACACAAGGTGGAGGTTGCAGTGAGCTGAGATCGCACCACTGCACTCCAGCCTGGGCGACAGAGCGAGACTCTTGTCTCAACAACAACAACAAAGATTTATCTACTTGCGTGTTTCCAAGGCATCTTAAATTAACATATAAATAAACCCATAAAATTTTTTACCTAATATATCGTGATCTTAAATTATGTTATCACTAACTAGCCCTCTATTTGCTCAAGGCAGAAATGGCTTGAGATATTCCTGTATTCTCATATCCTGTCTGTAATCCAGTGCAGAGTGGGGGTGGGGGTGGGAGTAATTTTTGTTTTGAAGCTCTTAAACATTATTTATTTAATTAAAAAATTTTAACCTTTAAAAATATATTTTCTTTTTGTATCTCCAAATAGTTTACTTCTCTCTCTTTCTTTTGTTGTTGGTTTTTCTTAAACTTCTACTGTTCTAGTTCTCATTCTTAATATTTTCTCTTTGGGACTGCGGCCTTTTTCCTTTTGCTTTGCCTAATTTACTAGTCATGATATCAGTTGTGTACTTCAGATAGTCTTTCCTAATACACCTGTTTGTCCTAAGTGTGTCTGTTCTGCTCTCTCATACAATGCTGTAAAACCTGACTTGTCATATTATATTATATTGGAAATTATGTTTAAGCTTCTTAAGCTGTTAGCTTCTTGAGGGCAGGGAACCGTGTTGCTTTCTGTTTTTATTCATGTTGCCTAACACTGGCCTTGGCACATGGATTAGATGCTCTACAAGTGTTTGTTGTAACTGAACCATTAATTCTTCTACAAAAGTTTCTGTAAGGTCTAGCTAGTTAGGTTCAGAAGTGATATTTAAAATGTTTAATAATTGTTATTGCATGGACACTGACTAATAAATATGAATAGATAACAGACAAACTATTTGTAGAGCTGAATATAGGCTTTTGAGTATTTTGATATTCTCTATTATAATAAATAATCTTAACTTGGCTTTGAATGTGTTGCTGTGTTCTTCAACCTAAGGATTATCAGTGAATGTAAAAAGAATTTATGGTTCAGGAGCTTCAATAAAATTCCTTTTTTTCTTCCTTGCTTAAATGATTTCAATATGCCATTCTATCCACATATGTGAATAAAATTTCTTCAGAGCAAGTTCTCCTGTCTGCATTATAACCGTGTTATTTTTTGTCATTTTTCTCTTCTTTCCAACTCTTTGTTTCCACTTTTCTTTCTCAAATCTGGATGATTTGTTTTATCATGAAAGTCTAGAAAATGTATCATTGTTATTTGCTGCCATGTGGTGGGGAGAGGGGGCAAGTGGTGGTGCACGTACCCAGAAATTGTGATTCTTAATGGCCTTTTCTGCTATACCTTTCATAAATTTCTTTGAGATAACTTGAAACTAATGATTATTAGGCATAATGTTTATAAATTATGTTAAATCTTTACCAACAATTTACATTTACTGTATGTATTTTGTTAACTAGAAAGGCTGTATAATATCAAGAGATGTACACTGGTTTTGAAGCTGGAGAATTGAGTTACATACTCTTGACATTCCTGAGCTGTGTTCCCTAGATTTTTGCTAATACCGTCATAGCAAAAGATAGTTAATGAGGCCTAGGCAAAAGGAGGAGCTGTGCTTTGACTTTGTGTACTGCAAATTTTTGGTCAAGTGAATCATATTTTTTGTTTTATGCCCTGGGATTCTCAGAATGGCAGAGCAAACCCAGTTTAATGGTGAAACATACTACCTTTATCACTGCATAGGATGTATATGAATTTGGTGCTTAAGACATACCTGCTTGTGTCTGTTTCTGTGTTGAACACTTATTCTGGTCTTATAACCCATTTTTTCTGTTACTATTTTAAATATGAAAAATCAGTTTCTAGGGATGCTAATACCAGTTTTTTGTAAGTTTCTTCAGCTTAGGAGTAACTGGTCTTATGGGAAATTTATCAGCTGATAGCACCTTTCCTGTTAACTTCACAATTATGCAGAGATGAAATCTTAAAAGCTTAGAGCCATCTTTTGTTTGATGTTTAATTCAGTTAGTTAGCTGCAACTGGTGGCTTTATCAACTGTGTTTTTATTGAAGTGTTAATTGAGGCCTCTACCTCAGGTGATTTTTTTTTCCTGTACATACTCTCATATTTTAAGTTATTGTTATCTTTTTATCTTTTGTTAAAATTATCTCTTGGTTGTGGAGAATTTTCATAGGCCAGAGTTCTTGTTGAAGTGCTATCAACAGATTTTTTTTTCTTAGTTTCTTATAGAACATAAACAAAACTTGTTATTCGATGGCGTGAAATACACCACTGTATTAAAATTTTATCTTTCAGTTCATTTAAAGCCTTTGCTTTCTGGATAAAACCATCACTTTGTAAAAATCCTTTTATTTCTCTTCCATCAACACTGATACCAGTTGTCATTCTTTTCAGGGCAATTTTCCTCCTCTCAAAACAATGTTTTTACCACTTTGGGTGTCACAGTAAGAGTCAGGGTCCAATGAAGAATAAAGCTGGACTAAGATATGAGAACATGGTATTCAGCTCTAGAAACTGATTCTCAGTCAGTCTAGAAACTGATTGTCCACATGCAAGAGTCAAAATTTTGTTTCAGCCAAATTAATACCATGGAAGGCCATGGACTTCCACATCTGCCTTCAGTTGGTCAGTTCTTGAGTGTTAAATTTGGGAATGCTAAGGGTTTCTCATTTTGGTTTTTAACTGGATTGTGCGTTAGAATCATTTGCAAACCATTAAATATTCTCAGGGGATATTCTTAGCTTATGAGAATGTCCAGGATTGCTGCCCATCCAGGTTTTGCAGTTTAGTGAAGCTTCATAGGCAGTAAAAAAGTGCGTGTGTGTATATTATTTTATTTTATTTTTTCGTGTGTATGTATGCATGCATATGTGCATTGTGCTAAGAATAGACTTAAGAAATTACAGCACTTAAAAAACTGAACTCTGTTGAGGCCTAAGTGAAATTCTGAAATAGAAACAATAATTAGGGAGAATTACCTATTTTAGATATTAAAATATATGGCTATTAAAATATAAGGCTACAGAAAGTAAAACTCTATACAGTGATAAGAATAGACATTAATGGGCTGGAATGAGAATTTAAATACTGCATATGATTAAGGTATCATTTAAAATCAGTGGAGAGAGCTAACTTACTCACAAAATGGTATTGTGATACCTAACCAGCTGTTTGGGTTGGAATCTTAGCTTATTCATTGTGTTTTAATATATTATGGCTTGATTAAGCTATAATAAAAAATGAAACCAGAGTAACACACACACAGGCACACGCGCGCACACACACACACACACACACACACACACCTAGAAGCAAATACTAGGAGACCACTTTTTAAAGTCCTGGAATGATAACATCCTTTCTTAGTTTGATGTAATATCTTGACACTATAAAGGCAAAGAGAGTGTGCTTCCCTGCAAAAGAATAAACTCTTTCATGTCAAAACTGGAAAATACTATTTGCAAAATATATCACAAAGGACCAATATTAAGAGCATACAAGGGCTCTTACAAAGCAGAAAATCGCAACAAACCATTCACAAAAGAGCATAAACAGGCAATTCATAGGAAAATTACAAAATCCCCTAAACATATGAAAAGATTAACAGTCCTACTATGAAATGTATGTTAAGGAACAAGATGTTGTTTTTTTTTTTTCCCCCTTTTTTGAGACAAGGCGTCATTCGTTCACCAAGGCTGGAGTGCAGTGGTGCATTCATGGCTCACTGCAGCCGCAGCCTCCCAGGCTCAGGTGATTCTCCTGCCTCAGCCTCCCAAGTAGCTAGGACCACAGACACTCACCATCATGCCCAGCTAATTTTTGTAGAGACAGGGGTCTCTTTTTGTTGCCCAGGCTGGTCTTGAACGCTTTGGCTCAAAACGATCCCCCACCTTCACCTCCCAAAGTTCTGGAATTACAGGTGTGAGCTCCCGGGTGTCATTTTTATTTTATTAGCTAAAAATTTTAAAGATTTTTGGCTGAGTAGAGTGGAACACATATACTCTTATTCTTTGTTGATGAGAGTATGTATTGGTGCTACTTTTTTTGTAGCAGTTTGGCTATATTGATTAGAATCTGAAGTAGTATATGCATAGCTTTCATTAACTCCACAGTTCTACTTCCAGAAATTTCTCTATTAAAAATATTTGAATAATTATTCAAATGTTTCTATAAAGATAGTTATCAAATCATTTTATGTAGTAACAAAATATGAAACAATCAATTGGTAAGTTAGGGTACATTTATATAATGGAATACAGTGTAGCTTTAAAATAAATGAGACAGATGTAGATGTCTTAGAAAGATGTCCATTACATAAGTGAAAAAAGCAAGGTACTCCATATAAATACCACTTATGTATCAAAATATATATGTATTTTAAAAAATCCATATGTATTAGGCATGTAAACACATGCACATACATATATAGGAGGGGTGACATGACACAACACTATTAAGCTGTAAAGAATAGTTACTCTGGCAAATGACATGAAGCATGGGCTAGGAAAGATGTTCACTTTTTTCTTCAAACGTATTCTTTTTAAAAAAATTAGTTTGTATTAATAATTTCTAAAAAGAAAACATTTTTCTAAAAAATAAAATAGGCTCCCAAGCTCCCCTAAGTATTTCTGACACAAACCCGTTTTTAAGAACCACTCATTAATTACATATTTCTGACTTTTTTACTTACTAGCTTTTGGATCTTAATTACTAGAGCAATCATCTAATCATTTAGTTTTTGTCAGGAGGAGGATGAAATAGATAATAGCTGCCATTTACTGAATGCTTTCTAGATGATTTCCTCGAGTCTGTTTCAGCTCTAGTATAATTCTATGATTGACGCAGAGACAGTTTATGCTAATCAATGGTCTGTGAACACTTTTGATGTAACTATAATTTGTTGAGATTATCGCATTTAAAGTCAATGTTTTCTGTTTTCAACTTTCCCTGGGGAAAATAATGGCAGCAGAACACATGGAAGGGCATGGTAAGTTCAGCTTGAGAACAGCTAAAAACCTGGAGAAAGTTTTGGTGAAAATGTTGTTGATATTTAATCAGCAACCTTCAGTACTTTCTCAGTTATCTGTAAAGTGATGACTCTTTCAGTCAAAAGATTTGTCTTAAGGGCAGTGACGTAATGTATGTGGTTTTGTAGATGCTGTACTGTAAGGTTCAGTTGAAGTGGAAACTTACTTGAGTTGTATTCTTCATTAATGTAATAATAACAGGTGAAAAGAAAATCTTTGAAGCAGAAGCCCTCTGAACTTTTTAATGAAATGCAGTCGATTTGGCCCTCTAGAATTATAGCAAAAGTTGAGGATTCCTTTAAATACAGTAAAATTTTACAGAGAATGAAGTAGTAGATTAGAATATTTCATAATCTATGTACATGTTTTCTTGGGTGGATGAAAATATGCCAACAAGTCAATTTTCAGAGGAAATTCGATTGGTGTAAATGTTTTCTGGTTTATTTTTTATCGGTATACCTGTATTAAATTTGTAGTTTACATACTTTTTTGCCATTTGAGAAAGGATTGCAATTATTCACAGATTTGGTACATGGCACATATCATAACCAGACATGTGGCTTTTATCAAAAGCTAAGTATTTCATGGTAGAAGATGTTTTCAAAGCTTAAAAGAATTTTGTGTTTATTGGAAAAATCAAGATTGGTTTGCCCCTTGATCTTTGCCCTCATATACTCTTAAGTTAAACATTGGATATGCTATATATTAAGAAATTAAATGTTTTTTTCACTAGTTATCTATTTACTTTTAACTTGGTGAAACTAACCTTTTTCTCTTTTAAACATTCACTAGGATTCTGATCTTCGAAGTGCACTTCTTTTGGAACAGGCAGCACATTGCTTTATAAACATGAAAAGTCCCATGGTTAGAAAATACGCGTTTCATATGATATTGGCAGGCCATCGATTTAGTAAAGCAGGGCAGGTGAGTGCATTTGCTTTACAATGAAAAGTTGCTATTTATTTTATAAGTGTGTGTCATTTGTCCATTTTTATTATTTAAAAAGGATCTTAAAAACTAAATTTTGTTCTGAGGTAATATATTGGTAAGGGCGTGAGATTTGGATTTAGACAAATCTGGCTATAAATTTTGATCTTCTACTCACAACTTTGGTCAAGCTACTTCTCTGAGCCTCGGGGTTTTTTTATTTATAAAATTTGTAATTTTATCCAAATTTTGGTTAGGTTAAACTAAATCACATTTGTGAAAGGCCAGATAGATTGTATGCACTCAAGCAGGAATGCATTCTCCCTATTTCAGCTGTGATCTTCTGTTCTCTTTCAAAGTACTTTTTAAAAAAATCCTGCTCTTTCTGTTTCAGAGTGCTTTATAATGCTATTGACTAAATACTTAATGTATAGACATCTTCTGTCTGTTGTCTCTTGAAGCAGTTGAGTTGCTGGGATCTTTACTGATTTAGAGAGATTTATCCGGCCCCAGTTGTCCTAGAACCATTAGTTGGACAGAGCTAGCTTTCTTGGAGGCCGAGAGTAGCAGTAGGGAAATGATGATTTACTATAAATATAAATGGAAACTTGGATTAAACAACCATTAAACAACCATCTCTATATTTCAGAGACTGTACTAGGAGCTGAACATTCACCCATAAAGTCAACATGGTCTTACGTCTTAAGGAGCTTTTGAACTATTAGGGGCATATGAGGATCTTTTAAAAATTTAGTTAATATGAATTTACTAAGTATGAAATGTAACTATGAGCATCCTTAATTTTTCTAAGTCTGTGCTAATCAAAGCATCCCAGTGTTTTACACAATGTACATTATTTCAAAGGTACAAAGAAGTAAAGATGTTCAGAAATTACTCTCAATTTCATGTAAAAATATTGTAATTTTTTAAAACCAACATTTCAAAATTGGGTTCCTTCCTCTATTTTTGGAACCTGTGGAAAGTTAGAAAATATGTGGACTTGCTTAATGTTCATTAAAAAACCTTTCAAATCTTAATATAAAATTAAACGTCTTTATAATAATTGATACACTCCATGAATTAGAATTTCTCAGGCTCTAACATGGGAAAAACTTAAAGAAATAACTATTACTACTTTTCATGGCTTTTCTTCAATAGTAAATGCAAGTGCATCTGAAACATGTTACGCCACTGTGTATCACTGGTTAAAAGGTTTCTGTTCAAAAAATGACAAAATGTATTAAGCAGGAGGTTTCCTTTGCTTGAAAGAAAATATATGTCCCATTAGGAATGGTCTATTGTCTCCTATTGAAAATAAGTCATCATTTTTCTACATCTTTGTCCACTTTTGTGAATGGTTTCATTTGTGAGAATGGTAATGTCATTGGAACTAGAAACAGCTGCTTGTATCTGCCTTCCCAGATTATAGAGCATATTGCTTCTAGGAAATACCTAACAAGTTAAAAATGCTACCTTTGTGGTAGGTTGAGATACATTTGCTATCTGGCTTCGTAATCACCTCTTACTGTAGTATATAACCCTGTGAAGTTAATGATTCAGGGTAGCTGGATTTGCTATTTCATGACCACTCTGTACACTCTGAACCCAAGACAGCTCTTTCACAAAACAGTACAGTTTGTGGAAATCTGAGAATATGACTATAAATTAAGATCTACTAGATAAGCCAATACAATATATATCTAATTGAAGTTCATCAAGAACAGTCTCTTCCTTGGAAGTTAGGGTGCATAGAACACATATAATTCTGACTTGAGGCCTAGTTGTTTCTGAGAAGCACCAATTTTTTATTTAAAAAAAATTTTTAAGGTCCAGTGTACATGTGCAGGATTGTTACATAGGTAAACGTGTGCCATGGTGGTTTGCTGCACCCATCAACACATCACCTAGGTATTAAGCCCAGCATTCATTAACTCTTTTTCCTGATGCTTTCCCTCTCCCCACCCTACCCCTCAACAGGCCCCAGTGTGTGTTGGACTGTGTCCATGTGTTCTCATTGTTTAGCTCCCACTTACAAGTGAGAACATGTGGTGTTCAGTTTTCTCTTCGTGTGTTAGTTTGCTGAGGATAATGGCTTCCAGCTTCCTCCATGTCCCTGCAAAGGACATGATCTCTTTCCTTTTTATGGCTGCATAGTATTCCATTGTGTGTATGTATGTACCACATTTTCTTTATTCATTCTATCATTGATGGGCATTTGGGTTGATTCCATGTCTCTGCTATTGTGAATAGTGCTGCAGTGAACATACGTGTGCCATAAAACAGAATTCCCCTGCCTCAGCCTCCCGAGTAGCTGGGATTACAGGCATGCATCACCATGCCCGGCTAATACTGTATTTTTAGTAGAGATGAGGTTTCTCCATGTTGGTCAGGCTAGTCTTGAATTCCCAACCTCAGGTGGTCCACCTTCCTCAGCCTCCCAGAGTGCTGGGATTACAGGCGTGAGCCACCATGCCCAGCTTTGACTTTTTAATAATCACCATTCTGACTGCCATGAAATGGTATCTCATTGTGGTTTTGATTTGCGTTTCTCTAATGATCAGTGATGTTGAGCTTTCTTTTTTTTTCGTATGTTTTTTGGCTACATAAATGTCTTCTTTTGAGAAGTGTCTGTTCATGTTCTTTGCCTACTTTTTGGTTGGCTCTCTGCTTGTCTGTTGTTGGTGTGTAGGAATGCTTGTGATTTTTGCACATTGATTTTGTATCCTGAGATTTTGCTGAAGTTGCTTATCAGCTTAAGAAGGTTTTGGGCTGAGACAGTGGGGTTTTCTAGACATAGGATCATGTCATTTGCAAAGACAAAGACAATTTGACTTCCTCTCTTCGTATTTGAATACCCTTTATTTCTTTCTCTTGCTTGATTGCCCTGGCCAGAACTTCCAATACTATGTTGAATAGCAGTGGTGAGAGAGGGCATCCTTGTCTTGTGCTGGTATAGCAGTGATGAGAGAGGACATCCTTGTCTTGTGCTGGTTTTCAGGGGGAATACTTCCACCTTTTGTCCATTCAGTATGATATTGGCTGTGGGTTTGTTGTAAATGGCTCTTACTATTTTTTTTTTTTTTTTTTTTTTGAGATGGAGTTTCGCTCCTGTTGCCCAGGCTGGAGTGCAATGGCGTGATCTCGGCTCACTGCAACCTCTGCCTCCTGGGTTCAAGCAATTGTCCTGCCTCAGCCTTCCAAGTAGCTGGGGTTACAGGCACCTGCCATCATACCCGGGTAATTTTTTGTATTTTTAGTAGAGATGGGGTTTCACCACGTTGGCCAGGCTGGTCTTGAACTCCTGACCTCAGGTGATCCGTCCGCCTTGGCCTCCCAAGTGCTGGGATTACAGGCGTGAGTCACCACGCCCGGCCAGCTCTTACTATTTTGAGGTATGTTCCTTTGATTCCCAGTTTATTGAGAGTTTTTAACATGAAGAGATGTTGAATTTTATCAAAAATGTTTTCTGCATCTATTGAGATAATCATGTGGTTTTTCTCTTTAGTTCTGTTTATGTGATACATTACCTTTATTGATTTGCATATGTTGAACCAGCCTTGCATCCTAGGGATGACGCCAGCTTGATTGTGGTGGATAAGCTTTTTGATGACAAGCACCAACTTTTCATGACATTTGAATTTAAAACAGGGTTGTATTGGTAGGGATGAGTGAGAATGAGAGAAGAAGTTATAGAGTAATGCCATTTCTCTTAGTCCTCTATTTGAGAATTCATGCTGAATTGCTTATCTTGCCCCAGAAGTGTGTGTGTGTGTGTGTGTGTGTGTGTGTGTGTGTGTGTCACCCAGGCTGGAGTGCAGTGGTGCAATCTCAGCTCACTGCAACCTCCACCTCCCGGGTTCAAGTGATTCTCCTGCCTCGGCCTCCTGAGTAGCTGGGACTACGGGTACGTGCCACCACTCCTGGCTACTTTTTGTATTTTTAGTAGAGACGTGGTTTCACCATGTTGGCCAAGCTGGTCTCAAACTCCTGACCTCGTGATCTGCTCGCCTCAGCCTCCCAAAGTACTGAGATTACAGGCATGAACCATTGCGCTCGGCATCCCCAGAAGTTGTTTATAGTTCAATTATTTTTCATTAAGAATATCAGAAAGTAAAGTGCATTTTAAAAAGAAGTGGCATGAAAGTAGTCAGTAAAAAAACAACACTGGGGAAGAGTGTATGTGATTAGACAACCTTTCTGTTCTTACTATAAAAAGCTGACTCAAACCTTTTTACCTCATTTAAATTTCTTTTCCAAAAAAATCTTTAAAAATCCACTTGAACACATTCGAAAATCCACTTGAACACACAAGACACATTCAACTCTTTTTCTATATCTATCAGTTTTTAATACTGTGTTCCTTTACTAAATGCTGAAGATAGGGTTGCTTTTTTTTTTTTTTTTTTCCTCAAGAAACATCACTTAAAAATTAATTTGGAAACAGGCTGGGCGTATTGGCTCACACCTGTAATCCCAGCACTTTGAGAGGCCAAGGTGGGCTGATCACCTGAGGTCAGGAGTTCGAGACCAGTCTGACCAACATGGAGAAACCCCAACTCTACTAAAAATACAAAAAAAATTAGCCAGGCATGGTGGCGTATGCCTGTAATCCCAGCTACTCGGGAGACTGAGGCAGGAGAATTACTTGAACCAGGGAGGTGGAGGTTGTGGTGACCCAAGATTGCACCATTGCACTCCAGCCTGGGCAACAAGAGCAAAACTCCATCTCAAAATAATAATAATAATAATTTGGAAACAATCTCAAGTTTATAGAAAAGTTGCAAGCACCGTTCAGAAATTTTTCTTTTTGCCATTTGAGTGTTAAGTGGTTTATCTCTTGCCGTATTTATCCTCAAATACCTTAGGACATATTTCTTATTTTCTTATTTTTCGTTTTTTTGAGATGGAGTTTTGCTCTTGTTGCCCAGGCTGGAGTGCAATGGCGCGATCTCGGCTCACTGCAACCTCCGCCTCCCAGGTTCAAGCAATTCTTCCACCTCAGCCTCCCGAGTAGCTGGGATTACGGGCATGCACCATGCCTGGCTAATTTTTTTTTGTATTTTTAGTAGAGACAGGGTTTCTCCATGTTGGTCAGGTTGGTCTCGAACTCCTGACCTCAGGTGATCTGCCCACCTCGGCTTCCCAAAGTGCTGGGATTACAGGAGTGAGCCACCGCGCCTGGCCCATATTTCTTATTTTCTAGAAACAAGAACTTTCCCTTACATAACCATAGCATAACCATCAAAGTAAAAAAAATTGGCATTGATACAGAGCTACTGTGTAATCCTCAGACCCCATTCAGATTTTGACAGTCATCTCATGCATGTCCTTTATCAAAGGGCATAGGATGTTTTGTCCTTTTTTAGTCAAAGGATCGTTTGACTTCATGACTTAAACACTCGTGAAGGTTACAGTCCAATTATTTTTGTAGATTGTCCCAAGTTACATGTCTCTGCTATTTTCATGATGAGATTCAAATTCGGTATGTTTGTAGGAATATACAGAAGACATCCTGTGTTCTCATTTCATGCCGTCCAGTGGCAGACTATTTTTATTTATCGCTTAATCAATAAAGTATTTCTTTTTTAAAAAAACTTAATTTTGGCTGGGTACGGTGGCTCACGCCTGTAATCCCAGCACTTTGGGAGGCCGAGGCAGGCGGATCACGAGGTCAGGCGATCGAGACCATCCCGGCTAACACGGTGAAACCCCGTCTCTACTAAAAATACAAAAAAAAAATTAGCTGGGCGTGGTGGCGGGTGCCTATAGTCCCAGCTACTCGGGAGGCTGAGGCAGGAGAATGGCGTGAACCTGGGAGGCGGAGCTTGCAGTGAGCCGAGATCGTGCCACTGCACTCCAGCCTGGGCTACACAGTGAGGCTCCATCTCAAAAAAAAAAAAAAAAAAACTTAATTTTTTAAAGAAATGGAGTCTCACTGTGTTGCCCAGGCTGGTCTCAAACTCCTGGCTTCAAGAGATCATCCCATCTTGGCCCCCCAAAGTGCTGGGATTGCAGCCATGAGCTACAACACCCAGCCAAGAAAATATTTCTTTAAAAAACCCCCTCAAAGACAATTCTGACAATACTGTAAGGCACGTGTGGAGGACAGTGGAAACTAGTATATTTTGAAACAAAAGTTTAGTGAAAAAAAGCCTTTTCTTGGTACCAAATCCCATTTTTTAGGATGGAGGTTGTCTGAGTTCAGAGAGTGGCAGTGATAAGTAATTTCAAATAGCTGCTTATGCTTGTGATAGGGTGCAGCAATAGCCAGAAGAAAAGAATACCAAACTGTATCACTACAGAACAAACCGGTTGTGTAAAAATGTGCATACATCATAAATATATACACACACATAAATATTCACACACACATTCACTGTATGCTCACATGCAGTTTTAGCACACGCTGGTATTTCCATTCAGGCCAGTGCAGTGGTATAAAGAGGGATGACCACATCAAAATTAAATTTCATAAAATAGCTTCTAGTTACAAGATAATAACAAAGCCTCTAACTCTATCCATGACTACATATGCTAATGCTCTGGAAACTCCCGTCTGGTTTTGTTTTTGTTTTTTTGGCAGAGTTTCGCTCTTTTGCCCAGGCTACAGTGAAGTGGCTCCATCTCGGCTCATTGCAACCTCTGCCTCCCAGGTTCAAGCGATTCTCCTGCCTCAGCCTCTCGTGTAGCTGGGATTACAGGTGTCTGCCACCAAGCCCAGCTAATTTTTGTATTTTTAATAGAGATGGGGTTTCACCATGTTGGACAGGCTGGTCTTGAACTCCTGACCTCAGGCGATCCACCTGCCTCAGCCTCCCAAAGTGCTAGGATTACAGGTGTAAGTCACCACACTCGACCTCCCAACTGGTTTTTCACAGTCATTATTATTACTGAGTTCATATACTTCTTGCCTTTGAACAAAGCAGATGCTTGCTTGTTTCAGGACTTCCTCTTGGTTTTTAAACTGCAGCTCTAAAAACTTTTAGATTTTTAGAACTGTTACCACTTTTGGGTTTCTTCTGTCTGGTTAATTTGTCTCTATTTGAGATACCTGTTATTAAAAATCAGCCTTCAACTTTGCAGTCCTCTTTTCTTTTTTGAAAACATTTGGTCCTTTTGATGTAGCATCTTCTTCAGTGTTCACTTCTTTCATTAGTTGGGCAGTGATGGCCAAATGGTTAGTACCTGGTGAGTTCAGAGCCAGATCTGGAGGAAAGCTATCCCCATGAATTGTGATTGACTGGAACTTGGACCTTTTTCTTTGGAAATTTATTTTGATGTAGAGATGTGGGAAGTCTTCTAGCTGTTACAGTGGGTGCTACCCACTCTACTGTCTATCTTCTTTTTGTGGTGGCTGACATTGGATAACTGCTTTGGTGTTTTTGCTGCTTTTTTGGTTTTCTACAGGGTGTACTTTTATAGTGTGTTTGGTCAGCATCAATTTCCCATCCCTTCTTTTTTGGTCATCTTTTCTGTCAGACATACTGCTGCTGGCACTGAGAGGTGGTCTGTACCTCTCTCTTTTTTTTTTTTTTTTTTTTTCTGAGACGAAGTCTTTCTCTGTCGCCCAGGCTGGAGTGCAGTGGCATGATCTCGGGTCACTGCAACCTCTGCCTCCTAGGTTCAAGCGATTCTCCTGCCTCAGCCTCCCAATTAGCTGAGATTACAGGCGCACGCTACCACGCCTGGCTAATTTTTGTATTTTTAATAGAGATGGGGTTTCACCATGTTGGCCAGGCTGGTCTCGAACTCCTGAACTCGTGATCCACCCACCTCAGCCTCCCAAAGTACTGGGATTACAGGTGTGAGCCACTGCGCCTGGCTGTACCTCTTTTAAAACAGTAATTACAGAGGCCAGGCATGGTGGCACATGTGTGTAATCCCAGCACTTTGGGTGGCTGAGGTGGGTGGACCACGAGTTCAGGAGTTCCAGACCAGCCTGGCCAACACAGTGGAATCCCATCTCTATTAAAAATACAAAAATTAGCCAGGCATGATAGTGTGCATCTGTAATCCCAGCTGCTTGGGAGGCTGAGGCAGGAGAATCGCTTGAACCCAGGAGGCAGAGGTTGCAGTAGGCCGAGATAGTGCCACTTCACTCCAACCTGGGCGACAGAGCAAGACTCTGTCTCGAAAAAAATAAAAATAAAAATAATTACAAATTCAGGAGGTCCATGTCTGTGTTTGCTGCATGAGTATATTGTGTAATGCTGTGATTAGGGCTTCAGAGAACTAACCCATCACCCAAATAGTGAATATATTATCCAGTAGGTTGTTTTTCAACCCTCACTTCCTTCCCTTCATCTTTCTCCCCTTTTGGTGTGCCCAGTGTCTATTATTTCCTCTTTATGTCCGTGCATGCCCATTGTTTAGCTCCCACTTGTAAGTGAGAGCATGCCTATTTGATTCTCTATTTCTGATTTATTTCACTTATGATAATGGCCTCTAGCTCCATCCATGTTGCTGCAAAGGATATGATACCATTCTTTTTTATGGCCGTGTCATATTCCATGGTGTGTATGTACCACATTTTCTTTATACAGTCCACCATTGATGAGCACCATAGGTTGATTCCATGTTTTTACTACTGTGAATAGTGCTGTGATGAACATAAGAATACAGGTGTCTTTTTGGTAGAACAATTTACTTTTCTTTGGGTACATACCTAGTAATGGGATTAGTGGGTTGAATGGTAGTTCTCTTTTATCTGTTGGAGAAACCTCCAAATTCCTTTCCACACTGGCTGAACTAACTTACATTTCCACCAACAGTGTATAACTATTCTGTTTTCTCCATAGCCTTTTAAAATAGCCATTCTAAACTGGTATGAGATGGTATCTCATTGTTTCGATTTACATTTCTCTAATGATTAGTGATGTTCAGTATTTTTTCATATTTTTCATGGCCGCCTGTGTATCTTTTGAGAAGTACCTTACGTCCTTTGCCCATTTTTTAATGGGATTATTTGATTTTTTTTCTTGATTTAAGTTACAAATTTTAGATTCTGGATATTAGTCCGTTGTCGGATGTGTAGTTTGCAAGTATTTTCTCACATTTTGGACGTTATTTATTCTGCTAATAGTTTCTTTTGCTGTGCAGAAGCTTTTTGGTTTAATTAGGTACCAGTTGTCTATTTTTGTTCTTGTTGCCATTGCTTTTGAGGACTTGCTCATAAATTTTTTGCCAAGGGTGATGTCCAGAAGGGTATTTCCTGGGTTTTCTTCTAGGATTTTTTTATACTTTGAGGTCTTATCTTTAAGTCTTTAATCCATCTCCAGTTAATTTTTTGCATATGGTGATAGGTAGAGGTCTAGTTTCATTCTTCTGTATATGGTTAGCCCAGTTATCCCAGCACCATTTATTGAATAGGGAGTCCTTTTCCCCATTGCTTAGTTTGTAGACTTTGTTAAAGATCTGTTGGCTGCAGGTATGCTGCTTTATTTCTGAGTTCTGTATTCTATTTCATTGTTCATGTGTCTATTTTTTATACCAGTACCATGCTGTTTTGGTTACTATAGCCTTGTAGGGTAGTTTGAAGTTGGGGAATGTGATGCCTCGGGCTTTGTTTTTGCTTCGGACTTTGTTGGCTACTCAGGCTCTTTTTTGGTTCCATATGAATTTTAGAATAGTTTTTTCTAATTCTGTGGAAAATGACATTATTTATTTGATAGATAGTTTGTTGAATCTGTAGATTGCTTTGGGCAATATAGTTATTTTAACTATATTGATTTTTCCTTATCTGTGAGCGTGAGTTTTTTTTGTTCTTTTGTTTGTGTCTGTACTTTCTTTTATCAGTGTTTTGTAGTTCTCTTTTACCTCCTTGGTTAAATGTATTCCAGGTATTTTATTTTGTGTGTGTGTGGCAGTTGTAAATGGGATTGAGTTCTTACTTGGTTCTCATCTTGAGTTTTATTACTGTGTAGAAACACAACTGATTTTTGTGCATTAAATTTGTATCATGAAACTACTGAAGTCATTTATCCTAATGACTACTGTCTTTAGGAGGAATCTTTAGGTTTTCTAGGTATAGGATCTTGTCATCATTGAACAAAGATCATTTCACTTCCTCTTTTCCTATTTGGATGCTTTTTCTTCTTTCTCTTGCCTGATTGCTGTGGCTAGGACTTCTGGTACTATGTTGAATAGAAGTGGTGTGAGTGCAGAGTGTACATCCTTGTCTTGTTCCACTTCTTAGGGGGAATGCTTTCAACTTTTCCCCATTCAATATGATTTTGGCTGTGAGTTTGTCATATATGGGTCTTATTATTTTTAGGTATGTTTCTTACAATGCTTAGTTTGTTAAGAGCTTTTATCATGAAGGGATTTTGGACTTCATTGAATGCTTTTTCTGTATCTATTGAGATGATCATATGGTTTTTAATTCTCTTTATGTGGTGAGTAACATTTATTGATTTGCAAATATTGAACCATCCTTGTATTTCTGGAATAAAACCCACTGGATTGTGATTAATTTGACTTTTTGATGTCCAGCTGGATTTGGTTTGCTAGTATTTTATTGATGGTTTTTGCATCTGTGTTCATCATGGGTATTGACTTGTTTTCTTTTTGTGTGTATGTCCTTGCCAGATTTTGATATCAGGATGATATTAGTTAAGGAGGAATCTTTCTTCCTTAAAAAAAAAATATATATATATATTATATATATTATTTATATATATATATATTTTTTTCAATAGTTTCAGTAAAATTGGTACCAGCTCTTCTTTGTGCATATGGTAGAATTTGGCTTTGAATCCGGCTATCTTGGGCTTCATTTGGTTGTTGATTTTTTTTTTTTTAAATTACTGATGGAATTTTGTAACTACTTAATGACCTATTCAAGATTTGAGTTTCTTCCTTGTTCAGTCTTGGGAGATTGTATGATTCTGGGAATTAACCTATTTCCTCTAGGTTTTCTAGTTTGTGTGCATAGGGGTTCATAGTATTCTCTGAGGACTTTTTGTATTTCTGTGGTATCAGTTGTGATGTCACCTTTGTTATATCTGATTGTGCTTATTAAAATCATCTCTTCTTTTTCTTGCTTAATCTTGCCTAGTAGTCTCATCAATTTTGTTTGTGTTTTCAAATAACTTTTTATTTTGTTGATTCTTTGTATGATTTCTTTGGTCTCAATTTCATTTAAAGAATAAAGATCTGCTCTGATCTTTATTTCTTTTCTTTTGCCAGCTTGGGCTTGGTTTGTTCTTGTTTCTCTTTCCTCTAGGTGTGACATTATTAATTTGAGATCTGTCTTTTTGATATAAGCATTTAGTGCTGTAAACTTTCCTCTTAACACTGCTTTTGCTGTATCCAAGAGGTATTGATATGTTCTGTCTCTATGTTCATTTGTTTCAAAATTTTTTTAAATTTCTGCCTTAATTTCATTGTTTACCCTAAAGTCATTCAATGCCAAGTTGCTTAGTTTCCATGTACTCATATGGTTTTGAGCGTTCCTCCTGGTATTGATTTCTAATTTTATTCCACTATGGTCTGAGAAGATCCTTGATATGATTTTGACTTTTTAAAATTTTTTGAGACTTGCTTTGTGACCCAGTATATGGTCAACTTCAGAGAATGTTCCATGCACAGATAAGAGAAATGTATATCCTGTAGTTGTCAGTTGGAATCTTCTGTAGATGTCTATTAGGTCCATTTGGTCAAAAGTCTAATTTAATTCTAGAGTTTCTTTGTTAGTTTTCTTCCTTGATGATCTGTCTAGTGTTGTCAGTGGGGTGTTGAAGTCCCCCAGTATTACTGTATGGCTGCTTGTCTTTTCTTCAGTCTAGTAGTATTTTATAAATTTGGATGCTCTGGTGTGTATTGAGTGTGTATATGTTTAGGCTAGTTAAATCTTCTTGTCGAATTGAACTCTTTATCATTATATAATTCCCTTCTTTGTCTTTTTTTTTATGTTGTTGGTTTAAAGTCCATTTTATTTGATAACAAGAATAACAACCCCTGCTCTTTTTTGTTTTCCATTTGCGTGATTGATCTTTCTCCACCCCTTGACTTTGAGCCTGTGGATCTCGTTACACAGAAGATAGGTCTCTTGTAGATAGCATATGCTTGTATCTTGTCTTTTGAGTGGAACAATTAAGCTATTTTTGTTCAAAGTTAATATTGATAAGTGAGGTTTTGTACTTGTCATAATGTTGTTAGTTGCTTTGTAGTCCTAATTGTATAACTGCCTTATAGGATCTTTGAACTTTGTACTTACGTGTATCTTTATGGTAGCAGGTATCATCCTTTTGTTTCCATGTTTAGAACTCCTTTGAGCATTTCTTGTAGAGCTGGTCGGGTGGTGACAAATTTCTTTAGCATTTTCTTGTCTGAGAAAGACTATTTTTTCCTTCAATTATGAAGCTTAGTTTGGCAGGCTGTAAAATTCTTGGCTAGCAGTTTTTTTGTTTTTGTTTTTATTTGTCATTAAAAAGGGTAAAAACAGGCCCCAAATCTCTTTTTGTTGGTAAGGTTTCTTCTGAGAAGTCTGTTGTTAGTCTGATAATATTTACTTTATAGATTATTTGATCCTTTTTGGGATGGGGTGCACCAGTTACTCATCCTGAGCAGACAGAAGCTTCCTTATCACGCCCCTGTCAGAGGGCTCACAACCATCAGTTCATGTAGACTTTGTCCATTAGGCTCTGGCCAGAGTACACTTCCACCAAAACGGGCAGCTGCCACCAAAATGGGCTCAGGGTGGAACTTCTTCCTCTAGTACAGAGTAAACAGCTTTGCAGCTTGTCCACCTTCTGTTGCCCGGATGCTTCTCTGTAGGGAGGGGGAATTGGGCCTTGCCCTTCCTGCAAGCCCAGTTGGCATGGGGTCACTTTTTTTTTTTTTTTTTTTTTGAGACAGAGTTTTGCACTTGTTACCCAGGCTGGAGTGCAATGGTGCGATCTCGGCTCACTGCAACCTCTGCCTCCTGGATTCAAGCGATTCTCCTGCCTCAGCCTCCCGAGTAGCTGGGATTACAGGCATGCACCACCACGCCTGGCTAATTTTGTATTTTTAGTAGAGACGGGGTTTCACCATGTTGGTCAGGCTGGTTTCAAACTCTCAACCTCAGGTGATCCACCCGCCTCGGCCTCCCAAAGTGTCTGGGATTATAGGCGTGAGCCACCGTGCCTGGCCATGGGCTCACTTTTTTTTTTTTTTTTTTTTTTTGAGACGGAGTCTCACTGTTGCCCAGGCTGGAGTGCAGTGGTGCGATCTTGGCTCACTGCAGGCTCTGCCCCCCCAGGGTTCATGCCATTCTCTTGCCTCAGCCTCCCGAGTAGGTGGGACTACAGGCCCCCGCCACCTCACCCGGGTAATGTTTTGTATTTTTAGTAGAGACGGGGTTTCACCGTGTTAGCCAGGATGGTCTCGATCTCCTGACCTTGTGATCTGCCTGCCTGAGCCTCCCAAAGTGCTGGGATTACAGGCGTGAGCCACAGCGCCCAGCCAGGCTCACTTTTAGCTGCGATGGAGCCACCACAAAAAGCATGAAAAGTGCTTTCCCCAAGAACACATCTGCCAGCTCCCAGCAGGGAGAACCTCTCCTGTGTCCACAACAGTGGATGGGGTGGGCGGGAAATGATCCCCTCTTCGTGTTCATTTCTAGCCGCTGGGGCTGCCCACTTCAGCGATTGTTGCTTGCTTGCATTACCTTTGTCTCAAGGTGGGGCTTCGGCAGGCTGCTGTCCCCCCTTCCCCTAGGGGCAGCCTAAATTAAGGGTTACATCTCCATGGGTCTCACACCTTCTCTGGGGACCCACTGGTCTCCTAAACTTGCTAATGTCACAGCAGTTGTGAATATGTTAGGGATCTGGTGGTGCGGTGGTGACTCAAGAGCAGAGATTTCCTGGGCAGGGCAATGGTATCTCCTATCTCAGTTCAGGCCTGAAAGGAGGGCGGGCATGCCTTTGTGAGCTGGCCACCCACATCCTTGTCCCTGGGACGTTCTCAAACTGCCACTGTTAGTGTTGTCCTGGATCATGAGGGCAGAGGGACTCCCCATCAGTTGGATGGTGAACAGATGGTCAGAGGGGTGAGGGCAGCAGAGAAGTACTCCCACTTACCCTTTCCATGGGGTTTTGTGTTCCTTAGCACTCGATCCCTGCCAAACTCTTGTTGTTTTTCTTTCCTGCACTCTAGTTTCTTTCCATGGGTTCTTCATCATATCCTGGCTGTCTTTTCTCAGTTTTCTGTTTGGATAATTAGTTACTTTGATCTTTCTGAGGAGAACTGGCATCTGAGGTCCCTAGTAAGTGATCTTTTTTTTTTTTTTTTTTTTTTTTTGAGATGGAGTCTCGCACTGTAGCCCAGGCTGGAGTGCAGTGGCACAATCTTGGCTTACTGTAAGCTCCGCCTCCTAGGTTTATGCCATTCTCTTGCCTCAGCCTCCTGAGTAGCTGGGACTTCAGGCGTCCGCCACCATGCCCGGCTAATTTTTTGTATTTTTAGTAGAGACAGTGTTTCACCATGATAGCCAGGATGGTCTCGATCTCCTGACCTCATGATCTGCGCGCCTCAGCCTTCCAAAGTGCTGGGATTACAGGCGTGAGCCACCCCTCCCGGCTGTAAGCGATCTTGAAGAAAATACTCTCCTTTTAAAAAAATTGATACATAATAAACATACATAGTTTGGGGTATAATACGTGATAATTTCATACATTCATATAATTTATAAAGATCAAATCAGTGAACTTGGGATATCCATCACCTTAGAACCATTCAAATTCTCTATTTTGAAATGTAGAGTAGATGGTTGTAAACTATAGTCACCCTGCTGATCTGTCTAACGCTAGGTCTTATTTCTTCTATCAAACCATGTATTTGTACCCATTAATCAACTTCATTCTCCATCACCCACTCTCCCTGGCCTTTGGTAACCACCAGTCCACTCTCTATTTTCATGAAATCCACTGTTTTAGCTCCCACATATGAATGAGAACATGCAGGATCTGTCTTTCTGTGTACCTCTTTTGATTTTTTACATTGATGATGTTTATTGCCACAAATATTGCATTCTTATTGCAATACTCTTAAGATTTTGGCATTCCTTGCAATTTTCCATTTTGAACACACACCTTGTGTATCATTCTGGTATATTATTAATCTCTTGCTCTTCTTAAGTCCTGCAGTAAATGCACTGAATACCAGGAAGTATGCTCTGACACTTGCCAACAGCACCTTGAAAAGGAGGCTGTGGTAGCACCTGATGCTGGCAGAGAACCCCGTCATGTCTTGCCCAGGCAGTGTTTACTGTGCTGCTGTCCTAGCCCACTGCTTTATTTGAACCATGTGAGGCATAACCTTTCAGTGGTCACAACACTGGCCAGTGAGTTCTGGCAGGCAGGCAGGCAGGCAGGCTGGGATCAGCATGGTTGGTCCAGTATGTGAATTTTTAATATAGAAAAAAAAAAGTTTATTTATATATTATTATATATACTATTATATATATTATTATATATTATTTGTACTGTGGAAAACTGTGGCATATGTGTAATCTGGCATATGTGGCCACATACATTCAATGTAAGTCTCTGATCGTAGGCAAGAAAAAACTTTGATAAATGTGTTTATTGTTTTACTTAATATGGAGAAACTCTTTGTAGACATAGCATGCTTCTAGTTAAAGTATGAGAACATTTTTTTCATGATAATATTAGTGAAATCTGACCATTTTAGATGTTGAAGTTTGTTTACATATCCCTTGTCTTTTTCCAGAAAGAATTTAAGGTAGATAAAGTCAAGTTGAGAAGTAAGCTCTTTCCTCTGAAGTTGATGTTTTGAAATTGTGGCTCAGAGAAGTAGTGGGTAAATGTCAAAGCAGTCTGGTCTCCCTTTTCCTCCTTTAGGTACCCTACTCCTCTCTAACGCACACACACAATGGCTCAGGTAACTTTATCTATATCATTCCGTATATAATTGTGAAGGGATTATCATAAATGTTAGTTTTATTTTCTTCATTATCCCAGTCCCCCTTAGAGGAAGGACCAGTTACTTAATTGTTTCTATGTGTGTGTTTGTATTTGTTTTTTCTAGTTCAAACAAATTTGGCGTATAATACATTATTTTGTTTATTTTCTTACAGAAAAAGCATGCTTTACGCTGTTATTGTCAAGCCATGCAAGTTTACAAAGGAAAAGGCTGGTCTCTTGCAGAGGATCACATTAATTTCACTATTGGGCGCCAGTCCTATACTCTTAGACAGCTGGATAATGCTGTGTCTGCTTTTAGGCATATTCTAATTAATGAAAGTAAACAATCTGCTGCTCAACAGGGGGCTTTCCTCAGAGAATATCTTTATGTTTACAAGGTGACTGTTTATTTTCATTCAGGAGTAGATATTAAAACTGTATTTTAGTGTGAAAGTATTTATTTATTACCATATCTTAGGATAGTTTTATTAGAATATATGTAGTTATCAGTCATAAAAAAGCTGTGGCAGTCTAGGCTTTTTGGCTATAGATCTTGGTTACATCGCCCCTTCCACAGTTCTTGAAAAGAGAATTTTAATATTACAATGAACACTTGATTTGTGGCTGTTCTTAGAATCTTAAAAAAAAAAAGATTCCACGGGTTTTCTGGATTCTTTATTCATCATGCTTTTATAGACTCACAACTGATTTTACAGTTGGTTTTAAGTGGGTTCTCTTTACCATCCTTTGGAGATGGACATTCTATGTTCTTTTCCTTGTGAAAGATGAGGGGGTATGGATCTGTGGAAAGTAGACAGGCTATTATGGTGCAATGGAGAAAAATTAACAGGAAGAAGGACTGTTTCACTGAGGCAAGCAGATAAACATATAAAGCATTGTTTTATGGAAAAAATGGGAAGTTGTAAATTTTTTCCCAAGGCCTATGAATAGTGCATATTATATCTATCGTGCAGAAAATAACTACCTTTAGGGTCTAGACTTTATTAATTTGAAATTATATGGGTTAGAATTTTGGCAGATAGGATGCTATAATGAGTCATAAGAAGTAAAACGCTTACTAAAATAAGTTTTGCATATTTAACATCCAGGTAATTAGCTGAGTAACCTCAGTAAGATTCTTTTGAGACAGAATAAATATCTGAAGTGCTTCTGAGTTGTAAAATTTTATGACTGATATGAGAAATAAAACTAGTAATTACATATCTTAATATTCTTGCTTAACATATTTTTAATGCCTTGTGTATTAAGAAACGAGGAAACAAATAAAAATACCATTTTCACAAAAACTACTTTTTTTCCCTTTTATATTTCTCTCAGAATGTAAGTCAGCTGTCACCAGATGGTCCTTTGCCACAGCTTCCTTTACCGTATATTAACAGTTCAGCAACACGGGTTTTTTTTGGCCATGACAGACGACCAGCGGATGGTTAGTAAAGTTTTATTTAGCCTAATTACCTAATGACAATTTTAAAAAAACTTCTTTTCCTTTCTCCATTTAAAAAACGATGTATAGTTGAATATTTGAAAATTAATAGCTCAGCCGGGTACGGTTGGCTCATGCCTGTAATCCCAGCACTTTGGGAGGCTGAGGCCGGCAGATCACGAGGTCAGGAGATCGAGACCATCCTGGCTAACATGGTGAAACCCCGTCTCTACTAAAAATACAAAAAATTAGCTGGGCATGGTGGCACATGCTTGTAGTCCCAGCAACTCAAGAGGCTGAGGTAGGAGAATGGCATGAACCCGGGAGGCGGAGGTTGCAGTGAGCTGAGATCACGACACTGCACTCTAGCCTGGGCGACAGAGTGAAACTTTGTCTCAAAAAAAAAAGGAAAATGAATAGCTCTCTATTACTTCTTTTGTCCTGCCACCTGAAGATAACTATTTTGGTGTTTTTCTTTCCAGCTTTAAAAACTAAAAACAATGAAATGAAAACAAAACAGTTGTAATTACAACAGCTTTTCTCACTTAAAGAATGCTTTTGTTATTATATAATTTTCATAAACTTTTAATGTTAGTAAAATATTCTATTCAGTGCTTATACTTTATTTTAACATCCAGTTGATATATATAGACTGTTTCCATCTTTTGCTTATATAAAATTATATTGTGGCCGGGTGTGGTGGCTCACACCTGTAATCCCAGCACTTTGGGAGGCCGAGACGGGCAGATCATGAGGTCAAGAGATTGAGACCATCCTGGCCAACATGGTGAAACCCTGTCTCTACTAAAAATACAAAAAACTAGCTGGGCGTGGTGGCACGCACCTGTAGTCCCAGCTACTCGGGAGGCTGAATGAGGAGAATCGCTTGAACCCAGGAGGCGGAGGTTGCAGTAGCCGAGATCTCGCCACTGCACTCCAGCAAGACTGTCTCAAAAAAAAAAAATCATATTGTGATGGACATCTTTGTAGATAAAATTTGTTTTTTAAATGTCTTATGGAAATTTTCAAATGTACATAGAAGTAAAGAACAGTTACCAATGTTCTGCTGTTCTTGTAAGACTTTTTTTTAAATGCAGGATTTCTTTAGGATTGAGCCCTAGAATGGCAATAATGGAACAAAAGTATAAATATATTAAGCTCTTCATTATCTTACATTAAATAACTCAGAAACAGAAAGTCAAATACTACATGCTTCCATCGATAACTGGGGTTGGAGCTAAATAATGTGTACACATAGACATTGAGACTTGGGAGGGTAGGGAGTGAAGGATGAGAAATTACTTATGGGTACAATGTATACTATTTGGGTGATGGCTACACGAAAAGCCCAGACTTTGCCGCGAAGAAAATATGTCTGTATAACAAAACATCACTTGTACCCCCTAAATCTATACAAATATATTTTATATAAATGCATATATTTTAAAGCTCTTGATGGCTGTTAAACTTTGTCATTCTAAACATTCTTATATTTGAATTTAATCAATGTTTCTCCTTGAGATACGATTTAGTATTTTTTTTAAATTGTCATATTCATAGTAGCATTGTTTGTAATAGCAAAAGAGTGAAAGAAATAGAATTCCTAATAGAGGATTAATTGATATGGTTTTGTATATTCAATAATGGATTCATACTGCAGTACATGAGAATTCATGCTAATTCTACATTTCCCACAACTTGATGCTGAGTGAAGAGTCAATTACAGTATAAGTTTCAAACATAAAAACTAATTTTATGCATTTTTTAGATATACTTATGTGGTAAAATCATGGATGAAAATGATACACTTTAACTTTGGAATACCTCTGGGAAGAAGTGATGCCAGTGGGGGCGAAGGAGAGTAATAAGATTGGGGGTGGTGCAGAGAGGACATCGACTCTATCTGTGATGTTTTTTTTTATTAAAAATATTTGGGATCATAGGTGAAAGTTGACATTTGTTAAATTTTAGTATACAAATATTTGTTATATTAGTCTCCATGCCTTTTCTGTATATTTGAAATGTTTTATATAAAAATTGCTTGTGGACACTAGGGAAAATACATTCTTTCAGAGTCAGGAGGAAAAGAACATCAGTATTATAAGCAAAATCCAGATAAGCTAGGATTAATGAGAGGATATTTTTCACTCAGAATTAGAAATAGGCAAGAGTGAATGTATATATATATATTTTTATTTCTGTACCTTATGTCTATTTAAAATATGTTTTATTTGAGGGCAAGTCTTCATAAACGTGTTGTTACAAATTTTTTTTAGGTGAAAAACAAGCAGCTACTCATGTAAGTCTTGATCAAGAATATGATTCTGAATCCTCTCAGCAGTGGCGAGAACTTGAGGAACAAGTTGTTTCTGTGGTTAACAAAGGAGTAATTCCATCCAATTTTCATCCCACACAATACTGTTTGAACAGTTACTCAGATAATTCAAGATTTCCACTTGCAGTTGTAGAAGGTGATATACTTGAATTTTTATTTCTTTTTTTTATTTGTTTTACTTACAGCATGATGAAGATAATTTATTGTTTGGCACACATAATTGGTGCTGGGGATGCAAAAATAAATTAGGAACTCATAATTTACTGAGCTGCATTTATAAAACCAGACAAGGGGGACTCTTCTACAGCTATTTGCAATGTGATGTTGGAATATACAAGAGGGAATGGCATTCTTTAGTACAGAGAAATTGGGGAAATCTTTTCAAGGAGGTAATGTAGTATTACAACTGAATCCTGAATACGTGGACATTTATAAGGTAATAAAGGACAGTCTAGGCAGAAATGCAGAGCTATGAAAGCAAGATGCATTTAGAAGATCGAAGCTGAGAATGAGGTGTGATGTTTATTAAAGTTATTAATTTAGGCCTTTTTTTTAATAGAACCAATTACAGTGGAAGTGGCTTTTAGAAACCCTTTGAAAGTTCTACTTTTGTTGACTGATTTGTCATTGCTGTGGAAGTTTCATCCTAAAGATTTCAGTGGAAAGGATAATGAAGAAGTTAAACAACTAGTAAGTTATTAAAAGGTATTTGTAATTATGTTTCAGTTACAGCCTAACAAATGCTGTAGTAACATTTCAATGTACTCTGTTCAGTGAGCTATACTTCTTTTTGGTTTATTTTTCCTTAGTTATAAAAATTATGATATGTACTTATTTTTGAAAATCGAAAATACAGAAAAACATAAGGAATAGAAGTGAAACCATCTGTCTTCATAATATTTAGAAATAACCACTTTAACGTTTTGCTGTGTATCTTTCCAGTCATTTTGTTTTTATTTTTTTTTTTTGAGACAGAGTCTCACGCTGTTGCCCAGGCTGGAGTGCAGTGGCGCCATCTCGGCTCACTGCAACCTCTGCCTCCCAGGTTCAAGTGATTCTCCTGCCTCAGCCTCCTGAGTAGCTGGGATTACAGGCTTACCCACCACGCCCAGCTAATTTTTGTGTTTTTAGTAGGGACGGGGTTTCACCATGTTGTCCAAGCTGATCTCGAACTCCTGACCTCAGGTGATCTGCCAGCCTCAGCCTCCCAAAGTGCTGGGATTACAGGCATGAGACACCGCGCCCAGCCTTCCAGTTATTTTCATTTGTATGTTTTTCCCACATATTTGGGATTCCTTCATACTGTGTATGTTGCTTTTTACATTCTGTGTTGTTTTATAGGCATATTCTGATATCAGAGTGTCTTAATATTTTATTTTTGCATAATATTCCATCATATGGGTGATTTATAAGCTATTTTACTATCTTTGATAGTTTTTTGGCAAGTTTCCATTTGTTGACTATCACAGTAATACTGTGGTGCACTTTTTTGTGTGTGGCTTTTTACCTTTAGATTATTTTTGTGGGGAAGATTCCAGGGCATGAAGTGAAGATTTTAGGGAAAAGTATTGTAGTGCCCTGCTGGTTTCATAAAAGTTCATACCAATGAGCTTCTTACTAAGCAGCATATGGGTTTGGGTGTCTAATCTTTATGACAGTAAGCAGTATTACTTAAAAACTTTGTTGATTTGATATTTTTAAAATGCCATCTTAACTGTTTTATTTTCCATTTCATTGATTGCTGGTGAAGTTGAAACTCTTTGTTTTTCCTCTTTTGTGAATTGCCTATTCAAAACCTCATTTATATTTTTTCTTTTCATTTCCGTGTCTAGTAAGTCCTTTATGTATCTAAGATACTTAATTTTGAAGCAGAAATGATGTGGCCAAATAGTTTCTTTATTAATACCCACCTGACTGTAAATGAAATAACTTGGACAAATAGATATATTTGCTTACTAATTTATTAGTTTATTCACCAGTATCTATTATATAACTTGCTTTTTTTATACTACCTTGCTAAATGCTTTAATAATGTGGCAAAAAAAAAAAAAAAAAGGATTTTGGAACTGGGAAATAACCCAGCATTTTGGTGCTCAAGTGTTTTGATTTTTTCAAGATTGCCTTATTTTAAGTCTTGCTCTAGCCTGGGCAACATAGTGAGACCCCCATCTCTACAAAAATTTAAAAATTAGCCAGATGTGGTGGTACACATCTGTAGTCCCAGCTATCTGGGAGGCTGAGGTGGGAGGATTGCTTGAGTCCTGGAACCTGAGGCTGCAGTGAGCCAAGGTCATGCCATTGTACTCCAGCCTGGGAGACAGAGCAAGATCTTGTCTCAAAAAAAACCACAAAACAAGTAAACAAACAATAAAATTAAATAAATAAATAAGTCTTGCTGGTTAAATTTGTCGAAGATATTTTGTATTATTTATATTCATTGTTAATAATTTGAATGAGATTTCCCAGGCTTTATTCTGACTTGAATTTTAGCAACTTCTGCAATTTTTCTAATCTTTTGGGTGCCTGGAATACTCAGTATGAGCGGTTAAACTTGGAAACGTTTTTTAAAAAGATTTATTAGCTTTTTAAGTATATTAGTCTGTTCAATATGGGAGATTTTAAAGGAGGTTTAAAGTTAAGTGAATATTTTCATTTGTATGATGAAGTGTTTCTTAAAATAATATTTTTCTATAAATTTCAAACTCTTTGGATTTTTTCATGACTAAGAAATGAAGAAAATGGACTAAGCTGGTGATGGACTAAGATGCTGAACTGGAATGTAGGGAGTTTTTTGTTTCTTGTGCTAAATAATGTCATGGTGAAAGTATAATAGCGTTTATGAGGATCAGGTTTATCTCCATTATGAGCCAATTAGCTCTGCTTTGCTACATGACCAGAGAAATGTCATTGCTTTGGGGGAAACAGTCCTTTTCCCCTTCTCTCCCACTGCTGTTATTGTCTACCTGTCTTTCTTTATCATGCTTAGCCCACCATTATCTTTTCTATGTAATTGACCAATTTTGAAAAAGAGGCTGGTCAGAGCAAAAGAAGAAATTTGCTATTATTGTAAGATTAAATTAAATGACCATTTGGCCATTGTTGACTATGAGCAGCTAGGTATTTTCTCTCAGGGTTTTATTATCTTGGTGGCGGCATCTTTGATATGCTCCCCTGTTTTGAAACAGAGTCTCACTCTGTCACCCAGGCTGGAGTGCAGTGGCGCCATCTTGACTCACTGCAACCTCCACCTCCCGGGTTCAAGCGGTTCTCCTGCCTCAGCCTCCTGAGTAGCTTGGATTACAGGCGTGTGGATAGTGGCATCTTTGAATCGATTGCTTATCCTTCTCAGTTGAATTGGACTGAACAAAATGAAAAAAATATATATTGAGTGCCTACTACAGCCTGGGTCTACTCTAGGTGTGGAAATAAAAACACTTTGTGTAGAGCTCAGCATGTGGTAAAAACCAAGTAAATGCAGACTTTAATTAGTGTTATTGTTTTGAAGTATTGATATATAGGAGTGTTAATAATCTGATACTTTGTTCATTAGAATGTATAATTTATGAAATTTATTTTTTAGGTTACAAGTGAACCTGAAATGATTGGAGCTGAAGTTATTTCAGAGTTCTTAATTAATGGCGAAGAATCAAAAGTGGTAATTATTTTATCATTTCTCTGCTTTATGCCTTTCTGAAAGTAAGGTGAAAACAAATTTTTAAATAATCTTTATTCAGTTTATTTTATATTCTAGTTTTCTTAAGAACTAAAATTTGGAAGATTAGGAAATAGGAATTGCTCGGGAGGAAATTGGTGGTTTGCAGTGGTCTTTGATTTGTTAGTTTCCTGAGAAGCCTGTTGCTTTCTTCTTGATATGCTTTTTATGAAAAGTTATTATTGAGGGTTTAGGCCTATAATTGTTAAATTTAGACATTTTCTTTTGAAGAAGATGCTTTTCATAAATTAATTGGCATTTTAAAAGTTTAGGTCCTGAGTTTATGTTTTTGCAACATTATAGAATTAGGTATTGTGCTATTTAAGATATTATGAAAACATAATAAGACTGACTTAAATATCTCCACAGGCAAGACTAAAGCTCTTTCCCCATCACATAGGGGAGCTGCATATTCTGGGAGTTGTTTATAATCTTGGCACTATTCAGGGCTCTATGACAGTAGATGGCATTGGTGCTCTTCCCGGATGTCACACAGGTAAAGGCTATAGCATTGGTAAACAATTAGAAAACTTTCTTAAATCATTCCATAGAATAAAATGGACAAAAATGAGGTATTTTCTAAATAGGTTTAATGTATCGTTAAGTAAAGACATTTAGCCAGATGTAAGAATGACAAATTTAGATTATTTTAACTTCTAACATCATCTCTAGCGTCAAAAGTAAACAACTTGATTCCCTTCTGATATATTTTCTTTTGTTAATTTTTAGACTGTATTTTTTTCTGTTACTGATCCAAATTTAGTAAATTCTAACCAAATAAATTCTAACCATTGATTGTCTGCTGCCAATATAAAAACCATCTTAATATGTTCTTTTTTTTGAATATTTCCTTTTTATAAAACATGGAACAAATTAAAGACCTATGTTTTCACATCACTGGATATTGAATACCTTAAGTTCTATCTTCTGTCTTGAAAGAATAGAGCTTTAGTGTTAATCTGATATTCTTGGTGCACTATACAGTATGTTCTACACATTTTTGAAGAGTAAAACTACACGATACGTGCATTTAACATAGTTTTCTTTGTTTTTTAAACTCAGGGAACCCTTCAAGATTTAACATTACCATGTAATTACTGTGGGTAGTTATTTGAGTTTAAGTTGAAAAGATGCTAGGAGAGGGAGTTTACCATGAAACTTCCTACTTCTGGCTCATTTTAATAGATATGTCTTATTTTACAACAAATTGAGTTGAATAGTCCTTGACAAACATGAATTTAGCATTTACAAAAGCTGATTATTAACATTGAGAAAGTGGGAACACTTGGAAAATTTGTTGATTCTTTTAACTTTCAATTAAATATACTTGCCTGGGTATCTAGGATAATTCAGTACACCATTTAAGAAAAATAAGTGAAATGAATCCATAGAAACTAAAAACATTTTACTAAAGAAAAAAATTTGCACTAAAATTGAGTAAGGTATTCTGCATTTTAGTACTGTATTTGTATTTTTTGGTTGACAAGAACCAGACAAAGTTTATTTATAATTTATATAATTTATAATTTAAATTATTTATAATTTAAATTATATATAATTTAAAAATGCTAATTTATTGCATTTTTAAAGCAAGATAACTGGATATTAAGAGCTTTTTGAATCTCGTTTCTTTTCCCACTTGTATGTAACTAGGATCTTAATCTAGTACACAAATTTATGGTTGTCAGTAAAATATAGGTAGTTGTTTTATTTAAGGCACCAAATATATGCATTAAAAAATACTTTATATGTTATTGTATAATATTAATGGGAAGAGACTGAATTAACTGTTAAAATCCTATCTTCTAAGCAGAGTTTTCATGATTTAGTGTAGCTCATTATTATGTAAAATGCTAATAAGGATTTGGGTCACATGAAGTGTGGGAATCAATACATTTTATATCTGGCTTGAGATTATTACAGTGACCTTCAGCACATTAAAGGCTTTAAGTAGTCCTGCAAGAAAGATAGTTGTATACTCTAGCTTTTTTCACACATATATGCACTACATGGACGCTTTTGGGAAAAATTTCACATGAATATTAAAGAAGTTTAATTTTGAGAAAACTCTACTGTATTTAATTTTCTTTGTGCAGTCTCTTGAGAAGATTCAGTTATTTATATTCCAGAAATAATTCAAATTAGTGTATATATTTGAATATGAGTAAAAGTAAAAAGTTGACCTTTTCATTGTTTTCCACTTCTTTTCTTTGTGAATAGATACCCGTTCTCATGGCCTAAATTAAATTGTTGGACCTAAGATAGTTATTCTCTCAGGTTTTGTTAGTTAATAGGCACATGGTTAAATACAGATTTCAGAGGGCTTCCTATTGAGTAATGTGTAGTCTTTTTTTGCAAAGTATATCTAAAACCAAGTGAGAAATTAAGTAGCATACCTTAGTTGGTGTTAAACATGGAATGAAAATATACTAAATTCTTTGATTAATCATGTTAATCAAAATTGTCTAGAATTTTTCTAGAAATAATCTGAAACTTACAATATTCACATATTCAAGTTAAATTGATGTCAGTTAACATACCAAATTATTTTAGGGCATTGATTGTTTTTTATTTCAGGAAAATATTCCTTGAGTATGTCAGTCCGAGGGAAGCAGGATTTAGAAATTCAAGGTCCTCGACTTAACAACACAAAAGAAGAGAAAACATCTGTTAAATATGGCCCTGATCGACGTTTAGATCCCATAATCACAGAAGAAATGCCACTGTTGGAGGTATTTCACTTTTTAAAATTTCATGGATTTAATTTATCTATATGAGCAAATCTGAGTAAATTAATTTTAGGCTCTGAGGTTTTTGATATTACATTGAACTATACTTTTAAATTATTGTTAAGCTAGTGTTAAATATATTTAATTCACAATGTAAGGCAATCATGCAAATTGCCATTAAGTCATAGCCAGGCTCTAAAATATAACCCTCAAAATATTAATGGAAATTGGGAAAAATACTTCTAAAAAATCCACTCTGGATTTTAAAAATGAGTGACTCTTTTTCATAAGTTATAAAAAATAATTTGTGAATGAATGCTTATAAAAAAACTTAAGCAATGTAGAAGCATCTGAATAAAAAGCAGTATTTCACCTTCTTCTTGTCTTCACCTTCTTATCCCATCCTATCCTACTTTTATACCATACAAATTAAAATTTGGAAAAGATAGAAACTGTTGCTAGGTAGTATAGCCAGAGAAAGAGAAATGTATTATTTAGTTGAAGGATCTTGTTCTGTAATACTAAAGTATTATAATATTTTATAGAACATATATATAATATATAATATAAATATATATATTTATATTTTATAGAACATATTATAATATAAAGTATTATAATATGTTCTATAATACTTCAGTATTTTACTAAAGTATAATACTAAAGTATTATAGAACAAGAAGTGGCAGAAGCTCCAGGGAATTTAAGAGCAAATGTTTTTAAGCCTCTAGAAAGCATTGCTTTTGATATAACCCTAGTCCAGCAATTTTCAGTCTTTGAGCCACTTCAAATTTCAAGTTTCTAGAAGAAAGATGTGGTCCACTTTGGATCAGGCTTATACCTGAGGAGCAGGGCAAAGGTGGTAGGGTCATGTAATGTAAGGGTGAAAAAGGCCCTTCCTCCCACATCCTCAAGTTATTCTAGTAGGGAGTTTACAAGGATAGCAACCTACCTCCAAAAGTGCCAGTGATACCAAATTGCTGTTTATCTTTTCAGACCTTGCATTGTGCACTTATATATAGTTTTAATAATTATAGATGCAATCATACTACACGTTTTATCCTGTACTTGCTTTTTGTCCTTAACAGCATAACTCAGTCTTCTTTTTAACCGTTACATATGGTATTCTTTTATTTGGATATACTGTAATATATTTTCCTGCTCTTAATGGGTTTACTTCTAGTTTTTCATCAATACAGACAATTCTGCAGTAAATATCATGTATATATTTTGTCCATGTTCTAGATTTGACTAAACTTTAAAAATGGAATTACTGGGTGGAGAGATATATAAATTTTAAATTTCGCAATACACTACAAAATAACCTTCAGCAAAACTATAGTAAATTGCACTTTTCTTCAGAGTGAGAGTGTCTGTTGCCTTACATCTGTGCCATTCTGGATAATATCAGTTTTTGTTTTTTAATGTTTGCAAATCAGATTGAAAAATGATGTTTTTATTTACATTTCTCTGATAACTGATAGGGTTGATCAGTGTTTTTTGTTTGTATGATTTTTTTCCCCTCCATGTGTCCATATGATTGCCTGCTTATACTCTTTTTTTTTTTTTGAGACCTAGTCTTGCTCTGTCACCTAGGCTGAAGTGCAGTGGCAGGATCTCGGCTCACTGCAACCTCTGTCTCCCAGGTTCAAGCAATTCTCCTGCCTCATTCTCCTGAGTAGCTGGGACTACAGGTGCCAGCATGCACCGGCTAATTTTTTGTATTTTTAGTAGAGACGGGGTTTCACTGTGTTAGCCAGGATGGTCTCAATCTCCTGACCTCGTGATCCGCCCACCTCGGCCTCCCAAAGTGCTGGGAACTCTTTTAATTGGATGTTATTTCCTTTCTTCTTACTGGATGATTTTTATGGTAGTAATCCTATACATGTAGTGGTGATATAGGTAACATACTCATGAAAATGGTGATGGGTGGTGTGTGCTGAGAGGTGGGCATTGCTGAACTACCCATATTCTGTATGCATTTAACCCTTGCTTAATTGTGATGCATGTAAAGAATTTTGTAGGGCAATAAAAAAAACTTATGGACTGACCCAAATGCCAGTTTCTGGTTGTCAAGAGATAAGGCTCAAACTTTGTTTTTTAGTTCTAGTACCATTAATAGAATGTGGGCAACTCATTATGCCATCTTTCTATTATATTAATATTCTGAAAGTATCCATACCAGGTTCTCTTTTAGATGCAGTCTACTCTGTTTGATAATATTTCCTTATTTCTTTCTGTGTCAGTACTATACTGTTGCTTCATCATTTTTTTTTTAAATCTGGCAAGCCAAGTCCCTTTTATAATCTTTAATTTTTTTCATTTTTCTTAATACTTGTGCCATTTTCGTCCAGGCTTTGCAAGTTCCCACAATAATAATTTTGATTAGAATTGCATTGGTAAAGCCTAGGAGTTAAAAAGCAGATGATGAATTGAAATGAGTCAGGATTCAAATGTTATTTTAGGGTTATTCACCATTATTTTTTAAAAGTCTTGAACTGATGAACATTTTGTTTGGAATTACGTTTCTAAAAATTTGTTAGAGCTTACTTTCAGATGGGAAGATTCTGATCTATGTGGTCAAAATAAATCAGTGTAAGACACCAAAATATACTGTTTTTAATGATTCTGCTAGCTGCTAGCTTTGATTTTTTTCTCTCCTCCCCTCCCCCCTTTTTTTTTTTCTGGAGACGGGATCGCTCTGTCACCCAGGCTGAAGTGCATGGTATGATCTCTGATCACTGCAGCCTTGGCTTCCTGGACTCAAGTGTTCTTCCTGAATAGCTGGGACTACGGGTGGATGCCACCACACCTGGCTAATTTTTTTGTGTTTTTTTGTAGGGACAGGTTTCACTACGTTGCCCAGGCTGGTCTCAAACTCCTAAGCTCAAGCAGTCCACCCACCTCTGCTTCCCAAAGTGCTGCGGTTATAGGCATGAGCAACCGTGCCCAGCACCTATGATTTTCAATAAGCCATATCATTTAAATATTCTTCAGTTATTAAGATTGTTAAATGTACAGATGGTTTTTAAATGCAATGCTTCTCAAATAACATATTCCTATGAATAGAGGTTTACTTTTACATTGTTTAAGCCTCATCCCTAATTATCTGGCCTTCATTTTCTAAGTGAAAGTTTTTTCACTTAGAAAGGAAGGAAGCTTAAACCAGATATCTTCTTGGATTTTTAACTCTGTTGAACTTAACAGTCTTTATATTTACATTCATCTGGTTTTTGATATTGCTAGGTCTGTATTTAACTTTGCTTCTTGCATATCACAATTTTAGAAAAATTTTGTTATAGAGGCAGTTCTTGAAGAGGGTATTTTAGAGCAGAGGGCCTCTTATTCTACATAACAAAAATGGTGTTTGGTTGATGAAACAAAGCTTGTAAAGTGAAAAACAAAAAAATCAGTAGATCCATACCCTAAACATTTTACCTTAATTTAAAACATACTGATGTACATTTATTCACCATTTCTGGGGGGGTGGATTTAGAGCAGAGACCTTTTCTATGAGTGCTGGTATGGGTTTCCTGATAGGAGTTTCATCTTGTTTCATGCATTAAACTACATCCATAAGTTGCACTTTATGTTTCCAGTTTTGGTTTCTTCAGAGTGAGAATCTAGACAGTTTGTCAAGTAATCTAAACACTATGTATGTCTGGATTTTTATCTACAGATAAAAGCTTTACTTTCAGCTATGGATGAAAGCAGTTTACACAATACTTAATTTATGTGAACAAGTTTGGGAATAGATAGTGACTCTTGAAAGGAGAATATGATGGGCATTACAGAAAGCCTAAAGCCACTGATGTTCAGTTCCATAAACATCACTCAGTATTTTCTAGTAAGAGAATAGGGAAGTTGGTTAGTTCAACAAGGTGGTATGATTATGATGGAAGTCAGCTAATAGACCATTTATTATATTTGGACAGACAGTGGAAGACATGAAAACTGGTGAAAAAATTCATAGAATATTCCTGTGCCTAATATTTCAGAAATATTTTATGGAATTTGAGATGTTTAAGGGAATAGTAGAAGTAGTTACCCATCTATACTGTATGATGAAATAATCTGTAACAATATATATTTATCAAACAAGGGTGAGAATGAAAGTTACTGTAGCTCATTGAGAGAAGATAAAAATAAGAGTCATTTGCATACTACTATATGTATAGCATACTGAACTCAAACAATGAGCTATGTGGATTAGAAATCTTTCCCCCTAAATCTTTTTTTTTCATACAATTATTTCTGTTAGGAATAATTTTAACATGTAGAGAAGCAGAGAAAAGAGCAAACTCCTTTAATTTCTTACACACAAGCACTATTATATATATGTATCATTCAACTAGACCATTTGATTTGTGTCTAGTCATTTTCTGTTACAGGCAAAGCCACAACGAATAATCCTAAGCATGTCATTTTGTACTCACACATGTATATCTTCAGGATAAATTAGAAGTGAGATAGTGAGTTCTTGGTCTTGTTTTCCATTTATATTTGAAGCTATCACAAATATCAACTATTTAAAAGGACTTCAGCAACTGAGCATTTGAAGTAAAGGCTAAATATACTTGTTCTTTTTTTTTTTTTTGAGACGGAGTCTTGCTCTGTCACCCAGGCTGGAGTGCAGTGGCGCCATCTCGGCTCACTGCAACCTCTGCCTCCCAGGTTCAAGCAATTCTCTTGCCTTAGCCTCCTGAGTAGCTGGGATTACAGATGCGCACCACCATGCCTGGCTAATTTTTGTATTTTTAGTAAAGACGGGGCTTCACCCTGTTGGTCAGGCTGGTCTCAAACTCCTGACCTCGTGATCTGCCCACCTCCCAAAGTGCTGGGATTACAGGCGTGAGCCACTGTGCGTGGCCTTGTTCTTCTTAAAGAGTCAAAATAGTATATTTAGTAAAACTGTGTTCTGAAGGTACATGTGATCCTATACATAGTTGGTACCACTGGTCTTTTATGTGTTCTATCACTGTTACCATTTTACCAATGCTGTAACCTTCTTGATGGTATCTAGGTGTCTCTATGTATTGTAGTGTGTTTTTACACACTGAATACTCTATTTCACTTTTTATTAATGCAGCTGTGTTGGATGTAATAACAAAATTAATAATTCCTCCACAAGTTTTAGCTTGACTATGAGCTTGACACTGACTAATCAGTACAGAGAGTCAGTGTCTTCAGTATAATGCTATGTCTAGCTTATTTTTTTATCCTATTAAATCTATGTGCGGGATTTCTACATTAATCCCTTGTTTTCTCATTTATTTTTAAAGCTTCTAATGTCCCCAAATTTCATCTGATTTTTTTCTTTTTAAGAATATGGCCATAATGAAGTCCCACTCACATTTAGATTCAAAAACATATTTTCACTGGAATTTCATGAAGTGACTGCCAGCTATAACTTTATTAGAACATTTGACTCATATTGTTACCTTTATCTTCCTGCTTGCTTAGATGTTAGTTGTGACATTTAAATATCTGTTTTTTTGTTTGTTTGTTTGTTTGTTTTTTGAGATGGGGTCTCACTCTGTCACCCAGGCTGGAGTGCAGTGGCACAATCTTGGCTCACTGCAACCTCTGCTTCCTGGGCTCAAGCAGTCCTCCCACTGCAGCCTCCCCAGTAGCTGGAACCACAGGCGTGCGGCTCATTTTTTGTAGTTTTGATAGAAACAGGTTTCACCATGTTGCCCAGGCTGGTTTTGAACTCCTGAGCTCAAGGGATCCACCAACTCTGGGATCCACCAACTCTGGCCTCCCAAAGTGTTGGGATTACAGGCATCAGCCACTGTGCCCAGCCAGTATACTTAAAGATCTTTTAAATGCAGATAACTTACTGTATGATTTCATTAGCCCGAATTTCTGTCTCTTTAAGCACAAGTCCACAATCCCTCATCTGAAATATTGAGGCCACATGTGTGTTGGAAATCAATTTAAAAATTTTTTTTAGAAGTGTGTGTGTGAAGTTATGTAAACCCCATTGCTTTGTGGCAGCACCTAGTAATCAAACACATTAATATTTCTTGCATGAACTATATTAATATCACACTAAATGGGAAGGAATATAAAAAGCCTCTATTAGGTCAGGTTTTGCCCCCACATGAGTTACTAAAAGCCTGAGGTTGGAGTTTTTTGGATTTTAAAATTATGGATATGAAATCATAGATCTGCCCATTCTTTCACTTTAAAACCCATGGTAAATCTGGCATATCTTTTCATCTTGATGATATAGACATAAGTAGTTGAGCTGCTTCTTTAGTTGACAGTTATAAGGGTTATAAAACTGATATTTACTTCATATAGCCGTGTTAAATTACTTTCAACTTTTCTGGTCCATAATCTACCAAGTTGTGAAAGTTTTGACATGTTAGCCCTCTTGTGTACTGATAGTATACCTTTAATTCATAAGTCTAGAATCACTACTGAGTGGCAGAGTAACATTCTTCTGTCTCATCATATTTTCTAAAATGGAGTCATTAAGTGCCACATATTCAGGGAGATACCAAAGGATTAATGAAACACTTGTAAACCTTTGGTTAAAAAAAAAAAAAAGTGTCTTAAAATGTTATTCATTAGAGGTTCAAAATTTTTAACAGACAAATAATAATATTTTTTCCCTCCAATGCAGGTGTTCTTTATACATTTTCCTACAGGGCTCCTCTGTGGAGAAATCCGAAAAGCATATGTAGAATTTGTCAATGTCAGCAAATGTCCACTTACTGGATTGAAGGTTGTTTCTAAACGTCCAGAGTTCTTTACTTTCGGTGGTAATACTGCTGTTCTAACACCACTAAGTCCCTCAGCTTCTGAGAACTGTAGTGCTTACAAGACTGTTGTGACAGATGCTACCTCTGTGTGTACAGCACTCATATCATCAGCTTCTTCTGTAGACTTTGGCATTGGCACAGGAAGTCAACCAGAGGTGATTCCTGTTCCCCTTCCTGACACTGTTCTTCTACCCGGAGCCTCAGTGCAGCTGCCAATGTGGTTACGTGGGCCTGATGAAGAAGGTGTCCATGAAATTAACTTTTTGTTTTACTATGAAAGTGTCAAAAAGCAGCCAAAAATACGGTTAGTATTATAAAACTTATAAAATTTAACATCTATGTTCAATGTATATGCACATATTCAGATAAACATTTTGATATTTACTAACATGTTAAGAAATTACTCCTTTCCAGATTATGCAGGATATTTATATCTGAAATTGTCTCAAATAGAACTGTAAGTTCTAGGTACCCGAAAATGAAAAAATAAAATTTAACGGCACACATTTTTTTAGTTGCTTCTGTCTGTAAACTTCTCAATTGTTTGATACGATTAAGTACTGTAGACAGAGCTATCACATAATAATGAAATTAACAGGTACCATGTATTAAATACAGGGCGTCATTTATGTATGAAGACAACCTGCCTGGTCGTCTCAGTCATCCTTTTTTAAGAAAATTGTTTTGTTTTACCTTTTCCCTAGTGTTCCCCCTTGCCCCACAAGAATGTATGAAAAACAGTACATATTTACAGAAGAGAAGATTATAATGGTGTTACAATAGATGATCACTGAAGAAATCAAAGCTAACTGGCTCATCCAGGATCTATGACCTATATTTTGTTCAACAGAATATTTTCTTTTGATACCTCCATTGTCATTTTTACAAAATTAACTAGGAATAACTTGGGAGGCTGAGGCAGGAGATTCGCTTGAGCCCAGGAAGTCAAGGCTACAGAGAGCCGTGATTATACCGTTGTCCTCCAGCTTGGGTGACAGAGCAAGGCTCTGTCTCAAAAAAAAAAAAAGATTTTAGCATTTGAATATCAAGGGAGGGATATGCAAGAGAGTAGTGGGTATTGTTCTAGGGAGCGGCTGTATATATTTTATTTGTAAAGATTTACAGATTAGAGAACATAAACTGAATGTAGTTAGTTCAGCCACAGTGTAAAATTTTTGTAGAAGAAGTAAAGAGGAAGAAACCTTTGAAATGTAAAGCTTATATATGGTGAGGAGTTTTGAATACCAGGTTAAAGTTTGAACTTTATTTGGTAGTCATTCAGTAGCTTCAGAACCACTATTAGAAGCAAGGCTGGGTGCAGTGGCTCACACCTGTAATCCCAGCACTTTGGGAGGCTGAGGTGGGCAGATCACTTAAGGTCAGGAGTTCAAGACCAGCCTGACCAATGTGGCTGATGAAGATGGTGAATATGATTGATTTTTGGGGGAGATCACCAAAGTACAGCACATTAACCCTAAATATCCTAGAAAGCAGACACCTTATGATGAAGATGATGAATATGGCGAAACCCCATCTCTACTAAAAATACAAAAATTATAGGGTGTGGTGGTACATGCTTGTAATCCCAGCTACTCAGAGACTGAGGCAGGAGAATCGCTTGATCTGGGAGGCAGAGGTTGCAGTGGTGAGCTGAGATCACCCCACTGCACTCCCACCTGGGTGACAAAGCAAGACTCTGTCTCAAAAAAAAAAAGAGAGAAAGAAGCACAATCAGAACATTACCATATGAAGATTATTTTTATGTGTTATACAGATGAATTTGATAAGCAGGGCAAAAACTTAGACAGGGAGACTAGTAGTTTCCTTCCAAATTGGATAGAAAGAATTGAACTGAAGTTAGGCTAACTATGTAATTTTACTTAATGTATTCTATGGATTTTTAGAGTATAAATGGTCCTGAGAGTGATCAGTTTTTAAAATCTTTATTTGGAATTAGATAATTATAACATAGAGACTCTGAGATTAAATGTGCTTTTTTTTTTTTTTTAACTTCAGGCACAGAATATTAAGACACACTGCAATTATTTGTACCAGTCGGTCTTTAAATGTACGGGCCACTGTCTGCAGAAGTAATTCTCTTGAAAATGAAGAAGGCAGAGGAGGCAATATGCTAGTCTTTGTGGATGTGGAAAATACCAATACTGTAAGTTGGTTTAAAACTGAATTTTGTTTTTAATTATATTTGAAGTGTTTCCCTTGTGTTTAGTAGTGGTTTTTGTTTTCCTTTACAAGACAGCATAAGCTAGGGATTTTAGGAATGTTCATGTAGAATAGTATGAAATCATCTTAATTCTTCATTAGATTTGTGATTTTATCCCTTAGTCTGTCTTCAAATAAAAAGATTTTCTGATATTATGGTACACACTGATATGCTATATAGTTCCATTAATTCATTCTAAAAGATCTCATAAAATGCTTTCTAGGTCTCACCATTGAGATCCATTGGTGTTACTAAATTGTGAGGTTCTGTTAATATATCACATTCAATATTAACTTGGTAATCTTCACTTGCACATTTCTAACAGTGCCATTTCCTTTATATAGTAAATTTCTGAAATATTGCCATTCCTATTTATGTACTCTAATATAAAAATGAACATTTTTTTTTTCTTTTTTCTTTTTAGACAGGTTCTCATTCTGTCACCCAGGTTGCTCACTGTAACCTCCACCTCCTGGGTTCAAGTGATTCTCATGCCTCAGCCTCCCAAGTAGCTGGGATTACAGGCACATGCCACCATGCCTGGCTTATTTTTTTGTATTTTTAGTAGAGACAGGGTTTCACCATGTTGGCCAGGCTGTAAAAATGAATATTCTTTTTTTTTTTTTGAGATGGAGTCTTGCTCTGTCGCCCAGACTGGAGTGCAGTGGCGCGATCTCTGCTCACTGCAAGCTTCACCTCCCGGGTTGATGCCATTCTCCTGCCTCAGCCTCCCCAGTAGCTGGGACCACAGGCGCCCACCACGCCCGGCTAATTTTTTTGTATTTTTAGTAGAGACAGGGTTTCACCATGTTAGCCAGGATGGTCTCGATCTCCTGACCTCGTAATCCGCCCACCTCGGCCTCCCCAAGTGCTGGGATTACAGGCGTGAGCCACCGTGCTCGGCCAAAAATGAATATTCTCAAAGATGAGAGTGTGATCTCTCATGTTTGAAATAGGACTCTTAGCATTAGATTGATTCAATTCAGGTACTTATTTGAAATGTTACTTAATTCTGTAATGTTCTTTACTTTTAACTTCTTAAATTTGTAAGGTGTCTGCTTTCTAGGATATTTAGGGCTAATGTGCCGTACTTTGGTGATCTCCCCCCAAAAATCAATATTTTTATAGTAAGAGTGAGAATATTTTAATAATTTCAGATTAGCTTTTATTCAGGAGAATTAAAAAAATACATGCTACTTAAATAATTTCATGTGTACTGACCATATATTAGGATTCTGTTATGTGAGTTTTTGTTGCTTGTTTTTTTGCTTAATAAGAATGAGATATCTCAGAGTAGAGAAATAAAAAGAAAATGCCATAATTTTGATTAAAAATTGACAATTTTTTATCTTTTAAATACTACCAATAGCTCATTGTGATAGGCTTTAATAACTCAGTGGCTTTCAGTATTTTAAAATTTACCACTGAGTATGCATTATAGTCAAAAATACTTCTTGGACAAAATGTTGATGTCTCTGAAAGTGTTTAGAAAGGGATTTAAATAAGTTTTTGGTAATGTATATTGTAATTGCATCTTATATTAATTGACATTGACTTTGGTAGCAGCGTCTGAATTTTGTTCTCATCGGAACATTCTGATTTAGTGCTTCTAAATCCTGAATGACTCCTATCTTTTTTTTTGACAGAGTGAAGCAGGCGTTAAGGAATTCCACATAGTGCAAGTATCAAGTAGTAGCAAACACTGGAAGTTACAGAAATCTGTAAATCTTTCTGAAAACAAAGGTTTGTTTGTTTTTTCTGCTACATAATTTTGAAAACTCATTACTTGGTTTTCCAGAATAGTACCAGAATGTCTTAAGATTATTAGGATTAACTTTTTTAAGCATTAAATTGTGATTTCATTAGTTTACCTAACTGTAAGTCAAATTACCTATCTTGATCCAGTCTTTCCCATTTTTTAAATTCCCTCCCACATCTTTTATACTTGTATTTTCTTCTTTTTGTTTTTTATTGTAAAATCAGTGCTTGGGTACATGATTACTGTCAAAAATTCAACCAGGACTGGGTGTGGTGGCTCACGCCTGTAATTCTTGCACTTTGGGAGGCTGAGGTGGGCGGATCACTTGAGGTCAGCAGTTTGAAACCAGCCTGGCCAACATGGTAAAACCCTGTCTTTACTAAAACTACAAAAATTAGCTGGGCGTGGTGGCAGGCGCCTGTAATCCCAGCTACTCGGGAGGCTGAGGCAGGAGAATTGCCTGAACCCGGGAGGCAGAGGGTGCAGTGAGCTGAGATCATGCCACTGCACTCCAGCCTGGGTAACAGAGTAAGACTCTGTCACAAAAAAACAAAACAAAACAAAACTTAACTGGTACAAAAATATATAGACTAGAATATGGAATTTTCTCTTTGTTTCCTTTACCACTGGTGAGTTTATCTGTGAATAGCCATACCTACGTACTGACTGGCTTTTCTGTGAATTGTCATGTTTATATAACATTCAAACAAAAGAATGTGTACCAGAAATTACTTAAAGTACCATTTTAAAAGTGCCTGCAATTGTGGGAAAACATATAGCAGAGTGTGTTCGTATAGTAATGTTGGTATAAATCATGCATATGAAACATACTGAAAGGAAATGAAGAAGTGGTAGAGTGGCAGGATTATGGGCTTTCCAGTCCCTGTGTTCTGATCTTTCAAACTTACTGTTTATCTGAAATGTCGCATATATGAATACATATATATATACATGTGCACACATGAGTATGTATTTTGAGAAAATTGAAATTTATCCTTTTTAAGAGGTCACTTCATTGAGATAAAAACAAAGATGTTCTTCATTAAACATTATTTATAATTACGAATTATTTTCTATTTTGACCAAGGAAGTCTAAATAATGAATTGGTTTTTATCATGTGATGAACTGAGAAACATCTTTAAAATTTCCCTTTTTCTTCCTAGATGCCAAACTTGCCAGTAGGGAGAAGGGAAAGTTTTGCTTTAAGGCAATAAGATGTGAGAAAAAAGAAGGTAAATTCACTTTACTTTTACAGTTTACTAAATGGTCGTTTTATATTTTATGCCAATGATATGATTAGTTTGTTTTCCCCTGTTTTTTAGCAGCCACACAGTCCTCTGAAAAATATACCTTTGCAGATATCATCTTTGGAAATGAACAGGTATGCAAGTAAGCATAGTAGTGTTTGATGTTAAGTCATAGTTATAGCATGTCTGGGTATTTTTGGCAAGGCTTATCGCAGTAATTCCCAAACGCTTTCTTTTTGGGGGGAGACAAGGTCTTGCTCTGTCGCCCAGGAGTACAGTGGCGTGATCACAGCTCACTGCAGCCTCGACTTCCCAGGATCAAGTGATCCTCCCACCTCAGCCTCCTGAGTAGCTGGGACTACAGGCATCAGCCATCACACTTGGCTAGTTTTTTTATTTTTTATAGAGACCAGGGTCTCACTGTGTTGCCCAAGCTTGTCTCCAGCTCCTGAGGTCAAGTGATCTGCCTGCCTCGACCTCCCAAAGTGCTAGAATTACAGGTGTGAGTCACTGCACCCAGCCTCCTCAGACTTTTTGGAGGATAATAAACATCTGAACTTTATTGAGTTTTGCAACCTGCCTTCAGTCCCCAAAACAAACCAAAAATGCTTATGGACTATACCATTTTAAGTAGTTATTTAAAATTAACTTTCTTTTGAGACTATCGTATGAAGTAAGTATAGTTCTTGGGATATTTTTTTTAAAAAGCAAGATTATATGAGGGAGCTTTTCTATTAGGGAAAGTGGTCACAATGGAATATATAGATGATAACCCTCTGAATTTTGGCATACTGTATCATATCATATCATATTCTGAGACCCAGATAATAAGGCAGATACATAAGACTCCATTGTGATTTTAAAGCTATTACTCTCTAGGGCAGTGATATTCCATCCTAATTATGTATAAGAGTTACGTAGAGGGCCAGATGTGGTGGCTCATGCCTGTAATTTCAGCACTTTGGGAGGCTGAGGCAGGAGGATTGCTTGAGGCCAGGAGTTCAAGACCAGACTGGGTGTCAGAGACCAAGGCAAGACCCTGTCTCTTAAAAAAAAAAAAAAAGAGCCTCCTAGAACAGTGGTATTCAAAGTTTCAAAATGTGTCCATGTAAATTATCAGAAATCTTGTTAATATGCAAATTCTGATTCCACAGGACTTGGGTAGAACCTGAGGTTCTAAATTGTTACAAGCTCCTAGGTGAGGTTGACATTGTTAGCCTGCAGACCATAATTGGACCTAGATTTTGTAAAAATACAGGCTTTACCTCCCTTACCTCTAAAGCTCTGGTTGATTATATCTTGGGTGGACTTTGGGAGTATGCATTTTAAGCTATCCCTGAAGATAATCTGAAGTAGTGACCTGCTTTGAAAAATGCTGAATCTGGGGTGTAAAAGTTCATATAATTGTGTGCTATTAGTGGGATGATTTCTTCTTTCTGCTCGTCTCCTTGATAATTCTAAACATCCTTATATTTTTGTACTTCTTTTATCATTTGCTTTCATCTGACTCATCATTATCTTTTTACCATTTGAGGAAACAGCTATTTAGAAATATCTCCAAGTTTCAAAAGCTCAGTAATTTCAAAATATGCATTACTTTCAGAGATACTGTGCTTCCTGAATGGTTGAATTTAGTTTTCAGGACTTTAGTTATTTGTTTTTAATTTCTTTAAAAACTTTTAAAATCCCAGAAACATCAGCAGGACTCTTATATTGTAATTTTTATTGTGTTTGTTGTTAAATAATTTAGTGTAAGAGCACTGGTGAAGGCAGAAAGAAACACATTTTTCATTTTGATGAACCTGGTTGAATAAATAGAACTTGCCAAGCACTACAGATTAATGAGAAAACTATGGGGACAGTGTTTTACAAGAAGTTCGCTCATAAGGAGAAAATGTATATATTTATTCATATTTAATACTTATTTAATAATTAACTTGAAGTTTAACATCTACATGATATATACATAGCCTGTAATACAGGAAACCATAAATATAAAGATGTTATTATGTGGCATAATATTCATTAGTTAAGGGAAATCCTGTAATTGAGTCCATTTAAAATTCTTATACTTTCATTGTTTAAGCATGAAAGCCAAGTTAATGCTAATAATTCTATTTGCATTCTGCTTCATTGGATATTGCCTTGGATTTAAATGAGAAATATTTCTGTCATTTTAAAATACGGGTTTTCAACATTTTATTTTTATTTTCTTGGTGATACCCATTCATTCTCCCTAGATACTTGGAAGGTCAAAGCTAATGTTATGGGAGCGTAGTTTAATTATTTTGGGGTGACGGCTTTAAGATTCAGGGTAACTTGCAGCTGGGTGCAGTGTCTCACACCTGCAATCCCAGCATTTTGGGAGGCTGAGGCAGGCGAATGCTTGAGCTCAGTAGTTCAAGACCACCCTGGGTAACACGGCAAAACTGGCAAAACCCCGTCGCTACAAAAATTAGGCAGGAGTGGTGGCACGCACCTGTAACCTAGCTACTCGGAAGGCTGAGATGGGAACATTGCTTGGGCCCAGGAGGTAGAGGTTCCAGTGAGCTGAGATTGCACCACTGCACTCCAGCCTGGATGACAGAGTAAGACCCTGTATCAAAAAAAAAAAAAAGATTTAGGGTAATTTGTACCAAATCTTTTGAATGTTCAAGTGGCCTCCCTGTATTCAACTACATTGACAAGAATTATTGAATAAGTATTTTGGGTATGTATAAGCTATAGAAATACAAATTTTGGCAGGATGTATTTAATTAAAACTGAGTTATACAAAATAAATTTTGACAACATAATTAAAAGCATTTATGAACACAAGTGATTTTCTTTTAACAGATAATAAGTTCAGCAAGCCCATGTGCAGACTTCTTTTATCGAAGTTTATCTTCTGAATTGAAAAAACCACAAGCTCACTTGCCTGTGCATACAGAAAAACAGTCAACAGAGGATGCTGTGAGATTGATTCAAAAATGCAGTGAGGTAGATTTGAATATTGTCATATTATGGAAGGTATGTGCTACTAAATTATTTCAGCAAGCCTCACTTGTAGATACTCGAGTCTTAAGCTGAAGCACAAACGTATATTACTATTTATATTTTTTATGCTTATCTTTTCTAGTTTCAATATTGAAACTTTAACAGTTACATATTTTTTTTTTGGCCTAAAAAAAGAATTCATTCAAATTAGATACCATTCTTCTGTGTTACTGTTATTTCTATGTGTTACTGAGAATATTGTAGACATGATAAGCTCTGAAAGCAGGTGGTATTAAACTGTTCGGGGCATTTCCAAACATTCTACAGAGGGAAAAATAGCACCATGAACCTCTGGAAATCCACTACCTTGGCTCCAAAAACCATTAATTTTTTGTTATTCATATTTCATATAATCCATTTACCTTCTCTTCTCTTTTATTCTTAATTTTTTTGCTGTAGTATTTTTAAAATGACATATTTCATCTGTAAATGCTTTTATATGTACTTTTAACAGATGAAGACTTTTTTGTTTAATATAACTGCACAGTATTATCTTTCCCAACCAAATTAATAATTCTTAATTATCTAATTGATGGTCTGTGATCAGTTTTTTCCAGATTATTTAAATATACTATTTTACCCTGTTAAAAAAAAAATCAGATCCAAATAAAGTTCACACATGGCAGACCAGAATGAGATTATTTAGACACTAGTATTCCCTAAAGTTAACTGAACTATACTGCAAAGGAGTCTTAATTCTTACATTACACCCTTTTGTATCATATGCATGTACTACCTATTTTTAAAAATGATTCTGCAGTAAAATTAAGGATCTTGTCCAAGAATAATCACCCAAACTTTGTGACAAGGTTTTGATTTTGTGTTGTTTGATGCAAGAGACATGTTCATACTAGGTGATCAATACATGTATTTTAAGTTGACTCAGAAGTTTTTATGAAGTGTTTTTTTTTAAACCATGTTTTTAAATAAACATTTTTTTGAAACCAAGCTGACTTTGCATGTTTCAAATGAAATCTACTAAGTAAATTGATACTTTTGTTGATTATAGAAGGCATTTTATGTTAAAAAGATCAGTTATACGTTATTGGCGAAATCAAATTCTTCCGAAGTTTAGAATCATATTATATAAGTGTATAACGATCTTTGGCATTTGTGTCTTCATTCAATAGGTTTATGCCGTGTAGCAATCCATAATATTTCTGAGACAAGGTTTTGTGTAATGTATTCTGTACTCATTGTTAAGTGCATGGTATTCTTTGATGAGGGGGAAAGTGTTATCTTTTAAGAAATGGCCCTGAACCTAAAGCCCACTGCTGGTATCACTAATCACATAAAGAAGAAAGTTATCTAAGATTGTGATGCTCCTTGGCTGGGAAATGGAAGTTTGAATACATTAAATAATGGGTTATTAAGTTTGGTAGTGGCTAGTACCCTCGTAAGTTTATAATTTACTCAATGGAGAAAGTGACTGGTAGATTTTTGTTTGTTTTAGTTAGAGTTCTGGATAATGTAAAAATGATTCATTAGATTAAAGAAAACTTGAAAAGTCATTAAAGTTATAGAGTAAGATGCACAGGAAGCATAGGACTCTTGAATGAAATATGATTCAGGAGAAAACCAAGAGCTTGAACATTTTTGTGAAAAAAAATAGTTGAAAAAGGGACATAATACAACTCCTAAACAATTTTAATCAAAAATAAAGGTTAGTTTTAAAAATCTAAGGTTTTGCGCAAGCAGGAGGATGCATTATAGAATTAGCCATGGCTATGGGTGACTGTCGCTCAATGCCATAACATCATCAGAAAAGACATCTGACAAGTCTCAGACCCTTATCTGTCAGCTCTTATTCCTTCTTGATTAAACATTACCCTGTCAGGTGTTTAACTTCTCCTGCCTTTCTGGGTTTTGCAAATATAGATGCTGAGCAGGTCCTGAGCCATCCTATGCCTTACTGCAGCACTACTCAAAGTTTGTTCTGTGGATGGCAAACTGTCACTAGTCCATTATAAGTATAGAAATTGAAAGTAAACAAGAAGAAACTTTGATAGCATTTTGACGGAGTAATTTTATGTTTTTTGAACCTAACAGTAAAAATATCGGGCTTGTCAAAAAAATTAAGCCTTTGTGTTTGCACATAATGTGATAATGACAGTAGATCAGAGCCATTTATAGATTATATTTTCCCCAACACAGAAGCAATTCAAGAGAGAGAAGAGTTATAAACTGGAACAAGTATTTTAATATAGATAAAGTCTGCTCACTATATTGGAAGAAAAAAGCCTTTTTTAAAGCATATATATTTATATTTACGAACATAACATTTCCACTTACAGGATTTATGATTGTACTCACTGATTTTGCTCAGCTGTGTGATAAACCCTAGGACATTTCAGAAGCTAGACTGTAAGAATAAGCCTTCTAGCTGTATATTGGTAGTTCAATAAAGAAAACAGCTTGTGTTATAGCACAGTTCTTTTAAAGTAGTTTCTTAAGAATTCTAAAGAATGTTGGAAAGGATTTCATGATGTATCTCTCTCAAATATCCAGGCCAACTGTGTTATATTGAGGTGAAAAGATTTGTTTTTTGGATAGATACTTTATTGATTGAATGAATAACTAAATGAATAATAATAAATAATAAAGAAATGGTGACATTGCCAGGAGTGTCAATAATTGATAGATATTGGCCATAATATTTCCACTTTCTATCAAGTATTGGGTTGGTTACTTTAGAGGTTACTGTCAAGCACGGTAACGTTTTTGTACTTTGCATTTTTTAGGCATACGTTGTGGAAGACAGTAAGCAGCTTATTTTGGAAGGTCAACATCATGTTATTCTTCGCACTATAGGAAAAGAAGCCTTTTCATATCCTCAGAAACAGGTGATAACATAGTTTGCTTTGGAGCTTTCTGGTGAACTTGTGGGGTTTTTTTTGTTGTTTGGTTGGTTGGCTTTTGTGTTTTTGAAGGAGTCTGGTTTGTTCAGGTTTTGTTTTTTGGTTTTTGTTGTTGTTGTTTTGAGACTGGATCTCACTCTGCCACCCAGGCTGGTTTGCAATGGCAATGGCACAATCATGGCTCACTGCAGCCTTGACCTCCCCGGGCTCAGGTGATCCTCTGGCCTCAGCCTCTTGAGTAGCTGAGACTACAGGTGTGTGCCACCACACCTGGCTAATTTTTGTGTTTTTTTGTAGAGATGGAGTTTCACCATGTTGCCCAGGCTGGTCTTGAACTCCTGGGCTCAAGCGATCCTCCTGCCTTGGCCTCCCAAAGTGCTGAGATTATAGGCATGAGCTACCACGCACCGCCATGTTCAGGTTTTTATATTGGTATTTGGGTTGGGTGTTGGTGACAGAAGAATGATTAAAGTTAAAAGTGAACATAAATTGATTTTAAAATTCATTAGCACCTTTATCAGAGTATTAAGATGCAGTTACGGTTTTTGGGGTTTCCTCACATACATTCCATATTGAATCCAGAATTCATAGGTATGAAAAGAATTGATTTGCTTAAGAGTAGAGAAACTATATCTCTATATTTTCTTATTTGTTATAACAGGATATCATTGCAGAGCTCCGAGGGTATATTGTAATATGTAAAAGGTGGCCTCTGGAGTTGTGTAGCAGCTGCTGATAGCATTGAGTATGCTTTCTTATTTTTCCTAAAATAATACTTAATCTTACTGAAAAACTTTCATAGTAAGTATGAATACAATATAAGCACATTTAGTCTAGTAATTCAAACAATGGCCCTGTATTTTGTTTTTAAATAACAGATCTTAATTTTCAGGGCCCCACCTCCATTATTTTTTTTTTTTTTATTTCACCGTGGACCTGAAGGCAACCCCTCCCATTAGTTTTGACAACTTTTTATTATGAAATAATTTTCAAACTTACAGAAAACTTTCAAGAATAGTGTAAAAGACTCCCTTATAACTTTCATTCAGGTTATTAGTGGTTGACATTTTGCATTATTTGCTTTGTTGTTATTTACATATGTATTAGTTTTTTTCCCTTAATCATTCTTAATTACTCCCAAGTAAATTGCAGGCATCCTGTCACTCTGTCCCTAAATATAATACTTCATTGAGTATTCCTAAGAAGAAAGACAAATCTCTTACATTAAAAAAAAAAAACTACAACATTATCACATTCAGGAAGTTTAACATTGATGCAGTACTCTTATATACAATCCATATTCAAATGCTATCAAAGGTTTTAATTCCATCCATGTAACTATTTGCTCTTTTCTATCCAGGATCCAGTTCAGGATCATGCTTTGCATTCAGTTGTTATATCTCTTTAGTCTCTTTTAATCTGAAACAGTTTCTTAGCCTTTATTTGTTGATCATGACATTGACATTTTTTGAAGAGCTTGGGCCAGTTATTTTATTTTATTTTATTTTATTTATTTATTTATTTATTTATTTATTTATTTATTTATTTATTTTGAGACGGAGTCTCACTGTCGCCCAGGCTGGAGTGCAGTGGCCACCCGCCACCTCGCCTGGCTAATTTTTTTTTGTATTTTTAGTAGAAACGGGGTTTCACCGTGTTAGGCAGGATGGTCTCGATCTCCTGACCTCGTGATCCGCCCGCCTCGGCCTCCCAAAGTGCTGGGATTACAGGCGTGAGCCACTGTGCCCGGCCTATTTTCTAGAATAATACCTCTTTGGGTTTTTCTCATGTCTCCTCATGATTAGATTAAGTTTATACTAAGTGTTGTGTTGCATAAGAAAGTGCATGATGTTAATTTGCCTCATCAGTGTTGGATCATTTAAGGTGGTGCCATGTTTCTTCACAGTCAAGTTACTGTTTTTCCTTTCATAATAGTAAGTAATTTGTGGGGAGATAATTTGAGGTGGTATAAATGTCTGGTTTCTTTCTTTTCTTTTCTTTTTTTTTTTTTTTTGAGACAGAGTCTCACTCTGTTACCAGGCTTGAGTGCAGTGGCACAATCTCGGCTCACTGCAAGGTTGCAGGTATTCTTCTAAGGCCATTGTTCACGTGCTTTCCTCCTGACAGGTGGTATATAGAAATGTATTCAGTATAATTTAGAAGTCTCAAATAAATAGCTTGTATTTTTTTGGTGACTTGAATATATTAATAATACATTTTTGAACTTTTTACTGAAGTGTAACATAAGTACAGAAAAGTAAATAGCTTATTTGATTTTCACAAACTGAGGAACACTCCAAACCAGGACCCAGATCAAGAAATAGAACGTAACCAGCACCCAGAAGTTCTGCGTTTGTTCCTTTCCAATCAGAAATCTTTCTCTTCCAGACCAAACTTATAGTCACTTCTTTCTGACTTACAAGTCAAAAGCAAAACTACTGCTTTTGAATTTATGTAAATAGTCCTACAATATATACCTCGGCTTCTTTTATTCAACTTCTGTGTTTGTGAAATTTATCCATATTGTTTGGTATACTTGTAGTTTTTTTATTCGCAACAAAAATTTCACCTGAAAACTTACTGTTCTCCAATAAAAGGAGCCAGGGTTCCTTGGAAAAATGGTTGATTTTAGGGCTGGGGCAGAGAAAATGCAAGATGAACCAGAAGATATTATGGTGCCAGAAAGTAAGGAAATGTACCCAAACTGATTGAGAGCATATTGAATTTGTGTTTCTTGCAGGTTACAAAGTGGCTTTTATTCTCCTTTGGTCCTCATACTCTGTAAGCAAGGCAGGTAGAATTACACCCATTTTACAAATGAGACTCTGTGAAATAAGTACAGCTATAATATTTCATAATAATTTTCAGTTTTAAAATTGTCTGAGAGAAAATAGAAATCTGTTGATTGAGAATTTGTAATTTATCAGTTTTCACATTGTTCCGTCTATCCCCCAGGTAGACTTATTTATTGAGGTTGAATTTGTTTGCTTTATTTACTATTTTACTACAACCTCTTGGGATAGTGCTACCACATAATAAGTACTTGGTAATTATTAAGTAAATGAATAAAGAATGCTGAGTTACCAAATTCATTCCACTGCATTAAGAAACCAAAAATATTTTAACCAGATATGAGTGGCTCAGTCATACTAATAGTTTGCACACAAATAGATAGTACACAGTAAGCTTTAAGATTGCAACTTTCAACATTGCAGTTCTATAATCAGCATGTCTTTTAATTTTTGTTCTGCCTTATAAAGAATAAATATAGGGAATGCTGTGCACAAAATTATTTTACCAATGTAACAACAAAATCTATTTCCTTTAGCAAATATTCTATTTCCAGAACTTATATGTGTGCTTATGTTATGCATTTACTACATATGAAGTTCACGTAAACATTCATTCAGCTCACTTAATGAATGGTAAAATTTTAACCGAAAAAGAAAAAAGACAGAAGAGGTGATATTGTTTAATAAACTACAGGTTTCATTGAATGGTTGTTATAAAAAGAAAGGAATTATAATTTCTCTTGTTATTTTTAAATATAAGAGCCTGCTAAATTGATTGTGTTGCAGATTAATATACAACCCTTAAGTTTAAAGTGTTTTAGAAACATTTTTCCTTAAGAATTTATAAAAGGAAAGTCTTTCTACTTTTTATCTTACTATTTTGTACATGAATTTCTTTGCCTTGAAAATGTATTGCACCTTTAGATCTTTTTCTTTTCATAAAGTGATTCATTCACATAAAAAAAAAACTATGTAATGGATCAGAGCAGAAATATGCAAGATTTGAAAGAGCATTCCTAGTCATACACAAACTGAATTCAGCCTGAGAGAAAATAAGAGATTGAGTATCCCTTCTCTGAAATGCTGGTACCCAAAGTGTTTTGGATTTTGGAATATTTGCATCATATACCTGCTAGGTGAGCATCCCTAGTCTGAAAATCTGAAATCCAAAATGGTCTGAAGAGCATTTCCTGTGAGTGTCATGTCAACACCCAAAATTTTTTGGATTTTGCAGCATTTCTGATTTCAGAGCGTTTCAGATTTTGCATCTTTGGATTTGGGCTGCTCATCCTGTATAAGTAAAGAAAGAAACTGTCCATCAGTAGGGGAGTCAGTCAGTTATAAAATTATAGAATAAAAAAAGACATTGCCAATATTCATCCAACCATTGTCATGGGATAAGTAGGTTCTGCTTACCCACATTAGTATTTGGTGTCTCTGTAGTTACATCTTCATTGTGCAGGTGATCAGCCTGATGCCAGTCAACATTTATGTTACCTCACTAATATCCCTTGTCTGATTTCATGTCTCACAATCAGTGTTCTGAAACTTTGCTTCCTAAGTAAACTACCAACAGAAACCCTGTGCACATTGGTCAGTTGGTAGCAAATTATATTTATCACTATATATTGGCATTCATCCACATTAACTGTGTTGTAGTGATTAACATCTCGCCATTACTTAACTCTGAGAAAATAGTGAGATTAAATACCAGTCTATAAGGCCAAATGACAGACCTTGGACAAAGGTAAAATCACCAATATAAGTGTTATATTTTGAATCCTGTGAAAAGCTGGCAAGTAGCCCATACATACACCAAGATGCTTGTGTACCAAGGGTATACTGGTCTTGTGTTTGAATCTCTAATTGACCAATCTAAATTTCCTTAAAGTCTGAAAGAAGCTGAGTGTGGTGGTACATGCCTTTAGTCCCAGCTGCATAGAAGACTGAGGTGAGAGGATTGCTTGAGGCCAGGAGTTCAAGACCAGCTTGGGTAACATAGCAAGACCCTGTCTCTTAAAGAAAACAAGTCTGAGATAGTTTATTTTTTTAAATAAATTTTAAAAACATTCAGCTAGAGAAAGTTATCTGATACTGGGGGATAAAGTAATCCACATAGGTAAATAACAATAATAGATACCATTCATAAGGTATTTGGTATTTGTCAAGTGTTGGTTCACATCAGTACTTAAAATTACAACCCTGTGAGGTATAGGTAGAAGTCCTCATAATCTGAATCCTCTGTTTAGGCAACAGCAGGCATATAAAATTATAATTTTAAGTCATATGATTAGCAGAAGGAAAATTTAATTGCCAAAGCAGTATAGCACAGTAGTTCAAAATAGAACTGTATTTGTATATAATCTCTGCCACTTAAAGATCTTCAGTTTTTTTTAACGTTTCTGAATTAATTTTCCTCTTTTTAAACATGCAAATACTTCCACCTACATCCCACATGTGAAGGCTATTACATTGTATCAGATAGTTTCTTTCTCTGGTTTCCCCTTAATCACATTTATGTTCTCTTTCATATACTCTGGTTTATCTGATTTTTTAAAATTTTTATTATAAAAGTAGTAATTTTAATTGCAAAAAAGCAAAATATCCACAAGCTGTCAATGGGAAAGATAAAAAATTAAAAACAAAAAAAACAAATATACAAATGAGAAAGCAAATTCTGATTTTCTTTTCTCTCCTCAGGGCCACTTTTTGAAGTTACCCATAATCAAGTTCCTTTTCTATTCCAGAAATGTTCCATGCTTATGCAAATATAAGCATTGGAATATATGTATTTTTAACATGCTGTTAAACTTTATTTGACTATATGATATTTTTGGTCAATTTTCATACATTTGTATGTCATGCCAGTTTCAAATATTTTGCTTTTTACATATTTTGTGGGATAGATTTCTGGAAATGAAATTTCTGGCCATATGATTATATGCTTGTCTATTACCACTGACTAGGCTATAATCTTTTTTTGTTTGTGTTTTTTAAAATTTGTCTTTTTTTTTTTTTTTTTTACCAGTAGCCCCAGGGTGTTACTTGAATATAATATGGTTAATTTGTTAGTTGTTAATGGGATGAATCTGGAACCAGTGCCAGCTTTTATTTTATTTCCAGCAAATTTAGCTCTTGCTTTTGCAACTGTGTAGATAAGGGGTCAGCAAACTTACACTGAAAAAGGCCAGGAAGTATTTTAGGTTTGCTCACCAGATTGACTATGTCATAATACTCCTCATTTCTGTCATTGAAGTCAAAAAGCAGCCATAGACAGTATGTTAACAAATGGATGTGGCTGCGTTTCAATAAAACTTTACAAAAACAGGATGCAGGCTGGATTTAGCCCATGGGCTATGGTTTGCCAATTGCTGGTATAGATAAAAATCAAACTCAGCTATCAGAAAATTAATATTCTCCTGGGTGGTGAGGGAAAATAGAGAAAAAAAAATAACCAAGAAAGAAAATAATAGTAGAAATGGGATGTTTCTCTACTTTCATCTTTCTCTCTCTCTCACCCTCCCCCACTCCCTGCCTCCCTCCCTCCCTCTGTCTCTGTATTTATTTTGAGGCAGAGCCACATTCTGTTGCCCAGGTTGGAGTGCAGTGGTGCAATCTCGGCTCACTACAACCTCCACCTCCTGGGTTCAAGTGATTCTCCTGCCTCAGCCTCCTGAGTAGCTAGGATTACAGGTGTGTACCACCACGCCTGGCTACTTTGTATAATTTTAGTAGATGGCGTTTCACCATGTTGGCCAGGCTAACCTCCAACTCCTGGCCTTAAGTGATCTGCCCGCCTCAGCCTCCCAAAGTGCTGGGATTACAGACGTGAGCCACCCTGCCTGACCTCTATTTTCATTAGATGATAATGATTATTTATTGAAATAGTCATAATGTGCCTGACAAACAGCTATGTTAATACTTTTTACGTGCATTTTAACCTTTAGCTAGTGTAGTTGAAGCACTATAATCTATATAATGCAGCTGGATATTTTCAGAATGAAATATTAAACAGTTTTAGATTTTCAGCTATTAAAATAGGTGCTATGCAATCGAATGTCTGCAGTCCTAAGTCCTGTGCAGTATTATCAGATGAGAATCACAACAACCTTTGAAGTTATTATTGTCATGAACTTCTTTTTACATATGAAGAAATTAATTATTAAAGTATTAAGTAATTTATCCAAGATAACAGAGCTAATACGTAAAGCTACTGAGATTCAAGTCTAACTCCAACACATAAGTGAGGAATGAATAAATGATTCCAGATACTGATTTTTTTATCCTAGATTATACTGCAAATGATAGCAGCTATTAGCTTAACAGCAGAAAAGTACTGTTCATGCATTACGTTATCTCTGCTGATTTTAACTTTTGTATATATACACTATGCTTTTTTTTTTTTTAAACAAGGTAGTGTTTTTATTGTCATATGTTTTTTCTTTCTTTTCTCAGGAGCCACCAGAAATGGAACTATTGAAATTTTTCAGGCCAGAAAACATTACAGTTTCCTCAAGGCCATCAGTAGAGCAGCTTTCTAGTCTCATTAAAACGAGTCTTCACTACCCAGAATCATTTAATCATCCATTTCATCAAAAAAGGTTTGAGCTTTATTTTTGTTACCAAAATTTTCTACAACACACTGGCACATGTATTTGTTTCTTTTATTTTGGCAGTGACATTAACCCAAATATTGAAGAGGAAATTTAGAATGTTTTTGAGTCTATAGAATACTTGAACTAAACAGTTCAAGTTTAGACAATATCAGTTAAAGATTTATTAAGTAAACTTCATGGCAAATGTGATATATTTGTAATTTTGGTAAATAGCTGGAATATATAAACCTCTAAAATTCTAAAAATAAGAAGTCCTGAATCAGGCAACACTTCAAAAGTTTGCCAGTTTTGCAAATAAAAGATGGAGAGAAGCCTGTTAGAAACAATCTAAGTAATAATTGAAGGTATGAATTTTGGTGCAAACACCCTGGATGGGGATGGGGATAGGATGGAATAGAACAGAAAGAGGATGGTGACCTGTGGAACAGTAACATCTGAGAAAGAAGCTAAGGAAAAAGAAGCCTATGAAGAAAACTGAAGAAAAAGAACTAATTAAAAAATTAGGAAGAAAAGACCAATAAAAAGAAACTATCTCAAAGGTTGAGTGAGAATAGTTCAAGAGAAGTGGTTAATAGTTTAAGATGCTACAGAAAGCTCAAATAGTAAATGGGCCAAAAGGTCATTGGATCTGACAATAAGGAGATCATGATTTTTGAGAAGAATGCCACTGTATAGAGGGTAGAATAGCATGACATCATAAGTTGAGAAGCAAATAGGAGGTAAGAAAGTAAAGATACCGCGTTGACCATCCTTTCAAGAAACTGGGCTATGAAAAGGGATCAGGGAGTATCTGTTCTTACTAGGTAAGATATAGGCATGTTTCTGGTCTTGAAGAAAATGATGAGATGCAGGGAAACTAACAAAATCCTTAGTAGATGGAAAGATAAGATACATGCACTGAAGAATGACAGGATTTGCTTTGCGCTAAAGAAGGGACCTTCTTACACGTTATGTAGTGCCTCCATTTTAGGGGGTAGTTATAAGAGCAAGGTTAGCTAATTAATCTAGGAGATAACAGTAAAGGGTAGAGAATTTGAAAAAAAGTGAAATTTTAGGATAGCTACTGAGAAGATGCTAGCTGAGGATGCGTAGAAGGAGTACTGGGCAAAATTAAGACCTTGACAGTGACTTTAAGAGAAAAAATATTTTAAAAAGTAACTTAGAGCTAGGCATGGTGGTACACGCCTGTAGTTCCAGCTACTTGGGAGGCTGAGGCAGGAGGATCGCTTGAGCCCATTAGTTTGAGGCTACAGTCAGCCATGTTTGCACCATTGCACTCTAGCCTGGGCAAAACAGCAAGACCATGTCTCTCTTTATTTTTTTTTTAAGTGATTTTTTTTTTTAACAAAGCTAACACCTAAATGATTATCTCTATAATCGTTATATAAGTAGAATTATAGAGTATATTTGTATGTCTAGCTTCTTTCATTTAATACTGTGTTAGTAAGAGTCAACCATTGCAGGAACCTGTAGAATTGATTTTCATTGCATGTGAGTATGTTTCGATATACTAGAATTAGTTTACCTACTTAAGTGTTAATGGACTTTTAAAATATTTCCTTTTTTTTTCTTCTTCTTTTTCTTTTTTTAGATTTTTCTGAGACAGAGTCACACACTGTCACCCAGGCTGGAGTGCAGTGATACGATCTTGGCTCACTGCAAACTCTGCCTCCCAGGTTCAAGTGATTCTCATGCCTCAGCCTTTGAGTAGCTGGGATTACAGGCATGCACTGTGCACCACCAGCTCAGCCAAATTTGGTATTTTTAGTAGAGATGAGGTTTCACCATGTTGGCCAGGCTGGTCTCGAATTCCTGGGCTCAGGCAGATTGCCTCGGCCTCCCAAAGTGCTGGGATCACAGGCGTGAGCCACCACGCTCAGCTGTAGAATAGTTTCTGATTTGAACTATTTTGAATTCTGCTGTGAATATTCTACACCTTTCCTTGTACATATGTGCTTGCCTTTTTTTTTTTTTTTACATAGGAACGTCTCCAAAGTGGTTTTACTAGTTTGCATATTCCAATAGCAGCATATGCGAATTCCTTCTGTTTGATACCTTCACCAGCACTTAACTCTTGTTGGATCTTTAAAAAATGTTATCCTAAGTTATTTTTTAAATACTTGTGGTCTTAAGTCTTTGTCATGGTCTTAATGTTGCCCAGTACTCATTCTTTGTTCCTTTCTCTGATACAGATGTATGCAGGGTTCACCTGGGGAAATGTAAGAAATACTGAAGGATGGGCCGGGCGCGGTGGCTCACGCCTGTAATCCCAGCACTTTGGGAGGCCGAGGCGGGCGGATCACGAGGTCAGGAGATCAAGACCATCCTGGCTAACACGGTGAAACCCCATCTCTATTAAAAATACAAAAAAATTAGCCAGGTGTGGTGGTGGGCATCTGTAGTCCCAGCTACTTGGGAGGCTGAGGCAGGAGAATGGCATGAACCCAGGAGGCGGAGCTTGCAGTGAGCCGAGATCGTGCCACTGCACTCCAGCCTGGGCGACAGAGTGAGACTCTGTCTCAAAAAAAAAAAAAAAAAGAAAGACTGAAAGATGCTTCATTCAGTCCTACCCTCAGAGGTTCCAGTTTGATTGGCCCAGAGTAGGGGTTGGCACCTGGATTTTCTTAAGTTCTCCAGGTGATCCTAATATGCAACCATAAGTGAAAATAAAAATGTTTGTGTTTTATCCTTATTGAACCTCACACACTTCTATGAACAATTTTGATTCTGTGATTCATTTTAACCCAATCTTCTACTTCAGCTCTGTTTATTAAACCTGTCCTGCTTCATGTACTTTCTGAATAACCTTGGTGCTTCTTTTTAACCTTAGTGGTTAAACCTTTGCTGCATTGAGAGGCTAGGATGTTTAGGAGTTCTCTACATCATTCTACTTAGGGGTTAAAAAACCCTATGGAATCTATGTGAAACAGGAAAGTTTTGATCAAACTAAAGTAGAAGAGTGGGTTAAATGAAGCATTCCAAAATCAAAACTCTGCATGGAAGTATGTGAAAACAAGGCAGGTTCAAGGATAAAATGTGGCAGTTTTCTCCTTGGCTGCATGTTAGAATCATTTGGGAATTTCTGAAATTTCCAGTGCTTGGGCTGATTCAATCAGATTCTCTGGAAGCAGAGTACCGGCATCTCTAGTTTTAAAATGTCTGCAGATCATACCCATGTCCATCTCTATTAGTCATTGTTGCCACAATAATGCTTCATAACAAACCATGTCAGAAATCAGTAGCTTATAACAAAGCATTTATTTCCATACTCATGGGTCTGCCAGTTAATTTGGCTGAAGCTGTGCTTTGGTCTGTGTGCTGTTTGGATTTGGCACCTGAAGAAACTTGGGTTCCCGTCTGTGCCACATATATTTTGGGCCCAGTCCAAAGGAGCAGCTGCTACCTGGAGTATGTTCTGGTGGCATGTCTCCGGAGTATAAGAAGTGAGCCACATTGCAAAAGCACATTTAAGACTTTTGCTTGCATCAAAAGATGTTAATATTTCATTGACCAAATAGCCTCACTTCCATAATCAACAAGGATGATTCACAGTCCCACAGTGAGAGTGAATAACTGCTAAGCAGTACTCACAGTTACCACAGTAACCAAGGTTGAGAACCGTTGAAATGAAGGATCGAGTGACTGGGTGTCCGTGTAAAAGTCAAAAACAGATGAGAGAGTATGATTGAGAAAGCTAGAGAGTTGGGAGATGGTGGTCAGAGTGGGGTGACCGAGTATTATGTTAGGGATAGTTGTCTAATGTGATGGGAAAAAATGTCATGGTTTGGTCATGGAAGTTGTGTGGCTGAGTTTTGAATAGTACTGAAGATTATGGAGATGATAGGTCCAGGATTTGGGAAGATGTTGAATAAGTCATATACCTAGACAGTGAAGTTATCCAAAATGATGACAAGACTTGGAGTTGAAGGAAGAAAACAAACTTCCCTGACACTTCTAAAATTATGCCAATAGATAGTACAGAAGAGGGTAGCGAGAGAATAGTGTCTTACTAGGTGTATGCCTCTGCTTGACCGATACAGCAGATGAATTCACAAATGGGAGGTAAAGCAGATGTTCAGACTACACATGCTTCATCTTTACCTCAAATATTTCAGAATATCTATTTCTTCCCCTTTCCCCAAAGAATTCTCGCTGTACTGAGTTACTGTCACTGTGTTTGTTAGAATGGGAACAGAAAAAAGAATACAAACCTTAAGGTAGTTTATGATGAAAGAGTGGAGGCATCTTTACAGGAGAGGTAGTAGGAAGAAATCATTAAGAACTACATCAGCCACCCCGAGGTATGGAAGATGTTGGAAGAAATACAGCATCTATTGTTGAGAGGACGATACAGTTAAAGATAGATGTAGAAACACAAAGAGAAGAGATGGAGGATATAAGGAAGCATTCTTAATTTAATGGGAGTTTCAGAAAACAAGTAGAAATGTGAGGAAATGGGACAGTAGGAGGTTTGGTCATGGTAGTGGGACACAGAGCAGTAGAGGTATGAGAATAGAAGAAAGAATAGGTGACAGGAGATAACAAAGATAAAATCATACTATGTTTAGCTGCCATGAGCATAAATTGTTATATTAAATAATGTTTATGGAGCTTTTGAACATGTGCTAGTCACCATTCTCAGCACTTAACATGTTTTACCTAATCACAACAAACCCAAGAGGTAGAATCAATTATTATTCTTTGCAGTTTACAGTTGAGAAAACTGAGGTACAGGTAGCAGTCTGACTCTAGAGCCCAGCTTTTTCATTGGATGCAGTGGTAGGAGAATAGTTCAGAACTTTGATTTCTCAGCCCTGTTTGTGGTTCATTAGATTAGCATTTTAGAAAAACTATTGTGTAAAGCAGTTTTCAAAATGTGGTCCCAAGACTGGACCTGGTGGCACACACCTGTAATCCCAGCACTTCGGGAGGCCAAGGCGGGTGGATCACCTGAGGTCAGGAGTTCAAGACCAGCCTAGTCAACATGGTGAAACCCCATCTCTACTAAAAAATAAAAAAAATTAGCCAGGTGTGGTGGCGAGTGCTTGTAATCCCAGCTACTTGGGAGGCTGAGGCAGAATAGCTTGAACCTGGGAAGCGGAGGGTGCAGTGAGCCAAGATCGTGCCACTGCACTCCAGCCTGGGCAAAAAGAGCAAAACTCCATCTCAAAGAATAAACAACAACAACAACAACAACCAAAATGTGATCCCAGACCAGGAGCATTAGTATTAGTATCATCTGGGAACTTAGAAATGTAATTTCTTTTTTTTTTTTTTTTTTTTTTTTTTTTTGAGACGGAGTCTTGCTCTGTCACCCAGGCTCGAGTGCAGTGGTGTGATCTCGGCTCACTGCAAGCTCCACCTCCTGGGTTCATGCCATTCTTCTGCCTCAGCCTCCCGAGTAACTGGGACTATAGGCACCTGCCACCACGCCCGGCTAATTTTTGTATTTTTAGTAAAGACGGGGTTTCACCATGTTAGCCAGGATGATCTCGATCTCCTGACCTTGTGATCCGCCCGCCTCGGTCTCCCAAAATGCTGGGATTACAAGCACAAGCCACCGTGCCCAGCCTAGGAATGCAATTTTTGGGCCACACTCCAGACCTATGGAATCAGAATCTCTGAGAGTAGGCCCAGCAGGTTTTTTAAAACAAGCTTGCCAGGTATTTCTGGTGCATACTCAAGTGTGAGAAACATGGTTAAAGAATAGATTGCATTGTGGTGCTAATTAAGAGGCTCTTGCAGTAAAATGAGACATGAGACTTGAACTTGTAAGGAAAATGAGATACAGTGAAGTAACCAGGTTCCAGAGATGTGTGGGTGAGAGAATTGGCAGGAATTTGTGAAGAACATTGGGAGTGGAGGTTAGTGACTGTTAGGAGGAATCAGTATGATACTTACAGTTTGCTGGGGTAGATGGGGGTGCTCTTCACTGGAATGAAGATGATGAGTTTCACTTTGGACCAGGAGATATCCACATGTTCACATTTCTTCTTCTACTAGAAGCATTTGGGTAAGGTACAAAGAATTTGACATTTGAGGATCAAATGGGAACAGAATAACATAAGTTCCTGAATTTTTACTTTGGGCTACAAATTATGCAATTGGAACTTAATTTAATGAGATGCTTTAGACTGACTGGACACCTACCCAGTAGTCTTTGTTGCCCTTCTTGCCACATGAGAAGTTTGTGGGGGAAGTTAGGGCATAGCACCAGTACAACCTGGTATGTATTTTAAATCATCTTAGTTTTTGTTTAGGGAAACCTGTGACGTTTGTGGTATTGTTTAAAAAGTATTTCTCAGTAAGAAGATACAAAGTTTCTGAAAGTATAAAATATATTATCTGAGCAGAATTTAAAAGTTAATGTGTATGAACTTATACGGTTACTATTTTTTCTTCTTTACTATCTTTGTGTTTATAGAGTAAAAGGTAGATAATAGTATATAACCCTGCTTCATTTGTACATGTTATATTCATTTCTTGCATTCTTGATTTGAAATCTGTACCACTCTATTCACATGTCCTCTTCTATCACTGCCTTTTTTCCTATGCTTTAGTAATTTATTAATTATGGTATCAGAAACTAGGCTACCTGAGCAAAATGTATCCACTCGAAAGAGATTTCCTCATAACTATATAGAAATCATTCTCATATTCTTCAAAACATGATGTAGTGCAAATTTGATAGAAAAACAAATGTCAGTCTAGGCCAAGTTCTCAAAATTAAGTAATTTTTAATAAGCACAAAGACAACAGTATTGTTGGCATTTTCATGGTTTACTTTTTCTTCATTGATCTAAGTTGAGATTTTGTTTTTCATTTTGTGAAATATCTAGAAACATTTTAGTTGTTTTTAGAAGATTAATAAATGAAAATAAAATAGTTCTGTGAATGTATATATTCTGATATTTAATATTGTCATTGTATTAATATATTTTTTTATTTACAATATAATTTGTCTTGAGTGATTTTGGAACTTGAGCTTTTTCCTTCTTGAATCTGATTGTTTTTAAGGAGCTTATGCTCTGTTACATATTCTTAAGTGTTATTTTCAGGAAAATTGCTTTTAAGAAGAAAAAAAATATAACTTTTTTGTTTATTTTTCTTCCATAGCCTTTGTTTAGTACCAGTCACTCTTTTACTTTCCAATTGTTCTAAGGCTGATGTAGATGTCATAGTTGATCTTCGGCATAAAACAACAAGGTAAAGATTTGTTTAGTGCAAGGTTATTTGATTTGGGAGCAATTTAATATTTTGAAATTATGCAAATAATTACCTAACATGGATAAGAAAGTTACTCAAGCTTGTCCTGGTTTTTTGTTTGGTAATATAGAAGGCTTACAGATGTGTTACAGAGGCTTTAAATATGAAAGATTTTTTTTTCTTGATTATAAAATAGTACTTAACAACAAAAAACATCGAGATCCACAGTCCCACATCAGATACTCCTAGAGCCAAATGCTTTTGGGAATTCAGAAATTTTTGAATTTTTGGAAAAATACTATAAAGCGTATACTTAATATTTCTGTATAACACCCCAAACAGGATCTGGGACAGTTCTCTGAAATCCAAACAGACACATATATATGTGATTTTGTGTATCATAAATTTATTAATACTTTATTGGGTACTGGCTTTTCCATTTTTCAATATTATAAACAGTTTCAATATTAAAAGCATTCATGTACAGACACTTATATATGGCTAACTAAGGAGTTAAAACCTTAGGTTTGAAATCAAGTTCCAACATATACTAACTCTTATGGGCATTAAATGAAATAATCCACTCTTAGCATTGTGCCGAGAAAATAGTAACTATTAAATAATAAATGTTAGCTGTTATAGTAATGATGTTGCTATTATTAATAAACAGTTGGCTTCATAAAATAATTTTTAGAAATAGAATTGTTAGATGAAAGGGATGTTTGTTTTCTTCTTGAGATGGAGTCTTGCTCTCTCATGGGCTGGAGTGCAGTGGTGCAACCTCAGCTCACTGCAACCTCCGCCTCCCAGGTTCAAGCGACTCTCCTGCCTCAGCCTCCTGAGTAGCTGGGATTACAGGCGTGCACCACCATACCTGGCTAATTTTGTATTTTTAGTAGAGATGGGGCTTCATTATGTTGGTAGGCTGGTCTTGAACTCCTGATCTCAGGTGATCCACCTGCCTCAGCCTCCCAAAGTGCTGGGATTACAGGCGTGAGCCACCGCGCCCAGCTGAAAGGGATATGTTAATGTGACTTTGGGAAAAAAATTAAAAAGAAAAAAATCCTGCAACTTACATTTTCCTCCTCCCTTAGTCCAGAAGCACTGGAAATCCATGGATCATTCACGTGGCTTGGACAAACACAGTATAAACTTCAACTTAAAAGCCAGGAGATTCACAGTCTGCAGCTGAAAGCGTGCTTTGTTCATACAGGTGTTTATAACCTTGGAACTCCTAGGGTATTTGCCAAGTTATCGGACCAAGTTACAGTGTTTGAAACAAGTCAGCAGAATTCCATGCCTGCCCTGATCATCATCAATAATGTGTGACAACTTGGAAATTTGTACTGAAATCCACAGTAATCAGTTTTTGCTGGATGGGTTTTACAGCAGTATTTGATATACCTAACTTGTTATGGAGGTTGATTGATATCTGATCCCTGCAAAATACTTTGACTTGTCATTTTGTTGATGATGCAAAGCACGTTGGACTGAGAATACTTACATTCTTTTTCTGTATTTCTTTAAACCCTGAGAATAATTTACATGCTCATAATACAGGATATCAGCATATCTGTGCACCTTATTAAGCCCCATCTTAAGAAAACACAAAGTCTAAGTCTGCTGTTACAACTTGTCAATGGTATATGAATATTAGGGGATGATTCTGAGAAAGGAAAGGCCTTGTTGGCAGTACTCCTGTTAAGCCATTAGTCTCTAAATTCCAGCTTTACTGTGAAGTTCTATAGAGTGTTAAATACAAATTTTCCTGTCTTGCTTCACACAGTTCCTTAAAATCAGTTTTGAACTTTGGTCATAGAGTCTTCATATTTCAGTATTTGGTGGTCCCTATGACTTATACATAACTTTGTAAAAAGAAAACAAATTTTTTCTGATGCTTTGAATATAGTTTTGAAAGGAGTTTTGACTTTTTTCCCCTCATTCATCTCAGTCTAGAGTGCGCTATTTCACAATACGATTTTTGTCATTAAAATTACCATATTCTTTATTATATAACGTTAACAATTGAGTTGATCTGTTTAAAATATAAATCTCAATTAAAAATAAGCTTTTCAAAAATGTATTATATTTATAACAAATATACTGTAAATAGAATAAAGACATGCTATTCACTGTATAGCGTATTAGTATCTGTTGATTAGAAAGTCTGGTTTCAAAATATCTTTTTATTCAGAGAATGGGCATTTGGACATAAGAAATTTCAATTCAGCCCTGCTGCAGATAGAGAAATGGGAGCAAGGGTGTTTCAATGAATATCTCTTGTCGTTGGAGAAGGAGGGAAGACAGGGTGTAGGAGTGGGTGGCAGGGAGTACAAGAGCCAGGGTCAGTCAGGTCTGGAGCAGATGGGGTCCTTGTGCCATTGACAGCTACCATGGTTTGTTCCAGTCTCAATCTCGGCACTAATCGGAGCGGACTGCACCAAAGTGGGGAGAGATCAAAAGACCCCGTTTTCAGACTGAAGATTCCAAACCTGTACTTGGAACAACTCTTCTTGAGAGATGGGTGGCTAGTCTGTGTGCCTCTCTGCAACTGCTGCTTATGCTTCTGGATCTTAAGTGGGTCTCTGGCTTTTCAGCTCCTTCCACTCTGTGTCTTAGCAGGTGTGGGACAAGTTGGAGAGGAAGGTCACATTCTAAGGACACTCATTTCCTTCTTGAGAGTTTAGGGCCATGGGCTTATAAAAAAGTCTGAGGAGGAAAGAAGAATGAGAAGGAGGCATAATCACAGTGGTATCTCATATTTAAACCACTCAGCTGAATATTAAATTGAACCGATTGTTAAACAGACACTAATAAAAAAATTAAACTATATAAACCTACAACTGAATATATTAAAAATAAAGGTAATAAAGCACTCAAAATTACTTCCTGAATATTACTCAGGATTATTTATGTCTATTGCATCTGTATCCTGGAAATACTACATAATGGTGTGTTTCTGCTCATCTCTTGCCAACCCTACATTCAGTGACTTGCTGGTAGCTTGAAATCAATGATAGTAGAATGTTTACCTCAGGAAAACCAGCAAATGCTACACACCAGGGCTTGATTTATTTATTTTTGTTGTCTATGCTAGACCTAAGAAAGTGATGGAGAAAATGTTAGTGATGCATATTAAAAGTGTTGCATATTTGTAGCTGTAACGAGTAGCACAAATAGTTTAGGAAAATATTCCTGCAGTATCTGAAAAGTGTTACCCAGTTCAACAAAGAAGTTGCCCGTATCACTGATGAACTAGTGAAGATCCAACATGTGTTTTCTCACTTCCTCTTCCTCGTTAATGTAAACAGAAATATCAACCAGCATTCATACTAAAATTATTCTCGCTTATCAATTGCAACATAGGTTGGTTTTCTATACAAGAGCTCAGCAAAAATCAAAGAAACTACTCTGAGTGGCCGGGCGCGGTGGCTCACGCCTGTAATCCCAGCACTTTGGGAGGCTGAGGCGGGCGGATCACGAGGTCAGGAGATCGAGACCATCCTGGGTAACACGGTGAAACCCCGTCTCTACTAAAAATGCAAAAAATTAGCCGGACGCAGTGGCGGGCACCTGTAGTCCCAGCTACTCGGGAGGCTGAGGCAGGAGAATGGCGTGAACCCGGGAGGCGGAGCTTGCAGTGAGCCGAGATAGCGCCACTGCACTCCAGCCTGGGCGAAAGAGCGAGACTCCGCCTCAAAAAAAAAAAAAAAAAAAACAAAAAAAAAAAAAAACAAAAACTTCTCTGAGAATCAATTGGCTTTTTGGAATTTACAATAAAGAGTATTGCATATTTTATTGTTACTTGTAAAGTGTGTGCTACACAAACTTTAGCAGTTTAAAAGATTTTTTTTCCCCTGGAGAATAATTTGATAAACATTCATCAGCATACCTCTGGGCGTAGACCATGAGAAATGTTCCGACATCTACGTTGCAGCTGGTCAAGAACTAAGGTATCTTATGGAATCTTCCAGCTTTTAGAACCCAGTGGGGCAATGGTTCTCAAAATGTAGGAGGAGCATAATCATTAGGGAGTTAATAAAAATGTAATACCAGAGGTTCTACCTTCTGAACCCAATTTTGTTGGTCTGGTTTGGGGATGAAACTTTGTTTTTGTTGTTAATTTCCTTTTGTTTTCATTTGTTGTTTTTAAATCTTGGGATTTTAACAAGCCCCGGTTCTGAAGAACGGATCTGCATAGTACACTTTGGGAAACATTGTCCCAGGAAGCCTGAGAAGCACTTTATAAGGTCGATTAAATTGTCAGGCACATCATGGAAATGTCAATCTTTAAAAGTTCTCGGTAGCTAGGCCAGTATTTTAAACACATGCCTCTAAGATACGGTGATTTGTTCAAAGACTACTTTTCTACTTCAAGGATATTGAAATGAAAATTGAGTTTCTAGTAGCGCATTTGTTCAGTTAGGTTAAACACTTGATAAGGCTGGGGTTGACAATCCCAGCCTGCCTATCGGTTTTATTATTTCTTGGCTTTTGATCAGAACTATGAACTCTTACAAGCTTTTGATGTTGGTTGGCCTATTTTGCCATTCACAATTACTAGGTTCTTTTGGGCTGATACATGTAGTCTCTACTAGGTATAGGTAGATGAGAGTTATAGAGAGGATGACCACGTAAGTTTTCATCCCAAAAGAGACATTTTGAGAGTGAAAGAGGGCACTATTAACAATTACAATTATGGGGACAACGGGATAAACTGGGTCTGTTCTGGGCACCAAGATGTAGGGGCCAAGGGAAAGCTTCCACCTCTGCCTTCAAAAGGTTCACTGAAAATAAACTGACAGCAAGCTGATCATAGAAGAAGGCATGTGAAACTTATTTAACCTGCTTAAGCACAGGGGAGTCACATGAGAACAATTTCCCAGTAACCCAGTGAGATCCAGATGCGTACTACTTCATAGAAGAAAGGGAGATGGAGGTGTGGCAATTTTGAGGAGTAGTAAATGATTATTAGTGGGAGTGAATGGACCTGGAGGCAGTAACTTGTAAATGATTCTCTGGAATTTCAATGAGCCCAAGAGGCAAACATTGTCAGGCCTCTGAGACCAAGCTAAGCCATCATATCCCCTGTGACCTGCACATATACATCCAGATGGCCTGAAGCAACTGAAGAATCACAAAAGAAGTGAAAATGGCTGGTTCCTGCCTTAACTGATGACGTTACCTTATGAAATTCCTTCTGGCCCAGAAGCTCCCCCACTGAGCACCTTGTGACCCCTGCTCCTGCCTGCCAGAGAACAACCCCTTTGACTCAACACCTTTGACTGTAATTTTCCAAATCCCATAAAACTGCCCCCCCACCGTCTCCCTTCGCTGACTCCTTCTTCGGACTCAGCCCGCCTACACCCAGGTGAAATAAACAACCTTGTTGCTCACACAAAGCCTGTTTGGTGATCTCTTCACACGGACGCGCGTGACAAACATTATCTTGTGTAAAAGTCTTTCCAGGTGTGGTTTCATTCCTCAGTCTTTTCTGAGATAGAAAATGAGATTTCAGAGAGGGAAGAGGGGGCAATCCCTCTGGTGAGTCCAGTCTTAAGGTAGATAAAGGACTATCAGAGAAAAACCTTATCCTGTGCTTTAGGAGAAATAGGGTTGGGGTAGAGTCAGTGTGGAGGTGGGAGGTAGAAAGACCTTGAGGCTGCTGCTTTAGTTCAACATATCATAGGGCCATATTTCGGGGTATCATATTCCGAGCCTCATGTGGTAGGAGTTATTAATAAATTATTTCAGGCAGATAGGAAAAGGGGTCCTTGGAAAGTTGTTTCTTTTTTTATTATTATACTTTAAGTTCTAAGGTCCATGTGCACAACGTGCAGGTTTGTTACGTAGGCATACATGTATCATGTTGGTTAACTGCACCCATCAACTCATCATTTACATTAGGTATTTCTCCTAATGCTATCCCTCCCCCAGCCACGAAAGTTGTTTCTTTTAAAGTAGCTCCAGAAACCTTTCTCGTCTAGCAGGAAAGCCCCAGGTCTTACAGCTGGGCTGCCAACCTTTGATATGCAAATGCAGTCCATTAGAAACTGGATCCACCCAAACATGGTGATTCCCACCGTTGTTCTCTTGCCCTTGCTCCCATGTGCCTGGCTATATGGCCACCCCCACATATCCCCATGTGTGTAGAACATCATGGTGCCCTTCATTTGCATATTAAAAGGCTAGGGTGGGAGGGCCAGTTTTTGTGGGCTACATGAATGACATGCATGGTCAAACCGATCCCTTGAGCCCTATGCAAATCAGACACTGCCTCCTTCAGCCTCCTCATATAACTGGCTGGTATCCACCGCACTTGGGGTCTCCTCTCTCGGCTTTGGAGCCCCCCTCCCTCTGTCTCTATACGGGGGAGCTTCTTCCCTCTGTTTTCTCCCTTCTTTCTTGCCTATTAAACTCTTCACTCCTTAAAAACCACTCCACGTGTGTCTGTGTCATTTCATCTAATTCGCGTGAGACAAGAGCCCTGGTGTTCCTCCACTCATCAGTGCTGTATCACTAACACTGGGATGTGTATTCACATCCACTACAGCTCTCCTCCTCTCAGGCTGTCTACCCACTAGTATGTTACAATGAGTTTGGCCACATATACAAATACTTCATATTAACAAGGCAATCATATGATTACTTAGATGCTTGGGGAAATTCCAATTCCCTACCTTTTGGCAGAAGGGGTCACTCAATTCGGATATGATGGACAACAAAGAATCAAGGGACAGAACCCTCTGATAGCTTAGTGACCAGAACCAGGACTGAATTTTAGCCTTGGGTGGAGCATGCCACTCCAATGGGTATGTTACAGGAAAAGGGTTCCGATCCAGACTCCAAGAGAGGATTCTTGGATCTCACCCAAGAAAGAATTCAGGGCAAGTCCACAGTGCAAAGCAAAAAGGAGTTTGTTAAGAAAGTAAAGTGAAAGGACAGCTACTCCATACATAGAGTAGGAGGTTCCCGAAAGTAAGAGGAGGAACACATCCATCCTAGGTACAAAGCTTGTATATATGGGGAAATGTGTTCTGCCACAAGGGTTTGTGTTAAAGAATTAATTTTCTTAATTACTATATTTTGCAAGAATCGTTATTATCATCTTTAAAGCAAAATTAGGAATGTCTTTGTTCTCCAGACATCAGGATATTGGGACATTCCCAAGTCTGGGTCTGTTTTAGTAAACATTATTAATTTGTTCCCTTAACTGTAAATATCTAGAGGCTAGGAATGCCTGTTTTTTCTGAGAATGCGGCCTAGCCAGTCTCAGCCTCATTTTCCTAACCCTCACTCAAAATGGAGTCTCTCTGGTTCGAGTTCCTCTGACAGGTATGGGCTACTGGCCTAACTAGATTTTTTTTTTTTTTTTTTTTAAGACAGGGTCTCACTGTGTCGCCCAGAGTGGAGTGCAGTGCTGTGATCTTGCCTCAATGCAACCTTCGCCTCCTGGGCTCATGAGATCCTCCCACCTCAGCCTCCCAAGTAGCTGGGGCTACAGGTGCATACCACCACGCCTGGCTAATTTTTGCATTTTTAATAGAGACAGGATTTCACCATGTTGGTCTCAAACTCCTGGCCTCAATTGATCCACCTGCCTCAGCCTCCCTAAGTGCTGGAATTACAGGCATGAGCCACTGCACCCGGCCCCTAACTAGATTCTTAAGCCACTTCATCCAAGCATGTAGGAGTTTGTACAATATCTCTAGTCAAAACACCTAGTTTGAACACCACTCATATCTCCTTAAAGTTGTAAATCAAAAATAAAATTCTAAGCCCCCAACCGACTGAACAGACTTTTAGGCTTGGCCAAGGGGATCCCAGAAACTCCTGAAAAACTAAATTCCAGGCCATGACAGGAAGGGAAGTCAAACACACCTTGTTATACCTCCTCTCTTTTGGAGTTCAGACATAGCTGACCAGCATTAACATTAAATTAGAGATCACAAGACTGACAAAACAGCCTCTGGCAATACGATACCAAATTGCAATCTGACTGGTATAGCATCCCATGACAGCAGACCATGAGGGAAATAAAAACATTTTACCTCAAAATATATTTCTTTGACATATTTTTAAATGGCCCTGCAAAGGTGTCTTTTGTAGGGGAAGTTTGCATCCATAGAAAATCTTCATTATTACAGCCAGGCCTTTCTCAGATATAGGAGAGATTAACTAAGAGCCTGACACATTTTAAGGTCTGAAAAGAGACATTTATCATCTGTTCTGTCTGAAGTCGGCTGCCTGGAGGCTTCATCTACATAAAAGAAACTTGGCTTCCACAACCCTCCTTATCTTAACTATTTCTTCCTACTGACTTCAAATCTTTAGACAAAGCTTAACTCCTTCAACCAAATGCCAATCAGAAAATCTTTGAATCCACCTATAACCTGTGAGGCCCCCACTTCAAGATGTTCTGCCTTTCTGGGCTGAACCAATGTATATATAATTTATGTATTCCATATATTGATTTATGTCTTTGCCTGTAACTTCTGTCTCCCCAAAATGTATAAAACCAAACTGTAACCCTACTGCCTCCGGCACCCTTTCTCAGGACCTCCCGAGACTATCCCTAGGGCCACAGTCACGCATATTAGCTGGAAATAAACAGCTTTAAATATTTTACAGAGTTTGCTTTTCTTTTTGTCAACAATGTTGATTAATAAACTCACTAGTGCTATTGAGACTGTAGGGGTGGGTTGCCCCTACACACCTGTGGGTCTTTCTCGTAAGGTGGAACGAGAGACTTAGGAAAGAAAAAGACACAGAGACAAAGTATAGAGAAAGAAATAAGGGGACCCGGGGGACCAGCGTTCAGCATATGGAGGATCCCGCCAGCCTCTGAGTTCCCTTAGTATTTATTGATCATTCGTGGGTGCTTCTCGAAAAGGGGGTTGTGTCAGGGTCCCCAGACAATAGTGGGGAGAGGGTCAGCAGACAAACACGTGAACAAAGGTCTTTGCATCATAGACAATGTAAAGGATTAAGTGCTGTGCTTTTAGATATGCATACACATAAACATCTCAATGCTTTACAAAGCAGTATTGCTGCCCGCAGGTCCCACCTCCAGCCCTAAGGCGGTTTTTCCCTATCTTAGTAGATGGAGCATACAATCGGGTTTTATACCGAGACATTCCATTGCCCAGGGACAGGCAGGAGACAGATGCCTTCCTCTTGTCTCAACTGCAAGAGGCATGCCTTCCTCTTATACTAATCCTCCTCAGCACAGACCCTTTACGGGTGTCGGGCTGGGGGACGGTCAGGTCTTTCCCTTCCCACGAGGCCATATTTCAGACTATCACATGGGGAGAAACCTTGGACAATACCTGGCTTTCCTAGGCAGAGGTCCCTGCGGCCTTCCGCAGTTTTTGTGTCCCTGGGTACTTGAGATTAGGGAGTGGTGATGACTCTTAAGGAGCATGCTGCCTTCAAGCATCTGTTTAACAAAGCACATCTTGCACCGCCCTTAATCCATTTAACTCTGAGTTGACACAGCACATGTTTCAGAGAGCAGGGGGTTGGGGGTAAGGTTATAGATTAACAGAATCTCAAGGCAGAGGAATTTTTCTTAGTACAGAACAAAATGGAGTCTCCTATGTCTACTTCTTTCTATACAGACACAGCAACAATCTGATCTCTCTTGCTTCTCCCCACAGAGACAGCTGATATTTGAAAGTCTTTTGGTAGCCACTTTAGGATATGGCCTGACCTGTGTTTTTCAAAGGCTAAATAACCACCCAGGGTTAGGTACCCTGGTTATCTTTTTATTTTTCACTTTTTTCATGTCATTATTATCATCTTGTCTCTGTAATCTTGTATCTCTGCCTTGTACTCTTGTTATGTAAAGCAAAATGCTTCCTTAAGTGTTAGTTTTAAAATTTTTATGGGTATATCTTTGGTTACATATTTTGTCTGCTCCATAACATCATTCAGACAATTTTTCTTCTTCTTTCTTCTTTCCTTTTTTTCTTGTATTATTTTCTATACATACCTAGTCTGGTTTCTAAACTTATTTTAAAAAATATATTAAGACAGGGTCTTGTTATGTTGCAAGGCTGGTCTTCAACTCCTGGGCTCAAGTGATCCTCCCACTTTAGCCTCCCAAGTAGCTAGGACTACAGGCATGCACCACCATGCCTGGTTAAACTCATTTTTAAAAGGAGTTTCTTGACCAACTATTTGCACGATGGTACTGTAGTAATACTGTGTTCCAGTAATTTATCTTATGATCAAAACTTATATATACAACTAATTTTAGCCTTTGCTACTTTTCAGCCAACCAAAATTAGCAGATACAGAAATTGATGCTGAATATTTTACCTCCACCCTGCTTTATTGCAAGATTATTTTTTTCTTATAAAAATGAGTTGCCTGTAAAATTGTTCAGCCCTGTCTTCTCTGTTTTTCTCCATATTCCAATTGAAAAAAGGGACACTCTCATCTTGGCTGTCACAACAGACACAGAAAAGGCACTTTGAAGATGATTTTCCATGATTATTAACTGAAGATTCTATGGAAGCATGGAAATAAAAGTGTGATGGACACACTTCTGGTTTTCCTCTAACATTCCTGATACTCGTTTCAGTCTCCTTTTTTTTTTAAGATAGGGTTTTGCTCTGTTGCTGAGGCTGGAGTGCAGTGGCATGATCTTGGCTCACTGCAACCTCAACCTCCCTGGCTCAAGCAATCCTCCCATCTCAGCTTCCAGAGTAGCTGGGACTACAGGTGAAATGGCCTCATTGCCTGGGGTGGCACCAAAGTTCTTGGTCTCGTGGCTGAGGAAATCAAGGACATGGACAAACCAAGGGTGAGGTTAGAGCAGAAGTTTAATATGCGAAAGAAAGAGAACAGCTCTCTGCTGCAGAGAGGAGTCCCGAAAAGTGTTGTCCCTTCTACAGTTGAATTATAAGAAACTGATGAGGGCTGGGCATCTCATTTGCATAAGGCATGAATGTCTGGTAGCTCCACCCCAACCTTTTATTATGTAGGCGGGTCCTTGGCCTGAGCTACTCCATGTTGCTTATCTCTTTCCTACTGTGCATGTGCTTAAAAAAAGGGGAAGGTGAAGCCCCCGTGGTTGACGTGCGTGGCACCAGGTAACCCTTCCTATCGGTGCAGCTGCAGGCATACTCCATGCAAACTTCCAGCTTCCTTATCTGAGTATGTCCAAAACAGGAAAGGAATGTGCTTACTGGGACCCACCGTATGTCAGTGAAGCTTACTGATTACCCAGGAAGCTCCCCTTCTTTGCCGGAGCTGCTTCCTTATCTTTGTTTGCAGCCCGATCTTCCAGGCTGCTCTTTGTTAGAAGAGAAGTGATTTCTTGGGCTGCTTTTTGTTAGAAGGGAAGTTCTGCCAAGGACTCTTTGCCCTAACCATCTGCCTAACTAGTTTCTTTTTATCTCCTCTCTCACAGGCATGTGCCACCACATCAGCTAATTTTTGCATTTTTGGTGGAGATGGGGTTTCACCATTTGGGCCAGGCATGGGCCTACATGGGATTACAGGCATGAGCCATCGTGCCCTACCTCCTTTGTAAACTCACTTTGCTTTACTCAACCCTCAACAGTTAGGCCTAATTATTTGTTAAAAGGTGAACTAGCTGCTTTTGGCACGGTATGAAATTTCTATTAAAAGGAGGGCTAGTTTCTCCTACTCTTTTTTAATTTCCATATTTTGTGGAATCCTGCATTATAATCACGGAAAATCATTTTAAAAGTGCATTTTCTTCTGAATATTCGAGGTACATAATTAAGCATTTAAAAATTGACCATGCTCAAAAACTAAATGAATGAATAAAGAAGACAACAGGCCAGGCATGGTGGCTTATGCCTGTAATCCCAGTGCTTTGGGAGGCCAAGGCAGGCTGATCACCTAAGTTCAGGAGTTTGAGACCAGCCTGGCCAACATGGTGAAACCCCGTCTCTACTAAAAATACAAAAATTAGCTGGGTGTGGTGGCATGCGCCTGTAATCCCAGCTACCCAGGAGACTGAGGCAGCAGAATCACTGGAACCCGGGAGGCAGAGGCTGCAGTGAGCTGAGATCACGCCACTGCACACCAGCCTGGGCAACAGGGCAAGACTGTCTCAAAAAAAAAAAAAAAAAAAAAAAAGCAGAAGATAACAAAGAAACAGCAGTGTAATAGAAAAAAAAATTCCAGAGTAACAAGATTAAATGAATTTTTTTTTCTTTTTTTTTTTTTCAAGCAGAGTTTCACTCTTGTTGCCTAGGCTGGAGTGCAGTGGTACAATCTGGGCTCACTGCAACTTCTGCCTCCAGGGTTCAAGTGATTCTTCTGCCTCAGCCTCCCAAGTTGCTGGGATTACAAGCATGCGCCATCACGCCAGGTTAATTTTTGTGTTTTTAGTAGAGACAGGGTTTCACCATGTTGGCCAGGCTGGTCTCGAACTCCTGGCCTCAGGTGATCCACCTGCCTCAGCCTCCCAAAGTGCTGGGATTACAGGCGCGAGCCACCGTGCCCGGCTGAAAATGAATTTTTAAAATATTGTTATTTAATAAATGAAAGCTAAGCATAGTGCTATTCTTTAGAAAGCAATTCTTCTGTGAAAAACAGAATTGTTGACTCCAAGAAAACACAATATTATAAAGTAATATTTCCCAAAATAGGTTTCATTGAATACGATATTAATAGGTCTTAGGTGAAAAAAAGAATTCCCAGAGTAAACTAAGTAAATAAATATAGAATTAAAATTAAAGAGGTTTCTTTACTGCTTAATATGTTAATGGAGGATTTCCCAAACATATTCAACTAGGGAATAGCCTTTCCTAGCCAAAGCATCTTTCAGAACTAGTGATATGTCCCATGATTAGAGGTTAGTGAACTTTTTTTGTAAAATGACAGATAATACATATTTTAGGCCTTGCAGGTCATAGAGTCTTTGTTGCAACTACTCAGCTCTTTTGTTTCAGCACAAAAACCACCAGACACAAATAAATGGGTACAGCTATTTTTCTAAACAAACACCTGTTTTGTAAATAGAGTTTTATTAGCATTAACACTGAGTAACATTGTCAGTGTATCTTGGGAACATGGACAAGACCAAAAAATAGAGGAAGAGAAAGGAGAGAGGACAGAGTATAGTGACAGAGCATTCCTTTTTATGGAAAGTTTCACTAAAACCTATCAAGTGATACCTGAAACCAACTATATCCACTAGAGGGCACTAGGAGTGCAAGTTTGCATCAATGTTGTCCATACCCTTTGCCTTTAAAATGTTGAAATTAGCATTATATGAGGTAACACATAGCAGAGTTTGGAGGAGTTCACAAAGAAAAAATGTGGCCCGAGGAGGTGGCCAGATGATTGAAACTTATATACCATTTTAGGCTAAACAAAAGAAAGGGGGATTTGGGCTGGAGTTAGGGGTAAGTTCTGGGAAGGAGAGTGAAGGAAATGCATGGTAACTAAAAGTTGTTTTGTCATGCTGAGAAGAGCCTCTCAGGTGGTGTATCAGTTCGTTCTCACGCTGCTAATAAAGACATACCTGAGACTGGGTAATTAATAAAGGAAAAAGGTCTAATTGACTCACAGTTCAGCGTGGCTGGGGAGGCCTCAGGAAACTTACAATCATGGTGGTAGGGGAAGCAAACACGTTGTTCTTCACATGGCGGCAGCAGGAGAAGTGCTGAGCAAAAGGGGGCAAAGCCCCTTATACAACCATCAGGTCTCCCGTGAACTCACTCACTATCATGAGAACAGCATGAGAGGAACCACCCCCATGATTAGATTGCCTCCCACCTCGTCCCTTCCATGACACACAGGGATTATGGGAACTACAATTCAAGATGAGATTTGTGTGGGGACACAGCCAAACCATATCAGGTGGTAAGAGTTGTCTCCAGGAGCCTCTCTTCTTGGTATGGAGACATCTTTACAATGGAAATTTCCTTTATAAATATAAATATCCTTTATAAAAGGAAAATTTTATACTTTCCTTTTAGATAGGGGGAAGTAAAAAGCTTTTCCTGCATCTACTGGTTCTCAGTTGCCTATAACTCAAAATAATTCTTGTTAAAGTGGTATATTTTTTGTGGGGCATATTCTGGTACCTTTAAATTTCAAAATCGATATCAAGATTGATGTATCAAGTTTATAGAAAGTATTTGAATATTTTAAGAATTTAAAGGTAGGTTGTAATATTTTCTAAACAATAATACGTTTTTGGATGTGTGAGTTTACTTGCGAATAACAGGCTGTAATATAGTTTGGCTGTGTCCCCACCTAAAATCTTATCTTGAATTGTAATCCCCATAATCCCCATGTGTCAAGGGAGAGACCAGGTGGAGGTAATTGAATCACAGGGGCAGTTCCCCCCATGCTGTTCTTGTGATAGTGAGTGAGTTCCCATAAGATCTGATGGTTTTATAAGTGTTCGGTAGTTCCTCCTGTGTTCATTCTCCCTCCTGCTGCCTTGTGAAGAAGGTGCCTTGCTTCCCCTTCACCTTCCACCGTGACTGTAAGTTTCCTGAGGCCTCCCCAGTCATGCAGAACTGTGAGTCAATTAAACCTCATTCCTTTATAATTTACCCAGTCTCGGGGATTTCTTTACAGCAGTGTGAAAACAGACTAATACAGGCTGTCATCTCTGCAAACAAGACTGCCTTGGAACAGCTAGTATTGAAAGGTTCCTAAATCACACTACCCGGCTTTCAATCCATGGCTTTACTCCTTACCAAATATAAGACTTTGGGGCAGTAACTTAACCAGCCATCTGAGTTTTTTCATCTGTATAGTGTAGCAACAATAATTCCTATTTCAATCGGTCGTTTTGACGATCGGCTGACCTAATTCCATAAATTTCTTAGCTCAGTGACTGACAGTAATAAGTTCTCAAAAAATGTATCATTTTAAAACACGATTTACTTAAATTCCATTTGAACTTTGTAAGTCCCTCTAATAGATGTGATTTCAAATGGCTGTATGAAACCTAAATAATTCAAACTTAATTATAATTTTTAGAAGCCTAAAAATTATGTTGAGCCTTAAAGGAAATGTGACTGTGTGGTCTGAGCACATGCATGTGGCTGCAATTTCTGCTTCTCAGATTATAGATTCATTCTTTCTCGTTGTTCTTGTTCTGCAAATCAATTAGGAAAGACTAAATGGCGCCAGACATAAGACCTCCCCCTCCTGATGATGGCTAGCCTTTCCTCCTTTATTATCTTGCATCTAGCTCAGATCAGATGGTGCGGAAGACTCCATGATTGTTATATCCTCAATGTGGAATGTTCAATATACCTTTCCCAAAAAGAACACCACCTCAATTAATCAGATTACTGTAACTGTGTGCTAGCCTTGTGTGGAAAATGTTGAAACATCGTTAAGCTTCCCAAACCTTATTTATATAAATGACCCCCAAAACTTCTCCACTTTGGAGTACTGGCTTCCATTCTTTGGAATCTGTGTTCCTGGATGCCTATCCTTAAAATTTGTGCTTGACTAAACGCTACATTTAACCATATTTCTTGAATCTCTTTAAGGTCGACACTCTATAGCAACCACCGCACTATTTTAAGTTACCAATTCTGTTCAAGATTCTAGGCTTTATTTTGATTGTAAACTTGGGGCTTGTGCACATCAACTGTGAGATTTGTTTCTTTCATATCATTCCTTAATACTTAGAACAATGCAGGACACATCCTAGAAATTCTTGTTGAATTGAACAGAAGAAATGAACTGATGAATGAAATATTGGGTACCATAACTCTTTTGACCAATGCCCTCTGATCACTTTAAATCTCAAGAAGAGCCTCAATTTCAATAATTAAAATTTCCAAGAACTTTAATAACCAGCATTCTGAATTTCATAAAGTTAACATTGGCTTCTCTCCTGGGAAGCTTTCAGTTTGGGAGGAAGATGGCCAACTTCTCCATTTTTCTACTATGTGCTTCTCCTTCCTGTGTTAATATACTTGGCTGACTCTGAATCTTCCAGAATTTGGTAAAAGTACCTAAGTAGGAGTAGCAAGGGTGTAGGAACGCCTTACCTCACCGGTACTGTGATAACCTGGCATTGAATGTCTCTGGGCACCAGGGAATGTTTTGTGGGTTCTTGAGAGACCTCCCATTACTGGGAATCTTCGACAAGGTGGAAGCCACGTGTGGATGATAGAGCAACAATTTAGTAGAAGCCCATTGTCCCGATGATTGTGGAGTCTACATAGTTGCCTGGGACTGTCTATCTGGACTTTTGTGCAAAAGAAGTAAAGTTTAATTTTATTAAACCTATTGATTTTTTTTGCTGAACATACCCTAACTAATAAAACTATGTTGCCATTGCCAGTAAGGTGTGTTGTCCCCTCTGAGTGTTTAAGATCCTAGCAGGAAGCCATGTTGTTCATCATGTTATACCTATGGATTTTGTGCAGTGCCTGGGCATAGACTATATGTTCAAAAATATTTGTTTGATGAATAGATCAACCTGATATTTTTATAGGGGCAGGCTGGTTTGATGTGCCACATTTTATTATTGAAACCCAATTTTTAATACAGCAGTTAATTTGGCTGAGTTTAGTATTGTTATTGTTGACCACTTATCCCCTCAATTCTCGTCTCTCGGAGTCATTTTTTTTAATAATTTAAGTTCTGGGTACATGTGCAGAACGTGCAGGTTTGTTACATAGGTATACATGTGCCATGGTGGTTTGCTGCACCCATCAACCCCTCATCTACATTAGGTATTTCTCCTAATGCTATCCCTTCCCTTGCCCCCAACCTCCCGACAGGCCCCAGTGTGTGACGTTCCCCTCCCTGTGTCCGTGTGTTCTCATTGTTCAACTCCCACTTATGAGTGAGAACATGCAGTGTTTGGTTTTCTGTTCCTGTGTTAGTTTGCTGAGAATGACGGTTTCCAGCTTCATCCGTATCCCTGCAAAGGACATGAACTCATTCTTTTTTATGGCTGTATAGTATTCCATGGTGTATATGTGCCACATTTTCTTTATCCAGTCTATCGTTGATGGGCATTTGTCCCAGAATCTTTTTTTTTTTTTTTTTTGAGACAGAGTCTCACTCTGTCACCCTAGCTGGAGTGCAGTGGTGTGATCTCAGCTCACTGCAACCTCCCTTTCCTGGGTTCAAGCGATTCTCCTGCCTCAGCCTCCCGAGTAGCTGGGACTAGAGGTGTGCGTCACCACACCTGGCTAATTTTTGTAATTTTAGTAGAGATGGGGTTTCGCCATGTTGTTCAGGCTGGTCTCGAACTCCTGACCTGGTGATCTGCCCTCCTTGGCCTCCCAAAGTGCTGTGATTACAAGAGTGAGCCATCACACCTGGCCCAGAGGATGTTTTAGAAGTCTAGTCTTTGGGCTGGGCGCGGTGGCTCACACCTGTAATCCTAGCACTTTGAGAGGCTGAGGTGGGTGGATCACAAGGTCGGGAGATCGAGACCATCCTGGCTAACACAGTGAAACCCCATCTCTACTAAAAATACAAAAAATTAGCCGGGCTTGGTGATGCATGCCTGTAGTCCTAGCTACTCAGGATGCTGAGGCAGAAGAATCGCTTGAACGCGGGAGGCAGAGATTGCAGTGAGCCGACATCGCGCACTGCACTCCAGCCTGGGCAACAGAGTGAGACTTCATCTCAAAAAAAAAAAAAAAAAAAAAAAAGAAGAAGTCTAGTCTTTGACCAGGTTCCCCTCATCATCCACCAGGATACTCACAGCCGTCCTGGTTGTTCTTGTCTGGGCAGCCGCTGTGCTGGCTTCCAGGGTCACCTCTGGCCATTGGCAGGTAACAGGCTTCTCTTTGGCCACAGCTTTTTTCATGCTGCTTTGTCCTGACTGTGGCCAATCTAAGCCCTTCCTTAAGGCCCCAAAGCACAGCTAATACTATAAGCTGCAGCACTGAATAATAATTAAGCAAAGACTTGGGGTTAACAAGGACACCAACTACAGTCTGTTTTCTAAATGAGTAAAATTGCCCAAATAGCAAAATTTCCACATTGAAACAAAAGTTTAAATTTCAGTCTTCATTGTTCCATTTGTCTCAATGGGCTTTCACTGGCTGATTATGGGGCAACATAGATTCAAACTTTGGTTTCTAAAATATTTATAAAATATCTATTATAGAGGGCTGCAAGCAAACCTGCCTGACCTTCACTGTAGGGGGATATATTAGCTTTGTTATACTGGACAGGAAGCAACCAACTGTCAGTTTTAGAGAGAGACAGATCTCAACCTTCCAAGGCTGACACAAACATCCAGGAAAAGGTAGCCTGAAACAAAAGGGAAGTTAATGCTTTGGCTCACAAGAGATGCATAAATGTAAGAGCTTCATGAAGAATTATGTCCCAACAGAAAGCAGCCATTATATCCCTTGAAAATACCTTTGCACATCTGAGAAGCTTTTTTTTTTTGAGTAATATTAAGAGTAACAAAACAATTTCAGAATGCAACCCACTTGGAAAATTATCCTTAGAGTGAAATCTTAATGGAAAAAAAGTGTCATATCAAGAAATTGTTAAGATTGCTAGCCAAGAACCAAGGAGTAACGATAGCCTTAGAAACCATTTTTACATACATCCTCTAGTGTAACATCATAAACAGAAAATCTGTGCTAGACATTTATTTCTTGGTATTATACCACAACAGTCTGATGATAAGCAGAAATTATTTGCAGATCAAGACAATTGTTCTGCAGTCTGGATGTCCTCAGATGACTGATAAAGCAATTCTAGGGTTCCCAATATTCACACAAACTTTTCTCTTTGAGGAGGCTGATACCTGGTTCACAGCTTATTTCCTTTTTATTATTCACCATTTTGGCTTTCCAGGCATTCAAGATGTTCTATATTTAGTGTAACCGTTCCCCCTTATGAGATGGTGTGATATTATAAAGGATTTTTAACTCTTTGCAGGAAAATCAGTTTTACCTTTAGTCCCTTGTTTATGACAGGGATATCACAACTCTTATATTTTGTAGTATTTTTAATTATTTCTTTTATTTTTTTCTGGGATGGAATGGTATGATAGGAAACATACCATTTTAAAAAGAAGAAAAGCTGATCTTAATTGAAAAAATTAAACTCTGATTTATATTAACTTTTAAGTGATTGTAGGGTTGGGATTTAAAATTACATGTTCTCCATTTGTGCATTAGAAAATGTCATGTGTGTGTGATACTTCCTAGTTTATAACATTAAAATACACATGTGTGTAGTTAGTGATCCATAAAAAGAGCTACTTTGAAAATTAAAATTATTTGTAATGATCAAAACAATGTCCCACTAATAAAGTTTTATACAAAGGAAGCTCTTCAATTTGTTAATTTAAATTAAGTTCACATTTTCACCTGTTAAATTTTCTTTTTTTATTTTAATTTTTTGTTTATTTCTTTATTTTTATTATACTTTAAGTTCTAGGGTACATGTGCACAACGTGCAGGTTTGTTATATATGTATACATGTGCCATGTTGGTGTGCTGCACCCATTAACTCGTCATTTACATTAGGTATATCTCCTAATGCTATCCCTCCCCCCTCCCCCCAACCCATGACAGGCCCCGGTGTGTGACGTTCCCCTTGCTGTGTCCAAGTGTTCTCATTGTTCAGTTCCCACCTATGAGTGAGAACATGCAGTGTTTGGTTTTTTGTCCTTCCTATAGTTTTCTGAGAATGATGGTTTCCAGCTTCATCCATATCCTTACAAAGGACATGAACTCATCCTTTTTTAATGGCTGCATAGTATTCCATGGTGTATATGTGCCACATCTTCTTAATCCAGTCTATCATTGATGGACATTTGGGTTCGTTCCTAGTCTTTGCTATTGTGGATAGTGCTGCAATAAACATACGTGTGCATGTGTCTTTATAGCAGCATGATTTATATCCTTTGGGTATATACCCAGTAATGGGATGGCTGGGTCAAATGGTATTTCTAGTTCTAGATCCCTGAGGAATCGCCACACTGTCTTCCACAATGGTTGAACTAGTTTACAGTCCCACCAACAGTGTCAAAGTGTTCCTATTTCTCCACATCCTCTCCAGCACCTGTTGTTTCCTGACTTTTTAATGATGGCCATTCTAACTTGTGTGAGATGGTATCTCATTGTGCTTTTGATTTGCATTTCTCTGATGGCCAGTGATGATGAGCATTTTTTCATGTGTCTGTTGGCTGCATAAATGTCTTCTTTTGAGAAGTATATGTTCATATCCTTCACCCACTTTTTGATGGGGTTGTTTGATTTTTTCTTGTAAATTTGTTTAAGTTCTTTGTAGATTCTGGATATTAGCCCTTTGTCAGATGAGTAGATTGCAAAAATTTTCTCCCATTCTGTAGGTTGCCTGTTCACTCTGATGGTAGTTTCTTCTGCTGTGCAGAAGCTCTTTAGTTTAATTAGATCCCCATTTGTGTATTTTGGCTTTTGTTGCCATTGCTTTTGGTGTTTTAGTCATGAAGTCCTTGCCCATGCCTATGTCCTGAATGGTAATGCCTAGGCTTTCTTCTAGGGTTTTTATGGTTTTAGGTCTAAATTTAAGTCTTTAATCCATCTTGAGTTAATTTTTGTATAAAGTATGAGGAAGGGATCCAGTTTCAGCTTTCTACATATGGCTAGCCAGTTTTCCCAGTACCATTTATTAAATAGGGAATCCTTTCACCATTTCTTGTTTTTGTCAGGTTTGTCAAAGATCATATGGTTGTAGATGTGTGGTACTATTTCTGAGGGCTCTGTTCTGTCACCTGTTAAGTTTTCTTATAGTAGCTTTTATACTGTTGCCATTTTGAATGTTAAGAGATTAGCCTGCTTATGTAAATTTAATGTTAAATTTTTTCAAAAGAGAGAGAAGCCCAGGTGTTGCCAGACTAAGCCGGGCTGTCACTCCCAGGAGTCTTCATAAATGGTATTTACCTGGGCTGGTTCGTTGCTTTCAAGGAACTGTTCTAAAGCGTTTAATTCTCAGAAATAAATCTCTTCCTAGTTTTCTGTCAAAGCCAGAGATTTATTACTTGTATAGAGTAAGGTGAGCACACACATGCACACACACACACGCACACACACACACCAGCACAGTGTTGCTTTTGTAAGTTAATAGATGTGATACATTATCTGCTCACCTCAGTTAGTGTAATGACTGAAATCATGCTTCAGAAGCCTTTGCTATGGCCCTTGAAAGGGCATGCTCCCCTAAAAATCCTTTCTTCTTTTTCAAGAAGTAAAACCAGTGAGTGAATTAGGTCTTTTAGGGTATCTCAGGTGATGGGAGTTTATCATAGGAAACCAAAGGAAAGTCAAGAAGCAGAAGAAACCATCCCAGTTACTGAGCTTTCAATACTGTGGACCTAGTACGCCATTTTGCATCCGGGTATCACATCGGCAGCTCGTCTGTCTACTGCTCCACCATCGCTTCGGGTTCTAATGGTACTTCCATTTTAGTGCTGTTTCTGCTGCCAATCCCTCTAATGAATCTAGGTAATACTACCTTTGCTTAAATTTCTATCTTTCCCGTGGTCTCTACCTATGAGTTTACAGTTGTGAAGGGGTGGCCTGCCCCTCCACACCTGTGGGTGTTTCTCGTTGGGTGGGAAGAGAGACTGAGAAAAGAAAGAGACACAGAGACAAAGTATAGAGAAAGAAAAGTGGGCCCAGGGGACTGGCGCTGAGCATGTGGAGGACCCGCGCCGGCACTGGTCTCTGAGTTCCCTCAGTATTTATTGATCATTATCTCTACCATCTCGGAGAGGGGGATGTGGCAGGACAATAGAGTAATAGTGGGGAGAGGGTCAGCAGGAAAACATGTGAACAAATGTCTCTGTGTCATAAACAAGATGAGAAAATGTGCTGTGCTTTGATGTGCACATACATAAACATATCTGGTGCATTAAAGAGCAGTATTGCCACCAGCATGTCTCACCTCCAGCCTTAAGGCGGTTTTCTCCTATCTCAGTAGATGGAATATACAATCGGGTTTTACACAGAGACATTCCATTGCCCAGGGGCAAGCAGGAGACAGATGCCTTCCTCTTACCTCAACTGCAAAGAGGCCTTCCTCTTTTAATAATCCTCCTCAGCACAGACCCTTTACGGGTGTCAGGCTGGGGGACGTTCAGGTCTTTGCCTTCCCACAAGGCCATATTTCAGACTATCCCATGGAGAGAAACCTTGGACAATACCTGGCTTTCCTAGGCAGAGGTTCCTGCAGCCTTCCGCAGTGTTTTGTGTCCCTGGGTACTTGAGATTAGGGAGTGGTAATGACTTTTAACAAGCATGCTGCCTTCAAGCATTTGTTTAACAAAGCACATCCTGCATAGCCCTAAATCCATTAAACCTTGAGTCCACACAGCACATGTTTCTGCGAGCACAGGGTTGGGGGTAGGGTTACAGATTAACAGCATCTCAAGGCAGAAGAATTTTTCTTAGTACAGAACAAAATGGAGTCTCTTATGTCTACTTCTTTCTACATAGACACAGTAACAGTCTGATCTCTCTTTCTTTTCCCCACAGTTTTCTCTCTGAGAGTCTCTCAGGTTTTGCTGCTCAGGATTGTTTTCTTTTCTTTTTTTTTTCTTTTCTTTTGTTTTGTTTTTGAGACAGAATCTTGCTCTGTTGCCAGGCTGGAGTGCAGTGGCACAATCTTGTCTCACTGCAACCTCTGCCTCCCGGGTTCAAGCGATTCTTCAGCCTCAGTCTCCTGAGTAGTTGGGATTACAGGCACCTGCCACCACACTTGGCTGATTTTTGTATTTTTAGTAGAGACGGGGTTTCACCATGTTGGCCAGGCTGGTCTCGAACTCTTGACCTCAGGTGATCCACCCGCCTTGGCCTCCCAAAGTACTGGGATTACAGGCATGAGCCACCGCGCTGGGCCAGGACTCTGTTTTTTATCCATGTATGTCACCTTCGGACACCCCAAGGGGAAAATCTGATGGGGGGTTTTCATGCACGTCCGTGCGAAGAGACCACCAAACAGGCTTTGTGTGAGCAACATGGCTGTTTATTTCACCTGGGTGCAGGTGGGCTGAGTCCGAAAAGAGAGTCAGTGAAGGGAGATGGGGTGGGGCTGTTTTATAGGATTTGGGAAGGTAAAGGAAAAAGGGGGGTTGTTCTCTGGTGGGCAGGAGTGGGGGGTCACAAGGTACTCGGTGGGGGAGCTTTTGAGCCAGGAGAAGGAATTTCACAAGACAATGTCATCAGTTAAGGCAGGAACAGGCCATTTTCACTTCTTTTGTGGTGGAATGTCATCGGTTAAGGCAGGAACCGGCCATCTGGATGTGTATGTGCAGGTCACAGGGGATATGATGGCTTAGCTTGGGCTCAGAGGCCTGACATTCCTGTCTTCTTATATTAATAAGAAACATAAAATGAAATAGTGGTAAAGTGTTGGGACGGTGAAAATTTTGGGGGGTGGTATGGAGAGATAATGGGCGATGTTTCTCAGGGCTGCTTTGAGCGGCATTAGGGGCGGCGTGGGAACCTAGAGTGGGAGAGATTAAGCTGAAAGAAGATTTTGTGGTAAGGGGTGATATTGTGGGGTTGTTAGAAGGAACATTTGTCATTTAGAATTATTGGTGATGGGCTGGATACGGTTTTGTATGAATTGAAAAACTAAATGGAATAAGAGAAGGAGAAAAACAGGTATAAAAGGTCTAAGAATTGGGAGGACCTAGGACATCTGATTAGAGAGTGCCTAAGGAGATTCAGCATAGTCCTGCCAGCAAAGATTATTTATTTACTTCAAGAGTTCAGAGTGGCAGTTTAGGGATAGCACCAGGAGATATCAGCTGTGATGGCTTGGAGAAACAGTGTAAACCGGCAGTGTAAACAAGAGCAGGGCATGTGTGAGTAGTTGAGAACGGTGAATAGGAGTATGACTAGACAGAAGATAGTAGGGATGACAAGTTTTTTTGGGGCACAGTCTAAGTTGGTCTGGTGTCTGGAATGAGACTGGGGCCTAATAAAAAGGAGCGTCTATACAAGAGCTTAAATGGGCTGTACCTTGTAGCATTCTGAGGACAGGTCTGACTTCTGAAAAGGGAAAGTGGTAAAAGTATTGTCCAGTCCTTTTTAAGTTGGTGGCTGAGCTTGGTGAGGTGTGTCTTTAAAAGACCATTAGTCCGTTCTACCTTTCCTGAAGACTCAGGACTGTAAGGGATATAAAGGTTTCACTGAATACCAAGAGCCTGAGAAACTGCTTGGGTGATTTGTATAGTAAAGGCTGGTCCATTATCAGACTGTACAGAGGTGGGAAGGCCAAACCAAGGAATTATATCTGACAGAAGGGAAGAAATGACCTCGGTGGCCTTCTCCAACCCTGTGGGAAAGGCCTCTACCTATCCAGTGAAAGTGTCTACCCAGACCAGAGGTATTTTAGTTTTCTGACTCGAGGCATGTGAGTAAAGTCAATTAGCCAGTCCTGGGCAGGGGCAAATCCCAGAGCTTGATGTGTAGGAAAGGGAGGGGGCCTGAACAACCCCTGAGGGGTGGTAGAATAGCAGATGGAACGCTGAGAAGTGATCTCCTTGAGGATAGATTTCCATGATGGAAAGGAAATGAGAGGTTCTAAGAGACGAGCTAGTGGTTTGTACCTAAATGGAAGAGGTTATGAAATTGCAACAGACTAGAATGGGCCTGTGAGGCTGGAAGGAGATATTTTCCTTGGTCTAAGAACCATTTGCCTTGTGTGGGAAGAGATTGATAGGTGGAAGTTTCCGCAGGGGAGTAGGTGGGAGTGACCGATGTGAAGGAGAAAAACTGGCCATGAGGGACAGAAGTTGGAGAGCTAGCTGCTTGTCTAGCCACCTTATCAGCATAAGCGTTGCCTGGAGCAATGGGATCTGACACCTTTTGATGCCCCTTGCAGTGAATGACCCCAGCTTCCTTTGGAAGTAAAGCAGCCTTGAGTAGAGTTTTTATTAAAGAGGCATTAATGATGGAGGACCCTTGTGTAGTGAGGAAACCTCTTTCAGCCCATATGACCGCATGGTGGTGCAGAATATGAAAGGCATATTTAGAATCAGTATAGATATTGACGCGTAGTCCTTTTGCAAGAGTGAGGGCTTGAGTTAAGGCAACTAGTTCAGCTTGCTGAGAGGTAGTGGAGGAGGGAAGAGCGGTAGCCTCAATGATAGATGTGGAAGATACTATAGCATAGCCTGCCTTTGCTGGTGAGTGGCGATTAGGCCTGGTGGAACTGCCATCAATAAACCAAGTGTGATCAGGGTGAGAAACAGGGAAGAGGGAAATGTGGGTAAATGGGGTGAATGTCAGGTGGATCAGAGAGATGCAGTCATGAGGGTCAGGTGTGGTATCTGGAATGATGTGGGAGGCCGGGTTGAAGTCTGGGCCAGGAACAATGGTAATTGTGGGAGACTCAACAAAGAGTGAGTATAGCTGAAGGAGCTGGGGAGCAGAAAGTATATGTGTCAGGTGTGAGGAAGCAAATAGATTTTGGAAGTTATGAGAAATGTAGAGAGTGAGTTGAGCATAGTTTGTGATTTTTAGGGCCTCTAAAAGTATTAAAGCAGCAGCAGCCACTGCACGCAGACATGAGGGCTAGGCTAAAACAGTAAGGTTAAGTTATTTGGACAGAAAGGCTACAGGGTGCGGTCCTGGCTCTTGTGTAAGAATTCTGACCGCACTAACCATGCCTAGGAAGGAAAGGAGTTGTTGTTTTGTAAGGGATTGAGGTTTGGGAGATTAATTGGACACGATCAGCAGGGAGAGCACCTGTGATTTTATGATGAATTATGCTGAGATAGGTAACAGATGAGGATGAAATTTGGGCTTGACTGAAGTAATGGGGGCTGTCTGTGAAGCCTTGTGGCAGTACAGACCAGGTAATTTGCTGAGCCTGATGGGTGTCAGGGTCAGTCTAAGTGAAAGCGAAGAGAGGCTGGGATGAGGATGCAAACGAATAGTAAAGAAAGCATGTTTGAGATCTAGAACAGAATAATGGGTTGTAGAGGGAGGTACTGAGGATAGGAGAGTATATGGGTTTGGCACCGTGAGGTAGATAGGCAAAACAATTTCGTTGATAAGGCACAGATCCTGAACTAATCTGTAAGACTTGTCCGGTTTTTGGACAGGTAAAATGGGGGAATTGTAAGGAGAGTTTATAGGTTTTAGAAGCCCATGCTGTAGCAGGCCAGTGATAACAGGCTTCAATCCTTTTAAAGCATGCTGTGGGATGGGATATTGGCGTTGAGCGGGGTAAGGGTGATTAGGTTTTAATGGGATGGTAAGGGGTGCATGATCGGTCGCTAAGGAGGGAGTAGAGGTGTCTTATACTTGTGGGTTAAGGTGGGGAGATACAAGGGGAGGATGTGAAGGAGGCTTTGAACAGGGGGAAAAGGCAGCAATGAGGTGTGGCTGTAGCCTAGGAAGAGTCAGGGAAGCAGATAATTTAGGTAAAGTGTCTCGGCCTAATAAAGGAACTGGGCAGGTGGGGATAACTAAAAAGGAGTGCTTAAAAGAGTATTGTCTAAGTTGGCACCAGAGTTGGGGAGTTTTAAGAGGTTTAGAAGCCTGGCCGTCAATACCCACAACAGTTATGGAGGCAAAGGAAACAGGCCCTTGAAAAGAAGGTAATGTGGAGTGGGTAGCCTCTATATTGATTAAGAAGGGGATGGACTTACCCTCCACTGTGATAGTTACCCAGAGTGTCTGTGATGGTCCTGTAGGCTTCGGAGGCGATCGGGCAGTGTCAGTCTTCAACTGCTAAGCCGAGATCTGGGAAGGAGTCAGTCAGAGAGCCTTGGGCCAGAGTTCAGGGGCTCTGGGAGTGGCTGCCAGGTGAGTTGAACAGTCTGATTTTCAGTGGGCTCCCACACAGATGGGATGTGGCTTAGGAGGAATCCCGGGCTGTGGGCATTCCTTGGCCCAGTGGCCAGATTTCTGGCACTTGTAGCAAGCTCCTGGGGGAGGAGATTCTGGAGGTACCCCTGGAAGCTGCGGTTCAGGCATTTGGAGTTCTTGTGTGCTGGAGATGTGGCTGGGGTTTGTCTCACAGTGGAGGCAGGTAATTGCAACTCAGAAATACGTTGCTACTTGGCTGCCTTTACTCTATTATTGTACACCTTGAAGGTGAGGTTAATTAAGTCCTGTTGTGGGGTTTGAGGGCTGGAATTTGATTTTTGGGGTTTAATGTCAGGAGTGGATTGGGTAATAAAATGTATATTGAGAATAAGACGGCCTATTGACCTTTTAGGGTCTAGGGCTGTAAAGTGTCTCAGGGTTGCTGCCGAACGAGCCGTGAACTTGGCTGGGTTTTTCATATTTGATGAAAGAGCCTAAATGCTAACTGATTTGGGAGAGGTTGGATAAAGAAAAAGGAGCAATAACCTTGACTATGCCTTTAGCTTCAGCCACCTTTTTAAGAGGAAATTGTTGGGCAGGCGGGGAAGAACTAGTCGCAGAACGAAACTGTAAGCCGGACCCGGTGTGAGGAGGAGAGGTGATAAAAGGAATATAGGGTGGAGGAGCGGAGGCTGAGGAAGAATTGGGACCTAGCTCGGCCTGGTGAGGAGCAGCCTGGGGAGGAGGGGAAAGGTCAGATGGGTCTGTAGAAAGGGAAGATTAGAAAGACTCAGTGGTGCTTGGGGTTGGGACTGAGGGGACAGGTGGGAGGGAAAGAAGGAAGATTTGGGACGAGTTGCACTGGGCACAGAGACTAGGGAGGGACTGATGTGTAAAAGAATGCCTGGATGTCAGGCACCTCATACCATTTGCCTATTTTTCGACAAAAATTATTTAGGTCTTGTAGGATGGAGAAATCGAAAGTGCCGTTTTCTGGCCATTTAGAATCACTGTCGAGTTTGTACTGGGGTCAATCGGCATTGTAGAAGAAAATAAGGCATTTAGGTTTTAGGTCAGGCGAGAGTTGAAGAGGTTTTATGTTCTTATGAACACAGGCTAAGGGAGAAGAAGGAGGAATGGAGGGTGGAAGGTTGCCCATAGTGAAGGAGGCAAGTTTAAAGAAAAGGGAGAGTAGAGACATGGAGGGAAGTGGTTCGGGGGTTCTTACCCTCCAGAAAAGTGGGAAAGGGGTTGGGGCACAGAGATATGAGGTCGGGGCATGGAAATAAGGGATCATGGCACAGAGATATAAGAGGTTGGGCTGCGGAAATAAGGGATCGGGGCACAGAGATATAAGAGGTTGGAGCACGGAAATAAGGGATTGGGGCACAGAGATACAAGGTTGGGGTACTTGCCCTTCCCCCAGAAAAGTGGGACTTGCCACTAAGAGTGAAGGAGAAGGGGTTGGGGGTTTCTTGCCCCCCAGAAAGGCGGAGAAGGGGTAGAGACATGGAGAGAAGGGGTTGAGGTACTTGCCCCTCCCCTAGAAAAGCGGGACTTGCTGCTAAGGGTGAAGGACAAAGGCAGGTGTCCCTGCGTGGTCTGACACCTCTGAAACATGGGTGAATAATCAGAGAGGTGACCCTGCAATTATTAAACACCAAGGGAAGGCTGCCTTCCCAGTCTGTGACTGGCGCCGGAGTTTTGGGTCCACGGATAAAACGTGTCTCTTTTGTCTCTACCAGAATATGAAAGGAATTGAAATTAAGAGAAGGGAGAGATTGAAGAGTGGAAAGGAGAAAGTGGTTGAGGGACAGTGAGAGAGGTTGGAGAAGAGAGTAAGAAGAGGCCGCTTACCCAATTTAAAATTGGTGAGATGTTCCTTGGGCTGGTCGGTCTGAGGACCTGAGGTCGTAGGTGGATCTTTCTCACGGAGCAAAGAACAGGAGGACAGGGGATTGATCTCCCAAGGGAGGTCCCCGGATCCGAGTCACGGCACCAAATTTCATGCGCGTCCATGTGAAGAGACCATCAAACAGGCTTTGTGTGAGCAACATGGCTGTTTTTTTCAACTGGGTGCAGGTGGGCTGAGTCCTAAAAGAGAGTCAGTGAAGGGAGATGGGGTGGGGCTGTTTTATAGGATTTGGGTAGGTAAAGGAAAAAGGGGGGTTGTTCTCTGGCGGGCAGGAGTGGGGGTCACAAGATACTCAGTTGGGGAGCTTTTGAGCCAGGACGAGCCAGGAGAAGGAATTTCACAAGACAATGTCATCAGTTAAGGCAGGAACAGGCCATTTTCACTTCTTTTGTGGTGGAATGTCATCAGTTAAGGCAGGAACCGGCCATCTGGATGTGTATGTGCAGGTCACAGGGGATGTGATGGCTTAGCTTGGGCTCAGAGGCCTGACAGGTGTCTTCCTCACAGCCCTGTTGTGAAGAAGTCTCAGGCCACTTCGTATGTCCCTTTGTGTTCTGATTGTGGGTTTCCAAACTTGGTTAATCGTCAGAATCATGTGGTGGTATTTTATAATATAGAATTCATAACCCTTTCTTGGGAAATTTGATCCTGTAGCTCTGGGCTTGTTCCTACAAGACTGGTTTATAAGAAATGCTCTAGATGTTTCTGGAATACTGCATTAGATGGCTATATTTGTGTCAGGCATGCATTTCTGGTCTAAATGGTTATGTTTAGATTGTAGCGTCAACTACCCAAAGAACAAGGGAACCTTGTTTTGCTGCTATCCCAAGAAGAGAGGGTAACTGGCAGGCCCTCTGAGGGCCAGCACCATGTTGGAAATAGGTGGTATATTAGAAACAGAGTAAAGCCCATCACAGGAGTTGAATTTCAGACTTGGCTCATGGTGCATGAAAGTTTGAGTTAATTGTGCTTCTGACATTTTGATAAATGAGCCATATTGTCTGGAACTCAACTCATTTGTTGCGACTTCTGTCTGGTAGCCTGCATGTCTACAACGTTTCAGTTCAGAGCAAGCTCCGCTGTATACTCTATAGAAATATGACCTGTAATGCATGCTCATGGGAAATTTAGACATGGGGGTTAACAAAATTAACAACGTTGTTTTTAAAAATATTGAATATAATATAGTTACCAACTCAGTGGGATTCCTTTGAAAGACAAAAATATTATCTTCACTTGTAGGTGATGTTTTCTTTCCTGCATAAAGACTAGAGAGTGAAACACCTATTACCTCTATGTAGAAGATTCTGTTTGTGGGTAACGTGTTAACTGACCAAACATACTAGTTGGCAGTATGTTTGAATGAGAATGTTAAAATGAGAATGGCCATGTTTCAGGAAGTGAGAAGTTGTAGTCAGCTTTATATTTACTGGCTAATGGAGCCTTGAAATAAAACATGATCTGGCTGGTATTTATTGAAGCTGTATTTAGGGGCTGGCATGAGGGAAGCATTTATTTGTATTCTTTTTGTTGCGAGTGAGAAAACCAAATCAGTTCTAATCAGAAGTAATTGGAAACATGGCTATCAACAGCTCGAAACCCCTTACATTTTATAGTTTCTATATGAGTCTACATATCTATATTATATATATCTATACACATTCTATATGATTCTCTGTACCTATCTGATTATACCATCATGTTGATTCTAGAATCTCTAGATTCTGTATATGATTCTTTCTTGATACCAAGATCTCAGATCCCAGGAATGGGCCACACTGGCCTCACCTGAGGTAAGTCTGAACCCCTGACCAATCCACTGTGGCCAAGGAGCAGAAGCAGGGAGCATGAATGTTCTCAGAAAAAGGAAGGTAGAGGTGAGGGGGAGAATGTGGAGGGAAGGCTAAAAAAGGACATCTGGGGGACATCCAGAAATAAAGGAGGAGAAAAGAAGTGCAGTGACATAGAGGAGAAGAGAGTCAAAACACTCTGACAGCAATACCAGGCAGTGCATTCTCACAGCAGTGGAACTTCACCGGCTGGGCTTCGTCCACAGGCCATACAGAGCAGAGGTGCTTTGTTGTTGTTGGTGGTGATGTTGATAGTGATAAGCAGCTATTAGTTCATCTTATTGTGTTAGGCTCTCAGTGATTATGTATTTATGGAGGAAGAGAGATCTAAAGAATTGCTTAGCTTAGACCACTGCAGCTCTCTGAAGCGGGAGAATACTGCAAAGGAAAATTGAATAAAGGCAATGAGGGTGGTCAAAGAGAACTGATGGGGAAAAGAGGCAAGAGAGAATTGGACAGTGGGGCTGGGACAGGGAACCGTTCTTCCCTCTACTCCCTTCATCTCTTTCCCCCAATGCCAACCTTGAGACGGAAGATGGGAGACTCTTATCTTCTCCATTTTTCTCTAGTATCTTCAGAATAGGAATTTTCTGTTTTTCCTTCAAATCCCTCCCTTCCCCATGCTTTGTACGGTGAAGTGGCATTTAACATGGAAAAGATTTTGGGATTTTGGTGTTTTGGGTGGGACTGAAAAAAGAAAATGCATGTTGTTGGTTTCATAGAATTGGCAACAGGATCTGGGCTTTAAGAGAAATGGATGAAGAGGATGTGGAAGTTTCTTTTAATGTTAACCTGCCTGCTCCCCAGGGTAGGGACAACAGCCCTGTGTTCTTGCTGGAAGACAAGAGGATAATTGGTACTACCATTGTGAAACAATTAGGCAGCTGAGTATGTGATCAGAAAAATAGAAATAGCAGTTTAAAACACTAAAAGTATTGAATAGAAACTAGACATTTCTGATTCCATTTTAAAAAACCATCTCAATTCGTTTTGGGTTCTGATTCCATTTTTAAAAACCATCTCAGTTGCATTTTCCAAGTAGATTCCCAGTGAAAAGAGATATTTCTAACTGTAAGTGTTGAAATTGGCTTTCTGTATCCAATTAGTCCAGTTTGAGCCTGCATGTTGTAACACAATATTCTCTGGGCCTAATCACCTCTGTGTGAACAAACATTGAGATTCCACAACTGCACAGCAGAGGGCCAAAGGCTGGAATATTTTGGAGTAACTCTGAGGCTGTTCTTCACCACCCCTTTTCCTACAATATCAAGAAGGACATAAAAAGACTTTGAAAACAAGATCTATTCAAAATGGGCATAAATAATAGAGTGTGGTTTGGAGCTATAGACTTGCTTTGCTTTATGTAATAAATGGATGGTTCCATTTAAAGTAAATAATAATTGTTGATTTATTGCACAAACTTTTTTAGAAAAAAATAGAGACAGGATCTTGCTGTGTTGCCTAGGCTCATCTTCAACTACTGGGCTCAAGCAGTCCTCCCATCTAAAGCTCCCAAGGTGCTGGGATTACAGGCGTGCGCCACCACGCCCGGCCCTGTACAAACATTTTAAAGATAATTAGTTGTATTTCTCATTGATCTGTGAATTAGTCAGGGTTCTCTTGGAGGGACAGAACTAATAGGATATATATATATCTATATATGTGTGTGTTTATATAGATGCAGATATAGATATATAAAGGGGAGTTTATTAAGTATTAACATACATGATCACAAGGTCCCACAATAGGCTTTCTGCAAGCTGAGGAGCAAGGAGAGCCAGTCTGAGTCCCAAAACTGAAGAACTTGGAGTCCAATGTTCAAGGGCAGGAAGCATCCAGAATGAAAGCTGTAGGCTGGGAACCTAGACTCGTCTTCTCCTTTTCACGTTTTTCTGCCTGCTTTATATTTGTTGGCAGCTGATTAGATTGTGCCTACCAGATTAAGGGTGGATCTGCCTCCCCCAGCCCACTGACTCAAATGTTAATCTCCTTTGCCATTTCTCCTTCCATGTAAAGTGCACAACCAGGTGTACTGCTCAAAGTTCTGCCCCCAGGAAGATTTCCCTTCACCGCTGTCCTTCAGGGATGTCCTAGAAAGGGGCTATAATGCTGCAGCTGTCCACTTTTGGGTGGTACCTGCATATCGTACAGAACCATCTGTGAACCAGGCCCTAGTTTTCTCTTCCTCTGTCACCTGATCATAGGGAACTCCCCATGAGGCCATCAGTTCAGACTGGGGAAGAGAAGGCAGGGTGGCAGGAGTGGAGACCATGGGGATTTGAGCCACCTTCTCATGTAACTTACTTGTGCCTTTGGGACCTGCTGGAGACCAGTTACATATATACCACTTCCATTTGATGATGGAATGCTGCTGTGCACAACCCACTTTATGGCTAGATGGGTCACAAAGCACCCAGTTCATGATGGGCAGTTCAGGTCACATGGTGACTTGATGACCCATAGTGAAACATTCAGTTTCTTTTTTTTTTTTTTTTGAGACGGAGTCTCGCTCTGTCGCCCAGGCTGGAGTGCAGTGGCAAGATCTTGGCTCACTGCAAGCTCTGCCTCCTGGGTTGATGCCATTCTCCTGCCTCAGCCTCCCAAATAGCTGGGACTACAGGCGCCCGCCACCACGCCCAGCTGATTTTTTTTTTGTATTTTTAGTAGAGATGGCGTTTCACCATGTTAGCCAGGATGGTCTCGATCTCCTGACCTTGTGATCCGCCCGTCTCGGCCTCCGAAAGTGCTGGGATTACAGGCATGAGCCACAATGCCCGGCCAAACATTCAGTTTCCACCAAAGCCCAGTAACAGGCCAAGAGCTGTCTCTCAAAAGGAGAGTAGTTATCTGCAGAAGATGGCAGGGCCTTGCTCCAAAATCCTAGAGGCCTCCACTGTGATTCACCTATGGAGGCCTGCCAAAGGCTCCAAACAGCATCGCTATCTGCCACTGACACCTGAAGCACCATTGGATCTACTGGGTCACATGGCCCAAGTGGCAGAGCAGCTTGCACAGCAGCCTGGACCTGTTGCAGAGCCTTCTCCTGTTCTGGACCCCACTCAAAACTAGCAGCCTTTCGGGTCACTCGATAAATGGGCCAGAGTAACACACCCAAATGAGGAATGTCTTGTTTCCAAAAATCCAAATAGGCCCACTAGGCATTGTTCTTCTAGTCACTGACTAGGCCAGTCTCTCCTTTTCACGTTTTTCTGCCTGCTTTATATTCGCTGGCAGCTGATTCGATTGTGCCCACCAGATTAAGGGTGGATCTGCACCCCCCAGCCCACTGACTCAAATGTTAATCTCTTTTGGCAACACCCTCACAGACACACCCAGGATCAATACTTTGTATCCTTCAATCCAATCAAGTTGGCACTCAGTATTAACCATCACAATCTGCAATGGGGAAACTTCCTACATTTTCCTGCCTCAGCTTCTTTTGCAAGTACAATAGTTTGCTTTCCCCAGTTTAATCATTCCACCTTGCCTATGTATAGATTCTTTTATACATAATTTTTTTTTTTTTTTTTTTTACTTTAATAGAGACAGGGTCACTAGGTTGCCCAGGCTGGTCTCAAATTCCTTGGCTCAAGCCATTCTCCCACCTCAGCCTCCCAAAGTCCTGGGATTACAGGCATAGGCCACTGTGCCTGGTCCTTTTTTCCCCTAGGTTCACAGAGACACAGATCCTGTCTTAAGGTTGCTAGCACGGAAAGGCAAATGAGAGGTAAAGTGACTCAACTCACTCATATAAATTCACCTTGAATTGTAACTCACCTTGTGTTTAAAGCTGTGTTTATAAAAAGCCAAAGGGTACAAAGGAGTTAATATCTGTGATGTGATCCAAAGTTGGCTCTGGATAATTATTTACTTTGATTGCAGATTCTGCTTTACATGTTTAAGCAATATTCTAAAGAGTATCATATTATCAGAAGACAAATCCATGATCCAGCCTTCCCATTCACTCCTTGGGCAAGTCCTTAATCTATATATATTTAAATTTTCTAATTAAATACAAGATGATAAATATCTAATTATATTTACTTTTGTGGACTGATTTAAAATTTTGAAAACAGGCTGGGCGCGGTGGCTCACGCCTGTAATCCCAGCACTTTGGGAGGCCAAGGCAGGCAGATCACGAGTTCAGGAGATTGAGACCATGGTGAAACCCCGTCTCTACTAAAAATACAAAAAATTAGCCGGGTGTGGTGGTGGGCACCTGTAGTTCCAGCTACTCAGGAGGCTGAGCCAGGAGAATGGCGTGAACCCGGGAGGTGGAGCTTGCAGTGAGCCGAGATCGTGCCACTGCACTCCAGCCTGGGTGACAGAGTGAGACTCCGTCTCAAAAAAATAAATAAAAATAAAGTAAAATAAAATATTGAAAACAATGAGAAGTATAAAAAGGCCTAAGACGTTTCTAAAACGGCCTAAGAATCTAAAATTATTTTCCTATTCTTCAAAATACATTGTGAGGTTAAGGAGACTGCATTAAGTTAGCTGAATTCATTTATTACGTTTATTATATATTTATTATAGTTAATTACACAGCAACATATTTATGTTAAATTCCCAAATATATTGCTAAAATTATATTTTCCAGAAAATACATCCTGATCCTCCAGATGGACATGTGATTTGCCACATGTCCTTGTTGAGGCTCAGAACACAATACCCAAAGTATGGTGTCTTGGCATGCTGAGTACTTTGAACTAAAGGAGATTGGAAGGTCTCAAAAGAAGGTCTTCCTGATCTTTTCCTGGCCTCCCATCTTTCTCCCCTCCTTTTCCCACCAAGTGAGTCATAGAAAGCAATATTCCCCTTTCCCAAGGGGAGTCATAGAAACTAGAACTGCTGTTACCCACAGCAAGTCATAAAACCTAGAAAGGTCACTCTAATCTCCCTTTGCCCATGAAGACCCTCATGTGACAAGTGTCCTGTCCTATACCCAGAGGAAAGGAATGCCCCACAGAGAGGCCAAGAAGAATCTGCATCAGTCTTGCTGGGTCCCCCTGAGTCTATTACCATTAGATCACACCCTTTGTCTAACCACATTTCACACAGCTGTCCATTCTTCATCAAACCTAAGCAAAAAAACAGACAGTTTTCTCTGGGTCTTTGAGTCTTCATTTCCGAAGGCTCCCATGTCATGTAAAACTTTAAGTAAATTTGTTGTGCTTTTCTCTTGTTAACTGTCTCTTGTTATAGGAGTGTTGACACGACCCTTAATGATGAGTGAGGAACGGGATGACTGCCTTTCTAACCCCACATTCTCAACCATTCATTGAAAAAAACTTTCTGTAGTTTAGTCATTTTTCTCAGCAGTCTGGACTTGCATAGCATGATGGATTTTAACAGTTTGATTTTCAAAATTTAACCTAATTTCCCCATTGCAGGGAACCCTGACAACATTGATTTGCTGGCAAAATGAAAACAAAAATTACACCATTTTAGAGACAACGCTCTGCTATCCCTTGATCAGAGCTTGTTACACTTCTGATTGTCCCACTAAGCTTTCTAATTGACCTTTTTTTTTTTAGTGAAATAAACTTGAATTATATTTTGTCACACATCAAACCCTATTCTGACCCTTGAAGATGTTGTCTTCTTATTGTATTTACTGGAATTTAACTGTATGAATAAGTAATCCACTGATTTATGTGAGAAAATCTTTGATATTTGGATAATTTTCCAGTAATGACATCAACTAATTTTTTATATTCTATTGTCTAAAATAAAATACTTAAAGACTTTAGGTTTCTCCAAATATTTTATAGACCAAATAGAGCTAAATGTATTCATTTGTTCTAGCAAATAAAATGCTATGAGAATAAAAATTGATACATTAGACTTCATTTAGGTTGTTGTGAGAATTATTTAACATATATTTTATTATTTTACATGTATAAATTAAAATATGTAAGGTATTTAATATAGGCTCTGGCACATATAGGCTCTTAATATATGATAGATACTTTTAGTTATTATTAAATGACTCCTAGAGCTAAGTGTCCAAGGTCATACAGGTTGTCAGTAGCCAACCAAGTTTAGAATTCAGATCTGCTGATTCCAGTCCTCATGCTTCCCACCTCACCATGATGACTTTCTGTTGGCTCCTGGGACAAGCCCCCGCTTCACCTGCTGAGAAAATGAAGTCATAGAATAGGAGCTCAGCCTAAGCGAGGCCTGAGAGTGCCTGGCCCACACTTCCGCTGGGACAGGCGGATAAGACCACAATTAGTTCAGAATTTGAATTTTATTATGGTGGGTACCAGGACCCTCTCTCCCAAAAGTCTGGGACCACTCTCAGGTTTCAGAAATAGAAACAAAATTCTAGGCCCACTCACCAACTGAATGGATCCCCCACTTGCCCAAGGGGACCCCAGAGAAAGCTTGGAAGCTGAGTTCCTAGCCATGATGAGATGAGAGATTGAACATCCCTCATTATACCTCCTTCCTTGCTGACGTCATTAGGGCTTTCTTCCCTGATGGCTAAACAGAAACTAGCCTTTTTGGTTTTTAATTTTTAAAAAATGTTTAAATTTTTATGTATTTATTTAAAGTTTTTAAAAAATACAAGACAGGGTCTTGCCATGTTGCCCAGGCTAGTCTCAAACTCCTAGGCCCGAGCCATCCTCCTGCCTCAGCCTCTCCAAGTGCTCAAATTACAGGTGTGAGCCACCTTGACTGGCCAGAAACCAGCCTTTTTGAAAGACGCCACTGCAGATATCAGCCAACAGCCAGATGCTGCCCTTCCCTTTTGCAGTGTTGACACCACAACCAATCAGGCTTCCTTCCTAATGATAGACCACCTACCACAGATTGGTTCTGGCCAGTCCACAGAGTATGCATAGTGAGGGTTTTTGTGTCCTCTGCTTTACTTTTTGATGTTAGAAGGCCAAGATCGGATCGTGCCAATGCCGACATTTTTTGGGACCCATGAAGGGGCATGAAGCTCAGCTGCGCATGCACGTTTCTCCTCTCATAAATATTCATGACTCCTCCTACAGCTTTTTAAATGTGGGGGGTATTCATATCAGAATTACCTGAAGAACTAAGATATATTTATCTATGGCTAATTGTCCACCCTGCTTGCATAAATTCCTGTTCCCTTTCCCCCTCCCTCAAAGTGTCTTGTTTCTGGCTTCTGACTGAAAGCTGTGCTTCCCAGCCTGTCAGAATTGCCACCATAAGGCTGCAAGTCTTGCTGAGAAATTAAGCTCTCCTTTCCAAATTTATGAACCTCCTTATTCTTCAGTTACAGGTTACATAGAGGAGTTTGAGAACTGTCTGACTCATAGAATCACAGATTCTATCCACAGGAAGATTCCTCTAGCTCAATGGGAAGGAACAAAGCTTTGTTCAAAGCTCATCCCTGTGACATAAGAGGACATAGAAATCAGGATTTTTTCTTTTATGACTTTGTGTTCTCTCTGGGCATTACCTTCTTTCTGATAGCACATCACATATATCTCACCAGGTGAATCATATGAATTCTGGTTCATACAACCTCATGTTCCAAAAATTTTAAGTGGCGTGGGACTTAGCCAGTAGTGAGGATTTTGAATGGATTAGAAAGTAGTAAAACCTAACAGATGGACGAGGCGTGGTGGCTCACGCGTGTAATCCCAGTATTTTGGGAGGCTGAGGTGGGTGGATCACAAGGACAGGAGATGGAGACCATCCTGGCCAACGTGGTGAAATCCCATCTCTACTAAAATACAAAAAATTAGCCGGGCGTGGTGGCACGCACCTGTACTCCTGGCTACTTGGGAGGCCGAGGCAGGAGAAATGCTTGAATCCAGGAGCCGGAGGTTGCAGTGAGCCAAGATCATGCCACTGCACTCCAGCCTGGGCAACAGACTGAGACTCCATCTCAAAAACAAACAAACAAACAAAACCCCCAAAAATAAAAAATAAAAATTAGCTGGATGTGGTGGTGGGCAACTGTAGTCCCAGCTACCCGGGAGGCTGAGGCAGGAGAATCTCTTGAACCCAGGAGGCGGAGGCTGCAGTGAGCCGAGATCACGCCATTGCACTCCAGCCTGGGAAACAAGCGAAACGCCGGTCTCAAACAACAAAAACAAAAACAAAAAAACCCCAGATGTAGCAGAAGTGTTCTAAAGCAATTAGCTGAGATATCACAAGCTACAGAAGGAAGGTCATTATGCAAATACAGGGCCATTAAATGCCAGTCTTTTTAGCCTAATGTCAGAACCTGCCTTATACCCAAAGGATAGGGGGATAGTTGCATGTTTTCTTTCAGCACAATCCACCTCATGCTGTCTGATCTGTCCCCATTAAACCAGGCTAACGGGTTTTTCTTAACAACAAAGACCAGCAGATGGTTTCTGATGTCAATGATGTTCATCTCGTATTCTGGTTTGGTTTGCTTTCACTACCTCCCTTCTCTGCTTTGAAGGTTTTTTTTCCCTCAGTTTCAGGGTCAAGGAGACTCACAGAAATATGCAAGGCAAATAATGTTTTTAAAATGTAGCCCATTTTCCACCTTTTTTATGTCTCATTGGCTGTAATGTGTGTTTGTAGAGACAAAGTATATCCATTTTGCTTCACCAGCTAACAATACAAAGAATGATAAATGGCTGTTATTCCTCCTCCTCCTCCTCCTCCTCCTCTTCCTCCTCCTCCTCCTCTTCCTCCTCCTCCTCCTCTTCCTCCTCCTCCTTCTTACAGTCTTCTCTTCTGAGAACCTGGCCCCATTAGTGTTAGCTTGCCTGAGGACTCCTTGCTGAAGGAGGAAAGGAGTAGGTACTGTAATTCTTTGTCTAGTTATTACCCAAATGAAAAATTCCGAGATAAATAGTGCTTGCATTTCAAAGGGTGAAAGGATAGAACAATGGCCTTGTGCTGTTTGTATATACTCTCTGTAACAACCCAGGCATAGGATGGCACCAAATCAGGAGGAATATAAAGGGAAGGCGTTCAAGGCAAGTAGGAAAGTGCAATGGCATGAGGAGGCTTGACAAGAAAGGGCAGACAAAGCTGCGGAGACAAGCTTCTGGTTTGGATCAGCAATCCTAGAGGGGAAATGTCTTTGAATTGGAAGCTGAAGATCTGGGTGCTAGATCAGTTCTATAGTTCTACTAGTACTAAAATCTTGCCTCAGTTTCCCTCAGCAATATGAATATAACACCACTACCTTTCCTCAGCATATAAGAAACATATGAAGCCCTTTGTAAACTGTAAAGCAGAATCTAAATAAATATGAAGTCTCAAGAGCCATACACTAGAGATAGCCCAGGTGGGAGCTACCTGTGGAATTAGGAAGCAGCTGTCCTCTGCTCTCTTTTTGCTTTTCCAACCTGCATTCCTTCTTTTCCATAAACCACAGCTTCCCAGAAAAGTACTCTCTGGTGACTGAGTTTCTCAGATTCAGTGTTTCTTCTTCCCAGGCTCTGGGTTTCTTCTTCCTGGGCTCTGATGAATGGCTTCTCATTATCCAATACCCATCTATTACCGTCACATAGACAACATCCTCTGCTCACCTATTCTGTTTCCGATGTGTCCATAGCAGTGATAAAGCTAGTCTCCTTTTGTGTCCAATCAAGCATCAGTTGCCCTTATGTGTTCTTCCTGTTTATGGCCTGAGAGAAAGTATAACCTCTAAAGTAACCTTTGAACAGGGTGAATCACATCTGTTATGTTGTAATTTATTGGTTTAACACTCAGGAGTCAATATTGTATCTCCTTAAAATTTATCTGGGCACATTTCACAGTCACATCCATATACTTAGCATCTTTAGAAGGTGGAAGTGTCAAGAAAAGGGAGGTTTTAAGACTGAGGGTACTGTTGGCTTTTGCTATTGCCGTGTCTGAGCCGTGAAGCCACATAACATGGTGAGTGTGAGGGTTCCTCCCCTGCGGGGAATACCTGTTTCTACTGCCAGTCATCCTGAGGTAGGACGGAGTGGGAGAGGACATCCCCTGGGGTGCAGTTGGGTCTGAACTCAATTTGTGGGGATGCCTAGAGGTGCCTGGGGAGTCAGGCCTACTCTTGTTATGAGGAGGTCTATTGCAAGCTCGCCAGGAACTCTTGAGGTTATGGTTAGTAGCAGTTATAAGATAGTTTCCACATCACTTTGTGTCTTCCTACTTTACTAAAAATTAATAAAAGCCACTGTCTGGTCTGAACTGTCCTCCGGGGAATTAGTGGCAACAGGGTCCCCACACTGAGGGCAGAGTGGAAGCATTAGAGTGGGCATCATGAGGGACAGCTGTCCCCACCAGGTGGCTATTTTACAAAGATGGTCAGTGTTGAGGGTTAAGAAGCAACAGGGATCTGTGGTATAGTTCCCTTGAGGCAAGACCTAGAAAAACTCCCACAAATAACTGGCAAGGCGCTTTGAAGGAAGTGAACCAGTGGGTGTTAGAGTCATAATAAGTTGAATAAGCAAAGAGGATGTAAACCTATTTTGTGGTCACAGGCCCATGTTACTGGCAGCATTGAGTTACAGCAATGTCTTTCAATACTCTCCACTTCTCTTTCTTCTAAAACCATGCTCACCAAGTGACCTTCAGATAATAATTTAGCTTCCCAAATATTTGCCAACAGGGAGAGAATGCACTGGCATCGACAGAGTGCACTCCAGTTCTCCTGGAGGCTTTATTTTGCTATGTTAATAAAATTATTCTTCTGGTCTACACAGCAACTTTTTATGAGTTTGGTAAATATGAGTCAGTTCTGGAATGATTATCTATCATGTAAACAAACAAAATTAGATTTTAGTCCTGCAAAGACGAAGGTGAGATCCTGGGCCATGCCCTCTGTGTTAGTCTCCTAGGGCTGCCATTACAAAATACTGCAGACTGGATGGATTCAGAGAAGCTTATTTTCTCTCAGCGATGAAGGCTGCAAGTCCAAGATCAAAGCTCAGGCCCAGTTAGATTCTCCTGAGGCCTTTCTCCTTGCTTCGCAGGTGGCTGCTTTCGCACTGTGTCCTCACATGGTCTTTCGTCTGTGAGTGTGCACCCCTGGGGCTTCCTCCTCTTACAAGGACACTAGTCGTGGGGGTGAAAGGATAGAACAGTGGTGGTGTGCTGTTTCTATATACTCCTGTAGCAACCCAGGCACGGCACCACGAAGGATGGCACCAAATCAGGAGGAATAGAAAGGGAAGGCTTTATATGCAACTATCCTTTGGGTCTAAGGCAGGTTGTGACATTAGGCTACAAAGACTGCCATTTAATGGCAGTATGAGCAAAATGAGGTAATGACTTCATTTAACCTTAATTACCTCTTTGGAGTCCTTATCTCCAAATACAGTCACATTAGGGATTAGGGATTCAACATATGACGGGTTGGGGGAGGCGGGCACACAGTTCAGTCCATAACACCCTCACTCTCCTGTCCCCCACTCCAGGAATACTACTCCGTGAGGCCTGAAAGAGCTAATTGCTTTCCCTAAATGACCCCTGTCTTTTAACCCCTCTCTATGGACAACATCACCTCCCCGCACCTTTCCCTGTTGTCACCATTGATTGAACATCAGGAATCTCCCAAACACATGATGACTCTCACCCCAGAATCAAATCCTCCTTTCTACCCTCACTCCTGCTGCCACCCTGGGTGACTTCCATGAGTGTAAGACCCCACGCCCCAAACTCACATCTTTACAACCATCTCTGTTAGACCTGTGTGTTCAGGTTGACCAGTTGAACTACTCCTTTCTTCAGCATTTTCAGCTCGTAGATCCATTGTGGTTCCATACAACTCATTTTGTAGGCCTTCAATCTTGGATACATCTTAAAGTTCACTTTCTATTCTCCAACAACAGGGGGCTGAGTGTTTCTAGAGAAAATCTAAGTCTTTAGATTAGTACAACAATTAATCTACAGTCTATGACCTCATTTGGTCATCAGAGAAAATTGATTTTACCTTCCTCTCTCTTTTTTTTTTTTTGAGACAGGGTTTCACTCTTGTTGCCCAGGCTGGAGTGCAATGGCACAATCTCGGCTCACTGCAACCTCTGCCTCCCACGTTCCAGTGATTCTCCTGCCCCAGCCTCCTGAGTAGCTGGGATTGCAGGGGCCTACCACCACGCCCAGATAATTTTTGTATTTTTAGTACAGACAAGGTTTCACCATGTTGGCCAGGCTGGTCTTGAACTCCTGACCTCAGGTGATCCACCCGCCTCAGCCTCCCAAAGTGCTGGGATTACAGGTGTGAGCCACCGCATCTGGCCTAACCTTCCTCTCTTAATGCTTTCTTGCAAAGCTCTCATGAACCTTCCCCACTTTCCTTAGACCTCCAAACAATACTATGTGCCAAGCGCTATTCAAAACACCTCTCATGTATTAACTTATTTAAATTAACAGCCCTGTGGGGGAGATACTATTATAATCTCACATCCCTATTTTATAGATGAGAAAATTAAGGCACAGATAAGTTATGTGACTTGCTTAGGATCACATAGCTGTTACCACTAGGGAACGTATCTGAGTCACGTGGCACCTCAGAAGAAAGAATTTGACCCAGGGGCATTAGGCAGACTGAGAGACCCAGGCAAGTTTTAGAGCAGGAGTGAAAGTTTGTTAAAAAGCTTTAGAGCAGGAACAAAAGGAAGTACACTTGGAGGGCCAAGTGGGTGACTTTAGAGATCAAGTACATAGTTTGACCTTTGACTTGGGGTTTAGTACATTGAACGTGCTTCTGGGGTTGCGTTACTTCTCCCCTGATTCTTCCCCTGGGGTGGGCTGTCCGCCTGCACACTGGCCTGCCAGCACGTGGGAGGGGCCGCACGTGCAGTGTGTTTACTAAAGTTGTGCGCATGCTCACTAAAGGCAGTCTTTCCTTACCAGTCGAGTGCTCCTAGAGGAAGGTCATATACCAGTTAAACTCTGCCATTTTACCTTTTCGTGCACATGCTTGAGCCCACTCACCCAGTTCCTGAGACCTTATCGGGAAGCTGTTGATCACCAGTTTCAGGTGTTTTCTGTCTACTAGGAGACTGCCTTTCTCTGGCGCTGGCTGCAACCAATTATTATTTTAGAGAGACATCTAAGAACTGCCTGACCATCTCCTGATGGTCGCCTGATATTCCTGTTGGGGGTGGTGGTGGGGACCCCTCCCACGCTGCTCATGTCTGCCTACCTACTGTAACACGGCTACTAAGTAACAGAATTGGCATTAACCAGGATTCTGTCTGCAGAATCTCTTAACCACTACGTGGTATTGCCTCTGTCCATTTCCTGGACACTCAGGCTTTGACCAAGGTCCTTTTCCCCTTTCAGAGGGAAAATGAAGGCATAGACACCATTTTCTTCTTGTCTTCTGCCTACTCAATTCAAGTCTTACAAGCAACTTCTTCCCTTGTAGGCTCAGAAGGAGAAATCCTCTTTTTCCTGCCCCAAGTAAATTTCTCTACCTGGGCTGTAAATCACATTCCTTCTTCCGAGACTGATTCTATTAGTTATTCTGGGTCTTCGAATTCTTCCTCTCATTACCCCTTCCTCTCATTACCCATCTCATTATCCCAATAACGCTTTGGGAACTCCCACAGTGTTATTATGCCAGCATCCATCAAGTTGAGTGAATTCATGGGAACTGATACATCACACAACCCTCAAAAGTGGCATCCCAATATATTAATTTATAATGACAAGTATAATTTCCAAGGAAACCAGGCAGTCATTACTGTTCCTTTGAGAAAAAGCTTAAGTCTCCTCTCTTCCAAGGGGCCTTTTGTGCTTTGTTCTTTAGCTTTCCTTTGGTACTTAGCATATACTGCTGTGTGTTGTTATGATCTTATTTATCAGCGTCCTATGTTGCCCAACTAGACTGAAGATCCCTTGAGAACAGAGAGTATACCCAATCTTGCTTTACTTTTCTGGCCCAGCATCTTGCACACAGCAATTGCACATGAAAAATTTTCTTGATCCTTTCAGCATTGTTTTCATTCGACAATGGTTGAACTTCTACTATGTATCAAACATGGTTTTAGACCTTGGGGAGTCCACAGTGTGTAAAACAGACAATGAATCTGATCACATTGAGCTTATGTTCTGGCAGAAGGAGATAAATAGGAAATAAATATGTGTCAGGCTATGGTAAGTGGTATAAAGAAAGATGATGCAGAAGACAGAGTTGGGGACTTGGCAGGGGATCATGGCATTATTTTACAGAAGGGGGTCAGAGATAACTGACAAGGTGGTGTTCGAATGAAGACGTGGATGAAGTGAGGGAGCAAAGGGCTGGCTTTATCAGCACAAATATTTATAAAGCTGCTGACTTAGGAACTTGAACACCACTTACTAGCCACATAATTTTTTTTTCCTCAGTGTTTTACTATGAAAAAATTTTAAACATTTAAACAACTTTAAAAAATTGTATACCATATGCTACTGTATACAAAGGTTCTACCATTAACATTTTACTTTATCACATATCTCTCTACATCTTCTGTTCATCCACCAAGTCACCTTTTTTAATATATTGCAAAGTAAATTGAAGACATCAGTATATTTCCCCCTAAATACTTCAGCATCCATGTCATTAGTTCAACATTTTTTTAGTGTTATTTTTTCCTTTAGATAAAATAAAATGCACAAATCTTAAAGTGTATGCTTGCTGATTTTTGGCAAATGCATGCACGTGTGTAACCCAAATTCCTACTGAGCTATAAAACATTATCATCATCCCAGAAAGTCCCCTCATATCTCAGCCCATGGGCCGCTGTGTCCACTTACCTATAGACAACCACTGTTCCATTTTTTTCACACTATAGCTTAGTTTTGGCCGTTCTAGAGCTTCATATAAATGGAATCATACAATAATACTCTTTCAGGCAAGACTTCTTTCACTTATCGTAGTGGTTTTGAGATTCCTCTATGTTACTGCATGTATTAGTAGCCTCATTACATAATAAAGCTGTAGTCCAGTGGTTCTCAATCAAGGGCAGTTTTGCTCCCAGGGGGCATTTAAAATTGTCTGGAGACATTTTTGGTTGTCACAACTGAGTAGTTGCTTCTGGTGTCTAGTGTTTAGAGCCCAGGGATGCTGCTAAATATTTAACATGTCCAGGATAGGCCAGGTGCAGTGGCTCACGCCTGTATCTCAGCACTTTGGGAGGCCGAGGTGGGTGGATCACGAGGTCAGGAGATCGAGACCATCCTGGCTAACTTGGTGAAACCCGGTCTCTGCTAAAAATACAAAAAATTAGCCGGGTGTGGTGGCGGATGCCTGTAAGTCCCAGCTCCTTGGGAGGCTGAGGCAGGATAATGGTGTGAACCCAAGAGGCGGAGCTTGCAGTGAGCCAAGATTGTGCCACTGTACTCCAGCCTGGGCGACAGAGCAAGACTCCTTCTCAAAAAAAAAAAAAAAAAGGAAAAAAAACACAAAAACAATGCCCAGGACAGCCTCCTGCGCATCCCCAACTTCAGCACAAGGACTTATCTAGCTCCAACGGCAATAAGATTGAGAAACCCTGCTCTAATCGGATATAAAATATTATTTGTGTATTTACATCCAATCAGTATCTTCTGTCAGCTATCATTTATTAACTGAGGCATTAAATATAGACCTTTGTTTAGTTTTAGTTTTCTTGGAATTTTTTACATTTTAAAAAAGGACAATATTTTAGGCAAAGTAATTTTTCTTTAACGGTGGAAAATTCAATCATCAATAGCAGACCCACACAGGAGGAGATTTGGCTATGAGTCTTTCCTGAGAGTCATCAAATTTTATGACATTTAGACTTCTCAAAAAACCCAGGACCAGAACTACACTGGCTTCTGGGGATGACTGGAGGAGATTAGAAACTTTCACTTTCTTTTCTTTAAAAATATCCTTAGGACCATGGGGGAGTAATTGATTAAGAGAAGGGTTTGGATGTATTCTAGTTTCACTTGTTCAGTTTCAGAGCAATATTCCAAGAACAGATAGCAGCTGGCTGGGGTTGGGTAGAAACGGCCGGTACTTGGAAATGTTCTGTTGCATTTTTCAAACAAAAGTCATTGACTATGATATTGAGAAAAAATTAGATTCATAGAAATTTATTGGAGAAAGTTTACATTAACGATTTCATAAATTTAATGGCTATTGTTTTGAGCTACCTGATAGATTTTTCTGGTAAAGAGATTGCCAGGAGGCTGAATTTCTTGTTTCCATGAGAGTCACGATTAGCATTCAGATAGCTCTCAGGCACCCCTGAAAGTGGGATTAAAAACAGAAGAGCATTGCTCTTAAAAATCAGCTGCTGTGAAGCTCTCCATTTATGAGGTGATTATCTTCACCCATGTCAAATTTTTATTTTAACTATTTCTAACCATTTTATTTTATAATTTTAACTATTTTAAACATTAATGAGCAAAATGAATAAAATCATGGGTGTAAGTGCCATATTTGTCACTTCTGATCTTATTTTTATTTCTCTGACTTTTCTTGGTTATAAATATAATATCTAGTTTTTGATAATCAGTGGTGTTGAATAGCAGCTTTTTAAGATCACTATAAGTTAAATTATTTATTAAAAAATAACATCATATAGGCTGGGCGCGGTGGCTCATGCCTGTAATCCCAGCACTTTGGGAGGCAGAGGCAGACAGATCACAAGGTCAGGAGATCGAGACCATCCTGGCTAACACGGTGAAACCCTGTCTCTACTAAAAATACAAAAAATTAGCCGGGCGTCGTGCACCTGTAGTCCCAGCTACTCGGGCGGCTGAGGCAGGAGGATGGCGTGAACCCGGGAGGCGGAGCTTGCAGTGAGCTGAGATTGCGCCACTGCACTCCAGCCTGGGTGACTCATAAGTCAAAATTCTGTCAGCTGCTGCCTTTCAGTCCCAAGTTTCTTTCCAGTGACTCTCCCCGGTTGCCTCTTAAGAAACTTGTAACAGGAACCACAGGATCACTGCTATTCACCAACATCCTTTTCCTTGTAACTTAGTTAAGGAATTATTAATCCTCTCAAGCCATATATATTTATTTTTGCTGCAATTAGCTTCTTACTCTGAGTGGTCCAAGTGATAATTTCCTCATGGGTTCTTTCAAAAATGCCGGAGCTGGTCCTGAGTTCCAGGTGAGAATGTCATCTCTCTGCTTCACAGTGGTGTTGTATGAGTTTGTTAGGGCTCCTGTAATAAAGTGTCACAAACTCGATGGCTTTAGTAACCAAAATTCATTATCTCACCGTTCTGGAGGCTGGAAAGTCAAGATCAAAGTGTTTGCAGGGTTGCTCCCCCTGAGGACTGTGAGGGAGAATCTGCTTCGGGCCTCTCGCCTTGCCTTGTCTTCATGCTCACCCAGCTTCTTCTTGTATCTGTGCCTGTCTCTGAATTTCTCCTTTGTATGAGAACAGCAGTCTTATTAGATTAGGGCCCAACCTAACGACTTCGTTTTAACTTGATTATCTCTGTAAAGATCCTGTTTCCAAATAAGGTCACATTCTGAGGTACTGGGGTCTGGACTTCAACATATGAATTTTGGGAGGACACAATCTAACTCATGACAAGTGTCATTTTCTAAACTTCCTGAGAACTCTTACAGAGCCCAATACCTATTCCAATCAAAAAATATATACGCATATTATAACATTTCATAGGTATTTTAAAAACTCATTTAAAAACAATAAAAATCACCCATAATTCACATTTTATCACAATATCAAACGTATTTAGAAAATGAAGCAATATGAAAACATAGGTAGTTCTATTTCCATAGAACATTCTCTTATTGTCATTTAGGGAATGGTTATGGAAGATAGCCAAGATCTTTAACAGCTCTACTGATGTATAATTGGCATATAATACGCTGCACATATTTAACATACGCAATTTGATAAGTTTTGATATATGTGTACACCTGTGAAGTTACCACCAGAATCAAGATAATGAACATATCTTTTACCCTCCCACCCAACGAGAGTTCCCTATGATTCTGTGTTGTTTCTCCTCAAGCATTGATCTGCTTTCTATCATTATGCATTAGTTTGCATTTCCTATAACCTTACATACATGGAATTTTAAGCATGTACTCTTTTTTTTTGGTCTGGCTTCCTTCATTCAGCATGATTATATTGCAATTCACCCATGTTGCAGTCTGTATCAATAGTTTGTTTCTTCTTATTACATAGTATTCTACTTTTTGGATATGCTACGGTTTATTCATTTACCTGTAGTTGAGCATTTAGGTCATTTCCAGATTTAGGTTATCATAATGTACATAGCTAACAGCTGTGAACTTTTGTGTACAAGTCTTTGTATAGACATATGTTTTCATTTCTCTTGGACAAATTCCTAGGAGCAAAGTTGCTGCATAATATAGTAAGTGTAAGCTTAGCCATTTTAGGAATTGTTGGTGTTTTCCAAGTGGCTGTGCCAATTTATTTCACCACCAGTAGTATATGAGAGTTCGAATTCCTCCATATTTTCATCAACACTTGGTATGGTCAGGTCTAAGTTTTAGCCATTCTAATAGGTATGGAGTAGTAACTTAATAGTGGATTTCATTTACATTTCTTACATGAATAAATTATGTTGAGCATCTTTCCATGTGCCTTTTGATTATTTATTTAGAAGAGTTCATTGTCCTTAGACAAATTGGATATTGAGTTTGTGTCAAAATTTATTAATTTGCTAGTGTCAATGGAACCTGTAAAGTGAAAACGCGAGGGAGAGAGAAAAAGAGAGAGATAACAAGACAGAGAGACTGATAATAAGGGGGTTAAATAGGAAAGAGAATAATTGCATAGGTAGCTAATGTTTTTTAATGTAAGAATAGTTTGCAGTTTCATTTCCTACATTTGTAGGTCATTTCATCATGACCCTATCCGTGGTTAGAAAAAAGTCTGCGGTAAGGTGGTCTGAGATGCTAGGCAGCTATCTACCAGTCAAGAAAGAAAAGCCATCTACAAGCAAATGATGAAGATACATCTGTGGTGCTACTAATCGGAATAACAAAGTTTCATCCCCTGACTGAGGTGCTGATTAGGCCAATCAACGTGAAAAGATCAAATGGGGCCAATGCAGTGATATTTTAAACAGGTTATTGCCTGTAATCATTTTATTCAAGCTCCAAAAGGTGCAGAATACACAGTTCTTCCATTTCTTAGTTTGGGAACTACTTTTTTTTTCTTGATATCACCAAACAGCATGGGTAAGTTTAATTGTTTTACATAATAAAGTGAGGTAATTGAATTTCTGTGGATTTTCTGAGGAAGGAATGGAGAGGAGAATGGTGTTGGAGGTATGCAGGCCACAGAACAACATGGCAAGCTAGCCAAAGGAAATATAAGCACAGACTTCCTCTAATTTTTAAGTTGTTGGAAATGCAGAGTTGTGAATGCCTCTGTCAACTCCAAACCTCAGTAAACTCTGCTATACACACGAATGCCTTGTATGAGTTCATGTGTGTGTGTGCACGCGTGTGTGTGTGTAAACCAAGGACGAGGAGTTGAATTTGACATCTTGTTTGGTATACAAGGTATACTGAGATTCGTGAGTCCTGCCAGAGCAGAAACCATGAGCCAGAATTGCACATGAGAAGGTAAACCCTGGGAAAGCTGCAGAAATCTTTAGACAGCATGAGATCTCCTACACTTTGTAGGTAGGAATGTTTCAGCTAATTTTGTTTAAGTCTTCAATGACAGAGTGATATTTTGCTGATATTTGAATGTTATGATTATTATGGCATCATAGGTTTATGTTGGTGTCAATTCTTTATTGTTGTTTGCTTGTTTTTTTTTTTATTTTTATTTTTATTTTTATTTTTTATTCTTGCTCTGTCCCCAGGCTGGAGTGCAGTGGCCAGATCATAGCTCACTGCAGCCTCGAACTCCTGGGCTCAAGCCATCCTCCTGCTTCAGCCTCCCAAGTAGCTGGGACTGCAGGCTCCCGCCACCACACCTGGCTAATTTTTAAATTTTTTGTAGAGTCAGGCTCTCACTATGTTACCCAGGCTGGCCTTGAACTCCTGGGCTCAAGCAATCCTTCTGCCTTGACCTCCCAAAATGTTGGGATTACAGGTGTGAGCCACCATGCCTGCCTGGTGTCAATTCTTAATGTAACAAGTGTTTTAAAAGAAAACATTAAAGGCTGGGCATGGTGGCTCACGCCTGTAATCCCAGCACTTTGGGAGGCCGAGGCGGGCAGATCGCGAGGTCAGGAGATCGAGACCATCCTGGCTAACATGGTGAAATCCCGTCTCCACTAAAAAAAAAAAAAAAATACAAAAATTAGCCGGGTGAGGTGGCGGGCGCCTGTAGTCCCAGCTACTGGGGAGGCTGAGGCAGGAGAATGGCATGAACCCAGGAGGGGGAGCTTGCAATGAGCCGAGATCACGCCACTGCACTCCAGCCTGGGCGACAGAGCGAGACTCCATCTCTAAAAAAAAAAAAAAGAAAAAAAAGAAAACATTAAAAAGCACATTAGTGAAGATATGCCTGTTTTGACATGTAAGTGCTGTTGCGACGGTAATAATCATTAGTCAGTCCTTAATTTACTATCCCTGATTTACATGGACTCCTGAACTTAGGAAGGATACGCTCAACTTTGATGTCACATTTCGCCTGGCATCAGGGAAGAAAATCATGTTCTTTTCCTCCCTTCTCCCTCCTGGGGCATCAGAGGACCCAAGCTTCTGTTTGTCTCCTTTGGCTCTCACTGGCGCATTTGGCTGGCAGGCTGGCAGCCTCTGGGTCACCTTCTCCCTTAGCCCCATACTTCTACATCCCTTTCTCCTCATCTGAGGACCAGTATGTTGGCAGACTACCTAACCATCTTTCCTTCCCTTTCTTACCACTCGTTGCTCATTGCAGGATTAAGGAATGGCAATGAGTTAAAGTGACCTTGATCTGGCCACTCAGACTGTATCAAAAGATGAGATTTTTGTGTGATATATACCAGCCTGAGAAATACTTTATAATGATACATGTGTCATAATGATACTTTAAAGAAATGACAAAGCAGTAATAGTGCTTTTCAGCATTTTTTGTTGCATATATACAATCTGATTTTATATTTAAAAAAACTATTCCAAGTTTAAAGCACTTGATGAGCCTTTGCATCATAGGCTATGAAAACTTGGAAAACAAGAGCTTTTTCAATATTAAAATTGATAATAAAGAAAAACAATCATTTAAAAAGGAAGGATGAAAGAAATGTCTATTTAAGTCTTTAGCCCATTTAAAAAAATGAGTTATTAGTTTTCTTGCAAGTGAGTCATAGTTCTTTATATATTTTGTAAACTAACTCCTTATCTGATATATGATTTGCAAATATTTTCTCCCATTCCATAGGTTGCCTTTTCCCCTGTTGTTTCTTTTGCTATACAGAAGCTTTTCAGTTTGATGTTGTCCTGCTTGCTTATTTTTATGATTGTTGCTTATGATTTTGGTGTAATATCAATGAAATCACTTTCCTCAACAAATTAAATATAGAACAACCATATGATCCAGTAATCTAACTTCTCAGTATTTATCCAAAAGAATAGAAATCAGGATCTTGAAGAGATATTAGCATTCCCATCTTCTTTGCAGCATTATTCATAATAGCCAAGGTGTGGGACCAACGTAAGAGTCCATTGATAGGTTAATGGATTAAAAAATGTGGTATACACATACAATTGAATATTATTCAGCCTTGAAAAAGGGAAGAAAATCCTATAATATGCAACAATATGAATAAACCTTAAGAATGTTATGTCAAGTTACAGAAGGACAAATACTGCATGATTTCACTTACATGAGGTAGCTAAAGTAGTCAGACTTATAGAAGCAGGCAGTAGAATAGTGGTTGCCAGGGGCTGGGAGAAAGGGATCATTAGGAATGGCTAATTGATCTGCATAAAGCCTGGATTATGCAAGACGAATAAATTCCAGAGCTCTACTGTACAATCTCATGCCTATAGTTAACAATGCTATATCGTACACTTAAAAATGTGTTAAAAAGATAACTTTCATGTTGTGTTCTTACCACAGTTTTTAAAAAGGGATGAAAAAAGATTTCTGCTTCTAGCCATGTCTGAGCACCTAGTACCAGATTAGGCCTCTTGCTGAACGAAAACAATAAAATTGTATGAGGCAACAGTTTTAGACATTGGGTAACAGGTAGTAGAAGACTGTGATCACTGAAATAAGAAAAACTCACAAGGTAAGCTCTATATTCACCTAGAATCTCTGTCTGGGGGCAATTTCCAAGCTACGGCATAGAGAGGTGGAGGCTTTGCCAAGATGAGTGGTCTTGTGGAGCTAAGGAGGCCAAGATCAGAGTTTGGGCTGCCAAGATGCCTGGAATTGGTAGGGCTGGGAATGGGGAAGGAGGCACCTGTGCAAAATGGCGGGTGCAGGTATGTGTTTTTGGGTTCTCTGAGTTTTTATCTGAGGATTGGGCTGCACATGCACAGACTGAACCTTTGGGAGTCTTACCAGAGAGCTGCTGCTGTACAGTTGAGTTTGGAACAATATGAGAAATCAAACAGTGCTGAGAGACATTGAAACTGAGTTCCAGCCAGAGTAGAGTGACCTCATTAATATCCCAGGAATTTATGAAGGCCATGCCTTAGGCATGAGGATTATGTCCTGGAGCAAGGCCTATTCTAGATCACTCTAAAAAAAAAGCCTCTAAAACAAAGCCTTGTCAAAATCTACTGGGTAAACAGAGGTTGGAATTAGATTTCTGTGGGCTTAGTAAATATCTTGGGTCTTCCACAGATTTTCCCTAAGGAAGCCCATGCAACTTCAAAGTGATCAACCATGATTAACAGCCGAAGAGCATAACTTAACATTATTTAGAGAATGAGATATTGAAATTCAGAATCTATAAAATGTATCACCAACAATGTCTACTAAACAATAAAAAAATTAACAGACATGCAAAGAAGAGCAAGAGCTAAGAAAAAAAAGTAGAACAGACGCTGAGATAGCTCAGACATTGGATTTAACAAATGCACACTTTTAAAAAGCTATTATAAATATACCAAGGACTTAAAGAAAATATGGTTTTAAGGAATAATCAGAGAAATGGAAACTATAATGAAGAACTAAAGAAAAATTATAGAATAAAAAGTACAACAGCTGAAACGAAAAATTCATTCAGTAGGCTTAATAGATTAGAGTTGGTAGGAAAAAAGTTCAATAAATATATTAGTTTTCTGTTGCTGCATAGAATTGTTTTGTAACAAATTACCACAAATTTAATGACTTAGAAAAACACCCATTTTATTATCTCACAGTTGCTATAGGCCAGAAGTCCAGGCACAGTTTCACTGGGTTCTCTCCTCATGGCTTCCTGCAATCCAGGTGATGTTCTTAGGATAATAGTCACATGATGAGAATCTTTGCTAATGTTGCTTGATAATCCCTATAATTTGGAATTTCTTTTTTTTTCTTAATTTGGCTTACCCCAGAAAATTCTAACCTTCTTGTAGTTTTTATTAGGAATTACAAATATTGTAATCACCTGATGGGTTCATCTGACCCACTGCACAGATAAAGCCAATTCACTGAGACAGTGGTATTGCAGCAGAGAAACAGTCTGATGATCATAGGGCCAGCCAAGCAGAACAACAGGAGATAATTCTCAAATCCGCCTCCCTGAGAGCCTGGAGGCTAGGGTTTGTAAGTATAATTTGGTGGGCAGGGGGGTAGGGAATGGATGCTCTGGATTGGTTGGGAATGAAGTCATAGGAGTGTCCAAATGGTTTTGGTGTGCTGAGTCAATTTCTGGGTGGGAGTCACCAGTTGAGTCAGTTCCTTCTATGGGTCCAGGTGGAGTCAGTTGGTCATCAGAATGCGAAAGTCTAAAAAATATCTCAAAGACCGATCAATCTTAGGTTTGACAATAGTGATGTCATCTATAGGAGCAACTGGGGAAGTTACATATCTTGTGACTTCCAGGTTTATGACTCCTGAGCAGTAAGGGATTCTAGAAAAGCAAGCCAGGGAACAATGGCTGGTTATCATTTAACTAATGCCTACATTGTAGCAGAATTTGGGCTCCTCCCATAATCTTAATCTTGTGATCTTTCATTAGTCTTACAAATGTGGTTTCAGTCCCTGAACAAGGAGGGGGTCAGCTTTAGGGAGGTACTATTATCATTCTTGCTTCCAAGTTAAACTATAAACTAAATTCCTCCCATGGTCTGATGGGCCTATGCCCAGGAATGAGCGAGGACAGCCAGCCTATGAGGCTAGAAGCAAGATGGAGTCAGCCATGCTAGACTTCTCTCAGTGTCACAACGTTTGCAAAGGTGGTTTCAATATCCCAGTAATAATTTCTGACCATTGTTGCCTCTGTTAATGCAATGATCAGTAAACACTGCCAGCAACTAGTTAGAGAAATTTTTGTCCACTTTGAGAGACTAAATCTCAAAGAAAATAGTCAAATGAGTCCCTGCTCCAAATAGCAATCTACAATAATATCTTAGAGGCATCATTAATTTAGCCTTTTTTGAAGATAATGACAGGCTTTTTGAGACCGAAGAACCATAATTATCTCACCATACAACGATGGATAAATATTAGGTACCCAACATGCTGCTTCCTCTACTTGTATCCGGAGTTGGCTGCCCTCCCTTGTTCAGTGGTCATTGTCTGAGTGTACTCAAAGTGTGGTTGGAGGAGCAGCAGCTCTGGCATCATCTGGGGGCTTGTTGGAAATGCAGACTCAGGCCCTACCCCAGATCTACTGCATTTCAACAATAACATCTTCAAGTGATTCATATGCACATTACAGTTTGAGAAGCACTGCTCCAGAATAATAGGAAATGAGGAAATTTGATTCATTTCTGCTCCTAACTCTGCAGTGGGCCACTGTTCACATACCTGCTGGTAACTGTGATAGTCTCCTGTTATAGGAAGCCACAGTCTCCTGTTACAGGAAGCGATTCCTTCCACATCAGTAATAGCTTCATTTAATTTTCCCTGTAGTCCAAATGAAAAGCACAAAAATTTAATCTCTCAAGGTGGTCCACCCTGTGGAACTCCTCAAATCCTAACCTCCCTCCCCTGTGTTCCAGTTCACAACTTTCTCTGAGAGAGTCTTCTTAGACGCCCACCTCTTTTTTTGTAAATCCTGATAGAGGCTGATAATTTGGCTCTAGGTTGCTGCCCCTCCCCATCAACTCCCACCTTGCCATTGCAGGGGAGAAAAGATTTCTCACCCATTGCTAAGTTCATGGCTGAGGCACCTGTAATAAAAGATAGATTAACAGGAGAAAAGCACACAAATTTATCATACGTTTTATGTGACATGGAAACCCTCAAGAAATGTGACCCAAAGAAACAGGGAAGTTTCTGTATTTTTGAATTAAATTGGATGAAAAGGTGGACAGTTGTGGAGAAATAAGATTGGGGAACAAAAGTGTCAACCTGAAAAAAAAGACACTAGAAAAAATTCTCTCTAAATATGTTGGGAATATTCGGGAATAGAAATAAGGATTATAATCTAGGATGTATGAAGTAAATGGCAAGCCACCAGTGCATTCGGTGACAGAAGGGTAAAGGGGAAGTTTTATTAGCAAAAAGAAATTTAAACAAGCTGCTTAGAAGCAGAGTTTATTCGTTCTAGAGGGTCAAAGCCAGAGTTGTTTTCAGTTCGTTGGTGGAGATGCCATTGCTCGGCAAGTGTTCTTCCGAGTGTGTCTTCCCCGAATTGCTGCAGTCCTAAAGGATGTCTAGTGATGAGCCTTATCAAAGCAAAAGATGCGTGAAGGGTTTTTAGACAGCCCTTGGAAACAGTTCTTTTCTCAGACACGTAGCATGAGCCTCCGCTCTTTCAGGCCTTCCCAGCCCTGTTTTGTCTAGGTCTGACAAAAGTGCTTTCATCCTGGTATGTGCAACTTTCAAAAGGATCTGACGTAATGGTAATAAACTAGGGAGAACTTAGCAAGGCCTGGTTGTTCAGATTCTTCCGTGTGCCCCAGTGTGACATTCCTTTCTTCCAGGTGTTTGAAATGCTTGTTCCCCAGTGCCATAAAGAAATACCACTTGAACATAAATTTAATTTATTTAGTAAGGCCATTTTTACTTCCTGCAGAAAGGATACACTTGCCAGCAGTTTTGCCACGAGAGTACACCGAACAAAGGAGACAGGGTCATTTAACCTGATGCGTCCATCCTACTGCTGTGTCTGGTTTCCATTGGCTGTAATGGGACCTCACATTCTGTATTTGTCCTGATTGGTTAGCAGCTTAGAACTTTCTAAAAGAGGCAAAGGTAGAGGAGAACAAAGGAAGGAGGAAGTAACTTTCAGAATGCTGAAAAAGGTAATAACACTTTTAAAGAAGGAAGAAGAACAGGCTATGACCTAACACTTGCTTGGACCAGTATAAGAACGCCAGGGCAAATATTTAGGCTAAATTGTGGGAGCTAAGAATATAAAGTACATTGATTTCTTTATTATGGCTAGCAGATATTTAAGAATGTTACCACGGGTCTTTGAATAAATTTTGCTTCTAAGACAAGTTACTATTTATTCCTAATTAGACAGGGAGGAAAGTCTTTGAAGAGGAACTTCTACTTTACTTTTTTTTTTACACAGGTATAGGGCACATGAGGGCCTTATGGCCCACTTCAGAGGAAGGCCAGATAATTATTTCATGGCCTGTCTTTAGCGGGGAAGGGCAGGAGAAGATCACAGTAACCATCTTGCTTCTGCTGTTTCCTCAAAAGCCAAGGTGCCGTATTTTGAGGTGGCATGACCTGAACCCCATCACCATCTTGAGTAGCTTGTGGGATGTGGTAATCCTCAGCATGAGGTTTCCCAAGTCTAACTTACTCAGTCTTCAGCAGCACCAGTGAGGAATGGAGCTGGGATATTGGAATTTGAGCAGCTCAAACCAAGGGGCCCTTGCAACTCTCAGCTCCAAAGAACGGTCCATTGTCGGCTTTGCCACTTCAAGTCGGCTCCCCTTTGTGGTCTCCATGGCAATGGCAGACAGAAACATGTTTCTTCATCCTTTTAGAACTTCCAATAGGTAACTAGTAAATATATCAATTAGACACACACACACATAAACACACAGTACGCTCCCCAGGACAAACATTGATTCTCACAGCTATGCCAGTATAATACATCCATATACATTTTTCTATCTGCAAAATACTCAGGATGCTTGCTCCAGCCAAAAAAAAAAGAGTTAAGTAAAGGGTCAACAACGGAGGCACTTGCCTTTGTTCCCTTTGCTTTTTTCAGACTGTGCCTTGAAATATATTAAAGAACAAAGCCCCTAGTAATGCTCATTACTAAGCCAATCAAAGGCTCTAAAATAAAAAGTTTGTTCTTTCTAGTTTTGGTGTTGTGTTGAATTTTTAGGCAATTTTTCAGGTAAGCTTTCTAAGAGAAAGAGAGCTGGGGTGGGCATCTGTCATTCTCAGGTCCCCAAATGTGTGGGAGAGGGCTGTTTTTCTTCCTGTTACAGAGTAATTTTAAAGAAATGCAGTTGTTTCTGAAACCAGCCTCTAGTTCCATGTCATGAAGACCTTCAGCCACTGTGGTTAAGAAAATGGTTAGTTTGCCTGTGTGGTCTGTTGTCCTCTTTCAGAGTCTGCTTATATTTTCCTGTTTCCCACATTCTTGTTTCCTACCCTCCGCTACACTAACGTATCATTTTCTTGTGTTAGATCTCTTTACTCTAGCAACTAACAGTCTATTATCCATAATTCCAAAGTCCAAGAACTCTGAAAATGAAACCCATTTGGTGGCAAAACTGCCCTCTCCTGATCTGATTTGACTGCAAAACCACGCTCGAGCCAGAGAGAGGCTAGTCACGCTCCTTACCCCTTCATATGGGATGTTACTAATAATTCGTGGAGGAAGTTTTAATTTGTTTTATATGAGACGTTGCTACACATCCTGCTACGGGTGTTCCACATTAGTTGGGTTTCACAGTATCCTTTCTGAAATGCTGAAAATTCTGAATTCTGAAACACAACTGCTCCAAGGGTTTCAGATGAGAGATTATGGATTTGTATTTGCAGACAGTTCTTAGTCTTGACATCTGGAAATACCAACATTTACTTTAGGAATTGAATCTAAGTTCCTCAGTTTTACCAAGAAGTCTTTGCTTCTCCCCAGTATGCCTTTCTGGTTACCTGCTTCTATAACTGCATGAGGAATGCTGCACGAGCCACAGATCTTCCCCTGCCTGTGCTGAGAACTTCGTGTTTTTGTTTTTTTCTTTTTTTTTTTTTGAGATGGAGTTTCGCTCGGTTGTTGCCCAGTCTGGAGTGCAATGGTGCAGTCTTGGCTCACCACAGCCTCCATCTTCTGGGTTCAAGCCATTCTCCTGCCTCAGCCTCCCGAGTAGCTGGGATTACAGGTGTGTGCCACCATGCCCCTGTTAATTTTTGTATTTTTAGTAGAGACGGGGTTTCACCATGTTGTCCAGGCTGGTCTTGAACTCCTGACCTCAGATGATCCGTCTGTCTTGGCCTCCCAAAATGCTGGGATTACAGGCATGAGCCACTGTGTCTGGCCTATTTTTAACTATTAATACATCTTTGTGGGGAAGAGTCACTTCTGTTGGGGTCTGAAGCATAAATAGATTCTCCCCTTACATAGCACCTGGATGGATCCCTGTAACACCATTAACTCATTCTCCAGGAGGTAATGGTTTTAATTTGCCAAATGAAGATTTTATTTAAAATATGAATATTGACAATCCTAAGGAAGGAGGACCTTGAAATCTGGTTTGAATGAAAGTATTAGTGCTTCAAATAAAATATTACAGAACTGGGGACTTTGTTTAGCATGGGAATTAATCCATTAAAAAGTTGGTTTTAATGGAGGAAGTGCCAAGCTGAAGCCATGTTGGGTAATACCACATACCCTATTTTCCATATCAACTTAGTTGCTTTGATTACACAAATTGACCATTTGGGGCAGTATATCACATTGTTTTCTATAATTAAAATGTCTGCAATATTGATGAAAAATGCAATGTTAACTCTGTACATTTTTGTCTGTTTTAAAATACTTTGGAAAAGGAAACTTTAATCCAAATGTCTACTCGATAAATATTATTGAGGCTCTGCTGTATGACAGGCCCTTGTATTGGGGGTCACAAAGGTGAATAAGACACAGTTCCTATTTTTAAGATATTCACAACCTGGTAAGAGGAAGAGGCAAGTTAAAAATTCATACGATTAATACTAAAATTGGGATATGTCTAATGTGTTGCGTAAGATACAAAAACCTAGTCCTATAGGGCAGGGAAGGTACTATAATATCTGTTATTTGACTGTTGCTTCAGCCCCAAGAGTAGCTGAGTCCTGATGTCTCAGAATCAAAATAAGGGTCTGTTTTCCTTATATTTGCATTTTACATTTCTCATTAGGAGACAGTGAAGATCTGGAAAGATCTCTGAGGATTCTAATTCAAGTTTTTCCACTAACTTTCTGACTTACTGCATCTTCTGTCAGTCATAAGGGGAGACTTGTGAAAAAGCATATTCTCTGGTCTCACCCAAGACCAACTGAATCAATTTGGAAAGCAGGATCTGGAATCTCCATTTTATTTTTATTAAATTAAATTAGTTACTTATTATTATTTCAATAGTTTTGCAGGGAACAGGTGATGTTTCATTACATGGATAACTTTTTTAGTGGTGATTTCTGAGATTTTGGTGTACCCATCACCCAAGCAGTGTACACTGCACCCACTGTATAATCTTTTATCTGTCACCCCCTTCCCAGCCTTCCCCTGGAGTCCCCGAAGCCCATTGTGTCATTCTTATGCCTCTGTACCCTCATAGCTTAGCTCCCACTTATAAGTGAGAACTTAGAATAATGGTCTCCAACTCCATCCAGGTTGCTGCAAATGCCATTATTTCATTTCTTTTTATGGCTGAGTAGTTGGGATCTGCATTTTAAACAAGCACCACGAGCTATTAATATGCAGGCTGAAGTTTGAGCAACATTGGACTAGATGGCCTTGTGAGCCCTTTTCTACAGCTACAAATTCAAAGCAGTGTCTGGTTTACAGTGGATAGATGGTTATCCAAATTTTCTCTTTGTGTATGATTTTGACCATCTTGCTGTTAAGGCACTGTGGAGTTTTTTACAATGGATGAGTCAATATTGATACATCATTATTAACTAAAGTCCATAGTTTACGTTAGGGTTCATTCTTGGTGTTGTATATTCTATGAGTTTTGACAAATATATACTGATATTGTATCTATCATTAAAGAATCATAGAGTAGTTTCTCTGCCCTAAAATTTCTCTCTCTTTACTTATTCATCCCTCCTCCCTGACTCCTGGCAACAGCTAATCTTTTGCCCATATAGTTTTGCCTTTTCCAGAATGTTTTGTAGACAGTTGGAATGGTACAATATGTAGCCTTTTCAGATTGGCTTCTTTCACTTAGCAATGCACATTTAAAATTCATCCATGCCTTTTAGTGGCTTGATGTTCTTTTCTTTTTTTTTGAGACAGAGTTTTGCTCTTGTCGCCCAGGCTGGAGTGCAATGGTGGGATTTTGGCTCACTGCAACCTCCACCTCCTGCATTTAAGCGATTCTCCTGCCTCAGCCTCCTGAGTAGCTGGGATTACAGGCAAGCACCACCACGCCCGGCTAATTTTTTTTGCATTTTTAGTAGAGATGGGGTTTCACCATATTGGCCAGGCTGGTCTCGAACTCCTGACCTCACGTGATCTACCCACCTTGGCCTCCCAGAGTGCTGGGATTACAGGCATGAGCCACCGCGCCCGGCCTCGATGTTCATTGTTTTTTTTTGTTTGTTTTTGTTTTTGTTTTTAGCATTGAATAATATTCCATTGTGTGGATGTACCACGGTTTATTTATCCATTCACCTACTGAGGGACATTTGGTTGCTTCCAATTTCTGGCAATTATGAATAAAACTGCTATAAACATTTTGTGTGCAGACTTTGTGGACATAAGTTTTCAATTCATTTGGATAAATACCAAGGAATGTGATTGCTGGATGATATGGTAAGAGTATGTTTATTTTTTTTTCCTCAACTTTTATGTTAGATTCAGTGGGTACATGTGCAGGTTTGTTACCTGAGTATATTGCATGATGCTGAGGTATGGGGTAGGAATGATCCCATCACCCAGGTACTGAGCAGAATACCCAATAGTTTTTCAAACCTTGCCTATCTCCCTACCTCCCCACTCTGGTAGTTGCCAGTTCCTTTCTTTCTTTTTTTTTTTTTGAGATGGAGTCTTGCTCTGTTGCCCAGGCTGGAGTGCAATGGTGCAATCTTGGCTCACTGCAGCTTCTGCCTCCCAGGTTCAAGCAATTCTCCTGCCTCAGCCTCCCAAGTAGCTGGGACTACAGGCGTGCACCACCACACCCAGCTAATTTTTGTATTTTTAGTAGAGACAGAGTGTCACCATATTGGCCAGGCTGGTCTCGAACTCCTGACCTTGTGATCCGCTCACCTTGGCCTCCCAAAGTGCTGGGATTACAGACATGAGCCACCATGCCCGGCCATAGTTGCCAGTTTCTATTGTTGCCATATTTATGTCCATGAGCACCCAGTGTTTAGCTCTCGCTTATAAGTGAGAACGTGGTTTGCTTTTCTGTTCCTGCATTAATTTGCTTAGGATGATTGTCTCCAGCTTCCTCCATGTTGCTGCAAAGGACGTAATTTCATTCTTTTTTATGACCGCATAGTATCCCATGGTGTATATGTACCTCATTTTCTTTATCCAATTCTCAGTTGATAGACATCTAGGTCATTTCCATGTCTTTGCTATTGTGAATAGTGCTGCAATGAACATACAAGTGCATGTGTCTTTTTGATAGAAAGTTTTTTTTAATGTATACCCAGTAATGGGATTGCTGAGTTGAACAGGTTTTAAATTCTTTAAGAAATCTCCAAACTGCTTTCCACACTGGCTGAACTAATTTACATTCCCACCAACAATGTATTCCCTTTTCTTTAGCCTTGCCAGCATCTGTTGTTATTTGACTTTTTAAAAATAGCCATTCTGACTGGTGGGAGATGGTATCTCACTGTGATTTTGATTTGCGTTTCTCTGATGATTAGTGATGTTGAGCATTTTTTCATATGTTTTTTGGCCACTCGTATGTCTTTTTTTGAGAAGTGTATGTTCGTGTTTTTTGCTAATTTTTAATGGGGTTATTTGTATGCTTAATTTTGTAAGAAATGGTCTTTCACATGGCTGGCTGTACCATTTTGCATTCCCACCAGGAATGAATGAGTGTTCCTATTGCTCCACATCTTCACTAGCATATTGTCAGTGTTTTGGATTTGGGCCATTCTAATAGTTATGTAGTAATATTTCATTGCTGTTTTAATTTGAAATTCCTTAATAATTAATATGATTTGAGAATCCTTTCATATGCCCATTTGCCATGTGTATGTCTTCTTTGGTGAGTTGTCTTTAGATTTTTAAAAATTGTTTTGCTTGTTTCCTTATTGGTGAGTTTTTAGAGTTCTTTGTATATTTTTGATAACAGTCTTTTTCTATGTGTTTTGCAAAGATTTGCTCCTAGTTTGTGTGTGTTTTTTTTTAAATTCCTTAAACAGTGATGTTTCGCACAGAAGTTTCTAATTTTAATGCTGTACATCTTACCCATTTTTTCTTTTATGCTTTTGGTGTGGTAGGTAAGAATTCATGCCAAATCCAAGGTCACCTAGATTTTCTCCAACGTGATCTTCTGGTTTTATAGTTTGCATCATATATTCTATTCCATTTTGAGTAAGTTTTGTGAAAGGCATAAGGTCTATGTCTAGATTCATTTTTTTTCTCTTTTTGTATGTGAATGTCCAGACGTTCCAACATCATTTGTTGAAAAGACCATCCTTTTTCCATTGAATTGTATTTGCTCCTTTATCAAAGATCAGTTGACTATATTTGTCTGAGTCTATTTCTAGCCTCTCTTTTCCATTCCATTGATCTATTCGTCTATTCTTCTGCCAATAATTCAATGTCTTAGAACATTCTTTTAATCAGAGAATTTTTCTCCACTTTTTTTCCAAAATTTGTCCCCTTCTGATTTCCAATAATTTCTTAAACTCCCTAGCAGCACCCCACAAAATCCCTCAACTCAGTTTCCCCCTTCCCCTTCCTTCTCTTTGTATTCATTACAAGCCAAACAGCTTAATTTGTTAGGACTTTTCACTCTGGAAGAATATGTTTGATGCTGTCAATGCCTAGATTTACTATAATACAAATATCTTGAAATCCGAATCTATGTTTACCAGATTCAGATATTTGGTGAATTTGCTTGGCTGATGAGTGGAATTACATTATGAATGAAAATCTCTAACTCAGAATACCTTTTAAGCATGTCTTATGTATGTTTTTACTCTTCACAGTACCTGTGTATAGATAATTGATGAAGGAAGGAAGGAAAAAGGGGAAAGCAAAGTAACAAAGAAATAAATGAATAGATAAACTAACAACTACTCAGGAAGAAAGGGATCCTCAAAAGAGGGTCAAATGCAGCCCTGTGCTGTTCAAGCAAAGACAAGGTGGTAGGTAGGAATAAGCAATTCAGAAACAATGTAACTATTGCAGAAAGGGACCACACCAGGAGACTCAGACTGGATGTAGTCAGGTTAAAGCTGAGTCCTTCCAAACCTGAAGGAAGTCAACCTATGATAGCTTGAAATGGGAGCTTCTTGTGGTGGTTTTAACATATGTCCACCAATTTATCGACATGTGTTAAAAGTCCTCTCCTCAATAGGCTTTTCCTCTTTCCTTGAATATGAGCTGGATTTATTTACTTGCTTCTAACAAATGAAATGTGGTGGAAGTGTACATGGATGATTTCCAAGGCAAAGTCATAAAAGACATTGTCACTCCTACCTTCACTCTTGTATCGCTCAGTCTGAGGAAGTCAGCCAGCAGCCTGCAAGACAACCTAGGCAGCCCCTTGAAGAGGCCCTGTGGGGAAGAACTAAGGCCTTCTGCCAAAAGCCACCTCTGACTTGCTGGCTAAGTCAGAGAAAAAGCATACATCTTTCTTTAACATGTGTATACATGAGCCTTCAGAATGAAGACCCAAAGATACAGGAGACATTGTCCATTTTTATGCTTAGGTTCAACAAAATATAGACATCCATATGGGAATATGATTGGACAAAAAGGGTTTGATCTAAGGTTAATAGACTGAGTGGGGAAAGCCCACAAGGCCTGCCCGTCTAGATTCTTCTTGGCCTCTCTGAGCAGCATTCCTTCCTCCTGGGTGTGGGGCAGGGCCCTCTCTGGAATGGAGATCTTAACGACCTACAGTCAAAAAACTTAGGTCAGGTAATTTCCCTAGGACCAGTTTTTACATGGAAAGATGGAGGGAAAGTTAGCGTGATATTTTCAGGCTTTATGGCTGACTTTGACCAAAAGGGGCTCTGGTTTCTATGACCCACCTTGGGGAAGAGGAATGCTAGTTTCTATGGCTAGCCTTGGGAGAGGATGGGACTGAGAGACAGGAGGGGAGGAGAAGAACAAAGAAAAATGTTTGCTTCTGAGGTTGCATCTAAGTCCTTTATTTTGGGGTACTATTTTCTGAGCCCCAGCATAGCAATAGACAGCTAACATGCTAATCCAGGGCTTTATCTGTATCACTGTGCTGTGCTGCCTTTGGTGTGAATCATAAATGCCCCCAATGCTACTGAGAAATTGATGGATGACAGATGATAAGGAAGAGTGTCTGAGGGAGAGGATGCTATGCTTCCTCCGCAGCACACGTGGTCTCATCCACCTGCCTCCTTTGTATATCACTGTTTTTCTTGGTTCTTTTGATTTCTTTCTCCATTCCTTTCTTTTCTTATTCTGTGTCATTAGCAGACACCATCGGTTACCTCCTCATCTGCCACTCCTGTTTCCTCTTAACAGGACACCAATTTTGTTTGGAGTGCCATATGCCCTGGCTGGTCTCAGCTAACGTGGTAATTCTATTCTCCTTGCCAGTGATTGATCTAGGGGTGGGCATGCAACAGAGAAAATGTAGCAGGAGGTCTTCTAGGGGCTCCAAAGAAATGTCTTCCTCTCATCTAAAAGAAGAACATGTTACAAAGAGAAATCTATTTTCCTTTCAAGTTTGAACAGTGTCATCAGAGGACATTATACTTGATTTTCTGCAGCTGTCACGTTGCATGGGGGAAGGCCAAAGAAATGGCAGAGATGTGGAGTCAGAGCTCTGACATTGCTAAGACTGTGTGGCCTCTGGGGTAGCCCTCCTCTTGACTTCTTGGTGAGTGAGACACGAATATTTTTATTGTTATACCACTTCAGCAGGTATTCTATTACTTGCTGTCAAAAACATTCTAATGGATATATTTTTTCTTCCTTTCCTTGCTTTTTCTTCTCCTGTTAGGAATATCAAGAAGGCTCCAAAGTTGTTGCTTTTTTTTTCTGATTAAGGGCATTTTGGGTTAAAATGACTTTTGACTTGTGGTCAAGAAAAAGTGAAAGTAGGCCGGGCGCAGTGGCTCACGCCTGTAATCCCAGCACTTTGGGAGGCCAAGGTGGGCAGATCACCAGGTCAGGAGACTGAGATCGTCCTGGCTAACACAGTGAAACCCCGTCTCTACTAAAAATACAAAAAAAAAAAAAAAAAAAAAATGCCAGGCATGGTGGTGGGCATCTGTAGTCCCAGCTACTCGGGAGGCTGAGGCAGGAGAATGGCATGAAGCTGGGAGGCAGAGTTTGCAGTGAGCCGAGATCATGCCACTGCACTCCAGCCTGGGTGACAGAGCAAGACTCTGTCTCAAAAAAAAAAAAAAAGAAAAGAAAAAGTGAAAGTACATTGTTAATCTTGCACAGTAAGAAATACAGAGGCGTGTTATTATAGGTGTTGGATTTCCTATAGTCCTGCTTTACAAAATTGAGGTTAAGTAACTTGCCCAAGGTCACACAGTTGGTCAGTGTGGATTTGAACCCAGGGGTCAAATTCCAGACTCTCTGATGCTAACCTCTATACATTACTGCCTTTTGTCTGAGCTCACTTAGTTTGGATGGGCTGATGCTTTTTCTTTAGATGTGGGCTTGATATTCAGGTATGGGCAATTGATATATTTCATTCCTCTGGCCATATGGACTGGTTCATTGTTGGACATGTGACTCCAGTTAGGTCAATGAGTTTCCACCCTAAGCCTTTTCTGGAACTATATGTAAAGCGAACCTATATCAAACAACATTGCCAAACTAACAGTTTGTACACATGGAGCTGTTTCCAACCATCACTGTACCACAGAAAGAGCCAATCCGCAAAAATATAATCAAAAGAGACAAATGGCTCGTGCTGACGTTATATGACCCTGCATCCAGCCTAGCCCAATCCCTACTGACTTTTCAGTTATGGGAGACAACGCATTCCTTCTTTTTGCTCAAGCCAGTTTGAGCAGCACTTTTGTCACTGAAAGACTTCCTAGGGGCTGAACTGTGTCTCCTTAATTCATATGTTGAAGTCTTAACAGTACCTACTACAGTAGCTCAAAATGTGACTGTATTTCCACAGGATCTTTAAAGAGATAAAGTTAAAACGAGCTCATCAGGGTAGGCCCTAATCCACTATAACTGGTGCCCTTATAAAAGGAGATTAGGACACCGACACACACAGAATGGGAGTTGGCCATGTGAGGATGAAGCAATGAGGTGGCCATCTGCAAGCAAAGGAGTGAGGCCCTGGGAGAAACCCACCCTGCCAACACGGTTGTCTTGGACTTCCAGCCTCCAGAATTGTGAGGAAATCAATCCCTTTTGTTTAAGCCACCCAGTCTATGGTACTTTGTTATGACAGCCTGAACAAATTAATACAAGACTCTGAACACTTTCTAAATTCGTATCTGGAGGTGAGAGAGTACATGTTGCAGACTGTCAAATAGAGACTTGGCTCAGTCAAGATGGGATAGGGGCAGTGAGGACCTCTCGATTTTGGGCAGGAAGCTGGCAATTTTGTTGTGCAGTAATAGCAAGGCAGTGGTGAAACTATCCTATTTTCTCTTGGTGCTCTGACCATGAGGCTACTGAAGTTGAAAGTTAAAGAGAGATGGTAGAAAAATGTCAGGCTGATGGAATAAGATGAATTTATTTTGTAGCCTTCGGTTAGGTCCTACCAGAAAAACAAGTTTTGTTAGAAATGGGCAATCTGAAAGCAGCAAGGGAAGAAAAGACAGCTTTGCTACAGGAGGCCCTTTCTTCCTACAGCCATCAACTTAGAAAGTTAGATGTCCCTGGCTGGGCGTGGTGGCTCAAACCTGTAATCCCAGCACTTTGGGAGGCTGAGGCTGGGGATTACCTGAGGCCAGGTCAGTGTGGCCAGCATGGTGAAACCCCATCTCTACTAAAAACACAGAAATTAGCCAAGTGTCTTGGCATGTGCCTGTAGTCCCAGATACTTGGGAGGCTGAGGCAGGAGAATCGCTTGAACCTGGGAGGTGGAGGTTGCAGTGAGCCAAGATGGTGCCACTGCATTCTAGCCTGGGCAACAGAATGAAACTCTGTCTCAAAAAAATTAAATAAATAAAATAATAGAAAGTTAGATTAGATGTCTCTGAGCTTCGCTGACTTGAAAAGTGGGGTTCTCTGTCATCAACTAATACTACTTCTCACAAAGCCTAGGGTGTGGAAAACATATCAGAAGATAAGATAGGAGTCAGAGAGAAGCTTCATTCTTGTTCTTTTAGGCTTCTCCCAAACATCTTGCAGACATTTAGCAGCCTGAGAAGGGTGACAATGGTCTCCATTGTAAAGAGTCACCGATCAGACATAACCAAGGGGCAAGGGCCAAGTTATCTGTGCTTTAAGGGTGCTGGTTCTGCCCTGGGGCAGCCAGCATGGACAACACTAGGTTGAGGACTAGGTGGGATAGCAGAGCATTAGGGCCTGTGCTGAGACAAAAATCCCACAATAAAGGGTCTGGAATCTAGGACTGTGACCAAACATATTTGACTTGGGCCATCGGTCAGTAGAGTTGCCTGATTTTTTTTTTTTTCTCTTTTTTGAGATGGAGTTTCACTCTTGTTGCCCAGGCTGGAGTGCAATGGTGTGATCTCAGCTCACCGCAACGTCCGCCTCCTGGGTTCAAGAGAATCTCTTGCTTCAGCCTCCCACGTTGCTGGGATTACAGGTGTGCACCACCATACCCGTCTAATTTTGTATTTGTAGTAGAGACAGGGTTTCACCATGTTGGCCAGGCTGGTCTTGAACTCCTGACCTCAGGTGATCCCCCACCCCAGCTACCTAAAGTGCTGGGATTACAGGTGTGAGCCACCGCGCCTGCCCGAGTTGCCTGATTTCAAACCGTATAGTTACATTGCCCAAGAAACTGCAAGCTTGGACCAAAAAAAGGTGGCAATGGCTGAACTGCCAAAGCAATTTTCCAGCTCCTCTCATCTGCACCAATGGCAGTGGGCTGTGTGGCTTCAGAGGGGAACACTTCCTAATACCTTTCTAGGTCCCAGTGGTTTGGGTGGTGGGCGGGATGGGAGGTTTACCTCCTTCTGCCCCATTTACCTGACAAGTGCAGGATGAGGCAAGTGACTCAGGTTTGATTAGTATCATTTTCCATCCCCCTGATCCCAGTGATTGGTTCAGACCAACTAACTGCAATGAGACTCAATCCTAGGGTTGTTTTGCAGGAACTGTTGGGAAAGCGAAGCACTTCATCCTTCAGTTGCTAAATTAGCAGAATAAGCTTCAGGTAGGATGTTACTCTGTAGAAAGAGCTGACTGAAAATGAAGTTAAAACTGAGGACTGTATAGCTGGGAAATATATACGTGGAGAGGGATGTTAATTAAGTACTTGTGATGGTGGTTGAACCTCTAGGATCCAGCAATGCCTAAAGTGATTGCTACTTCTGGATTTCTCAATTTTTTCATTACACGAACTAATACATTTCTCCCCCCGCTTCACTTTTTATTGTCATTTTCTCACTGAAACTGCCTTTGTTTCCTCTCTTGCAAAGGAATTCACTTGCCTCATCTGGCACTTGGGTGCTGAGGACAGAAGGAGGTAAGTACCCCCCAAAATCAGCAGGATCCAGAAGGGTATTCGGAAATGTTTTCCTCTGTGGCCACATGGCCCACTCCTACTGGTGCAAATGAGAGAAGCTGGAAAATTGCCTTAAATGTTGCCCAGATACCACCTTTTTTAATCCTTTCCTGAGTTCTTACCTCCTTCTCCTCTTCCTTCTTCCTTCTCCTTTCCTTACCCCCTAGATTTGCTTGCGTCAGTTGGAATGGTATTTTTGGCTCTTATAACCAAGACCCATGAGTAATACAGAACTCATCAACACTCTTTACACTCTTAAGCAGTTGGAGACCTAACCAGATGCCTGGACACTGGGGACACAAACTGGAATAAAGTTGAATGAGAACTGGACTGTGTCTTCAAGAAGCCCTCAGCATTGTGAATCGTGGACATTGTACAGTGTGACACGTGCCACACTCACAGTGTGTATAGGGTGTGTTGTGGAGAAGGGGGTCCTCATTTGGACTGAGGAGTTAGCGAAGGCTTCCAGAAGCTGAGTAGGAACTAGAAGTAAGGACATTTCAGGCAGAGGGAATAACCGAATAAAGACAAAGGAGTGTCAGGTGGCACATTATCCTTCATTCTGGAGACCCCGAGTAGTTTGATATGGCGGGGACGGAAGGTGCCTTTAGAAATGTGAAGGCAGATGGCGCCAAGGGTAGGAAAACGTCAGACCATGGGGGACCTTTGTCCTTCAGGTAAAAGGTAAAATCATTTAAAGATTTAAGTGAGGGAAAACATGCTCACGTTTGTTACTAAGATGCAGTTTTGGCTGCAGTGTGGAGGATGGATTGAAAAAAAGCAATTGTTATCTTACCACAGGATCATGAGAATCTCTCTTCAATAAATGTGAGAAAGGGCAGTCTGTTTTTCATGATATACTGATTGCCAGCATCTTGACAGAAGGGCTATGGCAAAACGGAGAAAACACTATCAATATTAGGCAAAAAAGCAAAACAAAACAAAAGAAAGGAAAACAAAGATCTCTCTAGCCCCAACAGTGCTAATTTTTGCATACCCAGCAATTACATTTCTAATGAAAGTCATTGCTGCCAAAATCAATCAGTATAAATGTTGGAGACTCCTTTCTCCTTCCATGAAAAGCTTTTACTATTTCGTTTCACTAAAACTTAAAGAGAACTTCGGGTTTATGGTTCATTCTAGAGCGATCCACCATAGGCGTGCTTTAAGATGATGGTCAGGGAAACTGTCATTTAATCTCAAGGAAGCTGTCATTTGATTCTATTCAAAAACTAGGCAGTACACATCAGCAGGCAATATAGTCTGATGCTGTGACCTACTTTGTTGGCTGAAGCCTTCCACTGTTCCTGGAAGGGAAGTTATTTTTGTTTCCTTTCATCTCTTATTCACATACATGGAATATACACATTGGTTACTCTAGAAAACACATGGGTAGTCCTAGAGCAAAATGGGTTTCAAGGTTATTTAATTTATGCCGCTGAAAACCTCAGACACTCTCCTCCCAGTAAAATTTCATGTGGTATACAGAACTTTTTTTTAAAAAAAAATTCATCTTCTCCTTACTTCTCCTTACCACCTACTTTTTTCTTTCTTTTCTTTTTTCTTTTTTTGGATAGAGACAGGGGTCTTGCTATGTTGCCCAGGCTGGTCTCAAATTCCTAGCCTCAAGCGATCCTCCCGTTTTGGCCTCCCAAAGTGCTGGGATTACAGGTGTGAACCACTGCACCTGGCCTACTTTTTTCCCTTTCAAGAAAATACAGTACTCCAAAGCCTGAGTGACTATGAAATTTCAACTTTTGTGCCTTTGTACTCTTAGATACCATGTTTGTTTTGTTCTTCTGCAAGATTACACTAAAATCCACTTTTCTTGTATGTGTACACTATTTAAAAAGTTTCACACTCTCTTAGGGAAGCCACTGGCAACACATCTTCACAGTGTCCGTGGAGAAGGTTATGTGATTTAAGAAACACTTGTGTCTATACCATTTAATATTTAGGAATTTGTTGATTTTTTAGGATCTTTGGATGAATGAGTTTTTAATTTTATCCAGTTTATTTAGAAGAAATTGCCATGCTTGCTTTAAAAGGGTTTCTTCTCGGATCCCAGCGGCGCCGAGAGCGTCACGCTGCGCCCCCGCCCCGGGGTCGGTCATGGTCTGCGCCTGCGCAGGTCCCGGCTTGCTCGCCGTCCTGCGGGGCGCCGGCGGCGATGGGTTGGGGAAATGGACGCCTGGAGAACGGAAATCCAGTTATCAAAATGGACTCGGGAAGAGAGAACCTAACAGAACAATAACAATGGAAGAAATTGGGAACATTATCACAAAGCTATCATCCTGCCAAACTCCAGGCTCAGATGATGTCACAGGTTAAAAAATGCCCTTCATGAAAAAGATCTTAAGCAACATGATAGATTCAGAAGCTCATGAAAAGAGGCCACCAATACTTGCATCTTCAAAACAAGATATATCACCTCATATTACAAATGTTGGTGAAATGAAGCATGACTTGTGTGGCTGCTGTGCAGCCTTCAACAACGTCACAATCACATATCCCGTTCAGAAGGTCCTCTTTCGACAACAGCTGTATGGCATCAAAACCCGGGATGCAGTACTTCAGTTGAGAAGGGATGGATTTCGAAATTTGTATCGTGGAATCCTTCCCCCATTGATGCAGAAGACAACTACACTTGCACTTATGTTTGGTCTGTATGAGGATTTATCCTGCCTTCTCCGCAAGCATGTCGGTGCTCCAGAGTTTGCAACCCGTGGCGTGGCGGCAGTGCTTGCAGGGACAACAGAAGCAATTTTCACTCCACTGGAAAGAGTTCAGACATTGCTTCAAGACCACAAGCATCATGACAAATTTACCAACATTTATCAGGCTTTCAAGGCACTGAAATGTCATGGAATTGGAGAGTATTATCGAGGCTTGGTGCCCATTCTTTTCCGGAATGGACTCAGCAATGTCTTGTTTTTCGGCCTTCGAGGTCCCATTAAGGAGCATCTGCCTACCGCAACGACTCACAGTGCTCATTTGGTCAATGATTTTATCGGTGGAGGTCTATTGGGTGCCATGTTGGGATTCTTGTGTTTTCCAATTAATGTTGTAAAAACTCGCATACAGTCTCAGATTGGTGGGGAATTTCAGTCTTTCCCCAAGGTTTTCCAAAAAATCTGGCTGGAACGGGACGGAAAACTGATAAATCTTTTCAGAGGTGCCCATCTGAATTACCATCGGTCCCTTATCTCTTGGGGCATAATCAATGCAACTTATGAGTTCTTGTTAAAGTTTATATGAAAAAAAACCATCAGTTAAGTGCCATTTATCAACTGAATAGACCTTCTAAGAAGAATGCAGTTTGGCCTCTTTCTTAATTGGCTAAATACAAGTTCGTGTCATAACTCCAGGCCACAGTGAGTTACGGGCAAAGCTGTTTTCCTTAGGCATCAACAAAACAGAATAAAAGGTTCCAATAGGAAAATATAAGGGTTTTTTTTGTTTTGTTTTCTTTTTCTTTTTCTTTTTTTTTTTTTTTATCATTACCTAAGAGCTTTAGGCTAATTGTCTGGTAAATAGCTGTCCATCTGATGGCCTTTGACAGGGAACCTAATCCCCAAGATAAGATTCTTTTTCTCAAACCAGTCTTGAAATCTCCTGCATTAAAACATAAGTTGCTATGACGGGCCAGAGAGAAGGTCCTCAGGGGCCAGGGGCTCCTCAGGCTTCCTTTGTTACTCCATTGCTTTCTTCTGTGCCCTCAGGAGCAGCTGCAGAGGATAGTCTTCATTAAGCTCAAGCATATGACAAAGGGGCAGAACAGAGAAGAAAAACAGCTTATTATGTAGAGGCTTTTCATGATACATTGCTTGTATTAGTTTTGAAACTAATCACCTATTGGATAGTCATTATACTATTTCTATTTAGATATGGTAGATCAAGGAGCTATGAAAGTTCCCGTTTTGCTTTCTAGGTTTGAAAGTTTTCTGTTTGATTCTGACCGTGACCTTCAACCCTTCCAAAATATTCTTATGTTAATTTCACTTATTTCATTGCTGAAAGATGAAGGGACTTAAATTTTGTTATAGGTGTTCCATCCTGTTAAGAAGTTTTCATATTGTGTATAGATCAAATTCTGTTTAGCTTGGTTTCTTTGAGTTATTGATGCCATCTCAGCAAAGGTCTGTGGTTATTTTTCCCGTGGAGTAGGAGTTGGTCATATTCAAGCATCCTGTTCTCTTAAAACTCTCCTTTTAAAAAATAAACACTTCCATAACATTTTGTTTTGTAAGTCTGTTAATGCAATCCCACTTTTTTCCCCCTAGTTTCTAAATGTTACAGAGTGGAGGGCGGGGGGTGGAAAGGCTCAGGATAGTTTTCACCCCATAGTATTCGCTGTCTTTTATTTTACTCTTGGAAATAGAGACTCCATTAGGGTTTTGACATTTTGGGAACCCAGTTTTACCATTGTGTCAGTAAAACAATAAGATAGTTTGAGAGCGTATGATCTAAATAAAGGCATTTGAAGGGTTAGTTTGAACTCTAAAAGTAGGTAATAGCCAAATAGCATTCTCATCCCTTAACAGATGAAAACTTCTTTGTCAAAGGTATTAGAAAATTTAAAAATATTTTTTCCAGATGAAACTCATGCCACTTCCAATTGACTAATGAAATATAAGAAACAGACTGAAAAAGTGGATTATGAATCTTAAAACCCTTTCTGTAAATATTATGTAGCTAAAGATTGATTTCCAGCATCTGACATGATGGTAGGTTTCTTGTTAACCAGTTTTTCTTCTTTCTGGGTAATTGCATGTGAATATGTGCACATACTGACCAAAATAAAGGCCTCAACTTGGTAGTTTACTGAAAGTTTCTGGGCAAATAGTCCATAAAAGCTGTTTACCTCTAAATGCACTATGGCTGGTTAAATACAGTGAACATCCTTCTTCCAGCTATAAAGGATGAAACTTATTAAGCATTAGCCAGACGGTAATAAAGCTAAATAGCCATATAGCAGCTCTGTCTGACAATGTTGTGCTGGATATTGCAGTTTACTGTCAAGGTGCAGATGTAAGGATTTAAAAAAAAATAATTTGGCACCAAATAAATATGAGTAGCATCCTTTGGCCTATTAAATAGAGTCAGAATTTGAAGGGAATTGAGTTTGAGAAATGAATAAATAAAGGCACCTTGGTGCCTGACACCCTCATTTATGTGTGTGACTTTGAGCACTCACAGGTGTGTCCAGCTACTCAGCCCAGGGCAGGTGGGTTAGCCTGGGGTTATTATACCTTGGCCCTGGGAATAGACACCATTGGGCCTTTGGTTTTGTTGGGCTTCCTTTTGTCTTTACACTCCATACAGGTGGTAGAGATTTGAGTTCTAAAGCTCTTTTGTGAAATACAAGCTAAGTGAGAATTCTAAGGAAAAGGCTTTGGTTTCTGCTATCTCAAATAAGTGGCATTTAAAAACAATTATTAATAAATATTTTTAATGGTTTTAACTCAGCATTTTTTTTATTTCTCTGTTACTCTTTACAGCTTTTGAAGACCAAACTGCAAATACATTACCAGGGATGATTTTGTGTTGTCCTATAGACTTCTTAAATTTGACAAAAAATTTAGCAGAACTTGTAACCAACAGCTTTGTCTGAACTTGAAGTCAAAATGTGTTGTTAATAAGAGATTCTAATTATTGCTTTTACCTTCAGTGTGAACTAGTGTGGTAATAACCTTGAAAAGGCAGGCCAGGCACGGTGGCTCATGCCTGTAATCCCAGCACTTTAGGAGGCTGAGGCAGGCGGATCACTTGAGGTCAGGAGTTTGAGACCAGCCTGGTCAAGACAGTGAAACCCCATCTCTACTAAAAATACAAAAAAGTAGCCAGGTATGGTGGCACACGCCTGTGATCCCGGCTACTCGGGAGGCTGAGGCAGGAGAATCGCTTGAACCTGGGAGGCGGGGGTTACAATGAGCTGAGATTGCACCACTGCACTCTAGCCTGGGCAACAGAGAGACTCTGTCTCAAAAAAAAAAATAAATAAAATAAAAAATAAAAATAAAGAAATTGAAAAGGCAAACATGATTGAATATCTGAAAAGCTTTAAAAGTGGCCTTTCTGTTACGTATGTGGCACAAATGGCTCATGAGTGCAGGACACTTATGGTCTTGTGTCTTATACTTCATGTGTGATGCCACCAGAAATGTTATGGATTCTGTATTGAACACACTAAGAGTGGTATGAGCCCTCAGGACTTCACCACAGAGTAGACACAACCTTGATATGGTGGCGAATGTGTGTGTCTTTCTTGTTTCATTAGTGGTTGAGGAGAAAATTGATGTTTGTGTCTAAATAGTCGATATTCGTCTTAACATGGTTGGCTGTATAATCACCGGCTATATTGTGAACTGTGCAATAAAACAGTCGTTCGTATATATAATTACCTTTGGATACCTGAAATTCCCAAGCTCAGTTGCAATGTAATACTCAGTATAAGGCTGTGCAAACATGTAAGGGAATAGTGGTGGTCGATGGGATATATGAAATGGGATATAGAGGGCTTCGAGTGAAGCCAATCATGTTGAACTAACACTGGTTCAGTGTAGGTGAAATAGAGTGAGGGGTATGCAGTTATGAAATGAAGGGTGGACAGGAGATTACATTTGAAGAAATATTAAAATATTTCTTTTCTCATGTGCAAATGCATATCAAAGACTTGAACAGGCAATCTCTTGAAATTTGAGGATTTTTAGTTTTTAATGCTGTATTTGCTTAATATTAAATATGTGTTGCCTAATGGCTCCCAAATTGTGTGGGAGTCTCTAAGTGTTTCCTCTTAAATATTCATTATTGAAAGTGGTTAAGTGCATAATGCTATTTTTGTTTGTTAGTTTGAGTTTTATGACCATATGAGTTTAAATGAAATCTGTTAAATATTTCAGAGTTAACACTTTTTTTTGATAATTTGTAATAAAGTTTGTTTTTAAGCCCCCCCCAAAATAATAAATAAATAAATAAATAAATAAATAAATAAATAAATAAAAGGGTTTCTTCTCACATATCAGGCAGTTGTGGGATGGGAGTTTATTCAGACTACTTTTACATTTTGGTTTGATGCGTAGGATTGTGGGTTCACATAAGCCTTAGTTAACCTTCTGTCAGTATAGTGCTATCTGACATTCTGCGTTAAGGAAATTTTTTTCTCCCATCAGAATCTGTAGCTAATGGTGGTAAACTTCACGCATGTATTTCTATAATAACACACCAGATAACACACTGGATTTGTGGTCTGTAGTAACCAGCAGTATAGACCACAAATAATGAAGAATATAAGCTTTAGAATGAGATATACCTGGCCAGGCGCGGTGGCTCATGCCTGTAATCCCAGCACATTGGGAGGCCGAGGCAGACGGATCACGAGGTCAGGAGTTCGAGATCAGCCTGGCCAACATGGTGAAACCCCGTCTCTACTTAAAGTACAAAAATTAGCTGGGTATGGTGGCATGTGCCTGTAATCCCAGATACTCAGGAGGCTGAGGCACAGGAATCGCTTGAACCCAGGAGGTGGAGGTTGCAGTGAGCCGAGATCACACCACTGCACTCCAGCCTGGCAACAGAATGAGACTCCATCTCAAAAAAAAATAAATAAATAAATTAAAAGAATGAGATATACCTGTGTTCAAACTCTAACTCTGTTACTGACAAGTTATATGTCATTAGGCAAGTGACTCTTGGGTTTTTCTTTCACCTGAAAAATAACATATTTACTGCAAATGGTTGCTTTTAATTATCAATAAAATAAAATGCCAAGTAAGCCACTTAATATGGCATCTACAGATAGGCTTTCAAGACACAAAACTATTATCATTGTTCTCTTTTCCTTTTTATTTCACCTTTCACATTTCTCCCAATATCTTTTTGGTGTGGAAATAGCTTCCACTTGACATTTACAATGTTGATTCTATTTTAATCTTTGGCTACTCTTTCCTTTCAAACATATAATTCTTCCTTTCTGATTTTGACCTGTTATTTTGGTTTTTCTCTAATGTTTTCACTGCCTGGATATAATAACTTTACTTTATTTTGCCCATTTTATTTCCCCTACTGTTTGAGGTCTCTTTTCTTCTTGACTGGTTATACTGATAACTATGATCAAAGTTTCTAACTTTAGACATCAAATTTCATCTCAGGGTAATCTTAGAATCAGCCAGTTGACATGTTATTTATTGAAGAATGACTTGGAATGTACAGGCAACCTTTCCTGTTTTTAAAGAACAACCTAAATGTCCCAGTTCCCCTGGAAGCCAATTTCTGAATGGTTACACATCTAGAAGAAGCACAAACTGGACTTTCATGCAAGTTTTTACCAAACAGTTCTTGAGGATTTGGAAGCAGGGAATTAATATTGCACAATGCACATACACCCACAAAAACTTCCTAATACTCATATTTAGATAACTCTCCCTCTCCCCACAGTTCCAATCTTCACAGATGCTCTCATGTCCATTCTCTTTCCTGTCTTATTGTCTCTTTTGTACATTCTCCTTTATACCACCAAACTAGTTCTCCTCTTCTCTCCCCAGTACTCACTTTGCCAAGCTCTTCCTACTTTCTCCAGTTTCCATATTTCTTATTTGAGTATCTCCACACTTGCTCTTATGTGGAACAATTCAGCCATTCTTAGATTCTCCATGTCTTCTCTTCACCTTGTATACTCATTAATTCTAACAAGGGCAAATACCTTACAAGTATGTCGATTCTTATAAAAGACTATAGGCCACTGCTATGGTTTGAATATGTTCCCCCCAAATTTATGTGTTGTAAACTTAATCCTCATTGTAACAGTATTAAGAGGTAGAAACACCAGGAGGTAATTAGAATTAGATAAGGCCATCAGGAAGAAGCATCCATGATGGGGCTGGTGGCTTTATAAGAAGAGGAAGAGAGACCTGAGCTGGCACACTCTTACTTCCTCACCATATGATGGCCTGTGCCACCTTGGGACTCTGCAGGGAGTTGCCATCAGCATGAAGGCCCTCACCAGATGCAACCCCTGAACCCTGGCCTTCCCAGCCTCCAGAACTGTAAGAAATAAATATCTCTTCTTTATAGTTTACCCAGTCTGTGGAATTCTGTTATAGCAAGAAAAAATGGACTAAGAAAACTACCCATGTGAACATGACTTTTTTTGTTCCCGACAACACCTATTCAGAAAGCATAAGGTTGCACACCAATAAGTACTTTTACTCTGTGCTTCAGGAAATCCCAAGACCAATTAATTGGAGACAATACATTGAATTCCAAAATTCACAGACCAATTTATTGGAGACAATACATTGCTTATCTGGGCAAACCCTTGCTTTTTAACCACAGTTTACCTATTCAAGACCCTTGCTTTGCTGTGACTGCCAACTTAAACTACTATGTAAACATATATTTACATATAAACATTTTTATGTATCATTAAATATGTAATTGTATGTATAATATATAAACAATTTTTATATATTGTACATGTAATTTGTATTGATACATTATAGAAATATATATATATTTCTCTATATATAAAACAGGTCTTTCAAGGGAGAGAATATATACATTCCTTGAACGGCCTGTTTTAAAACACTTGAACTCAGACCTCAGTGCCCTATAAGTATTCTATTTCTGATTCCCCTTGTGAGGTGCTGCCAAGACTGTCAAGGATGTATTCTTTCTTGGCAGAAAGTTCTAATAAATTTAGCTTTGATTTATTAAATATTGATAGTTTAGGGAGTTCAACAGAGCAAATAAATATTTCCTAATTTATTGTATATTTTTGGTAATTATGTGTATTTAAGGACTGCCTGTATTTATCATTTGCTTTTTGCAGAGAATCCTCCTTTTAAATGCGAAGAAATACTTAGCCCCATCTTACAGAATATCATTACTTGCTGAATGTGTTTAACTTCTTTTTTTAAAATTTATTTTTACTTTTTTTACTTTACAAATAAAAATTGTATACATTTATGATGTGCAACATGATATTTTGATATATGTATACATTGTGAAATAATTAAATCAAACTAATTAATATATTCATCACCTCACATTTATCATTTTTTGTGGTAGGAATACTTATGTTCTCTCTTAGCAATTTCCAAGTATACGATACATTGTTATTACTACAGTTCACCCTTGAACAACACAGGTTCGAACTGCGTGGGTCCACTTACATGCAGATTTTCTTTTGCCTGTGTCACCCCTGAGACAGCAAGACCAACCCCTCCTCTTCCTCCTCCTTCTTAGCCTTCTCAACATGAAAATGAGGAAGATACAGACCTTTATGATGATCCCCTTCCATTTCTTCCTTATAATATTCTTAATAACATTTTCTTTTCTCTAGCTTACTTTATTTAAGAATATAGTATATCACACATGTAACATACAAAATATGTGTTAATCAACCTTTTGTCATGGGCAAGGCTTCTGGTCAACAGTGAGATATTAGTAGTTACGTTTTTGAAGAGTCAAAATTTATACATGGATTTTTGACTGCATGTGGGGTTGGTGCCCCAACCCGCAAGTTGTTCAACAGTCAGCCATATAATTGCCATGTTGTATGATAGTCTTCTGAACTTATTCCTCCTGTCTAACTTAAATTTCGTGTCCTTAAGCCAACATCTCCCCCAAACCCTCAACCTCAGCCTCAGTAGCCACTATTCTACTCTTTGTTTCTATGAGCTCAGCTTTTTAGATTCTACATATAAGTGAGATCATGCGGAACTTGCCTTTCTGTGCTTGGCCTATTTCACTTATCATAATGTCTTCCAGGGTCACTTATGTTGTCCCAAACAACAGAATTTGCTTCTTTTTTGAGGTTGAATAGTATTCCATTGTGTATATATACCACATTATTCATCTGCTGATGGACACTTAGGTTGATTCCATATCTTGGCTATTGTGAATAATGCTTCAGTGAACATGGGAGTGAAGATCTCTCTTTGACATACTGATTTCATTTACTTTGGATATACACCCAGAAGAGGAATTGCTGGATCATGTGGCAGTTCTATTTTTACATTTTTGAGGAAGCTCCATGCTATTTTCCATAATGGCTGTACCAATTGAATATTTCCACCATCGGCGTGCAAGGGCTCCTGTTACTCCATGTCCTCTCCAACACTTGCTACCTCTTACCTTTTTCATAATAGTCTTGGGATGTCCTTAATTTTGCATGGACATGAATGGATGTGATTACAGCTGGCTGTAGGCAAAGTCATGAAGTTAGTTAAATTAAATTTCTATAAAGTAACTTTGCTTTGTCTCCTAGTTCTTACTGAAGCTTTGGCAACCTGCTAGAGGTAACCAGTGCTCTCCTGCTTTCTAAGGATCTGCACTACAGTTCAGTCAAATTGTGTCCCAAGTTCGCATTTATCAACTTCCACCTTCCTCTTTACGACTCGTACCCCTCCCACCATTATCCCATTAACGGTCATCATCACTCCCGGGCAAATTCTTGATTTTGTAACAGTTATCTTAGGAATCAGAGCAGGAATTCTGGTCTCTTTCTCAGAGCTCATGCCCAGAAGAACTCAGGGCCCCTGTGGGTCTGTATTGGTGAATGTTAAAAATTTAGCTTTATCCATTTTGGGAGTAGGGGAAAATGGGAAGAAAGGGCATGAGAGTGAAGGGTAAGAGGAAAAGGGAAGAGAAAGAGAGGACTAAGAAAGGTAGATGTGCATGGTACCTCCTGATATGTATCAAAATAATGTAAGGTGTAGCACATTAAAGCTTTAGAGTTATGACCTTCCAGTTGAACCCTCTTGTTTAATATATGAAAACCAGAAAACTTGCCTAAAGCTCTATAATTACAGGCAGAACTGAAAAGACAGTTTACCTATGATTGCTCAATGTCTAAAAAGGGGAGTTAACTAGGAAAAAATTAGGTAATCTGTTGGTCCTTGAAGAGTTAGTTTCAGCTCCAGAAAGAGAAGAGGCTCGTAATACTACTCTAGGGAGAATGAAATGATGGTAAGGCTAGCTAACATGAGGCTCAAGACATTATGTGAGAAATAATTATTTAGTGACTACTCTGTACTAGGTAAGAGCAATGGAAGATGCTCTTGGAAGATGTTTCATTTCATTCTTTTTTCTCAAAGTTTATTAAGAAGTGAACATCATTAAGGATCATTGTAGTTTTCAACCTACTTGCAGTTTGTTTTCAATTGCATGTCATTTTAAGTTGTTATGGTGGGGAATTGTAGTGTGCATGAGAATTTACATCTAATATACTGACTCTGTATTATCATCATTCCATGTGCTACTTAATTATAGACTGTCATAGAGCAATTATTGTGGGATCTAATAATGAACTTCACTTATAATGAAGAAATTTCTTAATGACTTATATGCTGCAGTCAATCTGCCTGATAATTTCAAGTTTTATAACCCTTGAAAATTACTTGGGAAATAGCATTAATGTACTTTAGATAAAAATATGCTTATCTTACTGCCTGTGCTCACAGAATTTGTGCTGTATTTGCAACATTAAACTATGGTATGAAATGCTCTACAGTACGCTTTAATTATAACAGAACAGACTGTTCGCTCTTCTTAATCCCTTGCTGATAGACTTTGTGTCATGTCAGCAGATGATGACTCTTCCTCCTATTATGTTAGAATGATAAAATGTGTTTAAATCATACAACCCTCATCAGCATAAGAAAGACTACTAGATTACATCTATTTTATTCTTACGCAGATTACTCTCCCAAGAGGAAGTAGTGAAGAAATTTGGGTGAGAATACAGATTGGAAAAGCATTAATGAGAAGATACGTGATGTGAAGGATATGTAGAGGGAAATGAGAGGAATAGGTGGCATTACAGAGAGAAAATACAAGAATCATGCAAATTTGGAAAGTTCTATGTTGTAAACGAAATGCGTGAAGGAGAGGCAGAGAAGATCACTACCTCAGGGAGTGAGATAGTATAACCTGCCTTTTTCCTTCTAGCTTTTATTTTATGTTCAGGGGTACATGTGCAGGTTTGTTACATAGATAAACTTGTGTCATGGGGGTTTCATGTACAGATTATTTTGTCACCCACGTACTAAACACAGTACCCAAAAGGCATTTTTTCTGATCCTCCCCCTCTTCCCACCCTTCATGCTTAAGTAGGCCCCAGTGTCTGTTGTTCCCCTCTTGTGTCCATGAGTTCTCATTATTTAGCTCCCACTTACAAGTGAGAACATGCAGTATTTGGTTTTCTGTTCCTGTGTTAGTTTGCTAATGGTCTCCAGCTCCATCCATGTTGCTGCAAAGGACATGATCTTGTTCTTTTTTATGGCTGCATAGTATTCTATGGGGTATATGTATCATATTTATGCTGTATATATATATGTATTTTATACAGAGTCTCTCCTGTTGTCCAGGCTGGAGTGCAGTGGCATGATCTCAGCTCACTGCAACCTCCACCTTGGGGGTTCAAGCAATTCTCCTGCCTCAGCCTCCCAAATAGCCAGAATTATAGGTGCCCACCACCATGCCCAGCTAATTTTTGTATTTTTAGTAGAGACGGGGTTTCACCATGTTGGCCAGGCTGGTCTCGAACTCTTGACCTCAAGTGATCTGCCTGCCTTGGCCTCCCAAAGTGCTGGGATTGCAGGCATGAACTACTGTGCCCGGACTATGTATCATATTTTCTTTATTTAGTCTACTGTTGATGGACATTTAGGCTGATTCCATGTCTTTGCTATTTCTCCAATGTTTAGTAATGTTGAGCATTTTTCATATGCTTTTTGGCCGCATGTATGTCTTCCTCTAAAACCAACCACACAATTGGACATAAAACAATCCTTAGCAAATTAAAAAAAAAAAAACTGAAATCATACCAACCACACTCTCAGACCACAGCACAATAAAAATAGAATTCAATACAAAGAAAATTGCTCAAAACCATACAATTACAGGAAAATTAAAAAAAAAAAGGTCCTCAATAGCTTTTGGGTAAATAATGAAATTAAGGCAGAAATCAAGAAGTTCTTTGAAATGAATGAGAACAAAGGTACAATATCAGAATCTCTAGGACACTGCTAAGGCATTGTGAAGAGAGAAATTTGTAGCACTAAACACCCATATCAAAAAGTTAAAAAGATCTCAAATTAACAACTTAACATACAGCTAGAAGAACTAAAGAAGCTAGAGCAAACCAACCCCAAAGCTAGCAGAAAGCAAGAAATAACGAAAATCAGAGCAGAACTGAAGGAGAGTGAAACACAACAAACCGTACAGAAGATCAACAAATCCAGGAGTTGGATACTTGAAAAAAATAGTAAGATAGACCAGTAGCTAGACTAATAAGGGAAAGAGAGAAGATCCAAATAAACATACTTAGAAATGACAAAGGGATGTTACTACTGACCCCACAGAAATACAAATAACCATCAGCATCTACTATGAACACCCTTATGCACACAAACTAGAAAATCTAAAAGAAACAGATAAATTCCTGGACACATACATGCTTCTAAGACTAAATCAGGAAAAAATTGAATCCCTGAGCAGACCAATAACAAGCTCTGAAATTGAATCAGTAAGAAATAACCTACCAACCAAAAAAACCCCAGGACCAGATGGATTCACAGCCATATCCTACCAGATGTACAAAGAAGAGCTGGTGCCATTCCTACTGAAACTATTCCCAAACATTGAGGATAGACTCCTCCCTCAACTCATTTTATGAGGCCAGCATCATCCTGATACCAAAACCTGGCAGAGACACAACAAAAAAATAAAACTTTAGGCCACTATCCTTGATGAACATAGATGCAAAAACCCTCAACCAAATACTGGCAAACCAAATCCAGCAGCTCCTCAAAAAGCTAATCCACCATGATCAAGTAGGCTTTATCTCTGGGATGCAAGTTTGGTTCAACATATGCAAATCAATAAATGTGATTCATCACATAAACAGAACTAAAGACAAAAACCACATGATTATCTCAATAGATGCAGAAATGCTTTTGATAAGATTCAACATCCCTCAATGAACTAGGCCATGAAGGAACATACTTCAAAATAATAGGAGCCATCTATGACAAACCCACAGCTAACATTGTACTGAATGAGCAAAAGCTGGAAGCATTCCCCTTGAAAACTAGCACAAGACAAGGATGCCTTCTCTCACTACTTCCATTCCATATGACCTAAAGGAAGTCTGCCTGTGGTAGGGAGTGAGTCTGAGAAGTAAACAGAGGCAGCAAAATCATCAGGCTGCCGCAGGAGCTGAGGCTAGTCCACAAGCAGCCAGGGCATCTGAGACATGGAGCAGCTACCTCAGGAGCGTCAGATGCTGCTCTTGCTGGACCAGAGAATGAGGCCCACAGGAACACAGGGCTCCCTGCAGTGAGAAGCCTGAGTGAGTCCTGTGCAAGCAGTTGAACTAAGCTGTCACTTACACAGCTTTCTGCAGCAATGGTTGGCATTGTCATTGGCTTGAGTTCACATGATCTCCAAGCTTCTCTCTTTTGAAAATGACCCTTTCTACTTCTGTGACCAGACATCCCTCATACTGTGGCTTGCTTTACCCCTCAAAGAATGGCAAATGTTCACCTGGAATTATTCCTTGGACCACAGGTGGCTTTGATAGGACATGTGGAGTCTGAACCTTGGATACTGGTGGAAGGGGGGCCATTGGTGTAATCTAGGGGGAAAAATCACTAATGTTAGGCTTTTAGGTCACTGATAATCTGCAAAATATCAATCCTCACCCCATCCCTGAGCCTCACATGATTGCTGATTTGTATCCCTGGGGTGGTGGTCAGGGGTGAGAGTGGGGAATGAGGTGGCTCCAAATGGAATTAGGGAAGGAGTGATGGATCCGAGTGAGGAATAAGGGACAGGGCTGGGAGAAGACTCTGAGTCAACTTGTTGAAGGTTAGAAAGGGACTGGGGCAGGATTGCCTGGTAAACTTCTGTACTTAGTATTAAACTGTTTTGTAAAAAGTAACTTTATGCTTTGATAGGATCCTTTGATGTGGCACAGTGGCAAAATGAATCCTCTGTCAAAATATCTGCAGTAAAGTCACATTTTTGGAGCAAATCTTGTGGCAGCGTTCAAGAGGAGTTGAAGGAGAGAAAACACCGACTCATTAGAATAATCTAGATATGAAGAGATTGGGACTTAAATTGGAGATCCAAGAGAAGGTGTGATGACAGCACGTCTGAAAAGATCTTGGAGGATTGACTAAAGTGGAAACCAGTCTGGTGACTCTTAAATGCCGGGGCATGTCTCAGTTGGATCATTTAAAAATATGGATTTCGGGCTTCGTACCAGAAATTTTGATTGAGTAGGTGTGACATAATGAAAAATGTATATATTTGTTCTCTGCCCCAGTTACTGGCACAGAGCTCCTAAAGCACTTGTAATTTCCTGAGCAATAGTGGTGCTAAGTATATCTTTTGTTCTAATAAGTCTTTGACCCAGTTCCTGGCATACAGCTTCTAATCCCTTGGAATTTCCTGGGTGATAGGAGTGTCTTTGCTCTAATGAGGTGCCACTTGGTAGGCTCCTGGATCGGGGCTGGTCTCCAGAAAGACCAAGCCATGATGAGAGGCTTGAAACTTTCAGTCCCAACCCCATCCTCCAGGAAAGGGAGAGTGGCTGGAGATTTGAAGTAGTAATTGATTGTGCCCGTGTGATGAAGCCTCCATAAAACTTCCTGAACCATGGGGTTTGGAGAGTTTATGTGGATGGCAAACACATCAATATCCTCAGAAGGTAGCACACCCCAAAAACACATCAATATCCTCAGAAGGTAGCACACCCCGACATTACTAGGACAGAAGCTCCTGTACTTGGGACCCTTCTAGATTGGGCCCTTTGTGTCTCTTTTTCTGGCTGTTGATTTATATCATTTAAAATATCCTCTGTGGCTGGGTGTGGTGGCTCATACCTGTCATCTCAGCACTTTGGAAGACCAAAGTGGGAGGATCGCTTGATCCCAGGAGTTCTAGACCAGCCTGGGCAACACTGTGAGGCTGTGTCGCTACAAAATAAAATAAAAAATTAGCTGGGCACAGCGGCATGCACCTGTAATCCTAGCCACTCAGGAGGCTGAGGTAAGAGGATTGCTTAAGCCTGGAAATTCAAGGCTGCGGTGAGCTATAGTCACACCAGTGCATTCCAGCCTAGGTGACGGAGCAAGACCCTGTCTCCCAAAAATAAGTAAATAACAAACGAACAAAATTTCCTTGGTAATAAATTGGCAGTTGTAGATAAACTATTTTCCTGGGTTCTGTGAGCTGCTCTAGCAAATTATTGAACCCAAGAAGGGGGTTGTGGGAACTTCTGATTTGTAGCCAAATCAGAGAGAAATTGTGGGTAACCTGGGGACCTACTACTTGGAACTGTCATCTGAACTGGGGGACAGTTGTGTGGGACTGGACCCTTAACCTGTGGGGTCTGCACAGATTCCAGTTAGTGTCAGAACTGAATTGCATTGTAGGACACCCAGTTGGTGTCAGAGAACTGATCAGTGTGGGGAAAACTCCACACATCTGGTCACAGAAGTGTATTGAGTGTGAGTGTAGTACAGGGTTTTTCCAATCTCACGGTAGGTCTGTTGAGGACCTCATTGGTGATTAGAATGTATAGTTAAGTTTAGAAGCCACTTACCACCAACTTTGAGGGTTTCAATCTTTGCTTCACATTAGAGCCACCCAATGAACTGTGAACTCAAAAGTATCTGAGACAGGTCTCAATCAACTTAGAAAGTTTATTTTGCCAAGGTTAAGGATACGCCCGTGACAAGGCCTCAAGAGGTCCCGATGACATGTGCCCAAGGTGGCTGGGGTACAGCTTGCTTTTATACTTTTTAGGGAGACATGCACATCAATATAACCTGTAATATTACAATGTAATATGTACTTTGGTTCAATCTGGAAAGGCAGGGCACTTGAAGCAAGGTAGTGGGGGGCTTCCAGATTACAGGTAGATTTAAAAATTTTCTGGTTGGTGATTGTTTGAAAGAGTTCATTATTTTCTAACAACCTAGAATCAATAGAAAGGAATGTCTAGGATGATCAGGATTTGTGGAGACCAAAGTTTTATCATGCAGATGAAGCCTCTGGTAGCAGGCTCCAGGGCGAATAGATTGTAAATGTTTCTTATCAGACTTAAGGTCTGTGTTGACGTTAATGCTGGTCAGCTTTTCTTGAATTCCAAAATGGAAGAGCTTATAACGAGGCATGTCTGACTACCCCCTTCTCATCATGGTCTAAACTAGTACTGCAGGTTAACTTCGGAATATCCTTGGCAGAGAGGAGGGGTCCATCTAGTACAGGAGGTATTAAGAAATAATATTTAGGCAGCTAGAAAGGGTGAAAGTTTTCAGTGGAGTTTTCTTTTAATGAAAAGCAACCCCCAAAACATTTCTTTTCTAACAGAAAGTGGCTTGAAAAACCAGACCGGCAAACATTGATATGCACATGCTGGTGGCTGGAAGGCGGGTACATTCAATATGGTGTCTCCTGCCCTCTTTTCCTTGTCACCAGTGTGCCAGGTGTCACGGCAGCCTCCAGATAAAGCCACATGTGCAGGACATCATGGCGACGCACATTTCCATATTAAAAGGCTGGGATGGGAGGGCCAGTTTTTTTGCTGGCTACATGAGTGACACACCTGGTCAAACCAATCCCCTGGGCCCTGTGCAAATCAGACACTGCCTCCTCCAGCCTCCCAATATAACCAACTGCTTTTTGCTGCACGTGGGGTTTTTTTTTCCATTCAGAGGCCCCCCCTCCCTCTGTACAGGGGAGCTGTTTTCTTCTTTCTTGCCTATTACACTTTCTGCTCCTTAAATCCACTCCACCTGTGTCTGTGTCACTAATTTTCTTGGTGCAAGACCAAGGACCCTGGGTGTTTCTCCAGACAATGGAGCCATGTCATGTTGGTGCATTGGCTGGGAATCCAAGGTACAACATTCATTGGAGCGGTGAGTAGAGGAGCGAACTCAAAATCTATCCCATCATTCCGAGGCTCTTGGCCTCTATTTTTAAATCAAATCAATTAATGGGCATCTGTCAGCTGTCTAGATATCCTTACTGTGGCTGACATTCTTATAAGACTTAAAGGATGTCAGACTTGCTGGGGAGGACCTGGAGAACCCCCCAATACCCATAGGTCATTGGGAATGTTGGCCATGCTTCAAACCAGTTTTTATTCATAGGGAAACTTTGCCATTGTGCGAGGCCAGGAAAGGTTCTGAAATAACTGAGAGTTTCTGGCTGGGGCACACCCTGGTGTTATTCAAAGGCTTCTGGACTGGACCCAGCCTCTGACAGCCTGCTCTGGGTGTTGGTAAAAGATCCCCAGCTATCCTATTGCAAAACTTTCCTTCTTTTTCTTTTCCTTTTTTTTGAGACAGAGTTTCACTCTTATTGCCCAGGCTGGAGTACAATGGCGAGATCTCGGCTCACCACAACTTCCACCTCTCAGGTTCAAGTGATTCTCCTGCCTCAGCCTCCCGAGTAGCTGGGACTACAGGCGCCGGCCACCATGCCTGGCTAATTTTTGTAGTTTTAGTAGAGACAGGGTTTCTCCATGTTGGCCAGGCTAGTCTTGTACTCCTGACCTCAGGTGATCCACCCGCCTCGGCCTCCCAAAGTGCTGGGATTACAGGTGTGAGCCACCACGCCAGGCCAAAACTTTCCTTCTTTTTCTATCAGCGGTCGTTATATCTCTTATTCTCTCTGTGTGTCAAATGTGTGGGAATTTTTACAGCCTAGGGAAGAAGTAATCCGTTAGGCAAAATCAGGAAATGCTATAGTAACCATGGATATAGCTCAGGGAAATGCTGTTGTAATCTAGGAACAGAGGTCTCCCCTTCCCCCACAGTGAGGTCACTCACTAATATTCCTCATGGTATTTCTTTTTTTCGCTAATATTCCTCGCTAATATTTGTTTTTCGCTAATATTCCTCAGGGTATTTCTTTTTTTCTTTCTCTCTCTCTTCTTTTTTTTTTTGGAGATAGAGTTTCGCTCTTGTTGCCCAGGCTGGAGTACAATGGCGCAATCTCGGCTCACCACAACCTCCGCCTCTCAGGTTCAAGCAATTCTCCTGCCTCAGCCTCCCAAGTAGCTGGGATTACAGGCAGGTGCCACCATGCCTGGCTAATTTTGTATTTTTAGTAGAGACAAGGTTTCTCCACGTTGGCCAGGCTGGTCTTGAACTCCCGACCTCAGGTGATCCACCCACCTCGGTCTCCCAAAGTGCTGGAATTACGGGTGTGAGCCACCGTGTCTGGCCCAGCACATGGTATTTCTAAGCCAACAGTGTCACATAGTGGAAATAGAGATCCTTTTTATAAGACACATTGCTGGTCCTCTGTGGTACACTGCAGCTTCCCAATTTTTCCTTTTTGCACCTTTCTACTGGAAACCAGGCTTCATGCTGCTCCTGTGAATGAGAAAATTCTGGCTTCAACAATTAGGAGTAATATGTCCTCTGCAGCCAAATTGTGGTCCCAGTACTGTCCCATCAGCAGGGAAGTCCCCATTAGGTCCCCATGGCCCCTTAAGGCAACTACTCTGTCTCTGATTAAGACAGTACTTAATTAGTAAAGGGATTTTAAGTCCAGAAGTTAACTGGAACCATTTTTCTCAGGGTAAATGCTTTAGCACAGGCCATAATAGCAGGCAATCTACCACATTCCCTCCATTAGAGGGGCCTTGCCTTTCCCAAGATGCATTTTTTTTAGGGAGGCACGCAGGTCACACAAGTCTAGAAAGTCAAAGGGAAATTGTAAGCAGAGGACTAGAGCTACCAGGGTGAGCATGACTAGCCCCCAAAGCTTAGTTTCTCTGGTGCCATGGCTTGGAGGGTCATGCCTACAACCAAGGGCAGCACATTTAAAAGGGTGCTGGGACCCAGGAACCAGGGAGGGAAAATAGTTGAGGGGATGCTCCCACTGTCTTCTTCTCCACCCCGGGTCACTTACAGAAAGGAAGGAGACTACAGGGATGCCTTCTCTCACTTCTTTTTCTAGATGGGTAACAGATTATCTTCAGCTTGCACCCCTCTGGAGTGCACTCTGAAACACTGGAACTTCTTTAACCTCAGAACTTTGAAGATAAAAGTGGCTTTTTTTTTTTTGTTTTGCACAAGGGAATGACATTTTTACTAAACCTTTACAAGTGTTGTAAGATCAACCCAGCTCTTTTAGCAGTCATATTGGGCAGGCCCAAAGAGATTAATTCCCCCAAATTAGAGAAGCAACTTCCAGGGGAATCATCGGAGGATCCCCCTTATTTGGGGCCCCTTCAAGTTCCCTTCTTATTACAGGACCTTAGGCAAATAAAGGGAGACTTAGGCTGATTTTCTAAAGACCCTGATAGGTATATAGAAACTTTCCAAAATTTAACTCAGGTATTTGACCTCACATGGAGGGGTGTTATGTTGCTCCTGAGTCAGACCCTCACTGCAGCTGAAAATAACTGGTTGTTTAAAGGAAGGGTGTTTAGAACAGGTCAGAAAGTTTGAGTATGTTGTAAGAGGGTCTGTGAAATTCAGTCATGAAAGAGTTTAGTAATTAAAGGAAAGGAATTATCAAGATTAACACTAAAGTTATCGTAGCCACCCAATAACGTATTTCTCCCAATCATATTGCAAGTTACAAAATGGTCTAAGCCTAAAATTGTTCTCTACTGGCAAGTCAAGGGGGAAATTTATGCTTTTCTCAAGGAAAATGTTACTTTTATATTAATGTTTCTGGTAATGTACAGCGCCATCTAGTGGAGGCAACCAGTATTACAACCCATTGGTGTAACAGGTATCAAACTCTACTGTCATAGTTAGGGTCTATAAGACTTCCACTAACAGTGGTCATCTTGTTTTTGTTTTTGTTTTGAGACAGATTCTTGTCCTGTCACCCAGGTTGGAGTGCAGTTGCATGATCTCAGCTCACTGCCTCTGCCTCCTGGGATCAAGCAATTCTCCTGAGTAGCTGGGACTTCAGGTGCATACCACCATGCCCGGCTAATTTTTTTTTTTTTTTTTTTTGTATTTTTGGTAGAGACAGGGTTTCTCCATGTTGGCCAGGGTGGTCTCGAACTCCTGACCTCAGGTGATCTGCCCGCCTCGGCCTCCCAAAGTGCCGGGATTACAGGTGTGAGCCACTGCATCCAGCCAACAGTGGTAATCTTAATATTCATGTTCTAACTCTACATTTTAAACCTTCTTATAAAATGCATCTCTTTTCATCTAGAAGCAATCAAACTCCAAATGGTGTTGCAGACAGAACCTCACATGGACACGCCATTCTTCTGAGAACCCTTACATCAACCTCAGGAGGAGGCCCAACTGCTGTCCTTCACAGGATGCCCCTTTTTCAGCAGGAAGTAGCCAGAAAGAATTGTCATCCAACACCCCCTAACAGCAGTTAGATTTACTTCCCTAGATGGTGGAAATAGTATGGGAGTTATTTAGAAATAATTTTTAGGCAGCTAGAAAGGGTGAAAGTTCTCAGTGGAATTTTCCTTTAATGAAAAGCAACCCCAAAAGCATTTTTTTTCTAACAGAAAGTGACTTAAAAAACCAGACTGGCAAACACTGATATGCAAATGCTGGCGGCTAGAAGCCAGGTACATTCAACATGGTGTGTCCTGCCCTCTTTGTCTTGTCACCATGTGTGCCAGGTGTCATGGCAACCTCCAGATAAAGCCACGTGTACAGGACATCATGGCAAACCGCATTTGCATATGAAAGGCTAGGATGGCAGGGCCAGTTTTTTCACGGGCTACCTGAATGACACACCTGGTCAAACCAATCCCCTGGGCCCTAGGCAAATCAGACACTGCCTCCTCCAGCCTCCCAATATAACTGACTGCTTTCCGCTGCACGTGGGGTTTTTCCGTTCGGAGCCCCCCTCCCTCTGTACAGGTGAGCAGTTTTCTTCTTTCTTGCCTATTAAACTTTCCACTTCTTGAAACCACTCCATGTTTGTCCGTGTCACTAATTTTCTTGGTGAGAGACAAAGGACCCTGGATGTTTCTCCAGACAACGGAGCCGTATCACATTCAGATAGTTGGGGGTGGGGGAGGGGTCTTAGACATTTAATTTTGGTTTACAGAACTTTAAACAAATATTTCTGTCCAGACTCTACCATCTACCATTTAAATCCGATCTTTGGGGGAGAATCAGGCACAGTATTTCTTAAAAGTTTGCCAAGTTATTTTAATGTGTAACCAAGATTGAGAACCCTTGCTCCAAAACATTACATGGTTGCAGTGATTCAGACTTTATGTTCTCAGAGACTAGATGAATGGCAAGGAGAAGCATTCCAAAAAAAAGTCATCTGGCTAATGATAATCTAGGGTGAAATATCTGGCATTTATTACTATTTTTTTAGGAAGAATATAAAACAGAAAAAAAGGTTTTACATATAATTCAAAATATCAGGATAGAGACATCTAGTGTTGAATTTAGATGCTTACTCAGAATTTCAGTAATCTGTTCTTCCCCGCTTGGCCAGTGTTATTTAAGGTTAAATGCAGAGACATAATTTCCAGTAGTCTTTTAATTTGGACTCTTCAAGACTATGAAGTGGGTGATTTGGTGATTGAATAGGGGTTGGGGTGGGCCTGTGCCAACATAAATATACTTCTTCTGGCCTTCTAATAAATTTGGGAAAAAAATGACATAGGAGCCCTATGAGGCTTGTTATAAATAAATTTTCGGTGCTGCCAAAGAAATAGCACTCTAACATAAAGTTAATTTTCTCAGCAAGGCAATTTTTACTTCTATAGAAGGGCATGACTGGCGGATGGAGCAATGGCAAGAGTACACCTGAACAAGGGAGGAGAAGGGGTTTTTATTCCTGACACAGGTAGCTCCTACTGCTGTGTTGTTCCCTTATTGGCTAGGGTTAGACCACACAGTCTAAGGTAATTCCCATTGGCTATTTTAAAGAGAGCAGGGGTACGAGCCAGAGTGGTGGGGTGAGTAGTTTGGCGGGAAAGGCGGTTACAGAACGGGTGACTCAGGATGAGTCAGGACAGAGCAGGTGACCAGGGGTGACTCACGTTAAAGCCGGTGACCAGGGGAATAGATGTGAACTACTGATTAGAATTGGCAGGAAAGTTGTTTACTGAAGCTAGAGGCAAGGGGGCAAAGAGGACCAGAAAGTTAAACTTTAAAATGGAGAACACAGAGTAAGAGAACTGAACATACTGACATACTGATTCTTTGAAGAGGAACATGGAGTTCACTATATTTAACAGGCTGAGAACAACATCAAATAATTATCCCCAAACATAAGTATGCTGAGTTGGATTAGATCTTCCTAAATTCCTGTCCTACCACAAATCTAGAGCTTTTGCACCCATTCAACCTGATTTGAGATTAAGATACTTGTCTCTCCAGTCATATGGAAAATCCTAGCTTGCCTCAAGACCTACCCGCAGTGCTTTGAGCTCCTGGCAGCAGCCCTAGGCCCTTCCCCGGTACACTCACTGTGTAGCTCACTGTTCATGGCTTGGCAGTGAGCTAGAAGAGAAATGAGTCTGCAGCGAGAGTGAGAGAGAACCAAACATGAACCCATTATTTGCCCCCTCTATCTCCAAACGGGTAAGTCTGTCTTTGTCTCAAGGAAAGCAGGGAGTTAGAAGCATTGAAAAGAAGTTTGAAATATTCTTCAGTACTGTGCCTTCTCTTTATAAAAATAAGCATTTCCCTTTCCTCAGATGCACAAAAAATATTTTTTGGAGCAAAATGTATCATTTCTGTAAATTAATGTGCTTTAAATGTAAATGATAAAAAAAATAAAGCTTAACTTATTTAGCATTTTCCTGAAATTATGAAAAGCTATAGCAAATAGTGGAAATGTGTATAAAGGGTATACAATATAAGGTCTTCATGAAAATTTATCCTATTAAAAATAAAGGCTGGGTGAGGTGGCTCACGTCTGTAATCCCAGCACTTTGGGAGGCCGAGGCAGTGGATCATCTGAGGCCAGGAGTTTGAGACCAGCCTGGCCAACATGGTGAAACCCCATCTCTACTAAAAATGCAAAAATTAGCCAGGTATGGTGGTGTGTGCCTATAATCCCAGCTACTTGGGAGGCTGAGGAAGGAGAATCACTTGAACCCGGGAGGCAGAGGTTGCAGTGAGCTGAGATTGCGCCACTGCACTCCAGCCTGGGCAACAGGGTGAAACTCTGTCTCAAAATAAATTAATAAATACATAAATAAAAATAAGATTCTGGCTGGGTGTGGTGGCTCATGCCTGTAATCCCAGCGCTTTGGGAGGCCTAGGTGGGAGGATCTCTTGAGCCTAGGAGTTTGAGACCAGCCTGGGCAACATAGGAAGACCCCATCTCTACAAAAAATAAAATACTTAGCTGAGCATGGTGGTGCATGCCTATAGTCTTAGCTACTCGGGAAGCTGAGGCAGGAGGATCACTTGAGCCCCGGTGTTTGAGGCTGCAGTGAGCTATGATTGCACTACTACACTCCAGCCTGGGCAACAGAGCAAGACTCTGTCTCTTTAAATAAAATAAATAAATAAATAAATAAATAATAAATATTCTTATAATATGGGGAAGGCACTTTGAGACTAGAGGTCTCAGAAGGATGAGTGCCATTTAAAGTATGCTGTGGGCTCCATATTAGAGAAAAAGTGAAGACCACATGGAGGTGAAAACCTGCAGTTAGAAGTTTCAAACTATGCTCAGATGGTCTTTATTTTTAATAATGATTTTTTAAAAAAATTTGTGGATAATAGATTCTCTTTTTCATTTAACTTGTAACAGAAATAAGCCTCAGTGAAACAATTTGGACCTGAATTTTTCATGCTGAGGAACAGGCCATTTTGCTAATTCCATAATCATATCAACAAATAAACAAATCAGTGTTTATTCAATTTGTTAGAAAATTCAGGATCTCACTTGAGCAGCTGGCTGTCTTTGCTTGCCAAATTAATTGTAATGAGTGATCTAATTTCTTAAGTAAATGACTTCGAAAAAATGTTGGATTAAATAGGTTTGTGACTAAGTGGTAGAATTATTAGGTTACCCTATGTTCTGTTAACAAGTATCCTGGAAACTGCATTTTGGAGTCTGGAACTCTATTAACAAATGTCACTTTATAGTAAAGTGTCCTTTGGTCATTAGTATACTCCCAAAATTAGCTGAATGAAGCAATTTGAGTATACTCTAGCAGTTTGAACTTGAGGGCCAATGCTATATTTGATGCGTAAGCATGGGACTGGATTTTCACTTCCTATTTTTGAAGGCATGTCTTGGCAGCACAGGCCCTATGCACTTGGCCCATCCAGTTTTGATCATATTCAGCTGTTCCCATAAACAGAGAAAGCCCCATGGCCTTTCTGGAACAGCCTGTAGTAATAAGACATGACCTTAATATGTGCTACTCTCAGATCACATCTTTTGAAGAACCTAAGCACATTTATAATCAAAATAGAAAAGGATATCAAACAGGCTTTTCCCCATATTTAAACTACATATTTATTTCTCTTACTTTACCACATTATCTATTATACTCCCTGCAATGACTGTTGACCATTAGGGGTAGTAGACAGCATTCTTCTTTTTTCTATTTTAATGAAAATAATTTGTGTTTATTTGAAATGTTTATGATTGATTTGTAGGAAATAAACTTCAACATGTTTGGAAGCTTCTCTTTATCTTAAATGAGTTTTAAAGAATGCAAAAGTGTCTGGTTGAATTTGTAGCTTCAGTTATTATGATCATTTTTTTATTCTCTTTCCATTTCTTAAAATATTAAATCATGTTCTTCCAGTGCTCGAACTATTCTTGAATTTCTAAATTAAATCCTATTTTGTTAAATTGATTATTTAATATATTGTTTGATTTGCTGGTTAAAAAAAATATTTCTGACCTATATTCCTAAGTAAAAGTGATATTCCGCTGGGCATGGTGGCACACACCTGTAATCTCAGCACTTTGGGAGGCCAAGGCAGGAAGATCACTTAGGCCAGGAGATTGAAACCAACCTGGGCAACACAACCAGACTCTGTTTCTACAAAATAAAAAGTGATCTTCAGTTGTCCTGTGTGTGTCTTTACTTTTTATTGATTTTTTCCCCAGCTTCATTAAGATATAGTTGACAAATAAAGTTATATATATTCAAGGTGTACAATGTGATATTTTGATATATGTATACACTGTGACACCATTAAACCAAGCTAATTAACATATCTATCACTTCACATACTTAGTTTGTGGTGAGAACATTATAAAATCTATTCTCTTAGCAATTTTCAAGTAGACAATACATTATTATTAACTATAGTCACCATGCTGTACAAGAGATCCCCAGAACTTCATCCCTCTGTCTAACTGAAAATTCGTACTCTTTGACCAACATTTCCTCATTCCCATCCCAGCCCCACTCTGCCCCAGCATCTGGCCACCAACATTCTACTCTCCACTTCTATGATTTCAACTTTCTTATATTCTACATATAAGTAAGATTATGCAGTATTTGTCTTTCTGTGCCTGGCCTATTTGACTCAGCATAATGTCCTCCAGGTTCATCCGTGTTGCTGCAAATAACAGGAATTCCTTCTTTTTGCTTTTTTTTTTTGAGACGGAGTCTCGCTCTGTCGCCCCGGCTGGAGTGCAGTGGCATGATCTCCGCTGACTGCAAGCTCCGCCTCCTGGGTTCATGCCATTCTCCTGCCTCAGCCTCCCAAGTAGCTGGGACTACAGGCGCCTGCCACCACGCCCAGCTAATTTTTGGTATTTTTAGTAGAGATGGGGTTTCACCCGGTGGTCTCTGTCTCCTGACCTCATGATCCGCCCACCTCGGCCTCCTAAAGTGCCGGGATTACAGACGTGAGCCACCGCACCCAGCGAGGAATTCCTTCTTTTTTAAGGCTGAATGGTATTCCATTGCATCGATATATCCCGTTTTCTTTATCCATTTATCTCTTGACAGACACTTAGGTTGATTCCATATCTTGGCTATCGTGAATAATGCTCCAATGAACATGGGAATGAAGATATCTCTTTGACATAATGATTTCATTTACTTTGAATATATACCCAGAAATGGAATTGCTGGATCATATGGTAGTTCTATTTTTACTTTTTTGAGGAAGCTCCATACTGTCTTCCATAATGGCTGTGCCAAGTTACAGTCCCACCAACAGTGTGCATGGGTCCTGTCTTCTCCACACCCTTACCCACACTTACTATTTTTTGTCTTTTTGATGATAGCTATACTAACCAGTGTGAGGTGATATCTCTTTGTGGTTTTAATTTACATTTCTCTGATCATTAGTGATGTTGAACATTTTTTCATATACCTGTTGGCCATTTGTAAATGTCTTCTTTTGAGAAATATCTATTCAGGTATTTCGCCTGTTTTAAAATTGAATTATTTATCTTTTTAATATTGAGTTGTTTCAGTTCCTTATATATTTTGGATATTAACCTCTTGTCAGGTATGCAGTTTGTAAATATTTCCTCCCCTTCCGTAGGCTGCCTTTTCACTCTGTTGATTGTTTCCTATTCTGTACAGAAGCTTTTAATTTTGATGCAATCCCATTTCTCTCTTTTCACTATGTTGCCTGTGTATCAAGGGTCATATATGACCAAAATATCATCTCCCAGACCAATGTCTTGGAGCTTTTCCCTTATGTTTTCTTTGAGCAGTTTTATAATTTCAGGTCTTACATTTAAGTCTTTATTTCATTTTGAGTTGATTTTTCTTTATGGGTGAGACAAGGGTCTAAGTTCCTTCTTTTGCATGTGGACATCCAGTTTTCCCAGTACCAATTATTGAAGAGACTGTGCTTTCTTGAACATTGTATGTTCTTGGTACCTTTGTTGAAGATCAACTGAACATAAATGCATAAACTTATTTCTGGGCTCTCTATTATGTTCCTTTAGTCTATGCATTTGTTTTTATGCCAGTACTACGCTGTTTTGATTACTATAGCTTTGTAGTGTAATTTGAAATCAGGTAGTATGAGACCTCCAGCTTTCTTCCTTTTGCTCAACATTTCTTTGACTATTTGGAGTCTTTTGTGGTTTCATAGGATTCTTTTTCTATTTCTGGGAAAAATGTCATGGAATTTTGATAGGCATTGCATTGAATCTGTAGATTGTTTTGGTGCCAATGATCATTTTAGCGATATTAATTTTTCCAATTCATGTACATGGGGATATCTTTCCATTTATTTGTGTCTTCTTCATCCTTTCATCAGTGTTTTACAGTTTTCGGTGTACAGGTCTTTCATCTCCTTGGTTAAATTTACTCCTAAGTATTTTTTTTTTTTGGATATACTGTAAATGGGATTGTTTTCTTGATCTCTTTTTTGGATAGTCCGTTGTTAGTATATAGGAATACTGCTGATTTTTCTATGTTGATTTTGTATCCTTTAACTATACTAAATTTGTCTATTCTAACAGGTTTTTTTGGTGGAGTCTTTAGGATTTTCTGTATATGTGATCATATCATCTATAAATAGAGATAATTTTACTTCTTTTTTTTTCCAACTTGGATTCCTTTTATTTCTTTTTCTTGCCTAATTGTTCTTGCCAGGACTCCCAGTACTATATTAAACAGAAGTGGTAACAGTGGACATTCTTGCCGGATTCCTAATCTTAGAAGAAAAGCTTTCAGTTTTTCACCATTAAGGAGGATATTAGCTGTGGGCTTGTCATATATGGCCTTGATTATGTTGAGGTATATTCCTTTATACTTGATCTGTTGAGAGTTTTTATTATGAAAGGATATTAAACTTTGTCAAATGCTTTTTATGTATCTTTGAAATGGTCGTATAATTTTTTTCTTTATTCTGTTCATGTGATCTTACATATTTGCATATGTTGAACCACCCTTTCTCTGGGATAAATCTCACTTGATTATGGCATATGATTCTTTTAATATGTTGTCGAATTTGGTTAGTATTTTGTTGAGGATTTTTATATCTATGTTTATCAGGGATATTGGTCTGTAATTTTTTTTGCAGTGTCTTTATTGGCTTTGGCATCAGAGTAATAATGGCCTCCTAAAGTGAGTTTGGAAGTTTTCTCTTTCCTTCAATTTTCTGGAAGAGTTTGAGAAAGATTAGCATTAACACTTCCTTAAATATTTGGTAGAATTCACCAGTGAAGCTGTTGGGTCCTGGGCTTGTCTTTGTTGAGAAGTTTTTGATTACTGATTCAATTTCTTAGCTCATTATAGATCTGTTCAGATTTTCTGTTTCTTCATGACTCAGACTTGCTAGGTTTTATGTTTCTAGGAATCTATCCATTTCTTCTAGGTTATTCAACTTGTTGGCATATAATTGTTGACAGTCGTCACTTATGATCCTTTTTTTTTCTTTTTTTTTCTTTTTGGCACAGGGGCTAGAGTGCAGTGGTGTGATCTCAGCTCACTGCAACCTCCACCTCCTGGGCTCAAGTGATCCTCCCACTTCAGCCTCCCGAGTAGCTGGGACCACAGGGGAGCACCACCATGCCCGACTAATGTTTTTATAGTTTTTGTAGAGATGAGGTTTTGCCATGTTGCCCAGGCTGGTCTTGAACTCCTGAGCTCAAGCGATCTGCCCACCTTGGCCTCCCAAAGTGCTGAGATTACCAATGTGAGCCACTGTGCCTGGTCTTTATGATCCTTTTTTATTTCTGTGATATCAGTTGTAATGTATCTTCTTCCATTTATAATTTTATTTATTTGCACCTTCTCTCTTTTTTCTTAGTCTAGCTGAAAGTTTGTCCATTGTGCTTATCTTTTTTAAAAAATTAACTTCTAGTTTCATTGATCTTTTCTATTGTTTTTCTACTCTGTCTTTCATTTATTTCTGCTTTGATATTATTTCCTTCCTTCTGCTGACTTTGGGATTAGTCTTTTCTTTTTTTCTAGTTCTTTGAGGTATAAAGTTAGGTTTTTTATCTGAGATCTTATTTCTTCTTAATTTAGGCTTTTATTTGCTATAAACTTCCTTCTTAGAACTGCTTTTGCTGTATCCCTTAAATTTTGGTATGTTGTGTTTCCATTTTCATTTGTCTAAAGATTTTTTTTATTTCTCAAAAGGGTAATAATTACATTATGAATAAGACTACCTGATGTCAATATTGACCGGAGTCTAAGACTCTCCCAAGTTTACTAACAGCTCTAAATCTGCCTGTCCCAAAACCTTTCACTAACCAGCAGGGCTGCTCTCAGATGGTCTTTGCAGGCAAAAGCCCTTCAGTTTCAGGTTTCAGGGTTGGAGACAGAAACTTTTTTGGATGTGAATCACTCACGGGTGGTCTGCAGCATGCCTTCTGACCTGAGGCCTCCTGCTCCTTCCAGGCAGCAACAACTCCTTCCAGAGACTCCTAAGGTCTCTGGAGACTGCAGTGGAGGCTGCATACCTCTTTCCTCTTTTGGTCAGTAACTAGTTCTTTGAGATAAGAATAAATAAACAGCAATGAAATGATTCCATCAGGAGATTTATCTTCTAAAAACTGCTGTCTGGAGAAAGATTGTAGTGTTAACAGAGATCAAATAAATATTCTCCCTATAGTCATTGAAAATTCTCCAAAGAAGCAATAACAAAGGAGAAAATTACACCTGGGATGAAGCCAACAAAGTGCTGAAGAGTAGACAATAAACCACAAGGAGTAAAGCACAATTTGAACAAAAATGAAAGACTTCAGCAGTCAACTGACAGCCGGACAGATGTTGAGTACATTGCTGGGTGGTAGGAGGCAAGTGGGGGTAATACTGAGGTCTCCTGCTAATTCCTCTCACCTAAAAGGCACAAGGGCTAGACGCACAGCTTTGGCAAAGATAGGAAATTCCCCGGAGTTTTTTTCTTCATGGAAGATGCCAAGACTGACAGAGCTGGAGGGTAGATTTATCCACCAAACAGTGTTGGAAGTAAAAGGAGCTCCTCAGCCAAACAATTTTTTCTTCTCCTTTAATCAAAGGAGCCAGTTTTTCCTCCTCTAAACCAAAGGAGCAGTGGAAGAGAAATGCCCAAAATACTTCAGGAATACCAATCAAGGCCAACATATAGTGAAGCAGGTTGTGGCATGGTCCTCTGGGCTCACCTGGTGCAAACAGCACAGATAACTCTTGCAGGCAGCCCTCTGCAGAGGAAAGATGGCATGAGGAGGAGGAGAGAGTAGGGCTTCATTCAGCAGTGCACTAACCTACAGAAGCTGAGCAAATCTGCACCAGCAGCCAATACCCAGAAGCCTCCTTTGGTGCTCCTTAAATTCTAGGGCATATAAGACTCCTCTAGACACTGTTTAAAATGCATGCTCCTGAGCCCCACCCCAGGAGGCTCTTGTTCAATAGTGAGGCCCTAGGAATGTTTTTTTCACCCTCTTTTAAAAAAAGCAACTGATATTCTACCAACCACACTTGGGAAAATGTCTGACCTTTTATTTATTAAAATAGGCAATAAATGGAAAATAATGAGACATTTGAGCAAGACTAGCATTCAGAGGACGAAGCTGAAAATGTAGAGCAAATGGCCACCTATGAATATAGAATCTAGAATATTAACAACCACCCCAACATACTAAAAAGTACATTTTAAAAGATAGGTAGAAATGTATTATTTAAGGAGCAAACTACTGTATGTGTGAGTGTGCACGCACACACACACACACACGAATATACACTAGAACCAATGAAACCATGAGTTTAATAATACTTAAACAATATGCAGGCACCACGTTGGGAGCTTTATATGTATGAATTCATTTAAAAATGATCACATCCTGGGAGGAAAATTCTTTGGTTATCTCTATACAATAGAAGAGGAATGGAGACTTAGAGAGGTGAGATAGTTTGTCCAAAACCATAAAGCTAGTAAGTGCTGAGGCCAGAATTCTAGCCAAATTTAGAGGTCTGTTCTAACCACTGCACTGTTCTTTGCACTGCACTGCACTTGGAAGAGATGAATTGTAACAATTCTGAATGAGAAAAGAGAGAAGATAAAATATTAAGACTGACTAATTTATTCATTCATTCCTTCAAAATATATATACATTGCATGTCTACTGTATGCCATGCTGGACACTTTCAGCAGTGAAGGAGATGGAGAAATTCTTTATCCTCATAGGTCTTGCATAACAGTTGAAGGAGCAGAAAACAAATAACCTATATATTTACAATAAATATATGTTTTAAAGAAAAATATAGCAGAACAAAGGGATTAGATGAGTTGGGCAGGAGGAGGCTATTTTAAATTGGGCACTCAGCTGTGGTTTTTCTGCAAACAGAACAAAAGCAGCTATGGGAGAGTCAAGCAAAATCTTGAGATGTGCATGCTAAACAATAGGAATACACTAAGCTGGGCATGACCTTGGTGTTTCTGAGCAATGGCAAGAAAGCCAGTGAGGCTGGAGTAAAGGTGCAAGAGGAATAACATTACAAAATGACTTCAGATAGTCAGCTTTATTTATGCTACTCCCTCAAAATATTGGAAATTCCATCTCAGGGTGTGCCCTATGACATGAATACGATGACCTACACAAGCAAGCCATGTCCATTGCTTTAGAGTGCTAGAGAAAACATCTGAGAATACATGTACTGGTAAGGATGGATATTATGTAGCAAAGACATGGAATCAACCTAAATGTCCATCAATGATAGACTGGACAAAGAAAATGTGGTACATACACACCATGGAATACTATGCAGCCATAAAAAAGAACAAGATCATGTCCTTTGCAGGGACATGAATGGAGCTGGAGGCCATTATCCTTAGCAAACTAATGCAGGGACAGAAAACCAAATACCACATGTTCTCACTTATAAGTGGGAACTAAATGATAAGAACTCATGGTCACATAGATGGGTGGGGCCTATTGGAGGTAGGAGGGTGAAAGGAGGGAGAGGAACAGGAAGAACAACCAATGGGTACTAGGCTTAATACCTGGGGGATGAAATAATCTGTACAGCAAACCCCCATGACACAAGTTTACCTATGTAACACACCTGAGCTTGTACCCCTGAACTTAAGAAATAAAGTAAAATAAAATGAATAATGCAAAAAAGATGGATATTATAGTTCATGTATTATAGTGCCTCCAGTGGACTTTTAAAAACATCAAATTAACATTAACCTGATTCTAAGATTCATTTATTTGGGCTCAAATATTGGTCGACTACACTCCAAATGGTCCCTGGTAAGTCAGTTCAGCGCACATTTTCCTACAGCCCATAGTGCTTCTGTAGTAGTTTAATTTTTTAGAATGAACCCAAAGTCCTATTTAGCACCTCTGAATTTATTTATTTATTTATTTGAGATGGAGTCTTACTCTTGTCGCCCAGGCTGGAATGCAATGGCACGATCTTGGCTCACTGCAACCTCTGCCTTTTGGGTTCAAGCAATTCTCCTGCCTCAGCCTCCCGAGTAGCTGGGACTACAGGCATGCACTACCATGTCCGGCTAATTTTTGTATTTTTTAGTAGAGACAGGGTTTCACCATGTTGGCCAGGCTGGTCTCGAACTCCTGACGTTGGGTGATCCACCTGTCTCAGCCTCCCAAAGTGCTGGGATTATAGGTGTGAGCCATTGCGCCCCACCAGCACCTCTGAATTTAATGATGGTAGTAGCAGTAGTACAAACCATAACCAGAATGACCGCATTATTTCTGGGAGGAAATTAATTCTGGGTTCCACTAAGTGAGGCCAAATCACAGCTCCTTATACAGCCCACTCTGGTTCTGCTGTTTTTATAGGGTCTCCACAGCAGCAGTGAGGTTCCTAGAGTTCTTGTGGCATCTGAGGGAGCCCTGTGCAGTTAAAGAGGGTCCTGGTGGATCCTGGTGACCTAAGTGGTAGTAGGGAATCACACAAGAGTCCCCAGAATATCATGAGCGGGCAGAGAGCCCCACTGTTCTCAGCAGTGGAAGGAAAAGGAAAGTAAACATGATGCAAAGGCGCAATTCTGGCACAGAAGAGAGGGGGCGTCCGGGCAGTACTGCTCTGCTGCCGATTCTAAGGGGAACTGTTCTTATTAGAGGGGCACCCCTCAGAATTCAGTGTGTCTGGAGTTGTTCAATGTGGAGGTGAACTCCTGAATAAGACATCTCTGTCCGGGTGAGAGACATTTATGCATCAGGTAATGGTATGTAGAAAACTGTCTTAGAAACTTCTGCTTATATGTTACAAACTTCTCCATATATTGAAATACACGTATATTTAATAAATCAGAAGATATAGTAGGGTTATTTGACTTCATGCTTTTTCATATACCAAGTTGTGTGACCAGAAGTGATAGTTTGTCTCCAGAACTGCGTTTTGGATCCATCCTTCTGGTTACGTTGTGGATGAATGCAGAGGGAGGAAAGACTGGAGACAGGAAGAAGAGTTAAGAAATCAGGAAATGATTGAAATAGTGCGGGTAAGAGGTGTCTAGGGTCCGATCTAGGACAGGATAATTTGACATTTTAGGTAGAAAAATTGGACAGGTTTGAAGAATTTGATATGAAGGCAAGGAAGGAGAATAGCATAGAACCCAGTGCCTGGTTGACTAAGTGGGTGATAGTGAATGAAGGAACAATTTTGGGGGAATGAGAGTGATTTCACTTTTAGACACATGGAGTTTGTTGTTTTGTTCTGTTTTTTCGAGACAAAATTCCAGCCTGTAACCGAGGCTGGAGTACAGAGACACATTCAGTTTGATACTCCCAGGGATACCCATATTGGAAGCTCCAGCAAGCCTGGAGTCCAGTGTCACCAGCATGCAAGTGACCACTGAACCAGGGGAATGCAACAACCATCACTGACAGTTTGTAGAGGACACAACATCTAGGAAAGAACTTTGATGAAAAGCAATGGTCAGAGGGAGGGGTATTAGCAATGAGAGTTTATGTTCTGGAAAATCAAAAGGCATGTCATTAACTTGATTTACAGAGCACCATAACCCCAATATCTCTGCTCCTGGCTACTTAATACCATTCAATGATGATTATTAGAAACACTTATAATGAACATAAGATAGGCTGCTTCTTCCTCCTTTAAATCATTACTAAAATATATCCTATGTAATAATCTGCAAAGAATTTAACATCATTTAAAACAGGATTAAATAAGCTCTTTGGTTATCTTTTAGAGGAGACTTTAAAGTTATAAATGTTTGCATTGACTTAAAATTTTTTAATTGCAAAACAGTCCACTTATTTTAGTCAATTTCATATTGTTTTAGTCAACCCTACTAATACTGTCAGACTTTTCCTGTTTTCGAAATTGTCAGTAATATGTCAGAATTTTTTTTTTTTTTTTTTTTTTTTTTGAGACGGAGTCTCGCTCTGTCGCCCAGGCTGGAGTGCAGTGGTGCGATCTCGCTCACTGCAACCTCCGCCTCCTGGGTTCACGCCATTCTCCTGCCTCAGCCTCCCGAGTAGCTGGGACTACAGACACCCGCCAACATGCCCGGCTAATTTCTTGTATTTTTAGTAGAGATGGGGTTTCACCGTGTTAGCCAGGATGGTCTCAATCTCCTGACCTCGTGATCCGCCCGTCTCGGCCTCCCAAAGTGCTGGGATTACAGGCGTGAGCCACCGCGCCCGGCCAGATGTCAGAATTTTTGATCAGCAAAAAACCAATGCATCTTAATTAAAAAAAATAAATTAGAAGCAGGGCTGCGAGGACATATTCCAAGGAAGCCAGAGCTGGAGTTGGGGCCAGCTGGGCCGGTGACATGGAGCACCTGAACCAGCAAATGCACAAGCAGGTCCATGAGATACATTCTCACATGGGACACCTGGAGACGGCAGACAAGCAGTCTGTGCACTTAGTAGAAGGTGAAATCCAAGCAAGGACAGACCAGATATTCAGCCATCTAGAACATCTGGAGATTTTGTCCAGCAAGGAGCCCCCTAACAAAAGGCAGAATGCCAAACTTCAGGTTGACCAGTTTAAGTATGATGTTCAGCACCTGCAGACTGCTCTCAGAAACTTCCAGCATTGGTGCTATGCAAGGGAGCAGCAGGAGGGACAGCAAGAACCTATCTCGAACCTTCACCACTAACAATTCTCAATCGCAATCCTCTGACAACTATTGGAGATTATTATCTGTTTAAATTACCGGCATTAAAATATCTCGACATGGAAACAACACAAGTCCCACTTACAACAATTGAGAACATCCCCATGATGACTCTTGAATTGGAAAAACTAGCTGTCAGCTTCTCAGTCTGCACAATTAATCAAGAAATAATGTGGAGCCACTGGTACAAATAATGAGGCATCTCCCAGAAGTTTAACATCCTATCCATCCAATCTCTTGGACAGATAATACCAGTTACTTTGAGTGTGGCTCTAAAAGCTGAGTTGGGGCCTGCTTTATGACTGGAGATGGTTTGACCTTCTCAGGTGGCTCTGATGGCTGAGCTGGTATCTCCTGCTGCAGTGGAGGACTGACCTCTTCAGTGGACTTCGGAGGATGACCTGAGGCTTCCTGCTGGGTTGCAGATGGTTCAACCTCCTTAGGAGGCTCTGGTGGCTCATCTGGGAACTCTGCTGGACTGGAGAAGGTTTTACCTCCTTAGGGGGGTCTGGAGTCTGAGCTGGGGGCTATAATTGGGTTGAGGAAGAGCCCACCTCTTTGGGGTGTTCTGGAGGCTGAGCTGGGGCCTGTTCCTGGCTTGTCGTAAGTTTCTTACCTGGCTGTGGAGTTACCGTAAGCTCCACGTCCACAGGTTTGATTGTGACACTGGGCAAGTGTGAGTGCTGAACTTCACTCCAACTTTTCAATGGAACATTTACCTCATGATGTATCAATGGTGGAGCTAGGATCTCTTCAAAGGCAGGTAGCTGCTGTGCTGGAGCCTCCTGCTCTGTTGAAGAGTGGACCCCCTCAAGGGACTGTGAAGGCAGAGCTGGGGCCTCCAGCTTTGGTTGAAGAAAGTTCTACCACCTCAGGGAGCTGTGGAAGCTGCGCTGCGGCTTCTTGCTGGAGTAGAGGACTGGATCTCTTCAGTGGTTTCTGGGTTTTGAGTTTCAGGCTCTAGATGGAACTGCAAAAGTCCAGCTTGCTCAGGAGGCCCTGGAGGCTCATCTGAGTTCACCTGGAGTTCTGGAGGCAGGCTGCCCAGATACAGTATATCCATACTTGAATCTAAATACCCATTCTGCAGAGTTTGTTTCTGACGCTGAGGTTTTGATACAAATCGGTATGGAGTTCCAACAACAACCTTGGCAAGCCTTTGATGCTGAGCTAGATCTTTCTTCCCGTTGTTGGGCGAAACAGTAAAGTTCCTTGCTTTTGATTTCTATCTAGAGGTGGAACAAGTATTTCATATGCCTGATGATCTGCAGCCTGATCTAGATCTACAGTTAGAAACTTACTTTTGAGGCGAAGAGGCCGAGCTGGGGCCTGGTTCTTATCCCAGTCTAGCATTGCAACCACCTCTGGGAGACTTCTGTGCCGAGTCAGCTTGTCATTCAGATCCCAGTGTGCAGCAGCGAACTGCTCTGGCCCCGGGGCAGCTCTCCAGCTGAATCCGTGTCCAGGAATGGAACCAAACTCTGAGCCAAAGTCTCAGTCGATTCCTGAAGCGGGGCTGACATCTGGGAGGAAGCAGAAGACCCCAGGTAATCAAAGCTCTCCCGGGTCTGCCCGGGGGTGGGGAGTTAGCTCATGGCGGCGATTCGCGTGGGAGATCGGAGGAGCGGGAAGACCAGGGCTCAGTTGGCCCCAGGGAGTCAAGAGGTCAGCTGGAGCGGGTCCTGGACCCACTCCAGAGGCTAAGCCGCCTGGACTAGTAGCCACAATAGTTGCCATGTGAGGAGGGGCCAGTGGGGCCCAGAGACGCAGCCGGGACAAGACAAGCGCTGGCGCCGCGCACTGAGCCGGAGCCATTAGGGCAGCCCCGAGACGCTGGCGCCCCTGGCAACCGCGCGCCCCATCCCGTCCTTTATTAACTACACCTTTATTTACGCAGCCTTTATTAGGCTCGGGTCCAGATCCGCTCCGCTTCACCAGGGCAATCTTATCCCACAATCCAGCCCAAGCCTCCCTGCCGCCCTGCCGGGCCGGAACACCCCTCCCCTCCCCTCTGCAAGGAAGAATTTGGGCCGCGGGGTCTGCGGTCCCAAGACTCCAGCAGCCAGGTGGGGTGGGGTGGGGTGGGTTGGAGGTGCGGCAGAGCTTCCCAAGGAAGTTATGGGACCTTGCCTCGGGATATTCAGAAGTGCCAGTCCAGTTCTGGCAGCCTGAACTCTTCCTCCTCCAAGCTGAAATCCGAGAGATGCTTTTCCTCCTCTTGGCCATAGGGAAAGCAACTGACCTGCAAAATGTGCTCCAGTTAGGGTGGCAGGCAGAGCACACATTACGGTCATTTATTCCAAAATGTTGCCATTTTCGCCAAATCTTTGATATCCTTTGTTGCATGTTTGGTAATTAATTCACCACCCTATTAGGCAGGGGCTGCCAGGGAATAAACGAGGACTCCAAATTTTCTGTAGGAGGGGTTTTGGGGGGTGAGCAATTCAGTCTGGGAGAGAAGGCCTTGAATCCTAGTGAATAGCCCTTTGCACTAGCCTGGGAGGAAGCTGAACTGTCATCCTGCCTTGACTTAACACAGCCTTTACCCTAGAAGCTACAGCGCCACCCTTCAGAGGTCTACCCTGTGTGCACACAGGGAGAAGACGCTTAGGTTGTTAAAGTCAGCATGTTAAATAATTTTCTGAAATGCGACTATAACTAGAACCCAGCTGACTTCCCCCATAGCCATTCTTACCTATCTTATTACTGATTGTCTGGTACAATCACAAAGTGCGGTGGTACTGACACCTACCTTTTAGGGTTGTTTGAGGATTTCATGGGATAATGAATGTAGACTGCTTTGCAAACAGTGAGCTTTCAATAAAAGGGATCTATTATAAAACAATAATTAAAAAAGAAATTAGAAGCCAACAAGAAAAATATTAACACTGTGTGATGGTGGAAATATGTATGCTATACTGCTAAATTATATGTTTAAATTTCAAAAAATTAAATAGTTCAAAAATGTATTTTTCATATTTCATTATTCAGCTGCAGCCTGCAGTGAAAACATGTCTTTTCTGTACATTTTGAGTATGCCAAGATTTAAAATCCAACCTCATGATTAGTATGTAATTCATTTATATGTCAGAGGCTACACTCATAAATAAACGTGAATAATCATTCCCAACTTCCTTTTCTAGTTGATATTTTTTGACCCAAATTGAGTAATAAAGAGGTCTTGGTATTTCATTAGTGATTGAAGACCTCAAATTCTCTTTTATTGTGTGTGATTCTGCCACTAAGAACGGGATCATTGTAGCGCTGTGGTTTATTCAGGTTCTGATTCTTCCCACCGTGGTAGCCACTGACTGCCAACATTACCGGAACCACTGTTGCCAGATGAAATGAAGGCAAGTAGGCAGAGGAAAACCATCCTGTGAGCACCCACTTCAGGCCTGTGCTCCTAGACTAAGCTGAGCCTGCTGATGAGGGAGTCGCAGAGACGTTCATCTCAAGCACTTCTCAAAGCCGCCTCTAGAGGGCAGAACAATCACAAACCCGAGAGCACTACTGAGGGAAGACTCATTGTAATGTGAGCAGCCACCTAGGATTCTGCATCCTTTCCTTATAAATGTTATGTGGTGTGCCTTTTAATTCTACTCACAATTGATTTGTTTTCATGATATATGGTACCAAGCTCTAAAGTTACAAAAATATATTCTTATTCTCCAGAATCAATATTACCCAATATTACCAATTCCTTATGTATTCTTCCAGAGAATACGTGTGTATGTGTGTGTGTGTTGTGTATACAATACCCTCACTCCTTCCTCCTTCTATATGAATGGTAGTATCCATATACTCAATTCTGTATCTTGGTTTCACTTAATATTATCTTGGATGAGATTCTATAAAAGAATACAGGAAGCTTTTGTTTATGGTTGCAAATTGTTCTAGCTATGTGTATATCATAATTTTTAAATACTTCAGTAAAGGGCATCTAATTATTTCTTCAGTACTACAGAATCTTGTGTATGCATAATTTCACTTATGCATGAGTACATCTGAGGGTGGAATTCCTAGTGTAGAATTCCTAGTTCGAAGGGTATGTGCCTTTGCAACTTGATAGATACTGCCAAGTGTATCAATCAGGGCTCTCCAGAGAAACAGAACTCACATACACACATACACACACACACACACACAGAGAGAGAGAGAGAGAGAGAGAGAGAGAGAGAGAGAGAAAGAGAGAGAATTGGCTCACACAATTGTGAGGGATGATAAATCTGAAATCTGTAAGGCAAGATGCCAAGTTAGAAACTCAGGCAAGAGTTATTATTGTAGTCTTGAGTCTGAAATTTGTAGGGCAGGCTAGCAGGCTGGAACTCAGGAAAGACACCTATGTTTCAGCCTGGAGGTAAATTCCTTCTACTCTGGGAAACCTTCGTCTTTGTTCTTAAGACCTTTAATTGATTGGATAAGACCTATCGACATTATCAAGGGTAGCCTGCTTTACTTAGCGTCAACTGCTTAAAGATGTTAACCACATCTACAAAATATCTTCATGGCGATGCCTAGACTAGTGTTTAACCAGACAACTGCACACCCTTGCCTAGTCAAGTTGACACATATTATTTTTTTTTGTAAGTTTTTATTTTTATTTTTTACAGTTTTGATTTATGATGGTTTATAATGTATATGTTAGGCATTCTACTATGGAAATGTAACACAGATGTTTAACATGAAGTTGCTGACATCCACTTTTGTTGGTTTTTTTAATACTTTAAGTTCTAGGGTACATGTGCACAACGTGCAGGTTTGATGCATAGGTACACATGTGCCATGTTGGCTTGCTTCACCCATCAACTCGTCATTTATATTAGGTATTTCTCCTAATGCTATCCCCCACCCAGCCCCCCACCCCCCGACAGGCCCAGGTGGACATACGCTGTTACAAAGACTTTCTGAAGGACTCTCATGCACATATGCCTGTAACAAGAACTTCTGCCAAGAACTTCCTAAACTGCAGCTTGCTACATGAGTCACAAGGACAGCAAGCAGGATGCACAAGAACACTAGCCTGACACACTGTCTCCACGAATGAACCAGTGTCAACTCCTGTGATGATCCCCTGTAACCAACATTCTCTGTTTTAAAACAAATGATGTATACTTCTCCCTTTTGCCTTTAAACACTTCCCCCTGCCTCAGCCACTTTGGATGTGCCTACGGTCTCCAAAGCCTGCGTATCCCAGATTTGCAAATCCTCTGTGCACACCCAAATAAGCTTATTATCTTTGAAGAGTCTCTTTCTGTTTGTTATTTAGGTTGACAGGCCTAACTCTGGTCATGAGGACCCTATGGCACGGGTGGTGAGCAGGGTGACACACATGCCAAGGTGAGCAGGGTGACACACGTGCCAATTCACGTTATTTCATTCCATTTCAATCCACACAGTCTCATTCAGGTCAATGTTCCATCTTCAAATTTCTTTCCCCCATTCAAGGGGCCTCTTGGGGACAGGGAATTGAGGGACCTCTAATCCACATGGGTGGGTGTCAGTCCTTTTGGGACCTCCCTGGTTCCTGCTCCAGGTCTGGTGTCCTTTGAAGCGCTACTGCTTAGTTGTACCTTGTGGTGTTGGATATCACAATGGCACCCATAGCTGAAGTCCTGCCATTTGCCCACAATTTTGCAGTCCTTGACATCTCTCCAGCCCAGGCCTCAGGGAGCCTGCTGGTTATCTCAGCATCTCTTTGCCCCTTCCCAGGGAACACACCAGTGTCTGGATCCACAGCACACTCTGCTCAGAAGTGAGGGACTAGGAGCGGTATTTCAGGTTCATCCACCTGTCTTTCTTCTTATTGAAACCACCTTTGCAAAATTATAACTGAAGAAATTATGACAGTGAAAGAAATTAGACCTAAGCAACTCCATCTTGCTTCTAACCTTTAAGCTGCCCTTGTTCATTCCTGGGCATAGGCCAAACTAACTTTAAGAAGAAATTCAGTTCATGGTTTGACTTTAAAACAAAATTAATAACAGCCCTTTTCTGAAAAGACCCCCTTCTTGCCTGGGGACCAGTCTGCCTTTGCAGGACTAACAAATTAGCTACAAGTTTAGAAATTACAGTTTAGGAGTCATGCAGCCTCTGGCTCCAAGAGTCTGAACCTCCCCAAATTGCTCCTGGGGATAACATCACTGTTGTAAAACCAAAGATCAGTGCTTGAGATATTTTGCAGACTCTGCACTTGATGGATCAGCTGACACCACCCAGACTGGTAATCTGGCTCGACCAGTTCTGCCACATCTACCCAGGAGCAGAGGACAGCAAGAAAAACTCACTTTGATCCGCTATGATTCCATCTTCTACCTGATCAAACAGCACTCCCCACTTACCCTACCCCTACTCGCCAACTTATCTTTAAAAACTCTAATTCCAGAATGCTCAGGGAGACTAATTTCAGTAATAATAAAACTCTGGTCTCCTGCACAGCTGGCTCTGCATGAATTACTCTTTCTCTATTGAAATCCCCCGTCTTGGTAAATTGGCTCTGTCTAGGCAGCGGGCAAGGTGAACAGATTGGGTGGTTATACCATCAGACAGGGCATGATCTTTTTCTGGAGGCTCTCAGCTCCCTTAGGTTTTACAGGGTGAAGAAAACAACTAGCCCCAAGCTTCCTTCATATTTGCCTAGATGTGTCCATTGATTTTTCCCCTCCGGGAATTTGGTCTGGAGCAGGTTGCCAGATGAGTTGCCTCTTTTTGCTCCCGCATCTCTTTTCTCCTTGCCCCCTGCTCTGGGAATGGAGTATGTCAGCTCTACCCTTCCCACATGGCAGAGGTCTCCCTTACAGCATAGCCTGAGTTCTCCCTATTCCTGGCTTAATGGTGAAGTCAGCAAGGTCTAAATCTTGATATACCGATTGGAATTTAAAGAATGCAGAAAACTATTTATCTCTCCAAAAAACTCTTACCTTGAGAGCTTGTTTGGAGGTTCTAGCAGGGGAGTGCAGCTACTCGTATACCCTTGACCAAAGACCAGTCCTCCTCTATTGGGGATGGTCATCCTCTTGGAACGAGCATGCAGCTTCAGGAGGGACGCACATGTAGGGGTGAGGGAGGAAGAGGACACCCACCTAGCCAGCCAGATCAGCCAAATCAATCCTGGCCATTAATGGGGTGACATATGTCACAGCCAGATAACCCTCACATTCCCCAAAAAACTTTTATCTATCTTGGTAACGTCTTGCTGAGGATTCAAAAAATGCTACTTATGCTATCAAAAACCCAACATGTCAATCTCTTTTCTAGGAAGCAGTTGGTTATGAGGGCCCATAAGGAGGTTAATGTGATGGAGTTGGTCCTTCCAGGAATCAGTGCCCTTCCTGGTAGCGGCTTCTTCTCTCAGGAGTGGAGAGGAGGCAGGGGGTGGAATATCACACCCTCCCTTTTGGCTATTCATGGCCAGTTCAGAGGTTTCTGCCTCTATAAATATTCTTTTCTGATATGGAAGTCGGGGCTGGCTCTTAGTGACTCTGCACAACTGATTCTCCAAGCACCAGCCCTCCAGATATGTGGAGAGCGTTGTGTTAGGTGCAGGAGAAGGCTGGTTGCCACTGGGATTTATGGAGATTCTGAATGACAGGCAACTTCTGAACTGTTTGAAATAAAAGAAATAAGTCAACACTGTACCACTGCTGTCTTATAAACAGGCCCTATCTTACGTCCACTTAGATAGACCTGGGTTTCTTAACCTTGGCACTATAAACATTTTAGTACAGATGGCTGTTGTTGGAGCTGTCCTGTGCATTGTAAGATGTTCAGCAGCATCCCTGGCCTCTACCCTAAATGTTGCTATCACTCCCTCCTAGTTGAGACAACCAAAAATATCTCCAGACATTGCCAAATGTCCCCTGGGGGACAAATCACCTCTGTTGAGAAACACAAATTTAGACCTTGGTCTTATTTTGATGTTGTTGCAATGCTTTAATGTTGTGCTTTTAAAAAATGTGGAACTATCTTAATGATTTCTGTTTGAAGTAGTTAAAACTCATTATAAAATGTTAGTAACCAGTTTTAATATCTCGGCAGCTTTATTTATGCATGACTCCCTTTTCCTGTGCATACCCATATCAATATATAATATCATTTTTTTTTTTTTTTTTGAGACGGAGTTTCGCTCTTTTTGCCCTGGCTGAAGTGCAATGGCACGATCTCGGCTCACCACAACCTCCGCCTCCCGGGTTCAAGTGATTCTCCTGCCTCAGCCTCCGGAGTAGCTGGGATTACAGGCATGTGACACCATGCTCGGCTAATTTTGTGTATTTAGTAGAGACGGGGTTTCTCCATGTTGGTCAGGCTGGTCTCGAACTCCTGACCTCAGGTGATCCGCCTGCCTCGGCCTCCCAAAGTGCTGGGATTACAGGTGTGAGCCACCGCATCCTGCCAATATCATATTTTTTACAAAAATGGTATTCTCCATTCTGTTTTGGATTCTGCTTTTATATTTAATAATATAGGCATCTTTCTATGTCAGTAAATATAGATCTACATCATAATTTATTTCGCTGTATGAATATATTGTAATTTTATTATTTTTAACTAGCCATTTATTTCCTTTATTGAGGTATATGTTTTATATGCAGAAAATGCAATTTGATAAGTTTTTACAAGTATACATACTCAAGTCACCATCACCCAAATCAAAATATAGACATTTGCAGCACCCAGAAACTCCCCTTGTGCCTCTTTTCAGTCAATTCCATAAGGTACCTTTCATTCAAAGAGACAACTGCTATTTTAATTTTTTGAGTTTATTGCTAAATAGTATTCTTTTGTTTATTCTTTATTTTTAACAGCTTTATTAAGGTATAATTGATTAAGTAGTATTCTTTCATATATAAATATCATAATTTATCCATTCTTCTATGTTGAACATTTGGATTATTTCCATTTTTTGCTTATTTTGAATAAAACTGCTATAAACATTTCTTTCTTTCCTTCTTTCTTTTTTTGAGATAGAGTCTCACTCTGTCGTCCAGGCTGGAGTGTAGTGGCACGATATCCGCTCACTGCAACCTCCGCCCCACCCCCAGATTCAAGCGATTCTCCTGCCTCAGCTTCCCAAGTAGCTGGGATTACAGGCGCCCACCACACGCTCGGCTAATTTTTGTGATTTTAGTGGAGGTGGGGTTTCACCATGTTGGCCGAGCTGGTCTCTAACTCCTGACCTCAAGTGATCCACCTGCCTCGGCCTCCCAAAGTGCTGGGATTACAGGCATGAGTGGCACCCGGCCTACTAATTTTATTTCTTAAAGTTGAATGAATCTTTTCTGTTAGCACATTAATGCCCCATGTAATTGTGGATGTGTGATGAGTTGGGGTACCTCCAAGAGATTGCTCTCAACAGCAAAGAGCTTATGGAGATGAGTTCCAGGGTAGGTCAACTTCTGCCACCACCCGCAGGCATTCAAGTGGGGCAGGGTAGTTAGTTATCTGCCCTCTGGACCTTAGAACCTAGGTCTATGGTTTCTCTCTACTTCCACTCCTTTTATAGTGGTTACCTTTCTCTGACCCTGTTCACTGCAGTGTAGCACGTGGAGTTAGATGAGGCACAGAGCTTACTCATTACGTTACTGTAAGAAAATTCCAGGGTATGAACTAGGTGGTGGAGGTAAATTACAGGTATAGTATCTCATTACATAGTTTAACAACAGTTCTTTCAGACATTCTCTGTTGTCACTGCCATAACCAGTCCAGAAGCCAATTTCCAGATTATTTTGATTGCATTATCCAGTTTGAACTTTCTCTCAGACTCCTTGATCCCTGGAGATGTGGGACTTTTTGAATTCTGGATCCCTGGCCTTCTCCTTCTGCTTTAGAATTGATTGGTGGGCTGGAAAGGTGTGAATCAAAAGGGTGGTAATTGGTGAGGTAGCCATACTTTTAACGAAAAATTCTCTTCTCTTTTTCTCTCCCTCATCATTGCCATCCCCTTTCACTCACAGCACTGAATAGTTCAATAAATATTGAAATGGGAACCCAGAAGACCTGAGTTTGGGTCCTAGGTATGACATTTATTAGAGTTTTACCTGAAATTTTTAAGTATCTAAGCCTCAGTTTTCTCATTGACAAGGTAAGGATACTTTTTGCCTGTTTTACTCTACCAGGCTGTTGTGATGATCAGATGACATAATGAAGGTAATAGTCATGAGTAGCTTGATGTTCCACTACAGGAAACTGTGATTCCATTAAAAAAGACAGTTCCTGGCCGGGCGTGGCAGCTCACACCTGTAATCCCAGCACTTTGGGAGGCTGAGGTGGGCAGACCACCTGAGGTCAGGAGTTCAAGACCAGCCTGGCTAACATGGTGAAACTGTTTTCTACTAAAAAAAAAAAAAATTAGCCATGTGTGGTGGCACATGCCTGTAATCCCAGCTACTCAGGAGGATAAGGCAGGAGAATTGCTTGAATCCAGGAGGTGGAGGTTGCAGTGAGCTGAGATCGTGCCATTGCACTCCAGCTTGGGCAACAAGAGCGAAACTCCATCTCAAAAAAAAAAAAAAAAAAAAGACAGTTCCAGACCAGGTGCTGTGGCTCATGACCGTAATCCCAGCACTCTGGGAGGCTGAGGCTGGAGAATTGCTTGAGGCCAAGAGATCAAGACCAGACTGGGCAATATAGTGAGACCCCATCTCTACAAAAAATTTTAAAAAATTAGCCAGGTGTGCTGGTACATGCCTGTAGTCCCAGCTACTTGGAAAGCTGAGGCAGGAGGATCATTTGAGCCCAGGAATTTGAGGCTCCAGTGAGCTGTGATCATGCCACAGCACTCCAGCCTGGGTGACAGAGCGAGACCCTGTCGCTAAAAACAAATGAATGAATAAATAATAAAATAAAAAGACAGTTCTAAGGAGACAGAAATTGACTAAGAAATGAAACACTTCCCAGAGGCAGTTGAGTTAAATATGATCAGGCTTCCTAAACCTGAGTGAGCTTGAGAATCTGTGGGTCCAGCAAGAAAGTATCTTTACAAAAAGGGCCATAGGTGTAAAATTTCCAATAAAATACACATTGCATAGCATACTGGACATACTTATAATAAACAAATTCATTGTTTATCTGAAACTCAAGCTCAGATTTAACTGGGGATCTTGTATTTTCACTTGTTAAAGCTGGCAAGCCTATGGAGGTGATCCTCACGAGCAACCTGCTTTTGAGACTACTGACCCAGATCCTGAGTAGGGCCTGCCATAGAGCCAGGGAAATGAGCTGACAGCCTGCAAGGTAAGATTTCAGATGCTTCAGGGAGATGATCGTGGTCTTCTGCTATGAGAATAGAAAACCCTGCTTCACCATCTCCCCTAGGCCTGACACCTTACTCTTAGAATTTTCTACATTGTAAATATCAACTTCCAAGGCAGGGGTAGAAACTTCAGGTACATATCCATTATTTACACTTTACTGTAGTTGAATGACCTAGACATAAGTTTTTCAGAGTGGGCAAAGAGATTATTAGGCTCTGGTCTCTGTAGAGAGGGGAGGGTGGTGGCCTGACTGTAAGTCCCAGAGTCCCAAAGCAGGGACTGGGAAATGCTAAAGACACACTTTGCCTTCTTCCCAGGCTTGCCCATCTGTGCATCCCCACCTGGCTTCATGTCAGACCCCAGGGGAGTAGGTGGGATTGTCTGTGCAACCTCTGTCTGTTCAGATGAAAGAGAAGGGTCCGGAGTGGTCCTGGGGGAGCAGTAACTTTAGCGTTCTAGTACAAGCTGGTGATCATGATGGAGGACAAAAAAGCAGCTCTGATTTTCTTGTTGCTCCAGTTCAGTGCTGTCTGATAGAACTTTCTGCAATGATGGAAATGTTCTGTATCGTCCATTATAGTTGCCACACACCACGTGTGACTACTGAACACCAGAAATGTGGCTAGTGCAACTGAAGAATTGAATTTTTAATTTTATTTACACTTAATTAAAATGTAAATTTAAATAGTTGCATGTGGCCTATGGCTACCATATTGGACATGTGCTTTATGGGCCAAGGTCAAGTCCATACTAGAGCCACTCACTGGCTGGCAATTTGTGGGCTTCATAGACATATTTAGTTTGCACTGTTGGAAAAACAAACAAATCTGATTTAGATGCTGACATTTAATAATTGAGAGATTTCAAATGAAAACTTGAATTTCTGTTTTCTTTTGAAAATAATAGGCTACCTGGCAATGCCGGGCCAACGATCCTGTGATGCACCAATGAACTCGAGCTTGTCAGCAGTTATTTTGCTTTTGTTTTGCTTTGCACTCTGCCTGCTTTCCCATTTATTTTACCTGCCTGGCTGCCACAGGCATTTGGTTTGGGGAATCCTTGCTTGAAAAAAATTCGGTTTCATCTTTATGGAAAAGATTAAACTCCTAACTTTGCTTTAGGAATTTGGACCTTAGGAGGTGTCTGAGATAGATATCAATTAGAAGGTGCCTCTCCCAGACTAACTAAAAAAAGGCCAAGTACAGGAAGGCAGAGGCTTCAAACTGTCTTAGCAGGCTTGCATGCTGGATCCATCACATTCTAAATGGACAAGTTTGGGCAAGTCCCTTCACCTCTCAGAAACTCAATTTCTCCATCTGCAGCATCAAACCCGTAGTGGTAGGGACCTTGTATTGCTATTATGAAGCCCTAATGAAATGAGGTGTATAAACTGCTTAAGGTCCGTGCTCAGTAATAAAATTTAGAAAGTAACTTATTTTTGTATATATTTAAAGATGGACTCTCACGCTATTGCCCGGGCTGGAGTGCAGCAGCATGATCCTGGCTCACTGCAGCCTCTACTTCCTGTTCTCAAGCTATCCTCCCATGTTGGCCTCCTGAGTAGCTGGGACTAAAGGCATGTGCCACCATGCTTGGCTAATTTTTGTGTTTTTGTACAGACAGGGTTTCACCATGTTGTCCAGGCTGGTCTTGAACTCCCAGGCTCAAGTAATCCACCCGCCTCAGACTCCCAAAGTGCTGGGATTACAAGCATGGGCCATTGTGCCTGGCCCACTTATAATTTTTATATTTAGATAAGAATGTTACTTTTGGAAAGAAACTGGTAAGAACCAAACAGTGCAAGGAAAACAGACTTTTTTGTTAATACATCAAAAATAAATTGCTGCAGCCTATAAAGAAGGAATAAAATAAAATATTGTTTTTATATGATTTCTGGGTTAATCTCATGGGTCACAATCTAATAAACCATGCAAAAATGTAACTGCATTTTGAGCTTGTCAAGATGATGTTCGCTGCTTAGCGGCATTCTTAATTTGGAATTGGAAAGGAACCAGAAATGAAAAAGAAATCAAATTCAGAAGGAGCATAATACCACCAAAAGCCCTGAAAAATAGGGCAATGGATGTAAATGTGAGCACAACCAAAGGATTAGGAAGGAAGAAATCAAAGTGTTCTTGCTAAAAGATACTATGCGAGCAAGGCAAAAGGAAAGATGTCCAAGTGACTGGACAGATGCGGTGGCTCACGCCTGTAATCCCAACACTTTGGGAGGCTGAGGCAGGTGGATCAGGCAGGCAGATTACTTGAGGTCAGGAGTTCGAGACCAGCCTGGCCAACAAAGTGAAACCCTCTCTCTACTAAAAATACAAAAATTATCTGGGCGTGGTGGTGGGCACATGTAATCCCAGCTACTTGGGAGGCTGAGGCAGGAGAGTCACTTGAACCCAGGAAGTGTAGGTTGCAATGAGCCAACATCACGCCACTGCACTCCAGCCTGGGTGACAGAGTGAGACCCTGTCTACAAAAAAATAAAAATTAAAAAAAATAACGTTCCAGTAGAAGTGCAAAAAACAAGGGCAACTCCGAACTATTGCAGACATCTCATGCAAAAAAGAAAAAGACTCCATTATAGCCTGTGTCTAAGTCACTAGAAAGAGTGGTAGCCAGCAGAATTTGTCAGACTTTTAATGTTATTGATTTTTGGAAAATGACAGGAATTTAAACTTGATTATAGTCATTTGACTACAATCCTCTTAGGATATCTGATTATGAGAAAAGTGCTTAGAAAACAAACATTTGAGTGTGTGATTAAATGCAGGGTGGGAGGAGCAAGTAGTCAGGGCTGTGCTCTTATAGAGCTATCATCCAGTTGGGGAGAGGCAGGAGAGAACAGAGGCCTGTCTGTGGGAGATAGACAATGACTGGTGAATTTGTGGTCTTTACTTTTTAATAATTCAGTTTCTTTCATTTTGCAGTAGTGTTTGAAAGATAAATAGACAAGAGTTTATTTCTGAAAAAGGGATAAGAAGCCTGCATGTTCAAAGTCCCTGAGACTTAAAATAGTGAAAGAAGATGGGGAAAATTTTATTCTCCAGAATTTGGTGCACAGACAGAGTTGATGGTATGGCTTATATCAGTAGGAAAGTCATGTATAAGAATTTCAGGACATTGGAAAGGAGAGAACATGAACGAAAAACTAAACTTGATGATGAAATTTTATGGTATATGATGTAATTTCTGTGCAACCTCTGGTAATCTCACTAGGTTTAAAAATTATTTGTGCATTATCCTTAGCAAACTAACGCAGGAACAGAAAATCAAATACTGCATGTTCTCACTTATAAGTGGGAGCTAAATGATGAGAACACATGAACACAAAGAGGGGGACAACAAGAGACACTGGGGTCTACTTGAGGATGGAGGGTGGGAGGAGGGAGAGGATCAGAAAATATAACTATTGGGTACCAAGTTAGTACTTGGGTGATAAAATAATCTGTACCACAAACCCCTGTGACATGAATTTACCTGTATGATCAACCTACAATGTACCCTGAACCTAAAATAAAAATTTAAAAATTTAAAATAAAAGAATGATTTGTGGATACCAGTCCTGGGAGAGCTGTGGCAAGGATCAGTGGCAAGAGAGCGGGCAGGGAGAATCACTGCTCGTGACATGCCATTTTTGTACAAATTTTTAAAAGATACCTCTTTGGGACAGAGTGACACCTTTGTGTGAAAAACATGCATTGCAGCCTCATGGCAGGGTGCATAGCTTTGAGGGCAGAGTGCCTGTAGATTGCAAGCTGTGCATTACAGAAGGTCTTCTAGCCAGGGAGTCTGTACAACTCAGTGTGGCAGCCCCAAACATGAGGAAGTATGCGTGGAAATTTACAGGACACATGGAGGAGGGTTTTGGCCGTCACAGGTCGTAGAAGTAGGATTTACGCCAAGATCACCTAATCCTTAAAAGATTTGGGGATTATAGTGTGTGTGTGTGTGTGTGTGTGTGGTGTATTCAGGAAACTGAGTAGATTAGTATTTTTGGAAACTATATTTTTAAAAAGGTGCGTTAGTTTTTCTGGGGCTGCCAGGGCAAATTACCACAAATTGGATGGTTTAAAACAGAAATTTATTCTCTCATAGTTCTGGAGGCCAGAATTCCAGAAGTCCAAAATCAAGGTGTCTGCAGGTTGGTTTCTTCTGGTGGCTACGAGGGAGTGTCTAGTCCAGGCTTCTCTCCTCGTTTCTTGTGGCTGTTGGCAGTCCTTGGCACTGCTTGGCTTGGAGTGCATCATCCAATCTCTGCCTCTGTCTTCGCGTTGCCTTCTCCTCTGATGTAAGGATAGTTGCCATTGGATTTAGGGCTACTCTAAATTGCAGATTACATCTCTAAAGACATTTTTTTGCAAATTGAGTAATGTCCACGAGTTCCGGTAAACATATTTTTTTGGGAGGCCACCATTTAACCCACGTAAGAGGAGTCATGGTAAGACATTAGGCAGAAATCTAGCCGATATCATGTGATCACTGAATTTCTTATTTATATCAATTTATGCTTCACTGTTATTCAAGTATTCGTCACTTACTTGGTGTCTATTTTAGCCTTGGCAGGACTTCATTTCATACTTGTGTGACTTGGTTTTATTGTTACCAGACAATTGTCTGAATCAGAAAAGCATAGTTATCATGAACACATTTCTTATTTTTTTCTTTCTTTCTTTTTTTTTTGAGATAAAGTCTCTCTCTCTGTCATCTAGGCTGGAGTGCAATGGCATGATCTGAGCTCACTGCAACCTCTGCCTCCCGGGTTCAAGCAATTCTCCTGTCTCAGCCTCCCGAGTAGCTGGGATTACAGGCGTGCACCACCAAACCCAGCTAATTTTTTGTATTTATAGTAGAGATGGGTTTTTCACCATGTTGTCCAGGCTGGTCTTGAACTCCTGACCTCAGGTGATCGGCCTGCCTTGGCTTCTCAAAGTGCTGGGATTCCAGGCGTGAGCCACCACACCTGGCCACACTTCTTATTTCTGAAAGGTGAGAAGTCCCTGACTACAGTCTTTGAGTTTGAGCCTAAATTTCCTATTTGTCTGGAACTTGTTTTAAATTGTTGGTATCTTAGAGCATCATTTTCCCACTTATTAGTCTTATTAGTCTTTGCAGATTGATTTCCACTGAAGTATTAAAACCTTCATGCAATCAATGCAGGATTACATAGAAGGATATATATATATATATATATATATATATGTGTATGTATACACACACACACACACACACATATCCTATTGATCCTACTGTAACCCTTCTCATCCAAGGTACATTGGATACCATATGTTATTCTGAAACACAGAGTGCCAAGAGAATATACCATATATATATATATATATATATATGTATGTATGAATTGCAGAATGTTCATTGTCACATACTCTAATGCCCATGGGTTTTTAAATTAGCTTTAGTCAGGTGTCAGGTATGGTGGTGCATGCCTGTAATCCCAGCTACTTGGGAGGCTGAAGAGGAAGGATTGCTTGAGGTCAGGAGTTTGAGACCAGCCTGGGCAACATAGTGAGATCACATCTCTAAAAAATAAAAAAAAAATACATAAATTAGAATTTTTAAAAGTTCTTTTTCTGAAATGGGGTTGGTTACAAAATGAAACAAAATGTTCTTTCATGGAATTAAAGAATGATAGACCTGAAAGGGACTGTAGATTAATCTAGCTCACACATTTTACAGACAAGGAAACTGATGCACAGAGAGGTTGACATATCAAAGGTCACACAGCTAGAGAGTGAAAGAGACAGCACTAAAGTCTAGTGTTTGCTCCATTCACCTCTGTTGCTTACAATTAAATTTGCAACAACTGTGAAAGTTAAGTACATAGACAGAAGCACTGACAAAATGAAAATTGGCATTCCTGTTTCCTAATGGCGCACCTAGAATGAGAAACCTGGCTTCATCCTTTTTCATTCATTTATTCCAAAACCTGAGGATGGCCTCTCTCCCCCATTGCCATCACCATTTTGCATTTTTCTAATTTTCTCCCCAGATCTATCTAATCTTTTCTTATTTTTCCTTCTGTGGAATGAGAAGTGGGAAGTTCAGACTCTGGGAGGGAAACAGGAAGAAAGGTGGAAAAAAATAAAGGGAAGAGAGAAAAATATAATTTCCCCTTCCAGCTTTCTACTTTTTCTATTTTCAGGTGTCAATATTATTCTAGTGGGTTTTTTTTTAAATTTTTTTATTTTTTATTGAGATGAGTCTCACTCTGTCTCCCAGGCTGGAGTGAAATGGCACGATCTCAGCTCACTGCAACCTCTGCCTCCCGGGTTCAAGCAATTATCCTGCCTCAGCCTCCCAAGTAGCTGGGACTACAGGCGTCCGCCACCACACCTGGCCAATTTTTGTATTTTTAGTAGAGGTGGTGTTTCACCATGTTGGCTAAGCTGGTCTTGAACTCCTGGCCTCAAGTGATCTGCCCGCCTTGGCCTCCCAAAGTGCTGGGATTATAGGCATGAGCCACCGCACCCAGCTGTAGTGCTGTGTTTTTAAAAATTAGAAAGAAATGAAATGCCTGTCAACAACAAATTCATTAAATAGGTAGTTCTCAAAATTTGGTGTGTTTCAGAGTCTCCTCCAAACACTCCTAAAAATATGAATGTTTGAGCCTCATGCCAAACCTTCTGTAGAAGCTGGACACTGGCAAGAGGAGAATGACCAAATTTCATAGGTGATCATAATGCACACTGAAGTCTGCTAATTAATGCATCAACTCATGATAGATTCATGCAAAGGAATACTATGCAGCCATCAAAAAGATAATGTAGATCTATATGAATTGACATTGGTAAATGTCCATAATATGTTGAGTGAAAAGGTCAGGTGAAAGAATAATAGATTTAAGATGATTTCATTTATTTTGTAATATATATCACATAACATATACATGCAATTATAGCATATTGTGAATATGTATGTATATATGTATAATATCAGAAAGAATATAGAGCCATTGTTCTACAGTGGTATTAGGGACTTCCACTTTCTGCTCAGTATAGTTCCATTTTTGAATTTTTATACTGAGTCTATTATGAACCATGCATAATGTGGGGGGGAAGTGTTAAAATAAGAAACTGCCTAGGAGCTTCTGTCCTTAAATGACAATGTCAGGGAAGATTAAATTAATTAACACTATTTAAATAATTTACCACTGTAAAAACGTTTTATTCATCTTCTCCTTGAGCTTACTCTTTTCGACCATTCTAAATTACAGATAGCACATGTTTAACTTACCTTGTAAATTAACCTCTTCATCTAGAACAGGAAAGAAAACAAAATTCACTGCCCACCTTTTTTTTGTGGCAAAAGCTACAACTGGTAATGAGATCAGTTGACTAGCTTTCCTAAGAGAAAGAATAAAATGATCATCTTTCAACACAGATACACTGTTTGGGTCACAGGCACTCCTGAGATATATTACTACATACTAACACTGGAGTATCTTGGAATGTGGGTGAATATTTTATTGGAGATGGAGAATAGGTTCAGTTTTCCTACAAGTCATTAAATGTTAAAAAAAAAGAAAGAAAGAAAAGAAATTTTAAAATAAATTTACCATTTCTCACAGATAGGGCATGGTTAATAATTTTGAGTCCCGGAGTAAAAAGTTTGGAAAAAGTTGACCATACTTTTATTTGCAAGGTAAATAGTTTCCCAGACACTCTGCTGTGTGGTCCCTCTTATGAAGAGAGAAAAAGGACAGAGTAGTATAGGTAATGTATGTCTCTCTGTGTCGTTTCCTTCTGGCGTTTACACCTCCCACCCCCATACATATCAGGGGCAGACAAATGTCCATTCAAGATGGGTATTTATAGATAAGCAACTCCTGCAATTTAGGTGTATTAACATGGTTAATGTCTTAGAATTCTCGCAGAGCACTCAGTAAGTTTCTCTGATGAAATAGCACAGCTCTTAGGAAGTTATCTTTATGACACTGCTATTGCTGTTTCTGATTTGGTCTATTTAAGCTCTTTCAGCTGGGGATCTTAAACAAAAATCAGGCTGGAATACATTGTTACTGGTTATTAATGTTACATTTTGCTATAAAACATTAACCATAAAATTATGGAAATGAAGAGAGTCTTTAGAAGTTACATGATGTTCTTTTTTTTCTTTTCTTTTTTGAGATGGAGTCTCACTCTGTGGCCCAGGCTGGAGGAGTGCAGTGGCGCCATCTCAGCTCACTGCAGCCTCCACCTCCTGGGTTCAAGCGATTCTCCTGCCTCAGCCACCCCAGTAGCTGGGATTACAGGTGCCCACCACCACGCCCAGCTAATTTTTGTATTTTTAGTAGAGACAGGGTTTCTCCATGTTGGCCAGGCTGATCTCGAACTCCTGACCTCAAGTGATCTGCCTGCCTTGGTCTCCCAAAGTGCTGGGATTACAGGCATGAGGACTGCGCTCAGCCAAAAAGTTATATGATGTTCTTCATGGTAAATGTTTGATAAATATAAATACATCTATATATTATATACACACATATGTAATATATATTACATATACTCCTCTTGCCTGTATGTATTATGAATATATCTATGTATGTGTACATCAAACACATTTATACATATACATATGTGTATTTATTCCCTCTGTAAACAGAGCTGTATTTTTTTCTTATAATGTTGGAGGGATTAGGGCATGAAACTTAAAATCTAACATTTATTGAACATTTACTATGTTCTAGGCATGTTATCTCATTTAACCAGCATAACTACCTGTCTAAATATAATTTCCAAAAAGCTAAAAGCATGATTCTCATTCCAGCGTAGAAGAAGCACATGTTAAAGATTTATTAACTCATTAATGAGGGAATCAGCAAAATGACAAAGTGGTTTAAAGAGTATTTTGAGGAACTGGGTGTGTATAGGCATTTGAGAAAAACGTTGAATAAGATTGTTCTATAGGGCAATAAAAAAACATAACATTTGAGGTTATCTTTTCTACCTTACAGAAATTACTTGTAGCTCCACTGAATCTATCTGTTGATACAAGTTACCATAAAATTCCACAGAGTCTAAGCTCTTAATTTTTGTACAAATCATACAAAAAGGTCCACATAAAAGTCAAAGGGGCTGAGTGTGGTGGCTCATGCCTGTAATCCCAGCACTTTGGGAGGCCAAGGCGGATGGATCACCTGAGGTCAGGGTTCAAGAACAGCCTGGCCAATGTGGCGAAGCCCTGACTCTACTAAAAATACAAAAATTAGCTGGGCGTGGTGGTGGGTGCTTGTAATCCCAGCTACTTGGGAGGCTGAGACAGGAGAATCGCTTGGACCCAGGAGGTGGAGGTTGCAGTGAGCCGAGATTGCACCATTGCACTCCAGCCTGGGCGACAAGATTGAAACTCCATCTCAAAATGAATAAATAAATAAATGAAAGTCAAAGGAAAGTTGCCCTAGTTAATTAAGTAATCCATGAGTGAGTTTGTTAAAAAATGCCCTAGCAGGACTTTGAAAGCACATGTGGTACTCTCCTTGCCTTATATTCAAGTTTTAGATGATAACTTTTAACATACCCTATTGTATAAGTACGTGTATTATCCTCTTTCACTTGGTAATGTTAAGCAAATAAATCAGATTTAAATATGTTAAATCACATAAACATATATGGCAGTAAAAAGACATGAATTTGAGTAGGTCATCTCTAGTGTATGTTCCTATCTATAAAAACAGAATAACTGTATCTGTCTAGTTTCATATTTATTACCAGACTTTTGTCTTATTTGTCTTGTTTGCCTGATTTGGCATTATATTGTGTCTGTGATTTTTTTAAATTACAAGTTACGTCATATTCTTTTGGTAGGTAGATAGAATATTAATATAGTTACCTCAAAAAAGATTTAACTTTGTATGCCTATGTACATTTCTCTACATATATCTCTCAAACTGTAAATTAATTATTAACCATGTGAGTCTTTTCATTTTCCTAAGACTCTGAGCCACTTACTCTAGTTGGTTATTGTATGTATTGCACACTTGAGCCTATTATAGGTGGTTTAACTTTAATATGAAAAAAACTCTTCCATGGCCATTGCTAGTATCCTTAAACCAACTGGTTAATTCACAAGTATGTATTGTTGGTGAGGAGAGAGCAAAACCCTACATATTGTATCTTCTAAAAATGCAACCCATCATTACTCTTAGAAAAACAAGTCCAAATACCTGAGTCAGAGATTTTATATATTTGGAATATGGTATGACAAAAGTTGTAGTAAAAATAGATGCAGACCTTTGATATAAGAAAGACTGCAGCCAGGTGTGGTGGCTCACACCTGTAATCCCAGCACTTTGGGAGGCTGAGGCAGGAGGATCACCTGAGGTCAGGAATTCGAGACCAGCCTGGTAAGACCCCATCTCTACTAAAAATACAAAAAAAAAAATTAGTTGGGCATGGTGGCGCATTTCTGTAATCCCAGCTACTTAGGAGGCTGAGGCAGGAGAATCGCTTGAACCTGGGAGGTGGAGGTTGCAGTGAGCTGAGATCACACCAGCCTGGGTGACAGAGTGACACTCTGTCTCAAAAAAAAAAAAAACAACTCATGTTCTTTCATAAAAAGATATTGGTTTTGCCTAACCAATTATATTATTTCCAGATATCCTGAAGTCCTCTTCAGATTAGTAACTAATTATAAAATTATTATTATTATTATATGTACTTGATGTTTTTATATTTATTGCAAAACTTTTAAGACCAATTTTTCACATTAAGTTTTTGCTGTTGTCATTAATGTTGTTTTTGTGGAAAATGGAGATAACAAAAAAGGATTAAAATCCTGATTTTATTGTGATCAAAGACAGTCTGATGGTTAGCCTCTTCTGAATCATAAAGCACTGACTATTAACCTTCCGAATAATATTTAAACCTCTCACCCTTGCTGATACATATGCAAAAGAACCAATGCAAAATACTTGAGCTCAGAGCTTTACATATTTCTCCATATGGATTCTTAGACATCTGTGGGAACACCTGAGACAGATTTGTCCTTGAATGCATTTGTTTGGTTCTGCTTTAATTCTCCATATATCACACAGCTCCCCAGGCATGCTCAAAGCATCAGCTATTAGGCTCATTCTTTTCCTAATACTGGCTTAACCTCCGACCTCAAATATGGTGAAAATCTGCATCTCTCCTATACTGCTGAAGACTTTCTAGGGGCTTACGTTTTCTCAAGTCAGGTTCTGTCCCAATTTCTGGTTGAGGATGAAATTTCTCTTTCTCATTGATCTAACAGTAGCTCTTTTTGATTCTCAGTCCTAAAACAATCCAAACAGGAAGCAGAGTCCCTATTCCTTTAATTTCTCCCACTGACCCTAACTGACTACATACTATAAACAAGGCAGTAGATGTGGTTGGCTTTTCTGAAGGATAGGCATAATATAAAACTGAAAAATCTTGTACTTAGAAATCTGTGTCATTCTTGTATTTTTTTTTCTCCTCAGACCCCAGCTGCCCCACATTTTCTGAGCCCTTGTATCTCTCCTCAAATTGTTCACTTTTTCCCACTTTCTGCCCATTCTTATGAAGAAAGAATTGTTTTTTCCCCCTCTTTTCCTTGCTCCTTTGCTTTTCAGACCTCCCTTTCTTCAGCTAAGATGACTATCAAGATGCTTTGTTAAACCAAAGAGTTTTCCCTCTAAAAGAAATTCTGCCGCCAGCTATTTTTTTATCAAAAGAATAATGCATGCATAAGATTTAAAAACTTGCAACAGTAAAAAAGAGAATGCAGAGAAAGTGTGATTTCCTTCCATCCCATACTGCAAAGGCCTTAATTCTCATGGTTCTTACTCAAAGGCATCTCTTCGTGGCAGTTTCTTGGGAACATAAGTGTGTCTATATCCCCATGTTTTGAAAAGTATTGTGCTGCATACCTCCCATTTCCCCTCCATATCCACTCTTGACCTTTCCTTCCTCACTTAGAGCTCCCCTTGGATACATCCTCAGGCTCCTGCACCTTGGGCTTCATGTTGGAAGATGAGCGAAGAGAAGAGAAGTGGGGCCTTGGCCTGGCTTCCTGAGATACCACTGTGGCTCTCTCCGGCTACTCTCTTCTTCCATTTATGGTATTTGTGCCTTTCCTTCACTTGTCCTAGGCCTTTCTGTGGTTACAGTGCCTCATCCTGTCTCTAGAGGTTTCTCCACACCCCACCCAGAACTTATAAACAGTCTCCTGTTAAAACTCAGATTATCTAGCAAGACTGTGCTATTTGCTGCCTATAGGGATCCCAAAGATACAAATGGGAGCATCACATATATGATTTTCTGGAGCTTAGCTATCAGGCTGTATCAACTTACATGGAATCAACCTGAGGCCTTTATAAGCATAATTTCCAATTGCACTGATGTAATTTCTTTATTCTGTCCCTTATTGGTGGCAATTAGGTTGTTTCCAGTCACCCTATGTATAACTTTACTGCAAACATAGATCCCTGTGCTTGTATCTTTGCACATATATATAAGTGTTAACTGAAGGATAATTTTTAAAAATAATAATTGCTACACCAAAGAGTATTTGTATTTGAAACATTAGTAAGTACTGACAAGTGTGCCACTTAGAGGTCTGTATTAGTCTATACTACCATTGACAGTGTCTTGCCATTATAGCGTATTATTTGCCAAACCAATAGGTGCAAGAAAGTATCTTATTGCCATTTTAATTTGCATATTCAAAATTTAAGATGTACAACAACTTTCCATGTAGTTAAAATGATTTTTTCCCTGAGAGACTTCTTCCCTATTTCTCTTATGTAAGTGCTTTTTAAAATATTATGTAATATATTCTTCTTATGTAAGTGCTTTTTAAAATATTATGTAATATGTTCTTCTTATGTAAGTGCTTTTTTAAATATTAAGGAAATTAATCCTTTGTCTCTCTTATGCATTTCAAATATTTATTTTCATATTGCATTGATGTATAACTTAACTTTTGAAACACTTCCAATAAAGAAAATTTAAATTTTATATAGTAACATTTGTCAATCATTTATTTTCTTTGTTAGCAAGACCTTCCCCATCCTGAGACAATAGAAAGATTCACACTTTCTCCTAGTATTTTAACCATTTTACTTTTTACATTTTTATGTTTAAAACATTGAACTGTGGACACTTTTGGTATAAGAAATTAAGCAGGTCTAGTTTCTTCCGGATGGTAGCATTGTTCCTTCTCTATGACTATTATTATGTTTCCCCATGACTTGAAAAAAAATGCCACTTTTATATATGTATTAGCCTGTTCTTACACTGCTATAAAGAAATAGCTGAGACTAGGTAATTTATAAAGAAAAGAAGTTTAATTGGCTCAGGGTTCTGCAGGCTATGCAGAAGCATAGCAGCTTCTGTTTCTAGGGAGGCCTCAGGAGATTTACAACCATGACGGAAGGTGCAGGAGAAGCAGGAATGTCTTACGTGGCCAGAGCAGGAGCAAGAGAGAGGAAGGGAGGTGCTACACACTTTACAACAACCAGATCTTGTGATAATTTACTCACTCACTACCACAAGAACAGCACCAAGGAGATGGTGCTAAATCATTCATGAGAACTCTGTCCCCATAATTCCATCACCTCTCACTAGGCTCCACTTCCAACATTGGGGATTACAATTCAACATGAGATTTGGGCAGGAACACAGATCCAAACCATATCAATATATACTGAATTTCTATGTTTATTTGGGTCTAATTCTGAATTTCTATTTTATTCCATTGTTTTTGTTAATCTAATTTATTAGTTGTCATAGACTTTGCTATGCCATGATATAAATTATTCCTGAAATATCAGTTGCTTAATAAAATGAAGGTCCATTTCTCCCTCAGACTCTATATCAATGTGGATTGATTGCTGCAGATGGGTGTGGGGGGGGGTCTTTGCTCCACATCGTCACTCTGAGATCCAGGTTGATACAGGCAGCACTGATCTTATGACACCAAAGGCCATCCTTGTAGTCTAACTAAAATATGGTCAATTTTGGCCGGGCGCGGTGGCTCACGCCTGCAATCCCAGCACTTTGGGAGGCCGAGGCATGCAGATCACGAGATCAGAAGATCGAGACTATCCTGGCTAACACGGTGAAACCCCGTCTCTATTAAAAATACAAAAAATTAGCCAGGTGTGGAGGCGGGCACCTGTAGTCCCAGCTACTTGAGAGGCTGAGGCAGGAGAATGGCGTGAACCTGGGAGATAGAGCTTGCAGTGAGCTGAGATTGTGCCACTGCACTCCAGCCTGGGTGACAGAGCGAGACTCTGTCTCTCTCTCACACACACACACACACACAAATAGTCAATTTTATAAATGTCCCATAAGCACTTGAAGCAAAAGTATATTCTCTTTCACAGAGTATGAAGTTTCACATATATTTTAGTTAGATCTACATGCTTGATTATATCATTTGCTTCCTCTATATCTTATTCTTGTCTATGTGGCTTTCTTAGATTAAGGAGAATAAATTATATTTCTTCTACTATTCTATTTTTTTCATTTCTTTAGTTTTGCTGAACAGTTTTTAAGAACTTAACTTCTTTGAATTAAAAACATGTATTGAGTTATAATATACATACCGTAAAGGACACACCTCTTATGAGTAGAGATTGATGATCTTTATGTGTGACCACCAGGATCCTGGGAGATGCTTTCTTGCTCTCTCCCAGTTAGTACCCTGCCAAAAATAATTCATAGATTAGTTTTGCCTGTTTTTGATCCTTCTTCTTTCCCACTATCTGATTTTGCTGGGTTAAAATAATTATTTTGTAATTTCCTCTTTATTTTCAAACACATTAGATCTCTATTACTTGACTAATCAGCTTTAAACAATTCCTTTTCTTCCTTCTATGATAGATGGGGAAACCAATAAACTTACATAACTACTGTCTATCTTCTCTTTGCTTCCTCCTCCCTATTTTAGTGAGCTGAGTTATTACACTTTATATACAATAACCTCATTGTTCAGTCTTTGTTTGTTCTAAATTTCTATTGATTCAATGGTCACCATTATTCTCTTCACCATTGTTTCTTCCTTTAGCACTTCGAGAGCCACAGTTCTCGTATAGCAGGTTTTTTTTTTTTTTTTTTTTTTTTTCCAGGAAGAGACTCATGGGAAGTGTATTTCCTGATTTCTTTGATGTTTGAAAGTATCTGTCTAGGCCGGGCGTGGTGGCTCACGCCTGTAATCCCAGCACTTTGGGAGGCCGAGGCAGGCAGATCACCTGAGGTCAGGAGTTTGAGACCAGCCTAGCCAACATGGTGAAATCCTGTCTCTACTAAAGATACAAAAAATTAGCCAGGCGTGGTGGCGTGCACCTGTAATCCCAGCTACTTGGGAGGCTGAGGCAGGAGAATCGCTTGAACCCAGGAGGTGGAGGTTGCAGTGAACGAAGATCATACCATTGCACTCCAGCCTGGGCAACAGGACAAGAATCTGTCTCAAAAAAAAAAAAAAAAAGAAAGAAAGAAATATCTGTCTATTGCCTTTATTCTAAGCAATGATATGTGTGGGTATAAAATTTTTACATGATGTTTTCTTTCCCTGATGACTACTTCTGAAAATTATTGTAGAATTCAATGTTCCTGTAGAGAAGTCTGAGCCATTAAAGCCAGAAAAGAATTCCTTTTTCTTTCTTTCTTTTTTTTTTTTTTTTTTTTTGAGACAGAGTCTCACTCTGTCACCCAGGCTGGCTCTGTCACCCAGGCTGCAGTGGTGCCATTTCAGCTCACTGCAACCTCCACTTCCCTGGTTCAAGTGATTCTTGTGCCTCAGCCTCCCAAGTAGCTGGCACCACAGGCGTGCACCACCACACCTGGCTAATTTTTGTATTTTAGTAGAGACAGGGTTTCGCCATGTTGGCCAGGCTGGTCTCAAACTCCTGACCTCAGGTGATCCACCCACCTTGGCCTCCCAAAGTGCTGGGCTTTACAGGCATGAGTCACTGTGCCCGGCCTTACTTTTTCTTTTTAATGAGCTGAACTTTTTTTGCTTGGATGCCCTTAAGATGCTTTCCTTTCTGCTATTTACTGAGTATACTGGTTAGTGGTCATCAATCTATATTAATTTTTTCTTGGGACATGTTGTGTTTTTTCCTTTTTTTTTTCTTTTGAGATAGAGTCTTGCTTTGTTGCCCAGGCTGGAGTGCAGTGGCACGATCTTGGCTCACTGCAATCTCCAACTTCTGGGTTCAAGAGATTCTCCTGCCTCAGCCTTCCTGTAGCTGGGATTACTGGTGTGCACCACCATGCCTGGCTAATTGTTTTGTATTTTTAGTAGAGACAGGGTTTCACTATGCTGTCCAGGCTGGTCTTGAACTCCTAACCTCAAGTGATCTGCCTGCTCGGCCTCCCAAAGTGAAGTGCTGTGATTACAGATGTGAGCCACTGTGACTGGCCAGTGTTGTGTTCTTTGAGCCTGTTGATTTAAGATTTCAACTTCTTGTAAGATGGTAGACCGAGTATCTAAGAGAGAAGCCTCCTCTTGATAGGTCAAAACAAGGTCAAAAGGTCAAAAACAAGAAGAGAAAAGTAAGGCAATAATTGAATTAAATATACAGCTGAGAATCTAACACAGAATGAAGCATATAGAGATGAAGAGATGGAAAATTAAAAGAGAAGGCAAAAGACAGGCAGAGAATGGGAAGATCCAACATACGCCAATAGAATCCCTGGAGGAGCCTATAGAGAGAATGAGGGGAAAGCAATACTCAGAGGACTAATGGCTGAGAACTTTCCAGACTTTAAGAAAGACATCATAACACTGAGTTTCTACCAGGATAAATGAAAACACATTATTGAGAAACAAGATATTGAAACCACAGAACATCAGAAAAAAACCTGTAATAGTGATAGAAAACTATCTACAAATGAATGATAATTAGACAAATAGCAGCCATAGATACCATAAGACAAATAAATAATATCTTCAAAGGTTGGGGAAAAAAACCCATCAACCTACATTTCTATACCAAGCTAACAATGTGTAACAGTGAAAAGGAGGCTTAGCATGACTAACTCCACTTTGTTCCTAGCCCCCTCATCCATGTGATATTTTTAGGTTAACTGCTTTTTCTTTCTTCTGCACATAGGCCAAGCTAACTATGGGAGGAATTTAGTTTGTAGTTTAACTTTAAAGCAAGGATGATAATAGTTCCCCCTAAACTAACCCGGAGAGATAATGAGAGTGTACACACAAGTAACAGTAAGTAACAATGTTATGTTAAAGACTTCCAGGAGCAAGGACAAAGGACAAAGTTTCTCAACCCACCCCCGACCCTCGCTGCCACCCAGATGTCTGTGATCACTGGTCACCTCTGTACCTCAACCCCCTCCCTCTTCCCCCTGCCTCTAACATTAAAGAAGTCTGAAATTTCTATTAACTCATGGTGGTTCTTTAGGACATTAGTCTGCCTGCCATCTTCTCCATTTGCTGGCTCTCTGTCTCTCTCTCTCTCTTTTTTTTTCAGGGTGGGGGAGACAGGGTCTCACTCCATTGCCCAGTCTGGAATGCAGGGGCACAATCTCAGCCATCCTCTACCTACCAAGCTCAGGTGATCCTCCCACCTCAGCCTTCTGTGTAGTTGGGACTGCAGGTGCACACCACCATGCCCAGCTAATTTTGTATTTTTTAGTAGAGATGGGATTTTGCCATGCTGCCCAGGATGGTCTCTAACTCCTGGGGTCAAGTGATCCACTTGCCTCAGCTTCCTTAAGTGTTGGGATTACAGGTGTGAGCCACCGCGCCTGGCCTAGCTGGCTCTCTTAAAGTCACTTGCCTTGCCACAATACTTTGTCTCTCAACTAATTGGCTGTTGTGCTGTGAGTGGTACGAGCTTGGACTCAACTACACAATCATTAGTAGTGAGGGCAAAATAAAGACACATTTCTGCGTTAAATGACTCAGGGTTTAATATCCACAGACCTTTACTATTAGAACTATAAAGGCTATACTGCAGGAAGGAAGAAAATAAGCCCACATGAAGCAACAGATCTAAAATGCCATCGTGAGAAGAGAAATGGGTAAAACCTCATAGAAAAATCTACCTATTACTCCTGAAAGCAATTTGATGGTGTTTAAAACAAATTGAAATGAAATAGTAGGCATGGCATGTTATATGGAATGGAGACTATTTGGAGAGAAGCTAAATTGTTCTATATCTTTGGTTGAGAAACAGACACCAATAATTTTAGAACTACTTAAAAATAATAAAAATTTACACAGTAAAAATTTGAAGATTATCAATAAAATAATAGAATGTAGAAAAGTGAAAAAGAAGAAAAGGCAATGAAGTAAAACTTGATAAATCAAAGGCAAGACTTGATAGGAATAAAATAAGCCAAGAGAATCTAAATGGAATGGAGGGCCTCCTTCTTTTTAGTTTAGTTGTATTTTTGAATTTTTTCTATTGCATTTGTTTTCTTCTTCAGCAATGCCAAATACGCGTATGATGGATCATGTTACCTGTCTTCCATATTTATTTTTTCTCTATCATTTTACTTTGCTCAGTTATCTCAAGCCTGCTATCTCACATCTAATTGTGTTTTCAGCAACATCTGTTATCTTTTTATGTCTGCTCTCCATGTGCCCATGATTTTTGTGATGATATTGTTCTTCTCTTTGCATCAGCTTTTGTGAACCCTTCTAACTCTCTCTCCATGTTTCCCAGGGATTGTGTGTCTGTGTGTGTGTAAAATTCATTTGAAGTTTTAAAAAAATCGATTTCAATCTCATTCTTGATATAATCTTTCTGGCATCTGGCTGTCTACCTTTCATATGTCATGTTCTTTTTCTTCCTCTTCTTTTTGTGTCTTATCCTGGCTCTTTCTTGGTTATTTCTGCTTCGAATGGAGTTATTCCTGGTCTATTTGGAGGTATGGGCCAGGGAGTGTACCTGAGGAGCAGCTGGATTACAAGATGTTGCCTGTGAAAGTTTTCTCAGTGACATTTTGCCTTGTGGCATGATTCTAACCTGGTTGGAAGAAGTTGCACTATTTTTTCCATGAATCTCCATATGACATAGTTTTCTAGTGTGTTTACCTTTGCCTTAGCTTTCACTACTCTTCAGATTACAAAAATTGGCAGCTCAGGGCTGTAAGATGATCCAAGGTTTTGCCTCTCATTGCACATCAGTAGCTTGCTTCTTACAGAAATGTTGTGTCTACGCATTGTTGGTTGAAAACTTCTTCCCTTCCCGCATTGTCAAAAGAGGTCAGAGAGGTCCAGGCAGCCTAGATATGGCCTCTCCTACAGGAGGCAGTGGCTGTTTTGCCTCTGGGGGGTTCCACTACAAAGAATTCTGCTGTGTCCCAAGTGTACTGAGCAGGAATCTTCATCTGGCATTCTCCCTGACTGTGGGGACAATATTCCCAGGCTTTCTTCATACATAATTATTCAGGATTTTAGGCATTTTCTGGCATCTTTGAAGTTTTTTTTTTTTAATTTCAGGGAGGAGAAGTAGCAGAACTATTTTTATTTCATTAGTTTAAACTGGAAACCACCTTCTGCCAGTCCCTCCTTTAACAAGTTTTCCTCCTGCTACCTGTGTAATACTTTTGTTCTAGCCTATTTTCTCTGTGGCAGTGGGAAAATTTTTTTCTCAAAGATAGGAAAAAAGTCAGTCCTGCTTTATTTTAATGATTTGTACTTCATGGCATTAATATTCCTTCTCCGTAGTATAGCATGATTCTTAAGAATTGTTATACAATGAAGTCTCCTAGAATATTTTAATGTCATTTTATAGACAGGGGTGAGGAACTCAATCAAGAATGTTTAAAATGAAATATCTATGTATTAATCACTATGCAATTCATATTTCTAAAATTATTCTACCATTAACAGTTTAAAGACAAACAGGGTCTGGGATAACTAGTATGTGAAATGTAGATGGGTAAAATTTGAGTTGTTTTGTACTCTTGGTTTCACAGTTACACACATTTTTTTGAAATTTCATGTTGGTAAAGTGATATTTCAGTTGAAAATTTTCTATCATATAGCAAAAACAGGAAACATTTCTATTGAAAAAAGTTATTTTAAGACAACTTATATCAGGACTACAACCTAAGTCAATTATAACTCAGTACTAATGGCCAGTTGCTGCAAATATCCTGTGAACAAAAGTCCTACAGGCACTTTTCGTTCTTTATAGCAAAGGCCTTTGACTGAAGTCACTTCATGGCCTCTCCTTGGTACACTGGCTGTTTCAACTAACTGCAGAGTTTAGAGAGACTCTGAGCGATTGTTCTTTATCTAGTGCTCCATTGTCCTGAAGAGGTTGGTGTGTTTAAAGATATTCAGTCTTGCTTGGGACACATTTGTGTTCTGGCTAAGGAAAGAAGTGTTGTGCTTAATGCAAGCAGTAGTACTTCCACCTTCAAAGGCAAGTCTTTTTTATATGTACTGATCTCTGTTTCAGACTCTAGCAGACTAGTCTGGAAGCTCTTCCTGTTTACATCTTCCTGAAGGAAAGGCTTCATTTATTTATAGATAGATTAATCTTCTTTCTCAGGCATATTATTCATGCCTAGTCAGGTGAAGAATATTGGAAACATAATTGGTCGTGATTGTAAATATTGTTATGGTAAGGGTATTGTCTCTTGCCATGGAGGCATGCTTACTGTCTTGCCTTTACCTATTTTAAGATAAGTGATTATAATTCTCTAGCTTGGTTACTCTCCAACATTCATGGTTACATTTAGGAAGAATTAACATCTTTATAGTATTGAATTTCCTATCCTTTTCATTACTTATTTATGTTTTTTTTTTTTTTTTAAGATAGAGCCTCACTCTGTCTCCCAGGCTGGAGTGGCATGATCATGGCTCACTGCAGCCTCGACCTCCCAAGCTCAAGTGACCCTCCCACCTCAGCCTCCTGAGTAGCTGGGACTACGGGCGTGTACTGTCATGCCTGGGCAATTTTTGCATTTTTTATAGAGATGGAGTCCCACTATATTGCCCAGGCTGGTCTTGAACTCCTGGGCTCAAGCAATCCTCCCACCTCAGCCTCCCAAAGTGCTAGGATTACAAGCATAAGTCACCGTACCCAGCCAGCCCTTTTCATTTTCAAGCCTTCTTTTTTGTCTTCACTTTGTTGAGTTCTTTCTTCACATTAGTTTTGTATATTTCCTTTTCAGTTTATTTATAGTATTATGTATATTTTGTTGCTACTGCACTTAGGATCTTTTGGTTATTATTATATGATCTCATGTTAACATTTGCATAAAGTAAGCTATAATATTTTATTAATTTTGTAATATAATTAGGTATATTATATCTCCCATTTGCTGTTTGTCTTTATGATATTTTAAAAAGTAGAATATGCCATATGTGTAACAGCTATTTACATATCCATCTATGACATTCTGTTAATAGGACTTTTCTCCATGCACTGAGTGCCATCATATGTTCCACCAGTGATGTACTGGTGTACTTGCGTACTGGTGTACACAAGCAATAAACAAAGGCCAAACCATCCTGAGCTGAGTGGTTCCACAATGTGTGTTGTGTTCTCGTGTTCTCTGCCTGAGCCTCTCCTTCCAGTCTTGAGTTCTAGTAAATCATTTTTATATGCATTGACTTCCAAAGTTATGGTACCAACAAGGCAGAGAATCAGGAGGTAGCTGAGGACACACATTTTCTGCCAACTTGTGATGCTTTTAAGGAAATATTTGAGGAAGCAGAGAATAAAGAAAATTAGGAGATTGGTAGAAGTCTTTGACATTTCGAAGGACATTCTAAACATTGCTAAAAACTGAGGATGAAGCAATCACTTAAGTACAATACCTATATTACATCTCCACAGAAACTACAGGACCCCATATAAGTAAGTTCAGTTAGAGCCCTAACATCTAGGAATGTATCCCCACGCTAAACTGGGTAAGTGTGCATATGTTTCTTGATTGATTCTGTATCAATCTCTTCCGTTAGTTCTAATGAGTTTTCTAGTGAATTATTTTTGGGGGTAAGAGCATAAACTACAAATAACAATAATTTTTATAACTTTCTTTCCCTTACTTTTACCTCTTAATTTTCTCATCCATATGCATTAGCTAATTCTTACCAACATGTCTTTTTTTGTTATTTGAATGGAGATGATTCTACATTAATCATGTTGATGTAACTTGTTTAAGATAGCTCTTTACAAAATAAGAACACATCCTTTTATCCCTATTTTATGAAGAGTTTTAATATCAGGAATTGTTTAATCATATCAAATGCTTCCTAGCCTCTATAAAAGACATTATAAGCCAAAAGTGTATGAAAATTGCTCAATCCCATTAGCTCTTAGAAAGGTGTAAATCAAAACCAAAATGAGACATCACTACATTCTACCTGAAATGGTAACAGTAAAATCGGGTTGACTATAGAAAGTACTGAAGAGAATGTGAGCAACTTGAACTTTTAAATGCTGCTGGTGGGAGCATAAATTGGTAAAACCAGTTTGGGAAAGTGTTTGCCAGCATCTCTTAAATCTGAGTAGTCACACATCATAAAATCTACAATTTTGACTACTAAATATATAACCAACACAAATGCATGCACATGTGCATATGTTTATGGTAGTTCAATTTATTGTTGACTCAAATTGAAAAGCAATGTTCATTAACAAATAATAGGATAATAGATATTTAGAATATTTATACAATTATTCTAAAAAAGAAAAAATACTGTATTTTTTTCTTTGACCTAATATGTTGAATTATGTTAATAATTTGCTTAATGTTGCCAGGTGCTTCCATTTCTAGTTGTTCCTTATTGGTCATGGCAAATTGGTATTATTAATACTTTGCTGACTGAAAAGGTCAGTTTCTTTCTCTCTTTTGAGTAGCTCTGATATACCTAAACTTCTTATTTTTTACAGTAACTTAAATCATTCCTGTGACCATAAACTTGTGGATTTTAGCTTAAGAGAGGACGTTGCTAGTCCAGAATTCCTGTTTCAGACACAGAAACATTTCAGACACAGAAATACTGAAATCCTTTATCAAATTTACCTGAATCCTATATCTTAATTCAATATTAACCCATTAAAGCTTGGAAACTATTTTCCCCCCAGAATGATTTAGTCATTAAAAGAACAGACTGAGAAAATCTTATGAGCCTTATGACATTAAATATGATAATAAATGAATAGAAAATGGCCTAGAAATATTCTTCATTAAAAACTATACTCTGTATCATAATTACATTTCTTGAATTGCTTCTGTTGGCTACAGGTATAAGATTCTTGATATGATAAAAGGGCACTTTCATAGTATACTATCTTTCATCTATATATTTTATCTTTTGCTTTTGTGAGTCATTCGCCTATGAAGATGGCTCTTTTGATAATATGCTCTGGATGAGTTAAGGTGAACTAACTTGTATTCCATTACACAAAACCCAGAGCTATATATATATATATATATATATATATATATGTAAAATTATGTAAGAGGTTAAGACTATGTTAATCCACTGATTCAATAATTATTTATTGCCCTGTTTTTGTACTAGGTTCTAGGATAGTAACACATATCATCAAAATAGAATCATGTTCAGAAAATGACTTTTTAAAAGATTTTACTTTAAGTTCTGGGATACATGTATAGAACATGCAGGTATACATAGGTATTCATGTGCCATGGTGGTTTGCTGCACCTATCAACCCGTCATCTAGGTTTTAAGCCCCATATGCATTAGGTATTTGTCCTAATGCTCTCCCTCCCCTTGCCCCCCACCCCACTGACAGGCTCCGGTGTGTGATGTTCCCCTCCCTGTGTTCTCATTGTTCACCTCCCACTTTGAGTGAGAACATGCGGTGTTTGGTTTTCTGTTCCTGTGTTAGTTTGCTGAGAATGATGGCTTCCAGCTTCATCCATGACCCTGAAAAGGACATGAGCTCATTCTTTTTTATGGCTACATAGTAATAAAATGACTTTTTAAAACATTAAATGACTGGGGGCTGGGCATGGTGGCTCACATCTGTAATCCTAGCACTTTGGGAGGCCAAGGCAGGCAGATCACCTAAGGTCAGGAGTTTGAGACCAGCCTGACCAACAAGGTGAAACCCCGTCTCTACTAAAAATACAAAAATTAACTGGGTGTGGTGATGGGTGCCTGTAATCCCAGCTACTTGGGAGGCTGAGGCCAGCAGAAGCGCTTGAACCCAGGAGGCGGAGGTTAGAGTGAGCCAAGATAGTGACATTGTACTCCAGCCTGTGCGACAAGAGTGAAATTCTGTCTCAAAAACAAAACAAAACAAAAACAACAAAATATTAAATGACTGCAGGGGTTGGGCATGGTGGCTTACGCCTGTAATCCCTGCACTTTGGGAGGCTGAGGCAGGCGGATCACCTGAGGTCAGGAGTTTGAGAGCAGCTTGGCCAACATGGTGAAAACCTGTCTCTACTAAAAATAAAAAATTCGACAGGCATGGTGGTGGGCACCTGTAATCCCAGCTACTCGGGAGGCTGAGGCAGGAGGATTGCTTGAACTCAGGAGGCGTAAATTGCAGTGTGCCAAGAGATCATGCCACTGCACTCCAGCCTGGACAACAGAGCGAGAGTCTGTCTCAATAAAACAGACAAACAAAAAACTCCCAAAACATTAAATGACTGAAGGTAGGCTATTTTGGCCATAATAAGTTAATTCTTTTGAACTGTGTCAAGTAATAGTTCTTTTATCCTTTTAATAAAGATGCACGTGTCCACAAGAAAGTTATCTCTTGAGATTCTCAGGAGTAACACTGCATAGAATTCAAGGAAGATCTAGTATTGTGGATATTGTTTTGCCTGTTCAGTAGCCAAGTTTATGAACTTTCTCTCTAGGGTTGAGTTGCCCAGCTGGTATGCAAAACACCTAAGGTTCCCTGTGTGTCTGGGTTACATAGGTGCCAAGACTGATTTCCCTCAACCTTCAGGGGGCTGCCTGGGACCCACACAGCTTAAGCCTCAAGCTGGTGAAGGTGGCCTCTTTTTTTCTTGCTCTGTCGCTCAGGATGGAGTGCGGTGGTGCGATCTCGGCTCACTGCAACCTCCGTCTCCCGGGTTCAAGCAATTCTCCTGCCTCAGCCTCCCTAGTAGCTGGGACTACAGGTGTGCGCCACCATGCCCAGCTAATTTTTTATATTTCTGGTAGAGATGGGGTTTCACGATATTGGCCAGGCTGGTCTTGAACTCCTGATCTCGTGATCCACCCGCCTTGGTCTCCCAAAGTGCTGGGATTACAGGCATGAGCCATTGTGCCCGGCCCAGCCTCTTCTATTTACCCTGGTGAATGCTTAAGTATCATCCCTTACCATGGAAGGCACTGGGCACCATGTTGTGTGACTGGACTCTATCAATCTTCCATCTTTGCTTCTCCTTGTCTGCCCTCCCACTTTCCAACCCCATAGTTTTCTGAACAAATTCTCATTTCTGTTGGGCTGGCTTCTTTTTCCAGTCAGCCTAGGATTTGCTGGCCTTGAGTCCAGTCAGTGGTAATTGTTTGGCAGCTCAGATTCCCTGTAAGGCAAAACCAGCAATCTACTGAATAAACCTAGCATTAAGCTGAGAAAAAGAATGAATAAAGCTAACACCATCCATTAATTTTCTAGTTTTGACTTACCAACTGATGACAAGCAAGGACTAGATAGTAGTCGGGCCTTCACTTTATGTACCAGTTTTTCCCGTCAGTGTACCATGTAGTACACTTTATATAGTTTCTTGGCACAGATGTTTAAGGCAAAATTGGTAAAGAAAGTTTGGAAGATGGATTACATATATTTATTTCTAAAAAATGAAAAAAAATACATGAAGAAAACACTTACCCTGATAGGCAAAATAATGTGTGTGAAGATAAGAGCTGGTGTGGTTTGTAGTAAGGGCACTGAAGTAGGCTGATAACATCTGGGCTTTCTTCCCAGCTCTGCTACCTTTATACTGTGTGACCTCAGGCCCGGTATTTTACCTCCCGAGCTTTGGTTTCCTCATCTCAGAAGGACATAATAATACTTGCCATACCAACCCCAAAGGGATGTTGTGAAAATGATATCAAAGTGGTTGGAATGCTTGAAAATGCTAGGACATTTGCATGATGTGAAAGAATGATCTTGGATCTAAGATCAAAGAGTTCAGGCACTTTGAGATTAGTAAGAAATTTGGGTCAAATGCTGAAGTAGGGCTGCTACCACTACAGTGGTTTTCTTTTAAGATTTTAACTACAATACAGAATTATCATACAGTTCTATATTATTTCATATATATAGAATTATTAAAATTTGGCTTTAAAGTGATCATATTTGTTCTGAAATGTAAGACATTTAAAATTTCTTTTATATAATCTAAATAAGATACAGGGACCAATATCTTTTTTCTCACCAGAGATCTGATCATATTCACAATACAAATTTTTATTTATGAGAAGTATCTGTACCACAACATTTTGGAATTACATATGTGTGTATGTATATATATATATACACACTCAATTATATGTATATAAGTATTGCATTTTATGAATCATGCCAATGTCTTTTATATGATCTACAATTATATAAATACAAATTCAATTGTCTAAGCATAATTCATCAACCTAATAATTTTCTTTAGCTGAGTCTCAGATGCTGAGACCATGCATTTAAACAGATATAATTACTATTTTTAATCAGTGATTGTAACATGAAGATCTGAATCTTTAGCTACCATAAAAGAGATTCTATACACTATTTTTCATTCATTTCTTCCCCCCAATTCACTGAAAAAAATTAGATATTTTTATTTTACCATGCTCACAAGCAAATTCAAAACACAGTGTATATTGTTCATCCTCACTCAGCACGGACTAAGTAAAATATCATCCATCTCATTAACAAGTACATATTTCTTTTTTCAATTGCAATCTCTGTGTATACTTCTTATTAATACAACTAGAAAACCATTAATTATGATTTAATTTATTCAGTTTGATACCCAAATATTTAAGAGCACGGTGTCCCTAGTGGACAGAAAATAATAAAAGGAATACTTGGTGGTAATAAACTTAGAAAAAAGCCATTAAATAAAATTTATTTCTGTCTTACTGTTGTAAGTTATGTCTTACTGTTACAGGATTAAGGTCTTTTTAATGGCATTAAAAAATAGACTTTTAGATTTCTGCAAGGTCATTCCTCTGTTATGGGGCTTACTTGGCTCCTGAGGAAATATCAGTTGATATTGTGGGTTTGGAAAGGCTCAGTTAGCATTTCCTGTGCACTGAGTATTTAATCCATCTCTGTTTTAAACATGAGCTGAGACCCTGAGGCATCCCTCAGACTATGAGAGACAGACTTAATGGGTGACCCACTAGGAAATTTGGTGTTTAAACAGAAAGAGACAACCATCATTTGTTACTGTGGACAGAGAGTGACTGCAAGGAGAGATTTCTAAAAATATATTTTACAAATACTCGAATAGTGCTTACCATGTACCAGCCTCTCCCATGCTCTTTACAGGCATTAATTCATTTAATTTAATCCTCACACAATGGCTGCACCGACTAGGCTTGTTTTCTGGTACAACAGATAAAAGTCTACTCCTGGGGAGAGCTAATCAGTCTTAACAAGTACCGTGGGGGACACTTGCCGAACAAGAGAAATCAAGAGATAGGGTTAAAATTAGGGGAGATACCGATGGCAGTCATCTATGCCAGCTAGGTTCATCTGTACAGTCTTCAGATTTCTTATAGATGAATCATCACATTCTATAATGTTACTACTTCTCTCTCAGTTTATAGTAAACTTTCCTTTGAAAAAGCCAACCTTGCCTGAGAAGAATGGTCTACCACTAGGTCAGCAAAGGTATGGAACTCTCTTTTGACTAGTGGTATGGTGGTATTAGCTTTGTAAACAACCAGTCTAACTGATGCAAATAAAGATAAATGAAAAGTCAGTGGGATTGGAGAGGGGAAAATCACAATTTTTGCTTCCTCAGCATTCATGACTTCTTTGGCTTGCATAGATTTTGTTTTTCTTTATTTTACAAGTGAGTTTCCTTTTAACGTTGTTCCACTTTGCATTTCAAATTTCCCTTAAGCATCTAAAAATGTTACAAAATAGTGTCAACCTTTCAAATTAAACATCAAATTAGCCAGAGAAGTTGAGTTGTGAGTACTCCAATAAGCAAAATATTAAAAAATGAATTTCAACTTGGTGATCTCACCTAGTGAACTAATGGGATATAAGGAACCTCTTACGTCCCAGACACCACGCTTAGCATTATGCACAGTTACCCATTTAATCTCACAGCCTTGCAAGGGGGTATTATATCCACTGTTTGAGGGCGGAGAAAACAGGCTCACACAAAGTAGTAGCTTCCAGGGGTCTCACAGTTAATATTAATGAAAGGCTTGGGCTTATAAATAGGTGTTTCAGGTTCCACGTTGCAAAGCATTATCTCAGGGACGATCTATGGCATGCGCATCCCGATAAAAACGTACCAAATTTATTGGCTATCAACTACAGTTCCATCTGGAAATACTCAGCAAACAATGGCCGTAAGGCATCCCGCCACTTCCTGCATGATTAGTTGAAAAAGAAACACCTGCGCACACACATGTGAACAATGTGATACAGCTAAGGACCTGGACAGTCAGCTAGCAGGAAGAAACATTTGAACGAAGGGTAGACCACGGCCTAGGAGGTGGATGAAGACACCCGTCCGTTTGCCTACTGAAGCAAGATGGGGCTGAGGCGCTCAAGGGCCTATTGGCTGCCCAGAAGCCTTTTCAGCGCCGCCTGAATACAGCGAGGATGACCCAGGGTTCACCTTCAGCGTTGAAGGCAAGTCCTGGTATAAGGGACGCACATAGGTCCGCGCCACATCCTGACACTGTTTCCACAGGAAGTGCGGGATAGGAGGGGGGATTCATTAATCCAGGTCGGAAATACACCTTGTTCCTCGAGGATTTTGGAAGGAAATTCCACCCGCGAAGTCCCCTTTTGGAGATGCCCTTTTCCTTTCAGGTACAGCATCCTTCATTATGTACCCCCAGGGTACAATGTATCCGGGGCTCGCAACGCGTCCCTCAACCCCCAGCAGCGCGGTCACCGCGGGGTCCCCGGGCGGGCGGGGGCGGCGGTGACGCAGGAGGCGGTGGGGCCCCGGTGCGGCGGGCGCGGGGAGGGGGCTGCTGGGCGCGGGCCTATCAGGACGCGCGGTGTTTCGGGCGCGGGGAGGGCGGGGACCTCCAGGTTTCCTCGGGGCCCGGCGCAGCGCCGCCTGCCGAGTTCCGAGCGAGCGCGCTAAGCGCGCAGGGGTCTCGAGACGTTCCCGCCGGTCCCGGTTTTCCTCCGCGGCTCCCCCGCCCCTTCACGTCCGCCTCTTTCTCCAACCAGACGCGGCTCCGACGGCGCTCGGCCTCTGCTCTTCCGGCTCCCCGACTCTGCCCGCAGCGCGGGTCGCCCGGTTGCTCTTCGCCTGGTGTCCGCGGGCCCGGCGGGGGCGCCTCACTCCGGGCGCGCGGCGGTAATGCCGCTGCCGCCCTTGCGGCCAGGCAGGCAGCTGGCGGCGGCCGGAGTCGGAGCGCGTTCGTCGCTGGCCGGGACGCCGCCCTGGCCTGTGCTCAGCTCCCGCGGCGGCCGCGGGGCGCCGGGGCCCGGCGCGGCATGAGGAGGCGGCTCGGTGCAGGCGAGCGCCCAGCTCCTCGGCCCCCAGGGCCTCCGCGGGCCCCCGCGCGTGGCGCGCGCTGGTTGCGGCCCCGGCGCCCACGCTAGCCCCGCGCAGGCACGAGACGCCGCGGCCCGGAGCAGGAGGCGGCGCAGGCCTGCCGAGGGGACGCGGGCGGCCCGGACCCTAAACACGGGGCTTCGCGGCGGGACTCCGCCGGGCGCGGGCAGCGGAGCCGGGCGTGCTGCAGTTAGCTGCCCCTCTCCGCAGGGGCCCCGCGGCGCGCAGCCTGCGCCTCCTCCCACCTGCAGCCTCTCCTCCCGCCGCTGCTTGGCGGAGAAAACGCTCCTCCTAGCCCTTCCCCGGCCTTCTTCTGTCCTGCCGTCCCCGGGCCCCTAGCCCCCAGTCCCCTCTCCCCCCTCCACCTCTTCTCCCTCTGCCTCCGCGCCTCCCCTCCCCCGACTGTCTGGCCTCCCATTCATTCCGTCCGCTCCCTCCCATTTCCCCTTTCCCCTCGGGCCCTCTCCCCAGAGCCTCCCCGCGCGGACCCCGCTGCAGTCTCGGGGTTCTCAGCACATTTATGTAAGTTTAGGGCCTGGACAGTGGCCCCGAGTCCGGCCTGAGAGCGCAGCCTGGGCTGCTGGCAGGGAAGAGGAAGATGTCTGTGCTCAGGCGGATGATGCGGGTTTCCAATCGCTCTCTCCTCGCCTTCATCTTCTTCTTCTCCCTCTCTTCGTCCTGTCTGTACTTCATCTATGTGGCCCCAGGCATCGGTAAGCACCGAGACACACCCTCGCTTCCCCTGGTCACACCACAGCCAGCGCAGGCTGTTAAGGATGTTACTTCTGGGATTTGGAAGCTGTTTAAACAGGGACCCGCAGAAAAGCGTTTTGTTTTAAATGTTATTTCAGACGTGTCAAACTGCTTCAGGGCATGGCTTTGGTATGTGAGTTTTGTTAATGCATGCATTTTGTTAATGCATGTTTGTTAATAACGTAAAAGATTGCATTAAATAGACATAGCAAAATTAGTGTGATGGCCCGGGATGCCCTAGTCGCTTTCTTGAGTGTTCATGACAGCTTTATCCATTTAATGTTAAGTCTTTAAGCCTAAACTGAGTGCTTAATCGTAGTTTTATTCAAACACTCTCGGGTATAAGAACTGGTTGTAAAAATATGGAGGAGCCAACAGCAGGGAATGTGATTGAGTCCAACAATGTGTGTTTTCTAGGGTCCTAGGTCGCTTTTTTAGAATGGGGTCAGTGGACCCCATTCTTTTTGTGCCATACTTGGGGAATTTTAAGGCGATGAGTTGTCTTGTAAAAACAATGCTCCATTATTTTAGTCTGCTTGGGTGTTATTTTCAAGGGTACGTTGCCTTTGCTACCTGTTAGGATGACTTCTGAGAAAATAGTGATTAAAATAACCGTTATCTAAGGGAACTTGTAGTTTAAAATGTTAACCGGTTTATCATTTTTTGGCCTTTGGTGCAAAATACACTTTTGTAAAACTGCTTGAATTAACTTCTTTATTAAATATCCGAATTCCTCGTCCCCCTTTTGTTGAAAAGGAGCCAATGCGGCGTTAATTCTAGTGAATGAGAATTATGAACTTCACATGCATATTAAAATATGTCATATTTCCAAAACTTTTCTGAGTTTTTCCTGGCTATTACGTATTTAATGTTCAATTACTTAGTAACAGTGAGCATCTCCTCTCATTTCTCCTTACACACTGTGGTCGTTTGAGCCAGTGCTGTTTGTTCCGAGTTAGCTAAAAATGTAATGCCCCTTACAGAGTGAAAACACCTGCAGAATTTTCAGATGGAATGATCAGGGCATTGTCTTGAGTGTAGTAGATTATTGCAGTGAATTGCAGCAGGGAAGGAAGATGGAAACCTAATCCAGACTGCTTCATTTCTTAAAATTACTATGAGACTTTTTCTTTAATAATTAATTTTTGGATTCAGTGAGGTGTATAAACTCAGATGATGATGTTTAAGAAGAAATGCAATTGTGAAACGTTGATGTATCCCAAAATAGAAGTTTTAGGGTAAAGTTTGAAGAATATTTTAACATTATTGCAGTTTTCCTTTAGGCCAGAAAAAACAAAAAACCTCACAAAAACCTACCCCTTGAAGCCTATAGTACAAATGACAGTGGTAGCTTAGTGGATTTGATATTATCTAGATACTCAACAAGAGCTTTATTTATTTTTTGCCATTTTGGAGTCTTATAAATTAACTCTTCATTCTGTAGCAATTTTTACTTTCTCATGTAACTCTTTAAAAGTTTGGACATCTTTGGGGTATTTTTTTTTACTAAGAGTTTAACTTTGAAAGATTTTGGAGGAAAAGTTTTTTTCACACTTACATAACAATTTTCCCACTTTCTTAGTATTATGAGTAACATGTTAAAGTTATATTACTCAAAAAGCTAACCAAAGGAAATCAGAATTCTAGTCATCCCTTTTTTTTTAAAGTGAGTGCGTCAGTATATTATTTGTAGATTCTTAATTCAACTTGTGTGAAATACTAATAAATTTTCCTTATTTGAATGCTTAATGTTTGCCATAGAACTGTCACTGATATAATGTAAAAATGTTGGCACATGTCTTGTAGGCAATTAGATTGATGTGGCTTAACCTACTCTGTTTTTGTAGGTCTTATAAATGATAATAAGTTATTAAAACCAGTTAGAAGAGTGCAAACCAAAAACTTACAAAATGCTGTGAAATTGTCAAGCTGAATCTGTTTCCAAAACCCTGTACCATTTAGCCAAAAAAAGCCTCCTTTTTAATCTTTTGTATCTTTAAGTATTGGGAAGCAGTTTTCCAAAATTCAGATTTTTGCTTGAAAGTTTGAATTTTATCATTGGCAACAAATACTGTCAGTTTTTCTTGAAGTGTCAGGCTCACTTTGCTCATTTTCGAGAAAATGTAGGTCAGATGCACAAGTTTAACCATAGTTTTTCAGTTGTTCTTTCAAGTAAAAATGATGTTCCATGAAAAATGTGGCTTGTTGAGTCCATACTGCAGCTATCAATCAATTGCACAAGTGCTTCAGATTTCTTATTTATGAGACATATCCAGAAGTAATTAGGTTCTTATAACTAGTTTTTATTCGATGTATGTAGATTTTTCTTGAAATAATAACTTCAAGAAAATAATTCATATTTTAGCCTGAATTACATCTTGGGGCAAAATGTGTTTATGACTAAAATATATGTTGTAAGTACTTTTTATGTGCCCTAAAAAGCGTTTCAATTCTCCTCTGTTAAGAAATTCCTATTAATCCTACCATATCAACCTGTTTGGTAAACTTTAATTCTCTTTCCCTACTTGTTTTCTGTCCTGAGCCCTGTGTATGTCATGGGCCTTCTTCCCAGGTAGATCTTCTGTCATTTTAGTTCCTCTTCTTTGCCATCTTGAGCAGATACATCACACAGTTGTAGGCAGTGTAATCTGTTTAGTTTCCAGTGTTTTCAGATGTTCCTCAGCATTTCTGGACTATTTGGGTCAACTACAGTGAGTTCCATAGAACTCAAAGCTCATTATTTTCAAGGAACCATTTTTCTTGAAGTGTCTAATGCATACAGGAAACACAGGGATAGTCTTTACATTATAAACCTTAGTACTCAGGGAAACTGGATGGCAGACACCTGCCCCATCACCACACCATAGGAAGTCCATGGACAGATTGCTCTAGCCCACCCCTAGAGGCCAGAGCCATAAATTATTTCTTATTCTGTGTCTACCTTTGTGCATGATTGCAAAGATGAGTGCAGTTTCTCTCCAAGGTTTTGACTTGGCTGGATTGAGAACAGAATTGCATTTAATAGGAAACCTTTATTAATATAACTTCCAATATAACGTAGTCATTTTCTTGCTGTCATATCAAAGATGAGCTGACTTACAAGTTCATTCAACAATAGGAGTGGTGCACCCAAGAGAGGCTGGACATTGTTTGAGGTATGGAAGATAGATGACTAAGGCTCATTTTCTTCCGTCATAGTACAATGGGCTGAGCCCCATAAAACTGCTGTAGTAAATCCTTGGAAGGCATGTGGTGGGAAGTGAGGGCTGGTTAAGGATTTCCAGAGGAGAAAGTGGTTGAAATGTAATGGATGAGATTTATCTGGACTGAGCAAAGGGATCCTAGTCAGAGGGAACAGCATGAGCAAAGCTTCTAGAAAATGGGAGTAGCTCCATCCAGCTACTGCTTAGGGCTTGGAGTGGCACATGGGCCAGGTTATGAAAGGTCTCTGGGGCTCCAGTGTCCAGCCATGGTGTTCAGATGCTTGAGGTCTCTAAAATTCCTGGCAGAGAGAGACTGGTCTTTGTTCATACAGCTTTATCAAAGCTTCTGTGATTACAAAATAAATTGATAGTGCCTGTAATCAGTGGGGCTATATAATGGGAGGAGATTACATAACTTCCCTGGGAGTGGGGATTTCACTGTCCATTTGACTCACCAGAAGCCCTGACCTTTCCTAGACACACTGACGGGCTGTTTTGCTCTCTGGGTAGAGGTGAAATCTGGTTGGGCCACTTTGGTCTGGCTTCCTCTGGGCCCTTGGAGGAATTATCTGGCTGAGTGCTTTGTTATTTGGGCCTCCCTGGCGTGTGTGCCCTGCTGGGAATGGTGGAGCTGATGGCGATGGGTAGTCAAAGTGTGGGGTCTGTGTGCAAGCATGTGTGTTGTGGGAGAGGTATCTTAGGTCCTTTCCTCAGAGTCCCTCTGGCATTTTGGCTGGGGTTCTTCCTGGGCTAGCGCGGAAGGTAGCTAGTTAACCCTGCAGCTTTCTTGTCATAGCCCTTTAGCCTCCTGGCCCTGGCAAGTGGGCCTGGCTGTGTTCTTTGGAGCTGTTAATAGTCTGCTTTGTTTCAAAGGTCTTTCAGTTTTATTCACCCAGTGCTCTGATCTGCATGGCCCATTTCAGGAGTTCGGATTTGGTATCCGAATATCATGGAGGGCCATGGTATTGGGCATCTCTTTTTTCTGGGCCTCCCTGACTGGCCACATGTCCCATGCTTTTTTTGTCCTGTGAGTAACAGGAGATGTCAGAAGTTTTGAAAGCGATGCAGTCCATTGTCTTAGAGTGACCCTTCTAGCATGAAGGATGGGTTATAGGGGGCAATGGACAATAGAAGATTAGAACTGTTGAGGTTGGTAGTTCATCAGGGCAGAGTTGAATGGATGGGAATAGTGGGTTTGAAGAAACAGGAACAGCTTTAACATGAGGTTTGGATTCTAGCTTAGACATTCAGGTAGCTATTAATAGGGAGTATAGAAAGTCACGTCTTTGGGAGGCTATTTTGCTTTCAGAGAAATTGAGTTGGGATCCCTGTGTGATATCCAGGAAGAATTAGTAGGTAGGCAGATGAAAGTAAGGGCTTGCTGCCCGGTAGAGAGATTTGATTGTCTTCATCATGTAGGTGAATGGTATTTATTTATCCTCCAACACATCTGAGTAATAAAACTCACTTCTTCAGCTGGAAGTGACTCACTGTGTTACTTCCTCTGAAACATGGAATCACGGGTTAAATTGGAATACAGAGGAAGACCAAGTATAGTTTGAAAGTATCCGATGGGATTTGCTACCCTCCTTCTCACTCCCTAGCTTTGTTACAAGAGTCACTGGGTCCATTCCACACTCAAGAGATGAGAGATGAGTTAGAGATTGTTTCCACAGTCAGATTGCCATTCCTAAGTAGCATATGTGACTCAGCTATATCTCTTCAGTGTAAACTAATCCAAATCCCACGGCCTTGTGGGAAATTAGGCAATATTGAAGGGAAACTCGATTCATTGAAATCTGGCAATGCTAACTGCTATTTTTCACCTTAGCCTTCCTTTTACAAATACATTTGAAGTCTGTTAAACAATGTGGCAGAGTGAGGCAGAGATGTGTTTTTTTCTGCAGCAGTGCTTATCATTACTGCCTTTAATGTTTATTAAAGATAAAAATAGCCATGTCTGTGATTACTTTTAGAAGAGAAACTTCTCACCTACGTTTGTAGTGTCTGTGTGTAATAGGTATTCCAAACACTACTTGTAATTTGGTTGGGACTAAAATGCATTTTCCTTTTGAGGCAGTGTGGTACACAGTAGTTAATTTCCTAACCCGTCCTGTGGAAAGCCTGTTTCTCACAGGTTGTCCTGCAGGGCTTCTCAAGGCACTTGTCCTTCTGGGCCTCATCTCTGATGGTTCTAGCTGTGGCTTTTCCTCTCACCCTCAGAGCCCTTGCGTTTGCCCCCCTGTCCAAGGGCCCAAGGCCAGGGGAAACTTGGGCATAGAAGCATTGGTTTCTGGAGCCAGAGCTATGAGCAGAGCAGCCCCAAGAGCAAAATCCCAAAGAGAGCCCACCGCGTTGTCCATATTTGGAGATCCATGTCTTCCCTGCCACACCCCTGACCCCTTGCCAGTAGGGCTAGCCTTGTCTGTGAAATGAGAGAAGGAAGGACAGGCTCTGGAAGATGGCCACTTGCCTAAAGTGTCACACATCATTGTTGGAAGAGCTGAAATGTACACCTTAGGATTCCTGACACATTCTACTGTGCCCGAGTTGAAGGAACTAATTATTTTTGCCCTGGACAATGGAAGATTTTGGGGAAATACAAGCTCTCTTTTTTTCAGTTTGAAGGAATACTGTATAGACGAGCGATGAAATTTTTTGGATAGCCTAAGTTAACAGTGAGGGTAATTACAGTGAGGCAGAGTTGAGGCTTATTGAAAAGAGAGAGAGAGAAAAAAAAAGACCAGTCTTCTAACTGACCTGCAGTCAGTGAAATAAGTGGCCTTATAAGTGCTCCTTTCCTTACACATTGTGAGGTGAGGGTAGATGACCGCCTCTTAAAGCTGTGATTACCCTGGAGAGGGTGCTTTGTTTGGGATACTGGACAGACCTCTTGGATTCCCTTAAACACTGTTGCTCAGTGCTGTGTTTATACTGTGTGCTTAGACTCCGCAGCACCCTGGCTTACCTTGCAAAAGGGCAGACCTGCTCCTCTACCTGTCCCCCACCCACACTGTCTTTTGTGACTCCTTTTCCCTTTCAAGCCTGCCTTTCATGTTTGTCTTAAGTAGAAATGTGGAGGTAGGAGGGGAGGCTGAGGTGAGACATGTGTGAGGAGTGATTTTTCTAGAGCTTGGGTTTCCTAGGTCGCCATTGGGAGCTCCTCAGGCCTGTATGTTTGCAACATTCTTTTTCTAGTCCATTTTCTTGGCCGCCTTGGACCAAGCTGGCTTTTGTCACCACTGCCTGAGCCTGCGGTTTGCCAGCCTAAGCTGGCTGTCCCCACCTCTTTCCCTTCCTCTTTTCTCCTTTCCCCTTGTCCCTCTGAATCTGTTTCATGTTTTCTTTTTAATTCCTGAAGGACACGGTGATTTAATATTTAAAAGATGTTTTCATTCAAATTCTGCCTTTTGTCAGGATAATAACAAAGAGAATAATATACAAGTAATACAGTGATTCAGGTTGAAGATCGATTCAAGTGAAGATTGAGAGTAAGTTTTCTGAGGATACCCATAATGCCTTTAACATGCCTTTGGAAAATTAAGCATTTACTCCAGTTATAATGAGATATTTTTACCTCATATCTTGGGCCCACTGGAAACTTTCAGGTGGCACTCAATTCTGTTTTTCTTCAGCATTTACATCCTGTATTAGGCCAGTTTGATTTGCTATGTTTCATGGTTAGACTGCCTGTGGACATAATTGTTTTTGGTTTTAGCAAAATTTAGCTGAGTTTGGTTTAAGATACAGCAATACCCCCTTCTCAGTTGAAATAGGAGAGTTAGCTTAAAGGATGTTTAGGTCAGTAATTATATTTTTGGCTATGAAGCACAGCAAAATGTTTAGGAAAATATACTTAGTAATTTCAAATCTTAATGTTTTATTTTTTTTCCTCCAGAAGTGTAGTATAGCTTTTTGCTTGCATCTTTGTTTTTATGTTTAATTACTTGAATTAGTGAAAGTCTTTGGCTTCACCAAATTGTTGTTATGTGTTCATTAAGGATGAAACACAGATACTCTTAGGTCCAAATGAATTGTGGTATATTCAAAAGCTATGTAAAAGAAGATATATTTAATATAAGTTAAACTGATTTGGAAGGAAGGGTCTACTGTTTTACTTGTTACAAATGTTATGTGTGGAGAATTACTACAAGAAATAGTTTTCAAATATGAATGTGCTTAAGGTTTATTTAAGGTGATATGCTTTAATAAGCTTATTTCCCAGGTCTTATGGGAAATTCTGATTCTGATTAATTTTTAACACATACCCAGATGTTTCTGCACACTGGGAGGGATGTTTCTGAAAAATACCCCAAATGGTGGGGAAAAAATAGTGCTACATACTTTTCTAAATTGATTATCTTACATCATTTGATATTTCATAGAACTAATCTTACTTACTGAAAACCTGATTAACTTGTTTATAACATCATGTTTTACTGGCAATAGAGATGGCTATCATGGTGAAGAATCTTTTCCTTCAGAAGAGAAATGGACGGATACATTATTCATACCAACCAGGATCATGTGTTCCTTTATGAGTCTGCAGTGACTAGGTGATTGGGTCCTAGGTCATCCTAAATTTGTTATTTAGTGTTTTTAATTATTAGAGACATCGTAATTTACTTAAGATCAATAAAATTTATTAAACTGGATAGCATTATAGGTTACTCAGTGGAAGTAATTTCAAAGCATTTCCTAGCATTTGGCTAGAAAAGTCATTTTTATAATATCTTTACAGTGGTATATTTAAGTAGCTATATGAAGTTTGTTACTATGACATGATATCTTGATTGAATACTATGACCTGTTTTTGTATATTTGAGGCAAGTGTTAATATGATTTTACTGAAATCTTGTTACATATATTGCCTTCCTGATAATTAAGTTAATTGCTCAGAAATTATGACTTCTAATTATAGTGCAATTTTCAGTTTGACTCATAGGAAGAGAAATTGGATATTATTTTCATTTGAATCAAGAGACCAAAGGTAGAGAATTAAAAGGTGCCTTGTTTACTGATTTGAAAATATGCTTTGGAAGTCTTTGAAATTCATTTCCTACCCAGTTCCCTTCTCTGATTCTCATTTTAGGCTCATTTTCCTTTCATGAATACTAAGTTGGAATTCTGAAAGGTATTTTAATTGTGAAAACACAAGTAAATTGGAGATGATTATAAAACATATTCAAATAGTTCACATTTTACTTCATTTTGATAGACTTCTTATATACTGTACACTTATATACTCTGACATCACTAATTTTCAACAATTTTATAATGTTTCCTGGGCCTGCTTATTTATGGCTTGGTCTTTTAGTCTGTAATGTCATTAAGTTAGTTTCCTGATTAGATTTTTAAGATCTGTTTAATTTCCTGCATTCTTCCTTCCTTGATTTCTTCATTTCCTCCTGATTCCACTTTCCCCAGTGTGGTTCATAACTCTCTTAGGGTTCCTGTCATGCTTTAAAAAAGCTATATAGTTATTATTTTAAGTGAATTACACAGTGCATTAGCAGATGACAAGGCTGATAGTTATCTTTTGTTAGATAGTGTTTTCATATCACTAGGTTCAGAGTCTACTTTTTGAATTATCAACTAGGGTTAAAGTAGGCTGAACTAATGATCTGGTTGTTGCAAAAGTCCTTCTGATGTTTTAGACAGTTTGTGCCTTTGCAGGATCTTGGTTCTTTACAGAGGAAGCCAGATGGCCCCTTAACTTTTGGCATTGCTTGGTAAATGGCAGACACTCAATAAACATGTGGATAAACATGTTTCCACCCTGAACTAAATTTTAGTAAGATCATTGGAAAAGTCAGTTTTCATTTAAAATGTTTAACCTTGATCAGTATTCAAACACAAAGATTCTCCAGAAATAACTTAAAATTGTTAAACTGCAGAGTGGAAATTGTAAAGACACCTGTTACAAAGAATTTCTTGTCAGTTTTTAGTATTTGCATCTGCAAAGCTTGAGTTGTTAGCTAAGATCTGAAATAGATCTCCTGTATGTGATCATTGTATTTGTTGTTTGATAAAGTGGGGCTCTGAACACAGAATTCTTGCAGACTCTGTCAGCTTATAACTTGAAAAGTAGAGGTAAGGATATTATATGTTAGTAATAATTTGCACTGCAGATTTCCTTGAGTTCATACATGGTTTTGAATTATTGTCACCATGGTCAGACAAATAGTACTTTGACATAAAAGAATTTTTTTAAACAGCCTGGCACATCCTTGACATTTGTTATTTTTTGTTTTTAATCCAAGTAATACCTTCCTTAGTCCTAGGTGTAGTATGAATAATATTTCATATATAATCTGGCCTAACTTTGGGGTTTACACCATTGTTATTGAAGATAACGTATTTTCCTTTACCCACATGGATGAGTAATTCTTGGGGATTTATTGAACAAGAGGCTAGATGTGGAAAGAAGAAAAATTTTCAGCATCAGAAACAGATACTTAGAAGATTATCGTAAATTCTTAGAAATTCTTAGAGATACCTGATTCACATATCTGTAGTTATTATTGAGTGGTGCATTAAGATTTTCACTTTTGTCCATATTATTTCCAGTGTTCCGTAGATAATATGGGAAATCATTTTCTCTTCTGTAACTTTTAAGGATCTCTTCTGGCTTTCTCCTCCTCTTTGTATTAAAGGAAATCTGGTTTATCTCTCATATGTTCACTTCCCTCATAACTTTTTACAATGAAGATTTCTTTTTCCTTGTCTCTCCCTCTCCTCTGTGGCCTTGAACCAACATTTCTTCCAAATCCCTTCCCCTCAGAGTCACTCCGGCTTGTGCTTGAATCCTGAGTTTTTAATTCTACTTATGTTAACTTTCTTTTGAGTTTGTTTTCTCATCTTCTAATGGAGAAACTTGTACCTGTCATGGGGTGGTATGTTATTTTCCTAAGGCTGCCATAACACATTACCACATGTTGGCTTAAAACATCAAGTTTATTTTCTCAGAATTATGGAGGCCAGAAGTCTGAAATTAAGGTGTTGGCAGGACAGTCCCTCTGGAGGCTCTGGGGAAAATCCTTCTGCGACTTCCAGCTTCAGGTGCCTGGTGGCCACATCACTGCCTCTGTCTTCACATTGCCTTCGTGTGTGTGTGTCTGTGTGTGTGTGTCTGTGAGAGTGTGTGAAATCTCTACCTTTCTCTTAGAAGAGTACTTGCCATTAGATTTAGGATCCACCTGGGTAATCCAGGATGATCTCCTCATCTCAGAATCCTTAGCTTAATTGCGTCTGGAAAGACCCCTTTCCGAGTGTCACATTCACAGGTTCTGGGAATTAGGGTGTGGGCATATCTTTTTGGGGATTTCCAGTCAGCCAACTCCAGGTGGTTGTAAGAATTAAAGGAAATATAATTGTGTATGTGTACTTAACATATATTTATATGTGGACTTCAGCTCAGTGCCTGACCAAACTCAGCACTTAGTAAATGTTAGTTCATCTTCTGCTCTTCAGAAACCTATGCCTGCCAAGATTCTATATCCCTGGAAGATTTCGGCAGTCAGTGCTCAATTCTGAATGTTGCCTTCCACTTTGTCCCCCGCGTCCATCCTCGTTGCTGACCACCAGGATGTCTAGCTCTTGTCTTCTGCCCTCACTCTGCCTGGGCATGCCCTGGGTGTCAGCATAGCTGTGGCCTGCTCTCCCTTGCACCTCTCCAGACCACGCCTTCTTAACCTTCTGCTTCTGGAACTTTCTCACCTCTGTTAACAGTTATGTCTCATCCTCACAATGACTTCTCGTCCTCTCACTCTCCTTTGTTTTTTTTTTTAAACTCTCCATCCGCTTGACCCTTCCTAACTTCCGTTACTACCCATCTCCACTCAGGGCAGATTGTCATTCCCTGGGTGTGCACTGCCCCTGTGCACTTCAGCCTCTGCTTAAACTTTCCCACCAACAGAATGGTTTTCTCTCCTTCATCTTGCTTCTTTTAGTGCCTGAAATTATTCACCCTTTCTTCTAGTTTTTTCCACTCAGGCTGCTGACATGCTCAGCGCCCTGCTCTTCCAGAAAACCTTCCCTTGACCTTGCTAATCACTTATTTTCCTTTTCTGAAACTTGCTGCTTTCACTTTGTCAGTATCCACTGAAATCTTTACTATTTTCCTTTGGTTTCCACTGCTTCCTGAAGCTGCTGTCTTGAAGGCTTACAGTGATCTCCTGTAGGCTTTTTAAAGAGGCTAAATGGTGTGATGGTCAAGGGCTAGCTTGCTGGGGCCAGACTGCTGGGATTTGAATTCCGGCTCCACCACTTACTAACAACTATGTGACCTGTGGCAAGTTATTCAATTCCATGCTTCAATTTCTTTATCTGAAAAATGGGGATAATGATAGTACCTGCCTTATAGAATTGCTTGTGAGGATTACATAGGTTAGTATATGTAAAGTATGCTTGACAAAGAGAGTATGCTGAATTTTTTTAAGCTGTTGTTTTTAAGTCCTTCTCCTTAGCATCTGCAGCATTTCACGTGGTTTACCTCTCCCTCTTCTTTAGTCCATTAGCATTTTCACTGTGTTCAAACTGAGATTAATTCACTTTGGGATCTTTTATCTTTGTGCTGCCTATTTGTGGTCTGTCTTCATACATCAGATCTTCACCTTCTTATCTCCTTTTTGGATAATTTTTCCTCTGGGAATTTATCACGATAGTTCCAGGTTTTAACATTTATTGAATGTCTCCCCAAATGGTATTTCTAGCCCTCTTGTAGCTTCAGTCCTACATTTATAACTGCATCCCAGATTGCCTGACCAAGATCATCATCTCCCTCTCAAAATCATTTATTCACTAGACTTTTGTTAAGAGACCTGGGAACTGTGGCAGCATGTCATAGCAGCTAGGAACAGAGATATCAGGATCACAGGGATGATGCAGCGTTGGTGTCCTGCAAAGCCCAGGAAACAGTTCTAGATCCCTGCAGGCAGGCATGTTCTTCTTATCTTGAATCCTTACAGCACTGTTAGTGAGCAAAGCTGGATGTGGAAAGGGGCTGGGAGGCACAGTTTTATAGCAGATGTGTCCCTTAATTTTCTTAAGTGAAGAATTAGACAAGTTTGCCTCATAAACTCAGGATAGAATGCCTGGCCTAAAAGCTTTCATAAACTGTTGAAGATAGGTTTTATTCTTTCTATTTTTAAAATTTTTTTCCGATGTTGTTACCCTCTGGGAAGCAGAACTGGTAAAGAAGTTAGATTTATGTCTCACAATGCAGAGTCAAATAGAAAATGAATGAAATTAGAGAACACACAGCATGGTTTTAATTAAGCAGTGGTAGGTTTCCCTATTTTATGAAATGAGGATTTCTTATAAATTGGAATAGAAATTTTAGACAAGGATTTTCTCTACCTAAAGACTTGCCAATAAGAAATTACATTTTATTTTTTGCAATCTATCCATCGGACAAAGGGCTAATATCCAGAATCTACAAAGAACTTGAATTTACAAGAAAAAAACCCCATCAAAAAATAGGCAAAGGATATGAACAGACACTTCTCAAAAGAAGATATTTATGCAGCAAACAGACATATGAAAAAATGCTCATCATCACTGGTCATTAGAGAAATGCAAATCAAAACCACAATGAGATACCATCTCATGCCAGTTACAGTGGTGATCATTAAAAAGTCAGGAAACAACAGATGCTGGAGCGGTTGTGGAAAAATAGGAACGCTTTTACACTGTTGGTGGGAGGGTAAATTAGTTCAACCATTGTGGAAGACAGTGTGGCAATTCCTCAAGGATCTAGAACTGGAAATACTGTGTGACCCACCAATCTCATTACTGGGCATATACCCAAAGGATTATAAATCATTCTATGATAAAGACACATGCACACGTATGTTTATTGTGACACTGTTCACAATAGCAAAGACTTGGAACCAACCCAAATGTCTATCAGTGATAGACTGGATTAAGAAAATGTGGCACATATACACCATGGAATTATGCAGCCGTAAAAAAGGATGAGTTCATGTCCTTTGCAGGGACATGGATGAAGCTGGAAACCATCATTCTCAGCAAACTATCACAAGATCAGAAAAACCAAACACTGCGTGTTCTCATAAGTGGGAGTTGAACAATGAGAACACATGGACACAGGGTGGGGAACATCACACACTGGGGCCTCTCGGGGGTTGGGGGATTAGGGGAGGGATAACATTAGGAGAAATACCTAATGTAGGTGATGGGTTGATGGGTGCAGCAAACCACTATGGCATGTGTAAACCTATGTAACCTGCACATTCTGCACATGTACCCCAGAACTTAAAGTATAATAATAAAAGACATTACATTTTATACTACTACTAAT